>NC_044308.2:26764418-28176439 GCF_007474595.2 Lynx canadensis | reverse complement strand
AGCACATCAACTCTGTGACGCAACACCGCGTGTTTCAACCGATCCCATGTCCCAAAGCCAGTTCTCGCTTCTGGCTTTGAAAACCCATGGAGGTCCTACACCGAAGGTGTCACATCCTCAACTCTTATCAACATACCATCTTTCAATTGACCTCATGTGTCATTCACTAAGTTCGGCGTGTTTGAAAAGATATGCGGGGCCGACGAGGAAAGTGGCAGAGACTTAACTTTGTGACACGACACGGTGGTTAAACCATCATTCAACTAATACGATGTTAAAAGCTTTTGAAAACAATGCGGGGCCTCTGTGGTAAGTGCCGTACACCCAACTCTGCAAAACAAGCTTCTGGGGAAACCATCGCTCAACTGACGTCATTTCCCAATGTTAAAATGCATTTCAAAACTATGCAGAGCTAATGCAGAAAGTGCCATATACTCAATTCTGTCACACACCACTCTGGGGAAAACATGGAAGGTGCCATGTACTCAGCTCTATGAAACCCTGTGGAGAGAATTTGTCAACAGTCATCTCAGTTCACAGAAATAAAAGTGTTGGTAAACCGACGTGGAGCGTACGTGGAAAGTACCACATACTGAACTCTGTTAACCATCAGTGTTGGGAAACCATCTGTCAACTAACATCTATCTTCTCTAAGTTTGAAATGTTTGAAAACGCATGCGCGAGCGATGAGGAGAGTGCCACATTCTTAACTTGGTGAAACAGCCTTATGGGAAACCATCTTTCAAATAACTTCTTGTTTCACTATGTTAGAAGTGTTTGAAAATCTATGTGGGGCTTACACAGAAAGTGCCAAATACTGACCTCTGTGAAAACACAAGGTGGGGAAACCATGTTTCAACTAACATCCTGGTTTCAGTAAGTTAGAATTGTCTGAAAACGCGTGCAGAGCCAACACCGAAAGTTCCATGAACTCAGTTCTGTGAACCAACAATGTGGAGAAACCATCTTTCAACTGACACCTGTTTTCATTGAGAAGAGTTTGAAAACCTATACCGGACCCATGCGAAAAGTGCCACGTATTCAACTCTGTCAAACAACACTTGTGGGGAGTCCATCTTTCAACTAACACCGTGTTTCACTAAGTAGTGTTAGAAATTCCTTGAGGGGGGGCGCCTGGGTGGCGCAGTCGGTTAAGCGTCCGACTTCAGCCAGGTCACGATCTCGCGGTCCGTGAGTTCGATCCCCGCGTCAGGCTCTGGGCTGATGGCTCGGAGCCTGGAGCGTGTTTCCGATTCTGTGTCTCCCTCTGCCCCTCCCCCCCCCCCCGTTCATACTCTGTCTCTCTCTGTCCCAAAAATAAATAAAAAACGTTGAAAAAAAAATTTTTTTTAACAAAAGAAATTCCTTGAGGGGAACTAACGGGGAAAACCCTTGATCAGCCTCTGATAGAATTCTCACCTAATGAAAGACGTTTGTTTAGAGATAGTCCCACACGGTGTTCTTTCACAGATTTTGTATGTATGGCCTTTCCTGCAGAGGCCGATCAAGGGTTTTCAATCTCTCCTGAGACATGTTAGTAGAAAGGTGGCTTTCTTGGCTTGTTGCCTTACAGAGTTGGGTATATGGCATTTCCTCTGCAGGTGCCTCAAAGATTGTCACAAGTTTCTAACTTGGTGACACGAGAGGTCAGAAGAAAGATAATTGTCCACAATGCTGCTTCACAATGGGAGAAATTTGCCCTATCCACATGTCCCACATAGGAGGTGGGATCAACCCCTAAATACAGGCTTTGCCTATTCATGAGTATTCTCCCTGGGCACGTTCACAGCCGCCAGGGTACGGGGCGAGCCACGTCATTCTGGAACCAAACTGAGAAAGGCCCAGTGCAATATCTCTATCACCATCACAAGCTAATCACCAAATCCCCAGGTTGAAACAAGAGGATATTATTACTCTGAAACACTTCCCCGGGATAGTGTCCATTCAAATTCTCTTTCATCAAAAAAATCTCAGGAGTGACAATGGAGACACACACTGCCAGACTTCTTCATCACACATGAGATTTGGAGAAAGTTGGGAATGAGGTGCCCAGCTCACTCTCCTATCTAGCAAGTCGTATCCAGAATAAGATAAGCCTGCAGGCTAAAGCCAAGGGGAACCTCTGAAGGACTACACCTGGGGCCCTGTCAATAAGAAGCCTGCCTTCTGTCTCTAGGAGCCAGTATTTCTGGCCTGGTCTATCGCTGCCATTTTCCCATCTGTGGTGGGAGGCTACAGGGTTTGACCCTTAGCTATTGGTTCGGAGGGCTCTTGCTCAGGAGTGGGCAACAAGGACTTGGTTCCCTAATTGCTGGCAAAGCCTCTTCCAAAGCTGACCCCCTCCTGGTTCATACTGTGCATGTGCAAACTGTCTGCTTCCCACAATGAAGGCACTTCAGTCATCCAGGTGAGTGAGGCAAGCTGGCTCCCGTTCACCTTCCAGAGCACAGCAAGCCAGGCACCAAGTACCCAGGCACGCAAGGCCTTCTTTCCTTTGGTAGAGCAGAGCCTGACAGCTCTCCCTGAGAACAGGAGTACAGTGAGAAATTCAGTTGGTGTCGGTGACAGACACAAGGTAGGGTAACTCTATGTGAACTGAGACCAAGATAGGAGAGAAGCAATGGGACAGGACTGACTACAAGGTGAGAAAAGGTGCACATTCAAATGGGCACGGCAGAATCTGAGGAAAGGCAACCTGACCTTCCCTTCCCCTTGCCCCACCGAGGAAGCGGGATCCAACCCCCACCTGGAGCTTTGTCTACGCATGAGCATTGTCCCTGGGCAGCTTCTCACACTGCTGTGTATGGGGAATGCCACATCATACGGACACCAAATTGAGAAGGGTCCAATGCAATACTTTCCTCACCATCACCTGCCCGCCCCCAAACCCCCAAGCCAAAACAAGAGGAAAATACTCTGAGACACTGTTCCGGAATAGTGTCCATGCAAAACTGTCATCAGAAAAGCTCATGAGTGGCAACAGACACACACACTGCCAGACTTCACCCCCCAAGAGATCTGGAGAAAGTTGAGAATGGCCGCCTACCCAGCCCACTCTCCTATCAAGTAGGTCATATCCGGAATAAGAAAAGCCTGCAGGCTTAGGCGAAAGGGACCCTCTGAAGGACTACCCCAGGGGGCCCTGTCAGCAAGGAGGTGGAGCCAGTGATTTCTGGCTTGGTCTATCCCTGCCACTTTCCCCTCAGTGGAGGAGGCAGCAAGGTTTGAGCTATAGAGATTCATTCTGAGGGCTCTTACTCAGGAGTATGCAATAAGGACTTGGTTCCCTAATTCCTGGCAGGGGCTCTTGCAAATGCTCCCCCCCACCCCCGATTCATACTGCTTACGTGCATACTACTTCTCAGAAAGAATGCAACCCAATCATCCAAGTCAGAGAGGCAAGCTGGCTCCTTTTCACCCTCCATAACACAGAAAGCAAAGCACCATACTTCCTTTCCTTTTGACGAGAAGAGCCTGATAGCTCTCACTGGATACAGGAGCAGAGTGGGGTTTTGAGGCCCACCCAGCCTGCTAGCTGAGCGAGTGATGGTTCCATTGCTCCTCAGGGTGAATGAAGAGGCAGTCAGAAACACAATGAAGGAGAGGGGATGGTTACAGCCAGGACAAAAAGGCGTTCGGTATTTCCATCAGTGGGAGTGTTAGCAACTTGGAAAGGAGATGTTTATCTTCACTTATGGCCATCTAGGGGGCTAGCTCCCTTCTTATATGTCTGGCACAACCTCCTCACGGGCAGCTCTCGGCTGGAACCCTTCCAGTTCCCTAAGGTTCCGGATGTCCATGTGGTCCTGACACCAAAATGCTAGGGCCCCTTTGCCTTCACCGGCCCCGCAGTCACAATGGCTGTTCCACACAAGACATTTGGAAGCCATAGGTAGTACCCTGAAGGACTGGGTTTCTATGGGCCTCATGTCAAACCGTGATGGATAATAAAACAATGTCATGAATCTGGATGCACTGAAGGCCAGAGGCACTCACGAAGGATGAGAATTGGATCGTGCTTACAACACCTGACAGGCACATTGTTATTCACATGCTGGCTTGCTCGGGAACCACGAGCTTTGGTTCCAGGAGTGCTGGAAAGATACCCTGTGGAGCCCTGTGAGTAAGAGACCCACAATCTCCCGTAGGAAGTCGAAGGGCATTTGGACTTCTGGTGTGCTTCTGCCCATCGTATCTGTATGTAGCGGCAGCAGTGTTTCTCAGATATGAAGAGTATGCTTCCATCTGTTGATCCAGAAGTGAGAACAAGGCATGGGGCACTGTTTAGCCAAAAGCCTTTTTGTGCGCTGATGGCCTCGTGGAGCCCGCTGCACCTACCCAGACTGTTCTTCCATCAGGGGGTATCGCCATCAATTAGGGGCAGGAGCTGCATGTGGCTACCCATTCCCATGATATCAAGCCTGCTAAGCACCGAGGGCTCAGAGACACGAGGGTTAGCCATCTTCTGGGACCTCAGACTCTGCACTGGGGCAGAATGGAAGTACGTGGTCTACCCCAGGGTGTGTCCTGAGTCAGTGAAAATTCCGTGGTTCCCAGATGGGAAAAAAAAACAAAAACAAAAAACTATATTTAGGAAGACAGCAATGGGTCAGCAATTGCCGGGAGGAGGAGGAGAAGGACCAAAGCTTGGCATTCCAAATGGGAATAGGATCAATCTGGAAAGGAGAGGTCTCCTTTAATTTCCTTTATGCCCATAAAGTAGGTCAGCTTTCTCTAGGAACCACTGGTCTAGTATAGAAACAGTCTCTACTGGACCTCTTCCAAGGACCGGCCTCTGGATGTCCATAGACTTCTTCAGGAAGAAAATATATACCTTCCTTTCTTCTTACCACCAGCTGAAGCCTGGCTCCGTCCTCAGACTTCTGAATTAGCCTAAATGCAAACATTCTCTTTGGGACATCTTCACATGACCTAGGCCTCTGCATGTGCACGTAGTTCTGAAGTCAAATTGAGAAAGGCCCAACGCCAAACCCACACCACAGTCACAAGGATACGACCAGACTCCGAAGTTGGAAGCACAAAAGACACTGACTCCGTTTGGATTCCGTGAAGAAAGCTTCCCCCCCCCCCCCGAAAGACAACGGGGTGGAACGGGAAACTACGGATGCCCAGAGTTCTTCAGAGTTCCCCAACTCTTCTAACTTAGTGAAGCAAGATGTCAGCTGAAAGATCGTTTCCCCCACGATGTTTCACAGAGTTGTTTATTGCACTTCCGGTGTTGGGCCAGCAAGCCTTTTCAGAGTTTTCCCTTAGTGAAAAAAAGCTGTTTTGTTTAAAATTTGGTTTCCCACAGCTTTGTACTACAGAGTTGAATGTATGGCTGTTTCTGCCTAGGCCCCGGTAGGTTAGCAAAGGCTTTTAACGTAGTGAAACTTGGTGTCATGTGAAAGATGGTTTCAAACACACTGTTTTTACACAATGTTGCATATGTGCCACTATCTGCATAATCCCCGCATGGGTATTGACAGGCTTCTAACGTAGGGAAACAAGATGTTAGTGGAAAGATGGTTTCCCCACAGTGTTGCATGGACTCGAGTATATGGCCCTTTCGGTGTAGGCTTCGCTGGGTTTTCACACAATTGTCACTTACTGAAGCAAGATGTTAGTTGGAAGAATTTTTCCCCACAGAGTTGAGACACAAAGTTGAGCCTATGTCACGTTCCCTAAGGGCACGAAGAGTCTTCACTTTTAGTTATATCAGGTGGTAAGTGAAAGATGGTATCACCACGCTGTGGTTTCCACAAGTGCAGCTTACGGCACTTTCGGTGTAGGCACTGCATAACCTTTCAAAAGCTTTTAACATGGGGAAAACACAGAGTACTAGAAAATGGGTTTCTGAAAGGTTTTTTCTTTTTGTTTTTGTTTTTACAGAGTTATGTCTATGGCAGTATTGGTTATAGGCGCCGGATACTTGTTCAAACCCTTCTTATTAAGGGCATCTAGACGTTAGTTGGAACACTGTTGTCCCCACAGAGTTCTATCACAGAGTGGAGTACATGGCCCTTGGTGCCTAGGCCCCGCATGGGATTTGAAACACTTCTAAAGTTGTAACCCAGATGTTAATTGAAAGATAGTATCAGCTCACGGTTGTTTCACGGAGTTGAGTATACTGCACGTCCCTGTTAGTTCCCCTCAAGGGTTTTCAGAGACTAATAACACAGTAAAACAAGGTGTTATTTGAAACAAGGGTTCCCCCACAGTGTTGTTTGAGAGAGTTGAGTATCTGGCACTCTCTGCCTAGGCCCCGCAGAGGTTTTCAAACTCTTCTAACTTAGGGAAACCAGAAGTCACATGGTTTTCCCACAGTGTTGTTTCACTGAATTTGGTATCGGACATTTTCTCTCTAGGCCTCGCAGAGGTTTACAAACACTCCTAACTTTGTGGAACGAGATGTTTGTTGAAAGATGGCTCCACCGCACTGTTTCATAACGTTGAGTAGATGGCACTTTCCTCACAGGCCCCACATAGGTATCCAGAACTAAGTGAAACAAGATGTTAAGTGAAAGATAGTTTCCCCACAGTGTCTCATAGCGTTGACAGTATGGCGCTTTCCGTGTTTGCCCCCTATGGGAGGTCCAGCCCGTCTGACTTAGACGAGATGTCAGTTGAAAGTTGGTTTCCCCGCAGTGTAGTATTGCAGAGGTGAGTATATGGCACTTTCCGCGAGGCCTCATTTTCAAACGCTTATAAGATTGTGAAATGAGATGTCAGCTGCAAGATGCTTTCGCCACAGTGTTGTTTCACAGCACTGAGTACAGTAGCCATTTTCCGCATAGGCCCCGCCTTAGGCCCGCAAAGGTTTGCAAACAATTCTAACTTAGTGAAACAAGAGGTGGGTTGAAACACGGTTTTTCCACAGGGTTTCTTCACAAAGTTGAGTGTAGGGCATTCTCTGAATAGGCTCCCACTAGGCTCTGCAATCCCTCTAAACTTCATGAAACCAGATTGTTGTCGGAAGATGATGTCCCCACAGGGTACAGTCTATGGCACTTTCCGTGTGGGCCCCACGGAGATTTACAAACACTTCCAACTTTGTGAAACGAGATGTTAGGTGAAAGATGGTTTCACCACAGTGTTTTTTCACAGAATATATGGCATTTTTCACATGGTCTCCCCACCTAAGTTTTTCAAACACGTCTAACTTAGTCAAAGAGGATGTTGGTTGAGAGACGGTTGGTTTCCCCCACAAGGTTTCATATACTTGGGTTTATGGCGCTTTCACTGTTGGCCCCGCAAGCGTTTTCAAACTGTTGTCGCTTTGTGAAACAAGATGTTACTTGAAAAGTGGTTTCCCCAGAGTGTTCCATTACAAAGTTGAATATGTGGCCCTTCGCTTATCAGCCCCTCATCGTTCTCAAATGCTTTTAACATTGTGAAATGACGTAGCAGACGGTTTCCCTACAGTGTTTCATAGTGTTGAGTATGTGGCACTTTTTTTGTAGCCCACGCATGTGTTTGCAAACACTTCTAACTTATTAAAACAACATGGTCTTTGAAATATGGCCACACCACAGTGTTTTAACACAGAGTCGAGTATATGGTACTTTCTGCATAGGTCTCACAGAAGTTTTCAAACTCTTCTACCTTACTGAAACAAGATGTCACTTGAAAGATTGTTTCATAGAGTTGAGTGTATGGGCCTTCCCTCAGAGGGCCCTCATGGGGTTTCAGACACACTTACTTAACGAAACGTCTACTGAACGAGGGGTGCGAAATAACGTCGCCACAGTGTTCTGTCACAGAGGTGAGTGGCACTTTCCACATTAGGCCCACATAGTTCTCAAACACTTTTAAATAAGTGAAACCAGATGTTAATTGAAAGGCGTCTTCCCCAAACTCTTGGTTCACAGTGTTGAGAATATGGCACTTTCCTTTCGACCTCGCATAGATTTTCAAACACTTCCAACTTCGTGAAACTAGGTATTAGGTGAACTATGGTTCTCCACAGGGTTCTTTCGCCACTTTTCACCACCGACCCCGCACGGATTTTCAAACACTTCAAACTGAGTGAAGCATTAAAATTTTTAAAAGATTGCTTCACCACGGTGTTGCGTCATAGAGATGAGTGTATGGCAGTTTCCACAGAGTCCCCTCAGGAGTTTTCAAAAACTTCTAACCGGATGAGTCAAGACGTGAGCTGGAAGATCGTTTCCATACAGCCTTCTTTCACAGAACTGAGTGTATGCCACGTCCTTCATAGGCCGCTCGAGCGTTCTCAGTCTCTTCTAACTTAGTGAGACAAGATGTTAGTAAAGGTGTTCGCAGAGTGTTGCATCGCAGAGCTATCTGGCACTTTATCTGCAGGCCCCTTACAGGTTGTCGCACATTTCTTAGTGACACAAGACGTCAGAAGAAAGATTTTTTGTTCATAGTGCTCTTTCCCAAAGTGGAGAACATAGCACTATCCTCATAGGCTCCGCGTTGGTTGGCGTAGCCTTCTAACGTAGAGGAACCACATGTAGGTGAAAGATGCCTTCGCCACAGTGTTGTTTTACAGAGTTGAGTGTATGGCACTTCCCCGTTAGTTCCCCTCAAAGGTTTGCTTACACTGCTAACTTGTGAAACAAGGTGTTAGCTGCAAGATGTATTTCCTTCACCCATCAACTTGTATGATTACCTACACACGTGTTTGAAAAGCCATGCGAGGCCTATGGGGAAAGTGACATATATTCATCTCTGTGAAACAACACTGTGTGGCAGCCACCTTTCAACTAACAGCTGGTTTCACTACGTTAAAAGCGTTTGAAAAGTAGGCGAGTCCTATGAGGAAGCGGCCAAACAAGCCAGGTGACTCAACCCTGTGGGGAAACGGTGTTTCACCTGACATCGTGGTTTCACTAGGTTGGAAGAATTGGAAAACCTATGCAGGACCTATGAGCAAAGAGTCGTGTACTCAGTTCTGTCAAACAACACACAGGGAAATACATCTTGCAGCTAACACCTTGTTTCACAAGTTAGCAGTGTAAGCAAACCTTTGAGGGGAACTAACGGGGAAGTGCCATACACTCAACTCTGTAAAACAACACTGTGGCGAAGGCATCTTTCACCTACATGTGGTTCCTCTACGTTAGAAGGCTACGCCAACCAACGCGGAGCCTATGAGGATAGTGCTATGTTCTCCACTTTGGGAAAGAGCACTATGAACAAAAAATCTTTCTTCTGACGTCTTGTGTCACTAAGAAATGTGCGACAACCTGTAAGGGGCCTGCAGATAAAGTGCCAGATAGCTCTGCGATGCAACACTCTGCGAACACCTTTACTAACATCTTGTCTCACTAAGTTAGAAGAGACTGAGAACGCTCGAGCGGCCTATGAAGGACGTGGCATACACTCAGTTCTGTGAAAGAAGGCTGTATGGAAACGATCTTCCAGCTCACGTCTTGACTCATCCGGTTAGAAGTTTTTGAAAACTCCTGAGGGGACTCTGTGGAAACTGCCATACACTCATCTCTATGACGCAACACCGTGGTGAAGCAATCTTTTAAAAATTTTAATGCTTCACTCAGTTTGAAGTGTTTGAAAATCCGTGCGGGGTCGGTGGTGAAAAGTGGCGAAAGAACCCTGTGGAGAACCATAGTTCACCTAATACCTAGTTTCACGAAGTTGGAAGTGTTTGAAAATCTATGCGAGGTCGAAAGGAAAGTGCCATATTCTCAACACTGTGAACCAAGAGTTTGGGGAAGACGCCTTTCAATTAACATCTGGTTTCACTTATTTAAAAGTGTTTGAGAACTATGTGGGCCTAATGTGGAAAGTGCCACTCACCTCTGTGACAGAACACTGTGGCGACGTTATTTCGCACCCCTCGTTCAGTAGACGTTTCGTTAAGTAAGTGTGTCTGAAACCCCATGAGGGCCCTCTGAGGGAAGGCCCATACACTCAACTCTATGAAACAATCTTTCAAGTGACATCTTGTTTCAGTAAGGTAGAAGAGTTTGAAAACTTCTGTGAGACCTATGCAGAAAGTACCATATACTCGACTCTGTGTTAAAACACTGTGGTGTGGCCATATTTCAAAGACCATGTTGTTTTAATAAGTTAGAAGTGTTTGCAAACACATGCGTGGGCTACAAAAAAAGTGCCACATACTCAACACTATGAAACACTGTAGGGAAACCGTCTGCTACGTCATTTCACAATGTTAAAAGCATTTGAGAACGATGAGGGGCTGATAAGCGAAGGGCCACATATTCAACTTTGTAATGGAACACTCTGGGGAAACCACTTTTCAAGTAACATCTTGTTTCACAAAGCGACAACAGTTTGAAAACGCTTGCGGGGCCAACAGTGAAAGCGCCATAAACCCAAGTATATGAAACCTTGTGGGGGAAACCAACCGTCTCTCAACCAACATCCTCTTTGACTAAGTTAGACGTGTTTGAAAAACTTAGGTGGGGAGACCATGTGAAAAATGCCATATATTCTGTGAAAAAACACTGTGGTGAAACCATCTTTCACCTAACATCTCGTTTCACAAAGTTGGAAGTGTTTGTAAATCTCCGTGGGGCCCACACGGAAAGTGCCATAGACTGTACCCTGTGGGGACATCATCTTCCGACAACAATCTGGTTT
Source organism: Lynx canadensis (assembly GCF_007474595.2). NCBI lineage: Eukaryota > Metazoa > Chordata > Mammalia > Carnivora > Felidae > Lynx > Lynx canadensis. The sequence continues at coordinate 28,165,846 of NC_044308.2, read as the reverse complement.
CATGAAGTTTAGAGGGATTGCAGAGCCTAGTGGGAGCCTATTCAGAGAATGCCCTACACTCAACTTTGTGAAGAAACCCTGTGGAAAAACCGTGTTTCAACCCACCTCTTGTTTCACTAAGTTAGAATTGTTTGCAAACCTTTGCGGGCCTAAGGCGGGGCCTATGCGGAAAATGGCTACTGTACTCAGTGCTGTGAAACAACACTGTGGCGAAAGCATCTTGCAGCTGACATCTCATTTCACAATCTTATAAGCGTTTGAAAATGAGGCCTCGCGGAAAGTGCCATATACTCACCTCTGCAATACTACACTGCGGGGAAACCAACTTTCAACTGACATCTCGTCTAAGTCAGACGGGCTGGACCTCCCATAGGGGGCAAACACGGAAAGCGCCATACTGTCAACGCTATGAGACACTGTGGGGAAACTATCTTTCACTTAACATCTTGTTTCACTTAGTTCTGGATACCTATGTGGGGCCTGTGAGGAAAGTGCCATCTACTCAACGTTATGAAACAGTGCGGTGGAGCCATCTTTCAACAAACATCTCGTTCCACAAAGTTAGGAGTGTTTGTAAACCTCTGCGAGGCCTAGAGAGAAAATGTCCCGATACCAAATTCAGTGAAACAACACTGTGGGAAAACCATGTGACTTCTGGTTTCCCTAAGTTAGAAGAGTTTGAAAACCTCTGCGGGGCCTAGGCAGAGAGTGCCAGATACTCAACTCTCTCAAACAACACTGTGGGGGAACCCTTGTTTCAAATAACACCTTGTTTTACTGTGTTATTAGTCTCTGAAAACCCTTGAGGGGAACTAACAGGGACGTGCAGTATACTCAACTCCGTGAAACAACCGTGAGCTGATACTATCTTTCAATTAACATCTGGGTTACAACTTTAGAAGTGTTTCAAATCCCATGCGGGGCCTAGGCACCAAGGGCCATGTACTCCACTCTGTGATAGAACTCTGTGGGGACAACAGTGTTCCAACTAACGTCTAGATGCCCTTAATAAGAAGGGTTTGAACAAGTATCCGGCGCCTATAACCAATACTGCCATAGACATAACTCTGTAAAAACAAAAACAAAAAGAAAAAACCTTTCAGAAACCCATTTTCTAGTACTCTGTGTTTTCCCCATGTTAAAAGCTTTTGAAAGGTTATGCAGTGCCTACACCGAAAGTGCCGTAAGCTGCACTTGTGGAAACCACAGCGTGGTGATACCATCTTTCACTTACCACCTGATATAACTAAAAGTGAAGACTCTTCGTGCCCTTAGGGAACGTGACATAGGCTCAACTTTGTGTCTCAACTCTGTGGGGAAAAATTCTTCCAACTAACATCTTGCTTCAGTAAGTGACAATTGTGTGAAAACCCAGCGAAGCCTACACCGAAAGGGCCATATACTCGAGTCCATGCAACACTGTGGGGAAACCATCTTTCCACTAACATCTTGTTTCCCTACGTTAGAAGCCTGTCAATACCCATGCGGGGATTATGCAGATAGTGGCACATATGCAACATTGTGTAAAAACAGTGTGTTTGAAACCATCTTTCACATGACACCAAGTTTCACTACGTTAAAAGCCTTTGCTAACCTACCGGGGCCTAGGCAGAAACAGCCATACATTCAACTCTGTAGTACAAAGCTGTGGGAAACCAAATTTTAAACAAAACAGCTTTTTTTCACTAAGGGAAAACTCTGAAAAGGCTTGCTGGCCCAACACCGGAAGTGCAATAAACAACTCTGTGAAACATCGTGGGGGAAACGATCTTTCAGCTGACATCTTGCTTCACTAAGTTAGAAGAGTTGGGGAACTCTGAAGAACTCTGGGCATCCGTAGTTTCCCGTTCCACCCCGTTGTCTTTCGGGGGGGGGGGGGGAAGCTTTCTTCACGGAATCCAAACGGAGTCAGTGTCTTTTGTGCTTCCAACTTCGGAGTCTGGTCGTATCCTTGTGACTGTGGTGTGGGTTTGGCGTTGGGCCTTTCTCAATTTGACTTCAGAACTACGTGCACATGCAGAGGCCTAGGTCATGTGAAGATGTCCCAAAGAGAATGTTTGCATTTAGGCTAATTCAGAAGTCTGAGGACGGAGCCAGGCTTCAGCTGGTGGTAAGAAGAAAGGAAGGTATATATTTTCTTCCTGAAGAAGTCTATGGACATCCAGAGGCCGGTCCTTGGAAGAGGTCCAGTAGAGACTGTTTCTATACTAGACCAGTGGTTCCTAGAGAAAGCTGACCTACTTTATGGGCATAAAGGAAATTAAAGGAGACCTCTCCTTTCCAGATTGATCCTATTCCCATTTGGAATGCCAAGCTTTGGTCCTTCTCCTCCTCCTCCCGGCAATTGCTGACCCATTGCTGTCTTCCTAAATATAGTTTTTTGTTTTTGTTTTTTTTTCCCATCTGGGAACCACTGGAATTTTCACTGACTCAGGACACACCCTGGGGTAGACCACGTACTTCCATTCTGCCCCAGTGCAGAGTCTGAGGTCCCAGAAGATGGCTAACCCTCGTGTCTCTGAGCCCTCGGTGCTTAGCAGGCTTGATATCATGGGAATGGGTAGCCACATGCAGCTCCTGCCCCTAATTGATGGCGATACCCCCTGATGGAAGAACAGTCTGGGTAGGTGCAGCGGGCTCCACGAGGCCATCAGCGCACAAAAAGGCTTTTGGCTAAACAGTGCCCCATGCCTTGTTCTCACTTCTGGATCAACAGATGGAAGCATACTCTTCATATCTGAGAAACACTGCTGCCGCTACATACAGATACGATGGGCAGAAGCACACCAGAAGTCCAAATGCCCTTCGACTTCCTACGGGAGATTGTGGGTCTCTTACTCACAGGGCTCCACAGGGTATCTTTCCAGCACTCCTGGAACCAAAGCTCGTGGTTCCCGAGCAAGCCAGCATGTGAATAACAATGTGCCTGTCAGGTGTTGTAAGCACGATCCAATTCTCATCCTTCGTGAGTGCCTCTGGCCTTCAGTGCATCCAGATTCATGACATTGTTTTATTATCCATCACGGTTTGACATGAGGCCCATAGAAACCCAGTCCTTCAGGGTACTACCTATGGCTTCCAAATGTCTTGTGTGGAACAGCCATTGTGACTGCGGGGCCGGTGAAGGCAAAGGGGCCCTAGCATTTTGGTGTCAGGACCACATGGACATCCGGAACCTTAGGGAACTGGAAGGGTTCCAGCCGAGAGCTGCCCGTGAGGAGGTTGTGCCAGACATATAAGAAGGGAGCTAGCCCCCTAGATGGCCATAAGTGAAGATAAACATCTCCTTTCCAAGTTGCTAACACTCCCACTGATGGAAATACCGAACGCCTTTTTGTCCTGGCTGTAACCATCCCCTCTCCTTCATTGTGTTTCTGACTGCCTCTTCATTCACCCTGAGGAGCAATGGAACCATCACTCGCTCAGCTAGCAGGCTGGGTGGGCCTCAAAACCCCACTCTGCTCCTGTATCCAGTGAGAGCTATCAGGCTCTTCTCGTCAAAAGGAAAGGAAGTATGGTGCTTTGCTTTCTGTGTTATGGAGGGTGAAAAGGAGCCAGCTTGCCTCTCTGACTTGGATGATTGGGTTGCATTCTTTCTGAGAAGTAGTATGCACGTAAGCAGTATGAATCGGGGGTGGGGGGGAGCATTTGCAAGAGCCCCTGCCAGGAATTAGGGAACCAAGTCCTTATTGCATACTCCTGAGTAAGAGCCCTCAGAATGAATCTCTATAGCTCAAACCTTGCTGCCTCCTCCACTGAGGGGAAAGTGGCAGGGATAGACCAAGCCAGAAATCACTGGCTCCACCTCCTTGCTGACAGGGCCCCCTGGGGTAGTCCTTCAGAGGGTCCCTTTCGCCTAAGCCTGCAGGCTTTTCTTATTCCGGATATGACCTACTTGATAGGAGAGTGGGCTGGGTAGGCGGCCATTCTCAACTTTCTCCAGATCTCTTGGGGGGTGAAGTCTGGCAGTGTGTGTGTCTGTTGCCACTCATGAGCTTTTCTGATGACAGTTTTGCATGGACACTATTCCGGAACAGTGTCTCAGAGTATTTTCCTCTTGTTTTGGCTTGGGGGTTTGGGGGCGGGCAGGTGATGGTGAGGAAAGTATTGCATTGGACCCTTCTCAATTTGGTGTCCGTATGATGTGGCATTCCCCATACACAGCAGTGTGAGAAGCTGCCCAGGGACAATGCTCATGCGTAGACAAAGCTCCAGGTGGGGGTTGGATCCCGCTTCCTCGGTGGGGCAAGGGGAAGGGAAGGTCAGGTTGCCTTTCCTCAGATTCTGCCGTGCCCATTTGAATGTGCACCTTTTCTCACCTTGTAGTCAGTCCTGTCCCATTGCTTCTCTCCTATCTTGGTCTCAGTTCACATAGAGTTACCCTACCTTGTGTCTGTCACCGACACCAACTGAATTTCTCACTGTACTCCTGTTCTCAGGGAGAGCTGTCAGGCTCTGCTCTACCAAAGGAAAGAAGGCCTTGCGTGCCTGGGTACTTGGTGCCTGGCTTGCTGTGCTCTGGAAGGTGAACGGGAGCCAGCTTGCCTCACTCACCTGGATGACTGAAGTGCCTTCATTGTGGGAAGCAGACAGTTTGCACATGCACAGTATGAACCAGGAGGGGGTCAGCTTTGGAAGAGGCTTTGCCAGCAATTAGGGAACCAAGTCCTTGTTGCCCACTCCTGAGCAAGAGCCCTCCGAACCAATAGCTAAGGGTCAAACCCTGTAGCCTCCCACCACAGATGGGAAAATGGCAGCGATAGACCAGGCCAGAAATACTGGCTCCTAGAGACAGAAGGCAGGCTTCTTATTGACAGGGCCCCAGGTGTAGTCCTTCAGAGGTTCCCCTTGGCTTTAGCCTGCAGGCTTATCTTATTCTGGATACGACTTGCTAGATAGGAGAGTGAGCTGGGCACCTCATTCCCAACTTTCTCCAAATCTCATGTGTGATGAAGAAGTCTGGCAGTGTGTGTCTCCATTGTCACTCCTGAGATTTTTTTGATGAAAGAGAATTTGAATGGACACTATCCCGGGGAAGTGTTTCAGAGTAATAATATCCTCTTGTTTCAACCTGGGGATTTGGTGATTAGCTTGTGATGGTGATAGAGATATTGCACTGGGCCTTTCTCAGTTTGGTTCCAGAATGACGTGGCTCGCCCCGTACCCTGGCGGCTGTGAACGTGCCCAGGGAGAATACTCATGAATAGGCAAAGCCTGTATTTAGGGGTTGATCCCACCTCCTATGTGGGACATGGAGAATGGAAGATCCTGGTCATCTTACCCACTCTTCCCCGTGCCCATTTGAAAGCACAGTTTAATTCCCCCTGTAATCATTCCTTCCCCATTGTTCATTTTCTAACGGTCTAGATTTACAGACTGAATCCATGTGACTGACCCATACCCAACCGAGCTGCAAGGATTGGAAGTGAGTTTCCAGACAGTTCCTGAACGAGGGGAGGTTTTTAGTGTCTGATGTTCCAAAGGGCCATTGGTGCTCATGTCTCAGAGCTCTTATTTTAGTGGTCCATTATAGCAATAGTAAAAAATTTCTCTTCTTTGGAAACAAGGTACTCCCAGGAATCGTCTCAGACCTCTTGTCTCAAAGTCATATCCTCTCCTATTAAACTAGCAGTCGGGAAGAATCCTGGTGAGTGTGCAGTAGTTGTGGCCGAAGGGGCCCTACAGTTTGGGTTTCAGAACTTGTGGCCATCACCAGGCCTAGATCATCTGCAGGTGCCCCGAGGACAATGCTTGTGAGTAGTCTAAGCCAGAGTTTTTAATAATGGAGCTGGCTTCCTGTCTGGACCAAGGGTTGACTAGGAAACGTATCCTTTTCACTGATGGATGCCATTCCCTTTGGAGATGCAGAACTTTGGTACTTCTTGTACATGATGTACATGCACATCCCAATGCTGCTTTTCTAGCTAAGTCTCCATTGTCCAGGAGCCGTGGGTGTATGAATGGTGCCAGTTTCCCAGTCATTTCCTGAGGAAATTGAAGGTATATGGGTCGAATACCCCAGAGGAAACCTGGCACTTCTCTCCCTGAGCACATGGTGTTCGCTAGCTGGCTAGGCTATGCACACGCATGGGTATGCATTTGGACTCTTTCCTCTCACAAATGGAGGTCCCTTCATTTTGTCGAAAGGCAGGTTTTCATGTAGGCAGATTGTTTCAGATTCTGGTCGGCACAGAAAGGACAATCGGATAGAATCCTGCACAAAAAAGGGGTTCCAAACACTTGCACATGGGCCTGGAGCCAATCCCTGCTAAAGCTGTGTCACTGCTGCCCCTATGTACTGATGGCAAGGGCAGGACACATACCCAGAGCCAGGTCTTTCCCTCTGATTCTGAGGAAAGAATCTGGGCAGGCTTTTTGCTGGCAGGGCTTTCGGGTGAAACTTCTGGAAGGCACTGTTTGCCAAAGCTCACAGGCCTTTCTCATTCCTGAGTCAGTCTGGGAGCAGGGAAGACCGTGCTAGTCACAAGACTTTCTGCATTATCTCATTCTTACCCCTGATTCAGAGAGGCCCTCCCTCTCTGCATTTTCACACATTTGCTCTATTTTAACTCAGAGCCCTCCCTGGTGTCTACTCCAAATGTTTGTCTTACACCCGTACCCTGGGCTCTCCCACGGGGAATTTGGTCCATTCCTTGTGACGGTGGTCTATGTTGAACCAAAGAGCCCTTGTCTCTTCAGCAGGAGAGTTTTCCCTGTATGCTTGTTCATCTCTGTGTGAGTCTAGCAGAACTCAGGTTTCTGAACAAGTAGGCCTAGGGTCAAATTCCTGTGCTACAGGGCTGTCTGACGGTGCCCATTAATTTCCAAGGCGCCTGCATTTACACCGTATATCACATAACAGTTAATATCTGTTGTTGAAAAGTCATGTTTGACCTCCTGACAGTAGGAACTCTGGGTCTGGCAAGGTTCTGTTGGCATGGGACAAATGTCCTGCTCTCTGTGCACCCCTTTCAGGAAAGCCTGGGTTGCCTATACCCTGAGACAACCAGGGTTCATGCCTGTGAAGGCCAATCACTGAGCCCGTAAGAGCACAAAATACTCAAAGACTGGACCAAAATCTGTAGGTTTGCCAGGAGCCAGAGCCTACCTTGTGAGTCCCAACAGTGTCTTCCACAAATAGGCAGGGTTTGAAAGCTGGTGCCCCGTGACACATTCCAGACCTTATTAGAGTTGCGTTGCATGAGTTTTGCCCACAGAACTCCCTGGTAAATCTAGGGGATGTTCCACTTCTCTTCAGACCACAAGTCTATTACTTCGTGGACACAAAACTTGCCCAGGGAATTTTGCTAGTATTATCGAGAGTTTCATTCTTTTTCTTAGATGAACAACTTTAGCTTCAATTTATCTTTTTCTATTCCCTTACATTTATCTTACTCGTGTGTTTTCTATGAGACACTCAGGGCCAGAGTCTGGCAGCAATTTTCTCCAAGTTTAAGTGTGGAGTCATGCCAAGTTCCCATATATTTGGAATAGCTTTAGGAACAGGTGTTTCTGGGAAGAGGAGGTTACTGGGGACTTGAATGTGTTAAGCCCAGGAGGATTCCTTGTGTGTAGGGAGGGGCAGGTGATATTCAGAGACACTTGGCCTCACTTCTGTGGTTAGAGTTGATGTAGGTGGGGTCTTGAGGGCCAGAGTCAGAAAAAAAAACACACAGGGTGGGCCAGAGACCATACATAAAGATTGTTTCTCCCCAACAATTTCTGATATCGAGTGGAAAATGTTGCCCTCCTAAAAACGTGGGTCATTGAAGTCTTATGTTTGTGCATTGTGCTCTGTCCCCCTGCCGTAGACTGCCTGAACATCCTGTCCTTTGAGATTCTAAGGGTTCCCTCATTCCCAAGCCTTTTGCACAGAGAGAAATAGGAATAAACTACAAATCTAAAAACTGAGAACCCAGTCCCACCAACCTGGGAAACAGACAATATTGAGAGTTTGCTCTCCAAGTCATCCTGCAGGCAGTTTACCTGCTGGCAGGAAAAACTGCAAATGAAGCATGCTTAAGTTCAAATGTTGGGTTCTTATGCTACTTTAGTACTCCCAGGGAAGGGGAAATATGTTCCATTTCTCCCTAGACCACAGGTTTTCCATAGTCCTTAGGACATCAAGCATACCTGGGAATTGTGCCAGTCACCTCTTTATTCCATTATCTGAGACAATGATTTTGGACCAAAGTTCATCCTTTCCAATTCCCTTCATCTTTTTCTAACCAGGTTTTCCGTGAGGGACTGAGGTTCTGAGCCTGGAAATATTTCTCTCTGCTTCTATTCATGGAGTTCAGCTACGTTTCACTATATTCAGGAAACTTAAGCAATGGGTTCTCCATGGGCTCACCTGTGAGATCTTCTTGGCAAGAGAAAGCAAAAAACCTTGGAAAGGAACAATTGTTAATGGCAGGGAGTCATCCTCACTTTTGTGCAAGGGGAGTTGGGGATCAGAGGACAGAGTCAGGAACCACATGCCTTTCAGTCCGAGACTGCCCAGCATTCTCAACCAGCTAACACATGGCGATTCTTAAAAACATATTGACCTCCTTTACCGAGACCTCTGTGCATGGCAGGCTTCTGTTGGCCTAAGCGGGATTGGTTAGCCTCATCCCTCTTACCACGGGGACGTTCCTGCATTCTGAGATCAACTTTGAGCATGAGCACTTCTCTTCCCCGAAGGTCAGGGCAGAGAGTCCATTCAAGGACTCTGGGACCAGAACCTAATTCCACAGACATTGCCAGCCGGCACAAAGAAGCCAACATTCAGATAGATCATGAATGCCTCTACTCACTGAATGGAAGAGTAAGGCAAGAGCCAGAAGACTTCCTCTCCTATCTAGGTCAGGATGCAGTGTTCTTGTGGCTGGTGCTTCCATTCATCCCAACCCGCCAGGGATTTCCTTCTGACTCTCAGAACACCAAGTTTGCCTGGGAAGCGATGCTCATGTTAGAACTCTCAGCTTCATTCCAATTTCACCTCAAAGTGAACCATATTGCCTTCCTGATGTTTCTTCTGATTTAAAATTGTTACTATTGTTACTATTAGTGTGAAGAATATCTGTGTATATACCAAGGACTTGAGCAAGGTAAAATCAGAGGGCAATTTTACAAGCAGACTTTCATATGGTAAGGACTCACAGATTACTGCAAGCTTAGCTATTTTCAAGTTAAGGTTGCTTTTACATGTAGCAAAACATTTACTTTAAGAAAATAGGAGGTCCTGGAACATTTTCCACTGTCAGCCCCAAGTGTTTGTCAATGGGCTGTAGATGACAAGGAAGTTAAATTTTGTTTCAAATGTTCATTTTTTGAGAGGGTGAGGAGAGAGGGAGTCAGAGAGAGAGAGGTGGGGGAGCATATGGGCCAACAAGAAGGGGAGAGAGAGAGAGGGAGACAAAGATTCTGATGCAGTCTCCAGGCTCTGAGCTGTTAGCACAGAGCCACTCTTGGGCTGGAACTCAGAAACTGTGAGATCTTGGCCTGAGTTAAAGTCCAAGGCTTAAGGAACTTGGGCAATTGATGTCTCCATTCCCATCCCCTGGTACTTTTTCTGCCTAGCCATCCACTGAGGGGATTCAGGACCCAAAGGTAAGAACCATGTCCTCTCTTTTCAAGTGGTAAGTCAGGCCACATTTTCCTAACTTGGGGAAAATTTGGGCAAAGTGGGCCCCCCCACAAGGGCTTGTCTTTCAGCCTTAGGTTGGCCACAAAAGACACAGCTGGATGGAGCCCATCACAGAATGTTTGCATGTAGGCAAAGACAGAGGCGTGAGATGGAGCCAGCCTCAGTTCTTCACAAAGGGGGAATGATGCTAGGCACCACATGTTAAGTTATATCTTACATCACTTCCAAAGGAAAGATTTCTGGCCATCCATACGTTCCCAACCCCTTGCGGATTTGCCAAAGAGGTTTATGTGGTTGTCACATAAAAGCTTTCCGAGATTAAGGAGAGCTGCTGGTCACTGCTTGCACTAACCAAGAGCCTTCAGTTTCTGCTATCCCAAAGAGAAAATTGCTCTCCTTGCCCTGAACATATGGTGACTGATGGGCTACAGGTGGCATGGGGAGGTTTAGCCTGAATGTGTCCTTCACCATGTTCGTTGTGCTGCCTTCATTCGAAAAAGCAGAAGGCTCTCAGATGTTCAGTTTGCTCAACGATATAGGTCAGTGTAGAAAGAGCCGAGTCAAGGACTCCTGCACCAGAGCTTGGTTCCGAACACTTGAACTTCAGTAGGGAGACTGACCTTGAATCACTAAAGGGATAATGCATCTATAATTGATGGAAAGGCCAGGAAAAAAGGCAATGGCCAGAAGAATTCCTGGCTTACCAATGTTCTGGATGAACCTTTCTTGCAGTAGGAACATCAGCTCTTGTCAATGGACATTTACTTGGGCCCAAACCATTGGTGTGTCTTACACATGTGATGATGCTACTCAATTTATTCTTGGCGCTGTCCTATTCTGCTCTGTAAGGAAGAATTTTGGGTCTCTGTGTACCAATGTCCATTTTGGTTTTTTCAAACTAGACTTCCTCTGGTAGATACGTGGAGCCAGATTTTAAGACCGATTCAGTCTCACATTAACTGAAGGTGTGCGTCAATTCTCTGGGCTCTGAGATACTTCAGGCTACGGGCCTCTCACCACTTGTGTTTCAGTGCTACACATACATCGGGAAACCTAGTGCAATTGAGGGGCCCAGCACTGAATGTTTGCATGTAGGCAGGCCCAGAGGAGTTGGGAGAAAAACAGCCCTCCTCTAGAACAAGGAAACATTGAACTATAGAGTACATAATCAGCTCTATCCCATTCTCATTTGACTTCCAGATGAAAGTTTCCTCTGGCCTGGGTTTCCAGGTTAAATCAGCTGTGTTTTTCCTTTTCTCCTGTGCTGAGGACTTCCTATTCTGAAGGCAGGCAGCTGCTGCTAGATTATACTAGTCACTTTATTCTCTGCTTGATCCCTTCCTCATAGAAAAGGAAGAATTTGGCCCTCCATGTATCCATTCCCTTTCCCTCGCCATTTCTCCTTTTTTTAACCTTTTTTTGAGAGAGAGGGACAGAGAGAGTGAGTGTGAACTGGGCAGGGGCAGAAAAGGATACAGAGGATCCGCAATAGCTCCCAATTCAGGGCTTGACCTCACAACCATGAGAGCATGACCCAAGCTGAAATCAAGAGCTACCCACCCAGATGCCCCACCCCTTGCTGCTTGTCCAATTATCTCTTGGTTCCCAGTAGGCACAGTGGGCATGTGAATAACTCAGTGGAAAACCAAAGATTGGTAGACGTTCCCACACTGCTCCCATGCTAAATGAAAGCAGTTTATGATACACAAAAGGATCCACTGACCCCTTATTACCCGTCTCTTGGTGGTGAAAAGGCTGGAGATGGCATGGTAATCGTTAGACAACAGAACTCCAAACACTTGCTACAGATGCCTTTATTTTGAAGAGCAGACACATCACCTATTTGCAGTATTCTTCAGGGAATACCTTGCAGAAACAGCCCATTCCATGACCAGGGCACCAGTGCTATTTTCCAAATACTTGAGGGTCAGCCACAAACAAGAACTGGCTATGTGTCAGGACTGCCTCAAAAGACAAGAGAAAACATTCCAATGCCAAAAACTTTCCTTCTCCTTCTGAAGGAACAAGACACGAAGTTTCCCTTTGTCTTAGCCCACACAGTGTTCTTACTCCCAAGACAACCATCTTGTCAGGGAATGTGGTAGTCGCTTCATTTTTTGCTATATCCCATTCTCCTGTTACTGAGCAACTTTGGCCTTCTGTGTATTCTCCTCCATCGCGTTTCTCTTTTACAAGCTAAGTTCTTGTCCATTTATGCGCTGTGTCTCAGAACCATTTCCTCTCCTTTTAGTCTGGCCAAGTTCTTGTCACTCTGGGATACACGGGCCACACGGTCCCTCCAAAATTGCCTTTCCCTACTCTGTTGACAAAGATTAGCCCAGGGCACTTCAAGGTGCCGAGCAGGAAAGCTCGTGTGTAGTCCTGTTCAGAGGTATCAGGAGAGAGCTATTCCCCTCCCTTCGGGGACAAGAGGGAACATGGAGCTAGAGGTTTCATTCTCTGCTTAATCCCTTTCTCAGCTGAAATGAAAATCTTTGGCCCAAGGTTTAGCCATTCAAATTCCCCGGTTGTATTGAGAACTATTTCTTGGGTCCCAGGCAAGACTAATGAGGCTGTCCCCACATGGTGATTGCCCAGCCATTACCAATGAGTTCTGACTCTGGTCTTTGCTAAACAAGAGCAATCAGTTTCTGCTATCCCAAAGGAAAGATTGCCTTTCTGTCAGGATTTGGTGTGTGGCTGGCTGAAAAGGCAATGATAGTTAACCAACTTGTCCCTCCTCCCTGTCTGGTAAAGATGTTTTCACTCTGAGCAGTTGGTTCCCCCATTGGCAATATTCTCTAGGACCTTCTTAGCAGTGAAAGAGACCGTTCAAGAACAACTGCACCAGAAGACAGCTGTAAACACTTGAGTACCAAACCACCACTCTTGAATCTCTAAGGTCTCTATACACTGATAAGACTGCAAGGAAAAACAGTGAACTCAGAAGCTTTCCTTCTCGTTCTCAAGGAAGAATACAAGCATCTTGCCAGGAGAGCTCCAAATTGTAAACATTGGAGGCTTCCCTTTGCCCTAGCACATATTTGTTTCTCATTCCTGAGACAGTCAGCTTGCCAGGAGATTGCACTGGTCAATTCATCCTCATTTTATCCTTTTCTCATTTCTCATTGGAACATTTTCCCTCTGTTTATCTATTTCTACTATTTTCTTTGTTGTGTTTGTTATTTATGACAGAGAGAGAAGGAGAGGGAGGAAAACAGAAGAGGCATAGAGAGGGACAGAAGATCCCTAGCCGACTCCATGCTGTCAGCAGAGAACCTGATTGATGTGGGGGCTGAGCTTGCAACTGGTCCACCCATGAACCCCATTCTTATCTCTTAAATTTTTAAATAATTATTAATTTTGAGAGGGAGAGGGAGAGAGAGATAGAAAGAGGCAGAATGAAAAGCAGGGGGAAGGGCTGAGAAGGAAACACAGAATCTGAAGCAGGCTCCAGGGTCTGAGCTGTCAGCACATAGCTTGACATGGGACTCAAACTCACGAACTGTGAGATCATGACCTGACCTGAAACCAAGAGTGGGATGCTTATTTGACTGAGTCACCCAGGCGTCCCTTTTACTCTTTTTAAACCAGAATCTGCCTTGGACCAATCAAAGCCCATGGTTCGGAGCAATTCCCTCTGATTTTAATTGGGGCTTGTGGTAAAGTTCTTGTGACAGCAAGCTAGGTTGGGCCATAGCAGCCTTGCAAAATGCATTCCAGATCGATGTGCAACATTAGATGTGGGTCAGTGCAAATTACCTGGCACAGAATATTTGTGTGTAGCTAAGGCCAAAGGTGTTTGGGGGCAGCTGTCCTCACTTCTGTGGCAAGGACAAATGGAGCAGGTCATTTCACTCTCAGCTGTCTTCCATTCTCATCTAAAATATAACTTTTGCTCTCCATAGAGCCATTCCCATCCCATTGCTATTTGCCAACTAGGACTTAGTTTGCAAGCTCGGTGGGCCAGTGATGCCGTCAATGATACAGTGAGCTCCCAAGGATTGGTAGTGAGTTTTCATGCTGCTTCTGTGCTAACCAAGAGTAAGTTGTTTCTGACAAGGCACAGGATAGATTGCCCTGCTGTCAGACAGGTCTTAGAGCTTGGCTGCAGATTTTGAAAAGCATATAATCCACATATATGGGGTAAATTCCAGGACCTAGGCAGTGCAGAAAGTGGCCCTTCAAAACCCAAAACGCCACAAATATGATTCCAATCACTTGAGCAAAGGCTGGGAGAATAGACCCACTCCCCTGAACCTCTGCTGCCTTTCTTCCTTGATGGGAAGGGCAAGAAAAACAGCCAAGGCCAGGGGCTTTTCCTCTGTTTCAGAAGGAAATATGCAGACCACTTGCAGACTGGGCTTTCAGGAGTTTTCCCTTCAGAGGTTTAGTATGTCTCTGGCCACAGGTGTTTCTTACTCCTTAGACAAGACTTTACCAGGAAATTGTCATTCTAGACATTTCATTCTAAACTGTGTCCTCTTCTCCTCAATAATGAAGCACTTTTGCCTTCCATATTTCCATTTCAATGAATACCAATTTTCTGTCCCCAGAGTAGTTTCTCCCTGGGTGCCATTCAGAGCCAGTGTCTCTGAGAAATATCCCTTCCATTCGGTTGGGGAATGTGGCCAAGTCATTGTGTCTCCGGCATAGGTGGGGACACAGGACCCTTCTTTATGTGATTTTCACAAGGATGTTGACAATGGGAAGCATAGGGCCCTTGAAGGTGCCCAGGAGAGTGCCCAACTGTAAGCAATAGGGTTGGGGAGGGAGTTGGCTTCATTTTTCTTTGAAGGAGAGACTGTGTTAAACATTTCATTCCCGGCTTTATCTTCATCTCTATAATGTAGAACCTTGGCCTTACTTAGAATCCTTCCCATCCATTTTCTGTTTTCACAAGTCGGTCACATGTCACAGCCAGGTGGAATTATTTTGTCAGCCACATAGCAAATATCCACTCTGGTCCTGTGTTATGGGAAAGCAGTTACTTTACCCAAAAGAAGAATGAACCTCCTGTCATCGAACACCTGTTGCTTGACCTGCCCGGGTAATCTGTGTGATGATTAGCCAGCTTGCCTCCCTCCCCTGGCTTACTGATATGTCTTCCACCTCTAAGGCAGATGGATCAGGCATACACAGTAGACTGCACAATTCAGCCCAAAAAAGCCCTTACAAGCACCATGACTTGTTTGCTATACCTAAAGCCCCAAAAGGACCACTGACTTTGTACCACTGAATCTCTGCCCTTTCTATGCCCCGAGTGGTAGGGCAGCCCAAGGTCAGGGGCTTTCCTTCTCTTTCTGAAAGTAAATTGCAAGCCTCATGCTGAGCACCCAGGGGTAGGGAATTGTTTCCCTTTGCCCCTCCCCGTGGTTGTTTCTTACCATAGACAACAGTTATCTTCTCAGTTTGTGCTATGCGTGTCCTTCCCAGCCTCAGTCTGCTCTCCTTTGTAATGAGGTAGTTGGGCCCTCTGTCTTTTTGTTTCCATTCTTTTGCTCCTTTTTTCAAACCAGGATCTCGTTGTTCTCCATTCAGAGTCAGGGTCTCTGAGCAATATCTTCAGGCATACATGGGAAACAGGACCTCTTATAACTTCCTATTCTTTTCACCATGAGAAGCCTAGCACATACGAAGTTGCCAAGCAGGTTATGTATGGGTGTCTTCAGGCAGTCCCAGAGGTTTGGGAGGGACTGGCCTTACACATGCAGCAATGGCAAAGGAGGTATACATATATGCCCAGGATTATCCCATTCTCATGTGTAATGTAGACCCTTGGTCTCCCTTGTAGCCATTCCCACCCATTTTCTCTTTCCTAAGATTTGGGGCACATTGGGGGATGACTGGGCTTTCACTCACTTCACACACAGCAGAGCCCAAAGTTTGGTGCTAAACCTTCACTCTTGTCCTGTGCTATGTGAGAGCAAACAGTAACATCAAATCAAGGAAAGATGGCCTTCTTGTCCCTGAGTGCTTGGCGCTTGGCCAGCTCTGGTTAGTGCAGTGAAGGGTAGGCCTCTCTTCATTCTGTCTCACCGTTGGTTCCCATAGGCACACTATGCCTCACGACCTGGTCAGCACAGAAAGGGCTCTTGAAAGAACTACTGCACCAGGTCCAGTTTCCAAACACTTGACAACCAGCTGGGAGCAGAAACCTCTGGCCTCTGTATCAATGGTGTATTTAGTTCCTGGTGGGAAGAACAGGAAAAACCACCAAATCCAGTTTTCCCTCTGTTCCTAAAGGAAGACTACAGACCTCCTGCAACGTTTCACTCTCAGATGTAGCCAATGGAGGTTCTTTACAGAAGAGCCCTCATATGTTTCTTACTCCCCAGTCAGCTTGCCAGGGGATAAGAGTAAGCACTCAATTCTAACGTTAGCCATTCTCTTCTGTAGGGAAAAACTTTGGTCTTCATGGTGCGTATTTACACGTTATTGTTCTTTTTTTAGACTCGGTTCTCCTTGGGAACCATTCAGAGCAAGAACCTCAGAAGAATGTACTCTGATTAAACTAGAAATTTCCAGGACCCATCGGTCTGTGTCAGGTACACAGCCCAGGGCCGGAGTCCAGCTCCAGCAGGTCCAGAGGTTCCCAAAAGATGAACAGCATCAGCGAAAAAGTGAAAATAAAATAAAACAAAAATAAAATGGACACAAAGAGCACTGTGTTAGACTGGCCACTTTATTGTAGCAAGCGTGGCATTATATTTCTTAGCAAATTCCTTGTAGCATGCGTTATCTATGTTTCTCAGCATTACCTAATTCTAAAAATGTTCCTTTGTGTGATCACTCATAAAGGAACAACATAGTTACTTTCATGTAACATTCTCTCCTATCCCAAGGTCTTTAGCTCACAACACCTCAAGTGGAATAAATTTCAAGGACATGACTTCTAAATTGTTCGCTTTGTGTGATCTGCGACACAAGGAACAAATTTATTCACTTTGGACTGGGGTGCTGAGAAGGAACAAGGAAAGGGCCCTGGGAACCCACGTCTTATATGCTTCCAGAGAGACAATGTATACTTAGGAACTAATAAACCATTCTGTATCTTAACCCACCAAGTCCCGTTATCATTTGGAACGCCTCCTGGGGGCCAAGTGGGCCTAGCGGTTGGGGAAACTTGTATCCTTAAATACATTCCTTTGTTGCCAGAGTGGGGGTTTCAAACCCATTTGTCCACCTCCTTGGCTGTGAAATTTTGGGGGTTACCCTTCCTTTAGGTAGAGGAGTCTTTACAGGGGGTGACAAGTGCTAGCTGTAGGGCAGAATAATTTCCCTGTGGACTCATTTCTTTCCTACCCCAATGTTTCTTTTCCCGGGGGGGCCATCATGGGCAGTTCCCCAACTGACAATTCCCCAGGTACTTTCATTGGTAGTGGGGCTGCCCCGCTAACGCCAAGGCCAAATTACATAAAAGTGGGAGTACAAGAAGCTTCACTGTCAGTGGTTCACCCTGCAGTCCCGATCCGTCCACCCCCGGGGCCTTGCCATCACGGTGGTTGGATAGCTCTGCTTCGAGCAGCCCAGGTGGAAACATTGGTGGGGAGTTCCCAGTCAGTTCCTGAGCCAATTGACAGCTCTCAGTATCTGGTATCCCAGAGGGAAGCAGGTTCCTCTGCCCGTGGGGCTTGGTGATTAGTCAGCTACAGTCATTGCAGGAATGGGTAGCCAGCTGGCCTCCCTCACCTGGTGAGAGACATGCCTTCATCCTGCAGATTAGATGCATCATGCATGTCCACTCTGCTCCAAGCCCCGGATAGTGCCCAAAGGGCACCTTTCAAGTGAATATTGGACCTAGTCATGGTTTTAACCACTTGACCATCAGCCAGTAGCCCCAAACAAGCACAGCTGAATCACTGCAGCCCTTGTCCTCTAATGCGAAAGGGCAAGAAACAGACCCAAAGCCAGGGATATCCTATGTTTCTGAAGGAAGAATGCAGGCCTCTTGCTCACAGGGCTCCTGGGTATAGTCTGTAAAAGCCTTCTTATGCCAAAACCCACAAGTGTTGCTTATTCCTGGGGCAGCCGGCTTGCTAGGAGATGGCACTAGTCACTTCATTCTCCACATCATCCCATTCTCAATCCTAGTGAAAAATCCTGGCTCTCCGTGAATCTATTTTCACCCCTTTGCTCTGTTTTCAAACTAATTCCTGTTTGGTGTCCATTCCATATAGTGTCTCAGGGGACTATCCCTGGTGTTCAGCTGGGGATTCTATTTCCATCCATGTGACTGCAATAGGTTTGATCACAGGGCCCCTGGGAAGCTGGTGTCCAAACCTTGCATTTGGTGGCCCAGGGCATTGGAAGGGCCCAGGTTAGAACATTTGCACTTAGCCTGGGCCAGAGAACTGGGAAAGGAGCTGGCCACCTTTCTTGGCTGACGGCACATGCAGTTACACAGGCCCTTTCCAGACTCTTCCCATTCTTATTGGAAATGAACTTTTCCCTCCTTATGACCACTCCCTTCCCATGGCTCTGTGCTTAACAATGTCCCCATTTAGACTTAGAAGCCATGGAGCCATCACTAACCAAACTCATTCCAAGGAATAGATGTTCATACAAGCCTTTGCATGTGGGAGGTTGGCCCTGAGCAAAGCAGCCTGCCAAATGGCAGCACATGCACTTAGATTTGGATTTCCCTTCCATCTGGGGCACAGAGGGGCCAGCAGGACCACAGGCATCAGTGGTGGCTGCAAATCACCACCACACGAGGTTTCTGAGTCACGTGCCAAGGCATGAACAGTACTGTGGATCATGTGGTGCCATAGCAACTTCAATGGCCCAGCAAAGCCATTCTGGTGTCATGGTGTGGCAACCACGTCAGTAATTCAGCATACTCAACAGTAGCAACAGTGAGAGTTCTGGCTGGCAGGAGTAGGTCCACAACATGTCAAGGACAGTGGCAGAAGGCAAGGACTGGCAGATAAGGTGGAACCCTTGGGTGCAGCACCTGGTATTTGCCTCCTTAGCAGCTCACTTCTCCCAGGCCAGTACACGGAGGATTCAAGTGCTGTCACATGTGTACCCTCACATGAAAATGATATGCATAGTGGATTGTCTTGAGGAAAGCCAGGAAAAAACTAAAATAAGGATGCAGTTAATAAAGATGTTGGCCAAGGTGCAAGAAGTCTGGATGAAATGTAGAGGCACTGATTAGAGCAGAGTTGCCTTTTGTATTGAGACATCAATAAGGTTGCACCGGTTTAAAATAGATCTTGTCATGAGCATCATTAAAATACAGTAAAAACCTCGCATTTTACAGTTTTTCTTGTCTTTTCAGATGCTGGAAAACCTGAGAGGATCTGAGGATCTGTCCATGGCAAAACAAAAAGAAAAACACAGGCCTACTTGTCCAGAGACCTGAGTTCTGCTAGACTCATGCAGAGATGAACAAGCATACAGAGAAAACTCTCCTGCCGAAGAGAAAGGGGCGCTTTGGCCCAACACAGCTGACTGTCACAAAGAATGGACCAAAATCCCCATTGGAGAGCTCAGGGTATGGGTGTAAGACAAATATTTGGAGTAGACACCAGGGAGGGCTCCGAGTTAAAATAGAGCAAAAGTGTGAAATTGCAGAGAGGGAGGGCCAGAGTCCTGAATCATGGATAAGAATGAGATAATGCAAAGTGACGTGACTAGCACAGTCTTCTCCAGATCCCAGACTGACTCAGAAATGAGAAACACCATGGGCTTCGGTGAACAGTACCATCTAGATGTTCCACCTGAAAGCCCTGTCAGCAAGAAGCCTGCCCAGATTCTTTCTTCAGAATCAGAGGGAAAACCTGGCTCTGGGTATGTGTCTTACCCTTGCCTTCAGTACATAGGGTTAGGGTTAGTGATATAACACTAGCAGGGATGTACTCCAGGCTGATAGGCAAGTGTTTGGAAGCACGTTTTTTTTTTCTTTTGCAGGAACCCATCCAAGGGTCCTTTCTGTGCTGACCAAAACCTGCAACAACCTGCCTACATGAAAGAGCTGTCTTCCGTCAAAACGAAAGGACTTCCATTTGTGAAAGGAAAGAGTCCATAAGCATACCCATGTGTGTGCATACCCTAGCCAGCTAGCGAACACCATGTGCTCAAGTTTCCTCTGGAATATTTGACACATGTACTTTCAATTTCCTCAGGAAATGACGTGGACACTGGCACCATTCATACAGCCACAACTCCTGGACATGAGTTGGAGACCTACTTAGAAAAGCGGTGGTGGGATACACATGAGTAAAAGCAGTACCAAAGTTTTGCTTCTCCAAA
Organism: Lynx canadensis; assembly: GCF_007474595.2. Classification (NCBI taxonomy): domain Eukaryota; kingdom Metazoa; phylum Chordata; class Mammalia; order Carnivora; family Felidae; genus Lynx; species Lynx canadensis. The sequence continues at coordinate 28,145,955 of NC_044308.2, read as the reverse complement.
GGGAATCAATCCTTCAAGGAAAAATTTAACTTTCTTAATCAACTCTCAATCCAGACAGGAGGTCAGCTTCATTCTTAAAACTTCTGGCTTACATACAGAGAAAGAAAAATACCATATGATTTTATTCTTATGTGGATCCTGAGAAACTTAACAGGAACCCATGGGGGAGGGGAAGGAAAAAAAAGAGCTTAGAGTTGGAGGGAGCCAAAGCATGAGACTCAAAAAATGATAACAAGCTGAGGGCTGATGAGGGGGTGGGAGGGCGAGGAGGGTGGGTGATCGGTATTGAAGAGGTCATCTTTTAGGATGAGCGCTGGTTGTATGGAAAGCAATTAGACAATAAATTTCACATATTTTAAAAAAACTTCTGGCTTAGATTCAAGTATTCTCCATGGGGCACCTGCAGATGATCTAGGTTTGGTGATGTTAAGTTCTGAAACCCAACCTGTAGGGCCCCTTTGGCCACACTTATTGCACACTCACCAGGATTGTTCCCGACTGCCAGCTTAATAGGAGAGGATATGACATTGAGACAAGGGCTCTGAAATGATTCATGGGAGACCCTTGTTTCCAAATAAGAGTATTTTACTATTACAATAATAGACTACTAAAATGAGCTCATAGTCATGACCACCAATAACTCTTTGGAACACAAGACACTTGGAAACCTACCATTACTCAGAAAATGTCTGGAAACTCATTTGCAGTCATGGTAAATCGGTTGGGTATGGGACAGTCACAGAGACTCAGTCTGTAAATCTAGACCAAGTTAGAAAATCAACAATGGGAAAGAAATGATTACAAGTGGAGTTAAAGCTGTGGTTTCAAATGGGCATGGGGAAAAGTGGGGGAAGATGACCCCAATCTTCCGTTCCCCATGTCCAACATAGGAGGTGGGATCCACCACCAAATATAAGCTTTGCCTACTCATGAGCATTCTCCTTGGGCACCTTCACATACCCTGGGTTAGGGCGAGCCAAATTATTCCAAAACCAAATTGAAAAAGGTACAATTCAGTATCTCTATCACAAGCACACCACCAAGTCCCCAGGCTTTTACAAGAGGATATTACTCTAGACATTGTCCCGTCATAATGTCCATGCAAATCCTCTTTCATCAAAAATCTCTTCCAATGCTGACTCCCTCCTAGTCCAGGCTGTCTATGCTGTCCATGTGCAAAGTGTCTGCTTCTCAAAATGAAGGCACCTCAGTCATTCAGGTGAGTGAGACAAGCTGGTTCTCGTTCATCTTCCATAGCACAGCCGGCCAAGCACCAATCACCAAGTCACTCAAGGTCGTCTTTCCTTTGGTAGAGCAGTGCCTGACAGTTCTCCTTGAGAACAGGAGCACAGTGAGAGATTGGGGCCTAAACAGGAATGCCACAGGACTGACTGATGGGAGAAAAAAGACATTGTCAGAAACACAGCAAGGGGAAGGAAACGGGTGCCAGGTGAGCCAAAGCTCAAAATTTCTCGTGGGAAAGGTAATTCATTTGGAAAAAATATGCTTGGCCTCTTTTGCTTCAGCCCAGAAGGAGGCCAGCTCCTTGCCCAAGTCTCTGGCCAGCGTACACACCAAACATCCTCTGCTGGGTCTCTTGAAATGCTCTGGGCTTTGCAATGGACACATACATCTGAAACCCAGTGAATAAATGAAGAAGTGGCACAGTGGCAAAAACCCACCCACAGTCACAAGGACTGCACCGGGCTCTCAAGTGAAACACAGAAGATAGGACTCTTAAGACACTGATTTTGAACAAATTGCGGGTAGAACCTTTTTTGTACAAGAGAACAATAATGCGTCAAGGTGGATAAGGAGTGCCAGGCCTCTTCAGTGCTTGGTTTGCAACTTCTATGAAGAAGGGATGCCCAGCACCAACTCCAGACAACCCTGCTGTAAGAAGAAACAGCAGACAGCTTATGCAACAGCACCACCTGCTGCCCCATCTGGAATCCCCAGGCCTGCTTTCTCTGTTCAGAAGGACCTAGAGAGCCCTGGGACTTGGTTGGTTTTTGTTGCTTTTGGTATCATTGAATGGAGTGAGCAGAGACAGTGCTGTAGCTGAGTATGTTCCCCCAGCAGTGTCTCCAAGTGTGGAGAGGCCCATTGTGCCTTCTTCCTGTAAGAGGTTCTTTCTGTGCTGACCAGCTTCTGAAGCCAACTGCTGTGTGAACAGTCTGCTTTTCAGAAGGAATACACCTCGATCAGGCAGATCAAGGAGGTGAACCGGCTCCCTTCCCCCTGCCCTCGGTTACAAACAGCAAGCACCAAACCCAAGGATAGGAAGACTAATTTTCCTTGCCATATCCGATGCTCATGGCTGGGACTGAGCCTGGGACCGTGTGGGAAGCTGACGCCCATCCCTGATGGCCTGCTTCGTGAGTGCCAGCTCCAAGGTTGCTAAGTGTGAATGAAGAGCCAGTCCAAAACACAGGAAGGGGGAGGGTATTGCAGCAGCCAGGACCTAAGGGCACTTAGTATTTCCATCAAATGTGAATGCAATCAGTGCAATGGAGATGTTTATCTTCATTTCTCTGAGGCCCGCCAAGGGGACCAGCTTCCCGCTAGTATGTCTGGCCCAGCCTCCACATAAACTACTGCCTGGACCTCTTCAAAAGCCCTAGTGCTCTGTATATCCACTTAATTCTGAAACCAAATGCCAGGGACATTTTGGTTCCTCCTGTTCCAAAGTCACAAGGGCCCGCCCCATTGTACATCTACAGCGGGACATGTACTCTGAGTTTTTATGGACCTGAGGATGAATCTTGATGGATGATAAAGAAGTGTCATGAAAGTGGATGCACCAAGGGCCAGAGTTCTTCATGTTCAGAAGAAACTGAGTAGCACAATGAATTGGTAAACTTCCTTGTTTAGGAATCACAAGACCTTTTGGGAACCTTAGGCTATAGTTCTCCACAGGATGCCCTTTGGAGCCCTGGGACGAGAACACCCGTTCTCCCTTAAGAAATAGGAGGGAGCGTTTGAATGATTCAGTCAGTAGAGTGACTTTGTCTCAGGTCATAATCCAGTGCCCCGTGGGTTTGAGCCCCCCATCATGTTCTGTGCTGAAAGCTTGCTGGTAGCCTGTAGCTTTCTTCGGATTCTGTGTTTCCTTCTCTCTTTCTTCCCGCTTGTGCTCTGTGACTTCTTCAGCACACATGAGATCTGGAAAAAGTGGAGAATGAAATACCCAGTGCACTCTTCTATCCAGGAGGTCTTATCCGCATAAGAAAGGCCTGCAGACTTAGGCCAAGGGGGCCCTCTGAAGGACTACACCTGGGAACACTGTCAGCAAAAAGGTAGAACCAGTGATTTCTTGCTTGGTCTATCCCTGCCATTTTTCCCATTAGTGGAGGGAGGCAGCAGGGTTTGAGTTGTAGCTATTGAGTTCTGAGGGCTTTTGCTCTGGATTCTGCAACAAGGACTTGGTTCCCTTATTCCTGGCAAGGGCTCTTTCAATGCTGTCCCGTTTCTGGTTCATACTGCCTGTATGAACACTGATTCTCAGAATGAACGCAACCCAATCATCCAGGTCAGAAAGACAAGTTTGTTCCTTTTCACCCTCCATAGCACAGAAAGCCAAGCACCATCAGCTTCTTGCACTCATCAGCTCCTAGAACATACTGCCCATGTGTGAACTGTCTGTTGAAAATTAGGGCATCTCAAGCAGTTAGGGGAATGAGGCAAACTGGCTCTCCTTCACCTTCCATAGCACAACTTGCAGAGCACCACATGCTCAGGGACTAATGGGCCATCTTCCCTTTGGATATCTGACACTGGTTGCTCTCACTGATCACAGGACCAAAGTGGAACTCCATGCCACTTCCTGGGTGCTGGCTGAGAATGAGAGCTCCATGGCTGCTAAGTGTGAACAAAGAACTAGTTAGAAAAAAAAACTGATGGGAAAGGAATGGCCCCAGGAAGGCCAATGTTCTATGATTCCAACGGGAAAGGAAATATTCTGGAAGATGTCTAACTTCATTTCCCCTCACCCCAGAAAAGAGACCAGCTCCCTTCCCAAACCTTCGATCTCTCTCTACACACACAAACCTTCTACGCTAGGCAATTTCACATGGCCTAGGCCTCTAGATGTCCATATTGTTCTGAAACAGAATTCAAAGGGAGTGCTGTACAACACCTACCTGATGGTTAGAATAATGTCACCAGACTCCCATTTCCAGGCAGGGGATATTCCTCAGAGATCCCAACTCTGAATCAAATCTAGGGATAAGCTCCCTAAATTGAGCCAAGTGGTGACAAAGGATACATGGAAGACCAGCGTTCTTTATGAGAGATGAGACTTGGAGAATGTTGAGAATGAAGGGACTCTCTTAGCAAGCTGGCTGTCGCAGGCATTTATGAAAGATGCTTCATGTGCAGCATAGTTTCAGGCAGTTAAGGAAAAAGTTCTTTCCTAGGGTTCATACAGAGTGGTTAAGAATACTGTTTACTACATTCATCTAAAATGTTCATTTACAGATGCTTTAAGCACACCATAGTTCAAGAGAGTTAATACAAAGGCATTTCTCGGGCACCTCGGTGGCTCAATTAAGCACACGACTCTTGATCTCAAGTCATGGTCTCACTTTTCAGCATTCGATACAAACTTTAAGCTCTGTGTTGGTGTTGGGATCTGTGCTGATAGTGTTGAGCCCACTTAGGATTCCATCTCTTTCTCTCTGCCCCAGCCCCAATTATGCACTCTATTCTCTCTCTCTCTGAAAATAAGTAAACTTAAAAAAAGACAAGATATTTATCTAATATTTATGGAGTACACATAAAGAGCACCATTTAAAAATTTAATTTTCATTTTTTTATGTTTATTTTTGAGAGGCAGAAGGAAAAGATGGCACATTGAAGGGGGGAAGGCATGAAGGGTACAGAGGGAGAGAGAATCACAGGAAGACCCCACGCTGTCAGTGAACGGTCTAACATGGGACTTAATCCCACCAACTGATCACGACCTGAGCTGATATCAAGAGTTGGATGCTCAAATGACTGAGCCACGCAGACACCTCAGGCATACTTTATACTAAATGGTAAGAGGTTCATGCAACCTGTTTTTCAACCTTTGTTTCAACAAAGTTTCTTGTGATACCAATGTGAAGGCTAATGAATGTTTGAAGTACAGTGTAATTTTAGGCACTTGAATAACTTCGTTATTGCTGATCTATTACAGTTTGAGAGCTTTTTATTCAGGAGGCACTTGGAACCTCATTGAGAACACAGGTATTTCAGGTAGTTCAACACATGGACACTCCCTAGTGGATTGTCCCTAATTTCCCAACCAGGATTTAGCCACACTTCTTACTGGATAAATACAAGAAACTAGCACAAACAAGCTTTAAGCACAGTCTTTTGTCTTCAATTAAACATATTTTTAAACATTTGAGGAAACTCCAAACTGTTTTCCAGAGTGACTGCACCAATTTGCATTCCCACCAGTGGTGCAAAAGAGATCCTTTTCCTCCAAATCTTTGCCAACATCTTTTGTTGCCTGAGATGTTAACCTTAGCCACTCTGACAAGTGTTAGGTGATATTTCATTGTGCTTTTGATTTGTATTTCCCTGATGATGAGTGATGTTGAGAATTTTTTCATGTGTCAGCTATCTGGATGTCTTCTTTGAGGAAGTATCTATTCATGTCTTTTGCCCATCTCTTCACTGGATTCTTTGTTTTCTGGGTGTTGAGTTTGATAAGTTATTTATAGATTTTGGATACTAACCCTTTACATGATATGTTGTTTTCAAATATCTTCTCCCATTCCATCAGTTGCCTTTTAGTTTTGCTGATTGTTTTCTTCGCTGCGCAGAAGCCTTCTATTTTAATGAGGTCTTAGTTCATGTTTGCTTTTGTTTCCCTTGCTTCTGGAGAAGTCTTGAGTAAGAAGTTGCTGTGGCCAAGATCAAAAAAGCTTTTTCTGCTTTCTCCTCAAGGGCTTTGATAGCTTCCTGTCTTACATTTAGGTCTTTCGTCCATTTTGAGTTTTTGTGTACTGTGTAAGAAAGTGGTTCAGGTTCATTCTTCTGCATCTCGCTGTGCAGTTTTCCCAGCACCAATTGCTGAAGACTATTCCATTTGATATTCTTTCCTGATTTGTTAAAGATTAGCTGGCCATAAGTTTTTGGGTCCATTTCTAGGTTCTCTATTCTGATCCTTTGATCGGAGTGTCTGTTTTTGTGCTGGTACCATACCATCTTGATGATTACAGTGTTGTAATACAGCTTGAAGTCTGGATTTTAATATCCCTTGCTTTGTTATCTGTTTCAAGATTTCTTTGGCTATTCGGGGTCTTCTATGGTTCCATAAAAATTTTAGGATTGTTTATTCTAGCTCTGTGAAGAGTGCTGGTGTTATTTTGATAGGCATTGTATTGAATATGTAGATTGCTTTGGGTAGTATTGACATTTTAACAATATTTTTTCTTATCCAGGAGCATGGAATCTTTTCCATTTTTTTGTGTCTTCTTCAATTTCTTTCATAAACTTTCTATAGTTTTCAGTGTACAGATTTTTCACCTCTTTGGTTAGATTTATTCCTAGGTACTTTATGGGTTTTGATGCAATTCTAATAGATTCATTGGTTTCTCTTTCTATTGCCTCATTGTTGGTATATAGGAATGTAAGTGATTTCTGTGTTTTGATTTTATATTCTGCAACTTTGCCAAGTTCATGGATCAGTTCTCGCAGTTTTTTGGTGGAATCCTTCGGATTTTCCATATAGAGTATCATGTAGGCAGCAAAGAGTGAAAGTTTGACCTTCTCCTGGCCGATTTGGATGCCTTTTATTTCTTTGTGTTGTCTGCTGAGGTTATTTCCAATACTGTTGAGAGTGGACATACCTGTCTTGTTCCTGACTTTAAGAGGAAATCTCTCAGTTTCTCCCCATTGAAGATGATATTAGCATTGGACCTTTCATATATGACTTTTGTGATCTTAAGGTATGAGCCTTATAGATGTACCTTATTGAGGGTTTTTATCAAGAAAGGATACTGTATTTTGTCAAATGCTTTTTATGCATCTATTGAGAGTATCCTATGGTTCTTTTCCTTTGTTTTATTGATGTGAGGAATGCCATTTTGTTGCAGATATTGAACCAACCCTGCATCCCAGGTATAAATCCCACTTGGTTGTGGTAAATAATTTTTTAATGTATTTTTGGACCCAGTAAGCTAATATCTTGTTGAGGATTTTTACATCCATGTTCATCAGGGAAATTGTTCTATTGTTCTCCTTTTTAGTGGTGTCTCTTGTTTTGGAATCAAGGTAATGCTGGCTTCAGCGAAAGAGTTTGGAAGTTTTTCTTCCATTTCTATTTTTTTTGCAACAGATTCAAGAGAATAGGTGTTAACTCTTCGACAAACATTTGGTAGAATTCCCCTGGAAAGCCATCTGGCTTTGGCCTCCTGTTTTCTGGGAGATTTTTGGTTACTAGTTCGATCTCTTTACTGGTTATGGGTCTTTTCAAATTTTCTATGTTTTCCTGTTTCAGTTTTGGTAGTGAATATATTTCTAAGAATTTTTCCATTTCTTCCAGATTGTCCATTTTATTGGTTATAATGGTTTATAATATTCTATTATTATTTTTATTTCTGTTATGTTGGTTATGATCTCTCATCTTTCATTCTTGATTTTATTTATTTGGGTCCTTTCCTCTTTCTTTTTGATCAAACTACTGGTTGATCAATTTTGTTAATTCTTTCAAAGAACCAGTTTCTTGTTTCATTGATCTGTTCTACTGTTTTTTTTTGGTTTCAATAGCATTAATTTCTGCTCTAATCTTTATTATTTCCTGTCTTCTGCTGGTTTTGAGTTTTATTTGCTATTCTTTTTCCATCTCTTTAAGGTTTAAAGTTAGATTCTGTATCTGAGATCTTTTATCTTTCTTTAGGAAAGCCTGGATTGCTGTACACTTCCCTCTTATGGCTGTCTTTGCTGCATTCCAGAGGTTTTGGGCTGTGGTGTTATGTGCATTGGCTTCCATGTTCTTTTCAAATTCCTCTTTATCTGCTTGGTTAGCTCATTCATTCTTTATTAGAAAGGTCTGTAGTCTCCAAGTATTTATTACCTTTCCAAGTTTTTTCTTGTGATCAATTTCAAGTTTCATAGTGTTGTGGTCTGAAAATATGCATGGTATGATCTAGGTCTTTTTGTACTTGTTTAGGGCTGATTTGTGTCCCATTATGTGGTTCATTCTGGAGAACATTCCATGTTCCACTGCTTTAGAATAAAATGCTCTGAATACATCTAAGTCCATCTGGTCCAGTGTGTCATTCAAAGCCATTGTTTCCTTATTGATTTTTTGATTAGATGATCTGTCCATTGGTGTAAGTGGGGTGTTGAAGTCCCCTACTATTATGGTATGAATATCAATGAGTTCCTCTATGTTTGTGATTGTTTTATATATTTGGTGCTCTCACATTTGGAACATAAATCGTTAGGTCGGAAAAGAGGAAAAATAACAAAATTGATTAGATGGACCAGTGAACAGACTGAAATATAATTGAAATTACTTCATTTTCCCCTAGAAGTCAAACTATGAAGCACTTTAGTCTGTAAACTAAGAAAGAGGAGAGATTTGTATTCCTGAAGAGTGATATTGGTCCAGATGGGTGGGGCTTAGTGTAACGAACTCCTTTCTCCACTAGATGTTGCTGCTTAGCTTACTGGGGTAGGTTATTGTGGTGCTTGTAGGTATGTATGCACATATGCAGGAGAGGTGAAAATGGCAGGATCCTGGTAGCCAGTCTGTAGTATCGGAACTCTGTTCTCCCAGATCAGCAATTGTACACCGATCCTTTGTCTTCAGCTTCTTTCCACTCTCTGCTTTTACACGGACAAGACCCAGGCAGTCCCTCCTTCCTGAGTCTTATCTCATAAGTGGCTGTTTTCCCCAACCCCTTATATCTGAGGGACTCTGGCTTTGACCCTTTCTGCCCCTCTGGGGGAAGGTCTCACTGAGGAATAACCAAGTGCCAGCCACACCCATGAATGTTCATGGGACCGTGCTGCTGTCAAAGACCAGAGACTACGACTAGGTGCCAGCACCCTCAGAAAAATTTCATGAGATCATGTAGCAGCAGCATTTCAGGGATTATGGAAAATCACAATACACATCTGACACCCAGCTTCACCTCCCAATGACCTTGTTCCAGCACCAGCGAAAGTTGTTCTTTTGTCCACTGGGGCAATTGCCTGTGGGGTAGCCACACAGCCTCTACCAGATATCCTCCCAGCCAGAGAACAGCCTCTCCCGATGTGGTCTGAAGACCCCCAGGCTTCTCTCTGCTCCTGGGGATTCACCCTTGTCACCAGAGTACCCCCAAACATGAAGCTGCGGAGTTTCAAACTCTGCATTCCCCCTGTTTATAAAGTCTTAATGGAAAAAAAAACCCTCTCCTTTCTTCTTTTACCCTTTTTAGTTCAATCCCTGCAGTTTTTTCCACTTTTCCACTTTCTCTCCAGCTGTTTTTCAGGAGGGTGCTTTTCCTGTATTATCTCCCCTCTCCCCTGTGTCCTCTCTGTGCAAGCAAAGACAGCTCCCTTCCCTCCATGGCTTCTCTCTCTCCCAGTTCACCTCTCCACACAGCATACCCGCTGGGTTCTGTGGTTCAGGTTGTGCAGATTGTTGTGTTAATCTTCAAATCAGTTTTCTAAGTGTGCAGATGGTTTATTATTGATCTGGTTGTATTTCATAGAGGCAAGGTACAAAAAAATTCCATTCTGTTTAGCCATCTTGGCTTCTCCCCTGGGTTTTGTTTTTTTTAATCCATTCTGATACCCTGTGTCTTTTGATTGGAGCATTAATCTATTTACATTCAGTTTTGTTGAAAAATATGGGTTTAGAGTTGTGTTATCTCTAGGTTTCATGCTTGTAGTGACATCTCTGGTACTTTGTGGTCCTTGCAACATTTCACTTGCAGTGTCCCCCTTAGGATGTCTTGTAGGGTTGCTTTAGTAGTGATGAATTCTTTCAATTTTTTGGGGGAAAACTTATCTCTCCTATTCTGAAAGACAGGCTTTCTGGATAAATGTTTCTTGGTTTTATGTTTTTCCTGTTCATCACATTGAAGATTTCTTGCCATTCATTTCTGGCCTGCCAAGTTTCAGTAGATAGGTCTGTTACTACCCTTATGGGCTTACTTTTGTATGTTAAGTCCTGTTTATCCTTAGCTGCTTTCAGAATTCTCTCATTTTTGTATTCTGCCAGTTTCACTATATGTCATGCAGAAGATCTATTCATGTCTGAAGGGAGTTCTCTGTGCCTCTTGGGTTTCAATGTCTGTTACCTTCCCCAGATCAGGTAAGCTCTCAGCCATGATTTGTTCAAGTATAACTTCAGCCCCTTTCTCTTCTTCCAGAAATCCCATGATTCAGATATTGTTCCTTTTAATTGAATCACTTAGAGAACCCCTCTTGATTCTGGATTTTTTAATCTCTCTTTTTCTCAGCTTCCTCTTTTTTTATATTTTTATCTTCTATTTTACCTATTCTCCCCTCTGCCTCTTAAATCCATGCCGTGGCCACCTGTATTTTATTTTGCACCTAATTTATAGCATTTTTTAAATTCATCGTATTTTTTAGTTCCTTCCTTCATCTCTGCAGCAATATATTCTCTGCTGGCTTCTATGCTTTTTTCAAGCCCAGTGATTAATCTTATGACTATAATACTAGATTTTTGTTCCGTTATATTGCTTATATCTGTTTTTGATCAAGTCTTTAGCTGTCACTTCTTCTTGGAATTTGTTTTGAGAAAAATTCTTCCATTTCAACATTTTGGCTAGTTTCAACATTTTGGAAAAGAGACCAGCTCCCTCCCCAAACCACTGGCTCACGCTGCCCACAAACTTTCTATGCTGGGTGGCTGCACATGCCCTAGGCCTCTGGATCTCCATATTGTTTTGTAACAGAATTAAAATGCAATGGTGTGCAACAAGTACCTGACATTTGCAAAGACATCACCAGACTCCCCACTTCAGCACGGTATATCCTTTGGAAAGCCTAATTCCAAATGGACACTAGGGATAACCTCATTTGAAAATTGAGAAAAGTGATGAAAATGTATACATGAAAGACCAGCGTTCTTTATGAGAGATGAGAATTGGAGAGTGTTGAGAATGAAGGGACGTTCCTAGCAAACTGTCTATCCCAGGCATTGCATGGAAGATGCTTAATGTGCAATGTAGTTTCAGACAGTTGACAAAGCTCTTTCCAGAATTTATACAGAGTTAAGAATAATTTTTCTACATTCATCTAAAATGCTCGTTGACAGATGCTTTAAACACACTATAGCTCAAGGTAGTTAAGACAGGGCATTTCTCGAACACCTTCATGGCTCAGTCAGTGAAGCATCTGACTCTTGATCTCTTTTCAGGTCATGACCTCAAAATTCACGTGTTCAATCCCCACATCAGGCTCTATGTTGATGGACTTTGGGTGTGGGCTGATGGTGTGGAGCCCACCTGGGATTCTGTCTCTATTTTCCTGCCCCAGTTGTGTACTCTCTCCTCTCTCTCTCAATAAATAAACTTAAAAAAAGACAAGACATAATATTTAAGGAATATATTTAAGAGGAACATTTTAAAAAGATTTATTTTTTATGTTTTTATGTTTATTTTTGATAGAATGAGGGTGCATGCAAGTGGAGGAAGATGTGAAGGGTAAAGACAGAGGGAGAGAGGATCCCAAGCAGGCTCCACGTTGTTGGTGCAGGGTCTGACATGGCACTCGATCTCACAAGCTGATCATGACATGAGCTGATATAGTTAGACGCTCAACTGACTGAGCCAATGAGTCGCTCCAGGAGTACTTTTTACTAAATGGTATGAGGTTCGTGCAAGCGTCATGAAAAACAGTATAGTTTTAGGCATATAAAACATGGCCATTGCCTATTACTAATATATAGTGTATCAACAAATGTTCCTATGAGACAAATGTGAAGGCTAATCCAGAATGTTTGAAGAACAGTGTAGTTTTCAAGCCCTTGAACAGAAGACCCTTCCCTATTGCTGATCTAATGCAGTTTAAGAACATTTTATTCAGGAAGCATTTGGAAACCTCATGGAGAACAGAGGTATTTCAAGTAGTTAAAAAACACATGGGCATTCCCTGGTGCTTACAAGGATTAAACCAAACTTTTACTGAATAAATCCAAGAAGCTAACTCAAAAATGCTTTAAGCACAGCCTTTTATCTTCAATTAAACACAAAAGCATTTCCTGAGGCTAAAAAGGATTTAAACAAATATATTTACTATATGTCCAAGATAAGTGACAGAAAAGATGCATTAACCACCGTGTAAATTTAGATAGTTTAGAGCAGAGGCATATCTAGTGCTTCTACACCAGAATTGGAATAGTTATGGCTGCGTTTATCCATAAATCTCTTGAACTGGGCTTGATGTAAAGCATAATGAAGCAGAGAAGCACATGGTGATTCCCTTTGTTAAGTGTTTCAATAAAAGCTCCTGTGAGACTTATGTAAAAGACTACATGAAGAACACCAGAAGCACCAGGTAGTTTTAGGCAGTTAAGAACATGGTCATTTTCTACAGCTAATAGTGTTTCATCAAAAGTTCCTATGATATGTATGTAATGGTTACATGAGTGATGCCATAAGCACAGAGGAGTTTCACTTAGACCCAAGGCCCCTCTCTAGAGTTTACGCAGAGGATAAGAACACTTCTTACTACATTTGAAACACTGACCGTCCCTTTAAGCACAGTGCAATTTAAGGCTCTTTATGATCACAGCCATTGCAACGATGTCTAAATGGTCCCTCAAGACCTTTTAAACACAGTGTAGTTTTAGCCTATGAATCATAACACTTTCCATTCTGTGTATACAAAGAGGTTTAGGAAGAATTACTACTACATGAACTTAAAAGTCAATGGAATCCCTCAGGGAATACACAGCTTTTTCAGGCAGTTAAGCACATAGGCATTCCCTGCCTCTTATGTAGAATTATGTAGCACACTGCTTACTGGAAAAATCAAATAAGTTCACTCAAAGGTACAGTGCAAGCTCACCCATTACCCTCTCACAAATGTGGAGTATTTAAACAAATGGTCCTATTCCATGTACATGAAATCCTACATGAAAACCCTTTGAAGAACACTGTACATTTAAGAATTTAAGCCTTTGGCCATTTCCTGTTCCTCATATAGAATGTTTCAATGAGTTTATTTGCATATACTGAAAGTCATTAGCCACTTTTGAAACAGCGGAGTTAAAAAGATTAATTATAATGTTTCTACAAAGAGATTTAAGAAATCTTGTCACTTCATGTATTTTAAAACTAGTTGGAGAGTTACTGAGAGCATGGCTGTTTCAGGCAGTTAAGCCCCTGTGTACTCCCTAGTGATCATTTAGGATTTAATTAAGTGCATTTACTGGATGAATCTAAGAGACTAACGCAAAGATGCTTTAGCCACAATGGTGTTTGTGGCAATTAAGTGCATGGCCATTCCCTTTTGATAATAAGAGACTTTAAAGAAAATATCTAGATAAGATGAACACTAAAGGCCAAATGAAAGATGTATTAAGCACAGTGTAGTTAGGCAAGGAGGTGTTTTCCATAGCGTTTATCCAAACAAGTGGAAGAACACTTACATGTATTTAAAAGGAATTTGAAATTCTCATTTGGAACACAGATGTCAGGCAGTTCATCACATGGGCATTCCCTAAGGCTTAACAGATGTGTAAGTACACTTCTTCCTGAATATTTATGAGAAGGCAGTTCACAAATTCTTTAAGAAAAACATTTTTCTCAGGCACCTGGGTGGTTCAGTCAGTTGTTCTGACTTCAGCTCATGTCATAATCTCACAATCCATGGGTTCAAACCCTGTGGGGCTCTGTGCTGACATCTCAGAGCCTGGAGCCTGCTTCGGATTCTGTCTTCCTCTCTCTGCCCCTCCCCTAATCGTGTTCTGTCTCTCCCTTTCAGAAAATGAATAATCTTTTAAAAAATAAAAAGAGGGGCGCCTGAGTGGCTCAGTCGGTTGAGCGTCCGACTTCAGCCAGGTCACGATCTCGTGGTCCGTGAGTTCGAGCCCCGCGTCAGGCTCTGGGCTGATGGCTCAGAGCCTGGAGCCTGCTTCCGATTCTGCGTCTCCCTCTCTCTCTGCCCCTCCCCCATTCATGCTCTGTCTCTCTCTGTCTCAAAAATAAACATTAAAAAAAAAATTTAAAAAAATGTTTTTTTTTTATTATTTTTTTTTTAATTTTTTTTTTCAACGTTTATTTATTTTTGGGACAGAGAGAGACAGAGCATGAACGGGGGAGGGGCAGAGAGAGAGGGAGACGCAGAATCGGAAGCAGGCTCCAGGCTCTGAGCCATCATCCCAGAGCCTGACGCGGGGCTCGAACTCACGGACCGCGAGATCGTGACCTGGCTGAAGTCGGACGCTTAACCGACTGCGCCACCCAGGCGCCCCCAAAAAAAATGTTTTAAAAAAATAAAAAGAAAAAATCTTTTTCTGTGAGATAAGGGTATGGACATTCCCTCATGCAAATAGGGTTTAAACTAAAGGTTCTACTAGACCTACACTGAAAACTACATGAATAATGCGATTGTACTTTTAGGCACCTAACACTAGGCCATTTCCTGGTGTTTCTACACAAGGGTTTAAGAATACCTCTGAGTACATATCCCCAAGAAGCTTTTTTTAAATTTTTTTAACGTTTTATTTATTTTTGAGACAGAGACACAGCATGAACGGGGGAGGGGCAGAGAGAGAGGGAGACGCAGAATCGGAAGCAGCCTCCAGGCTCTAGGCCATCAGCCCAGAGCCCGACGCGGGCTCGTACTCGCGGACTGCAAGATCGTGACCTGAGCTGAAGTCGGACGCTTAACCGACTGAGCCACTTAGGCGACCCTCCCCAAGAAGCTTTTTAAACCCTCTTGCAGCAAAGCGTATTTTTCAGCAGTAAAGCACAAGTGTCTACACAGAGATGTGGTGAGGAAAGGGTTACTCTATATGTCTATGAGGAACAAGAATGTCACTCAAAGCACAGTAATGCTTTGGGCACTTAAACTCAGGTTTTTCCTAATGCCAATTATAGAATATTTTTTAAAGTTTTTATTAAAATTCCAGTCGGTTAAATACAATGTAAAATTAGTTTCAGGTGTAGAATTCAGTAAATCCACCCTTCCACGCAGTATCTAGTGCACATCACAAAGTGTACTCTTTAATCCCCATCTCCTATATAACCCAATCCAACCACCCATCCCCCCTCTGGTAACTATCTGTTCTCTGTAGTTGAGAGTGTGTTTCTTGTTTTGCCCCTTTTTTCCACACTAATCATTTATGTGTTTTGTTTCTTACATTTCACATAGGAGTGAAACCATATGGTATAAGCCTTTCTCTGACTTATTTTGCTTAGCATAATACTCTTGAGCTCCATACACATAATTGCAAAAGAAAATTCCATTCTCCACCATGGCTAATATTCCATTACATATATATATCACATGTCTATCCATTCCTCAGACAATGAGATTGAGCCCTTTCCATAATTGGCTACTTTTCGTTATGCTGCTAAAAACCTCAGCGTACCTGTATCCTTATGAATTGCTATTTTTGCATCCTTTGAGTAACTACTTCTTTGTGCAATATTTGGATCATAGGGTAGTTCTAAGTTTGAAAGGATAATTTTTTTAATTACATTATTTGAGAGAGAGAAAGTGAGCGATGAGAAGGGGAAGAGAGATAGGGAGAGAGAATCCCAAGTAAACTACGTACTGCCAGTGCAGATCCCAACAAGGGCTGAATCCATGACTGTGAGATCCTGACTTGAGTGGATATCAAGAGCCAATCACATAATTGAACCATGCAGGTGCCCCAGGTGAGTCTTATTTTTAACATTTGATGAAACTTTGTACTGTTTTCTAGAGTAGCGGCACCACTTTGTATTCCCAGCAAAAGTGTCAGAAATTTTCCCTTTCTACCCATCCTTGCCAAGTCCTGTTGTTCCTGTGTTGTGAATTTAGCCCTTCTGACAGATGTGTGGCGATATTTCTTTGTAGTTTTGATTTGTATTTCCCTGATGATGGATGAGTGATGTGTTTCTTTTCATGTGTCTTTGGGGGAAATGTTCACTTGGTGTGTTGCTCTATGTGCTCTTCTCTTTATCCTTTTCCTCTATAAGAGCTCCCTCCCCTCAGCAGCATCCTTGATAGATTTCTCCCCCACATCCCCTCTCTGCACTTCCTACTTTCTTCGATGTGGCATCTTCTCTCCCTGTTGCAGACTTGATTCTTTCAGTGTTCAGGTTGTTTTCCAGGGTATGTAGAATGATTTGCTAGTAATCTAGTTAAGTTCAAGGGACAAGACTACATTTCTCTCCCAATACACACTAATAAAGAAAGTTTCAACAAACTTCCTATGAGATGTCTGTGAAACAAGATTTTAGTTGAAAGATGGTTTCCCCAATGTTTTCCCCAAAAAGAGTCGAGTGCACGCTTTTTGCATAGGCCCTCATAGTTTTCAAACACTTTTAGTGAAACCATATGTTAGTTAAAAGATGGTATCACCATACTGTGGTTTTACAAAATTCAGTATATGGCACTTTCAGTTTAGGCCCTGCATAGGTTTTCAAACTTTTTGAACTTAGTGAAACCAGATGCCACTTAAAAGGTGTTTTCACCACAGTGTTGTTTCACAAAATTGAGTACATGGCACTCTTGTAGGCCCTGCAT
Organism: Lynx canadensis; assembly: GCF_007474595.2. Classification (NCBI taxonomy): domain Eukaryota; kingdom Metazoa; phylum Chordata; class Mammalia; order Carnivora; family Felidae; genus Lynx; species Lynx canadensis. The sequence goes on along the minus strand of NC_044308.2, from coordinate 28,129,257 downwards.
AGGTTTTCAAACACTTCTAAATTAGTGAAACCAGATGTTATGTGAAAGATGGTTTCCCCACAATGTTGTTTCAGGGTTCAATATAGGTGTCGTATGTTTTTGTGTGGTCTTTTCATGGCATTTGTGTTTTGTATGTGATGCATGTGTGGTTTTGTGTTGTAGCATATGGGTGTAGTTTGTAATACAAGTGTGTGTGTGGTGTGTGTGGTGTCTCTATGTCATATATGTATGGATTATCATGCAGTGTTATTGTTTATGTGGTGTTTGTGTACTATACGTGTGTTGTGTGTGGTATATGATGTGTATGTGGTGTATATGTGGAGTGTGTGTGGTATATGTGTCGGGTGTGTGTGTGTGGTATGTGTATTGTGTGCAGTAGAGGGTTTGTGGAAGATATATGTGTGACATGTATGTACTGTATAATATGTGGTGAATGGGTTTGTGTGGTATTTGTGTGTCAGATGAGGTATGTGTTTGTACTAACTTTTGCCGTGAGTTCAGTATGTGTGGTGTAGCTGTGTGGTATATGTGTCATATTTGTCTCTCTGTATGTGCCATGTGTGTGGTACATGTGTAGTTTATGTGTAGAGAAGGTGGCATCTGTTTTCTGTATATGGGGTGTATGTCTGGTGTCTGTGTTGTGTATGTGGAGTGGTGATTTGTTTGGTAATTGCTGTATTTGAGTTGAGTGAGGTAATACTGTTGGATGGGGTATAACTGGGAGTGTGGGGCACGTGTGATCTGTGGTGGATATATTTGTGGCATATGCATGGTGAATGAGTGCTGTACATGTGGTGTGTGTAATGTAAATTTATGTATGGTGTACATCGTGTATGTGTGATATAAGTGTGTATGTAATATTGTGGTTCATGTGGTGTGTGAGGTGTGTGGTATGTGCCATATACACACTCTGTGAAACCACTGTCTGTGGAGAACTATTTCAACTAAAGTCAAGTTTCAGTAACAGTGATTGAACACATGCTGAAGAGTAGACGGAAAGGACCACATACTGAACTCAGAAAAACACTGTGGGGAACCTTTCTTTCAAGGAAATTCTTGTTTCACTAGGATAGATGTGTTTGAAAACCTATGCGGGGAACTATAAGGAAAATGTCATTTAATCAATTCTTTGAAACAAAAGTGAGGCGAATCTATCTTTCAACTAGCATGTTTAAGTATGAAGTCTTTGAGAAACTATGCGAAAGTGTAGGGAAATGGCATAGACTCATTTCTGTGAAATAACATTGGGGAAGAACCATCTTTCTACAAATTCTTATTTCACTCAGTATGAAGTGTTTGAAAAACTATGCATGAAACTATGAGGAAAATAACAAAGACTCAAATCCATGAAAAAACACTGTGGTAAAAACCACATTTCAACTAACATCTTGTTTCACCAAGTTAGAAGGGTTTGAAAATATAGGCTTATATTCACAGTGAAAATGCTATAACTTCCATGCAGTGAAATCGAATTTGAAGTAACATCTTGTTACAAATTTATGTGTTTGAAAACATTTACAGAGAACTCTATGGAAAGGGCCATATTCTAAACTCAGAATAAACACTGTGCAGAACCTTTCAACCAACCTCTTGTTTCACTAAGTTAGACATATTTGAAACCCGATGCGAAAACCTATAAAGAAATTCAACTGTGTGAAATAACACTGTGTGAAACCCGTCTTCTTTTTTCTTCTTGTTTCAGTAAGTTAGACGTATTTGAATAGGTACACATGGAACTATGAAAAAAAAAAAGGCAATGTCCTCATCTCCATGAATGCACACTATGGATAAAACACCTTTCAATTCCTTGTTTCATGTACAGTGTTAGAAGTGATTGAAAAACCTATGCAGGGAACTATAAGAAATTGTCTTATACTCAATACTGTGAAATAATACCATGGAGAAACTCTTTCAACTAACTTCTTGCTTCGCTATGTTAGAAGCCTAGGTGTCTTCTATGTGGAAGAACTATGTGGAAAACAGGGTAATGGCACTAAGTCACCTCTGTGAAATCACATTGTGATGGAACCATCTTTCAACCAAATTTTTGCACTTAATATGAAATTTTTGAAAACAATGCAGGGAACTATGAGAAAGTGACATTTAAAAATTCCATGAAACAACACTGTGGAGAAAGCACCTTGCAAGTAACACCATGTTTCACTAAGTTAGGGGTGTTGGGAAACCGGAGCGGCAAACACTAAAAGCAAGTGACATAGACTCAACATTCTGAACCATGTTTAAACTAACATTGTGTTGGATTTAGTTAGAAGAGCTTGAAAATGTATGCATGCAACATTAGGTAAATTTCCCTATTTCTACTCTGTGGAAAAGAAAACCACTGTGGAAAAACATTTGTCAATTTCTTGTTCACTAGGTTAGAAGAGTTTATAACCTATGTGGGAAAATAAACAAAAGGGTCATATACTCAATTCTGTGAAATAGCACTGTGGGGAAATCCTCTTTAAACTAAAATCCTATTTCATTAAATTAGAAGGGTTTGAAAATCTAGACCTCAGTGTACGAGAGTGCTATAGCTTCAATTCTTTAAAATAAAGCCATGGAGAAATGGTCTTTTAACTAAAGTCTTTTTTCAAAACTAGTGTATGAAAAACTTTATGGGAAACATAAGGTAAGGACCATATACTTTGTGAGAAAACAAAATGGGGAAACAGTCTTTCAACCCACCTCTTGTTTCACCAGGTTAGATGTGTTTGAAAACCTAGGCGGAAACCTATAATGAAAGTGCATATACTCAACTGTGTGAAATAACACTGTCGGGAAACCATCTTTCAACCAAGTTCTTGTTTCTGTAAGTTAGACGTGTTTGAAGAGCTATGCGGGGAGTTATAAGGAAAGTGCCATGTATTCACCTCTATGAATGCAGACTGTGGATAAAGCATCTTTCAACTACTTATTTTATTCACAATGTTAGATGTGTTTGAAAATCTATGTGAGGAACTATACAGAAAGTGCCAAAAAGTTAACTCTGTGAAACAACACAGGACAGAAACCATCTTTCAAATTCTTGTTTCAGAAATTTTTTGGTTTGGAAATCTTTCCAAGGAAACATAATAAAGAAAATGCAGTATACTTTGTGAAACATCATTGTGTGGAACCATTTTTCAACTAACATCACGTTTCAGAAAGATTGAGCATTATGTTGGTAACTATATGAAAAGTTCCATATACTAAACTCTTGGGGAAAAAAACTGTGGGGAACCATCTTTTGAGGAAATTCTTGTTTAAGATATGTTTGAAAAGCTGAGTGTAACTAGGAGAGTGTCATATACTCAATTCGGTGAAAAATACTGTGGAGAAACTGTCTTTTAAGTCACTTCTTGTTTCACTAAGTTAGGATTCTTTGAAAACTTATGTGCAACATATAGGGAAATGGCATAGACTCACCTCTCTGAAATAACACTGGGAAGGAGCCAACTTTCAACTAAATCTTATTGAATTTAAGAAGTGTTTGAAAACCTGGGCAGGGAACTATGAGGACAGCGACATATACTCATCTCTATAAAAAAATCACTGTGGAGAAACACTTTTCAACTAACAACCTGTATCACTAAATCAGAAATGTTTGAACACATAAAGGGTGCACTCTAAGATAGTGCTGTAGACTCAATTCTGTGAAACGACACTGTGAAGAAACCATTTTTAAACTAACATCACGTTTCATTCAGTTAGAAGTGTTTACAATCTTATGCAGGGAACAATAAGGAAGGTTCCCTATATTCAATTTCGTGAAAAAAACACTGTGAATAATTCATTAGTCAAATAATTCTTGTTCACTAAGTTATAAGTTTGAAATACTATATACAGGAAAAGAAACGAAAGTGTCACTCAACTGGGTGAAAAACTGTGGGGAAAGCCTCTTTCAACTAATATCTTTCACTAATTTATCAGTGTTTGAAATAACCTAAATGTATAGTGAGAATGCTAAATCCTCAATGCTTTGAAAGAAAACCATGGAGAAACCAAAAATTTAGAAGAGTTTGAAAACCTTTCTGGGGAACTATAAGGGAAGGGGCGCATTTTGAACGCTGGGAAAAAACACTGGGGAAACATCTTTCAACCAGCTTGTTTCACTAGTTTAAACGTGTTTGAAACCCTATGTAGAAACTTATAAGGAAACTGCTATATACTCAACTGTGTGAAATAAAATTGGGAAATTTTTCTTTCAACTTACATCCTGTTTCAATAGTTTTGGTGCTTGATAACTTATGCTGGAAGTTATAAAGAAAGGGCTATAAAGTCGTCTGTGTGTGGGGGGGAGGAAACACAGTGGGGAAACTGTTTTTCAACCAAATTCTGTTTCACAAAGTTAAACGTGCTTGAATACTGATGTGGGACATATAAGGAAAGTGTCATATTCTTAACTCTGTGAAACAATACTGTGCACAAACCATCTTTCAAATAACTTCTTGTTTCTGTAATTTTTCAGTGGTTGAAAATGTATGTGAAGAACTATAGGGAATGTAGCCTATATGCAACTCTGTGAAACAGCTCTGTGGAGAAACCATCTTTCATCTAACACCATGTTTCTGTTAGAATTGTTTGAAAATTTATGGGGGAACCATAAGAAAAGTGCCATGTACTCAATTCTGTGAAATAATACTGTGGAGAAACCGTCTTTCAACTTCTTGTTTAGCTAAATTAGAAGGCCTTGAAAACATATGTGGAATATATAGGGCATTGGCATAGACAACTCAAATTACATTGTGGAGGAAACATATTCCAATGAATTTCTCGTATCACTAAGCAAAAAGTGTTTGAGAAACTATGCGGGGAACTATGAGCACAGTGATATATACTCATATCTGTGGAAAAAAGAACTGGGGAAACCACCTTTCAAATACCTTGTTTCACTAAGAGTGAGAAAGTGTGCCAGGAAGTCTAAGGTGGGTGCCATATACTCAACTTTGTTACATAACACTGTGGAGAAACTGTAAACTAACAACGTGATTCATTGAATTAGAAGTGTTTGAATCCTGTGAGGATAACAATGAAAGTTCCAAATACTGAACTCTGTGAAAAAGTACTCTGCAGAAACAATTTGTCGTCTAACATCTTATTTACTATGTTTGATACAACCTATGCGGGAAAGGATAACAAATGTGCCATACACTTTGTGAAATAACACTGTGGGGAAACCATCTTTCAACTAACATCTCCTTTTTAAGTGTTTGAAAACAGAGGCCTGAATGTATAATGAAAGTGTCATACTTATCTCTTTGAAATAAAACTATGTAGAAACAATTTTTAACCAATGTCTTGTTTCAAAGTTAGAAGTTATGAAAAAAAATCCTTACAAGGAACTATAAGGAAAGTGCCATGAATTCAAGTCTATAAAACAAGACTGTGTAGAATTGATCTTTCAATTAACTTCTTGTTTCACTAAGCAGTATTTGAACATCTATGCGGTGACCCATAAAAGAAGTACTGTATACTCAAATGGGTGAAAAATCACTGTGGAGAAACCATCGTTATGCTATCTTGTTTTACAAAGACCTCTGTAGGGAATGTAAGGAGAGTGCCATAGATTCAACTCTGTGAAATAACATGGTGGGGAAACCATCTTTCAACTAACATCTTGTTTCACATAGGTTTTGAAAACCTAGGCCTAGGGGCGCCTGGGTGGCTCAGTCGGTTGAGCGTCCAACTTCAGCTCAGGTCATGATCTCGCGGTCCGTGAGTTCGAGCCCCGCGTCGGGCTCTGGGCTGATGGCTCAGAGCCTGGAGCCTGCTTCCATTCTGTGTCTCCCCCTCTCTCTGCCCCTCCCCCGTTCATGCTCTGTCTCTCTCTGTCTCAAAAATAAATAAAATGTTAAAAAAAATTTTTTTGAAAAAAAAAAGAAAACCTAGGCCTAGACATATAACGAAAGTTCCATGTACTCTAGTGGAACTTTGACACCATGGAGCAATGACACCAATGAAAAAACAATGTTTCTTCTTATTTCTGCAAGGTACAAGTGCTTGGAAAACATATGCGGGAACTATAGGAAAGTGCCATATACTCAATTCTGTGAAATAACACTGAGGAGAAATGGTCTTCAACTTCTTGTTTCACTATAGTTCGAAGTGTTTAAAACCTAGGCCTCGAGGTATAAAGACCGTGCCCTGTGGTGACCTCTCTGTGTAGAAACTTTCACCTAACATCTTGTTTCACTAATTTAGAAGTGTTTGAAATCCTTTGAGGGGAACTATATGAAAAGTGCCATATACTCAATCCTGTGAAAAAACATTGTGGAGAAATCATCTTTCAACTAACACAACTAACATCCTGTTTCTCATATATTGCACTATAAGCAACGTATAGCGAAACTAAGATCTACACACCAAACACACTCCACACACATACCATTTATACACCACCACCACACATCAACCTCACACAGTGCTTATAATACATAAACATCCCATAACACACATATGAAACATGACACAACTTACCACAACATGTACATTCACACCTCATATGTACACCTTTGTTCTGCATACAAAACACATAAAAACACAGGCCCCATGGAAATGACACCAATAATTTACCTCTAACATATTTAACAGGCATACATCACATACACAAAATATACATCACACAGATCAAACACCACACACACACACCACAATACCGATACAGGACACACATTCCATACACAGTCTTCACATAAACACACATACCACACTTACACCAGGGACACTGCTTATAAACCACATACACACACCCCTCCCATATACCACACACCTAACAAACACAACTCCTCCCCACTCTCCACAATACCACATTTCTGAACTACACACATGCAGCATGGATACCACAAATACAAAATCCACAGACACCCCATACATCACATGCTTGTCATGTCACATCCAGAACACCTACACAATTACATAGCATGCCAGCAAACACACCACACCTTGACCACACAAGAACTACGCAGAAACCACACAATATCACACCTATGGTATACCACACATATATACTATCTATACACCACATATATTACATATAGACATACAGCACATGCCACCAAACTGGTACTGCAAACACTCACTGGATACACACCATACAGAACATATATATCACACTCACACACACACTCAACACAGATCACACAAACATACATAAACCAACAACCATACACATAACATTCATACACACACACCGAACATCACACAGAGCACATTAACTACACAGACTCAAGGACATCCCAGCCACCACCCAAATCATACACACACACATTAAACACACACCAACCACACATATATCAAAAACACAACACACACAATATGCACACACATTCATTGCACACACCACACCTACAGCACACACGTATGTCACACAGAAAAAAACACACATATAAACCAGTCTGACACCACAGTACACTATAGATATAGGACATATACCATTGAATATACACCTCATATGCACAATATATAAATCCAAATTTTATTGCACACACACCACACACCCTTTATGGATTGCACTTAGATAACATAATTCACAAAGACACATTGTGCAGACACATAACATCTACACTCCACACATGCCCCACAGATAACAGTGTCACCAAAAATTACATGTATGCCACATACACACACATCACATGTGCCACACATATAACACACCCATCACATACACCACACATACCATTCATATCTACCCCACCAGCAAACACACCACACTTTCACTGCATATGCTCACCACACACTGCATATTTATTACAGACACATACCACATCCACTACATATTCACCAAGCATGTAACACATGTAATGCCAAAATCTTCATACCACACACACTCACCAGAAGCATGCACACACATACACACACAATACAGAGACCTTATATACTGCACATCACACACACCAAACACATAATACATACAAAGCAAACACAAATCACATATATGCAAAACGCATACATGCTATAAACCTCACAGAGTCCATATTTGTACACATACTGACATCTCTCAAACCTCACACACTGCACAAATATCACACACACACCACTCATATTACAACCAACCACATTTCTTCCAAACACACACATTGCAGACACACCACACTAATTCATTACCCTCACTGTAAATATACCACCGCACCACATATTTACCACACACAAACTACACAAAGGACACACATAAGTCAAACTGACTTACACCACCAGACAGCATAGACACAGCCCACATACCCCACACATACTCTCCAATGGATGCCAAATACATACCACACACAACATAGACATCACACTTTCACTGCACACACACCACACACATGTCACATTCACTACACATACAGCAAAATTCACAAACACACTGCACACACAACAGTCACAAAACTTACACATCAAACACTCTAATTGCACCACACAAATACCATTCACATAGACAACACATTCACTGTCTCCAAACATTCACAGCTCATAAACTATGCACACACCACAGAAACACAACACACACCCCACACAAAACACCCATACCATACCACGCATACACTATGCACACACCACCCATATGACACACAAACAAACCAAGCATGCACAAAAAAGCTACATGTAAAGCACACACATAACACACATACAGTGTAAAAATACCACATGCAAAAACTCCACATCTACACCATACATACCTCACATACCAATACACACAACATGCAATACCCCTCATACATTACACATATGCCCCTACACCCCACACATATATGACACACACTACACACAGGCCACAAACACACCACATATACACCACAAAAACAAGGAGTATATTAGACAATCATACATGACATACAAAGAATAGACACACAGTACATACACCACAGACAACACTCATCACACACACCACCCAGTCATTATCATGCATACATTACACACATGTACACAGACTACCCACAACACATACACTGCAAACATGACACACACATACCACACACATGATACAGATACCACAAAAATAACCATACATATCCCTCCACAAAGATCACACATACAGCATATACACCAAAACACACCACAGACACATAACATATATCCCCACATCAAGAGTCACAGAAGCACTACTCACAGATCTCATACACCACTCACACAGAAACAAAACACGTAAGCCAAACATCAAATGCACACCACACATGACGAAAACACACCACACAAATTACACATATATACCAAACACACAATATATATGACACATAAGCATCACACACAAGACAACACACATACAACACAGACATATGCCACACATACACCATAGATACCTCCCACACACCCCACATATACCATACCCATGACAAATATACACCACACACAACATACCCACCACATTTTCACACCACACACCACACATCTCATAGGCACCAAATATAGAAGACATATATTTCACTAACACACCATGCACACACAGTTCCACAGCACGTACATCACAACACATCCACAGCACAGACACTATAATGTCACCACACCTTAACATGTACCACACACACATACTGCACATATGCCAATCACTGCCACCTGTAAAACACACTGCACAGACCACCCTTATACCACATATACTCCATATATATACCACACCTCCCAATCATATCTACCACACACATAGTTCATATACACCACCCAGTAGCCAAAATATAGCCAACACTCACTAAAATGTACACGTAAACCACACTCACCCACACACACAATACACACAAAGCACAAACCCTGCACATACACTGCGGACACACTGTACCTATTCAACACACATCACACAAAACACACTTAAATATACCACACAGATACCACTCATAGGAACACATACATCACACTAATACACACACACCACACCTTCATCAGAACCACAGAACACATATAATTCACACATGGACAGCACACACTCCACACACAACATATATTCCATACACATCTGCTGGACTCCACTTATTTCCATATATACACCACACAAAGAAAATACATGCACCATGCCCACAAAATACACACCACTCAAACCCCACACATACACCATACTTACACATCAATACACACACACCATATATTCTCCACATGACCAAACATTTACAATCAAGGTTATTGAAAGATATAGGTTTACAATCATTGTGTTATCTCTAGGTTTCATGCTTGTAGTGATGTCTCTGGTACTTTGTGATCCTTGCAACATTTCGCTCACATAGTCCCCCTTAGAATATCTTACAGGGCTGGTTTAGTAGTGATGAATTCCTTCAGCTTTTTAAAATAATTTTTCAATGTCTATTTTTGAGAGAGACAGAGAGGGAACAAGGGAGGGGAAGAGAGAGACACAGAATCTGAAACAAGCTTCAGGCTCCAATCTGTCAGCACAGAGCCTGATGCGGGGCTCGAACCCATGAACTATGAGATCATGAACTGAGCCGAAGTCGGACGTCCAACAAACTGAGCCACCCAGGCACCTCAAATTCCTGTAGTTTTTGTTTCGGAAAACCTTTATCTCTCCTTCTAGTCTGAATAAGAGGCTTGCTGGATAAAGGATTCTGGGATGCAGATTTTTCCTATTCATCACATTGAAAATTTCCTGCCATTCTTTTCTGGCCTGCCAACCAGATTTTACCCTCTACTACAAAGCTGTAATCATCAAGACAGTATGGTATTGGCACAAAAACAGACACATAGACCAATGGAATAGAATAGAGACCACAGAATTGGACCCAAAAAACAAAACTTTGACAAAGCAGGAAAGAATATCCAATGGAAAAAAGCCATTCTCTTTAACAAATGGTGCTGGGAGACCTGGGCAGCAACATGCAGAAGAATGAAACTAGACCACTTTCTTACAGCATTCACAAAAATACACTCAAGATGGATAAAAGACCTGAATGTGAGGAAACCATTAAACCCTAGAGGAGAAAGCAGGAAAAAAACTCTTTGACCTCAACCACAGCAATTTCTTAACATATCTCCAAAGGTAAGGGAATTAAAAGAAAAAATGAACTATTGGGACCTCATGAAGATAAAAAACTTCTGCACTGCAAAGGAAACCATCAACAAAATTAAAAGGCAACCAATGGAATGGGAACAGATATTTTTTTGCAAATGACATCAAATAAAAGGCTACAATTCAAAATCTATAAAAAACTCACCAAACTTCACACCCAAAAAACAAATAATCCAGTGAAGAAATGGGCAGAAGACATGAATAGACACTTCTCTAAACAACGCATCCAGATGGTCAACAGACACATGAAAAGATCTCAACGTCACTCCTCATCAGGGAAATACAAATCAAAACCACACTCACATACCACCTCACACTGGTCAGAGTCACTAAAATGAACAAATCAGGAGACTATAGATGCTGGCAAGGATGTGGAGAAATGGGAACCCTTATGCACTGTTTATGGGAATGAAAACTGGCGCAGCTGCTCTGGAAAACAGTGTGGAGATTCCTCAAAAAAATTTTAAAAAATAGACCTATGTTATCACAGCAATGCACTGCTAGGAATTTACCCAAGGGGTACAGGAGTGCTGATGCATAGTGGCACTTTTACCCCGATGTCTTTAGAAGCACTTTCAACAATAGCCAAATTATGGAAAGAACCTAAATATACATCAACTGATGAATTGATAAAGAAATTGTTGTTTATATATATATACAGTGGAATACTACTTGGCAATGAGAAAGAATGAAATCTGGCCATTTGCAACAATGTGGATGGAACTGGAGGGTATTATGAAATAAGTCAGGCAAAGACAGATACCATAAGTTTTCAGTCATATGTGGATCCTGAGAAACTTAACAGAAGACCATGGGGGAGGGGAGGGGGGAAAAAGTTACAGAGAGGGAAGAAAGCAAACCATAACAGACTCTTAAATACTGAGAACAAACTGAGAGTTGATGGGGAGTGGGGGAGAGGGGAAAGTGAGTTATTGGCATTGAGGAGGGCAGCTGCTGGGATGAGCACTGGGTGTTGTATGGAAACCAAATTGACATTAATTATATTTAATATTAAAACACAACCTACACACAACAGACATACACTACACATGACACATGCACCACACACCACACAATACCCAACACACACCATGCTAACAGTACATGTGTAACAGATTTACACCACCCATACACAATGAATAAACCACACACAGCACACATTACACCACGGACGTGACAAATATACACCACACACACCTAACATGTTCACCACCATTTTTCTGCACTCACATATGCACACTTAACACACTGCCCATAAATCACACCTACACAAGACCCTCAACTCACAGGAAAACACAAGACACACCACACAGCTACTATATATATGATATATACACCACAGCCCACACATCAAAAAATCTACACAGTACAAATTCCACACTAAAATATACACTAAAAACATACTTTACACAGAAACCACACACACATCAAACGCACTATACATACACAACACATACACTATATGTTAACCTCACATGACACACCACACACACACACCATACACATGAAACAGACCACATATAAGCCACAAGATGGGCACACTACCACAAACACCAACAATACAAATATCACACACAACACACAAACCAAAACACTACAAACAGCATAGACCAGACACCACACATACCACAGACAAAATCCATATAACCCAATTGTCATATTTGTGCCAAACACAAACCACAACTATACACATATAATACATACAGCTATATGTCACACATGCACTATAGTTACAACACAAATATACCATACTCATACCAAACACATGCTAAATATACACCAAACACACAACATATTCGACATAATTTCTTTCACACACACACATGCTACACATACACATTGCACATGTACACCATACCTAGCCCACACAAATACAATGCATGTACCCCCACACAAGCACATCAAACATATGCTACACACACAAATCACATACAGAGAAAACAACAGATACAGCACACACATTCCTCCCATATATCATACGTAATCCACACATAAAAACACACCACATGTACCACACACATTACATATACACAACTCATACACCACACTTGATGCACTTATGCCACACTCACACCCATCAAATATATATCACACACACACCACATATACCACATCCACACACCCCACATTAAAAACACCATATGCCTACAAACTGTAAGCACAATCACATATATGACACACACAAACACCACACAGATAAAAAAGACAGATGCCATACACACAAACTCCACACATACTTCATACACACCCCACATTACAACTCATACCACACATATGCCCACACATCACATACACAACACACATATACTACATACACTGAGACAACCCAAATTCACTGCACACATACCACACATACACACAAGAAATACACACCATGCACACCACAAGACACTTCACAACCCACACATACACCACTTGCACCCCATCCCACACCTCTATGCTACATACCACCAAAAACATATTACACTCATCACAAAGAAACACACAAACACCACACACTGCACATAACCCAAAGAGCACAAATGCACAACACTCACATCACACGTATCCTGCACATAAAAGACACATACACAGCCTCTCATTTCACTTATACTAAACACAAAAGAACATGCACAGGAAACACACCTCACTGCACACCCACCAAAAATAGACCACATGTACTCTACACACACCACAGATGCTTCATATATACCACACACAGACACCACATATTCACTCCCAAACCATATATATATATCACACAGATACACACATACACCACACCCACACCAGATATATAGCTTATATATATCACATATATATCACACACACACACACACCACGCATACATGCCACACATACCTCACCTCATATACCAAACATATATCTCATATACACCACACATATAGTACACACACTCTCATACCCCACATACAGCATGCACACACACACACAGGCATGCCATACATATACCAGAAACACACCAAAATATACCACAGACTCATGAAGCGTAAGACTACACAACTGAAATAGAGCACACATAGTACATGCACAACGCACATACCACATATGCCAAACTTTCACGAGATGTATAACACACAAACACTACTTACATACACCAAGTGTTCGCCACGCATATATTATACACACTTCACACCAGTAAAAATGCATAATAAACACAAACACCACAAATAACCGCACACAATACATACAATACACACACTACACAAACTACACACAAACAACACATACACTACACACACAACACTTGTGCCACACAATTGTCACATAAACCCCACTACAAGTGGAGAACACAGTAGGCATATACATTATGTCAACTCATTCACCTTACATTCAGCACACTCATTCACCTTACATTCAGCACACATACACAACCCATATACCACTGACACACCACACACACTCCACACATGCCTCACAAATACCATAACCACACCCACCACATATATACCTCACAGATCATACACACAAAACATACAAAAGTACATGTATCACAACCATTCCAAACAGATATCACACACACCACACACATACCAAATACACCCATACATCATACATACACAAAAGCAGAGATATCACTCAAGCACACCACACATACAGCACACTTACACCGCATGTACAACATGCACATTAAACACACACAAAGCACACACCACACATATCATACATACACCCCAACACACCATACACAGCACATACACACCACACATCTCACACATACACATTCAACACACACCAAAAAAACCTTTATACCATGCACAAACCACACACACACACCACACAGTCTGCCTTCACACAACACACACCACAAATAGCCCAAACATGCTGTTTATTACAAATTCCACAGAGATAGCACATATCACACACTCAACGCATGTACAGCACTCATTTGCCCCACAAATACATACACATACTTCACACACCTCAAATACAACTCATTTACACCACACACAAATACCACAAACACACCATGTATTCACTACACAATAACCATGTGCTTACAAATTTCACACACACAACAGATAACCTCATATGTACATTGATCCATGCACACACACTACAAATGCAACACACACACAGTGCACACAGACGTACAACACATACACCACAAACACACCAACACTATTCCACAAACACGCCACAGATATATCACAGCCTCAACACACAACACACAAACACACATATGCCATACACACTGGACATACCAAAAACACCCCATACAACATACAAATGTCCTACATACAAAGCACATAAGCACTCATTCCAAACACAGAGACTTATATCACATTCACATCAGACACATCACGATACTTAAAACACACCAAATTCACCACAGTCCTCAAACATATACTGTGAACACATACCCACACTGCACAAAAAGCACACACATGATATATACATCACACAATGGCAAGTGCAAACACTTCATGAGAAAAATATACCACATACATCTACCACATACAATCAACACACAACACAAACAACACTGCCACACTATCCATATATCACACACAACAGCCTTATATCATTCACAGTCCACACTGGAGAAACACATGCACAAAACACGCATGACACATGTACATGATGCACACAAGGAAAAAATTCAAGCTACACCACAACCCACTCAACAGATACACTACACACACACCAGTTACACACACATCAGAAAACAAGTACAACATACCTGCCACAGAAAATGTATGTACTCACCACACACACAAACACACACATACCATGAACCAGAAACAGTCCACACACAGATGATACATATACTGTACAATAACCAAGCCTGCCACAAAACACAGTCCCCACACAGACACCCCACACACCTCACCTATTCCACACAAACACCACACAAACACCATGCATATTCAACACTCACACAGATGATACATGCACCAAACACCACATAGCTACACTGTTCATATACACAACCCATGTATCACACACATGGACTGCACACACACATAAAGCTATTACAATGCAGGCACTATATATGTCACAACACATTTTCAAAAAAACAAGTTAGACTGCACACATGTACTCCACATGAACTACCATGCACACAAAAGCCAAGCAGACACTGCATACACACCACCTACAACACACACCACACACACCACACATGCATTACACATACAAGATGTCTATTTCAGAAACACACAGCACACACCCAAAAGCCATGCAACACTTAGATACCACACATACTGTGGTAGGTTTCCCTCCCTGAGGAAAGAAAAAAAAAACCCTCAAGACAATCTTGCTATTTACATACTTGACAATATCCCTCATGACATTGTAACATAAGACCACTTAATCAGACTACGTGTATGTGTGTTACCATATATGGGAGGAAAAGAAGTAAAAATATATTTAAAACTATGCCATGTGGTGTTTGGGACTCAGTTCTTTGGGTATGAACCCACCTGAGTGGAGCTGGCAGGAATAAATTTGCTTCCTGGAAAGAAAAGCCTTGGTGTCATGACTGTGCAAAAATCCTACTATATTACTTGGGGACTATCATCCGGGATTCAGAGATGGTGCCTTTCCACCTCCTTTGATACTGGGGATGCAAACCTTAGGGCACTGGGAGAGGTGGCTCACCTGGCACCAGCGGACCTCTTGATCTTCGGGAGAATAGCCTTCCAGGCATACTGGGGGTCCTAAGACCCCGTGTGTGCCAACTGAACCCGTGAGGCCCAGGAACCAGCTCAGGGAGTGCTGTCACACTGGTAAGAACCTGAGTTTGTTGAGCTAGTCTTGCCCGTAAGAGGCAGAGGGGAGCATGATATCCTCCCAGAGTTGCACTAGAAATTCCACCAGGGAAGAGGAACAAAACTGCAACTCTAAGGCATTGGGTCCTGGGTGGCAAGTTGGAGTGGCCATGTGACTGTGTATGCGAACTTGTCTCTCCATTTCCTGGGTCAATGATTATGATAATTACCGCAAACAGTATCTGGTTATTCTACCTCAGAACGGGGACTTTTAAGGAAAATTCCCGTCTGTTGCCAAAACTCCTGTTTGCCTCCTTCTGATGTTGCCTAATTCTACTGGTGGAAAACAAACAAGGGAAACCTGGAGTCTGCTCCTTTGTCCTGACAAGATTTAAAACAGGGAATTCTTTCTCTGCCTTCTGCTGGCACCTCTTCTCTTCTTCCTTTCCTTCCTTCCCTTCTGTTTCTTCACCACCGGGAGGGCAGCTTGCATAACTGGCTCTTCAATGCCACAAGCACCATCAGGTCCTCCTCTCATCCTAGATGTTGAGGAATACCACTGACATCAGATTTTCCCACCAAATTTCCAAGTAAAAATTAACCATGGGGAACAATTTGTCTTATGTGGACTCAAGTAAAATGTACCCAGTTTTTAGGCTAATTTGTTTGTTGGTTTGAGATAGACAGTGTTTATCAACATTAAAAAACTTTTATTCTATGTAGATTTGCTGAGGATAAAATAAACTCATGTTATCTCTGTCCCAATATGTTAACAAAAGGATGACTTAAAATGATGGTTAATTTTGTCTGTCTCAAAGTTTTCATGGATAATTGTTAAGATAGCTTTCAAGTCTTTGGTAACCTAAAACGTTAAAGTTTTGCTTCCATAATAAATTGAGATTGAATTCATTGGCTATATGACGACATAAGAGGCAGAAGCACTAATTACTAGATGAAGGTTTGTGCTTCTGAGACTTGGAAAAAAATAAGGATATTTAGAACTGTTGAAAAACGTGCTTTGTGCTTAATCGATTCATAAGTTAGCCATCTAAAAAAAATGGATGTAACATAGAGTTCATAATTGGTTAGTTTTCACTGGAGACTAAGATTTCTAAGAGTTAAAATTTTGCTACATGTAGTTTAAACTGATAAAAATAAGAAAAACAACTCTATATGTAGAAAATTAGGAGATATAAAAAAGATATAAGAAATGAAAAAATATTTTTGTTGAAGGTAAAAGAAAGTAATTTTGTCCTAAAAGAGACTGGTTTTTTGCAGAAAAATGGCTTGGGACAAAATCTAAATGCAAAGAAAATTTGTAAAAATTCTGTGAAGGAAAATATTTAAAAAGACACTTTATGTGTGGTCAGAATGCACTAAGGTTAAAATAAATGGATTTTAAAAGTACACAGGTGCTTAGGAATGCAAGCTGGTACACCCACTCTGGAAAACAACATGGAGGTTCCTCAAAAAACTAAAAATGGGACAAGCTTATGACCCAGCAATTGCACTATTAAGCATTTATCCATGGGATACAAGTGTGCTGTTTCGAAGGGAAACATGCACCTCCATGTTTATAGAAGCACTATCAACAATAACCAAAGTATGGAAAGAGCCCAAATATCTATCAATGGATGAATGGATAAAGATGTGGTATATATATACAATGGAGTATTATTCGGCCATCAAAATGAATGAAATCTTGCTATTTGTAACTATGTGGATGGAACTGGAGGGTATTATGCTAAGTGAAACTAGAGAGAGACAAAACTCATGACTTCACTCATATGAGGACTTTAAAGAGACAAAATAGATGAACATAAGAGAAGGGAAACAAAAATAATATAAAAACAAGGAGGGGGACAAAATAGAGGAGACACATAAATATGGAGAACAGAGGGTAGTTAGAGGGGTGGTGGGAGGGGGGATGGGCTAAATGGGCAAGGGGCATTAAGGAATCTACTCCTGAAATTATTGTTGCACTAAAAGCTAATTTGGATGTAAATTTTAAAAAATAAAAAAATAAAAATAAGTTAAAAGAAAGTACACAGGTGTGGTGAAAAAGCTTAGGAATCCCCTGGGCTTACACCAATGGGTTAATAAGGCATGAAGAAGTATAAATCCATAGGATGCTCAAGCCCGAGTTTGGGCAAAAAAGATTAGATGAATAAGGATGGAGAAAGGGGCCTTAGGTCCCCAGAATAGAGGGAGGGGAAAAGGCCCTAATATAGAACATAGTTATATGAAATAAACAAGATTAGATATTCAGAGTGGAAGCACCAATTTAGTACTATAGCAGAAAGCTGCTTTCACAGAAAGGACCAAGTTAAGTAAACGGGTAAATTGGGCTATAGAACACCGTGCCGCAGGTGTAGCAACCTAGAGCAGAGATGATTAACAAAAGAAAGATGCCTTTTTAACTCTTGAGATTATTTCCTCTGTCTTATCCCATAGACTAGCTAAGATAAACAGAGGTGTTGCCTCATTTCTGCTGTAAACCTTCTGTCTGACTGCCTGGCATTAGGATTTTGCTTTGTATTAACCCAAACCCCTAATCCCAAATATCTTCAAGACCCTCTTTCCCTCATGTCCACAAGTTAATGTTCAACAGATTCATTGAATACACCACACACACATAACATAGACCACACACAACCACACATACATCTCTCACACACCACACATGCAACACACATATCAGAGACATAAACCACAAATACCACACACACACACATTGTGCATGTACACCATACCTGGTTCACATATATACAACACATATCATCCACATTCACACCACACACACACACCACACATATGCCACACACAGATACCACACACACCGAAAACAATGGATACAGGACACTCAAGACACCCATACACCACACATATTCCACACAACAAAAACAGACCATACTTAACACACACACATTACATATACACACCACACACACCACACTTGATGCCCATATGCCACATTCACACATCAAAAACATATCACACCACATATACCATATACACACACCCTTCAAAAGAAATAATATGACTACATATAACGCAAGCACAGATACATGACCCATACACCACATACACCACACAGATACACAACACAGATGCCACACACACAAACTACACACATACTTCATACACCCCCCCACATACACCACATCTAGCAGCACAAATACTCCCACACATCACTGACATAAAACACATATACTACACAAACAGAAACAACCTACATTCAATCCATATATATCACATGTGTACTACACAAATACACACCGAATACACATCATGCACACCAGAAGACACTTCACAACCCACACATACACCACTTACACTCCATCCCACCAACCATATGCTGCACACCACCACAAACATATATTACACACATCACAAAGGAAACACAAACACCACATAAAGATCACATATATACGACACCCTGCACATAAACGACACAAACAACCCATATACACAACACCCACACCACACATATCCCCATATAAAAGACACATACACAGCATCTCGTGTCACTTATACCAAACACATAAAGTACATACACAGGAAACACACAAAACACATAAGTTACATGCACACAGTACATACACCTCACCACACACCCGCCACAAATCTACATGCACACTACACACACCAAAGATGTTCCATATATACCACACACAGACACACCACATGGATATGCCATACAGAAACACACATACACCACCCCAACACCAGACATAGCTCACATACATCAGACACATACCACACATACACCCCACACACATAAATGCCACACACAATTCACATATCAAACATACATCCCATATATACCACACATATCTTATATACACTCTCACTGATGCACACCAAACATACAGCACATGCACACAAGCATGCTGTACATGTACCAGAAACACACTAAAATATACTACACACACCCTCCAAAATATACCACACACTCACGAATCATAACACATACACACCAGAAATAGAGCACACATAGCACATGCACAACGCACATACCACAGAAATGCCAAATATTCACGAGATATATAACACACAAACACTACCTACACATAGCAAATGCACATCACATGTATATTGTACATAGTTCACACCAGCAAATATGCATAACAAACATCAACACCACATATAACTACACACAATACATATCACACACAAACACACGTCACACACCTCAAATACAACTCATTTACACCACACACAGATACCATAAACACACCACACATTCATGACACAATAACCATGTCCTTACAATGTTTACACACCACACACACACCTCACGCAATAACCACATATGTACATAGATCCACATGTATAAACTACACGAGCCTAATACACAGAATGCACACAGACACACCACACATACACCACATACATCAACATTATCCCACACAAACACTCCACAGATATAACACACTCGCCAAACATAGCACCACACACCCCAATGTACTGAAACACCCAATATATCACATATACATACCACCTAAATCACACAACACTCATTTCAGAGACACACATACCACATTAACATCAGACATATACCATACATATACACAGCAAACTCACCACACTTCTCAAACATATACTGTGAACACACACCCATGCCACACAGAAAGCACATGCATGGTACATACACCACACACAATGGCACATAACACACTTCCGTAAGAAAAATATAGCACACACTTTTTCTACATGCAAACCGAAACACAACACATACAGCACTGCCACACCACCCATATGCCACACACACAATCCATATACCATTCACAGACCACACCAAGGAATCACACACAAAAAACACACAAACACATGCACTACACCATGTCCACACAGAAAAAAATCAATACACACAACACAATCCACACAACAAATACACCACACACACACCAGTTACACACACAGAAACACAACATGTACAATATACACACCACAGAGAATATATGTACTCACTACACACACACACCACAAACCATAAACAGAAACAATCCCACAAAACACAAATCAAATACATACCATGGAGACAACCACAATTATCATGCATATGCCACACTCAGTGTACACACACTACAACCCACATATTCCAAATATATTCCCCATTTATAATATACACACTGCTACAGATATATACTACATACTCCACACAGACCACACGTTTACCACACACTCAGATACACATACACCACACAAAGACAATATATATTCTGTACAAAAACCAAGACTGCCACAAAACACAGTCCCCACACACACACCACAGGCACACGACATCTATTCCACACACATATATACACCACACAAACACCACACACACAAGCTACACATATACAACACTCTCATAGATGATACTTTCACCAAACACCACCTAGCTACACTGTTCATACACAACCCATGTATCACACACATGCATTCCACAAACACATGAAACTATTACAATGCACACACCATATATCTCACACTGCACACACTGTACACACTCCACGCACACTACACGTGTACACACCACACATAGACAACATACCCACATGCAACACACGCAATGCACACACTGCACATAACCACATACACACAACACATATACCATGCACACAGAAGACAAGCAGACACCACACACATACCACATACAACACACTTTCACTACACACACCACACATGCATTACACATATAAGATGCCTGGTTCAGAAACACACACCACATATATATGACACATATGCCATGTGCACCTACCTCCCATGCACCAATCCTCACCCTACAGATACCACACACACCACATATACCATATACACACTACACATAAACCACACACATGACATACAAACCACACTCACCACACACAGCATCCAGATTCCACACAACCTTTGACACATATTTGCCACCACAAACTACCCACAAGCACACAAACACCACACCTACACCACATGGACAATGCACATACACCATGCATATATTACCCACATGCACCACACACAACACACAAAATGTACAGACACCACACGCTCACTATACTCACCATACTTGTAACACACACAACACATAGAAGACAAACAAAACACTTCACACATACACTGAACCCATGTGTATAGCCCACACAAAGCATAGACCAGCTTTTAAACAAAAACATACTATATTCACACAGGGAAGCATGCACACACCTCATACACACCACAAAACGCACACATGTCACACATACCACATAAACAACATGCATATACCACACACAACACGCCTATACATAAATGACCCATCCACCACGCACACCCCACAGATATACAACACAGATGCCACACACACAAACTCCACTCCATTTGCCACTCAAGCACTACACATACATGGCATGGAAACCACAAAGGTATGTCACAAATATCACTGCACACATATCGCACAAATACATGCACCACGCCTATACACACACATACACACACCACATATACCACATACACACACCCTATAGAAGAAAGAGAATAGGTTCACATATACTGTAAGCACAATCAGACATATGACCCATACACCATTCACACCATAGACACATAACACAGATGCCACACATACAAGCTCAACTCCTTTCACCACTCAAACACTACATATACATGACAAGGAAACTACACATGTATCTCACAAATACCACACATACCACACTTATTGCACACACATCACACACACATAACACATGCACCACACCTATATCACACACACACTCACACACTTCACAACACATATAGCACATGGAAATAACACATTCATCACCAACACCACCACACACAATGCATACAACACATACTCAAGCACTAATGACACATATAACACACATACAACACAATGAACACACATCAAAACAATGAACTCTATCAACTCACACCTGTCAGAAGGGCTAATATTCACAAGAAATAGGTGCTGGCAAGGATGTGGAGAAAGGGAAACTCTCTTACACTGTTGGTGGGAATGCAAACTGGTGCAGTCACTCTAGAAAACAGTATGAAGTTTCCGCCAATGTTAAAAATAGGACTGGCCTGGGGCACCTGGATGGCTCAGTCACATTTCCATCTTACTCTTGATATCTGCTCAAGTCAGGATCTCACAGTCATGGGATTGAGCCATTTTGAGCTCTGCACTGGCAGTGTGGAGCTTGCTTGGGATTCTTTCTTCCTCTCTCTTTCTGCCCCCTCCCTTTCTTGCTCTTTCGCACTCTTTCTCTCTCAAATAAATTCATTAAAAGAAATTACCTTTTAAAAAGTGGAATTACCCTGTGATCCAGCAATTGCACTACCAGATGTTTACCCAAAGGATACAGGAATGCCAATCGGAAGGGATACAGGCAGCTCAATGTTTTTAGCAGCATTATGAGCAATAGTCAATTATGGAAAGGGCTCAAATTTCCATTGACTGAAGAATGGATAGAGATGTGATATATATACACAATGGAATATTACTCATCCATGAAAGAGAATGAAATCTTGTCATTTTCAATGATGTGGATGGAGCTAGAGAGTATAATGCTAAGCTAAACAAGTCAGAGAAAGGCTTATACCATATGACTTCACTCTTGTGAAATGTAGGAAACGAAACAAATGATCATGGGGGAAAAAAGAGCATCAAACCAAGAAACATACTCTTAACTATAAAGAAAAACTGGTGGTTACCAGAGGGCGGAAGGGTGGCACGAGTGGTTATATATGCGGTGGGGATTAAAGAGTGCACTTTGTGATGTGCAATGGGTGTTGCATCTAAGGGTGGAAGTACGGAATTCTACTCCAAAAACGAATATTACTCACTGGAATTTAAATAAAAACTTTTTAAAAATATTCTATACTAGCCATAAGGAAAGGCCCCAAGCTTAAGGGTCACAGCATCACTTCAAGTGACATTCTTCTCCCTCATAGACGTACAGAGTAACACTTTCCCCACCATCTCTCTGTGCAGACACTTGTGCTTTACTTCTGAAAAGTACCCTTTGCTCTAAGAAGGTTTTAGAAAGCTTCTTGGGGATACATAGAATTATTCTTAAACCCTTATGTAGAAGCACTAGGAAATGGCCTAGCATTAGGTGCCCAAAAGTATGCTGTGATAATACATTCTTCATGTAGTTTTCAGTGTATATCTAGTAGGAAATTCTGTTGAAACCCTCTATATTCTCATGAGAGAATGTCTGTGTTCTTAACTCCAAGAAAAAATACTTTTCTTAAATGAGCTTCTCATAAACACCCAGTGTGAGGTGTGCTTACACCCATCTTTATAAGCACTAGGGAATGCCCATGTGCTGAACTGTCTGAAATAGTTGTGTTCTAAATGAGGGTTTCAAATACATTTTAAATATATATAATCACAAGTGTTCTTAAACTTCTTTGTATAAACATATAAAAGGACTCATATTTGACTACCTCATTAGGCTGTGCTTAATGTCTTTCATTTGACTGTTCATGTGCATCTAGTTGGATATTCTGTTTAAAATCTATTATCCAAAAGGAATGGCCATGTACTTAATTGCCACAAACACCATTATGGCTAAGCATCTTAGCATTAGCTGCTTAGATTCATCCAATAAGATGTGTGCTTAAATCCTTCTAAATAATCACAAGGGAATTTATAGGTGCTTAACTGCCTGAAACAGCCATGCACTCAGTAAAATCTCCAAATATTAAAAAAAAAAATACATGAAGTACCAAGTGTTCTTAAATTCCCTTGTAGAAACATTTATACTTAATGGCTAAAACTACCGTGTTTCAAGACTTGCTAATGACTTTCAATATATGCAAATAAACTCATTGAAATATTCTATGTGAGGAATAGGAAATGACCTAGTGCTTCCCTGCTTAAAAGTACAGTGTTCTTCAAAGGTCTTTCATGTAGCATTTCCTGTACATGGAATAGGACCAATTGTTTAAATTCTCCATATTTGTGAGAGGGTGATGGCCACGTGTTTATCTTCCTAAAAATAAAGTTTGTGTTTCTGGTAGCTTGCTTAGGTCTCTTACACAGAAAAGAAGTGCTTATAGGAAAGCACTATACAATGGACATGGTCTTAACTCGCTGAATCTGCAGTGTGCTCAAATTTAGTTAGAATTTTAGGTCAATGTAGGAAGAAGTGCTCCTCACTCTTGTGTATACAAACTAGGGAAGAATCTACTGCTTAACTGCCTAAAACTGCTCAATGATGAAACTGTTTCCATGTAGCTTTTCACATACAACTCACTGGAACATTTGTTGAAACAGTGTATATAAGAAAGAGGAACGGCCAAATGCTTCACTGCCTAAAACCAAACTGTGCTTCAACAGCTTTCATTTCCCCTTTTAAAGAGTTTTTCCTTATTATTTGAGTTCCATTTAGTTAAAATACAGTGTTATATGAGTTTCAAGTGTACAGTAGAGGGCCTCAACAATTCCATATACACCACCCAGTGCTCACCATAAGTGCACTATTTCATCCCCAACAACTATTTAACCCACCCCTCCATGCCTTCCCCCATTAGTTTGTTCTATATAGAGCCAATCTCTTGATTTTTCTCTTTGTTGGGTATTTGTATCTGTTTCATTAGATCTCTGGCTTTAATTTAGGTCTTGTCCTGTTCTTTGATTTGGGAGGAAATTTCTCTGTCTTCTCACTGTCTCTAAGACTCTGGGCCTATTTCTGTGTAATATATGTGTGTGTGTTAGCAATACAGAAAGGCCATTTGCTTAACTGCCAGAAACAACACTGCACCTAAATCATCTTTGAGTTAGATTCTTTGATTTTTGCAGTAAGGACAGTGCTTAAATAATCTTGTGTAAGAAGTAGGAAATGCCTATGTGGCTAACAGCCTGAAAAAGTGTTGTGATCAATGAGGATACCATCACCTTTTAAATTCAGGTAGTATCAAGTTTTCCTAAACTTCTTTGTGTACACAGAATGGAAGGGCTTCATGTTTCAGAGCCTAAAATACACTGTGTTTTATGCTTCACAGCCTAAAATACACTGGTCATGAGGGACCACTTAGACACTGTTCCAATGGTCATGATCCTAAGAGCCTGAAATTGCACTGTGCTTAAAGCGGATGTCAATTAGTGTTTCAGATAAAGGCAGTGAGAAGTAAACTCTAAGGAGGGGCTTTGGGCTTAAGATTCTGAAACTATCTTGCTTATAGCATCACTCATGTAGCCATCACATATACCATAAGGTCTCTTGTTGAAACACTATGTATTAGTTCTTCACTGCCTAAAACTACCTGGTGTGCTTCATGCAGTCTTTTACATAAGTCTCATAGGAGCTTTGGTTGAAACACTATATGAACAAAGGGAATGGCCATGTGCTTCTCTGCCTAATTATGATGTGCTTCAAGCCTAGTTCAAAAGTTTTTGGATACACACAGTCAGAACTATTCCGACTCTGATGCAGAGTCGCTGGAAATGCCCTTGCTATTAATTAAAACTACACGGTGGTTAATGCACATTTTTTGTCACTTCTAATGGACAAATAGTGTGAAATTTTGTTTAAACCCTGCATTTTTTTATGAAATTTATTGACAAATTGGTTTCCATACAACACCCAGTGCTCATCCCAAAAGGTGCCCTCCTCAATACCCATCACCCACCCTCCCCTCCCTCCCACCCCCCATCAACCCTCAGTTTGTTCTCAGTTTTTAACAGTCTCTTATGCTTTGGCTCTCTCCCACTCTAACCTCTTTTTTTTTTTTTTCCTTCCCCTCCCCCATGGGTTCCTGTTAAGTTTCTCAGGATCCACATAAGAGTGAAACCATATGGTATCTGTCTTTCTCTGTATGGCTTATTTCACTTAGCATCACACTCTCCAGTTCCATCCACGTTGCTACAAAGGGCCATATTTCATTTTTTCTCATTGCCACATAGTATTCCATTGTGTATATAAACCACAATTTCTTTATCCATTCATCAGTTGATGGACATTTAGGCTCTTTCCATAATTTGGCTATTGTTGAGAGTGCTGCTATGAACATTGGGGTACAAGTGCCCCTATGCATCAGTACTCCTGTATCCCTTGGGTAAATTCCTAGCAGTGCTATTGCTGGGTCATAGGGTAGGTCTATTTTTAATTTTCTGAGGAACCTCCACACTGCTTTCCAGAGCGGCTGCACCAATTTGCATTCCCACCAACAGTGCAAGAGGGTTCCCGTTTCTCCACATCCTCTCCAGCATCTATAGTCTCCTGATTTGTTCATTTTGGCCACTCTGACTGGCGTGAGGTGATACCTGAGTGTGGTTTTGATTTGTATTTCCCTGATAAGGAGCGACGCTGAACATCTTTTCATGTGCCTGTTGGCCATCTGGATGTCTTCTTTAGAGAAGTGTCTATTCATGTTTTCTGCACATTTCTTCACTGGGTTATTTGTTTTTCGGGTGTGGAGTTTGGTGAGCTCTTTATAGATTTTAGATACTAGCCCTTTGTCCGATATGTCATTTGCAAATATCTTTTCCCATTCCGTTGGTTGCCTTTTAGTTTTGTTGGTTGTTTCCTTTGCTGTGCAGAAGCTTTTTATCTTCATAAGGTCCCAGTAATTCACTTTGCTTTTAATTCCCTTGCCTTTGGGGATGTGTCGAGTAAGAGATTGCTACGGCTGAGGTCAGAGAGGTCTTTTCCTGCTTTCTCCTCTAAGGTTTTGATGGTTTCCTGTCTCACATTTAGGTCCTTTATCCATTTTGAGTTTATTTTTGTAAATGGTGTGAGAAAGTGGTCTAGTTTCAACCTTCTGCATGTTGCTGTCCAGTTCTCCCAGCACCATTTGTTAAAGAGGCTGTCTTTTTTCCATTGGATGTTCTTTCCTGCTTTGTCAAAGATGAGTTGGCCATACGTTTGTGGGTCTAGTTCTGGGGTTTCTATTCTATTCCATTGGTCTGTGTGTCTGTTTTTGTGCCAATACCATGCTGTCTTGATGATGACAGCTTTTAAACCCTGCATTTTTATCCTTAGGAAATGCTCTTGTGTTTAACTGAGGACAAAAGACTGTACTTAAACTATCTTTGAGTTAGTTTCTTGGATTTATCCAGGAAGACATATGGTTAAATCTTGGTAAGTACTAGGGAATGTCCATGTGTTTGTATAACTACCTGAAATGCCTGCATTCTTAATGAGTTTTGCAAATGTCTCTTAAATACAAATGTTCTTAAACTTCATTAGATCAGCAATCGGGAAGGCCCTTCTGTTTAAGTGCTTAAAACTACACTGTACTTTAAACGTTCTTTATTAGCCTTTACATTTTTCCTCATAGGAAACTTTGTTGAAATGCTATATATGAGCAATAGACAAAGGCCATGTACTGAAGTGCTTAAAACTATACTGTTTTTCATGCTGCTTGCATGGACCTTTTACCATTTAATAAAATTACCCCTTAAATGTACTTCATAAACTTTAGAGAAATGCCTTGTCTTTAAGTTTCTTTTTTATTTTGAGAGAGAGAGAGGAGATCACACAGTTGGGCCAGGGGCAGAAAGAAAAAGAGAGAGAATCCCAAGCAGGCTCCACACCATCAGCACAGAGCTCAATGTCATCATCACAGAGGCCAATGTGGGGATCAAATGCTCAAATTGTAAGATCATGACTTGAAACGAGATCGAGTCAGACGCTTAATCTGCACCTCTCAGGCAAAAAAAAAAAAAATGCTTTGTCTTTACTGAACTATACTGTGCTTAAAGCAGCTGCCAATGAGCATTTTAGATGAATGTAGTAAGAAATATTCTTTTTTTAATTTTTATTTATATATTTTGAGAGTGAGAGAGATGCAAGGTGGAGAGGCATAGAGAGAGGGAAAATCCCAAGCAGGGTCTAACAGAGCCCAATGTGAGATCAGAAACCCAGAGTCAGATGCTTAACCCTGAGCAGAAACCCAGAGTCAGATGCTTACCGACTGAGCCACTCAGGGTCCGAGAAATGCCTTAAGCAGCTGTAAATGAGCATTTTATGTAGTAAAAAATTATTCTTAATCCTTCTTTATAAACCCTTGGAAAGAGCTTTGTACTTAACAGCCTGAAACTACACTACACATTCAGCATCTGTAACACAGTGCCTGAGATAGCCAACTTGCTAGGAGAGTCTATTCATTTTCAACATTCCCTAATTCTCATCTCTCATTAACACCGTTGGTCTTCCAGGTATCAATTTTCACCACTTTGCTCAATTTTCAAACAAAGTTATCCCCAGGGTCCATTCAGAGTCAGGCTCTCCGAGGAATATCCCCTGATTAGAAGTGGGAGTCTGGTGAAGTCATTGTAACTATGGGGTCAGTGTTGCACAGGACTCCCTTTTAATACTGTTTCAGAACAATATGGATCCAGAACCCTAGGGCATGTGAAGGTGCCCAATGTAGGTTTGTGGGTAGGGTGAGCCAGAGGTTTTGGAAAGGAGCTGGTCTCTTTTCTGACATGAGTGGAAATGAAGTTAGACAACTTCTTTCCAGATTGATTCCATTCCCCTTGGAAGGGTAGAACATGAACCCTCCTTGGGGCCATTCCCTTCCCATCACTGTTTTTTCTAAGTAGGTCATTGTTCACACTTACGAGCCATGAAGATCTCACACACTCAGCCAGCACTCAGGAAGAAGCAGAGAGTTCCCATCTTGATCCTGTGTTCAGTGAGAGTGATCAGTGTCAAATATCCAAAGGGAAGATGACCTGCTATTCCCTGAGCACTTGGTGCTTGATCAGTTGTGCTATGCAAGGCAAAGGAGATCCCGTTTTCCTCTTTCCCCTGGCTGATCGAGATGCCTTCATTTTGACTAGCAGTTCACATATGGGCATATGTTCCAGGAGCTGATGAGTGCAAGAAGAATCCTTTGCAGGACAATACCAGGTTCTGATTCCAGACACCTGAGCAACAACAAGCCAACAAATACAGCTCAACCACTGCTGTTTCTATCTGCTGATGGGAAAAGTGGAAAAGACAGACAAATCAGGGATTTCAGGCTGCAGGAAGAATGCAGGCCTCTTGCTGACAGGGCCTCTTGCTCAGATGTAGCTTATAGAGGGCTTCCTTTGCTTAAGCTCACAGGCTTTTCTTATTTGTGAGATAGCCATCCTGCTAGGAGATTGTGCTGGGTACTTCATTATCAACATTCTCCCATTAACATCTCTAGAGTAGAACTCTGGACATCCGTGGTTTCCCTTTATACACCATTGTCTTTTTGGTGAAACAGTGTCCTGCATGGAATTCATTCAGAGTCAGTGTCTCAGAGTAATATTTTCTGCTTCCAACTTGGGGGTCTGGTGGTATCCTTGTGACTGTAATCTAGGTTTTTCATTGGGCCCTTCTCTATTTGGTTTCAGAACTATGTGGACATACAGAGGTCTAGGGCATTTGAAGGTGCCCAAAGGAGAATGTTTGAATGTAGGGTAGTTCTGAGGTTTGGGAAGGAGCCAGCATCATGCATCGAATAAGAAGTGAAGATAGATATCTTTTTCCTGGATTTAGCCCATGCCAAAGAGAAAGACAAAAACTTGGCCCTCCATGTACTCCTTCCAGTACAATCATTCTTTTCCTATGTCACCATTTGCAGTCCAAAATCATGGAGCTGTCATTTACACAGCCAGGGTTCAAGAATCAGAGATGACTTACCTGTCAGTTCCTGGACCAGTTGGGAGCTCTTAGTGTCTGATATTCCAAAGGAAAGCCCACATTCCTGGTACTTAGCCAGCTAGCATAATCTTCGTGAAGGGAAGCCAGTTTGCTTCCTCATGTAGGTAATTGTGAAGGCTTCACCCTGAACATCAGAAGGTTTGTGTAGGCACAATATCCTCTAGGAACCATTCTGCACACTACCAGCCTTTTCTGTGAAGACCACACCAAAACTGCATACCAAACATGTAACTATCAGCCAGGAGCACATGCCTGCTACTTCTACATGTCTGCTGCATCTATCTTCCAATAGCATGGCAGGGAAGAAAGCCACAGACAGGGCTTTTCCTATCTCTTTGAAGGAATAATGGAGGCCTCATGATGACACTGTTTCTGGTGTGGCCTGGAGAGAGGTCCCTTTACCAAAGCCCATGGCTCTTTCTAATTCCTGAAACAGTCAACTTGATAAAAGATTGTGCTAATCACTTCATTCACTACAGTCTCCTATTCACAACAGTCTCCCATTCGCATCTCTAATGAAGAACTCTAACATGCCAACTATCATTTTGAACCCCTTTGTTCTTTCAAAGGATTTCCTCTCTGGGGTTCATTCTGAGTCTCTCAGAGTAATATCCTCTGTTTTCAAGTGGAAAATCTGGTGAAGTCCTCATGACTATGGATAGGTTTTTTAACAGGACTCCCCCCCCCCCCGCCTAATTTGTTTTCAGAAGTTTATGGACATCCAGAGGCCTGGGTCATTGGACGACACCCAGGGGATAATATTTGTATGTATGCTGGGCCAAAGATTATGGGAGAGAGATGGCTTCATTTATGGGCTAAGAGGAAGTGTAGTGAGACATCTCCTTTCCAGATTGATCCTATTCCCATTTGGAATGTTGAGCTTTGGTCTTCCTCTTACACATTTCCTTCCCATGGCTGTGTTTCTAAATAAATTTTTGTTCACACATAGTGGCCATAGAACTGTCACTCAACTGGCACCCTGGGTAGGACACGAACTCCCATTCTCGTCCTGTGCTGAGTGC
Organism: Lynx canadensis; assembly: GCF_007474595.2. NCBI lineage: Eukaryota > Metazoa > Chordata > Mammalia > Carnivora > Felidae > Lynx > Lynx canadensis. The sequence continues at coordinate 28,096,967 of NC_044308.2, read as the reverse complement.
TCTCAGGCTCTGCTATACCAAAGGAACAATGGTCTGTAGTCTCTGAGTGGGTGGTACTTGGCCTTCTATAGAAGGTGAAGGTGAGCCAGCTTGTTTCACTCACCTGGTTGAGTTGCCTTCATCCTGAGAATCAGCCAGTTTGCACATTGGCAATATGAACCAAGGGGGGGGGGGCGGTGAGTACAGGAAGAGCCCTGTCCAGGAATAGGGAATGAAGTTCTTGTTCCAGACTCCTGAGCAAGAACCAGCAGGACCCAATAGCTACAACTGAAACACTGTTGCCTCTGAGAACTGATGGAAATATTGGGAGGGACAGAAAAATCCAGAAACCTCTGCCTTCTATGGAAAGATTTCAGGCTTCTTGATGAGAAGACTCCTGTGTGTAGCCCCTTCAGAGGGTTCCCTTTGCCTATGCCCACAGGCATTTCTTATTCTGAATACAACCAGGTTGATAGTAGACTGTGCTGGGTACTTCACTCTCAACTTCTCCATATGTCAACTCTAAAAAAAAACACTGGCACTCTGTATCTCCTTTTACACAACTTTTCTCTTTTTGAAAAAATAATAGGGCTCTGCATGGAATCTCTTCAAAGTCAGTTTCTAGGAGAAACATCATCTTCTTTCAAGTTGGGAGTCTGTTGGTGTCCATATGATGGTGACATAGGTTTTGCATTAAGCCTTTTTCAATCTTGTATCAGAAATGTGTGGCCATGCAAATCTCTGTTGTAAAGGTGTCCAAGGAGAATGCGTGGGTAGGCCAAGCAACAAGTCAAGGGTGGATCTCGCCTCCCATTTGGGACAAAAGGAAGGGAAGATCGGTATTTCCTTCCTGGATTTGACCCATGCCCATTTGAAATGCAGAACCTTGACTCACTTCATCATCGTTCCTATCCCATTACTGCTTTTCTAACTTGGTATCCATTTACACACCAAGACCATGGGACTAACATATACACAGTGTCCAAGGATGGGAGGTGACTTTCCAATCAGTTCCTGGCCAATTGAGGGCTCTCAGTCTCATATCCCATGGAACAGCCGACTCTCCAGGCCTGGACTGTTCAGTGCTTAGCAGGGTACAATTTTTGTGGGAGTGGGTAGCTACATTGATTCCTGCCCCTCGTTGATGGGCATCCTCACATTCTGAAGAACAGTCTGTACATGTGCTGTATGCTCCAGGACCTGATCAGCACACAAAATGCCTTTTGAATAAATAGTGCACCCTAGCCTTGTTCCCACTATGATGTGGTCATCAGATGGAAGCACATATTCATTCCCAGAATCACCTCTGTCCTGATCTACTGATCGGATGGGCAGAAAAACACCAAAAGCCAAAGGTTTCACTCCCTTTCTTAAGATAGAATGATGGCCTTTTGATCACAGGGCTCCAAAAGATAGCTTATAGAGGACTCCCTTAAGCCAAAGCCCACAACCTGTCCTTCTGATTTCTGAGCCAGCTAATTGCAAATACAATGGGCTGGTCACTTCATTCTTATTATCCAATTCTCACTCCTAATAAAGAACTCTGACCCTCCGTGTATCCATTTTCACCACATTGCTTCCACTTCAATCTAGGTTTTTTTGGGGGGGTTGCATAAAAATTGAGTCTCTCAGAGTAATATCCCTAAAGAGTAATATTTACTTCTGAAAGTAGAATCTGGTCCAGACCTTGTGTTTGTGGGATAGCTTGAGCCAAATGCCCCAGCCACTTTAGTTTCATGACTATATGGACAACCAGGTCCCTAAGGCATTAGAAGAGATCTAGCATAGAACTGTTTCTGTGGAGGTTGGGAAGGAAGTATTAGGAGAGAGCTGGCCAACTTTCTCAGCTGAGGGAAAATGAAATGACATCTTCCCAAGTTGATCCCAATTTACACTGGAAATGTCAAGATTTGACCCTCCTTGCACCCATTTCCTTCCCCTGGCTATATTTCCGACTATTGTTTTTCTCCCGTAGGAGCCATGGAGCCACCACTCACTCAGCTGACATCCGTGGGTAGGCTGCAAACTCCACTCTGCTCCTGTGCTCAATGAGAGCTATCAGGCTCTCATCTACGAAAGGAAAGATGGCCTTTAGACCCTCAGTGCTTGGTGCTTTGCCTGCTGTGGTATGGAAGGTGAAGGGGAGCCAGCTTGCCTCCCTGACCTGCATGATTGAGTTTCTTTCATTCTTAAAAGCAGACAGTTTGCACATGGGCAGAATGAACCAGGAGGAGTTTAACACTGGAAGAGCCCTTTCCAAAACAAGGAAACAAAATCCTTGTTCCAGATTTCTGAACAAGAGCCATCAGAAACCAATAGCTACACCTCAAACACTGATGGCTCTATCAACTGATGGACAAAGAGGGAAGGATAAAGTCAGAAATCACAGGCTCCTAAAGAAGGAATGCAAGGCGCAGGAAGATGGCGGCGTAGGAGGACGCTGGGCTCACCGCGCGTCCTGCTGATCACTTAGATTCCACCTACACCTGCCTAAATAACCCAGAAAACCGCCAGAGGATTAGCAGAACGGAGTCACCGGACCCAAGTGCAGACGAGAGGCCCACGGAAGAGGGTAGGAAGGGCGGCGAGGCGGTGCGCGCTCCACGGACTGGCGGGAGGGAGCCGGGGCGGAGGGGCGGCTCGCCAGCCAAGCAGAGCCCTCGAGTCCGGCTTGCAAAAGCGGAGGGGCCTGACGGACTGTGTTCCCACAGCAAGCGCGACTTAGCGTCTGGGAGGTCATAAGTTAACAGCTCTGCTCGGAAAGCGGGAAGGCTGGAGGACAAAGGGAGGGTGAGCTGCGGAGCCCCCGGACGACAGAGCTCAGTTTGGCGGGGAACAAAGGCGCTCGCCAGCGCCATCTCCCCCGCCCATCCCCCAGCCAAAATCCCAAAGGGAACCGGTTCTGGCCAGGGAAATTGCTCGCTCCGCGCAAACACCCAACTCTGTGCTTCTGCGGAGCCAAACCTCCAGCAGCGGATCTGACTCCCTCCGGCTGCCACAGGGCCCCTCCTGAAGTGGATCACCTAAGGAGAAGCGAGCGAAGCCTGCCCCCCCTCCCGCCGTGCACCTTGCCTTCCCACCCCAGCTAATACGCCAGATCCCCAGCATCACAAGCCTGGCAGTGTGCAAGTAGCCCAGACGGGCCACGCCACCCCACAGTGAATCCCACCCCTAGGAGAGGGGAAGAGAAGGCACACACCAGTCTGACTGTGGCCCCAGCGGTGGGCTGGGGGCAGACATCAGGACTGACTGCGGCCCCGCCCACCAACTCCAGTTATACACCACAGCACAGGGGAAGTGCCCTGCAGGTCCTCACCACACCAGGGACTATCCAAAATGACCAAGCGGAAGAATTCCCCTCAGAAGAATCTCCAGGAAATAACAACAGCTAATGAGCTGATCAAAAAGGATTTAAATAATATAACAGAAAGTGAATTTAGAATATTAGTCATAAAATTAATCGCTGGGCTGGAAAACAGTATACAGGACAGCAGAGAATCTCTTGCTACAGAGATCAAGGGACTAAGGAACAGTCACGAGGAGCTGAAAAACGCTTTAAAGGAAATGCAAAACAAAATGCAAACCACCACAGCTCGGATGGAAGAGGCAGAGGAGAGAATAGGTGAACTAGAAGATAAAGTTATGGAAAAAGAGGAAGCTGAGAAAAAGAGAAATAAAAAAATCCAGGAGTATGAGGGGAAAATTAGAGAACTAAGTGATACACTAAAAAGAAATAATATACGCATAATTGGTATTCCAGAGGAGGAAGAGAGAGGGAAAGGTGCTGAAGGTGTACTTGAAGAAATAATAGCTGAGAACTTCCCTGAACTGGGGAAGGAAAAGGCATTGAAATCCAAGAGGCACAGAGAACTCCCTTCAGACGTAACTTGAATCGATCTTCTGCACGACATATCATAGTGAAACTGGCAAAATACAAGGATAAAGAGAAAATTCTGAAAGCAGCAAGGGGTAAACGTGCCCTCACATATAAAGGGAGACCTATAAGACTCGTGACTGATCTCTCTTTTGAAACTTGGCAGGCCAGAAAGAATTGGCACGAGATTTTCAGGGTGCTAGACAGCAAAAATATGCAGCCGAGAATCCTTTATCCAGCAAGTCTGTCATTTAGAATAGAAGGAGAGATAAAGGTCTTCCCAAACAAACAAAAACTGAAGGAATTTGTCACCACTAAACCAGCCCTACAAGAGATCCTAAGGGGGACCCTGTGAGACAAAGTACCGGAGACATCACTACAAGCATAAAACATACAGACATCACAATGACTCTAAACCCGTATCTTTCTATAATAACACTGAATGTAAACGGATTAAATGCGCCAACCAAAAGACATAGGGTATCAGAATGGATAAAAAAACAAGACCCATCTATTTGCTGTCTACAAGAGACTCATTTTAGACCTGAGGACACCTGTAGATTCAGAGTGAGGGGATGGAGAACTATTTATCATGCTACTGGAAGCCAAAAGAAAGCTGGAGTAGCCATACTTATATCAGACAAACTAGACTTTCAATTAAAGGCTGTAACAAGAGATGAAGAAGGACATTATATAATAGTTACAGGGTCTATCCATCAGGAAGAGCTAACAATTATAAATGTCTATGCGCCGAATACCGGAGCCCCCAAGTATATAAAACAATTACTCATAAACAGAAGCAACCTTATTGATAAGAATGTGGTAATTGCAGGGGACTTTAACACCCCACTTACAGAAATGGATAGATCATCTAGACACACGGTCAATAAAGAAACAAGGGCCCTGAATGAGACATTGGATCAGATGGACTTGACAGATATATTTAGAACTCTGCATCCCAAAGCAACAGAATATACTTTCTTCTCGAGTGCACATGGAACATTCTCCAAGATAGATCATATACTGGGTCACAAAACAGCCCTTCATAAGTTTACAAGAATTGAAATTATACCATGCATACTTTCAGACCACAATGCTATGAAGCTTGAAATCAACCACAGGAAAAAGTCTGGAAAACCTCCAAAAGCGTGGAGGTTAAAGAACACCCTACTAACGAATGAGTGGGTCAACCAGGCAATTAGAGAAGAAATCAAAAAATATATGGAAACAAACGAAAATGAAAATACAACAATCCAAACGCTTTGGGACGCAGCGAAGGCAGTCCTGAGAGGAAAATACATTGCAATCCAGGCCTATCTCAAGAAACAAGAAAAATCCCAAATACAAAATCTAACAGCACACCTAAAGGAAATAGAAGCAGAACAGCAAAGGCAGCCTAAACCCAGCAGAAGAAGAGAAATAATAAAGATCAAAGCAGAAATAAACAATATAGAATCTAAAAAAACTGTAGAGCAGATCAACGAAACCAAGAGTTGGTTTTTTGAAAAAATAAACAAAATTGACAAACCTCTAGCCAGGCTTCTCAAAAAGAAAAGGGAGATGACCCAAATAGATAAAATCATGAATGAAAATGGAATGATTACAACCAATCCCTCAGAGATACAAACAATTATCAGGGAATACTATGAAAAATTATATGCCAACAAATTGGACAACCTGGAAAAAATGGACACATTCCTGAACACCCACACTCTTCCAAAACTCAATCAGGAGGAAATAGAAAGCTTGAACAGACCCATAACCAGCGAAGAAATTGAATCGGTTATCAAAAATCTCCCAACAAATAAGAGTCCAGGACCAGATGGCTTCCCAGGGGAGTTCTACCAGACATTTAAAGCAGAGATAATACCTATCCTTCTCAAGCTATTCCAAGAAATAGAAAGGGAAGGAAAACTTCCAGACTCATTCTATGAAGCCAGTATTACTTTGATTCCTAAACCAGACAGAGACCCAGTAAAAAAAGAGAACTACAGGCCAATATCCCTGATGAATATGGATGCAAAAATTCTCAATAAGATACTAGCAAATCGAATTCAACAGCATATAAAAAGAATTATTCACCATGATCAAGTGGGATTCATTCCTGGGATGCAGGGCTGGTTCAACATTCGCAAATCAATCAACGTGATACATCACATTAACAAAAAAAAAGAGAAGAACCATATGATCCTGTCAATCGATGCAGAAAAGGCCTTTGACAAAATCCAGCACCCTTTCTTAATAAAAACCCTTGAGAAAGTCGGGATAGAAGGAACATACTTAAAGATCATAAAAGCCATTTATGAAAAGCCCACAGCTAACATCATCCTCAACGGGGAAAAACTGAGAGCTTTTTCCCTGAGATCAGGAACACGACAGGGATGCCCACTCTCACCGCTGTTGTTTAACATAGTGCTGGAAGTTCTAGCATCAGCAATCAGACAACAAAAGGAAATCAAAGGCATCCAAATTGGCAAAGATGAAGTCAAGCTTTCGCTTTTTGCAGATGACATGATATTATACATGGAAAATCCGATAGACTCCACCAAAAGTCTGCTAGAACTGATACATGAATTCAGCAAAGTTGCAGGATACAAAATTAATGTCCAGAAATCAGTTGCATTCTTATACACTAACAATGAAGCAACAGAAAGACAAATAAAGAAAATGATCCCATTCACAATTGCACCAAGAAGCATAAAATACCTAGGAATAAATCTAACCAAAGATGTAAAGGATCTGTATGCTGAAAACTATAGAAAGCTTATGAAGGTAATTGAAGAAGACTTAAAGAAATGGAAAGACATTCCCTGCTCATGGATTGGAAAAATAAATATTGTCAAAATGTCAATACTACCCAAAGCTATCTACACATTCAATGCAATCCCAATCAAAATTGCACCAGCATTCTTCTCGAAATTAGAACAAGCAATCCTAAAATTCATATGGAACCACAAAAGGCCCCGAATAGCCAAAGGAATTTTGAAGAAGAAGACCAAAGCAGGAGGCATCACAATCCCAGACTTTAGCCTCTACTACAAAGCTGTCATCATCAAGACAGCATGGTATTGGCACAAAAACAGACACACAGACCAATGGAATAGAATAGAAACCCCAGAACTAGACCCACAAACGTATGGCCAACTCATCTTTGACAAAGCAGGAAAGAACATCCAATGGAAAAAAGACAGCCTCTTTAACAAATGGTGCTGGGAGAACTGGACAGCAACATGCAGAAGGTTGAAACTAGACCACTTTCTCACACCATTTACAAAAATAAACTCAAAATGGATAAAGGACCTGAATGTGAGACAGGAAACCATCAAAACCTTAGAGGAGAAAGCAGGAAAAGATCTCTCTGACCTCAGCCGTAGCAATCTCTTACTCGACACATCCCCAAAGGCAAGGGAATTAAAAGCAAAAGTGAATTACTGGGACCTTATGAAGATAAAAAGCTTCTGCACAGCAAAGGAAACAACCAACAAAACTAAAAGGCAACCAACGGAATGGGAAAAGATATTTGCAAATGACATATCGGACAAAGGGCTAGTATCTAAAATCTATAAAGAGCTCACCAAACTCCACACCCGAAAAACAAATAACCCAGTGAAGAAATGGGCAGAAAACATGAATAGACACTTCTCTAAAGAAGACATCCAGATGGCCAACAGGCACATGAAAAGATGTTCAGCGTCGCTCCTTATCAGGGAAATACAAATCAAAACCACACTCAGGTATCACCTCACGCCAGTCAGAGTGGCCAAAATGAACAAATCAGGAGACTATAGATGCTGGAGAGGATGTGGAGAAACGGGAACCCTCTTGCACTGTTGGTGGGAATGCAAATTGGTGCAGCCGCTCTGGAAAGCAGTGTGGAGGTTCCTCAGAAAATTAAAAATAGACCTACCCTATGACCCAGCAATAGCACTGCTAGGAATTTATCCAAGGGATACAGGAGTACTGATGCATAGGGGCACTTGTACCCCAATGTTCATAGCAGCACTCTCAACAATAGCCAAATTATGGAAAGAGCCTAAATGTCCATCAACTGATGAATGGATAAAGAAATTGTGGTATATATACACAATGGAGTACTATGTGGCAATGAGAAAAAATGAAATATGGCCCTTTGTAGCAACGTGGATGGAACTGGAGAGTGTAATGCTAAGTGAAATAAGCCATACAGAGAAAGACAGATACCATATGGTTTCACTCTTATGTGGATCCTGAGAAACTTAACAGGAACCCATGGGGGAGGGGAAGGAAAAAAAAAAAAAAAAAAAGAGGTTAGAGTGGGAGAGAGCCAAAGCATAAGAGACTGTTAAAAACTGAGAACAAACTGAGGGTTGATGGGGGGTGGGAGGGAGGGGAGGGTGGGTGATGGGTATTGAGGAGGGCACCTTTTGGGATGAGCACTGGGTGTTGTATGGAAACCAATTTGTCAATAAATTTCATAAAAAAAAATAAAAAAAAAAAAAAAAAAAAAAAAAAAAAGAAGGAATGCAGACTCCTTACTGACAGGCCTCCCAGGTGTAGTCCTTCAGAGGGCTCCCTTTGCCTAAGCCCACAGACATTTCTGATTCCAAATACAACCTGGTTGATAGGAGTACCCTGGTGCTGGGTACTTCATTGTCAACATTCTCCGCATCTCATACGTGATGAAGAATTCTGCCAGTCCGGGTCTCACTTCCACCACTTACCGCTTTTTATGAAAAATGGTTCTGCATGGAAACAGTTCCAACAGTTCCATCAGTTCCTTCTCAATTTGGTTTCAGAATGATGTGGCCATCTCCAAACTTAGGGTGTGTAAATGTGCTTGGGGAGAATGCTTCTGGGTAGGCTAAGCCAGAGATTAGAGGGGGACTCCAACTCCTGTGTGAAACAAGGGGAAAGGAACATATATATCTCCTTCCAAAATTTTATCTATGCCCATTTGATTGAGAACTCTGACTCTCATTGTGGTCATTCCTATCCCATTGCTGCTCTTCTAATTTGGTCTCATTACACATAACACTACCATGGGTCATTCCCTTTCACAACCAATGTCCAAGGACTGGAGGTGAATCCAGGCAGTTTCTGAGCCAATGCAGGTCCCTAAGAGTCTGATATCCCAGAAGACAGCTAGCCCTCCTATACCTGAGGCCTCAGTGCTTAGTAGGCTAAAGTATTAGGGGGATAAGTAGCCACAGTGACTCCCACCTGAATTGTTGGAGAGACCTTCATGCAGAGGAACAGTCTAAACATGTAGGTATGCTCCATGATGTGATCAATGCCGAAAAAGACTTTTGAATAAATAGTGCACCAAGGGCTCGTTCCCAGTACTTGATCATCACATTCTTCACAACTGAGAGTCACTGTTGCCCTTATCTAGTGATACAATGGGAGGAAACACACCAGAAGTCAAAATTTCCATTTCTGAAGAAATGCTCATAGGGTTCACAGGGCCTCTTCTTTTTGAGTACTCCTGTACTCAAAGCCTACACAAGGTTCTTTTGGATCCTGAGCAAGCCACCTTGCTCATGTATTGTGCTGTTCAGTTTATTCTAAATGGTATCCAATTCTCATCCTCGGTGAAGAACTCTGACCCCTGGTGTGTCACGTCTCATGACATTGCTTTATTATCCATCAAAGATCATCTTGGGGCCCATACAAAGGCAGTCGTTCAGATGAATATCTCCAGTTTGCAAATATCCAATGTGAACAGCCCTGGTGATGGTGGGACAAGTGTAGCCAAGAGGCCCTGGCATTTTGGTTTGGGGACTACATGGGCATCCAGAGCCCTAGGGCACTGGAAGGGGCCCAGATGAGGACTGTTTGTGTGGAAACTGGACCAGACATATTAGTGGAACCTGGCCCCCTAGTGGGGCCTAGGGGATATGAAGTTCAGCATCTTCTTTCTGCATTGATCACATCCCCATTGGAAGGAAATATTGAATGCACGTTGGTCCTGGCTGCAGCCATTCCTTTACCCGACTGCTATTTCTGACTCAGTCTTTGTTCACCCTTGAGGGGTATGGAGCTGGTACTCCCTCAGTAGGCACCAAGGGATGGGTGTCGGGTTCCCACTGGGTCCTGCGCTCAGGGACAGCCATCAACTTCAGCTATCCCTAAGGAGATTAGCCCTTCTCTCCATGAGTGTGGTGTTTGACTCTTTGAAGCATGGGGTGGCAGGAAGAGAGCCAGCTTGCTTCATTGTTCTGCCTGATTGAGGTGCCCTCCTTCTGCAAAGCAGACAGTTCACAAAGGAGCAGTAGTCTCCAGAAGCTGGTCACCACTGAAAGAGCCCTTTACAGGAAGCTGGCACCAGAGCCCTTTGCCATACTATGGAACAAGAGCCCTGGGACCCTTCCAGCTGCAGCACTGTCACAGCTCCCTCCATTCAATGATGGGAAAAATGAGAAAAGCAAAGTCCCAGGGCTCTGTAGGTCCTTCCAAAAGAAGGCAGGCCTTTTCCTGACAGGGCTCCCAGATGCAGACGCTAGAGGGCACTTTGGCCTAGGCCCTCCGATGTTTCTTTTTCCCACAGACAGGTTGCCAGGAGCTGGTGCTGAGCACTTCTCCACAGAATTCCCCTCCCAATCTCTGACGAGCTCTGGCGTCCTTATCTTCCTGTACACGTTTGCTCTTTTGTAGAAACAATCTTTGCAGAGCTCTGGGTTTGTTTTGTTTTGTTTTTATAAAACTTTACATATGTTTGCTCTTTTGTAGAAAGAGGGTTCTTCTCTCAACCCATTAAGAGTGTCTGAGAGGGGCACCTGGGTGGCTCAGTCAGTTAAGCGTCCGACCTTGGCTCAGGTCATGATCTCACGGTTCACAAGTTGGGGCCCTGCATCGGGCTCTGTGGTGACAGCTCAGAGCCTGGAGCCTGCTTCAGATTCTGTGTCTCCCCCTCTCTCTGCCCCTCCTCTGCTCATGCTCTGTCTCTGTCTATCTAAAAATAAATAAAAACATTTTTTAAAAATTTTTAAAAAAGAGTCAGTGTCTGAGAGTCATATTCTCTATGTTTCACCTGGAAGTCTGGTTTAGTCCTTGTGAATGTGGGAGAGATTTTGCCACAGGGCTCCCTCTCAATTAATTATCAGATATATGTGGCTATTAATATTCTCAAGGCATTTGTAGTTGTCCAACAGAGGATTTTTTTGTGTGTTGCCTGGGACAGAGATTTGGGCAGAGAGCCTGCTTCCTTCTGTGCAAGGGCAAATGAATTAATACATCTTCTTTCCAAGTTGATCCCAGTTCCCATTGGAAATGTCAAGCTTTGCTTCCCCTTGAGCCCATTTCCTTCCCCTCGCTGTATTTCTATTTTTAGGAGCCATACAGCTATTAGTCCCTCAGCTAGCACCCCTAGGTGGGCCACAAACTCAAACTCTGCTCCTGTGTTCATTGAGAGCACCCAGGCTCTGATCTACCAAAGGACAGATGGCCTTATTCCCTGAGTGCTGGTGATTGGTCTGCCGTGGAATGGGAGGTAAAGGGGAGCCAGCTTGCGTCACTGACCTGGATGCTTAGTTGCCTTCCTTCTGAGAAGCAGTTTGCTTAGGGTTCATATAGACCAGGAGGTGGTCATCCCTGGAGAAGCCTCTTCCAGGAATAGGGAATGAAGTCCTTGTTCCAGACTCCTGAGCAAGAGCAAGCAGAACCTAATAGCTAAACCATTGCTGCTTCCATCAACTGATGGAAGGGGGGGGGGGCAGGCAAAGCCAGACATCTCTGGATCCTCAAGAAATAATGCAGGCTTCTTGCTGACTGGGTTCTCAGCTGGAGTCCTTCAGAACACTCCCTTTGCCTAAGCCCACAGGCATTTTTTTTTCCAGATACAAGCAAGCCTATAAGAAACTGTGCTGGGTACTTCATTCTCCACCTCTCATGTAATATGCAGAACTCGGGCAGTCTGTCTCCATTTCCACCACTTAGCCCTTTTTGTGAAAAAAGTTCTGTGTGGAATTTATCCAAGGCCAGGTTTTAGAGTAATAGCCTTCTTCTTTCAGTTTGGAAGTTCAGTGGGTCCTTATGATGGTGATATAGGTATATATAAGTGATATAGGGCCCTTCTCAATTTCGTTTTAGAATTATGTGGCCACTCCCAAATCTGAGGTGTGTAAAGCTGCCCAGGAAGAATGTAGGTTAAGCCAGTGGTTAAGGGAGGATCCTGCCTCCTATGTGGGACAAGAGGAAAGGATTCTAGAGATAAGTCCTTCTTCAATTTAACCTGTGCCCATTAGAATACAGAACTTTGGGGGCACCTGGGTGGCTCAGTCGGTTGGGCGGCCGACTTCGGTTCAGGTCATGATCTCACACTCCATGAGTTCGAGCCCCACGTCGGGCTCTGTGCTGACAGCTCAGAGCCTGGAGCCTGTTTCAGATTCTGTGTCTCCCTCTCTCTGACCCTCCCCCATTCATGCTCTGTCTCTCTCTGTCTCAAAAATAAACGTTAAAAAAAATTAAAAAAAAAAAAAGAATGCAGAATTTTGACTCAGCTTTTAGCCATTCTTATCCCAATGCTGCTTTTCTAACTTGACCTCAGTTCACCCACCAAGATCATGGGGCTTTCCCCTTCACAACCAAGTTCCAAGGATTAGAGGTGATTTTCCAGGTGGTTCCTGAGCCAAAGGAGGGCTCTCAGAGTCTGATGTCCCAGAGGACAGCTGACCCTTTGTCCCTGAGCTCTTTTTTGCCTAGCAGGCTCATAGTGTTACTAAATGATTGCTCTTCTATGGAAACAAGGTTCTTCCTGGAATACTTTCAGAGTTAGTGTCTCAGAGTCCTGTCTTTTCCTATTAAGTGGGGAGTTTAGGACAATCCTGGTGAATGTGCAAGAGGCTTGCCACTGGGCCCCTAGGAAATGGGTTTCAGAATTTGTAGATATCACCTTGCCTAGGGTACCTTCAGGTGCCCAGTGGCAAATGCTTGTGTGTAGGCTAAGCCAAAAGTTTTAGGAAGGGAGCTGGAGTACTGTCTGGATCGAGAGTTAATGAAGAAAGATATCTCCTTGCCAGATGGATGCCATTCCCTTTGGAGATGCAGAACTTTGGCACTGCTTGTACTCATCCCCATTCCCCACATTGCTGCTTTTCTAGCTAGGCCTCAGTTCACATTCCAGGACCACGGGGCTGTCACCTACACAGCCATGGCTGTATGAATGGCACCAGTTTCCCAGTCAGTTCCTGAGGAAATTGAAGGCTCTCTGGATCTAATATCCCAGAGGAAACCGGCCCTTCTTTTCTGAGTACATGTTTACCTTGCCAGGGTATGCACGAGCATGGGCAGCCAGTTGGCCTCCCTCCCGTCACGAATGGAGATCCTTTCATTTTGATGAACAGCAGGTTTTCCTGTGGGCAGGATGCTCCAGGATCTGGTCGGCACAGATCTATTATAAAGAGTGAAATCTTGTCTTTTGCAGCAACATGGATGGACCTGATGCTAAATGAAACCAGTCAGAGAAAAACAAATTCCATATCACTTCACTTCATATGTGGAATTTAAGAAACAAAAGAAATTCACAAAGAAAATGTAGATGAAATGAAAAAAACTATTCTTAATTATAGAGAACTGATGTTTACTAGAGTAAGGTGTTTTGGCTGATGGGTGAAAGAGGTGAAGTGGTTTAAAAGTACATTTATTGTGATGAGAACTGAGTGATAACAGAAATGGTTTTTTTTATTTTTTTAAAGATTTTCTTTAAGCTTATTTATTTTGAGAGAGAGAGAGAGAACAAGGTGAGGGGCAGAAAGAGAAGGAGAGGCAGAACCCGAAGCAGGTTCCATGCTGTCACTGCAGAGCCCATTGTGGGGCTCCAACTCACAAACTGGGAGATCATGACCTGAGCCAAAAGCAAGAGTCTGATGCTAAGCAAGTGAGCCACCCAGGTAACCCAATAGAATTGTTGAATCACTATATTGTACACCTGAAACTCATAGTATGTTAAATATACTGGAATAAATTTTTTAATGTTTATTTATTTTATATTTTTTGAGTTAAAAAAATTTATTCCAGGGGCTCCTGGGTGGCTTAGTCAGTTGAGCGTCCGACTTTGGCTCAGGTCATGATATCATAGCTTATGAGTTTGAGCCCCGTGTCAGGCTCTGTGCTGACAGCTCAGGGCCTGGAGCCTGCTTTGGATTCTCCCTCTCTCTCTGCCCCTCTCCCACTCACATTCTCTTTTGTGCCAGTACCATATTGTCTTGATGATTACAGCTTTGTAGTAGAGGCTAGAGTCTGGGATGTGATGCCTCTGCTTTGGTCTTCTTCTTCAAAATTACTTTGGCTATTCGGGGTCTTTTGTGGTTCCATACAAATTTTAGGATTGCTTGTTCTAGAAGAATGCTGGTACAATTTTGATTGGGATTGCATTGAATGTGTAGATAGTTTTGCGTAGTATTGACATTTCAACAATATTTATTCTTCCAATCAGTGAGCATGGAATGTTTTTTTCCATTTCTTTGTATCTTCTACAATTTCCTTCATAAGCTTTCTATAGTTTTCAGCATACAGATCTTTTACATCTTTGGTTAGGTTTTTTCCGAGGTATTTTATGCTTCTTGGTGCAATTGTGAATGGGATCAGTTTCTTTATTTGTCTTCCTGTTGCTTCATTATTAGTGTATAAGAATGCAACTGACTTCTGTACATTAATTTTGTATCCTACCACTTTGCTGAATTCATGTATCATTTCTAGCAGACTTTTGGTGGAGTCTATCAGGTTTTCCATGTATATTATGTCATCTGCAAAAAGTGAAAGCCTGACTTCATCTTTGCCAATTTTGATGCCTTTGATTTCCTTTGTTGTCTGATTGCTGATGCTAAAACTTCCAATACTATGTTAAACAACATTGGTGAGAGTGGACATCCCTGTCATGTTCCTGATCTCAGGAGGAAAGCTCTCAGATTTTCCCCATTGAGGATGATATTAGATGTGGGCTTTTCATAAATGGCTTTTATGATGTTTAAGTATGTCCCATCTATTCCGAATTTCTTGAGGGTTTTTATTAAGAAAGGATGCTTAATTTTGTCAAATGCTTTTTCCGCATCAATTGGCAGGATCATTAGGTTCTTTTCTTTTCTTTTATTAATGTGATGTATCACATCGATTAATTTGTGAATACAGAACCAGCCCTGCATCCCAGGAATGAATCCCACTTGATCATCGTGAATAATCCTTTTTATATGCTGTTGAATTCAATTTGCTAGTGTCCTGTTAACAATTTTTGCATCCATATTCATCAGGGATATTGGCCTGTAGTGTTTTTTTTGTTTGTTTTTTTTTTTTTTTTTTTTTTTTTTTTTTTTTTTTTTTTTTTTTTGCAGGTCTCTGTCTGGTTTGGGAATCAAAGTAATGCTGGCTTCATAGAATGAGTCTGGAAGTTTTCCTTCCCTTTCTACTTTTGGAACAGCTTGAGAAGGATAAGTATTATCTCTGCTTTCAATGTCTGGTACAATTCCTCAGGGAAGCCATCTGGTCCTGGACTCTTATTTGTTGAGAGGTTTTTATAACTGATTCAATTTCTTCGCTAGTTATGGGTCTGTTCAAGTTTTCTATTTCTTCCTGTTTGAGTTTTGGAAGTAGGTGGGTGCTTAGGAATGTGTCCATTTCTTCTAGGTTGTCCAGTTTGTTGGCATATAATTTCTCATAGTATTCCCTGATAATTGCTTGTATTTCTGAGGGATTGGTTGTAATAATTCCATTTTCATTCATGATTTTATCTATTTGGGTCTTCTCCCTTTTCTTTGTGAGAAGCCTGGCTAGAGGTTTATCAATTTTGCTTATTTTTTCAAAAAAACAACCCTTGGTTTTATTGATCTGCTCTACAGTTTTTTTAGATTCTATATTGTTTATTTCTGCTCTGATCTTTATTATTTCTCTTCTTCTGCTGGGCTTGGGGTGTCTTTGCTGTTCTGCTTCTATTTCCTTTAGGTGTGCTGTTACATTTTGTATTTGGGATTTTCTTGTTTCTTGAGATAGGCTTGGATTGCAATGTATCTTCCTCTCAGGACTGCCTTTGCTGCATCCCAAAGCATTTGGATTGTTGTATTTTCATTTTCATTTGTTTCCATATATTTTTAATTTTTTTTCTCTAATTGTCTGGTTGACCCATTCATTCTTTAGTCGGGTGTTCTTTAACCTCCATGCTTTTGGAGGTTTTCCAGACTTTTTCCTGTGGTTGATTTCAAGTTTCATAGCATTGTGTTCTGAAAGTATGCATGGTATGATCTAAATTCTTGTATACTTATGAAGGGCTGTTTTGTGACCCAGTCAGTATGTGATCTATCTTGGGGAATGTTCCACGTGCACTCAAGAAGAAAGGATATTCTGTTGCTTTGGGATGCAGAGTTCTAAATATATCTGTGAAGTCCATCTGATCCAATGTATCATTCAGGGCCCTTGTTTCTCTTTTGTTACCTTGTTAGCTCTTCTTGATGGATAGACCCTGTAATTATTATTTAATGCCCTTCTTCATCTCTTGTTACAGCCTTTAATTTAAAGTCCAGTTTAATTTAAACTCCAGTTTTGTTTTGTTTTTTTTTTTACTTCCAGTAGCATGATAGATAGATCTCCATACCCTCACTTTCAATCTGAAGGTGTCCTCAGGTCTAAACTGAGACTCTTGTAGACAGCAAATAGATGGGTCTTGTTTTTTTATCCATTCTGATACCCTATGTCTTTTATTTGGAGCATTTAGTCCACTTACATTCAGTGTTATTGAAAGATATGGGTTTAGAGTCATGTCTGTAGGTTTCATGCTCAGTCAGACCCTAGGTCTGTCTCCAGCCCACTGCTGGGGCCACAGTCAAACTGGTGTGTACCTTATCTTCCCTTCTCCCAGAGGCAGGACTCACTGTGGAGTCGTGTGGCCCCTCTCTGGGCTACTTGCACACTGCCAGGCTTGTGGTGCTGATTTGATGGGATCCGGCCTATTAGCCAGGGTGGATCCATAAGGTGCACAGGGGCAGGAGGGGCAGGCTTAGCTCACTTTGTCATTGGCGGTCCCCTGTGGGAGGGGCCCTGCAGCACCAGGAGGGAGGCAGATCCGTCGGAGGGATGGATCCACAGAAGCACAGCGTTGGGTGTTTGCGCAGTGCAAGCAAGTTCAGTGATGAGACCTGGTTCCTTTTGGGATTTTGGCTGGGGGATGGGAGAGGGAGATGGCGCTTGCCAGCGCCTTTGTTCCCTGCTCAGCTGAGCTCTGTCTTCCTGGGGCTCAACAACTCTCCCTCCTGGTGTCCTCTTGCCCTCCCGCTCTCCGAGCAGAGCTGTTGACTTTTAACATTCCAGATGTTAAGTCCCACTGGCTGTCAGAACTCACGAAGTCTGGCCCCTCTGCTTTTGCAAGCCAGACTTCAGGGGCTCTGCCTTGCTGGGCGGGCTGCACCTCCACTGCCCCGGCTCCCTCCTGCCAGTCTGTGTGGCATGCACCGCCTCTCCACCCTTCCTGCCCTCTTCCCTGGGCCTCTTGTCTACACTTGGCTCCAGAGAGTCCAGTCTTCTAGTCTTCTGGCAGTTTTCTGGGTTATATAGGCAGATGTGGGTGGAATCTAAGTGATCAGCAGAATGAGGTGAGCCCAGCATCCTCCTATGCCACCATCTTCTCCAGATGTGACATTTTCTTTTTTTTTTTAATTTTTTTTTCAATGTTTATTTATTTTTGACAGAGAGAGACAGAGCATGAACGGGGGAGGGGCAGAGAGAGAGGGAGACACAGAATCGGAAACAGGCTCCAGGCTCTGAGCCATCAGCCCAGAGCCTGACGCGGGGCTCGAACTCACGGACCGCGAGATCGTGACCTGGCTGAAGTCGGACGCTTAACCGACTGCGCCACCCAGGCGCCCCCAGATGTGACATTTTCATGTGTGGTATAAAAAATACCTTAAACACAACTAAAAATACCCAATGTCATCAAAATAAAATGCAATCAGCCACTGTCCTATAAAAACAATTACATTAACCAAGTAGTAATATATATGTCATATACCTATATGAAACATTGTGTATAATATATAGTTTGTATAATATACAGTGTATAATAGGTATATAACATTTATTACATATATACACAAAACATATATTAGTAAGTAATATACAATATAAAATCAAATATTGTAATAGTAAAATATAATCCAAAATAAAATTAAAAAATACACCATGCTGAAATCAGAAGTCCATTAGAACAAATAGATTATAAATTTTTATGCAGTTTTATGCAGAATTGGATTATATTGTATGACCCAAGTGAAATTTTTTTTAATCTTTTTTTTAAGGCTTATTATTGACAGAGAGAGACAGAAGCATGAGCATGGGAGGGGCAGAGAAAGGAGGAGACACAGAATCCAAAGCAGGCTCCAGGCTCCAAGCTGTCAGCACAGAGCCTGACGCAGGGCTTGAATGCACAAACCGCAAGATCATGACCTGAACCGAAGTCACATACTTAAGTAACTGAGCCACCCAGGCACCCCACAACCAAGTGAAATTTGGAGAGCTTTCTGCTCTCCAAAGATAAATCCTGACTATATGTAAACATGCATGCTGATTAGAAGCCCTCTTCCCCAAAGTGAGAAGACCAAAGTGAGAAAGTCACTTTAAAATATAATAGGAAAATGTAAAGCTTTAACAACACATAGGAAGATATTTTCTGATTTAGAAAATAGAGGATACATAATGACATAGGCAATGAAGAATCTGTAGATAAAATATTAAATTCTTACAGGAAAGAGGCTTATAACAAAAAATTAGACTATAGTAACCTAATTTTACTTTTGCATGGAGATACACAAAATTAAACTAAATGCCTTCAGATTTTGATTTTTAATAGGAGAAAATTTGATTTGCAATGAATTACTATATGCAATTAAAATGCAGTCACTATCTTCACTCTTTAATATTCTGAAAATTTAAGTTTTGATATATTTTATGACAATAGTTTTATTTTTTTCATCTTTTTAGTTTATTATTTTTTTAACAATTGCAAATGCTTTATTTGATAAGGGGTTAATATCTAAAATGTATAAAGATTAAAGATGGGCAGAGGTCCTGAATGGACAATATCCCACAGAAGACATGACCAACAGACACATGAAAAATGTTTAATACCACCAATAATCAGGGAAATTCAAGTCAAAACCACAACAAGACACCATCCCACACTTCCCAGAATTGCTGAAACAAAAAATAGAAGCAATAACAATTGCTGTTGAGGATGCGGAGAATAAGAAACATTCATGCCCTTTTGGTGGGATAGCAAACTGGTGCAGATACCGCAGAACGTAGCGTGGAGGTTCTTCAAAAAATCAAAAACAGAATTACCATACATCCAGCAATTTCACCACCAGGTAATTAACCCAAAGAAAACAAAAACACTAATTCAAAAGGATACATACACCACTATTTTCATTGAAGCATTATTTACAATTTATATATCTAATAATCTCTAGATATGAAATCAACCCAAGGGCCCACTGAGAGATGAATGGACAAAGGCAATATGGCACACAGCACACACACACACACACACACACACACACACACACACTGAAATACTACCCAGCTGTAAAAAAGAATGAAGTCTTGCCATTTGCAACATTACACCCTATAGGGTATAATACTAAACGAAATAAGTCAGAGAAAGACAAATACCACATGACCTCACTCATATGTAGAATTTAAGAAACAAAGGCCTGTGTCATCCGCCATTTTATGCAAAGCAAGGTGGCCTCCACGTTCCCAGAGCGTCCTCTCGCTTCTGCCTCGACCGCCTCTTGATAACAGACATGTCTCGCCATGAGCTGTGGCGGTGGCGGTGGCGGCTTCCACTGGCGCGGAGGAGGCGGCGGCCGGGGCAGCCTCCACGACTTCCGCTCCCCGCCGCCTGGCATGGGCCTCAGTCAGAACCGGGGACCAATGGGGCCCAGCCCGGGCCAGGGTGGCCCCAAGACCCCAATCCCCCAATCCCACCACCAGCAGCAACAGCAGCAGCCACCGCCGCAACAACCGCCGCATCAGCAGCCGCTTCCACAGCCACACGACTCGTCCAAGCCCGTCGTTCCTCAGGGACCCAGCCCAGCTCCCGGAGTGGGCAGCGCTCCACCGGCCTCCAGCTCGGCACCGCCCGCCATTCCCCCGACCTCTGGGGCCCCCACGGGGCCAGGCCCCACCCCGAACCCGCTGCCCGCTGTCACCTCGGCGCCCCCTGGGGAGCCACCGCCTGAGCTGTCGAGCAGCGGCGTCCCCACCACCCCACCCCAGGCCGGGGGTGCCCCCCGCCTCCACCCGCAGGGGGCCTGGGCCCCGGTCCTAAGCAGGGCCCAGGACCCGGAGGCCGGAAAGGCGGCAAAATGCCAGGCGAGCCAAAGCCCGGCAGCGGCCTGGGCCTAAGCACTCCTGGCGGCCACCCCAAGCCACCACCAGCAGCACCACCAGGGGCCCCCACCCGGCGGGCGCAGTGGCAGCAGCGAGGAGATCTCCAACTCGGAGGGGTTTAAAGCCAACTTGTCTCTCTTGAGGAGACCTGGAGAGAAAACTTACACTCAGCGTTGTTGGTTATTTGTTGGGAATCTACCTGCTGATATCACAGAGGATGAATTCAAAAGACTATTTGCTAAATATGGAGAACTAGGAGAAGTTTTTATTAACAAAGGCAAAGGATCTGGATTTATTAAACTTGAATCTAAAGCACTGGCTGAAATTGCCAAAGCTGAACTTGATGATACACTGATGAGAGGTAGACAGCTTCCGGTTCACTTTGCCATACATGCTGCCACCCTTTCTGTTGGAAACCTTTCACCTTATGTTTCCAATGAACTGTTGGAAGAAGCTTTTAGCCAGTTTGGTCCTATTGAAAGGGCTGTTGTAATTGTGGATGATCGTGGGAGGTCTACAGGGAAAGACATTGTTGAGTTTGCTTCCAAACCAGCAGAAAGGAAAGCATTTGAAAGATGCAGTGAAGGTGTTTTCTTACTAACAACAACTCCTCGTCCAGTCATTGTGGAACCACTTGAGCAATGAGATGATGAAGAAGGCCTTCCTGAAAAACTTGCACAGAAGAATCCAATATATCAAAAGGAGAGAGAAACCCCTCCTCATTTTTCCCAGCATGGCACATTTGAGTATGAATATTCTCAGTGATGGAAATCCCTGGATGAAATGGAGAAATAACAAAGGTAGCGACTTGAAAAAAACATGAAAAATACAAAGGACAAATTGGAAAGTGAAATGGAAGATGCTTATCATGAACATCAGGCAAATCTTTTGCGTCAAAATCTGATGAGATGCCAGGAAGAATTAAGATGCATGGTAGAACTTCACAATCAAGAAATGTAGAAACGTAAAGAAATGCAGCTAAGGCAAGAAGAACAACGTAGAAGGGAAGAAGAGATGATGATTCGTCAATGTGAAATGGAAGAACAAATGAAATGCCAAAGAGAAGAAAGTTATCGCTGGATGGGCTACATGGATCCAAGAGAAAGAGACATGAGAATGGGTAGAGGAGGAGCAAGGAACATGGAGATCCCTATGGTTCAGGAGACCAGAAATTTCCACCTCTAGGTGGTGGTGGTGGCATAGGTTATGAAGCTAATCCTGGAGTTCCACCAGCAACCATGAGTGGTTCCATGATGGGAAGCGACATGGTAAGAATGATGTTGGCTGATATTGGAGTACTCATTCACTTCAAGTGGATAAGCTATTAATCTCAAGGCAATATCCCACAACATGAGCCAAGAAGGAAAGCCACAACTTGTTAGACTCAGGAAGAGTCTGGGATCAGGTGAACTGTGTCCAGAAAACCAGTGAGTAAGAGGGCAGAGGAATGAGCAACCTAATTATTGTTAATAAAGACATTTTAAACTCAGAAAAAAAAGAATTTAAGAAACGAAACAAATGACCAAAGAGAGAAAGAGACATTCAAAAATGCTCAAACTCTTAAATACACAGTACAAACTGTGCTGACAGATACTTAATCTCTTCGTTTTATTTTATTTTTTCAATTCTTAAATTTTATTTATTTGTTTTTTTAAAATTTAAATCCAAGTTAGTTAACAGATAGTGTAATAATGGTTTCAAGAGTAGAATTTAATGGTTCATCACTTACATAAAAAACACCCAGTGCTCCATTCCAACAAGTGCCCTCCTTAGTGCCCATCACCCATTTAGCCCATCCCCAACCCAACACCCCTCCAGCAAACCTCAGTTTCCTCTCTGCATTTGAGTCTCTTATGGTTTGCCTCTCTGATTTTATCTTATTTTTCCTTTCCTCCCCATGTTCATCTGTTGTGTTTCTCAAATTCCCTGTGAGTGAAATCATATGATATCATGATAATAGTTTTAAACTGAAAGCAGTTGTTAGTATTTTTTAAATCATCATTGTGTTTTGATCTTCTATAACTGATCCATTATTTTATTATTATATTCTTATATATTTGGTAGTGGTCTGGATTTGTTGTTGTTTTTAAATAATACTACACTTAACAATACTAGTCACATGAAGTCCTGCAAAGATACTTAATGAGTTGATAGTAAAAATATCTAAGATTGTCACTATATTATGAGAAAATGTCAAACACACAAAATAGTCTCTTTTGAAAACAAGAAGTGTATTTTAAATACAGATAATTTGTCTTCATTTAAAGCCAAGAAAGTAAAATAGTAAATTCTGATTTTGACATACTTGAAATATTGTATCATAAAGCGATGTCTTTTTTTGATGTGTTTTAATACACCTACTACTTACTTTTTCAATGTTATTTAAATACCTTCACGTTATAGGAAAAATTAACCATTAAAAATTAATGAAAGTAGGTGTATAAGTTTACACTTTTACCCTTAGGCCTGTGGATTCCGTATGTCTCTAACAGGTACATCCCATGTCCCCCAGCTCATTGGACTGGAAGGTCCTTATATCCTGTATATTCTTTTCATCATCATCCATGTGTTTATCTCTCTCTGAACTGTGCAGGGATTTCTTCCCATGAAACAACCCTGAGTCTGTAAACAACCCCAGAGCGTTATTTTGACCCACCAAGTCCTTTAAAGAACAGGTCCTGTTGTAAAGTAAGTAGTGTTAAAGCAGAGAATAATCCAAATATCCACATGGGAATAGTCCAAAAAAAAAAAACAACAAGGCTCTGTGCCTCTGGGACAAGCTGCAGCACAGCCCCTTGCTGAGCCTTGTGGCACCAAAGGGAGTGTTTTCCTCACACTGACACCACACTGATAGTTCATGACTATCCAGTCCTGAAGCCATGAACCTTGTTGGAAGTTCCTAAGGAAATTATCTCACCAAGGACATGCTGATGTACTCTAAAGGAACACTCACTCACGTGTTGCAAGATACTCAGGAAGGGTGACTTCTCGCTCCCCCTGCTGGCTATTGGGTGCAGTGCAGGATGCTGAGGACCCGCTTTGGGACGGCCACGCATACCCTTTCTGCTGTCCAGGGCAGTGCAGGATGTTCTGGGATCACAAGGAGATGTGTACCTCCTCCCAGTGGGGATGCTAAATCATTTAAAAGCTCAATGTCCCAGTCTTTTTTGCTGATTGCACCATGAGTGATGCTTTGCTCTAGCCATGCTCTAGTCATGCTCTAGCCACACTCTTGCCTGGAACATGCTTCATTGCTTGAAGCCACGACCTGGAGAGAAAGCGAGTCATCAGGCTTTTGAGTCATCTCAAAAAAATTGCCTCTGGGCCATGACAAAATGGCAGTAATAATTTCAGCTCTCTGCAAAGAGCCAGCCATTTCCGCCATCAGATTCTCCACTGGATTTTTAACCTATTAGACACAAAGAATTGCAGCTCTCCTTGGGAGCAAGGTCTTCCTTGATGAACACAATATGTAGACTTGATCATAATCACAAATAACTGAAGCAGAAGAAAGTGGAAAATCTTCGGCTTGTCCTAATTTTGAAATTGTGGTCTAGAGATACTTCCAAAAACTCAGTAGTTATCTAAGCAGTGGAACACAGTTGGTATACTTTGGAGCTTGTCAAGGAAGGAGTAAAACTATTTTTTTTTCTCATTTAGCAATTCCTCTGAAAAACTAATGAATAAGGTGGAATATTATACTCATGACCCTTTCTATTATGTTTTTATGCACAAGAAAGTAATCTGCACTCATACTATGTGAAATATATCTGAAAATGTAATAATGGTAAGATATTTAAAATGACACATCTTGGATAACCAAAAAATGATTAAGAGAGAACAGGATCTATGCTTCTTTTTTTTTAACTTTTTTTTTTTTTTTTTTACTTTTGAGAGAGACAAAGACAGAGTGGGAGTGGGGAAGGGGCATAGAGAGAGGAAGACACAGAATCTGAAGCAGGCTCCAGACTCCAAGCTATCAGCACAGAGCCAGATGCGGGGCTCGAACTCACAAACCACAAGATCATGACCTGAGCCGAAATCAGACACTTAACCAACGGAGCCACCCAGGTGCCCCTGGGATCTATGCTTCTTAAATAAAGAACCTTATGAGTTATATTTTAAATTTATCCTTTCAAAATTCTGAGTGTTAAAACTCCTTGGGGACTTTCTGGTAAGCTCAGAACAGCATCTGTTTTTTCCCTCAGATTGTAAGCAAGTCAATATTTAAATTGGTAATTCTGTGTCCATGCATGTCCACAAATCAGCCTGGTGGCATTCCCATGATAGAATTCCCTACATTCGCCCTCTCATGCCTCATCTTTCCAAGAAGAAAGGTTCCCACCCTCCCCCCATCCCGCCCACGAACTAACCAAAGCATTCAACAATGGCAAGAATACAGCCATTCATGGGCTTGGGCCTAGCTACCCTAGCTACAAATCAGTAACAATAAAACTGTTTGTGCACACTTGTGACTGTCTGAGACCATGGACTTCAGAACCACATGGACCCAGAAGTCGTCTTGGCCAGCAAAGGAGAATGTGGGGGTTCTCACTGGCCATTTATATGGACCTTGATCTTGGCAAATAAGAAACCACCACAGATCCAAGTCCCAGCCAAGAAGGAGTGGGAGTGATGCAGGGAATTTTTGCCTTAAAAAGAATTGTATAAGGAAGTGTAGGAATGCTGAAAATCTTATTCATGAATGTTTACGGAAGGAGGCCCAGCTAGAGCTTTAAAACATGCATCACACTCTTTCCCCTGGATATAAGACAAGCAGAAAAAGGAATTTAAAGTACACGGATGAAGATCTTAGGTAGAGGGTGATCATGGAACCCCTATAGGGATACAGGATAGAAAGTTCTTACTGCACTTAGGCCATTCACAAATTATCTTTTCTCTTCATGCTTTACACATGCACAGTTTGATCTCTTTACGTTTTTTCCCTACTTAGTGCTGATGCAATTTCAGACATTGAACTAGAGAACTTAAAGTTTTTAATACTTTATTGCAATAAACCTCAAGAAGAGAAGCCAAAAAATGTTTCCTTTCCTCCAAAGTGTGAAAACCACTGTCCTGGGGCAGGAAGTGGTCCTGGCAAGTGTTAGACTCCCAATTTCAGTGATGGTTGCTATGCCTGTGAAATTAGCTTCAACTTCTACATCCTGGTAGATTTGAGGACTCTTCTGCTTCTTACAAGAGAGCCACACTGAAGTGAACACATCCTCTGAGGAAGGGGAATTTGGGGCCCCTTCACTAGGAAGAGTGTGGCATGGACATTCTCCTTTCTCTCACATACAATAAGCTTGTAACTCCAAGCTTTCTTTATTCAAGAGGAAATGTGAGCATCTCGTCATCATTTAAATTAGCATAGGAAGTAAAAGAACCAAATAACAACTCCTAGGCTGTAAAAGAAACATGACTTTAATGTAATATTTAAACTAAACTAGCACTTACTAAATATCACCCCTCCAAATAGGTAAATAGGCCTCAGAGAACTGAAGTCAGGGAGATGGATGGGATCATTTCTTCTTCCCCTGGCTTTCAAGAGACCCCAAGAAGAAGCTCCCAGTGTTCTCCTTCACCTCAGAGCAGGGGTACTGGTGCCCCCAAGCATCTCAGCTGTGTCTCCACAGCCGAGGAAGAGGTTACACTGCCAGCTTGGACACTCACTCACACCTGAACTTGATAATGGCCATTTCTTCTTGGCCTTGACAGATCTGCTGGCTCACTAAGATCAGGGCTCCAGCTGACAGGACAGGATGTAGCTATAAGACAGAGTGACACCTATGAGCCTATCAGGGATCACACTTAAGGAGTCCTTTCCAGTGTCTGACCAGCAGCTAAAGTCCAGGTACTCCAAAGGTCACGATGCACCAAGGTCTAGGGCTGACCCAGGGAGCTATGGACACAGATTCTCTGGACTGGCCACCAGGGAGAGTCCAAGCTGCTCTCCACCATCTCCTGCTTGAGCTCATCTCACCTCTCATTCTCACTGAGTCTCTCTGTGTCTTGGAACCAGGCCCCAAATTCCTCCTTAGGGTTGAGGTTGTAATTATTTGCAGCCATCTGAAGCAGCAGGATCTCCCTCATTGCTTTGTATTCCTGGAGCCAGAAGAGAGAAAGACAGGATACAGACAGGACCTCATGGGGGATGCTATAAAGTCTTGTGGGGTGTGAAGAATGGGACAGTGGATAGGTCCT
This sequence comes from Lynx canadensis, assembly GCF_007474595.2. Classification (NCBI taxonomy): domain Eukaryota; kingdom Metazoa; phylum Chordata; class Mammalia; order Carnivora; family Felidae; genus Lynx; species Lynx canadensis. The sequence goes on along the minus strand of NC_044308.2, from coordinate 28,070,563 downwards.
GGGTCTTTGCATACATGGGAACCCTCCTTTCCTCAATTCCATCCAGGCCATACCTATTCTCAGAGATAGGTGTAAATAGCGCCTCCTCAAGGAAGTTTGCCTTGATCCCACCCCTTCTCCCTTAACCCCAAATTTCAGTTGGATGGGTCTCTTCTGAATACACATAAAATATGGGATGGAGTCAGGAGTAATCTGTTTGGGGTGGGGCCATGTCTCTGATTTCCACTCCCCAAACTCTCCCACAGGAAGTATCACAGCTGTTCACCTCATTCCTTTTCTTGAGGTTGATCTTTCCTCCCTGGAAAGCAGACAATCAAAACCCATCAGAAAGAGCCCAGTAGCCATTCTGAGCCCCCTATGCCAAATGCTTCTCATGTTGCACTACCACCAGGTCCCACAATGGGGCCAGGCACACACAGAAAACAGAACAAGGACTTAGGCCAGGTGCTGGGTCCAAAGAAGGGGGGACATGGGGACAGAGGCTCAGGGACCTTATAACCCAGCCCTTTCTGATGGTATACAAAGAGGCTGAGGCCTCAGGCAAGAAAAGACTGCTCATTCACTTAGGTGCTTCCTGACATGGATGGGCCAGATTTCAGTCTCCCCCAAGGTGCCTCATATGAGGAAGAGACTGACCCCAGCTCTGTCAAAAGCTTGTGCACTTTGCAGTCAGGCAGGTCTGCTGATTTACCAGCCTGGGGAACCCAAACCAATGTCTTATGCAGAGTCTCCCTTCACATCACTTAAGATGGGCATGATTTACCAGCTCACAGGAGTGGCTGTGAGGCTCTCAGGAGAGGAGCTTTGCCAAATTCTGAGCTCAGGGCTCTCTGCTTCCAAGCTTCATTAATGGTTCCCTGCTTAGTCCCCAGGCTCACCCACCTCCAGATAATCCTCCATTGTCAGGGGCAGCATCACCAGGCTGATGAGGGATATTCGAAGGAAGGAGACACACCCTGTGCCATTGTGGTAAGGGTGGGATGAGCCCCTGCCCTCAGGAAACCCCACAAACTTCCAAAGAAAAATCCTTACCCTCAGCCTCTTCACCTACCCCAGGGTTCCCACATGGACCAGACTATGTCCCTTAGCAGCTGCCCCCCAACTCCCTTTCCCTCACCCTCCAAGAACACCAGACTCCTAGTCACAGGATATGTGGTCCTAGGCCCCTCCTTACCCCCAAATCCAATCCTGCACCCAGCTTTACCGACCATCTTCCGGTTACTTCTAAAAGAGGATGTCAGGAACTGTGACAAAAGGAGTCAGAACTAAAGTGAGAAGCTGCTCCTCTCTTGATTTGCAGTCCTCCTGCTGGGAGGGGGAGCCCCTCCTCTCACCCTGAAGCCCCTGCCCCATGCTCCATGAGCACACTTACTTCCTGCTGCTGATTCCTCTCTTGGGCTTTCTGGGTGTTTATCTCTTGGGTGACAAGCCTGGAGGGTGCCTCCTGCCAGGGTTGAGGACAAGGTTAGTGAGGCCACACTTCCCCCTCACCCAAATTCTCCTCAGTACTGCTGTATTTGGCCACTTGACATGTGACCTGAGTCATCCGGTGCCAATGCTACTTTAACATCCCAGTGTGCCCTGATTCTAGATCAATCCAGAACAAACACTCATTCTGTGTGTGAAGTAGGGCCTGTGGCTGGGCCTCCCTGAACTTGCTTCTTCATCTGAAAAGTGTGAGAATTCCACCTACCTCACAAGGCCTACTGAGGACCCAATGCCATATTTTTTATCATCACTGGTCTTGCTCTTACACATCAGATGGAGCAGGACAGAAAGATCCATACATTCCTTTCCTCCCTTGAACCTCATCATCACTTGGTGAGGCCTGCACCACAGAATTGGCATCCCTCCATTTCCCAAATGAGGAAACAGAAGTCCAAATAGGGGAAATAAATTTTTCAGGGGTTCACAGATGAAAGGCCACTCTCTCCTTTTAGTCAGAGACCCTGTCTCAGCTGCTCTTCCCCAGTCTAAGACCACCACTGACCAGAAATCCTTTCTTCTGGGCTTTTGAAGTATGTCCAGGCCCCTGACTGGGCCAAGCCATTGATGGAGAAGAATAGGGTGTCTTGAAAGTCTGATTAAGCAGTAGCTGCCTGCCTTATCCCATTTGGAGTCTCTGTACCCAGATCAAAGCCAAAGTTTGATCCTCTCCAAGCAACAAGTCCTCAGGACATTCCTCAGCTGAGCAGTCTTCATTCACTCAGGAAGGAAACCCTTAAAGTGCTAACCTCTAATTGACAGAGAAGAGGATGACAAGACACTTTACTACCTTATTTACATGAAACTTCTCATACCCATTCAGGAAGGATCCACTGTGAATCCATCATTTCCCCAGACATTTCTCATTAGCCACTGAGGGCATATGTCAGTGTCAACTAAGCACTTAGGTGAGAATCCTATGATTGAATAGCAGTGACTGCTGTAGGGGTTTAGTGTGGCGTCAGAGAATGCATACATATCTGTCTCTGTCCAGCCATTTGAACACAAGCCTGGAAAGGCTTTTTTTCCACCAGATCCATGGGAATCCCCTTAGAGACGCCCTCTCCTTGGAGATGTGCAAACAGAAGAAAAAGCAGAGTCCAGCTTTCCTGAGAGCAGACTGGGCTGGTTTAGGAAAGAAAGGAATCCTAGCTGTCTCATCCACTCAAGAGCCTAGAGGAAGATTAGTGCCAGCAGGATAGACCCTCATGGAAGCAAGAGACTAGCTAATGTTGCCAGCTAGACAGTCCTGCCAACACCATTATATCCTATGACCAGGGACTCCCGAACCTCAAACTGTCCCCCATTTGTCCATAGACCACACAGGTCCCTCCTCCTGTTAATTCAGAAAAAAATCTATAATTAAACAACAACAAAAACAAACATTAAATGAGAAACTAACGAAACCACATTGCACCCATTCCCCTTTCCCTCTCAGTCCTCCCTCTGTTTCCAGACTCCCAACTTCCACTCTACCTTGGTCATCATTTCCCTGCTCAGTGACTTGTCTTGACTACACAGCTCCTTAAATTTTTTGTAGCTCTCCCTGAGAGGAGAAAAAGAAAAATTAGGAATAGCATGGAGGATATGAGTGCCAATCCCTTTTATTTAAGAACCAAAAGCTTCAGCTGAGTGAGTGTTTTCACTAGGTTCCTCTGAGCACTAAGGTGTGTGTGGTTGGGGAGGGGAGCTTTCATGGTGGTCACCTGGGGCCTCAATTTCCATTTCTATTGAGCTTCTCTGTGTTGCCTAGTTTTGGTTTTAATGGGCTTATAGTTCTGCTGCTACAAACACTGGAAAATCTCCAACTTAAATCAACCCAGTATCTGACCTGTAAGAGAACTGATTCCTGAAGCAGAACTGGTGGACTGAGGACCCAGAGAGTCTAAAGACCCCACATATCAGCCCAGTCTCTGCCCCCAGGGTTTGCTGCCTCCCAGGAGTTCCCAGCTGACTGAGGAAACAATGGTAAAATAGGAGGTCCCTAATCCATCCTGGTCCTCTTGTGGAGAGAGGTAGATACCTGGAAACCTTCCCCCATGTGTTCTTCGGAATGCAAATCAAGGTGCTCTGCAGAGCAGAGAGGATGGCATGCAATGAGTAGTTCCTCAGAATTTGGCACTCCTGGAGAGGAAAGAGGATATGCTGTGAGGTGGGGAGCTGGAGCCCTATTTCCTCTAGCTTTAGTCGCCTCAGTTTAAATCTCCCCTCCTGGATGAGACGGATGCTTGGGGAGTCCTGGAAATGCATATTTAGGGCCAAAAGAGTAACACTCATAGGGAGGACGATTTGTTCCATTCAAGGAAGAAACCAGGTAGGAAGTCCCACCACTGGGACATAGGAGTCAAATCCGGTGTGCTTCTGGCAGGAAAGGCCTAGGGACTGTGGAGGGGCTCAGACCATGGCAATGAAAAAGTGAAGAGGCAATTCCCAAGATTCCAGAGTAGGACTCCACTGGAACTCCCCCAGCATACCTGGGCCACCTGGATCCAATGCTCTGTCCTGAGCAGTCAAGCGTGGGTCCCTGAGGCAGGTGGTGATGACACAGTTGGTCACACTTTTGAATGGGTGATGGTGTCACAGACCATGGTTGCCAGATGCTCATTGCCAGGTTTATCCCTCTCGGACCAAGTGGAGCCCAGGCAATGACTGGGCACCACCTTCTTGAACAGCTCCTGGGGAGCAAGGAGAGTGTCATTGGGCACTGCCACAGCCTAGATCAGTGCCAGCAGTCCCAGGAAGTATTCACTGGTCAAACCTGGAGCTCAGACCTATTGGGAGTTCCTAGGTTTTGTTCTCTGATCACTGAGGGCATACAGCATGGAATGACTCATGACCCAGTACTGGTGGTGAAAAAGGGTTCTTTTGCATCCAGCCCCTCCTCACTAACTCTGAGATTCCAGAAAGTAGCTCAAGTTTGTTCTTCCCAAGGGGACATCTTCCAGCCATCCTGATCACCCTCTGCTCTTTCTATTGAGATGCACATCCTTCTGTGACAACTACAACCATGGCCTTCTTTGTCTTGCTTGTAATTTAGTACACACCAGGTGCCTAATAAGTGCTGAGGCTGCTGAGTTTCCTGGCATGTGGGTGGCAACCCATGGACCTGGCTGCACACAGGGAGTGTTCCTCCCTCACCAATTGGGCTAGGCCTTACCCAACTTTCTATCTGTTCTACCACATTTAATCTGCACAGTCAATTTTTGCAGCAAGGTGCTATTAGTGTCCATCTCTACTGACCAAGGTGGACAGCAAAGGCTCAGACGTTTAAAAGTTACACAAATCACACAAATGGCAAGCGGTGGAGCTGGGACTTGGACCCAGATAATGAGTCCAGATCAGGAAAAGGCAGGTCTGAGGCAGCTGATGGCAGAGGGAAGTCCTCCCTTGACAAAAAGAACCCAGCTGCTCACCACATCTATTACTGTTAATTGCTTGGCCACCAGCTGGGGAGGGAAGACCATGAGGTCAGACTTTCCTCAACTGGACTGTTCTTACTTGTTATATGCCAGGAGCAGGAGGCCTCTGAAGCTGGAGGTGGCTCTGTATTTATTTTCATAGGTGGAGATGAAATTCTGAATATAGCTGAAGGTCCAGCTGACTCCAGTTCAGGACTTGGCACCTAGAGCTGATGTTTGCTCTTGCTCCAGCACTAGAGCTGTGATGGTGTTGATGGTGGCTCCATCACTAAATGTGGTAGTAAAAATAAATCTGGAACAATCTCTAAATCCAGGGTTGGCTCTTGTTCTGACTTTGCAGTAGGCTGGGGAACTAGAGTTGGCAGTGGAGAGGATAAAGAGAAAAGTTCAACAATATAACAGACTTTCCATGTGTCTTTCCCAAAACAGGAAGGATCCCACTGTCTTTAAGGGAGTACCTAGCACATGAACCCTACCCTAGAATTTTGTCCCGGACTGAAGTCCCTCTACCCTCTTGCTCTGCCTCAAAGGCACTAGATGTTCCAAATGGACCATGAAAAGTGGGTCATGGCACTTCAGGTCTAAGCCAAATTGGCCTATATGTAGGGTCTGCCAGTCATCTGTAAGTATTTATCTGGCCAGGTGCCTGAGATGGGAGAGAGGCCACTGGAGGAAGCATGTGTGGAACAGAGTCAGAGGCCTAGCCTTTGCTCCACACCATGCTTCCACAACCTGCTTCTTTGGGGCTGAGGTCAGACTCCCAACCACTCTGTGGCTCTTTTTAGCAATGGAAGTCATGGTCAAAAAGCAAATCTAAAAGAGATCCTGTGTGCACCTCATCTTCCCACTGACACTTGTCTCCCAAAGAGTCTGAGCATACTCCTATGCACATGAGCATCAGAACTGAGGTTTATGACATATTTGTGGGCAGGCCATTCACCAAATCTACTATTCTGGACCCCAGCTGTAATGGTCAAGAGAGGTAGGTATGGACAGGCAGGGAGTGTAAGATGGAACTGTGGAAACGATGAGTCCTTCATGGGCTGATTCAGCCCAGCCTCCCCTCTGATCCCAGGGGGCTTGAGGCCCCATCCAGAGTTCCCTAACTCATTTTCTCATGCCATGGAAGCCCTGAGATGCCAGCCCTCCATGGGAATCAAACATGTGTGAGATCAGGGTACTACCAGTCCCTCCCCAGGGGCTCCCTTACAATCCCATTTTGTGTGTGCAGACAGTAGATCCTCTTCTAAGCCCAAGACTATTCACAGTTTTAGTTGTTCTTGTGTTCCTTCATCAAAGTCTGAATATGGAAAGACGCATCTGTGTCTACAGAAGGTCAGGAGAGAGTCAACAGCTAATGTACTGAGAACATGACTGATTATAATATCTAGTATGACACTCTGATTCTCAGAATAGAATTGAGGTCCAAGGATTGAGTCTGCTCATTGAGTTATCTTAGTGGTCTACAAAAATGCCTGCATTTAGTAGGTGTTTAATATATACTATTTAATGGATGGAGCCCAACCAGAACCTTCCCAGATATATGAGTGTGACTGGGGCTCCTCTGCCTGCCCCAGAGAGGTCCAATCTGGCTACACCAAAGCAAGTACCAGGAATAGTTAGAATCTCAAAACTTCTTTGCAATTGGGAAACCAGTTTGTTTTCCATGTTCCTTTCCAAACTTACAGAGGCCACAGGCCGGGGAGGGACAAGGCAGTGAGCTCCTTCACTGGGGACAGAGAAATAACAGACATGAAGATACCCAGCATGTCTAGCAGCCCTTTGTGTAGCCGTAGGGTACTAGGTAATCACCTGCCATGAGTTTATCCCATGATGTCCTACAATGATATTTATTCTTTTACCAACCTACTTTTCAGGGAGGCAAAGTGAAGTTCAGAGAAATACATTGACATTCCACAGACACATGATTCTATGGGGGGGGGGGGGGCAGGCACTCACCTATTAAATAGATGGTCCAGGATCTTTTGGGAGCTGGTGAAGACCTCATAGGGGTTGAGGAATGTGGTGATGTAAGTGATGTTTCTACTTGGGCGTGCTGGTACCAGAGACGTGCCTTCCATGAGTGTTTACATTGTGCAGGCCTCATCCGGCACAATGTGGACTCTTTTCACACTGGTGGACAAGAGGAAAATATAATCAGCAGCATCACCCATGAGACACCAGGAAGATCAAGGACTGGAGCTCAGACCAGAAACTCCCATCACCTCATGAACTTGTGCAAGATGCAGGACCTGAGTTCCCACACCATAAACTGTTCTAAGCTTTAAAAGTACATCTTGATTTGAGGGGAATGATAAATAATTGATACCTTCAAGGCATTTTGTTAGGTGAAAACAGTAAAACCTCTATATGTTAATATCCTGTTGTAAAGAGAATTATCCTAGTGAGTCTTCAACAATACTGAAGGAGGATTAGGGATTTCCTGTGGTTTCTCAAGATTATGCACACCAGAACTGAGAAGCATCTAAAGAATAGGCTGCATGACATTCCCAATAAATAATCTGAGGCTTGGTCAGCTCCTGACAGGGATGGGAAGGATATGGAATAATCATATTCCTGGAAAGGCCTCAGGAGTTGCCAGATTTGAGTCAAGGATCTGGGCCCACCCCAGGTTATCCTGGGGTCCTGGCTGTGGTGGACCTCCTCTGTGCCTATACTTAAAGAAGACCAATTTTGGCCTTTGTTGCTGGCCTGATGCATCTGTCCCTTGTCTAGGGAGAGGGAGTAGTTGAACCCAATTTTCCAGCTCCTAAACAACTTCCTGGGTGGAGATCTGTAGAGACGAGCCCATTACCAGGCCAGTAGGCGTTAGAGGACTTTCACCCATACTGCGGTTGTATATTATGGCACACCTAGCAAATCAATACAGACTATTAGGACACTGAAGATGTAACCTGTAGAATTGCTAAAGTGGCAATAAATCGACACTTTCAAGGTCCAAGAACATGGAAAATCTAAATCGGTGACAAATTATTTTCCTTATTATTATGAGATATTATGAAGATGCATAAGGCCAAAGTTTCTGACCTGGTGGCCTATAATGATTTACATGTTCTGTCACAATAAATTGAAAGAAATATACATACCGCATTAATCCACCCCTACCCTATCTTGTAGAAACCACCATACCAAGAGTGATAATTTATAAGACTTGGAAAAAGTCTGCAAGGACATTTGAGCTGACTGATACACTGGATATCTGGACAGGTAGTTAAAAAATCAAAGCAATAATAAAATGCAAAAACAATATACATTTTTTAACTTCTAACATGTATGTGAAGAGTGCATTTCTACTCTACCATGTGGCTGGTGGTTTTACATGGGGAAGTTCAGATTGATTTGGGAATAGGCCTGTGGAGTGCTCATGTGGGAAAGCCCTGGGAGGGCCCCAGGGGAGTGCCCAGATTTGATTCTGGGTCTGGTCCCACCCCAGTCAGTCCCAGGGGTCCTGGTTATGGAGGTCCCTCTACTCTTGTTCTCATCTCAGGTCAGTATTGGACAGTAATGGTGGCTTGATGTACCTGCCCCTTGTCTGGGAGGATGGAGATGTTGAACCCATCAGCCAGATCCTTGATGATCTCTCTGAGTTCTGCAAAGACTGTGCCTGGTAGCTTGGCCAAAAGGGAATAAGGACATGTCTGGACACTGCCACTGGAGATACTTTCAAGAGAAAATCTGTTCCAAAATTGGGGCATAGTAGGGAATCTGCAAAAGAACTCTAGGTCAGGGAGGAAACAAGATAAAACTTGTAGGTCTCAGGACTAACATATGGTAGAGGAACTAACCTCATGAACCAGCCATGATCTAAGGCATGAACAAGAAAGACCCACCAGGCTTCCAACATCTAACAACCAGCTTCTTCCAGGAAGGACCCAACCCTAATTCCTTGTCTTGTCGCTCCCCAACACACACATGTGATGAGGGACAAGAAGTGTGGAGCTGCTCAGGTAGAACCACGATTTGTCCTGGCCTGAATTGGCCTGCCATGGTCTCTCTGTTACCTTTCGGTGTCTTCTCCAAAATGACCAGATACGTGGGGACTCATGGCTGAACCAATATCTACAGTAACAAAGACAATTCTCATTCGAGCTTTCCGAGCCCAGATCTGAAACCAGGGAGACAATATTGGTAACATCTAACTATCCTCCACTCAAGTGTCTCCACTCAAGTGAGATGAATAGGGGGCTGTGTCTGGAATGTGGGTGATTGGTTATCACAGTTCTAAGTTCTGTTGAGGTCCAGGACCAAAGATGTGAGATCACTTTTTGAAAATCTCTTACCAGGGCACCTTCTTTGAATCAGACTTACCCAAATCCCCCTATGGGGTTTATTGCCACTTCTCATCCCCCATGCCAACTCCCTAGCCATAAAAAATTAGTCAAAAACATCCCTCTTTACAGTTCCCTGAAGATGTATGAAGATTCTAGCACTGAGAAGACAGAGCTAAATTTGGACCTCCTTTGTCTTACTAGTTCTTTCTCCTGAGAAATCACTGTGCCTCTCAGGTCCTCCCCAGTCCTCCAAACCTGAACAAAGGGGATGAGGATGAGTCTAGAACCTACTTTCTAGGGACCTCATCAGGTGTATCTGAGATACTATCTATTCCACCTGTGGGATGGTGTCATATGTGTCGAACGCAAATTTAGTGATTGAAGAATTACAAGAAGGAATTGGAATATGACTCAAAACAGACCTGGGTTCCAGCAGTATGATACTGGAATAGTCACTTCCTCATTTTTAGGTCATTAGGTCATTTTACGTCATTAGGTCATTCCCTCATTTTTAGGTCAGACCCATGAAGGCTTTGTAATTAATGGAAATTCAGATATTGTCATCCATGGGCTAAAACCATTCAATTGTCTCATAATAGAATGAGACCCATGTACATCATCTCATCTTATGAGGTGGGCCACCTCCACAATGGCTTTCAGTGATCCCCACCTCTGATATACACATCCTTGGGTAACCACTAAGTATTTAGAAACTGGCTTCTGACCGAGAGAATATGGCCAAAGTGATAGGATGTCTGAATTTAATTACAAAGAGCCTCTTACTTCCCTCTTGCCTCATCATTTGTGTCACCCCCCACCCAGCTCCCTCCCTCTCTCTCTCTATCTCTCTCTCTGTCATTTTACAGAAGCATGGAATCAAGTCCTTGATTCCCCATTTCCAGAGGTAGAGGAGAAACAGAGGGAGAAAATGAGGACAGAGAGCAGAGAGACAAGGGAAGGATAAAAGACCGAGAGAGCATGAGAGAGGAATAGAGAGACACAGAGAGAGATAGAACAAACACAGGACAAAGCAAATAAGAAGAAAAGGACAGAATTTGTGTCATGAAATTTTGAAACTGACCTCCTATTACTCCGACTATGTTCCAATGATTAGAAGTGAGTCACTAACAGCTGAGTAGTTTTACAAGGAGTGAAATTTCCTGGCTGGACATGGATCACTGTCTGTGTACCCTGGGAATGTCCAGGAGAGTGTGTTCAGGCTTACCAGAACAGAGAACAGTGGCTACATTCTGGAAATGGCTGTAAGTGATGAATGTCCAGCCTCACTCATCAGAAAAGTGAAAATAGGACAATGAATTTGGTGCAATTTCTCATCCACCAAACCAGCAAAAATATTTCACCAAACTCCTGAAACTAGACCCCTTGTTGTGCATTAGAGATAAGGGCACTCATTCTTCACTAGTGAAAGCAGCCTCAACTCCTTTACTGGAGGGTGATTGTTGCCATGATTTCAGCTACCATCACCTTTGATTCTGGTGGGGACGGGTCTGCTTCTAGAAACCAAAGGACAGTGATTAGAGATTTGCACAAATAATTCATGTAGGCATGTGTCATCTCTGCTTTGACACTAAGGGCCCTGAAAGGGAAACCTTATTATCAGACAGTAGAATTCAGTGATTCATCACTTACATATAACACCCAGTGCTCATCACAATACCCATCATTCATCTAGCCCATCCCTCACCCACCTCCCTCCATCAACCCTCAGTTTCTTCTCTGTTGTTAAACACCCCCTTTTCTTCTCTTCCCTACCATCTCATATGTTAAACTCCACATGGCAGTGAAATTCTATGATATTGTCATTTCCAAATGGACTCATTTTGCTTCACATGATACATTCTAGTTCCAACCACATAGTTGTAAATGGCAAGACTCCATGCTTTTTGATGGTGGGGTAATATTCTCATCAAAATCAAAAGGCCTACACAGTAAAGGAAACAATCAACAAAACTAAAAACAGCCTAAAGAATGGAAGAAGACACTTGCACGGGACATATCTGATAAAGGGTTTAGGATGCAAAATTGAGACACAATTTATCAAACTCAACACCCAAAAAACAACAGCCCAGTTATGAATTGGACCTGAATAGACACTTTCCAAAGAAGGCTTCCAGATGGCTAACAGAGTCATGGAAAGATGCTCAACATCAATCATCATAAGGGAATGCAAAACAAAACCATGATGATATACCACTTCACATCTGTTAGAGTGGCTAAAATTAACAACACAAGAAACAACATCTGCTGGTGATGATATGGAGAAAGGGAAACACTCTAGCACTGCTGGTTGGAATGCAAACTGGTGCAGCCACTCTGTTATGATTTTTTTAAGGAGAGTGTTAGAAAGCACTCCTCCTCCTTTTTTTGAACATTTTATTTTTATATTTGAGACAGAGAGAGACAAAAATTGAAAGAAGGGGCGGAGAGAGAGGGAGACACAGAATCCCAAGCAGGCTCCAGGCTCTGAGCTGTCAGCATAGAGCCCAACATGGGGCTCAAACCCAAAACCCGTCATCATGACTTGAGCTGAAGTCAGACATTCAACCAACTGAGCCACCCATATGCAAGGATCCCCTTTCAACACATCTGTGCCAACATCTGTTACTGCCTGAGTTGTTCATTTTAGCCTTTCTGACAGGTGTGAGGAGGTCTGACATTGTGGTTTGATTTGCATTTCCCTGAGCATGAGTGATGTGGAACATCTTTTCATGTGTCTGTTAGCCATTGGATGTCTTCTGTTCTATTGATCTGTGTGTCTATTTTTGTGCCACCTATTTTTGTCACGCACCTAGCTTTGCTTTTCTCTTTAAGGAGTGTTTTGGCCCTTTGGAGTCTCTTAGGGTTCCACAGAAATTTTAGGATTGTCTGTTCTAGTTCTGTGAAAAATGATAGGGATTGCATTAAATGAGTAGATTGCTCTGGGTACAATAGACATTTCAAACATGTTTGTTTTGATCCATGAGCTCAGAATGTCTTTCTATTTCTTTGTGTCATCTTGAATTTCTTTCATCAGTGTTTTATCATTTTCAGGGTAAGGTCTTTCTTCTGTTTGGTTAGGTATATTCTTGGTATGTTATTATTTGAGTGCAACTGTAAATGGATTGTTTTCTTAATTTCTCTTTTGGTGGCTTCATTATTAGTCTATGGAAATGCAACAAATTTCTGTATATTGATTTATGGATCCTGAGACTTCACTGAATTCATTTATCAGTTCTAGCCATTTTATTGTGGAGTTTTTAGGCTTTTCTATACATAGTATCCTGTCATCTGCCAATAGTGAGAGATTTACTTCTTCCACACTGATATGACTTCTTTATTTCTTTTTGTCTGATTGGTTTGGCTATGTCTTTCAGTACTATTTTGATGTGAACATGGTAAGAGTGGACATCCCTGTGTTGTACCTAAGGGGAAAAGACCTCAGTATTTTCTTATTAAGGATGATGTTAGCTGTGTTTTTCATAGATGGCCTTTATTATGAGGTATGTTCCCTCAAACCCTACTCTGTTGAAGTTTTTTCTTTTTTATCATGAGTGGGTGTTTTATGTTACCAAATGCTTTTCTGCATCTGTTGAAATGATCTTATGGCTTGTAACCTTTCTCTTATTGATGGATATATCACAATAATTGGCATGTGAATATTGAAGAACAGTTGTGATCCAGGAATAAATCCCAGTTTATCGTGGTGACTGATTTTTTTTACGGATATGAATTATGTTGGCTATTCTTGTACTGAGAGTTTTTGCATGTATGTCCATCAGAGATATTGGCCTGTACTTCTCTTTTGTAGTGGTGTCTTTACCTGGTTTTGGTATCAGGGTAATGCTGGCCTTATAGAATGAATCCAGAGTTTTCCTTCCATTTCTATTTTTGGGAATACTTTAAGAAGAATAGATATTAATCTTCTTTAATGGTTTGGTAGAATTTGCCTGTGAAGCCATCCGTCCTGGATAGTGTGTTAGAAGTTTTTAATGACTGACTTGATTTTCTTACAGGATATCAGTCTGTTCAAATTTCCTCTTCTATTTTTTTTCCGTTTTGGTCGCTTATCTGTTTCTAGAATTTAAGCATTTCTTCTAGGTTTGCATTTTGCTGGCATGTATTTTTATATAGTATGCCCTTATGATTTATTTCTATGGTATTAGTTGTTATTTCTCCTTTCTCATTGGTGATTTGATGTATTTTTGTCCATTCTTTTTTTCTGTGATAAATCTGGCTAGAGGTTTATCAATTTTATTGATTTTTTTCAAAGAGCCAGTTTTGGCTTTCATTGATCCTTTCTATTGTTTTTGTTTTCTTCCTTCCTTCCTTCCTTGCTTCCTCTCTCTTTCTCTCTGTGTCTTTCTCTTTCTCTCTCTTTCTTCTTTCTTTCTTTCTATGTAATTTGTATCTGCTCCAATCTTCATTATTCCTTCCTTCTGCTGGTTTCTAAGTTTGTTTCTTGTTCTTTTCTAGCTCCTTTAGATGGAAGACTAGGTGGTTTACTTGAGATTTCTCTTGCATCTTGTGGTAGGCCTGTATTGCTATAATTTCCCTCTTTGATTTGGTTTTGCTGCATTCAGAAGTCTTCCACCATTATGTTTCCACTCATTTTTTTCCATGCACTATTTAAAAATTTAAAATCCAATTTACTTAACATATAGTATAGTAATTATTTCAGGAATAGAATTTAGTGACATCATTTATATATAACTCCCAGGCTCACCCCAACTAGTGTCCCCCTTAATCATCCATTTAACACATACCCCACCCACCTCCCCTCCAAACAACTTCAGTTGTTCTTTTTTTTTTAAAGGATTTCCTATGGTTTGCCTCCTTCTCTGATGTTATCTTATTTTTTTCTTCCCTTTCCATAGTTCATCTGTTGTTTCTTTAGTCCACATATGAGTAAAATAATATATTTGTCTTTCTCAGACTGACTTATTTTGCTTAGCATAATATACTTCAGTTCCATCCACGTTGTGCAAATGGCAATGTTTCATTCTTTTTCATCACTGAGTATATTCCCTTGTACATATATACACATCTTCTTTATCCCTTCATCAGTTGGACATTGGGTTTCATTCCATACTTTGGCTACTGTTGATAATGAAGCTAAAAATGTTGGGATGCATGTGCCCCTTCAAATCACCCCTCCTGTATCCTTTGGAGAAATACCTAGTACTGCAAATTCTGAGTCATAGGTAGTTCCATTGTTAATTTTTAAGGAACTGCCATATTGTTTTCCACAGTGGGTGCACCAGTTTGCATTCTGAACAGCAGTGCAAAAGGGTTTCTCTTTCTCTGCATCCTCACCAACATCTGTGTTGCCTGAGTTGTTAATTTTAACCATTCTGACTGGTGTGAGGTGATATGTCATTATGTTTTGGTGTGTATTTCCCTGAAGATGAGTGGATGTGGAGCATCTTTTCATGTGTCTGTTTAGCTTTGTGGAAGAATTTTTTGGAAAAGTGCCTATTCATGTCCTTTGCCCATTTAATTCACTGGATTATTTGTTTTGGGGATGCTGAGTTTGATAAGTTCTTTATAGATTTTGGATTTTCCATGCACTTTTAAAATTTCTCCTTCTCCTCCTCCTCTCTCTTCCTCTTCCTGTTATGCTTCCCTTTCTTCTTCCCTTTCTCCTTCTCCTTCCTTCTCCTCTTCTTCCTCTTTCTCTACCTCTTATCCTTCACCTCCCCCTTCCCTTTCTCCTCTCCTTCTTCCCCTTCTCCTCCTCTCCTTCTTCTCCTCCTCTTCCCTCTTCTTCTCATTCTCCTCTTCCTCCTCCTTCTTCTCCTCCTCCTCCAACCTCATCCTTCTCCATCTATTTCTACTTCCTCCTCCTTCTCATTCTTCTTCCTCCGCCTTCCTCTCCTTCTTCTTTTATTTTTCTTCTTCTTCATCCTCTTTTTCTTCTTCTTCTTCTTCTTCTCTTTCTTCTTCTTCTTCTTCTTCTACTGTGCATTCCACTATTTAGCAGAATGTTATTTAACTATCATGTATTTGTTGTCTTCCAGACTTTTTCTTGTAGTTGACTTCTAGTTTCATAGCACTGTGGTCAGAATAGTTGCATGGAATGACTTCAGTCTTTTTGTATTTGTGCAGATCTATTTTGTGACCTAACATGTGGTATGTTCTGAGAATGTCCCATGTTCACTTGTAAGAATGTGTATATGCTGTTTTAGGATGGAATGATCTCAATATATCTGTTGAGTCCATCAGGACCAGTGTGTCATTCAAAGCCATGTTTCCTTGTTTATTTTCTTTTAGATGATTTGTCCATTGCTAACTTCTTGAAAGTAGATGTTAGTTGAAAGATTGCTCACAGTGTTGTTTCACATAGTTGAGAATATGACACATTTCTTATGTTTCTAGTCCAGATTTCCAAACACTTCTCAATTAGTGAAACAAGGTGTTAGTGGAAAGATAGGTTGTACACAGTGTTGTTTCACAGAGTTGAGTATATGGCACTTTCCTTATACTCTCGGCCTAGGTTTCCAAACAATTCTGAGTGAAAAAAATCTTACCTCTCAGATGGCTTTTCCAGGTTTGTTTCACACTATATAGAATATGGCACTTTCCTTATACATCTAGACCTACCTTTCTAAACATTTCTAACTTAGTGAAACAAGATGTTGGTTGAAAGATTATTTCTCTACAGTGTTGTATAACAGATTGAGTATATGGCACTTTCCTTAAATTTTTAGTGACCAGATATTAGTTGAACGATGGTTTGTCCAGAGTGTTGTATCACAGAGCTGACTATATGGCACGTTCCTTATACTTCTAAGCTTAGGTTTACACCAATCCCAACTGAGTGAAACCGGATGTTATTGAGAGATGTTGTCTCCACCGTGTTGTTTCACAGAATTGAGAATATGACACTTTTCTTATACTTCCAGCCTAGATTTTACAACACTTCTAACTTAATGAAACAAGATGTTAGTTCACAGATGGTTTCTTCAAAGTGCTGTCTCACAGAATTGAGTGTATGGAACTTTCTTTATATATCTAGGGCTACTTTCAAAACATTTCTAATTTAGTAAAAAGAGATGTTACTTGAAAGATGATTTTTCCACAGTGTTGTTTCAGCATTGAGTATATGGCACTTTCCTTATACTTGTAGGGCTAGTTTTCAAACACTTCAAACTTAGTGATATAAATTGTTCATGTCAAGATGATATCACCGCAGTGTTGCTTCACAGAGGTGAGTATATGGCACTTTCCTTATAATTGCATGCCTAGATTTGCACTTTCAACTTAGTGAGACAAGATGTTAGTTGAGAGATGGTTTCTTCACAGTGTTGTTTCAGAGTGTTGAGAATATGTCATTTTTTTATACTTCTAGGCCTGTGTTTCCAAACCCTTCTAACTTAATGAAACCCGGTGTTAGGTAAAAGATAATTTCTCCACAATGTTGTTTTTACAATATTGAGTATATGGCACTTTACTTATACTTCTAGTCCTGGATATCCAAACACTTCCAATTAATGAACAAAATGTTAGTTGAAAGATGTTATCCTCCAGTTTCTTTCACAGATTTGAGTGTATAGCACTTTTCTTATACTTCCTGACCTCTCCAAACCATTCTAAATCACTGAAAAAAGAGGTTAATTGAAAAGTGGTTTCTCCAAGAAAAATCCCAAATACAAAATCTAACAGCACACCTAAAGGAAATAGAAGCAGAACGAAGACACCCCAAACCCAGCAGAAGAAGAGAAATAATAAAGATCAGAGCAGAAATAAATAATATAGAATTTAGGAAACTGTAGAGCAGATCAATGAAACCAAGAGTTGGTTTTTTGAGAAAATAAACAAAATTGATAAACCTCTAGCCAAGCTTCTCAAAAAGAAAAGAGAGGACCCAAATAGGTAAAATCATGAATGAAAATGGAATTATTACAACCAATCCCTCAGAAAGACAAGCAATTATCAGGGAATACTATGAGAAATTATATGCCAACAAACTGGACACCTGGAAGAAATGGACAAATTCCTAAACACCCACACACTTCAAAAGTCAAACAGGAAGAAATAGGAAGCTTGAACAGACCCATAACCAGTGAAGAAATTGAATCAGTTATCAAAATCTCCCAACAAATAACAGTCCAGGACCAGATGGCTTCCCAGGGGAGTTCTACCAGACATTGAAAGCAGAGTTATACCTATCCTTCTCAAACTATTCCAAAATACAAATGGAAGGAAAACTTCCAGACTCATTCTATGAAGCCACATTTCTTTGATTCCTAAACCAGACAGAGACCCAGTAAAAAAAAGAGAACTACAGGCCAATATCCCTGAAGAATATGGATGCAAAAATTCTCAATAAGATACTAGCAAATCAAATTCAACAGCATATAAAAAGAATTATTCACCATGATCAAGTGGGATTCATTCCTGGGATGCAGGGCTGGTTCAACATTTGCAAATCAATCAACGTGATACATCACATTAATAAAAGAAAAGATAAGAACCATATGATCCTGTCAGCCGATGCAGAAAAGGCCTTTGACAAAATTCAGCATCCTTGCTTAATAAAAACCCTCGAGAAATTCAGGAAAGAAGGAACATACTTAAAGATCATAAAAGCCATTTATGAAAAGCACACAGGTAACATCACCCTCAACAGGGAAAAACTGAGAGCTTTTTCCCTGAGATCAGGAACACGACAGGGATGCCCACTCTCACCGCTGTTGTTTAACATAGTGTTGGAAGTTCTAGCATCAGCAATCAGACAACAAAAGGAAATCAAAGGCATCAAAATTGGCAAAGATGAAGTCAAGCTTTCGCTTTTTGCAGATGACATGCTATTATACCTGGAAAATCCGACAGACTCCACCAAAAGTCTGCTAGAACTGAATCATGAATTCAGCAAAGTTGCAGGATACAAAATCAATGTACAGAAATCAGTTGCATTCATATACACTAATAATGAAGCAACAGAAAGACAAATAAAGAAACTGATCCCATTCACAATTGCACCAAGAAGCATAAAATACCCAGGAATAAATCTAACCAAAGATGTAAAAGATCTGTATGCTGAAAACTATAGAAAGCTTATGAAGGAAATCGAAGAAGATATAAAGAAATGGAAAAACGTTCCGTGCTCATGGGTTGGAAGAATAAATATTGTCAAAATGTCAATACTACCCAAAGCTATCTACACATTCAATGCAATCCCAATCAGAATTACACCAGCATTCTTCTCAAAGCTAGAACAAGCAATCCTAAAATTTGTATGGAACCACAAAAGACCCTGAATAGCCAAAGTGATATTGAAGAAGACCAAAGCAGGGGCATCACAATCCCAGATGTTAGCCTCTACTACAAAGTTGTATTCATCAAGACAGTATGGTATTGGCACAAAAACAGACACATAGAGCAATGAATAGAATAGAGAACCCAAAATTGGACCCACAAATGTATGGCCAGCAGGAAAGAGTATCCAATGAATCAGTTTCTCTACAAATGGTGCTGGGAGAACTAGACAGCAACATGCAGAAGAATGAAATTAGACCACTTTTTTACACCATACACAAAAATAAATTCAAAATGGATGAAGGATCTGAATGTGAAGCAGGAAACCATCAAAACCTTAGAGGAGAAAGCAGGAAAAAACCTCTCTGAACTCAGCCGCAGCAATTTCTTACTCAACACGTCTCTGGAGGCAAGGGAAACAAAAGCAAAAATGAACTACTGGGACCTCATCAAAATAAAAAGCTTCTCATGGTGAAGGAAACAACCTAACTGAAAGGCAACCGACGGAATGGGAAAAGATATTTGCAAATGACCTATCGGACAAAGGGCTAGTATCCAAAATCTATAAAGAACTCACCAAACTCCACACCTGAAAAACAATCCAGTGAAGAAATGGGCAGAACACATGAATAGACACTTTTCCAAAGAAGACATTCAGATAGCCGACACACACATGAAAAGATGCTCAACGTCACTCCTTATCAGGGAAATGCAAATGAAAACCACACTCAGATACCACCTCACGCTGGTCAGAGTCGCTAAAATGAACAAATCAGGAGACTATAGATGCTGGCGAGAATGTGGAGAAATGGGAACCCTCTTGCACTGTTGGTGGGAATGCAAACTGGTGCAGCCGCTCTAGAAAACAGTGGGGAGGGTAGTCAAAAAATTAAAAATAGAACTACCCTATGACCCAGCAATAGCACTGCCAGGAATTTACCCAAGGGATACAGGAGTGCTGATGCATAGGGGCACTTGTACCCCAATGCTTATAGCAGCACTTTCAACAATAGCCAAATTATGGAAAGAGCCTAAATATACATCAACTGATGAATGGATAACGAAGATGTCGTTCATATATACAATAGAATACTACTTGGCAATGAGAAAGAATGAAATCTGGCCATTTGCAGCAACATGGATGAAACTGGAGAGTGTTATGCTAAGTGAAATAAGTCAGAGAAAGACAGATACCATATATGTGAATCTTGAGAGACTTATTGAGGACCATGGGGGAGGGAAGGGGGAAAAAAGTTACAGAGAGGGAGGGAGGCAAACCATAAGAGACTCTTAAATACTGAGACCAAATGAGAGTTGATGGGGGATGAGGGAGAGGGGAAAGTGGGTGATGGACATTGATTGAGGAGGGCTCTTGGGATGAGCACTGAGTGTTGTATGGTAACCAATTTGACAATGAATTGTAGTTTAAAAAAAAATGAAAGTAATTAAGGGAGACACAAAAATATGGAATATTCCATGCTCATGTATTGGAAGAACTTTTTTTTTAATGTCGTTACTACCCAAAGGAATCTACATATTCAGTGCAATCTGTATCAAAATAACACCAGAATTCTCACATAGCTAGAACAAAAATCTTAAAATTTGTCTGGAACCAGAAAAACACTAAATAGTCAAAGTAATGTTGAAAAAAGAAAACCCAGCTTGGAGGCATCACAATTCCAGATGTTATATTGTATTACAAAGTTGTAATCATTGAGACAGTATGGCCCTTGCCCAACAGACACATAGATCAATGGAACAGAATAGAGTACCCAGAAATGGACATACAAATGTCTGGCCAACTAATCTTCGACAAAGCAGGAAAGAGTATCCAATAGAAAGTAATCTGATGCAAATGGTGCTGGAAAACTGGACAGCAAGAAGAATAATGAACCTGGACCACTTTCTTACACCGTACACAAAAATAAATTCAAAATGGATGAAAGACCTAAATGCAAGACAGAAAAGCATCAAAATACTAGAGGAGAAAAGAGGCAGCAATTTCTTTGACCTCAGCCAGGGCAACTTCTTACTAGGCACGTCTCTGGAATCAAGGGAAATAAAAGCAAAAATGAACTATTGGGACCTGATCAAGATAAAAACTTCTGCATAGTCAAGGAAACAATCAACAAAACTAAAAAGGAAGAAGATATTTGCAAATGACATATCAGATAAAGGATTAGTATCCAAAATCTATAAAGAACTTATCAAACTCAACACCCAAAAAACAAATAGTCCAGTGAAGAAATGGGCAGAAGGCATGAATAGACACTTTTCCAAAGAAGACATCCAAATGGCTAACAGGCACATGAAAAGATGCTCAATATCACTCATCATCAGAGAAATACAGAGCGAAATCACAATGAGATACCACCCCATACCAGTTGTAAGGAGGTTCCTCAAAAAATTTAAAATAGAACTACCCTACAACCCAGAGATTACTAGGTAATTCTTCAAAAGATACACCAGTGGTGATTTGAAGAGGCACCTGCACCCCCAAAATTTATAGCAGCAGTATTGACAGTAGCCAAAGTATGGAAAGAGCCCAAATGCCCATTGACTGGCAAATGGATAAAGATGAAGTGGTATATATACACATTGGAATACTGCTCTGCTTTCAAAAAGAATGAAATCTTGCCACTTGCAACAACATGGATGGAACTAGAGTGTATTATGCTACACGAAATAAGTTGATCAGAAAAAGACAAATATCCTATGATTTCACTCATATGTGGAATTTAAGAAACACAACAGGTGAACATAGGGGAAGGGAATGAAAAAATAAGATAAAACACAGAGGAAGGCAAACCATAATAGATTCTTAAAATCAGAGATAAACTAAGGGTTGCTGGAGGGGAGGTAGGGAAGCAGATGAATGAAATGAGTTATGAGCATTAAGGAGGGCACTTGGGATGATCGCTGGATTTTATATGAAAGTGGTGAATCACTGGGTTCTATTCCTGAAACCAATACTACACTCTATGTTAACTAAGTTGAAGTGAAATGAATATTTTTAAAAAGAAAGTAATCAAGCTGAGCAAATAAGCAAAAAGGAAAAAAAATAGGCCAAATTAGAATAGACATAGGAAGCTCAGTCACTTCATCAAGCATAATAACATTCATATTATAGTGATGTCAGTAGAAGAAGAGAGAGAAAATAGGGCAGAAAACTTTTTTGAAGAAATAATAGCTGAAAACATCTCTAATCTGGGGAAGGCAACAGATATTCAGAAATAGGAGACACAAGGATCCCTCAACAAAATCAACCCAAAAATTTCCACGCTAAGACACATAGTAATAAAAATGGCTAAGTAGCAATAAACAATTTTTTTTAAATTTTTTTTCAACGTTTATTTATTTTTGGGACAGAGAGAGACAGAGCATGAATGGGGGAGGGGCAGAGAGAGAGGGAGACACAGAACCGGAAACAGGCTCCAGGCTCTGAGCCATCAGCCCAGAGCCCGACGCAGGGCTCGAACTCACGGACCGCGAGATCGTGACCTGGCTGAAGTCGGACACTTAACCGACTGCGCCACCCAGGCGCCCCTCAATAAACAATTTTAAAAGCAGCAAAAGAACAGTTTCACACAAGGGGAAACCCCATAAGGTGATCAGCAGATTTTTCAGCAGAAATTTTGCTGTCCAGAAGGGAGTGATATAAGACATTCAAACTGTTGTAAGGGAAAAATCTGTAGCCAAGAATATTGTATACACAGCAAGGCTAACATTCAGAGTAGGAGAGATAAAAAGCTTCTCAGAAAACAAAAACCAAAGGACCATTAAGTTGGCCCTTCAAGAAATATTAAAGGGGACTCTCTTAGTGGAAAGGAAAGACCATAAGTGAGAGTATATAAAGTAGAAAACATAAAAGCAGTATAAATATGTATATCTTCAAAAATCAGGCATAGGATGGGAATGCAAGCTGGTGCAGCCACTCTGGAAAACAGTATGGAAGTTCCTCAAAAAACTAAACATATAACTACCCTACAACCCAGCAGTTGCACTAGTAGGCATTTATCCATGGGATACAGGTGTGCTGTTTTGAAGGGACACATGCACCCCCATGTTTATAGCAGCACTATCAACAATAGCCAAAGTATGGAAAGAGCCCAAATGCCCATCAATGGATGAATGGATAAAGAAGATGTGGTATATATATATACAATGGAGTATGACTTGGCAATCAAAAAGAATGAAATCTTGCCATTTTCAACTATGTGGATGGAACTGGAGGCTATTATGCTAAGTGAAATTAGCCAGTTAGAGAAAGACAAAAATCATATGACTTCACTCATATGAGGACTTTAAGAGACAAAACAGATGAACATAAGGGAAGGGAAACAAAAATAATATAAAAACAGGGAGGGGGACAAAGCATAAGAGACTCATAAATATGGAGAACAAACAGAGGGTTACTGGAAGGGGGATGGGAGAGCAGATGGGCTAAATGGGTAAGGGGCATTAAGGAATCTACTTCTGAAATCATTGTTGCACTATACACTAACTAATTTGGATGTAAATTTAAAAAATAAAATCAATCAATCAATCTGGCATAGGAACACAAAATAAAATAAAATAAAATATGGATATAAAATATGACAGTAAAAAAAGTGGGGAGAAGAGTAAGGAATGGGTTCAAACTTAAGGGACCATCAATGTATTATAGACTACTGTATGCAGAAGATGTTATAAACAAACCTAATGGTAACCACAAATGAAAAGCCACTAATAAATATTCAAAGAACAAAGAAATCTAACAAACCATGAAAGAGAGCAAGAAAGAAAAAAGGATCAGGAAAACCTACAAAAATAACGCAAAACAACACAAGGGCAATAAATACATATCTATCAATAATTGCTTTGAATGTAAATGGACTTAAACTCTCCAATCAAAAGACAGAGTGACAAAGCCAATAAAAACATGAGATTCATCTATATGCTGCCTACAAGAGACTCATTTCAGACTTAAAGACACCTGAAGCTTGAAAATGAGGGGATAGAGAAACATTTATCATGCAAATGAATGTCAAAAGAAAGCCAGGGTGGCAATACTTACATCTCACAAAATAGACTTTATTTTTTTGTTGTTCATTTATTTTGAGAGACAGAAACAGTGTGAGTTGGGGAGGGGCAGAGAGAGGGGGAGAGAGAGAGAATCCCAAGCACGCTCTGCACTGCCAACTGGAGGCTGACATGGGACTCAAACTCAGAAATTGCAAGATCAACCTGAACCAATACCAAGAGTCAGACACTTAACCAACTGAGCAACACAGGAGTCCCTCACAAAATAGACCTTAAAACAAAAGTCATAATTAGAGAGAAAGAAGGACTATATAATAATATAATAATGTCTAATATAAATATTAATCGTAATAAATATATAAATATGGGACATATATATATATAATAAAATAAATATATAACAATGTATAATATATATAATAAGGGGGACTCTTATTGTCCTAT
Source organism: Lynx canadensis (assembly GCF_007474595.2). Classification (NCBI taxonomy): domain Eukaryota; kingdom Metazoa; phylum Chordata; class Mammalia; order Carnivora; family Felidae; genus Lynx; species Lynx canadensis. Next base: position 28,046,643 of record NC_044308.2, on the reverse strand, counting down.
ATATAATATAATATAATATAATATAATATAATATAATATAATAAATATAATATACAATAATAATAAATGGGACAATCCAACAAGCAGCTCTTGAAACATATTTTACATCTTCTTTCATATTCACTATTCAAAAACATTGTATTTAATATGCAAAAATGTTATGCTAACAAGCTTTTTTGCATTTATTTTTTTACCTGGGAGGCTGAATAAATATTTTTAGGTTAGCCATTTACTTTTTCTTTTTTTTTTTTTTTAATTTTTTTTTCAATGTTTATTTATTTTTGGGACAGAGAGAGACAGAGCATGAACGGGGGAGGGGCAGAGAGAGAGGGAGACACAGAATCTGAAACAGGCTCCAGGCTCTGAGCCATCAGCCCAGAGCCTGACGCGGGGCTCGAACTCACGGACCGCGAGATCGTGACCTGGCTGAAGTCGGACGCTTAACCGACTGCGCCACCCAGGCGCCCCAGCCATTTACTTTTTCTATTGCAAATTTTTTCTTCAAGTTCTTTGCTTTTATGCACTGGGAACTGAATGTTCTTATACTTGTTTTAGATTGAATTCTTTCAAACAAAAATTACATTTTCACCAAGTACTCTGCCATTTAATTCTTGAGTATATATTACATGTATTTGTGAGGTGGTATGAGACGTTATAATTTATTTGGTCAAATATATTAGTCAATCACATTGCATTCCCACATTCTTTTTTTTCTCCCCCCTTCTTCATTCCTTTCTAAACATAGGAAGTTTTGCACCATTTTTATGTGTATTGTCCCTGTATTATACATCTGTTTGTCCTAATTGTTACCTTTTTACATTTGTAATTAGACCTATTTTTAAAAAAAACAATCATTATCTTCCATCTTGTGGAACACATTCTTTGTCATTCAACTAAAGATCATCTATACAATTTTTTGCACGTATGAATACCTTTATGATTATATAAAGGGTGAAATTGTAACTTTGGATACTGCTTTCTACATATTTTTAAAAATGTAGATTTTCCAGGTCTTTTAACTCCAGTCTTTCATCCATTTAAACTTGAGTTAGAGATTCATGTTAATGTGATTATTTTATTGTTATATATACATATATATGTGTGTGTATATATATATATGTATATACACATATCTACATGTATATGTGTGTATATATATGTATACATATATCTACGTGTATATGTGTATATACATGTAGATATGTGTATATACACATATATATGGCAGTTTCAAGATTTCAATTCCATTAGAGAGGATGAGTTAAGACGGCAGTGTGGTAGAGGGCCCTTTGGCTAGTCTCATTGCCTGAACATGGCTAGATCAACACCAAATCATTTTTGAACACCTAGGAAATCGAGTTGAGGATTCAAATTTTTTATTTATTTTTGAGAGAGTGAGAGAGACAGAGTGCAAGCAGAGGAGGGGCAGAGAGAGAGAAGGAGACACAGAATCTGAAGCAGGCTCCAGGCTCTGAGCTGTCAGCACAGAGCCCTACACGGGGCTTGAACTCACAAACCAAGAGAGATCATGACCTGAACCGAAGTCCGATGCTTAACCAGCTGAGCCACCCAGGCACCCCTCGATTTAAGGATTAAGAGAACATTCTGCATAATTTGAGGGTGAGAATGTGGCATATACATGGTGCAGAGAGGGAAACGGGGAGACAAAAGCCACAGTGCTGCAGTGGAGTGGGAGCCCTTTTCATGGAAAGGAGGAGAGAAGGGGAGAGAGATAGCAGTGCATCAGGCTCGTGCAAGAAACTACTCCCCTAAAACCTTTGATGGGTAAATTGTGAGGACTATCACAAGTTTTTGCAAACAGTAGAGCTGAAATTCTGAGTTTTTGGAAGTCTGTGACATTCATTTGAGTATATTCAGGTGGGTGGTGGTGCTCCAGGGGAGAGGGAAGGGAAGCTGGGAGCGAACAGCAGACTGCATGGTACAAGGATCCCATGGGTCGCACTGGGACAGAAAGTTCCCCTTTTCCAAGTGCATTTGGAAGACAGTACACTGCTTCTCCAAGGACAAAAGATCTGGCTGGCACCTTTGAGTAACTCTTCAACAGCAGAAGACAGAAGCATGTGCAGAGGGCAGAAAAAGTGGTTGCAGCTTTTCACTGTGCTTCACTATAAACGCCAGGAAACTGCACAGCCCTGGGACTGCTTTTCTGGGTCAGAATGGTGCAGCAATGGCGAGGCTTTCCTCTGCAAGAGGAGAATGGGTCCATGCCTTGCCAAGTTCTTCAAGACTTGGAGTTTTGAATCCCAATCACACACCAGAGATAAAGCACAGGAGAGCTGTGGCACTCTGTGGGTCGATGGCCCAGGCACACAGGGTTAAGGGCAGGGATCTGACACAGGAAGCATAGGACACGGGAAAGGAGATCACTTATCTGTGAGAATGACCTGAACAGAGGTGAGCACCAGCTCCCCTACACCAGAAGAGAGAGTGGGGTGACCCCATCTTACCCTACCCACCAGAAATGCTGGACTTCAGCAAACAATACAGTACCCCAGGCAAGGCTGCAGCCACCTACACCAACCCCCCACCCCTGGGCCCTACAGCAACAACTTTATAAAGGTAGGTCTAATTGTGTGGCAGCACAGCAGGCCTATCCCCAACAAGACCAACACAGGCTTCCCCACATGCACCAAATCTACTGATCATAGAGCATTCCAAAACAGCAGTTTCGGTTCTGGTGGAAATACAACCACGCTTTTTTATTTTTATTTTTTGGAATCAGGCTTATACTCTTTTGTTCATTTGTTCTTCTTGCCTTTTCTCATTTTTTGGATCAGGCTCCTTTTTCTTGTTCTTTTCTTCTTATTCTCTTTTGCTTTCTTTTTTTTTTTTTTTTTTTTTTTGGAATTAGGCTTATAGTTTTGTTTGTCTGTTTTTTAGGGTTTTTTGTTCCTTTTCCTTTTTTTATTTTTTTGGATCAGGCCTTTTCTTTTTTTCTTTTTTAATTTAAATCCAAGTTAGTTAACACATAGTGTGATAATGATTTCAGGAGTAGAATTTAGTAATCCATCACCTACATACAACACCCAGTGCTCATCCCAAGTGCCCTCCCTAATGCCCATCACCCATTTAGCCAATCCATCTACCCAGTATACCTCCAGCAACCCTCAGTTTGTTCTCTGTATTTAAGAGTCTCTTATGGTTTGCCTCCCTCTCTGTTTTTATCTTATTTTTTGCTTCCCTTCCCCTATGTTTATCTGTTGTGGTTCTTAAATTACACATATAAGTGAAATCATATGATTTTTGTCTTTCTCTGACTTATTTTCCTTAGCACAATATACACTAGTTCCATCCACATAGTTGCAAATGCCATGATTTCATTCATTTGAATGTCAGGTAATACTCCATTGTACCACATCTTCTTTATCCACTAGTCAGTCGATGGATATTTGGGCTCTCTCCTTAATTTAGCTATTGTCAATAGAGCTGCTATAGACATTGGGGTGCATGTGTTCTGTTGAAACAACACTCCTGTATCCTTTGGACAAATACCTAATAGTGGAAATACTGTGTTGCAGGGTAGTTCTATTTTTAATTTTTTGAGGAAACTGCATACTATTTTACAGAGTGGCTGCACCAGTTCACATTCCCACCAGCAGTGCAAAAGAGTTCTCCTTTCTCTGCATCCTCACTAAATCTGTTGATTCCTGAGTTGTTAATGTTAGCCATTCTGACAGGTGTGAGGTGGTATCTCATAGTGGTTTTGATTATTTCCCTGATGATGACTGATATTTAGCATCCTTTCGTGTGTTTGTTACCATTTTGATGTCTATATTAGAAAAGTGTCTATTCATGTCTTCTGCCCATTTCTTCACTGGATTATTTGTTTTGGGGGGTTGAGTTTGATAAGTTCCTCATAGATTTTGAATACTAATCCTTTATCTGATACGTCATTTGCAAATATCTTCTCCCATTCTGTTGTTTGCCTTTAGTTTTCCTGATTGCTTTCTTTGCTGTGCAGATGCTTCAACTTGATCAGGTCCCAATAGTTCATTTTTGCTTTTGTTTCCCTTGCCTCCAGGGACACATCTAGTAAGAAGATGCTCTGGCTGAGGTCAAAAAGGTTGCTGCCTATTTTCTCCTCTAGAATTTCGATGGTTTCCTGTCTTACATTTAGGTCTTTCATACATTTTGAGTTTATTTTTGTGTATGGTCCAGGTGCATTTTTCTGCATGTCACTATCCAGATTTCCCAACACCATTTGGTGAAGAGAGTCTTTTCCATCGGATATTCTTTCCTGCTTTGTCAAAGATGAGTTGATCATATAGTTGTGGGTCCATTTCTGGATTCTCTATTCTGTTCCATTGATCTATGTATCTGTTTATGTGCCAGTACCATACTGTCTTGAGGATTACAGTTTTGTAATTAAGCTTGAAATTTGGAATTGTGATGCCTCCAGCTTTGTTTTTCTCTTTCAACATTACTTTGGTTATTCAGGATCTTTTCTGGTTCCATACAACTTTGAGAATTATTTGTTCTTGCTCTGTGAAGAATGCTGGTGATATTTTGATAGGGATTGCACTGAATATGTAGATTGCTTTAGGTAGTATTGACCTCTTAACAATATTTATTCTTCCAATCAATCTTTGTGTCTTCTTCAATTTCTGTCATAAGCTTTTTATGGTTTTCAGTGTATAGATCTTTACATCTTTGGTTAGGTTTATTCCTAGGTATCTTATCATCTTCAGAGCAATTTTAATGGGATTGATTCTTTGATTTCTCTTTTTACTGCTTCATTATTGGTATATAGAAATGCAACTGATTTCTGTACATTGATTTTATATCCTGTGACTGCTGAATTCATGTATCAGTTCTAGTACTTTTTTGGTGGAGTCTGCTGGGTTTTCATGTAGAGTATCAAGTCATCTGCCAAAAGTGAAAGTTTGACTTCCTCCTTACTGATTTGGATGTGTTTTACTTCTTTGTGTTGTCTGATTGCTGAGGCTAGGCAACACTATGTTGAATAACAGTGGTTTGAGTAGACATTCCTGTCATGTCCCTGATCTTAAGGGGAAAGTTCTAAGTTTTTCCCCATTGAGGATGATATTAGCTGTTCTTTTGTATACAGCTTTTATGATCTTGAGGTATGTTCCTTTACTCCCTACTTTCTTGAGGGTTTTTATTAGGAAAGGAAGCTGTATTTTGTCAAATGCTTTTTCTGCATCTATTGAGAGGATCATGTGGTTCTTATCCTTTCTTTTATTAATGTGATGTATCACATTGATTGATTTGCATTATTAAACCAGCTCTGCATTGCAGGAATAGATCCCACTTGATCCTGGTGAATAATTCTTTTAATACTTTGTTAGATTTGGTTTGCTAGTATCTTTAGAATTTTTGCATCCATGTTCATGGTGGAAATTGGTCTGTAGTTCTCATTTTTAGTGGGGTCTTTGATTTTGGAATCACTGTAATACTGGCCTTCCAGAGTGAGTTTGGAAGCTTTCCTTCCATTTCTATTTTTTGGAACAGCTTCAAAAGAAAAGGTATTAATTCTCCTTTAAATGTTTGGTAGAATTCCCCAGGGAAGCCATTGGTGTATAATTGCTCATAATATTCTTATTATTGTGTGTATTTCTGCTGTGTTGATTGTGATCTCTCCTCTTTCATTCTTGATTTTATTTATTTGGATCCTTCCCTTTTTCTTTTTGATCAAACTGGCTAGGGGGTTATCAATTTTGTTAACCAAGAACAAGCTCCTGGTTTTGTTGATCTGTTCTACTGTTTTTTTTTTTTCATTCTGATATCATTGATTTTTGCTCTAATCTTTATTATTTCCCTTCTTCTGCTAGTTTTTGGCTTTATTTGTTGTTCTTTCAGCTCCTTTAGGGATAGGGTTAGGTTGTGTATTTGAGATCTTTCTTCCTTCTTTAGGAAGGCCTGGATTGCTATAAACTTCACACTTATAATGGCCTTTGCTGTATCCCATAGGTTTTGGGCTGTCGTGTTTTCATTTTCATGGGCTTCCATATACTTCTTAATTTCTTCTTTAATTTACTGGTTAACCCATTCATTCTTTAGTAGGATGTTCTTTTATCTCCAAGTATTCATGGTCTTTTCAACTTTTTCTTGTGGTTAGTTTCAGGTTTCACAGCGTTGTAGTCTGAAAATATCATGGTATGATCTGAATCTTTGTGTACCTGTTGAGGGCTGATTTGTGACCCAGTATGTGATCTATTCTGGAAAATGTTCCGTGTGCACTCAAGGAGAATATGCATTCTGCTTCTTTAGGTTGAATTTCTGAATATATCTGTTAAGTCCATCTAGTCCAGTGTGTCATTCAAAGCCATTGTTTCCTTGTTGATTTTCTGCTTAGATGATCTGTGCATTGCTGTAAGCTGGCTGTTAAATTCACCTACTACTATGGTATTATTATTGATGAGTTTCTTTATGTTTATCATTAATTAATTTATATATTTGATGCTTTAAGTTGGGGCATAAAGAGTTACAATTGTTAGATATTTTTGTTGTTACAGTCTTTGTTTTAAAATCTAGTGTGTCTTATATAAGTATGGCTACTCCAGCTTTTTTTTTAATATCCATTAGCATGATAGGTGGTTCTCCATCCCTTTCCTTTCGATCTGCAGGTATCTTTCGGTCTAAAATGAGTCTCTTGTAGGCAGCATATATATGAGTCTTGTTTTCTCATCCATTATGATACCCTATGTCTTTTGATTAGAGCATTTAGTCCATTTACATTTAGAGTCATTATTGGAAGATACTAATTTAGTGCCATTGTATTGCCTGTAGAGTTAGTGTTCCTGGTGATGTTCACCAGTTCTTCCTATTCTCTGTTTCTTTTCAGGTTTTTTGTTTCGTTTTCTTTTCTCCACTGAAATATTCCACCTTAAAATTTCTTGAAGGGCTGGTTTAGTGGTCACAAACTCCTTTAGTTTCTGTTTGGGAAACTCTTCATGTCTCTTTCTATTTTGAATGACAACCTTGCTGGATAAAGAATTATTGGTTGGGGCGCCTGGGTGGCTCAGTCGGTTAAGCGGCCGACTTCAGCTCAGGTCATGATCTCTCGGTCTGTGAGTTCGAGCCCCGCGTCGGGCTCTGTGCTGACAGCTCAGAGCCTGGAGCCTGTTTCAGATTCTGTGTCTCCCTCTCTCTGACCCTCCCCCATTCATGCTCTGTCTCTCTCTGTCTCAAAAATAAATAAATGTTAAAAAAAAAATTAAAAAAAAAAAAAGAATTATCGGCTGCATATTTTTCCAATTCAGCACATTGAATATATCCTGCCACTCATTTCTGGACTGTCAAGTGTCTATGGACAGATCTGCTACAAACCTGGTTTGTCTTCCCTTGTAGGTTAAGGACTTTTTTTTCCCCTTGCTGCTTTCACAATTCTTTCCTTGTCTGTGTATTTTGTGAATCTGACTATGATATACGTTGGTGATGGTCATTTTTTGTTTAATCTAATGGGAGTTCTCTGTGCTTCTTGGATTTTGATGTCTGAGTCCTTTTCCGGATTCAGAAAGTTTTCTGCTACAATTTGCTCACATAAATCATCTGCCCCTTTTTCTCTCTCTTCATGTTTGGGATTCCTATGATTCAGATGATATTCCTTTTTAATAAGTCACTGAGTTCTCTAAGTTTTTGCCATGATCTTTTGCCTTGGTTTCCTTCTTTTTTTCTACTTCACTGTTCTCCATAATTTTATCTTCTATATTACTGATTCACTGTTCTGCTTAGTCAATCTTTGCCATTGCAACATCCATTCGAGATTTGCATCTTGGTTACAGGATTTTTAACTTTGGCTTGAATAGATTTTAGTTCTTTTATCTTGGTAAAAAGGGAATATTTTATCTCTGTAAAAAGGGAATGTCTTTTATGCTTTTTTCAACCCTATTCTTATACTCATGCTTTAAGTTTTAGTTCAGACATCTTACTTGTATCTGTGTTAATTAAATCCCTGGCCTGCATTTCTTCCTGTTAATTAAATCCCTGGCCTGCGTTTCTTCCTGTTCTTTCTTTTGTGGTGAATTCTCTCATCTTTCATTTTGGAGGAAGAAAAAAATTAACAAAATTAAAATTAAAAAATTAAAAACAAAACAAATAAAATAAAGGAAGCTAGGGGCACCTGGGTGGCTCAGTCGGTTAAGCGTCCGACTTCAGCTCAGGTCACGATCTCGCGATCTCGCGGTCCGTGAGTTCGAGCCCCGCGTTGGGCTCTGGGCTGATGGCTCAGAGCCTGGAGCCTGCTTCTGATTCTGTGTCTCCCTCTCTCTCTGCCCCTCCCCCGTTCATGCTCTGTCTCTCTGTGTCTCAAAAATAAATAAACGTTAAAAAAAATTTAAAAAAAATAATAAAATAAAGGAAGCTAGATCTTAGGTGTGTTTTGGTCTTCTTGTTGAAAGAAGCTTTATAGAATAGAGAAAAAAGGGAAAGGGAAGTGAAAAAAGTGAAGAAAAAGTTTTAAATTAAAACATGTAAATGATAAAATAGAATAAAATAAAGAAATAAAATGGAATATGAAATTTTTAATTAGAAAATTAAAAATTAAAAAATAATTTTCCCTTTCTGTATTCAAGGAAGAGGAAAAAAAAGAAAGAAAAACACAGTTAAAGCAAAAACAGGAGTGAAGAAAACAAACTGATAAATGAGCCAGCAAACGTAATGAAACCTGAATGAAGTTACATCAAGTTTCCCCTAGAACTGACACTTTGAAGCACATTATAGTCCGGTTAGCTAAGCTGGTGGAGGAATTTGTGCTGGTGTTCTGGGGGATGTGCCTGGAAGGTGCAGTTGGGTGGGGTTTGGTATAACAGCTCCCTTCTCCACTAGGTGGCACTTATTAGCATACTGGGGTGGATCCGTGTGATACACATGCCCATGCATGGTAGAGGTGAAAATGGTTTCACCCAACTACTTAGTCTATGATGCAGGAACTTCATGCTCTCACCAACTTGTGATCAAGCACACCTTTTTTGTCTCAGGCCTCTGTCAGCTCCCCACCTCTACCCTGTTTGTGTCCAAGCTGTCTGCCTACCAGACAGTACCTCCTGCCAGAGTTTTATCTTAGATGGGGTTGTGTTTCAAAACCCCACACTTCAGAGATCCCTGTGCCTTGGACCCATGCTGACTCTCTGGGGGAGGGTCTCACTGAGCAATGGCCAGACACCAGCTTTCCCCAGCAAACATTCATGTGATCACACAGGGGCAGAGGTTCAGAGATTTTGGCAAATCACAACACACAGCCAGCACAAGGTTTCACCACATTCTGGTGTCTTTCTCCCATTACCAGCAAATGTGGCTGCTCTACGGGATCTACCAGGACCTTTGCCCACACAGAAGCCATATGGCCTCTACCAAATGAACTCCAAGCAGAGGTACTGATATTCCCTGTGTGGCACATGGACCCCTCAGACCACACTGCCTGCTCCTGGGGATTCACCCTACTTCTTCACCAGAGCACTGCCAGGCAGTGAGCTCTGAACCTTCAGACTCTGAACTCCACTGTTTATAGAATCCAGGTGGTATTGAAACCCTCTCCTTTCTCCCCATCAATGGTTTTGGGGAACAGATTTCTTTTTCAGTCCCCTGCAAGTGTTTTCACTCTTTCTTTCAATCTTTCTCTCCAGCTACTTTCAGGGGGAAGGCTTTTCTTGTGCCATCCCAATGCACCACACTCCCCCATTCTCTTTCTTGCTCTGTCCTCTTTCTGTGAAAATGGCTCCCTACACTCTGCAGCTTTTCTCTCCCCCAATTCACCTCTCCACACTGTGTACCTGCCAAGTTCTGTGGCTCAACTTATGCATATTGTTGGGTTAATCCTCAGATCAATTTTGTAGGTGTTCAAAATGGTTTGGTGCTGGTCTAGCTGCGTTTCAAGGACAATACAAGATCAGGGTCCTCATACTTTCCACCATCTTAACTCCTCTCTCAGGACTTTTATTTAATCAGGCCCATTTTAACAAACAATCAAAGAACACCTAGTGAAAGGCCCAAACACTCCCCACTGCAAACAAGGAGTAACTCTGAAGAGGACTAACCTGGGGAAAAGACCAGCCAAATCACAATAGCAGAGTGCAACAGCATACACTAAAAACATTTCCTGAACTGCCAAGCCCTGGACAGTATAAACCCCTTCTTAATATAACATTACACTCAGAATCAGGAACTATAACATGCTTTCCTAACATGCAAAAAACAGAAACTTAGACAAAATGAAAACACGGAGGAATTCTCCCCCAAAGAAAGATCAAGAAGAAACCAGAGTCGAGATATGCTCAAAACAGGTATAAGTAATATATCTGAACAATAATTTAAAACAAGAGTCATGAGAATACTAGCTGGCTCGAAAAAAATCAAAGCATAAAAGACTCAAGGGAAGACCTTGCTGCAGATATAAAAGAACTAAAAACTAGTCAAGCCAAATAAAAAAATGTTATCATGGAGATGTAAAATCATCTGAATGTCATTGCAACCAGGATGGAAGAATCAGAGGATCAAATAAGTGATATAGAAGATAAAATTATGGAAAATAATGAAGCTGAAAAGTAGAGGGAAATAAAACTATTAGATCACAAGTATAGACTTTTTGAAATCAGCAATTCTTAAAGCACAATAATATCTGTGGCATAGGAGTCTCGGAGAAGAAGAATGGGATAAAAGGGACAGAAGGTTTCTTCAAACAAATTATAGCTGAGAACTTCTCAAATCTGGGGAAGGAAATAGGCATTCAAGTGCAACAGGCACAGAAAACTTCCCTTCCAAATTCACAAACAGGTCTACACCAAGACATATTATAGTAAAATTTGCAAAATATAAAGATAAAGAGAGAATTCTGAAAGTGGATAGGGACAAAAGGCCCTTAATCTACAGGAGTAGACACATAATGTTAGCAGAAGACCTCTCCACAGAAACTTGGTAGTTCAGAAGGGAGTTTCATGATGTATTCAATGTGCTAAACTGAAAAATACACAACCAAGAATACTTTATCCATCAAGTCTGTCATTCAGAATAGAAGGAGAGAAAAAGAATTTCCAAAACAAATAAAAACTAAAGTTCATTAACACTAACCCAGTTCTGCAGGAATTATTAAAGGGGACACTTTGAGTGGCAAAGAGACCAAAAGAAACAAAGACTAGAAAGTAACAGAGACGATCTACAGGAACAGCAAATTTAAAGGTAATACAATGACAGTAAATTCATACCTATTGATAATTACTCAGAATGTAAATGAACTAAATGCTCCAATCAAAAATATAGAGAAAGACAGATACCATATGTTTTCACTCTTATGTGGATCCTGAGAAACTTAACAGAAGGAGGAGGGGAAGGGAAAAAAAAGTTAGAGAGGGAGGGAGCCAAACCGTAAGAGACTCTTAAAAACTGAGAATAAACTGAAGGTTGATGGGGGGTGGGAGGGAGGGGAAAGTGGGTGATGGGCATTGAGGAGGGCACCTGTTGGGATGAGCACTGGGTGTTGTAAGGAAAACAATTTGACAATAAATTTCATATTAAAAGAAAAAAGAAAAATGTAGGAAATCAGAATGGATTAAAAAAAAAACAAGACTCATCAATATGCTTCTTATAGGACACTCCCTTTAGATTCAAAAAACCCTCCAGATTGAAAATGAGGGGATAGAGAACAATTTCTCATGCTAATGGACATCAAAAGAAAGCTGGAGTACACATACTTATATCACGCAAACTAGATTTTAAACAAAAGACTGTAATAAGATGAAGAAGGGCACTATGTCATAATAAAGGGGTTTATCCATCAAGAAGATCTAACAATTATAAATATTTATGCCCCCAACTTGGAATACCCAAATATATAAATCAATTAATAACAAACATAAAGAAACTTGTTGATAATAATACAATAATAATAATAGAGGACTTTAACACCCCACTTATAGCAATGGACAGATCATCTAAGCAGAAAATCAAGAAGGAAACAATGGCTTTGAATGACACATCAGACCAGATGGACTTAACAAATGTACTCAGAGCATTTAACCCTAAAGCAGAAGAATACATGTTCTTTTCAAGTGCACATGGAACATTCTCCAGAATAAAGCACATACTGGTTCACAAATCAGCCCTCAATGAGTACAAAAAAATCCAGATCATACCATGCATAATTTCAGACTTAAAACCTATGAAACTTGAAGTCAACCACAAGAAAAAAAATTGGAAATACCACCAATACATGGATGGTAAAAGAACATCCTACTAAAGAACAAATGGTTTAGGAGAACCTAGGTGGCTCAGGCAGTTAAGCATCTGACTCTTGATTTTGGTTCAGATCATGAACTCAGAGTCATGAGATTGAGTCCCATATCAAGCTCCATCCTGGGCATAGGGCCACTTAAGATTCTCTCTCTCTTCCTCTCCCTCTACATCTCTTCCACACACACACACTCTTTCTATCTCTCTATCTCTCTCTGAAAAAAAAAAGAATAAATGGGTTAAGCAGGAGATTAAAGAAGAAATTTTAAAAATACATGGTAGACAACGAAAATGAAACCACGGCAGTGCAAAACTTTTAGCATGTAGCAAAGACAGTCACAAGAAGGAAGTATATAGGAATGCAGGCCTTCCTCAAAAGGAATAAAAGTCTGAAATACACAACCTAATGTTACACCTAAAGGAGCTGGGAAAAGAACAGCAAATAAAGGTAAAAAACCAGCACAAGAAGGAAAATGATACATACTGGAGCAGAAATAAATGATAGAGAAACAAACAAAAGTAAACCACAGTAGAACAGATCAATGAAACTAAGGGCTCATTCTTTGAACAAATAAACAAAATAGATATACCCCTAGCTAGACATACAAAAAGAAAGGAGAAAGAACTCAAATAAATAGAATCATAAGTGAAAGAGGAGATATCACAACCAGCACTACAGAAATACAATTATCAGAAAATATTATGAACAATTATATGCCAACAAATTGAGCAATATGGGAAAAAATGGATAACTTCCTAGAAACACATAAACTACCAAAACAAGAAGAAATGCAAATTTTAAACAGACCCATAATCAGTAAAGAAAAAGAATCAGTAATCAAAGGTCTTCAAATAAATAAGAATCTAGGGCTGGATGGCTTCCCAGTGGATTTCTACCAAATATTTAAAGAAGAGCTAATACTTATTCTTTTCAACTGTTGCAAAAAATAGAAATGGAAGAAAAACTTCCAACTCATTCTATAAGGCCAGCAATACCTTGATTCTAAAACCAGACAAAAACCCTACTAGAAAGGAGTATTACAGAGCAATAACCTTGATGAACATCAATGCAAAAATTCTTAACAAGATACTAGCAAATCAAATTCAACAATACATTAAAAGAATTATTCACTGTGATCATGTGGAATTTATTCCTGGGATGCAGGGGTGGTTCAGTATTTGCAAATCAATCAACATGATACACCACATTAATAAAAAAAGAGAGAAGAACTATATGATCGTCTTGTAGATACAGAAAAAGCATTTGAAAAAATACAGCATCCTGTCTTGATAGAAACTCTCAAGAAAGAAGGGACAGAAGAAACATACCTGAACGTCATAATGGCCATATATGGAAGGCCCACAACTAATATCCTCAACGGGGAAAAACTGAGAGCTTTACCTCTAAGGTGAAGAAGAGCACATCAGGGATGTTCACTCTCACCACCGTTGTTCAACATAGTACTGGAAGTCCTAGCCTCGGCAGTCAGACAACAAAAAGAAATAAAAAGCATCCAAATCAGCAAGGAAGAAGTCAAACTTTTAGTCTTCACAGATGGCATGATACTCCACGAGGAAATCCCAAAAGACTCCACCAAAATACTGATAGAACTAATACATGAATTCAGCTAAGTCACAGGATATAAAATCAATGTGCAGAAATCGGTTGCAATTCTATTCACCAATAATGAAGCAGGAGAAAGAGAAATCAAGGAATCAATCCCATGTACAATAGCACCCCAAACCATATAATACCTAGGAATAAATCTAACCAAAAAGGTAAAATACCTGTATCTTGAAAACTATAGAAAGCTTATGGAAGAAATTGAAGGAGACACAAAGAAATGGAAAAACATTTCATGCTCATGAATGTGAAGAACAAATACTGTTAAAATGTCGATACTACCCAAAGTAATCTACACATTCAATGCAATCCCTATCAAAATAACACCAGCATTCTTCACAGAATAAGAACAAAGAATCCTAAAATGTGTGTGAAATCAGAAACGACCCTGAATAGCCAAAGCAACCTTTAAAAAAGAAAAGAAAATCTGGAGGTATCACAATACCAGACTTCCCACTGTATTACAAAGCTATAGTCATCAAGACAATATGGTACTGACACAAAAACACATAGATCAGTGGAACAGAATAGAGAACCCAGAAATGGACCCACAACTGTATAGACAACTGGTTTTGACAAAGCAGGAAAGAATATTCAATTGGAAAAGGATAATCTCTTCAGCAAATGATGCTGGAAAACTGGACAGTGACATGCACAAAAATGAACCTGGACCACTTCTTACACCATAGACAAAAATAAATTCAAAATGGATGAAAGACCTAAATGCGAGACAGGAAACCATCAAAATCCTACAGGAGAAAACAGGCAGCAACCTCTCTGACCTCAGCCAGAACAACTTCTTACTAGACAAATCTCAGGAGGCAAGGGAAACAAAAGCAAAAATGAACTATTGGGACCCCATCAAGATAAAAATCTTCCTCAAGCAAAGGAAACAATCAGCAAAACTAAAAGGCAACTGACAGAATGGAAGAAGATATTTTCAAATGACTTTCAAGTAAAGGAGTATTACCTAAAAATCTATAATTAACTTATCACACTCAACACCCAAAAAAACAAATAATCCAGTGAAGAAATGGGAAGAAGATATATAGACACTTTTCCAATATAGACATCCAGATGGCTAACAGCTAAATGAAGAGATGCTCAGCATCACTCATCATAGAGAAATACAAATCAAAACCAAAATGAAATATCACCTCACACCCATCAGAATGGCTAAAATTAACAACTCAGGAAGCAAAAGATGTTGGCAAGTATGAGGAGAAAGGGGAACACTTTAGCACTGTTGATGGGAATGTAAACTGGTGCAGCCACTCTGGAAAATGATATGAAGGTTCCCCAAGAAATTAAAAATTGAACTACCTTATGACCCAGAAATTACACTACTAGGTATTTATCCAAAGGATACAAAAATGCTGATTCAAAGGGGCACAGGCACCCCAATGTTTATAGCACCATTATCAGCAATAGCCAAATTATGGAAAGACCCCAAATGTCCATCGACTGATGAATGAAGATGATGTGGCATATATATACAATGGAATATTACTCAACATTCAAAAAGAATGAAATCTTGCCATTTGTAACAATGTGGATGGAACTTCTTTTGCTAACCAAAATAAGTCAGTCAAAGAAAGATAAATATCCCATGATTTCACTCATTTGTGGAATTTAAGAAACAAAACAGATTAACATAGAAAGGAAAGGAAAAATAAGATACAAACAGAGAAGGAGCCAAACCATAAGAGATTCTAAAATACAAAAATAAACTGAGGGTGCCTGTAGAGGAGTTAAACGAGGCCAAAAACTAATGGGTGATGGGCATTAAGTAGGGCACTTACTGGGATGAGCACTGTGTATTATATGGATGTGTTGAATCACTGAGTTCTACTCCTGAAACCAATACTACAGTGTATGTTAACTCACTTGAATTTAAACAAAAAAATAAATAAAATAAAAACAAAAAAATTATTTTTCCTTTTTTCTTTTTGTACTTGTTCTTAAAATAGCCATTAATCTCAGTGTCAGGAATATAACAGGCTTTCCTAACAATCACACACAGACACAAAAACAGTGATCCAGACAAAATGACAAAATGGAGGAATTCACCCCAAAAGAAAGAACTAGTGTCATAGACTCTGGGTCTAAAGTTCTTTCTTGTCCAGCAAGAAAGTGGACGTGGGATTAAAATGTAAGAGATGGCTAATGTCCAGAAAAAGACAAGAGCCCCAAATAAGGGTCCTTGCTCTGTATTTATTAAGATCAGAAAGCCCACAAATGTGATAGGCATGCACAGACAATGAATCTGGAACATTAACTCATGGGCATGAGGGAAAGGAGGTTTTGAAGATATATGGTGTTAGGGATTTGGGTCAATATAAACCAAATTCCTGGCTACAGGCAGATTGGTGTTAATGGCAGACAAGAGGCACTGTGTTTAACTTAGTCAGCCTAGGGGATAAGACAGATAGACTGTGCAACCTCAAGGTCAACAAGAAACCTTTCTTTTGCTAATTAGCTCCCCTCCGGGCAGCTTCACAGGCAGAGGTCTATAGCCCTATTTACCTGTTTACCTAATTTGGTCCTTCCTTCCTGTGAAAGCAGCTTTCTGCTATAGTGCTAAATTGGGGGATCTATCTGCACTGAATATTTAATCTTATTTACCTCATATACCTTTGTATTGGGGCCTTTGCCCTGCCCTCTCTATCCTGGGGGCCTTTGCCCCCCCTACTCTATCCTGGGGGATCCCCCCATACCTATTTAGCTAATCTTGCTTACCCAAACTTGGGTGTGAGCATCCTATGGCTTTGTAATTCTTTATGCCTTGTTAACCCATCAGTGCAGGCTCAGGGAATTCCTAAGCTTATTACCCACAAACTAGAAGTCACAGCCAATGATTTAATTAACACAGACATAGGTAAGATGTCTGAAAATAGAATTTTTAAAAATAATCATAAGGGTATGAGCTGAGCTTGAGAAAAGTGCAGGAGACACTAGAGAATTCCTTACTGCAGACATAAAAGAACTAAAAAGTAGTCGGGATTAAATTAAAAAAATACTATAACCAAGATGCAAAACCAAATGGATGCAATGAAAATGAGGAAGGAGTGATGCAGAGGAATTAATCAATAAGAAGATAAAATTATGGACCATAATGAATCAGATTAAAACAAGGAAAGAAAGATATTGGATGATGAATGTAGACTTAGGGAACTCAGCGACTCCTTATAGCATAATAACATTGGTATCATAGGAGTCCCAGAAGAAGAAAAGAGAGAAAAAGGAACAGAAAGTTTATATAAGCAAATTATAGCTGAAAACTATGGCTATCCAAATCCAAGGGGCACAGAGAACCCCGATTAAATTCAACAAAAGCTGGCCATCATGAAAACATATCATAGTCAACTTCACAAAATATGCAGGCAAGGAAAGGATACTGAAAGCAGTATGGGGAAAAAAGACCTTAACCTACAAGGGAAGACAGACCATGTTCAGAGCAGATCTTTCCACAGAAACTTGACAGGCCAAAAGGAAGAGGCATGATATATTCACGTGCTGAATGGAAAAATATGTAGCTGAGAAAACTTTATCCAGCAAGGAATTCATTCAAAATAAAAGGAGAGATAAAGAATTTCCCAGACAACAAAAACTGAAGGAGTTCATGACCACTAAACCAGCCCTGCAGGAAATATTAAAAGGAACTCTTTGAGTGGGAAAAAAAGACCAAAAGCAACAAAAACCAGAAAGGAACTGAGAACATCACCAGAAACACCAACTTTATAGGTAACACAATGGCACTAAATCCATATCTTTCAATAATCACTCTGAATGTAAATGGACTAAATGCTCCAATGAAAGGAAATAGGGAATCAGAATGGATTTAAAAAAAAAATAAGACTTATCTATATTTTGCCTGCAAAAAACACATTTTAGACTTGAGGACACCTGCAGATTGAAAGTGAGGAGATGGCGAACCATCTGTCATGAAAATAGATGCCAAAGAGAAGCTGGAGAGGCCATACTTATATAAGACAAACTAAATTTTAAAACAAAGACTGTAACAAGAGATGAAGGGCATTATATCATAATTAAGGGGTGTATCCACCAAGAAGATCTAACAATTATAAATATTTATGCCCCAACTTGGAACACCCAAATAAGTCAATTAATAGAAAACATAAAAAAACTCATTGGGGGGCACCTGGGTGGCTCAATCGGTTGAGTGTCCAACTTCAGTTCAGATCACAATCTCGCGGTCTGTGGGTTCCAGCCCCAGGTTGGGCTCTGGGCTGTCAGCTCAGAGCCTGGAGCCTGCTTCGGATTCTGTGTCTCCCTCTCTCTCTGCCCCTCCCCCGCTCATGCTCTGTCTCTCTGTCAAAAATAAATAAATAAATAAACATTAAATAAATAAATAAACAAACAAACATTAAAAAAATTAAAAAAAGAAAAGAAAAGAAACTCACTGGTAATAATAGAATAACAGTAGGGGACTTTAACACTTCACTTAGCAAGGGACAGATCATCTAAGCAGAAAATCAAAGAAAACAATGGCTTTGAATGACACATTGGATGGACTTAACAGATAAATTCAGAACATTCCACCCTAAAGCAACATAACCCACATTCTTCTTGAGTGCACACAGAACATTCTCCAGAATAGAATACATACTGGGTAACTATCAGGCATCAACCAGCACAAAATTATTGATTATATCATGCATATTTTCAGACCACAATGCTATGAAACTTGAGGACCACCACAAGAAAAAGATTGGAAATACCAAATATACATGGAGGTTAAAGAAAGAATTGGTTAACCAGTATAAAAGAAGAAATAAAGAAGTACATGGAAGTCAATGAAAATGAAAACACAACAGTCCAAAACCTATGCTATGCAGCAAGTCAGTCTTAAGGAGGAAGTATACTGCAATATAGGCCTACATCAAGAAGCCAAGAAGCAAGAAAGGTAGAAAATACATAACATAAACGAATACCTAAAACAGCTAGAAAAGGAACAGCAAATAAAGCCTAAATCCAGCACAAAGTGGGAAATAATAAAGACTAGGGCAAAAATAAGTAGTGTAGAAACAAACAAAAAAGAGCAGCACAGATCAATGAAACTAAGAGCTGGTTCTTCAAAAGAATTAATAAAATTGATAAACCTCTAGTCATACATCTCAAAAAGAGAAGAGAAAGGACCCAATAAATAAACCACAAATGAAAGGGGTGACATTACAACCAACATCACAGAAATATAAATAATTATAAGAGAATATTATGGAAAATTATATGCCAACAAACAGGACAATCTAAAATAAATGGATACATTCTTAGAAACATACAAACTGGGGCGCCTGGGTGGCGCAGTCAGTTGAGCGTCCGACTTCAGCCAGGTCACGATCTCGCGGTCTGTGAGTTCGAGCCCCGCGTCGGGCTCTGGGCTGATGGCTCAGAGCCTGGAGCCTGTTTCCGATTCTGTGTCTCCCTCTCTCTCTGCCCCTCCCCCGTTCATGCTCTGTCTCTCTCTGTCCCAAAAATAAATAAACGTTGAAAAAAAAAATTAAAAAAAAAAAAGAAACATACAAACTACCAACCCTGAAGCAGAAGGAAATAGAAAATTTGAGCACACCCACAACAAGAAATTGAAACTGTTATCAAAAAATTCCCCCCCAAAAAACAAAAGTCCAACACCAGATGGCTTCCTAGGGGAATTCCACCAAACATTTAAAGAAGCATTAATGCTTCTTCCTCTTAAACTGTTCCCCCCCAAAAAAAAATATATATATATATATATATAGATAGAGAGAGAGAGAGAGAGAGAGAGAGAGAGAGAGAGAGAGAAATCGAAGGAAAACTGTCAAACTTAGCCTATGAGTCTGGCATTACTGGATTCCAAAACCAGACAAAGACCCCACTAAAAAAGAGAATTACAGGCCAATATCCCTGATGAATATGGATGCAAAAATTCTCAACAAGATACTAACAAAATGAATTGTGAGATTCATTCTCAAGTGAGATTTATTACTGAACTGCAGGACTGGTTCAATATTCACAAATCAGTTAAGGGGATATGCCACACTATTTAAAGAAAGTATAAGATCCATATGATCCTCTCAATAGATGCAGAAAAATATTTGACAAAATACAGCATCCATTCTTGATAAACACCCTCAACAAAGTAGGGATAATGGAATATACCTCAACGTCATAGAGGCCATATACGTAAGACTCACAGTTACTGTATTCTCAATGGGGAAAAACTGAGAGCCTTTCCTCTATGGTCAGGAACAAGACATGGATAACCACTCTCACCATTGCTATGTAACATAGTACTGGAAGTCTTAACCTCAGCAATCAGACAATAAAAAGAAGTAAAGGACATAAAAATTGGCAAAGAAGAAGTCAAATGTTCACTATGTACAGATGACATAATATTCTACGTAGAAAAGCCAAAAGAGTCCACCAAAAAATTATTAGAACAAATACAGGAATTCAGCAAAGTCACAGGATACAAAATCAACATGCAGAAATCTGTTGAATTTCTATACACTCATAATGAAGTTGCAGAAAAAGAAATCAAGGAATCTATCCCATTTTCAATGGCACCAAAAATGGTAGGATACCTAGGAATAAACCTAACTACAAAGGTAAAAAAAACTGTACTCTTAAAATTATACAAGATTTATGAAGATATTGAAGAGGACACAAAGAAATGGAAAAGCATTCTATACTCATGGATTGGAAGAACAAACATTGTTAAAATGTCTATACTACCCAAGCAATCCTGAAAAAGAAAAACAAAACTGGAGGCATCACTATTCCAATTTTCAAGCTGAATTACAAAGCTGTAGTCACCATGAAATATGGTAATGGCACAAAAACAGACACCTAGATCAATGGAACAGAATAGAAAACCCAGAAATGGACCCACAACTAAATGGTCAACTCATCTTTGACAAAATCAGGAAAAAATATCTGATGGAAAAAAGATAGTCTCTTCAACAAATGTGTTGGGAAAACTGGATGGCAACATGCAGAAGAATGAAACTAGACCCCTTTCTTACACCATACACAAACTTAAACTCAAAATGGATGAAAGACCTAAATGTGAGACAGGAAACCATCAAAAGCCTAGAGGAGAATACAGGCAGCAATCTCTTCCGACCTCAGCCATAGCAACCTCTTACTAGACATGTTGTTGGAGGCAAGGAAAACAAAGCAAACATGAACTATTGGGACTTCATCATGATAAAAAGCTTCTGAACAGCAAAGAAAAAAAATCAACAAAACTAAAAGGCAGCCTACAGAATGAGAGAAGATATTTGCAAGGGTTAGTATCCAAAAATATAAGGAACTTCTCAAACTCAAAACCCAAAAAAACAAACAACCCAGTTAAGACATGAGCAGAAGACATGAATAGACACTTTCCCAAAGAAGACATCCAAATGGCTAAGAGACACATGAAAAGATGTCAACATCACTCATCATCAAGGAAATACACATCAAAACCATGATGAGATATTACCTCACACCTGTCAGAATGGCTAAAATTAGCAACAAAAGAAACAGCAGATGTTGGTGAAGATGTGGAGAAAAGGGAACCTTCTTACCCTGCTGGTGGAAATGCAAACTGGTGCAGCCACTTTGGAAAACAGTATGGAGGTTCCTCAAAAAACTAAAATTAGAATTACCCTACTATCCAGAAATTGCACTATTAGGTATTTACCTAAAGGGTACAAAAATACAGATTTGAAGAGATACAAATTTTCAGCCATAGCCAGACTATGGAAAGAACTCCAATGTCCATTGACTGATGAATGGATACAGAAGATGTGGTATATATTCACAATGGAATACTACTCAGCCATCAAAAAGAATGAAATCTTGGGGCGCCTGGGTGGCTCAGTTGGTTAAGCGGCCGACTTCAGCTCAGGTCACGATCTCGCGGTCCGTGAGTTCGAGCCCCGCGTCAGGCTCTGGGCTGATGGCTCAGAGCCTGGAGCCTGCTTCCGATTCTGTGTCTCCCTCTCTCTCTCTGCCCCTCCCCCATTCATGCTCTGTCTCTCTCTGTCTCAAAAATAAATAAAACGTTAAAAAAAAATTTAAAAAAAAGAATGAAATCTTGACATTAGTAATGGTGTGGATGGAGCTAGAATGTATTATGCTAAGCAAAATAAGTCAATCAGAGAAAGACTAATATATGATTTCACTTATATGTAGAATTTAAGAAAAAAACAGGTAAACACATGGGAAGGGGGTGGGAATTGAGAATAGAGGGAGACAAACCACAAGAGACTCTTAACAATAGAGAACAAACTGAGGGTTAATGGAGGGAGCTGGTGGGAGATTGGCTAGATAGGTGATGGGTATTAAGGAGGGCACTTGTTGTGATGAGCACTGGGTGTTGTATGTAAGTGATGAATAAGTGAATTCTAGTCCTGAAACCAATATTGCATTATATGTTAACTACCTGAAATTTAAATTTTAAAAATAATACATTATATAATATATATAAGATACAAAGTATGCATTAATCAACTATTTGTGTTATTTGGTAAGGCTTCTGGTCAATAGTAGCTATTAGAAGCTGTTGAGCAGTCAAAAGTTTTACTGGGATTTTCAACTGTATGGGGCCAGGCACCCTGTACCTCCATATTGTTCAAGGGTCAACTGTATATACTATTGGCATAATTTTATAGTATAGTTTTGCTGTGCAATACATATAAGCTGAACAGCATTGGAAAATGAATGAAACCCACTGGATGTGCAAGGGTCAAATTGAATAGCACGTGTTGTGCACACCAGGAGTGATAGTCAAATGATACAGAGTGGTTTGGCATAGAGTGGTTGAATCACAAACAAGTTTGAGGGGTATGGTATTTGGTTGGGAAATTGCTGATGAGCAGGAATTTGAAATCAATGGCACAACCCGGGTTGAAAATGTGATGACTCGCAATGGGTATGAGGCATATAGACTGGACAACACAATTGGTTTGCAAATTATTAGGTGCATAGAACATCTAAATGTATAAGGAGTCAAGTTAGAATGATGTAGAATGGGTAAGCAAGAAGTTGTTATTTCTCTATAAGTTATAGTTAAATGGCACAGTGTGTATGCAAAGTATAGAAATGGAGAAAACAGCCTGGTTATGCATCAGATGCCAGGTGAATTCTACAGAGGGAGCTCAGGCAGGTGGCTTTTGGGGGGTGGATGGGACTGGGACCATCCTAGGGACACAGCCATAAGGCTGCTAGAAGCCATGCTAGCATTTGGTCAAATCTCTTAGTGCAGTGGTTTAGATGGAGTTGTTATATGCCAAGATTTCTACAATCCTCACCCCCAGGGCCTCCCAGGATGCCCTGTTTCCACCAGCACAGGGGTGGGTGGGTCCCACGCAGGGGTACGGGTGGGCTTGAACAAATCCCATGGTCATCCCTCTCCAGCCAGATCGTTCCAGTCCTCTAGGAAACATTTTTTGAGGTGCTGCCAACCCTAGAAGTAAGAAGCCAGTCCCAGGAACCCTTTCCAGGCCTCCCTACATGGTCCAAATGGACCTGGAAACATTTTCTAGAGGGTCATGTGATGACAAGGGCCCATGTGGGACTATGGTCAGACCACTGACTCCTCCACAGACGTCTCTGACTGGACACTCCAGAGACATGAAAAATATTTAAAAGGCACATCTGACCACCTAACCACACCCAGGACTGTGGCCAAAACCATGTTATCACTGGGCCTCCCTTTCCATCCCAAGCTTTTCACTGCCTTCAAGTGGGACTAAGAAAAAATTTCAAGAGGCCTATCTGGTAGCCAGGCCTCTCATAGGACTATGTTTGGGCCCCAGCACCATCCCATGCCATAGATAGGACTTAGAAACGTTTTCCACAGGCACATCAAGTGATGAGGGCCCACACTTGACCATGGTCAGGATACCTCCACAGAGCTTCCTAGACACCCAAGCTGTGCTTGTCACCAAAGAGAGCTTAGGAAATTTGTTGGGTGGTGCTTTCAATGACTGGCCCTACACAAGACCTCAATGAGCGTGGAGTGCAATCTCAGAGTGTAGCTGACCTGCCTGCAGTGTTCCTTTCTCTGGTGAGGGATATGAAAATATTCAGAGGGCTGAGACAAGCAGGCCCACATAGGAAACCGCCAGGCGTGGGCAACCCCTTTTTGGTTCTTACTGGCCCCCATCATTGGAGTGGGCCTTGGGAATGTTTGGGGAGTGCCTTATGTGACTGGGTCCCATGCAGGGCCACAGCTGGGTTATAGACACCCACCTAAGACCTCTCTGGCCAGCTTGGACCAATCCCCGTTTGCCAGAGGCATCTGACAACCATGGCCAAGACCAAGGTGCCCTGCTGAGTTCCCCATGTCAGTCACAGGCTGATGTCCACCTCCAGAGAGGAACATAGAAGAAGTTTCTGGGGGCACATCAAAACCTAGACCTCATGAAGCACCCTCCCTGGGCAGCCCTTACTGGCCACCAGTACCCACATTCTCCAGAGGGCATATCCAGCGGCCATTCAATGACCAGATCCACACAAGACCAGGGCCTGATCCTTAGTGCCCTCACAGGCCTCTGTGGCAGGATGTTTCTATCTCAGCCACTGGAGGTGGGTTGAGAAACATTTTGGGGAGGCACCTCTTTACTTAGGAATCAAGTATCAGCTCAGGTCAACAGGAAGGCACAACAGGTCACCCCAGTTCTAGTATGATCCCACTTGGGAGACTAGAAGCTGAATGCACATTCTGAAAATGTTTATGCCTCCCTCCAAAGGGGAAACCACCAGAGAAGTCCTGGTATAGAAGGGCACCATGGGTCTGGCTGTGGCCTTTCCTGGGAACTTTGGAGGCACCCCCAAAACATTTCTAAGTCTCTAGCATGGAAAGGCTTGAGAAGGCCAGCAAGTCCTCAAGAAGGAGCTCTGATGGGTCATGGTATTAGGAACCCCACCTGAAAAGTTTCTAATTCCCCCTTCACAGACCAGGACCAGTCCACTTAGTACAGACAGGTCTGGGGAGTGCACTCTGGGCTGGCCACAAGTCCCACATGAGTCCTGGTCATTGACTGTATCTCCCAAGAACATTTCCAGTTTCTCCTCCAGAGGTGAGCATTGCCTCAGGTTGGCCATGGATGAAGAGAAGGGCATTGCAACTCCTCCAAATTTTTGTAAGTTCCCTCCAGAAGCCACTACAGACTTGGGTGGGCATGCAGGTCTGCAATAGGCATCCCCGGATTGGCATAGTCCCATGTGTGGAACATTTGACAGAGATAATCCTTAAATATTTCTAAGTCCCTCCAAGTGGCGGGAGGGGGTCATGGGACAAGATGGACAAGTGGGATAAGGATGGTGCCTTTGGCCAGGCTGTAGTCATGCATGGAGCCCAGTCTTTGCATGCACTTCCAGAAAATTTATCTAAGCACCATACTGGAGGGCAGCACTGATCCAGGTCAGCAAGGGACAGATGGCAGTATTCCTGGCCTGTTTGCTGTCCTATCTTTCATATGTACTTCCCAAAAACTGTTTCCATGTCCATTGCCAAAGGGGTGACCAGCTAGGGCCAGACTTAGAGGTCTACAGAAGATGTCTGGAGGCTTATGGTGTTTTGAATGGGACTCAGTCATCTAAGGCACCTTGGGAAAATTATTTCAACTCCCCTTTCAGAAAAGAGACGCTAACCCAGGCCAACCAGAGAAGCCCAGGAAGAGTGGCTCAATCTTTAAGAAGTCCAAGTCACTGGGAGTGACCTGTGGAAAGTTTTCTAAGTCTCCCTCCAAAGGTCAAGACCAACTGGCTGGACAAAGAAATAGAGACACATGTAAGCATATGGATATACTTTGATTTTTAGAGATGTACAGAAAGCAATTAGATTATAGGTTTGGGGTCCTGAGAAAAACGTGAACTACTTACACAGATTTGAGAGTGATAAATGTACAGACGACAGGTGAAACTGGAGTAGAAAAGACTGCTCAAGAATAGAGTAAAAATTCCCTTTCATAGAACCATCTAATACTATGATTTTCTCCTTCTTGTAAGATTTGTGTAATCATGTGCAGTCTATGTTTTAGGTAGTTGCTATGGTGTCTGAATGGTCTGCCCAAAATTTATATGTTGAAATCTATTAAGTTGAAATCTATTAATCTATTAAATCTATTAATCTATCCAGTGATGATGGTATTAGGAAGTTGGGCCTTTGAGAGGTAATCAGGTCATAAGGACAAAGCCATTATGAATGGGATTAGTGCCCTTATAAAAGAGACCCTAATGAACTCCCTTGCCCCTTTCACCATGTGAGGACACCTTCACCCAACCCCATGCTGGCACCCTCATTTTGAATTTCAGCCTCCAGAATTGTGAGAAATAAATTCTGTTGTTTATAAGCTACCCAGTCTATAGTATTTTGTAACAACAGCCCAAATGGACTGACAGTGGTATATCAACTATCTATTACTACAGTAAAACAATGTAATAAATCACATGAAACCCTACCAGATCCCTAAAAGAAAACATAAAGAAGTCCACGTAACAGGTTTTGGAATAGTTAGATGCAATATTGAACAGAAACAGTTCAGGGGCACCTGGATGGGTCAGTTGAGCTTCGGACTGTGGCTCAGGTCATGATCTCACAGTTCCTGGGTTCCAGCGACACATCAGGCTCTGTGCTGACAACTCAGAGCCTGGAGCCTGCTTCAGATTCTGACTCCCTCTCTCTCTGCCCCTCCTCCCCCCTCAAAAATAAATAAAAACTTTTTTTTTTAATGAACAGAAACAGTTCACAGGTACAGTTTTAACTACTGAACTGTATTTTAGTAATTTAATTAGTGAACTGTATTTCAGTAATTTAATTACTGAATTTTAAGTACTGAACAACAAAGACATACTCCATCTTTAATCAACAGGAATTATAAAGTCCTTTGGCAGCTCCCAATCACAAGCCAGTGAGAGCAGAAGGAGCAGCGCTCAGCCTGTCTGCCTCTGCCAGACAAGCCACTTTGCTGACACTTGCTGTAGTGAGGACCATGTAGTGTGTCCTGTGTAGACAGAGGGAAACTGAGAGATTAGAGATCACCTCTAGAAGGAGAAACTGAAGGTTGGATAAGAATGGACAATTAACTGGTCACGGTACCTGAAAAGGTAGGTGTGAATGAGAACTAATGGCTGTTCTCCAAACATCGTAAATTAAACCACCAACCAAGGTTAGCCAGAGATTATTATTAATCTGACTAACAGTAACGGCTATTTCTTTGAGGACGCTCCTAAATGTACTCAAGGTGAAACTGGAAAACGCACGCAAGAGCGTCCTACAAGAATCAGCACGGACACAACCGGCCAGGAGCTGGAATTCGAACTCTCGCGACAGCGGCCGGAACCTCTCCGAGGAGCAAAGCGGTGGGAGCGTGAACTCTCGCGAGAGCAGGAACAACCTCACGGAAGGGCGTCGTTGTGGAAGTTAGAGCAGTATGTTCCGGCCCGCGCCGTCTTGGAGCCAACTGGACCCACAGCAGGAGCGCGACGTTCGCGAGCTCATTCGCCATGTGGCTGGCCTTCAGGATGAGGCGGACCCCAACTTCCAGCTCGCCCTGCACTTTGCCTGGTCCAACTTCAGGTGTGGGGTGCGGCTCCGGGGCCGAGGCTGGGAACAGGAATGGGTCAAGGGGTATCCGGGAGCGCGGCCGGGTTTCCGACCGTCGTGCGCGCTGCATCTCCAGCAGCTTGGTGCTCTAGTGTCCTTTGGATCCCTGTCGCGTGTGACAAACGCATAATGAAACAGTGGGTTTTGGCTTGTTATGGGTCGGCCTTACCCTTAGAAGCGCACTTTTGGGGAAGGGGTTTGTGTCTCTCATGTTCCTTCTTCCACTCACTGCGCTTAGCGCGGTGCACTGCGCAGCAAACATTTTTTGAATGAGTAGGTAAATGAGGTTTTAGAGCAAAATAATGGTCAGACCCTACTTAACACTGTATTCTTACTCCCTACCCCTTATTGAGCCTCTCCAGATCTCTCTTACCTTGGTCTTGTGTTTTTTTTTCTCTTTTCGAAACGCACAGCATAGTACACTGGATAACTTGTATGTTGTTTACTGTTTGTCTCCTCCACCCCTCCTTCCAGCTAAAATGTAAGTTCCATGAGGGTAGGGATAATGGTTTGTTTTGTTCATTTCTTATCCCAACACTTGGAATAGTTCCTGGCACATAGTACACTAAGCCACCATATAATACAATTTCTAATACAGTGTCTCATGTAATTTCTTGAGATTTATGAAGTCAGAGCTCCTATTTTTATTTATGGAAGATGTAAATTAGACAGTACTGTTATGATCATTACCTATAATAGAATTATTACTAAAAGAATGTCCATCCATGTTAATATTTGCCTATTTAATTTCAATAGAAATGGTCTTTCAGTTTCTGTATTCTTGATCATCAGCCTTAATCATACATACAGTGCCTGCTTGGTTTATAATGAGAACAGACAATGAGTCTAAAAGCCTGCCAAGTTTCTGAAATAATGAGTTCAGTTCTTAAGTGTAACCTATAAATATAACAATGTCTGAATAGGTCATATAAGAGAGAAATTTAAGTGCTGTACCCCAAATAATTTCTCTATTAGTTAATATGTCAATGGCAGTAGGTAGCTGGACATCATTTTAGACTTCAGAGAGACATTAGAAGTTACTGTCTCACATTGAGAAACTAAGTGATAAAGGGATGTTCTCTATTCAGCCATTTACTGGAATAGAATTAGATATATATTTTTAGTGGTGTAAATTATTTCTTTTAAATACAGATTGTTGTCTTTGATACTAAAAATTAGAAAGTGAGTTGAATGAGCTATATGATGCTTTAATCCATGAGAAAAATGAACAATACATGTTTGCTTTTTTAAAAGTTTGTTTATTTTTGAGAAAGAGAAAAAGAATGAGTGGGGGAGGGGCAGCGAGGGGATGGGGGTGGTAACAGAGGATCTGAAGTGGCCTCTGGACTGACAGCAGAGAGCCCCATGCATGGCTCAAACTCATGAACCGTGAGATGGAAGTCAGATACTTGACTGACTGAGCCACCCAGGTGTCCCATGTTTGCTTTTTTTTTTTTTCTTTTTTAAATTGTGGCCATGTTCTAGGCCCTAGAAATTCAGAGATGAGTGAAATATAGCCTCTATCCTAAAGGAAGACAGGTCTACATATGATATAGAATTGGAATTTTTAATCTGAGAGCCTGTAGAATTCAGGTGTTAAGAACTTGGACAAGAAAAAATTACACTAACCTCTAACTAAAAACTGGCATTTCCTCAAATTACAAATAAAAGCAACAAGCAATAATAATTTACCTAGGACTGTGTCACAGGTAGAAATCACATAGTTCACATCATAAAGTTGTGGCAGATATTTTCAAATATTTTTTGCTGTTGCTTTACTGATAATTGTGGATCCATTGCTAGATCTCGTTATTTAATGCTTTAATAAATGTCTCTTATTATATCACAAACTTTAAAAGGTACTTCATAACCATATTTCAGTAGGCTTGGGTTTTTTTGTATTTCATCTCACTGGCACTTGGGTGGCTGAGTTGGTTAAGCATCCGACTTTGGCTCAGGCCATGATCTTGCAGTTTGTGAGTTCAAGCCCCGTGTCAGGCTCTGTGCTGACAGCTCAGGGCCTGGAGCCTGCTTCAAATTCTGTCTCTCCCCCCACTCCCCCCCCCCCTCTTGTGCTGTCTCCCTCTCTCTCTCTCTCTCTCTCTCTCTCTCAAGAATAAACAAACATTAAAAAAATTTTTTTAAACATTACTTTGAGAAGTAATGTTTCATAAATTCATAAAGCCTAAGCTTCACTGGGCTTCACTATGGCATAAAAAGATTAGGAACCCCTGCTATAGAATGTGCTATACTGACTTAGATACAAGGCATTATGGGAAGATGAAGGAATCAGAGGACAAAGGAGGCTAAGGATGACCTGTGCTTGAGGAGTTTCTGAGATGCAGTGGCTGTTTGCCTGGATGGTAGAGGTGATACAGGGAGAGAGGTGCACTCCTGGAAATATATTGCCGAATATAGGGTGACTATGGGGATATAGAGGGCTCTGAGACTGGTCTACTTAGCTATATGACAAGGTTCACCTAAAAATTACATTTTCTCTTTTAGATTTCATCATTTCTTGGATGTTAACAGCCACAAAGTAGAAAAAACAATAGAAGGGTAAGTTAGTTTCATATATATGTACATATTAAAAAATATATGCATTTTCTTATAAATCTTTCTATTAATGTAAGTTTATAACTATCAGTTTACTTTTAAATATATTTTAGAATTTATGAAAAATTCATCATTCATTCTGATCTCAGCAAAGCTGCTAGTTGGAAGAGATTAACTGAGGAATTTCTAAATGCATCTCTTCTGAGCATAAAGGAAATAAAGGTATGCATTATATTGTGAGATCTCTTTTATATTTTACCATTTCTAATCTGTTATCATCAACTTGTTTCTGTTACTATTTAAACATTTATTTTACAATTATGATTGGAGCAGAGTCTTCTGGAAATTGACTTAAGCATTGTCATCAAACCCAGTGTGCCTCAGGCTTGTGATCCAGGAAAAAGCATGTTCTTGTGTAATCATCTTCTTAGCCCAACCTACTGTGGAGATTGAGATCAGAGATTGGCACAAATAATAACACTGTCTGGCTGTCTTAAAATTTTAAATGGCTTTTCAGCACTTGGTAATAATAACTACCTATGTAATGCCTACTAGATGCCAGGTGCTGTCCTCAGCACATTCACATTCAATTGTGGGTTCCTAAGATCACCCTTAGACTTGGTGATTCACTGGAAGGATTCACAAAACTTTAAAAACGCTGTTATCCTCACTGGTAACAGTTTATTACAGTAAGAGAATACAGATTTAAACTGAGCAAAGAAAAAAGATACATAGGATAAAGTCCAGAAGAAACCAAGAATAAGCTTCTAGGTATGCCTTCCCATCAGAGTTGTATGAGGATGCACTTAATTCTCCCAGTGATAATGTATGACAGCACATGCAAAGTGTTGCAAACGAAGGAAGCCCATCTGAGCCTTGGTGTCTAGCATTTTTGTTGAGGGTCAGTCACGTGGATGTGCAATGCACATGTGGCTGACCTTAGTTCCTCAGTCTCCAGCCTCCCCCAGACTTCAAATCAAGGACCTCAAGCATAAGAAAATACATTCACAGGGGCGCCCGGGTGGCTCAGACAGTTGAGCATCCATCTTCGGCTCAGGTCATGATCTCACAGCTCATGAGTTCGAGCCCCACATCAGGCTCTGTGCTGACAGCTCAGACCCTGGAGCCTGTTTCAGATTCTGTATCTCCCTCTCTTTCTGTCCCACTCATGCTCTCAGGGGCTAGTCAAGGGCGAGTTGTCCTGAGACCTTTGAGATATTCAGAGTTTGGGCAACTCAGGGTTCCTGAGTAAACCCTTTATTATGCAAATACATTAACTCATCTTCACAATAATTTCTGTGAGATATTCTGTAATTGTTAGGTTTTACCTTTGTCTACACTGTGGGAAGTGGTAAGGAAGAGAGCTTTCTTCTTTGTAAGGAAGAGAGCTTTAAAAAATTTTTGAAACTATCGGTTTAAGGAAAGGCTATAAAAGTATTTCTGCTTTATAAAAAAATTGCTGCAGTGTTCTGAATCCATGCCCTGAGAATTAGGAACACTTGTGTGTAGGGAAATACAAATCAAAACCACAATGAGATACCACTTTACACCTGTCAGAATGGCTAACATTAACAACTCAGGCAACAACAGATGTTGGCAAGGATGCAGAGAAAGAGGATCTCTTTTGTGTTGTTGGTGGAAATGCAAGCTGGTGCAGCCACTCTGGAAAACAGTATGGAGGTTCCTCAAAAAACTAAACATATAACTACCCTGCAACCCAGCAGTTGCACTACTAGGCATTTATCCATGGGATACAGGTGTGCTGTTTTGAAGGGACACATGCACTCCCATGTTTATAGCAGCACTATCAACAATAGCCAAAGTATGGAAAGAGCCCAAATGCCCATCAATGGATGAATGGATAAAGATGTGGTATATATATACAATGGAGTATTACTCAGCAATCAAAAAGAATGAAATCTTGCCATTTGCAACTACATGGATGGAACTGGAGGGTATTATGCTCATTGAAATTAGCCAGCCAGAGAAAGACAAAAATCATATGACTTCACTCATATGAGGACTTTAAGAGACAAAACAGATGAACATAAGGGAAGGGAAACAAAAATAATATAAAAACAGGGAGGGGGACAAAACAGAAAAGGCTCATAAGTATGGAGAACAAACTGAGGGTGACTGGAGGGGTTGTGGGAGGAGGGATGGGCTAAATGGGTAAGGGGCACTAAGGAATCTACTCCTGAAATCATTGTTGCACTATATGCTAACTAATTTGGATGTAAATTTTAAAAAATAAAATTTAAAAAAAAGAAAATATTTTTTAAATAATTGGCATAGTTTTCCAAATAGATGTCAATGAATTAAATCCTCTGAAAATAAAAAAGGAGCAATTCCAAAAAACAAAAACAAAACAAAAAAAGGAACACTTGTGGGTATTGTGTGGAATACACTCGTGTGTATTATTTCTGCAAGGACCATTTTGAAAGAGGAGGCGGCAAATCTTTTCTCGATTTATTTATACAACTTTCTGGTTAGACTATAGAATTTAATAATTTAGACCTTATGACAGCATAGTACTAATAAAAAAAAAAAATGGCAAGCATTATTACAGCACTTACTGCATGCCAGGCCCTGTTAGTTCCATAAAGACCATGTTCAGTAGGTACTATTACTATACTCATTTTGGCAAGACAAATGCCTTAATCTCAGTCTCCTTTGAACCGGTGAAAACTTGTGTTGTACAAAACAATTAAATAAAACAGTGAGTGGCACTTCTGATTCCTGCTTTGACCTTTTCATTGTCATATCCTGTGATTTTTCTGTACATTCCTTGAGCACAGGGGGACCACATTCCCTTTGCTTTGCTGTGGCACGTCCTATGTCCTGTACTTGAACTGCCCTTCCCCTTCTCTCCTGCCTGAGAAATTTCATCCTTTAATATTAAATCCAAGTGTTGTCTCTATTGATACTAGGTATTGCAGTATGTTATTACGTTCGTTATTGTTTCTTTCATATTTCCCCCTTTCACATGTGAGTTTTACAAGTTTAGGGTTCTGTATCTGATTTATTCTCAGTCACCTGGAACAGTGTAGACAATAAATATGTGTGGAAGAAAGAAATCTGTACAATCCTATCCTCTCCCTGTCTGTCCTTGACTCTTGTGCCACCTACATCCAGAATTGGTTGCCATTTTCCCCCTTGCTGTGGCATCTTCCACACACCTGTTATAGTGTAGCAATGTTGTAGACTCTTGAGTCTGTAATTAAGAGTCTCTTATGGTTTGCCTCCCTTTCTGTTTTTATCTTATTTATGCTTCCCTTCCCCTGTGCTCATCTGTTTTGTTTTTTAAATTCCACATATGAGTGAAATCATTTATCTGTCTTTCTCTGACTTATTTCACTTAGCATAATACCCTCTTCTAGTTCCATCCATGTTGTTGCAGTTGACAAGATTTCATTCTTTTTGATCGCTGAGTAATAATTCCATTGTATATATATATATACCACATCATCTGTATTATCTGTTGATGGATATTTGGGCTTTTTCCATAATTTGGCTATTGTAGATAGCAATGCTATAAACATTGGGGTGCATGTGCCCCTTTGAGTCAGCATTTTTGTATCCTTTTAATAAATACCTAGTAGTGCAATTGCTGGGCTGTATGGAAGTTCTATGTTTAATTGTTTTTTGTTTTTTTGTTTTTTTGTTTTTTCTTTTTTCTTCAATTTTTTTTTTTTTTTTAAACGTTTATTTATTTTTAGGACAGCGAGAGACAGAGCATGAATGGGGGAGGGGCAGAGAGAGAGGGAGACACAGAATCGGAAACAGGCTCCAGGCTCTGAGCCATCAGCCCAGAGCCCGACGCGGGGCTCGAACTCACGGACCGCGAGATCGTGACCTGGCTGAAGTCGGACGCTTAACCGACTGCGCCACCCAGGCGCCCCTATGTTTAATTGTTTGAGGCACTTCCATACTGTTTTCTAGAGTGGCTGCACCAGTTTGCATTCCTACCAGCAGTGCAAAAGCGTTCCCCTTTCTCCACATCCTCACCAACATCTGTTGTGTGTGTTGTTAATTTTAGCCATTCTGACAGGTGTGAGGTTTTGATTTGTGATTTTTTTTGATATGTGGCTTTTCATTGTGGTTTTGATTTGTATTTCCCTATGATGAGTGATGCTAGGCATCTTTTCATGTGTCTGTTAGCCATCTGGATGTCTTCTTTGGAAGTGTTTATTCATGTCTTCTGCCCATTTCTTCACAGGATTGTTTTTTGGATACTGAGTTTGATAAGTTCCTTATAGACTTTGGATATTAACCCTTTCTCCAGTATGTCATTTGCAAATATCTTCTCCCTTTCCGTCAGTTGCCTTTCAGCTTTGTTGATAGCTTCACTGTGCAGAAGCTTTTTATCTTCGTAAGATTCCAATAGTTCATTTTTGCTTGTTTCCCTTGCCTACAGAGACCTGTCTAGTAAGTTGCCATAGCTGAGGGCACAGAGTTTGCTGCCTGTTTCTCCTGTAGGATTTTGATGGTTTCCTGTCTTACGTTTAGGTCTTTAATCCATTTTGCATTTATTTTTTATGTATCCCATTTATAAGTTACCCATTTACAATTGCACCAAAACCCATAAGATACCTAGGAATAAACCTAACCAAAGAGGTGAAAGATCTATATGAAATCTGTAGAACACTTCTGAAAAACTGAAGAAGACTCAAAGAAATGAAAAAACATTTAATGCCCATGTATTGGAAGAACACATACTGTATTGTTAAAATGTCTATACTGCCCAACACCATTCAATGCAATTCCTGTCAAAACAATACCAGCATTCTTCACAGAGCTAGAAAAACAATTCTAAAATTCGTATGGAACCACAAAAGACCCCAAATAGCCAAAGTAATGTTGAAAAAGAAAAAAGAGAGAGAAAAGGAAATGAAAAAAATAAATAAGAAACTATGACCTTGATTCCAAAACAAAAAAAGAAGAAAGAAAAATATTAAGCCTGGCCCTGTTGCCACCGGAACTGCAGTTGTCATTTTGAAGCATTCAGTTTTCAGTATACTTGGTGCATGCAGGGTCCTGGCTGTGCTGTTCTTCTAGAGGAGAGCCTGAGCCACTGCCTTGGTTCAGAGTTAGTCTTGCCTGAGTAAATAAGCAGTTGCCAGGCACAGGGGGGGCGAGGTTTGTTGTAGGTATGGCCCGCCTCCACTGGAGGCTGCTGTGTTGCTCTCCAAAGTCATACTGTGTTGGTATGTGGGGAAAATGGCACTACCCCAATCCTTCATCACTGGACAGAGAATTGCACACCCCACACTGGTCAGGCAACCCTCACAGAACAGTGAGTGAGGGCAGTCAGCTTGCCCTGTACCACAACTCTCCTGCATCTTTTCTTTGGGAGTTCAAACTTATGCAGCTGGGATTCAAAACTTGAAGTCTTAAAGGTCATGCAACCATGCTGACCCATGCCCTCCCTGGAGTAGTGCCACTCTACTCTGTCTAAACTCTTTTGTCTCTGAAAAACAGTCCCAGGCCTGCACAGTGTGTGGAATCTATGGTATAGCACCACTAAAAGCAGCAAAGGTTATTCTCTCTGGGTGCATCTCTGTCCCCTGCTGATTAAAGACCTTTTGCTGGCACCTGCAGGGTCTTTTGTCTTTGGGGAGGCAATGTACCCTCTTCCAAAAGTACTCTAGGAAGGAGAATGTTCTCTATCAGTATGCCCCTGAGATCCCTACACTACGCTATGCACTCCAGCACCAGTGTCCTCCTTCTCCCCAGTAGCTCATGCCACAGCTCCACTCTGGAGTAAGTTGCACACTTCCAAAACCTCAGAGTTTAAGCTCCAAACACTGTTTGCAAAAAAATCTGCTACACTCAGTACTTCTTATTCCCCGGCCCATGGTCCAGAGAGGCTTTTCTCCTGTGCAAATGAGTGCCACACTCTCTCATCCCCTTTTTCTTGCCCTTTTGTCTCTCCACAGAAAGGGTTCCCTCCCCTCCATGGCACCACTGTTTTTGTCTCACCCAGTTCACTTCATGTACCTTGCACCTGCCTCGCTGTCTCCCTCCAACAATGGAGATCGTTTTGCCACTCCACAGATTAATTTCCTAGGTGTTTCAGAAAGTGATCTGATCTCAGTACAGCTGTGTTTGAGGGACTAGGAAAGCCCAGGGTCGATTTACTTCTCCACCATCTTAATTTCTGAACTTCATACTTTTTTTTTTTAGTTTTATCAGTATATAACAACATACCATAAAATCTATCTACTGTGGATATACATTTCACCAGTTTTAGTAAATATGTAGTTGTGCAACTACAATCCAGTTTTAGAACATTTCCATTACCCCAAAAGTTTCCCTCAAGCCCATTTGCAGTCAGTGCCTGCTCCCACCCCAACTCCAGGCAGCTGCTAATCTGTTTGCTCTATTTATAAAATTGCCTTTCTTGGATATTTCATATAAATGAGTTCACAAAGTATATAATTTTTGTGTGCTTCTTTCATGATGTTTTGAAGTTTCATCCATGTTGTAGCATGTGTTCATCTTCTATTTTAATTGCTAAATAGTATTCATTGTATGGATAAGCCACATATTACTTATGTACCAGTGGATGACATTTAGATTGTTGCCAGTTTTTGGTTAGCATGAATAGTGAACTGCTATGAGCATTCTTATAGAAGCTGTGTGTGAACATAAGTCTTCACTCTTTTTGGACACGTTTCTAGGAGTAGAATTGCTGGGTTATATGGTAAGCTTAGGTTTAACCAAATTATTTCCCAAAGTGGCTATATCATTTATATTCCCCCAAGCAATGTATAAGGGTTCCAGTTTCTCCACATTCTTGCCAACACTTGTTTTTATCTATCTTTTATAGTATAGACATCATACAAAATATGTAGTAATACACTGTTCTGGTTTTGATTTACATTTCCCTAATGACTAAAGGTTGAGCATTTTTATGTCTTCTGTAATGTCTGTTAAAGTTTTTTTCCGTTTTTAAATGATTGTCTTCTTACTGAGTCATCATTGTTTCGTTCCTACACAAGTTCTTCATCAGAAAAATGGTTTACAAATATTCTAGTTCCTAGCTTGTCTTGTCATTTTTTTAGTGGTGTTTTTTTGAAGTTTAAAAAGTTTTTTCGGGGCGCCTGGGTGGCACAGTCGGTTAAGCGTCCAACTTCAGCCAGGTCACGATCTCGCGGTCGGGGAGTTCGAGCCCCGCGTCAGGCTCTGGGCTGATGGCTCAGAGCCTGGAGCCTGTTTCCGATTCTGTGTCTCCCTCTCTCTCTGCCCCTCCCCCGTTCATGCTCTGTCTCTCTCTGTCCCAAAAATAAATGTTGAAAAAAAAAATTTAAAAAGTTTTTTGTTTTAATGAAGTTCATTTTATCTATTTTTTTCTTTTATAACTTGTGCTTTTGGTGTCATGTCTAAGAACTCTTTGCCTAACCCAAAGCTAAAGGCTTTTCTCCTCTGTTTTTTTCTAGCAGTTTAAGCACTTGTATTTCGATTTATAATCCCTTATGAGTTAATTGTTGTATATATTGTGAGGAAAGGATCTAAGTTAAAGGTTTTTTTTTGTTTTGTTTTTTGTTTTTTTACCTTCAGATATTCAATTGTCCCTTCACCATTTGTTGAAAAGACTATTTACCTATTGAATTGTCTTGGCAACTTTGTCAAAAACAAATTGAACATAAATGTAAGGATTTATTTCTAGACTCTGAATTGTTTCATTAATTTATATGCCTATCCTTACACAAATACCATAATGTGTTTATTACCGTAGCTTTATAGGAGTTTCAGAATCAGGTAATATAAGTACTACAACTTTTTTCTTTTTCAAAACTGTTTTGTATATTCTAGACCCTTTGAATTTCCATGCACATTTCAGGACCAGCTAAATTTCTACAGAAAACCTTCTAGGATTTTGGCAGGGATTGCATTGAATCAGTAGATCATTTTGGGAAGTAGTGCCATCATTGGTTGAATTACATCCCCAGAAAAGATAGTCCAAGTTCTATCCAGGGAAAAATTCTTCCCTCAAGCATTCAGATTGAGCGTGGCTTTGCTGACAGCTTTATTTTAGACTTCTAGCTCCCAGAACTGAGAGAAAATAAATTCTGTTTGTTTCAAGCCATGCACTTTGTGGTATTTTCTTATGGCAGCCTTTAGAAACTACTACATGGTCTTATCAATACTAAGTCTTCTAATCCATGAACATGAACTCTCCATTTATTCATATCATCTTTCATTTTTCTCAGCAGTTTTTTTCCATGTACAAATCCTTCATTTCTTTTACATTTATTCTAAATATTTTCTTCTATTTGATGGTGTTATGAATGGAATTGTCGTCTTAATTTCATTTGCAGTTTGCTTATTGCTAGCATATTAAAATGTTAATTCACTTTTATATTTTTTTGTGTATTTAGACTTGCTAAACTCATTTATTCCAGTAATTGTCGTCTAGATTCCTTAGTATTTTCTATGTTAGGGTCATGTCATCTCCAAAAACAGTTTAACTTCTTCCTTTCCAATGTGAACTGTTTTTTGGCTTTTTGCACTGGCTGGAAGCTCCAATACAGTGATAAATAGAATGGATATCTTTGCCTTGTTCCCAGACTTAGAGGAAAAGCTTCAGTTTTAACCCTTAATTATGATGTTAATTGTAGGTTTTTCACAGATACCCTTTATCATTTCAGAGATGTTCTTTTTTATTCTTAGTCTGTTGAGAGTTTTTATCATGATTAAGCTTTGGATATTGTCAAATTTCTTTCTGCACCTTTCAGATAATCTTATGTTTTTGGCTTTGTGTTATATTAACATGAGGTCTTAGCTCAGTCTGCCATAACAAAATGCCACAGACTGGGTGGCTTAAAAAACAAAAAAATTATTTTCTCATGGTTCTGGAGTCTGGGAGGACTAAGAATAAGGTGCTGACTGATTGATTTGCTCATTATGACTCTCTTCCTGGCTCATAGATGGCCACCTTCTCCCTGTGTCCTCACATGGCAGAGAGAGCTCTCTGACATCTCTTCTTATCCCATTAGACCAGGTCTTCTTATGAACTAATTACCTCCCGAAAGCCCCATCTGCAAATATCATCACACCAGGGGTTAGAGTTTCAACATACGAATTTGAGGGGGACAAACTTTTAGTTCATAACATATGATGTGTTATATTAAATGATCTTTGGGTGTTAGTCTGATTTATTTGTGTGTGGTCTGAGAAGTACACTCATACGTAAGGCCTGGCTTATATTTTGTGTTAGTTGTCTCTCATCTCGTTGCATGAATTCGTGCTCCGTCAGCCAAGAATGTATAGGTGGTTTGGGTCCACTCCAGTCTCCGCTATGTACAGCACAACCTGTAGTCAACCCAAGACATGAAGAGCTTAACATGCCCCTTTGTCTGTCTTGCCTCAGGATTTCCCTAATAAACCCTCAACTGTTCTGCTGGTTGGCTACTCGCCCCACAGAGGCCTACAACCACTGACTCCCCACTTCACTTGCTACTGCATTTAGCACTTTAGCTGACAGCTCTTTGATTCCAGTTAGACTTTTCCATTAACAACAGCATAGCTGCTGGTTTTCACTTCCTGTCTATCCTGGTTAAACTACAACTGTGATAGAACTAGAAGGAGTGAAATAGCAAATATGCCACAAACTCACATAGTTCTTCCCTGAGATCATTTTCATGGATTAATTCCTCTCAGCATTTGTATTCCCATAGTCCATTGAGAGCACTGAAATGGTTGTCTGGCAATTTTGTCTAGCTTTTAGTTACTTTTAGAGGAGAGGATTTGAAGACCATGTGCCTCCAATCATGCCAGAAGTGAATCTCTAACTTCACTATCTATTATAAATAGAGATATATAGTATTCATAGGAGTTACTCAGTAAATGGCAGTCTACCATCCTCCAGGCTCTTAATGATATTTGGCAAAAGAGAATTTGGAATTAGTTATTGTTGGAAAAATAAGCAAAGACTTTGACCTACTTTTAAAACCCCACTGGAACTATAAATTCTTAATTCTTCGTAGCTTTGAGTTTCAAAGAATGTGAAAGTAGAGTATATGTTATTCCTAAATTTGAGATTCAGGACCACCTCTGATATAATGTACAACACATTGGATTGCTTCTTTCATCATATATGTAAATGTGTTCATTGACTTTCTACAGAGTAGCAGGGACCGGGCATGGCTTCAGAAAACAGAGACTAGGGGCATGTGGCTGATGTGTAGATAGAGTTCCAACTCTTTATCTTCATCTCTTATGTAAAGAGATGGCATAAAAGAACAAGTTAACTTATATTTTTAAACTTCAGTAAAATTGGGGCACCTGGGTGGCTCAGTCGGTTAAACGTCTGACTTTGGCTCAGATCATGATCTCATGGTCCATGAGTTCAAGCCCTGCACCGGGCTCTGTGCTGACAGCTCAAAGCCTGGAGCCTGTTTCAGATTCTGTGTCTTCCTGTCTCTCTGACCCTCCCCTGTTCACGCTGTGTCTCTCTCTGTCCCAAAAATAAGTAAACGTTAAAAAAAATTTTTTTTTAAGTAAAATAGTTCATATCTTCTAAATGTAAGTGCCAGAGTCCCCACTCTTAGCAGTCTTCTTTTTCTTTATTACAATTAGTAATTGTGGTCAAAGCATGGTATACAGCTGGTTGATAGGCTACGTTTTGGCCATTAGTGCTAATTGCTAATTTATTGTTCAGTGATAAACTCAATTAATTGAGTTCTCTCAGGGAAAGTTCCTTTATAGATGTTACTCAGAAAATGAACAAGGAGTAGGGAAATGGCATCATTCAGGTCCTCTTCCCATGACCAAGAGCTACTTTTGTGCATCCTTACACCACAACAGGTCAATGCTCCGATCCTTAGCAAAGTAGGGAGATCCACAGGGGTTTGATGTGTACCATTTTACTGCATACACTTCTTTCCTCTGCCACTGGTAACTTTCACCTTATTCAGGTGCACAAAAAAAAAAAAAAATCTGATGTTAACAATTATTACTAAGTAACAGATTTATATAGTGAGAGGTATTTCTTTTTCAAGTAATTTATATTTTAGACCACTTTTCTCTGTGGAATAAAAATTCTTTTCCTCGGTAAAGGAATTCAGGCCTTTCCAGGCAGGTGAAAAATTATCAGAAAAAGGGCAGCTCTTTGCAGTCTTATTAGTGATGTATTGCCTAAGCATTCCTAGGAAAGTTCAGCAAATGTTTACTGTGTCCCTGGCATCATACTAGGTGGTAGGAACACAGAATAAACAAGACATGATCATCACTGCCCAGATAGTTTAAGTTATTTAATTATAATTATAATAAACACTCTGAAGACATATATAAGGTACTACAAATGGTCCTTGACTTACAAAAAAGCA
This sequence comes from Lynx canadensis, assembly GCF_007474595.2. NCBI lineage: Eukaryota > Metazoa > Chordata > Mammalia > Carnivora > Felidae > Lynx > Lynx canadensis. The sequence goes on along the minus strand of NC_044308.2, from coordinate 28,005,326 downwards.
ATTGGCATTCAGTGGAGATTCATATTTTGAGGGGCACCTGGGTGGCTCAGTTGGTTAAGCATCCAACTCTTGGTTTCAGCTCTGGTCATGATCTTGCAGTTTGTGAGTTCAGGCCCCACATCAGGCTCTACACTGACAGTGTGGAAGCTGCTTGGGATTCTCTCTCTCTCTCCCCCTCTCTCTGCCCTTCCCTGCCTCTCTCTTCCTCTCTCTCTCTCTCTCTCTCTCTCTCAAAATAAATAAATAAACTTTAAAAATTTTAAAGATTCAGATTTTGAACTTTTTCTTTTCCCAGGTTAGTGATGTGCAGTAGGATACTGGTGATGCTGGGCAATGGCATTGAGCCACAGCTCCCAGTCAGATAGGTGCTCATGAGGGTAAACAACCAGTACACTTACATACACTTACTTGTTGGGTTGTATCCATACAACCATTCTGGTTTTTGCCTTCAGTTCAGTATTCAATAAATTACATGAGATATTCAGCACTTTATTATGTTAAGTAGGCTTCACATCCAGCATGGAGCCCACTGCAGGGGCCTGAACTCACGACTCCGAAATCAAGACCTGAGCCAAGATCAAGAGTCAGACACCCAACCGACTGAGCCACCCAGGCACCCCAGCACTTTATTATTAAGTAGGCTTTGTGTAAAATGATTAAGTGTTCTGAGCATGTTTAAGATAGGGTAGGCATGGGGTGTGTAACTGGCTCAGTCAGTAGAGCATGGGATCTTGATCTTGGGGTCCTGAGTTCAAGCTTCATGTTGGGTGTAGAGATTACTTAAAAAAAAAGAGGGATATAGCCAATCTATGATGTTCAGTAGGTTAGGTGAATGTATTAAATGCATTTTCAACTTACAGTCTTTTCAACTTAAAATGGCTTTATTTGGATGTAACCCCATTAAGTTGTGGAAGATTTATGTAGAATATACAATAGGAAGAGCTCACCTGGTCTTTAGACATCAGAGACTTACCTTCCTTGAGTTCAACCCATTTTTTCTCTCCTTTCCAGCACAGTTTATGACTTTTAACATATTTGGGGGTATTTTTATTTTTTGGTAACTTTTTAAATACTTTTTTAAAAATAACTTGTTTTAAAAAAACTTAAAATTTGAAGAAAGTAAAGGAGATCCAGTGTACCCCTTGCTCAGGTTCACTAATCAGTATCCTTTGATCTAGAATAGTTCCTCAGCCTTTCTTTATCTTGACCCTGACATTTTTGAAGAACACAGGCCAGTTATTTAGTAGCATTTCCCTCAGTTTAGGTTTTTCTGACAATTCCTTGTTAGCATTCAGGTAATGCATTTTTGACAGATTCTTTTTATGTACACATTTGAACTATAAAAAAGATATAGAGATTAGGATTTATTTAGATATAATTCATGTTTTCTCCAACTAGGAACAATATTGGGGACACAACTGACATGGGGTTAACTTTTCTTAAACTAGTTTTGAAAGCTCTTTACAACCTCAGTGATTTATATTCTTCATTTTTTGTTTTAAAGACAGATGTGCATTATTCAATACTGTCACTTCTTCTGTGTCTGTCTGATTCTCCTTCAAACAGCAATTATGTGGAAACACCAAGAGATAAAGAAGTGGGTATGTTACCAAATGCTTTAATATATAACAAAAGTGAAATTGGTTTTATTGTCAGGCATTGAGATTTTATAAAAAGTTGTAAAAATCTATGAAACTAAAATATTCTATTACTTTGGATACAATTGCAATTGCAAATCCTCATTTAAAATATAAATTTAAAAAATAAATAAATAAATAAATTTTGACTTTGTCAGTTAAACTACTTTCAATTATATAAAGAGAAAAATCACTTTTGAAGATGAAGTTAAAATTTAAAATGTATTAGAATATCAATTGAGTATTTTGATATTTTTGAACTTTTGTTTTCTGAGTGTATTTTATTTGAGTTTTGTTAGACTTTTTTCCTATAGCTTTGGGAGTTTTTTCCCCCACATATTTTTTATAAAACTAATGAGTTTCTTCTGTTACATTATAGAAAAGAAAGATGATTTTGACTGGGGAAAATACTTGATGGAAGGTGAAGAAATTGCCCTTGGTCCGAATGTAGACACACCAGTAAGTAGCAATAGGTTAGCTATTGTAAATACAAATATATGCCAAGTGATATATTATTTTTATGGTTCCTTCCACCCTAGAGCAACTTAACTAAAACAGGAATACTCTTCATTAAATTAGTTTATTATTAAAGATTTATTAAGATTTTGCACTGAATTAATAGTACTAGAAAGTTGAATGGAATGAATGTAAGTATCCCTTAAGGAGCTGTGACTCTAGGGGCGCCTGGGTGGCTCAGTTGGTTGAGCGTCCGACTTCGGCTCAAGTCATTATCTCACAGTTCTTGGGTTTGAGCCCCGCATCAGGCTCTGTGCTGACTGCTTGCTCAGAGCCTGGAGCCTGCTTCAGATTCCGTGTCTCCTTCTCTCTCTGCCCCTCCCCCGCTGACACTTTGTCTCACTCTGTTTCTCAAAAATAAATAAATGTAATAAAAAAAAGAAGCTGTGACTCTTGGGGGCTTTGCCACCAAAAATAATTCCATGCTATAATAGTAACTTTCAAGACATTTAGAAAAAAGTGTCATTTGGTTTAGTTTTGCTTTTCTTCTGAAATTTTCTTAATCTTATCATCTAGACAGCTCTAGTCACTACACACTCTAAGGGTAGGTGTATTTCCCTTTTTAATCAGAACTGGTCTGAAGAAAGTGAAGACGAAGATGATCAACAGCCCTTAAGTAGAGAAGACTCTGGGATTCAAGTGGACAGGACACCATTAGAAGAACAAGATCAAAACAGAAAATTGGGGCCTCGTGTCAGCTGGAAAGGTACCATGTGTTCTCAGATGCTGGCATCATTTTCTCATACAAGAATTCTCTGGAAGGACAGGCAATCTTTGGGGATCAGTTCTGTGTGATTTAAGATATTGGTAAGCTCTGCCGTCCTCATAAATGTTTTTAAACCATTAGTAGATCTTTCTTCTATAGTGTCTAAGAAGTGGCACTACAAAATTAATGTTGAAAAGGGATTTAGAGTGAAATTCTGTTCTTTTTTATAGTTCTGAGAACTTAGATAGTCCTAAATGTTTTTTTATTAGAGAAGGGTTGACTTTGCTAGTTAGTAACTAAATAAAAGGAGAAAAGATCTATACAATTTAATTTTAAATTGGAATGTCTGCTTTTTGAGTTTTAGTGAGGAACTATGAATTGGTAGAATCTAGAAAGAAGTGGAAGCAACCTCAGAGTTGTATTACTTCTCTAGTTGTATTACTTCTTCTCATTACTTCTCATTTTGTAGGTAAGGAAAACAAAGTCCTGGTTACATTGTTTTTTTTGTGGTCATGTAACTGTGAAACTAACCCCTTCACTAACCATGAAGCTTGGGATATGTAACCAGACTCTGTTCACTGTACTTGAACCTTGCCACATGGACAAAGAAGTTAAAGCTGATTTGGCATCCTAATGATTTTCTGGCTTATTTTTTCTTTTTAACTTGTGTATTAGACCTTTATCAGAGCACATCATCATCCCTAGTCCATGGAGGAACTTTTAGTTTGGTTTATATCATCTCTTCTGCTATTTCTGATTCTCACTTCCCTTTCCCTTTTTCTGCTAGCCCAGTTGTAGGCACTGTTCTAATGTATTTGATACCTGCGTTATCGCATATGTTGGGTTCCTATAAAACATATTCTGTTGATTGGTATATTCTGTTTTGAAATTATGTACTGGTATTATCCCATGTGCAAAGCTTTGTTCTGTTCCTCTTTTCATTTATCTCTAATTTAAATCTGTCCATGTCACTCTTGAACCTCTCTTCTGTCGCTCCTAACTGCTACATAGATTTCTGCAGTTTGCAATACCACATTTCTATTATCACTTCCCTGTGGACTGTCTTGAGCTGCCTTTGCCCCCTCTACCTAGTGCCATGTGCATTATGGACCTGGCCCCCACAATCTCCTCCCTGCTTGATAAGATCCACCTCTCTGGTTTGGGGTACTTTTGTTTCCATTTGCATTTGACTGCTTGGGATAAGTACTTGTGGCTCCTCAGCTCCTTCAGTTTTTTGTTTGTTTGTTTGTTTTATCCATGTTAGTTAACATATACTGTAGTAATAATTTCAGGAGTAGAATTTAGTGTTCCATCAATTACATACAACAGCCAGTGTGCATCTCAAGTGCCCTCCCTAATGTGCATTACCCATTTAGCCCATCCCCCCCCCCACACCTGCTGCCCCTGCAGCAACCCTCAGTGTGTTCTTTGTATTTTAAGAGTGTCTTATGGTTTGTCTCCCTCTGTTTTTATCTTATTTTTGCTTACATTAATACACTCTGGTTCCATCCATGTTGTTGCAAATGGCAGATTTAATTCTTTTTGATTGCTGAGTAATTGTGTGTGCGCATGTGTGTACACACACACATGCGTGCACACACACACACATACACACACACACACACATCTTCTGTATCCATTCATCAGTCAATGGACATTTGGGTTCTTTCCCTAATTTGGCTGTTGTCAGTAGTGCAGCTATAAACATTGGGGTACATGTGCCCCTTCAGATCAGCATTTTTGTATCCTTTGGATAAATTCCTTGTAGTGCAAATTACCGCGTAGGTCTATTTTTAATTTTTTGAGAAAACTCCATACTGTTTTCCAGAGTGGCTGCACCAGTTTACATTCCAACAGCAATGCAAAAAAAAAAAAAAAAAAAAAAAAAATCCCCTTTCTGTGCATCCTTGCCAACATCTGTTGTTTCCTGAGTTGTTAATTTTAGCCATTCTGACAGGTGTGAGGTGATATGTCATTGTGGTTTTGGTTTGTATTTCCCTGATGATGAGTGACGTAGAGCATCTTTTCATGTGTCTGTTAGCTTTGTGGATGACTTTTTTGGAAAAGTGTCTATTCATGTTTTGCCCATTTCTTAAATGGATTATTTGTTTTTTGGGTGTTGAGTTTGATAAAAGCTAGAACAATTCTAAAATTTGTATGGAACCAGAAAAGACCTTAAATAGCCAAAGTAATGTTGAAATAGAAAAACAAAACTGGAGGCATCACAATTCTGGACTACAAGCTGTATTACAAAGCTGTAATCATCAAGACAGTATGCTACTGGCACAAAAACAGGCACACTGACCAGTGGAACAGAATATAGAACCCAGAAATGGACTCACAAAGGTATCGCCAACTAATGTTTGACAAAGCAGGAAAGAATATCCAGTAGCAAAAAAAAGACAGTCTCTTCAGCAAATGGGGTTGGAAAGCCTGGACAGTGACATGCAGAAGAATGAGCCTGGACCACTTTCTTGCACCATACACAAAAATGAACTCGAAATGTAAGGCAGGAAGCCATCAAATTCTGCTAGAGAAAACAGGCAACAACCTCTTTGACTGCAGCCGCAGCAGCTTCTTACTTGACATGTCTCTGGAGGCAAGGGAAACAAAAGCAAAAATGAACTATTGGGACCTCATCAAGATAAAAACATCCTTGGGTCGCCTGGGTGACTCAGTTAAAAATCCGACTTCAGCTCAGATCATGATCTCACAGTTCATGGATGTGAGCCCCACGTCGGGCCCAGTGCTAACCATATTATGAACAATTTACAGGTCTGAGTACAACAAAATTGAAAAAAAGAATCAGATTCTGTTTGAAGTATCCCATGAAAAACATTAACTAGACAACAACTGCAATGTTAAATCTAGGAATTAGTGTCTAGACATACAAAGGACTCTGAAGGGTCGGTTGGGAAGGAAAGACATGAAACTCGAAAGAAAACAAGAGGGATATCAGTGGCCACTTCACAGAGGGGGCAAGACTGAAGGAGCTTTTTATCTTTTTTTTTTTATGTTTATTTATTTTTGAGAGAGAGAAAGAGAGGTGCAGTGTGTGATCGGAGGAAGAGCAGAGAGAGAGGGAGACACAGAATCCAAAACAGGCTCTAGGCTCTGAACTGTCAGCACACAACCTGATGTGGGGCTCAAACCCACAAGCCATGAGGTCATACCCTGAGCTGAAGTCGGATGCTTATCAGATTATAAGCCACCCAGCCACCCCTTCCATAAGCATTTTAGAAGCAGTAGCAGTTCTTTTTAAAAATCCAGCTGGAGGGGCACCTGGGTGGCTCAGTCGGTTAAGCGTCCGACTTTGGCTCAGGTCATGATCTCACAGTTCATGAGTTCGAGCCCTGTGTTGGGCTCTGTGCTGACAGCTCAGAGCTGGAGCCTGCTTTGAATTCTGTGTCTCCCTCTCTCTCTGCTCCTCCCCTGCACATTCTCTCTCTCTCTCTCTCTCTCTCTCTCTCTCTCTCTCTCTCTCTCCTTCAAAAATAAATAAAAACCATTTAAAAAAATTACAAAAAAAAATCCAGCTGGAATTTTTATTGGGATTGCATTGAATTTATATTTTTAGCTTGGAGAGATTTAATATCTTTACTTTGAAAATACCTACATTAATTCTAATTTTTTGTCCGACAGTTTGGGAATTCTCTTTATAAAGATTATCAGTATTAATTTTTACATGTGTTAATCATTTTTGCTGTGAATGATGTCTTTTTTGTTTTATCACTGGTGTGTGGGAACACTGTTGGTTTTTGTAAATTGTTCTTACATCCAGCATTTGGTGAACTTACGTATTAGTTGTAATAGTTTGTTGACTCCATTGGGTTTTTCTTTCTTTTTTTTTTTTTTTTTTGAGACTGAAGTGTTTAGGAAAGATGAAGTTTTGGGTTTTTTTAATGTTCTTCAGAGAGAGAGAGAGAGAGAGAGCGTGAGTGGGAGAAGGGTAGAGAGAGGGAGACACAGAATCTGAAGCAGGCTCCAGGCTCCGAGCTGTCAGCACAGAGCCTAACTTGTGGCTCAAACTCACAGATGGGGAGATCATGACCTGAGCTGAAGTCAGAGGCTTAACCGACTGAGCCACTGAGGCGCCCCAGGAAAGCTTAAGTTTTAAAGGTGTTCCCAGAATTTTAAAAAATTCTATTTTCCCCAGCTCCCAAATTGTAACTGAATATTGGACAGATTAATTGATGGTAATTTTACAGTATTTGGAATTGGGAATTATAAGGTTTTTCATCATGGGCACAAGTGAAAGGCACATGCTCTTTTTAGAACTGTAATGTTTCAAATGTGCATTTAACTAAATTCATTGAGCTCTTGCTATTCATCATATATTGTCAGACTAAAAATACAAAAAAAAACAAGAAATATTATTCCTTCATATGAAGAACTCACAGTATAGTGTGGGAAACTATATTGTTAACAGATAAACTGTGATTCAGTGTGATAACTGCTATAAATAAAGTGTAATGCTTTAGAGAACCTAAAAGATGGAACAACTTTGAGAGAGGCAGGAAAGGTTCATACAGTCAGAACAATTTAGAATTTATATTTGTGGTCTTGAAAATAGTTATTTCCAAAACTATTATGCAGAAGGAGCCATCTGGGGAAACTGTTTAAAAATACTGATTTTAGGAGAGGAGCCAAGATGGCAGAACAGCATGGAAGCTTTTTGTGTGTCTCGCATCCATAAAATAACAGCCAGACCAACGCTAAATCATCCTACACACCTAGAAAACCAATTGGAAGATTAACACAACAATCTGCACAACCTGAACCACAGAATTCAGCAGGTATGTAACACAAAGAGCTGAACTTGAGGAGCAAGATAGGGAACCCCTTTTGCGGGTGGAGAGAGGACAGAGACTGGGGAGAGGGGGAGCATACAGGAAAATCACCCCTCCCCAAAAGCAGCTGGAGAGAAAGTGGAAAATTGGAAATGGCCGCAGGGACTAAACTAAAAAGGGAGAAAGGAGAAAGGAGAGGGTTTAAATTCCATTAGGACTGTAAACAAGGGGAGCGCAAAGGCTGCAACTGCACAGCTTGATACCTGACAGTGCTCTGGTGGGAAAGGTGAATCCCCAGGAACAGAGTGGGGTCCGGGAGGTTCTTGGGCCACACGGGGAAAGCGGTTTGACTGCTGGAAGGACATTTGGTAGAGACTGTTGAAGCCACCTGGTCCCAGCAGACCCCGGAAGGCAGACACATTCACTGGTGCTGGGACAAGGTTGTTGAGGGTGAAGCCTAGTGTCAGATATGTGTTGTGATTTTCCATGGTCCCTGAAACACTGAGGCTACACTGTCTCGCGATTTTTTGGGGAGGCAGGCTGGCAGCTGGCTGCAGTCTCGGGTCACCGTCAATAGCAGGATCCAGCGGGCCATAGCTCATTCGGCCATCGCTTGGTGAGACCCTCCCACAGAGGGGCGGAGCGGGTCAAAGCCACAGTCCTTCGGAAGTAAGGGACCCAGAGAAAACAACCACATCTGAGACAAAACTTGGGAGAGAGGTACTCCCCGGGGCCTGGTCACAGAGAGTGGAAAAGTGGGGAGTGGATGAGAGCTGAAGACGGATAACTGGTGCGTGATGGTGATCTGGGAGAACAGACTGGGTGGCACCATTTTTCACCGCTCCCGCGCATGCGCACTGATGAGCATTACAGCAATCCACCCCAGTAGGCTAGCAGCACCATCTAGTGGAGAGCGGATCTGTTGCACTGAGCCCCACCCAACTGGGCCAATTTTGCTCTTCAGGAACACAAACCTCACTGCCGGCTTAATCTATGGACTATAAAGAGCTACTTTGACCTACCTCTAGAGGAAAACAAAGCAATTTCAGTCCTACTTCAATCTGTTAGCAGGTTCATCTACTCAATTTTTTTTCTCTCTCTTTTTCCTTTTTCTCTTTTACAATTCTTTTCTTTTTCTTGAATACAGAAATAGAAAAAACTCATTTTTATTTTCAATTTTTATTAAAAATATCTGTTTAATTTTTATTACTGTATTTTTTACTTTTGTGTAAATTTTCTCAAATTATACTTTACTTCCATCATTTTATTTTAGTCTACTTCAGTGTACTCACCTTTTCAAATTTTCAAACAATTTCCTTTTTTTAATTTCTTTTAAAAATATTTTTATTTAATTGTTATTACTATATTTTTTGCTTTTATGTAAATTTTTTCAAATTCTATCTTACTCCCATCATTTGATTTCAGTGTACTATAGTGTATTCACTTTTTCAAATTTTCAAGCGATTTCTTTTTTTTGCCTTTTCCTTTTTTCTTTTTTATCTTTTTTCTCTTTTTCATTTCTTTTCTTTTTTCTTAAATACATAAAATGAAAAAATTCGTATTTTTTAATTTTTATTAAAAATATTTTTCTATACTTTTTTCTACTATTCTCTATTTTCTACTATTCTCTATACTATTCTCTACTTTTGTGTGTTTTAGTCTACTTTAGTGTATTCATTTTTTCAAATTCCCAAACGATTTCCTTTTTTTTCTTTCCTTCCCCCCTTTTTTATTTGTTTTGGTTTTTTTTTGTTTGTTTCTCTAATCTGTCAAACCACTTTCTACACCCAGACAAAAGCACACCTAGAATCTAGCATCATCTATTAGATTTTTGTGTGGGTGTGTTTTTGATTTTTAATTTTAATATTTTTTTAACTTTAATTTTTTTAATTCCAATTTTTCTACCTCATTAAGTCCTTTTATCCCTTCAAAATGACCAAATGAAGGAATTCATCCCAAAAGAAAGAGCGTGAAGAAACAACAGCCAGAGATTTAACTAACACAGACACAAAGCAAGATGTCTGAACCAGAATTCAGAACCATGATAATAAGAATACTAGCTGCAGTCAAAAATAAATTAGAATCCCTTTCTGCAGAGATAAAAGAAGTAAAAAATAGCCAGAATGAAATTAAAAATGTTGTAACTGAGCTGCAATCACAGATGGATGCAGAAGCGGCAAGGATGGATGAGGCGGAACAGAGAATCAGCAATATAGAGATAAACTTATAGAGAATAACGAAGCAGAGAAAAAGAGGGAGATTAAGGCAAAAGAGCACGATTTGGGAATTAGAGAAATCAGTGACCTATTAAAAAGGAACATCAGAATCATAGGGGTCCCAGAGAAGGGAGGGAGAGAAAGAGGGGTAGAAGGGTTATGTGAGCAAATCATAGCAGAAAACTTTCCTAACCTGGGGAAAGACACAGACATCTAAATTCAGGAAGCACAGAGGACTCCCATTAGATTCAAAAAAACCAACGATCAACAAGGCATATCATAGTCAAATTCACAAAATACTCAGGCAAGGAGAGAATCATGAAAGCAGCAGGGTAAAAAAAAGTCCCTAACCTACAAGGGAAGACAGATCACGTTTGCAGCAGACCTATCCACAGAAACCTGACAGGCCAGAAACGAGTGGTGGGATATATTCAGTGTGCTGAATCAGAAAAGTATGCAGCCAAGAATTATTCCTGTATTATCTCATTTGATTTTCATAACAATCTAATAGGTACTTTCCCCATGACTCCAAAGAAGGAAAATGAGTCAAGGCAGGCCAACCAATGTGCCCACCTGGGCTCATGTAATGATATTGGAGCAGACATCAACAACTCAAAGCAGCAGACTTGCCAGGACCCAGCTTGATCTCACCTGCTCAAGTCTGTCTTTCCTACCACTGGGTAGCTGGGTGGTCCCAGACACTGAGCTGACCTCTCTATAAGGTGATGCTAGTGAAACACAAATCAAAAGCCAGGACACAGTCACACAGTGAGAGGGACAAAGGGAACACTGGCCCATCTGAGGAGTGGGAAGGCAAGTGCTCCTGGAGTGCTGAGTAAGCATATTGCCTTAAAAGAATCATAAGCGAGTGATTCAGTAAGTGTGTGTGAGGGTCAGGTCCTAGGATCTAACATTTTGGGGAAGGTATTTGGGGCAGCTTCTTTCTCATTTTCAACTTGATGTATGCAGTCAGATGCTGGCTCTGCTACTTACCAGGCACATAACCTTGGACACATACTTCATTTCTCTTTGTCAATTTTCTCATCCATAAAGTGGGCCTAATAACTGCACCTACATTTGAGGGCTGCAAGGATACGTAGTATGTAAAGTACCCAGAACTAGAGTTAGCCACACTGGTGTTTCTGTAATTAAACTTTTATGGAAACACAGCCACACTCTCATTATATATTGTCTATGCCGCTTTGATGTTACAACAGTGGAATGAGGTAGTTGTGATAAATATTCACTCTCTGGACCTTTATAGGAAAAATAACCCTGGCTTAGAACATTGCTGGAGCATAGGTACTCAAGGTATTATTTAAACCCAAACTCACTTCCAGAATGATAAGCCTGAGTATGTGCACAAAGACAGAAACAAAAGTATTGACTATGGTGGTGACAAATGTGAAACAACAATGTCAATTAATAAGCTGATTATATAAATTATAATATGTCCATGTTATGGAACACTATACAGATATTAAAAAGGAATGAAGGAAAATTTGTGTATATACACTGTGTATGCCAACATATAAATATCTCCAAGATCTTTAAATGAGCCAAAATCATCAAATGGATAGGTACAGTGATATATGCAATATAATCTCATTATGTTACCAAAAGAACACACACAAAAAAACAAAAACTATGTGTATGTACAGAAAAGGCTATATAGTACCACAGAAGTACTGAGGAAATTTCACTTTTAATATATATAGTTCTGGGGGTGCCTGGGTCGCTCAGTCAGTTAAGTGTCCGACTCTTGGTTTTGGCTTAGGTCATGAACTCATGGTTCATGGGATCAAGCCCCGCATTGGGCTCTGCACTGATAGCACAAAGCCTGCTTGGGATTCTCTCTCTCCCTCTCTCTCTGCCCCTTCCTTGCTTGCACACTCTCTCTCTCAAAATAAATAAGTAAACTTAAAATATATGTATTATATATGTTATGTATAATATATATATATATTTATATATATATACACACACACACACACAGAGTTCTGTATGGTTTCAATTTTTTAATAACTGGAAGTTTTATCATTCTTTTCATGACTTAAAAATATTACTCAAGATTATACCGTGCATATTTTCAGACCACAACGTTATGAAACTCGAAATCAACCACAAGAAAAAATTTGGAAAGGTAACAAATACTTGGAGACTAAAGAACACCCTACTGAAGAATGAATGGGCCAACCAAGAAGTTAAAGAGGAAATTAAAAAGTTCATGGAAGCCAATGAAAATGATAACGCCACAACCCAAAACCTCTGGGACGCAGCAAAAGCGGTCATAAGAGGAAAGTATATAGCAATCCAGGCTCTCCTAAAGAAGGAAGAAAGATCTCAGATACATGACCTAACCTTATGCCTTAAAGAGCTGGAAAAAGAACAGCAAATAAAACCCAAGATCAGCAGAAGACAGGAAATAATAAAGATTAGAGCAGAAATTAATGCTATTGAAACCAAAAAAAAAAAAACAAAAACAGAACAGATCAATGAAACCAGAAGCTGGTTCTTTGAAAGAATTAGCAAAATTGATAAACCACTAGCCAGTTTGATCAAGTTAGAAAAAGGAAAGGACCCAAATAAGTAAAATCAAGAATGAAAGAGGAGAAATCACAACCAACACAACAGAAATAAAAACAATGAGAGAGGGGCGCCTGGGTGGCGCAGTCGGTTAAGCGTCCGACTTCAGCCAGGTCACGATCTCGCGGTCCGGGAGTTCGAGCCCCGCGTCAGGCTCTGGGCTGATGGCTCAGAGCCTGGAGCCTGTTTCCGATTCTGTGTCTCCCTCTCTCTCTGCCCCTCTCCCGTTCATGCTCTGTCTCTCTCTGTCCCAAAAATAAATAAACGTTGAAAAAAAAAAAAAAACAATGAGAGAATATTATGAGCAGTTATATGCCAACAAAATGGGCAATCTGGAAGAAATGGACAAATTCGTAGAAACATATACACTACCAAAACTGAAACAGGAAGAAATAGAAAATTTGAAAAGACCCATAACCAGTAAGGAAATCGAATTAGTAATAAAAAATCTGCCAAAAAACAAGACTCCAGGGCCAGATGGCTTTCCAGGGGAATTCTACCAAACATTTAAGGAAGAGTTAACACCTATTCTCTTGAAACTTCTCCAAAAAATAGAAATGGAAGGAAAACTTCCAAACTCTGTCTCAGAAGCCAGCATTACCCTGATTCCAAAACCAGACAGAGACCCCACTCAAAAGGAGAACTATAGACAAATTTCCCTGGTGAACATGGATGCAAAAATCCTCCACAAGATATTAGCCAACCGGATCCAACAATACATTAAAAATATTATTCACCACAACCAAGTGGGATTTATACCTGGGATGCAGGGCTGGTTCAATATCGACAAAACAATTAACGTGATTCATCACATCAGTAAAAGACGTGAGTCATCACATCAATAAAAGAAAGGATAAGAACCATATGATCTTCTCAACAGATGCAGAGAAAGCATTTGACAAAATACAGCATCGTTTCTTGATGAAAACCCTCAAGAAAGTAGGGATAGAAGGATCATACCTCAAGATCATAAAAGCCATATATGAGCGAACCAACGCTAATATCATCCTCAATGGGGAAAAACTGAGAGCTTTCCCCCTAAGGTCAGGAACAAGACAGGATGTCCACTCTCGCCACTGTTATTCAACACAGTACTGGAAGTCTTAGCCTCTGCAATCAGACAACACAAAGAAATAAAAGGCATCCAAATAGGCTAGGAGGAGGTCAAACTTTCACTCTTCGCAGATGGCATGATACTCTATATGGAAAACCCAAAAGATTCCACCCAAAAACTGCTAGAACTGATTCATGAATTCAGGAAAGCTGCAGGATATAAAATCAATGCACAGAAATCGGTTGCATTCCTATACGCCAACAATGAAGCGACAGAAAGAGAAACCAAGGAATCGATCCCATTTACAGTTACACCAAAAACCATACAATACCTAAGAATAAATCTTACCAAAGAGGTGAAAAATCTATACAATGAGAACTATAGAGAGCTTATGAAAGAAATTGAAGAAGACACACACACACAAAAAAAAAAATGGAGAAAGATTCCATGCTCCTGGATAGAAAGAATAAATATTGTTAAAATGTCGATACTACCCAAAGCAATCTACATATTCAGTGCAATCCCTATCAAAGTAACACCAGCATTCTTCACAGAGCTAGAACAGATAATCCTAAAATTTGTATGGAACCAGAAAAGACCCTGAATAGCCAAAGCAATCTTGAAAAAGAAAACCAAAGCAGTAGGCATCACAATCCCAGACTTAAAGCTATACTACAAAGCTGTAATCATCAAGACAGTATGGTACTGGCACAAGAACAGACACTCAGATCAATGGAATAGAATAGAGAACCCAGAAATAGACCCACAAACATATGGGCAACTAATCTTTGACAAAGCAAGAAAGAATATTCAATAGAATAAAGACAGTTTCTTCAGCAAGTGGTGCTGGGAAAACTGGACAAAGACATGCAGAAGAATGAACCTGGACCACTTTCTTACACCATACACAAAAGTAAACTCAAAGTGGATGAAAGACCTCAATGTAAGACAGGAAGCCATGAAAATCCTCAAGGAGAAAGAAGGCAAAAACCTCTTCGATCTTGACCACAGCAGTGTTTTACTCAACACGTCTCTGGAGGCAAGGGAAACAAAAGCAAAAATGAACTGTTGGGACCTCATCAAAATAAAAAGCTTCTGCACAGCTAAGGAAACAATCAGCAAAACTAAAAGGCAACTGAGATTTTCCTGGTGGGGAGGGGGAAGATGGCGGTGTAGGAGGAGGCTGGGCTCACTGCATCCTGCTGATCACTTAGATTCCACCTACACCTGCCTAAATAACCCAGAAAACCGCCAGAAGACTAGCAGAATGGAGTCTCCGGAGCCAAGTGCAGACGAGAGGCCCACGGAAGAGGGTAGGAAGGGTGGCAAGGCGGTGCGCACTACACGGACTGGCGGGAGGGAGCTGGGGCAGAGGGGTGGCCCGCTGGCCAAGCAGAGACCCCGAGTCTGGCTTGCAAAAGTGGAGGGGCCGGACGGAGTGTGTTCAGACAGTGAGCGGGACTTAAAATCTGGAAGGTTGTAAGTTAACAGCTCTGCTCAGAGAGCGGGAAGGCTGGAGGACAACGGGAGGGAGAGTTGATGAGTCCTGGGAGGACAGAGCTCAGTTTGGTGGGGAACAAAGGCGCTAGCCAGCGCCATCTCCCTCATCCATCCCTCAGCCAAAATCCCAAAGGGAACCAGTTCCTGCCAGGGAACTTGCTTGCACCGCGGAAACACCCAACGCTGTGCTTCTGCAGACCCACACCTCCGGCGGCAGGCCTGACTCCCTCCCGCTTCCGCAGGGCCCCTCCTGAAGTGGATCACCAAAGGAGAAGCGAGCTAAGCCTGCCCCTCCTGCCCCGTGCACCTTGCCTATCTACCCCAGCTAATATGCCAGATCCCCAGCACCACAAGCCTGGCAGGGTGCAAGTAGCCCAGACGGGCCACGCCACCCCACAGTGAATCCCGCCCCTAGGAGAGGAAAAGAGAAGGCACACACCAGTCTGACTGTGGCCCCAGCAGTGGGCTGGGGGCAGACATCAGGTCTGACTGCGGCCTCGCCCACCAACGTGAGTTATGCAAGACAGCACAGGGGAACTGCCCTGCAGTTCCACACCACTCCAGGAACTATCCAAAATGACCAAACGGAAGAATTCTCCTCAAAAGAATCTCCCAAGAAATAACAACAGCTAACGAACTGATCAAAAAGGATTTGAACAATATAACAGAAAGTGAATTTAGAATAATAGTCATAAAATTAATCTCTGGGCTTGAAAACAGTATAGAGGACAGCAGAGAATCTTGCTAAAGAGATCAAGGGACTAAGGCACAGTCAGGAGGAGCTGAAAAACGCTTTAAACGAAATGCAAAATAAAATGGAAACGACGACGGCTCGGATTGAAGAGGCAGAGGAGAGAATAGGTGAACTAGAAAATAAAATTATGGCAAAAGAAGAAGCTGAGAAAAAGATAAAAAAATCCAGGAGTATGAGGGGAAATTTAGAGAAATAAGTGATGCACTAAAGAGAAATAATATACGCATAATTGATATTCCAGAGGAGGAAAAGAAAGGGAAAGATGCTGAAGGTGTACTTGAAGAAATAATAGCTGAGAACTTCCCTGAACTGGGGAAGGAAAAAGGCATTGAAATCCAAGAGGCACAGAGAACTCCCTTCAGACGTAACTTGAATCGATCTTCTGCATGACATACCATAGTGAAACTGGCAAAATACAAGGATAAAGTGAAAATTCTGAAAGCAGCGAGGGATAAACGTGCTCTAACATATAAAGGGAGACCTGTAAGACTCCTGACCGATCTCTCTTCTGAAACTTGGCAGGCCAGAAATGAATGGCAGGAGATCTTCAATGTGATGAACAAGAAAAATATGCAGCCGAGAATCCTTTACCAGCAAGTCTGTCATTTAGAATAGAAGGAGAGATAAAGGTCTTCCCAAACAAACAAAAACTGAAGGAATTTGTCACCACTAGACCAGCCCTACAAGAGATCCTAAAGGGGATCCTGTGAGACATTGCTACAAGCATAAAACATACAGACATCACAATGACTCTAAACCCATATCTTTCTATAATAACACCGAATGTAAATGGACTAAATGCGCCAACCAAAAGACATAGGGTATCAGAATGGATAAAAAAAATAAGACCCATCTATTTGCTGTCTACAAGAGACTCATTTTAGGCCTGAAGACACCTTCAGATTGAGAGTGCGGGGATGGAGAACTATTTATCATGCTACTGGGAGCCAAAAAAAAGCTGGAGTAGCCATACTTATATCAGACAAACTAGACTTTAAATTAAAGGCTGTAACAAGAGATGATGAAGGGCATTATATAATAATTACAGGGTCTATCCATCAGGAAGAGCTAGCAATTATAAATATCTATGCGCCAAATACGGGAGCCCCCAAATATATGAAACAATTACTCATAAACATAAGCAAACTTATTGATAAGAATGTGGTAATTGCAGGGGACTTTAATACTCCAATTACAACAAAGGATAGATCATCTAGACACAGGATCAATAAAGGGCCCTGAGTGATACATTTGATCAGATGGACTTGACAGATGTATTTAGAACTCTGCATCCCAAAGCAACAGAATATACTTTCTTCTCGAGTGCACATGGAACGTTCTCCAAGATAGATCACTTACTGGGTCACAAAACAGCCCTTCATATGTATACAAGAATTGAAATCATACCATGCATACTTTCAGACCACAATGCTATAAAGCTTGAAATCAACCACAGGAAAAAGTCTGGAAAACCTCCAAAAGCATGGAGGTTAAAGAACACCCTACTAAAGAATGAGTGGGTCAACCAGGCAATTAGAGAAGAAATTAAAAAATATATAGAAACAAACGAAAATGAAAATACAACAATCCAAATGCTTTGGGATGCAGTGAAGACAGTCCTGAGAGGAAAATACATTGCAATCCAGGCCTATCTCAAGAAACAAGAAAATCCCAAATACAAAATCTAACAGCACACCTAAAGGAAATAGAAGCAGAAGAGCAAAGACACCCCAAACCCAGCAGAAGAAGAGAAATAATAAAGATCAGAGCAGAAATAAACAATATAGAATCTACAAAAACTGTAGAGCAGATCAACGAAACCAAGAGTTGGTTTTTTGAAAAAATAAACAAAATTGACAAACCTCTAGCCAGGCTTCTCAAAAAGAAAAGGGAGATGACCCAAATAGATAAAATCATGAATGAAAATGGAATTATTACAACCAATCCCTCAGAGATACAAGCAATTATCAGGGAATACTATGAGAAATTATATGCCAACAAACTGGACAACCTGGAAGAAATGGACAAATTCCTAAACACCCACACGCTTCCAAAACTTAATCAGGAGGAAATAGAAAGTTTTTGAACAGACCCATAACCAGTGAAGAAATTGAATCAGTTATCAAAAATCTCCCAACAAATAAGAGTCCAGGACCAGATGGTTCTCAGGGGAGTTCTACCAGATGTTTAAAGCAGAAATAATACCTATCTTTCTCAAGCTATTCCAAAAAATAGAAAGGGAAGGAAAACTTCCAGACTCATTCTATGAAGCCAGTATTACTTTGATTCCTAAACCAGACAGAGACCCAGTAAAAAAAGAGAACTACAGGCCAATATCCCTGATGAATATGGATGCAAAAATTCTCAATAAGATACTAGCAAATCAAATTCAATAGCATATAAAAAGAATTATTCACCATGATCAAGTGGGATTCATTCCTGGGATGCAGGGCTGGTTCAACATTTGCAAATCAATCAATGTGATACCTCACATTAATAAAAGAAAAGATAAGAACCATATGATCCTGTCAGTCGATGCAGAAAAGGCCTTTGACAAAATTCAGCATCCTTGCTTAATAAAAACCCTCGAGAAATTCAGGAAAGAAGGAACATACTTAAAGATCATAAAAGCCATTTATGAAAAGCACACAGCTGTCATCATCCTCAATGAGGAAAAACTGAGAGCTTTTTCCCTGAGATCAGGAACACGACAGGGATGCCCACTCTCACTGCTGTTGTTTAACATAGTGTTGGAAGTTCTAGCATCAGCAATCAGACAACAAAAGGAAATCAAAGGCATCAAAATTGGCAAAGATGAAGTCAAGCTTTCACTTTTTGTAGATGACATGCTATTATACATGGAAAATCCGACAGACTCCACCAAAAGTCTGCTAGAACTGAATCATGAATTCAGCAAAGTTGCAGGATACAAAATCAATGTACAGAAATTAGTTGCATTCTTATACACTAACAATGAAGCAACAGAAAGACAAATAAAGAAACTGATCCCATTCACAATTGCACCAAGAAGCATAAAATACCTAGGAATATATCTAACCAAAGATGTAAAAGATCTGTATGCTGAAAACTATAGAAAGCTTATGAAGGAAATCGAAAAAGATATAAAGAAATGGAAAAACGTTCCGTGCTCATGGATTAGAAGAATAAATATTGTCAAAATGTCAATACTACCCAAAGCTATCTACACATTCAATGCAATCCCAATCAAAATTGCACCAGCATTCTTCTCGAAACTAAAACAAGCAATCCTAAAATTTGTATGGAACCACAAAAGGCCCCGAATAGCCAAAGTAATTTTAAAGAAGACCAAAGCAGGAGGCATCACAATCCCAGACTTTAGCCTCTACTACAAAGCTCATCAAGACAGCATGGTATTGGCACAAAAACAGACACATAGACCAATGGAATAGAACAGAAACCCCAGAACTAGACCCACAAACGTATGGCCAACTATTCTTTGGCAAAGCAGGAAAGAACATCCAATGGAAAAAAGACAGTCTCTTTAACAAATGGTGCTGGGAGAACTGGACAGCAACATGCAGAAGAATGAAACTAGACCACTTTCTCACACCATTCACAGAAATAAACTCAAAATGGATAAAGGACCTGAATGTGAGACAGGAAACCATCAAAACCCTAGAGGAGAAAGCAGGAAAAGACCTCTCTGACCTCAGTCGTAGCAATTTCTTACTTGACACATCCCCAAAGGCAAGGGAATTAAAAGCAAAAATGAACTACTGGGACCTTATGAAGATAAAAAGCTTCTGCACAGCAAAGGAAACAACAAAACTAAAAGGCAACCAACGGAATGGGAAAAGATATTTGCAAATGACATATCGGACAAAGGGCTAGTATCCAGAATCTATAAAGAGCTCACCAAAATCCACCCCCGAAAAACAAATAACTCGGTGAAGAAATGGGCAGAAAACATGAATGGACACTTCTCTAAAGAACACATCCGGATGGCTAACAGGCACATGAAAAGATGCTCAACGTCGCTCCTTATCAGGGAAATACAAATCAAAACCACACTCAGATATCACCTCACACCAGTCAGAGTGGCTAAAATGAACAAATCAGGAGACTATAGATGCTGGCGAGGATGTGGAGAAACGGGAACCCTCTCGCACTGTTGGTGGGAATGCAAAGTGGTGCAGCCACTCTGGAAAACAGTGTGGAGGTTCCTCAGAAAATTAAAAATAGACCTACCGTATGACCCAGCAATAGCACTGCTAGGAATTTACCCAAGGGATAGAGGAGTACTGATACATAGGGGCACTTGTACCCCAATGTTTATAGCAGCACTCTCAACAATAGCCAAATTATGGAAAGAGTCTAAATGTCCATCAACCAATGAATGGGTAAAGAAATTGTGGTTTATATACACAATGGAGTACTACGTGGCAATGAGAAAGAACGAAATATGGCCCTTTGTAGCAACATGGATGGAACTGGAGAGTGTGATGCTAAGTGAAATAAGCCATACAGAGAAAGACAGATACCATATGTTTTCACTCTTATGTGGATCCTGAGAAACTTAACAGAAACCCATGGGGGAGGGGAAGGGAAAAAAAAAAAGAGGTTAGAGTGGGAGAGAGCCAAAGCATAATAGACTCTTAAAAACTGAGAACAAACTGAGGGTTGATGGGGGGTGGGAGGGAGGGGAGGGTGGATGATTGGTATTGAGGAGGGCACCTTTTGGGATGAGCACTGGGTGTTGTATGGAAACCAACTTGACAATAAATTTCATATACTGAAAAATAAATAAAAGGTGATTTATAGAACAAAAAAAAAAAGGCAACTGATGGAATGGGAGAAGATATTTGCAAATGACATATCAGATAAAGGGTTAGTATCCAAAATCTACAAAGAAGTTGTCAAACAATGCCCAAAAAAGAAATAATCCAGTGAAGAAATGGGAAAAGACATGAATAGACACTTCTCCAAAGAAGACATCCAGGTGGCCAACAGACACATGAAAAAATGCTCAACATCACTCATCGTCAGGGAAATACAAATCAAAACCACAATGAGGTACCACCTTACACCTGTCAGAATGGCTAACATTAACAACTCAGGCAACAACAGATGTTGGCAAGGATGCAGATAAGGAGGATCTCTTTTGCATTGTTGGTGGGAATGCAAGCTGATGCAGCCACTCTGGAAAATAGTATGGAGGTTCCTCAAAAATCTAAAAATAAAACTACCCTACGACCCAGCAATTGCACTACTAGGCATTTATCCAGGGATACAGGTGTGCTGTTTCGAAGGGACACATGCACCATGTTTATAGCAGCACTATCAACAATAGCCAAAATATGGAAAGAGCCCAAATGTCCATCGATGGATGAATGGATAAAGAAGTGGTATATATATATATATATATACAATGGAGTATTATTCAGCAATCAAAAAGAATGAAATCTTGCCATTTGCAACTACATGGATGGAACTGGAGGGTATTTTGCTCAGTGAAATTAGTCAGAGAAAGACAAAACTCATATGACTTCACTCATATGAGGACTTTAAGAGACAAAACAGATGAACATAGGGAAGCAAAACAAAAATAATATAAAAACAGGGAGGGGGACAAAACAAAACAGACTCATAAATGTGGAGAACAAATAGGGTTGCTGGAGGGGTTGTGGGAGGGGGGATGGGCTAAATGGGTAGGGGCATTAAGGAATCTACTGAAATCATTGCTTTAATATATAGTAACTAGTTTGGATGTAAATTTTAAATAATAAAAAATAAAGTTAAACAAAATACTGATTATAGGCACCTCACTCGGGTAGTCTGATTTTTAGTAGGTTAGCATTTCAGGTGATTCTGCAATGGGTCATAGATCTCACTTTGGAAAACATTGAGATAAATATTTACGAATTGGAATCCTACTTGAGATCCCAGAACTGTTCTATCATTTAACTAAATGATTTTAAATATTTTTGAAAGAAGTATGGTTATCAAAAGGGCATTTTGATACGTTAATAGCATTTAATGACTATACAT
This sequence comes from Lynx canadensis, assembly GCF_007474595.2. Taxonomy (NCBI): domain Eukaryota; kingdom Metazoa; phylum Chordata; class Mammalia; order Carnivora; family Felidae; genus Lynx; species Lynx canadensis. The sequence goes on along the minus strand of NC_044308.2, from coordinate 27,983,537 downwards.
TAAATTTTTGACTCATTGAAATTTTGTTATTTGTGGGAGTATCTGTTAAAAGTCACTGGTTTGGGGTAATATTTAAATTTTTTTGCAACAAAATTCAGTTTCACAGAAAGCCAACAAAATACAAAATGATATATTAAAGAATGGGTTTGGATAGATAATTTTTTGCCTTATAGGAGCTGATGAAAATCATTAACAAAAGTTTCTGAACATGTATATCAACATAAGCAAATATATGTAAACAAAAATGTAGTTTGAGTTGCAAGATTTTGGAAACAGGCAAATCACAATTGTGGATTGCCTTGTTCTTCATTCAGTCTTTTTTTTCTCTCTTTTGAATTTTTTTTTTTTTAGTTGAAGTATAATGACACAATTTTTTATTAGTTTCAGGTGTACAGCATAGTGACTTGAAATTGTATACGTTATAAGATGCTCACCACCCTTAAATGTAGCTATTATCTGTCACCATACAAAGTTATTACAATATTATTGACTGTATTCCCTATGCTGTACTCTTCATCCCAGTAACTTATTTTATGACTGAAAGTTTTTACCTCTAAATCTCCTTCTAGTTCCACCCATCCCCCCCATCCCTCTTCCCTCTGGCAAACACTAGTTCTCTGTGTTTACAAGTCTTTTTCTATTTGTTTTGTTTTGTAGATTCCACATATAAGTGAAATCGTATTTGTCTTTCTCTGACTTATTTTTTTTTTCAACGTTTATTTATTTTTTGGGACAGAGAGAGACAGAGCATGAACGGGGGAGGGGCAGAGAGAGAGGGAGACACAGAATCGGAAACAGGCTCCAGGCTCCGAGCCATCAGCCCAGAGCCTGACGCGGGGCTCGAACTCACGGACCGCGAGATCATGACCTGGCTGAAGTCGGACGCTTAACCGACTGCGCCACCCAGGCGCCCCACTCTGACTTATTTTAATAGCCTCTTGATCAATCCATGTTGTCATGAATAGCAAGATTTCATTATTTTTTGTTGCAGAATAGTAGTTCAACCTCTATATACACCACGTTTTTTTTTTTTTTTAATCCATTCATCTATTGATGGATTTAGGTTGGCTATTGTAAATAATGCTGTAATAAACATACAAGTCCATATATTGTCTCAAATTAGTGTTTTCATTTTCTTTGGGTAAGTACCCAGAATTGTAATTACTGGGTCAGTGGTATTTCTATTTTAATTTTTTGAAGAAATTCCGTACCATTTTCTACAGTGGTCACACCAATTTATTTTCCCACCAGGAATGCACAAAGGATTCCACATCCTTTAGTCCACATCCTTCTCAAAACTTCTTATTGTTACTTCTTGTCTTTTTGATTAGCCATCCTAGATAATGTAAGATTATATCTCATTGTGGTTTTGATTTACATTTCCTTGATAGTAATGCTGAGCATCTTCTCATGTGTGTCTCTTTGCCGTCTGTACATCATCTTTGGAGAACTATTCAGGACCTCTGCCCATTTTTTAATCAGAGTATTGGGGAGTTTTGGTGTTGGGTTGTATAAGCTGTTTATATATTTTGAATGTTAACCATTTGTTGGGTATATCATTTGCACAGATCTTCTCCGTTCAGTAGATTGCCTTTTCATTTTGTTGATGGTTTCCTTTGCTGCACAAAACCTTTTTATTTTGATGTGGTCCCAATAATTTATTTTTGCTTTTGTTTTCTTTGCCTTGGGAGACATATGTAGAGAAATATTGCTAATATTGATGTCCAAGAGATTACTGTCTGTGTTTTTGTTGTTTTTGTTTTTAGGAGTTTTGTAGTTTCAGGTCTTCCATTAGATCTTTAATCCATTTTGAGTTTATCTTTGTATATGGCATAACATAGTCATCTAGTGTCATTATTTTGCATGTAGCTGTCCAGGTTTTTCAATATCATTCTTAGAAGAGACTCTCCTTTCCCCATTGTATATTCTTGCCTCCTTTGTCATAGACTAATTGAGCATATAAACATGGATTTATTTCTGGTCTCTCATTTCTATTCCATTGATCTATGTGTCTGTTTTTGTGTCCATACCATACTGTTTTGATTACTGTAACTTTGTAGTATAGTTTGAAAACTGGGATTGTGATACCTCCAGCTTTGTTCTTTCTCAAGGTTATTCTGGCTATGGGGCGAATTTTGTGGTTCCGTACAAATTTTAGGATTGTTTGTTCTGGTTCTGTGAAAAATGCTCTTGGTATTTTGAAAGAGATAGCATTGAATTTATAGACTGCTTTGGATGGCATTATGGACATTTTAACAGTATTCTTCCAATCTGTGATAAGGGTATACGTTTACATTTATTTGTGTTGTCTTCAATTTCTTTCATCAGTGTCTTATAGTTTTCAGAGTACAGGTCTTTCAGCTCTTTGGTTAGTTTTATTCCTAAGTATTTTATTATTTTTGGTGTGATTATAAATGGGATTTTTTTTCTTAATTTCTTTTTCTGCTACTTTGTTGTTAGTATATAGAAACACAACAGTTTTCCTTATATTTAAAAAAAATTTTTTTTAATGTTTGTTTATTTTTGCGGCAGAGAGAGAGAGGGATACACAGGATTGGTAGCAGGATCCGGGCTCTGAGCTGTCAGCACAGAGCTCAACGCAGGGCTCAAACCCACAAACCATGAGATCGTGACCTGAGCCGAAGTTTGACGCTTATCCAAGTGAGCCACCCAGGCGCCCCAACACTCTTCCTTATATTAATTTCTGTATCCTATAATGTAACTGAATTCATTTATTAGTTCTAATAGGCTTTTTTGGTAGAGCCTTTAGGGTTTTCAATACATAGTATCATATCATCTGCAAATAGTGACAGTTTTCTTTCTTACCCAATTTGGATGCTTTTTAGTTCTTTCTTTTATCTGTTTGCTATGGCTAGGACTTCCAGTATTATGTTGACTAAAAGTGGTGAGAGACTTGTTTCTATTCTGATCTTAGAGGAGAGTTTTCAGGTTTTCACCATTGAGTATGATGTTACCTGTGGGTTTTTTATATGTGGCCTTTATTATGTTGAGTTATATTTCCTCCACATCCACTTTGCCGAGAGTTTTTGTCATGAACGGATGTTGAATTTTGTCAGATGCTTTTTCTGCTTCTACTGAGGTGATATTTTATCCTTCATTTTGTTAATGTGGTTGTATCATGTTGATTGATTTGCAAATATTGATCCATCCTTACATTTCTGGGGAAAATTGTAGTTGATCATCATGGTTGGTGATACTCTTAATGTATGTTGAAATCAGTTTGCTAATATTTGTTGATGATTTTTGCATCTGTGTTCATCAAGGATATTGGCCTATCAAATTTTTTGTGATGTCTTTATCTGGTTTTGGTATCAGAGTAATGCTGGCCTAATGAAATGAATTTGGATTTTTTTTTTTTCTATTTTGAAATAGTTTGAGAAGAATAGTTATTAACTCTTTTTTTAATAATTTGGTGAAATTCACCTAGGAAGTCATCTGGTCCTAGACCTCTGTTTATTGGGAGTTTTTTGATTGCTGATTCAATTTTGTTACTAGTAATTAGTCTGTTTGGATTTTCTATTTCTTCCTTATTCAAGGTTAGAAAATTGTATGTTTCTAGAAATTTATCCATTTCTTCTAGGTTGTCCAATTGGTGGCATATAATTTTTCATAGTAGTCTCTTACAAAATTCTTTTTGTTTCTATGCTATTGGTTGTAACTTCTCTTTCATTTCTGATTTTGTTATTTTGAATCCTTTTGATGAGTCTGTCTAAAGGTTTATCAATTCTTTTTTATCTTTTCAAAAACCAGCTCTTAATTTCATTGATCTTTTCTACTTTTCTATCTCTATTTCATTTATTTCTGTTCTATTTTGTCTGAGTTACTTTCTTCTACTAACTTTGGGTTTGGTTTGTTCTTGTTTTTCTAGTTCCTTTAGGTATAAGATAGGATGGCTTATTTGAGAATTTTCTTGATTCTTTTTAAAAAAAAAATTTTTTTTAACGTTTATTTTTATTTTTGAGACGGAGAGAGACAGAGCATGAATGGGGGAGGGTCACAGAGAGAAGGAGACACAGAATCTGAAACAGGCTTCAGGCTCTGAGCTGTCAGCACAGAGCCCAACACGGGGCTCGAACTCACGGACCGCGAGATCATGACCTGGGCCAAAGTCGGACGCTTAACCGACTGAGCCACCCAGATGCCCCAAATTTTCTTGATTCTTAAGAAAAGCCTGTATCACTATAAACTTCCCTCATAGAACTGCTTTTATGACTCCCAAAGATTTTCAACTTTATGTTACCATTTTCCTTTGTCTGCATATATTTTTTAATTTTCTCCTTGTTTTCTTCATTGACCCATTGGTTGTTTAATATCATTTTGTTTAGTTTGCACGTGTTTTGGGATTTTTTCCCCAGCTTTCTTAATTAATTTCTAATTTCATACCACTGTGCTCAGAAAAGATACTTGATGTGATTTCCATCTTAAATCTATTGAGACTTATTTTATGGCCTAACATGTGATCTGTCCTGGAGAGTGTTCCATGTGCCCTCAAAAAGTACATATATTCTGCTGATTTGGGAAGAAATATTCTGCATCTATTAAATTCATCTGATCTGTTGTGTGGTTCAAAGCCACTGAAGTCTGTTTTCTCTGATGTAAGTATTGCTGCACCAGGTTTTGGGGGGTATGGGGGAGTGGGGAACTGATATTTGCATGGAATATCTTTTTTCATTCTCTCACTTTTCAGTGGGCTGTATGTGTCTTGGGTCTGAAGTGAATCTCTTGTAGGCAGCATGTAGATGGACTTACCTTTTTTATCCATTCAGTCATTCTATGTCTTTTCATTGGAGCATTGAGTTCATTTACATTTGAAGTAATTATTGATAGGTATGTAAGTATTGTTTTTTGGTAATTGTTTTCTGTTTTTGTGGTTCTTCCCTGTTCTTCTCTTGCTCTCTTCCATAATGATTGATGACTTTTTTTAGTGCTCTGCTTGTATTCTTTTCTCTTTTTTGTGTATCTTCTATATTTTTTTGGTTTTTGGTTGTTATGAGGTTCATGTATAACATCCCAGATATATAACACATTTGAAAGGCACATTTTCACTCTACCTCCCCACATTAAAGTTTCATACTAGGTTTATAAGTGATTGATCTACCAACTTTATTATGTGTTTACCAGTAAAATTTTTCCCTTTCATAATTTTCTTCTACTCATAGCCTTTTCTTTTCTGCTTAAAGAAATCCCAATTTAAAAAATAAATTAAAAAAAAAAGAAATCCCTTTAACATTTCTTATAGGCCAGTTTAGTGATGATGAACTCCTTTAGCTTTTTTTTTTTTAATATCTCTCCATAAATTCTGAATAACAGTCTTGCTGGGTAGAGTATTCTTGGTTGTAGGTTTTTTTCTTTCAGCACTTTATATATATCATTGCCACTCCCTTCTTACCTACAAAGTTTCTGCTGAAAAGTTAGCTGATAGCCTTATGGAGTTCCCTTGTATAAAAATAGTTGCTTTTTCTCTTTCTTCTTTTAAGTCTCTCTCTTTATCTTTAATTTTTGGCATTCTATGTGTTATATGTCTTGATGTGAACCTCCTTGGTTCATCTTTTTTCAGGCTTTCTGTACTTGGACCTGGATATCCAACATCCTTGAACCTGGATGTCCATTTCCTTCCCCAGGTTAAAGAAGTTTTCAGCTATCGTATTTTCAGATAATTCTTTTGCCCCTTTTGCTCTCTCTTCTCCTTCTTGGATCACTATAATGTAAATGTTAGTATGCTTATTGCTGTCTCAGAGGTATAACCTAACCTTGTTGTTATTGTTTTTAATTCTTTTTTTCTTTTTGCTGTTCCATTATTTTGCTTTCCGTTATTCTGTCTTAGCTACTGCTATCTAGCTGCTTCTAGATAGCTTCTAGACATCCTCTAATCTGCTGTTAATTCCTTCTAGTGTTTATTTTATTTCAGTCATTGTATTCTTAAGCTCTGATTGGTTCTTTTTATATTTTCCATCCCTTTGTTGAAGTTCTAAGTTCATCCACTCTTTTCTCAAGTCCCGTGAGGATCTCTATGATTATTACTTTCAACTCTTTATCAGCTAGATTACATTTCTCTGTTTCACTTAGTTCAAAAGTTGTTTTGTCTTATTATTTCATTTGGAATATATTCCCTGGCCTTCTCATTTTGTTTCACTTTCTGTGTTTGTTTCTATGAATTAGGTGGAACACCTACGTCTTCCAGTCTTGAAGGTATGGCCATGTATAGGAACATCCCCTGCATAGACTGTATGTCTGGAAACGTAGGCTGGCTGGCTGGAGATATAGCAGGTGCGGGATGAAGATCTGGGGGCAGTCTGTGTCAGGGGTACCCTGATGGTCCAGTTGAACAGCCACAAATCTGGCTGCTTCATGCAGGGGGCCCTGTCATAACAGCTGGCGCTGGAGCAAGCACAGGCCAGGGTGTCCCCAGGGTACTCCACATCAGGGCCATTTTGGCAAGAGGGCTGAAGCTATAGTCAGTGCAGGCTAGGGGTGTCCCACTACCTGCTACACTGGGGTAGCTTTGTTGGGAGGGCTAGAGCTGGGATGTTTGGAGGCAGTGGTGCCATCTTAGGTATGTAACTGCAACTGGTGTTGGCTAGGGGCCCAGGACTCACCAAGGTAGCAGGCCACCTAGAGTGCCCAGACCCTGCTTCCCTCTATACTATCAAGGTTGAGGAGAAACATAAACAGTGGTGTTCACCAGCACCTCTGGCAACTCAGAGAGTTCTAGCTATTCCTTCACTGTTTGGTGGACACTCTAGGGTAGTAAATGGGTTTCCTTCAATTCTAGTCTAGTTTCCCTTTAATCCGCAGCTTTTTCCTGTGTCCTAGGGTGGGCAAATCTTCTGGTCCCTCAGTACTGTCCCTCACCACTGCATTTCACAGCATTGGGGGTCATGTTCCTGTCATTACCATGTTTCTGTCTCTCCTACCCCTCTCTATGTGGTACCTCTGTCTTTTATACAGAAACTGTTCAGTCAGCCCTCAGTTCTTTGGGCAAAATTGGTCCATATGTAGGTATAGATTTGGTATGTTGATGGGTGGAGGGGAATTCAGAGTCTTCCTACACCACCATCTTGGACCTCCCTCCCCATTAGGTTTTTTTCTTTTTTTAACGTAAGCTCTACACCAAACATGGGGCTTGAACTCTTGACTCCAAGATCAAGAGTCACATGCTCCACTGAGCCATCTAGGCCCCCCTCCCATTTGGTTTTTTACATAGATGACCATTATCATCTGCAAGTATTGACAATTTTGTCTCCTGTCCATTCTTGTATCTTGTATTTTCTTTGTGACACATTAATGGTGTCTGTTTTGGCCGGGCCTCTAGTCTGCAGAGGAAGCATCAGCAGTGAGAGCAGGTTTCCTGGAGTGGGTCTCAGTCTAAGAGGGATGCACCTGAAATTCCTTCATTAAGTGTGATTTTGTGTTAGTGAATCATCCTTGAATTCCTGAACTCCCATGATGGTTCTGTTATTTTTTACTACTATTTTTTTTTTTTTAAATAAGCTCTACACCCAACATGGTGCTCAAACTAAAGACCCTGAAATGAAGAGTTGCATGCCCCACCAACTGAGCCAACCCCTGGGTTAGCTATTTTTTAATTCAGAATTTTTCATTTTTATTCTTTGATGAACTTTTTTTATGTCTTTATCTGGTTTTAGAAGCAAGGTTATATTAGCTTATAACCCAAATAACATATCTAATTCTTTTTTTTTAAGTTTTATTTCTTTATTCTGAGAGAGAACGAGTGGAGGGGTGGATAGACAGGGAGAAAGACAGTCCCAAGCAGGCTCCACAGTGGCAGCACTGACCAGGGGTTCGAACTCATGAACCATGAGAGATCATGACCTGAGCTGAAACCAAGAGTTGGATGCTTAACCGACTGAGCCACCCAGGTGCCCCAGATATCTAATTCTTTAAAGCTTAGCACCAGCCCTCAGGGTTTGAGGGTTCTTGAGAGCATCTTTGGTTACCATTTCAATTTCTTTCATGACTATTGAACTATTATTCATGGGGTTATTTAAAATTGAGTACTTTTTTATTTTATAGCCAGTGATACTTAATTAAATTTTGTATATATGTTCCTGTATGTATATTCTAAAGAGCCTTTTTCAGTTGAATGTTTGAACAAGGCCATAAGTCCAAAATTGTGGCATAGTTGATCAGGTGTTTCTTTGTTAATGCTCATAACTTAAACTTACTAAATATCCTTCCAGTAGATGAGCCAAATGGCCGAAGCTGGCTGGAGCAGCATGTTGTTCATCAGTACTGGACAGCCAGATCCTCAAGGTTTCCTCATAGTTTACATTTGCACTCCAATTTAGCCTCTGTCTGGTAAGAAGCTAAGTTTTTCATTTAATGTGTTAATAGAATAAACTTTGATATTTTAATATTTGCTTTAAATTTGTGGTTTAAATCGAGTACTTCCCTAAAATTTAAACTTGTTTTTTTTAAACAATTCTAATTGAACATAGTTTTAAATTATTTAATTATCTTTAAAATGAGATTAATTGGGGTGCCTGGGTGGCGCAGTCGGTTAAGCGTCCGACTTCAGCCAGGTCATGATCTCGCGGTCCGTGAGTTCGAGCCCCGCGTCGGGCTCTGGGCTGATGGCTCAGAGCCTGGAGCCTGTTTCTGATTCTGTGTCTCCCTCTCTCTCTGCCCCTCCCCCGTTCATGCTCTGTCTCTCTCTGTCGCAAAAATAAATAAACGTTGAAAAAAAAAATTAAAAAAAATAAAAATAAAAATAAAATGAGATTATTTAATTATATAATCTGTCTTTTGACTTATTTTCGAAGTGAGTGGATTGGTTAAATTAGGCCATTTATTTGATTTCTGTTTTAATGCACTTATTACAAAATTACAATTACTATTTGCCCAAACAATACACAGTTTTAAGCATTTGACTCAGTCAGATGTAATATAATATATATATTATTATATATATATAATATAATAATTGGAATTATTCTCAAAGTACTTCTCTTAGAGTATTACAGTTGACATGTAGAAATGAGTATGGGAGGGCATTTAAAGCATATTATGTTTATTTGCCTTATTAATTACTTGTTAAATTACCACTAAATGCATATATATTTTTTTAATGTTTATTTATTTTGAGGGAGAGGAAGACAGCACACAAGGGCGGGGGGGGGGGGGGGGGGTCAGAAAGAGGGAGAGAGAATCCGAAGCAGGCTCCACACTGTCAGCACAGATGTCAAGAGTCAGACACTTAACCAGCTGAGCCACTCAGTCTCCCCTAAATGCATATATTCCTTAAGGCATGTAATTTTACTTCATGAGAAACCTTTTCATTGACATTTGTTGTTTACTGTCTAATAGGGACCAACACTTGTATAGCAGTGACCCATTATATGTTCCTGATGACAGAGTTTTTGTTACTGAGACACAGGTTATTCGGGAAACCTTATGGTAAGATCTATTAACCTAAGTGTTAGTGTAGAAGATTTTATTAGTGAGAAGCCAGAATTTTAGTTTATAAGGAAAAGTATTCACAGTTTCTTTACATGCTTTCTAAAAATAGGCCCTTGGGTTTAACCCAAAACTGTTTCTAGTGCTCCCCTACAGGTAGCCTGGGGTCCTCAGTAAACCCATATTTCAGAATTGATTGTGGAGATTATGAGAATTTGGTATGTTTGCTTCTTTCCCATTTTAAATAATTTAGTATATGATTTAATTATATTAAACCATTACTTTTTTAATATCTGAGTTCAAAGAAAGGTTCCTGGTTTGCTAACTGCTCTTAATAGGCAAGAGTTTATCAATGAGAGCCTGTGTCCTATAACTGGAAACCAGGAATCTAAGATTTTAGATTGTGTTCACACAAAAATGAAAATGAGAAATGCAACATGTAGTGCTGGTATTACTGAGATTTCTAAGTTATGGTCCTCTCTACCAAAAAGTATATTGACTTTCTTAAAAATGGGAAATCTGTTTGGGCCATCACAAAGAGGAGGAAATACTTTAACAACACTATTTCAACTTCTCTGTAAGATAATATTGAAATACCCTTGAGTCTTAAGTTAATCAGATAAAAAGATTGATGTCTCTTATTTTCTAATTCTCTGACCTGTTTGCCCCCAACACCCAATTTTGAATCTTTTGTTAAAACTTCTTAGGCATTACTGTAATGAACATTTTTATAGATTTAAAGTACATTCATCTTTTTTATTTCATTTCAGGTTACTTTCAGGGGTAAAAAAGCTCTTTATATATCAGTTGATAGATGGGAAGGTAACTGTGAGAAACAGTATTATAGTAACTCATTTGACACATGTAAGTTATTTGTAATTTTTCTAATTAAAATTAAATAAAAGGATTTATGTAAACCCTGCTCATATAACTTTAGAACATTTTGCAATATTAAAATTAGTTATCAAATCTACTTAACGTCCCAAAGACCAAATTAAGTTATGCATCTTTACAATGCTAGAGAATTCTTTAATAGTGTGTGTTATATTCACATTTAGTTTCAATTTACATGTTCTGCTTTTTGTCAGTTCTATATTGGAAAGCTGTATACTATAAATTTTTTGCTTGTAGCATATTTATTTACCTTATAGGTGTTTTTAAAAAGTATAAGCCACAATTCTATATTCTGTAGAAATTAATGCTTGTATTCCTTTGAGTATAAAACTAAATATTCATTTTGTTCTCTACTAAGCATAGTGTTTAAAACAGTCACAAAATAAATATTTTAGTGAAAGAATATGAATTTGAATGTTTATAGAAGACTCCACATGTTTGCGGTTTGCTTCTATTGTAGAGCTGTTTACGATCAGTGCTAGAACAAATAGCAGCATATGGCCAAGTTGTGTTTCGACTCCAGGAATTCATCGATGAAGTCATGGGGCACAGCTCCGAAAGCATGTTACCTGGAAATGGTTCTCTTCCCAAGAAGTTGACTGAAGCTCCCTTTAGGACATACCAGGCTTTCATGTGGGCCCTGTACAAATACTTTATTAGTTTCAAAAAGGAACTTACAGACATTGAGAAGTACATCATCAATAATGGTATTTAAATGTCCTTCCCTTCTACTCATAAGACATAAGTCATATTTTGAATGCCATCTAGGTTATTAACTGATAAAAGGTTTGAAAATTCTATTGTAAGGGGCGCCTGGGTGGCGCAGTCGGTTAAGCGTCCGACTTCAGCCAGGTCACGATCTCGCGGTCCGGGAGTTCGAGCCCCGCGTCGGGCTCTGGGCTGATGGCTCAGAGCCTGGAGCCTGTTTCCGATTCTGTGTCTCCCTCTCTCTCTGCCCCTCCCCCCGTTCATGCTCTGTCTCTCTCTGTCCCAAAAATAAATAAACGTTGAAAAAAAAAAATTTTTAAAGAAAATTCTATTGTAAGTAAGTAATAATCATGATAATTTTTAAATCATTTTAAATTTGTATTTTAAGCCATTCCATTCCCTAAAAATCCAAATACTATAGAAAGTTTACAGTGAAATTATTCTTTCTGTGCTATTTCTCCAGTCAAGTACTCAGTTCCCCTCCCCAGAGGCAACCAAGTCATAAGTTTCTTGTGCATCCTTCCAGAAATAATTTAAACATATGCAAGCAATGCATATTCATATATACATACCTTGTAGTCTGTTAACTACTCTCTTCAAATTATTTTCTAATTTAAATTTTGAGGATTATATCATACAAAAATGTAAAGAGCCTCCTCATTCTTTTCTACAAATTCTCTTTTACAAAGATGTATGAATGTATAATAGGCTTATCGCCTTTTGTTTGTTGTGGACTTTTTAATTTTATTTTAGAGAGAGAGAATGCAAGCAGTGGGGAGAGGGGCAGAGAGGGAGAGAGAGAATCCCAAGCAGGCTCCATGCTTGGTGTAGAGCCTGATGCGGGGCTCAATCATATGACCCTGGAATCATGACCTCAGCCAAAATCAAGAGTTGGATGCTCAATTGACTGAGCTACCCAGGCACCCCCAACCACCCAACCAATCCCCTTTTGATGAACACTTAGGCTATTTCTGATCTTTTGCTATTGCCAACAGTGCTGTAGTGATAACCACTAACATGTAATTGTACACACGAGCTCCAAGTTATAGCATACATTGTTAATGGAATTGCTAAAGTTAAAGAGTATGTGATAGCATGTGTGATTTTGATACACATCACCACATGGTTTTCCACAGAGAACAGTTGCCAGCAATGTATATGAATACCTGTTTCCTTACACTCTTACCAACAGTGTGCTGTCAAACCTTTTGATCACCAGTATGACAGCTACAAAATGGTAACCAGTGTCAGCTCCCCTCCACCACTTTTATTTTCAACTACTACAAAAAATAGTACCCAGAAGACCTGTATTCTCATCACCCAACTTCCCCAATAACTTCCACCCTTGCATATAGTATGTTATCAAAACTAGGAAATTGACATTGGCACAATACATGTAATTGCTCTGCAGACCTGACATGAGTTTTACCACTTTTGCAGGTACTTGATATTTTGTGGGGAGAGGAGTAATATCTTTGTGTATAGTTTTGTGACACTTTGTCACATGTATATATTTGTATATCCACTTTCATCTTCAGGATACGGAGCTCTGCCAATCCCATGAAAAAACTGGCTCTTGCTCCCCTTTGTAATAACCATCCCCTCACTAAAACAGTAGTCAACTGTTATCTGTTTATTTGCCCAGTGTAGTTTTAATTTGTATTATTATGTTAAGAATTGAAGTCGAGTTTAAGAATCACTTTTATTTCCTTTTCCCTGAAATTCAGTTACTTTATACATTATTTTTCTTCAGAGTTGTTTTTTCTTTAGGGAAATTAGCTCCTTATGAAATGAGATTAAAACCCACCACCGTCCAGTTCGCCATATCTTTCTATGACTTAGCTTTTATATCACATTCTGAATGCAGATATGCTTCCTTGCTAGTGAGTTTGATTCCTTGATATTTTGCAGACACTACAATAACTCTTGCAATAGTGGTGGACAAGTTGTCACCTCGACTGGCTCAGCTCAAAGTTCTCCACAAAGTATTTAGTACTGGAGTAGCAGAAGTTCCACCTGACACTCGAAATGTTGTTCGGGCATCTCATCTGCTCAACACACTGTACAAGGCCATTCTTGAATATGACATTGTTGGAGAAGCCTCTGAGCAAACTGTATGTAAGACTTTTGTCCTCTCTAAGTTGTATGACTCCATTCTGTTCAGCCAAAGGAGTGGTGGGTAGACTGTCATATAGTTCTTTGTAAAAATGGTACTTAAATCGTGTGTCAGACAGCTGTTCAGAGGGTGTTTTTGTTTTTAAAGAGAGAGTGTGTGAGTGGGGGAGAGTGGCAGAGGGAGGGAGAGAGAATCTTAAGCAGGCTCCTCGCTCAGCACAAGCCTGACACTGGCCTCAATCCCATGACCCTGAGATCATGACTGGAGCTGAAATCAAGAGTTGGGTACTCAACTGACTGAGCCACCTCAGGCATCCTTTTGTTTTGGTTTTGGTTTTGGTTTTTTCAGAGTTTTAAAATTGGCTTCTAAATTCAAGGCTACAGGAAACTAGCTTCTTACCTTTAATCGCCAAGGTCACCAGAAGGATGAAGCGATAACAAAGCAAAGCATAAAAGCAAGATGTGAAAAATGCCTAGCTGACTTATTATAGATATTTGCAGCAACTCTTCCTTGAATAAAAATACAAATCTATTATATAAGGTATCTAGAGTAGTCAAATTCATAGAAACAGAAAGTAGAATGGTGGCTGCCAGGGACTGGGGAGAGGAGAAAAGAGAAGATATTTAATAGGTACAGAGTTCCAATTTTGCAACATGCCAGAGATCTGTTTTCACAACAATATGAATATACTTAACACTACTGAATTGTACACTTTAAAGTGCTTAAGATAGTATATTTTTGTGTTACCTGTTTTTTGTCACAATTTTTAAAAATACAAATCTAACTGGAGATTTATAATCTAGAAAACTGCAGGTTTGTTTGGTCAGATACACATTTTGTTTGGATGTTTGGATACACATGCACTAGGTATATTTCCTAGTTTGGTGATGTAACTTTTCTCACCATTTTGATACTGCAGTTCAGTATAAAACAGGTTGATTTCTTTCAGCTATGCAGTTTTTTTTTACTACTTGGAACTATAGTAGAATGAAATCATTTCCTCATTCCAAATGGACATTTTGCTAATAGTGTGCTTTAGATAGGATAAGCGTGCCTCAGTTTGGACTATCCTACTTAGAACTGTTGTTCCTCTTTAACTTTCACTCTCAAGAGAGTCCTGGTATGGACTACAGACAATATGGTCATCTCATATTTAGGTGAGTTTTCATAAGGATTTTATAGAGTATGTTTTGGATTTTTAATTTCTTTTTGTCAAAAAACAATTACTTTTGAAAAGGTGTTTCAGAAATGTTTAAACTTCATTTTATCCAGAGACAAGGGGGTTCTGATAGTTGATTGTGCACACTCTGTCCTCAGGTCTCCCTGCTGTTCTCTCTCTGGGTGGAAACAGTAAGACCCTACCTGCAGATTGTGGACGAGTGGATCGTGCATGGGCACCTATGTGACTGCGCTAGGGAGTTCATCATCCAGAGGTTGGGTCCTACACACAGCTCGGGAGACCTGGGGTGCTGCTCATACCTTTTTTCTCTCACAGGAAAATAATGCACTTTTGTAGTTCAGGTGATACTGAGGGAGACCAGTGCAGTGACAGACTATGTTTTTACCATAAACAAATTGTATTGAATTTTTATAGAAGATGTCAGGAATCAGCCAAAAATATGTCTCCCAAGCTTTATGTCAGTTCACAGCTTTCCTTAGCAAATTCTGCTTTTTAAATGATAGTGTGTTTATGGTTGGCTGGTATGGTAAAAGGCATATTGCTTCCTAAAGAGGGAATTTAGGTGATAATAAGTGGCTTCAACTAATTGCTGTTATAAATTAATCAGTAGGATAAAAGATTTGAAAGTATTATGGAATATGCCTCGAATACGTTTATTTTTCCAAATTAGCTGGCTTTTTTAACCTTCTTAATAAAATATTTAGGAAAACAATTAAGGAAAATCATAATTCACTTATGATTTCCCCTTCAGTTAATTGATGTTTCTGAGCAGAATCATACAAACTGCAAATGTAGAACTCTCTTAACTCACTTTTAAGTTATGCACTCTGTTTAGATGTGTGATTTTTATGGATAGCTATCCATTTAACTCATCAGAAAGGAGACTGTTAAGTCCTTACAATTCTGAAAAGGTAACCCTGCTTATACACTGCAGATGTAAATTAACTAGCCTCCTTTAACTGAATCTCATGTCTGTTATTATATCGTTTTTCATCGATCTTACATGATAATTTTTGTGAAAATGGGATTCTGGCTGTTATTAAAGGGTGGTGAGTGACCATCATTTGATTGTTAAAAGCATTTCAGTTAAGAATCTGTACGGGACGAAAAAATGTAGAAGTGTAGAGATTACTTTTATAGGAAATGGCAAAATCGGTAAACTTTTATTCTACTTCTAAAGAGAATCAAAGTAATCATATTTTGTTTAATTCTAATTCAAGAAACTTTTTGTCATAGACTCTAAGTCTGAAGTTCTCTTTTGGCCAGCAAAAGAGCAGGACGCAGGATGAAAAGCAAGAGATGGCTAATATCCTGGAAGACAGGAGCCCCAAATAAGGGTCCTTGCCCCGTTTTTATTAAGATCAGAAGGCTTACAAACATGGCGATGGACATGCACAAAGAGAGACTGAATCTGTGAACATTAACTTGTAGACGTGAGGGAAAGGGAGTCTTGAAGATATTTGGGGTTAGGGATGTGGGTTAATACAAAGCAGAATCCTGACACCAGGGCAGTCAGGCAGGAGGTTGTTTACAGCAGACATGAAGCACCACCTTTGTTTATCTTAGCTAGCCTAGGGGATGAGACTGGTAGGGGAAATAACCTCAGAGTTAACGAGGCACCTTTCTTTTGTTAATCATCTCCTCTCCGGGCTGCTTCAGCTGCAGCCCAACAGTCTGTAGCCCAATTTATCTGTTTACCTAACTTGTTCCTTTCCTCCTGTGAAAGCAGCTTTCTGCTATACTACTAAACTGGGGGGTGCTTCCACCCTGAATATCTAATCTTGTTTATTTCATATGTTCTATATTGGGGCTTCTGCCCCACCTTCTCTATACTTATTTACCTAATCTTGTTTACCCAAACCAAGGTGTGATTATCCTATGGCTTTGTAATTCTTTATGCCTTGTTAACCCATTGGTATAAGCCCAGGAAATTTCTAAGCTTATTCCCTACAACTTTTTACTTAAATTTTACCTGTGTCATTCAGAGTATTTATCCACTTTTCTGTTAAACTGAAGTCAGATAAAACCTCTGCCCCATTTTGCCTGAAGATTGCTTCATATTACTAATAATTGATATTATTGTGTTTTAGAATGTCTGGACAACATGCCTAAGCCAAAACAGATACACTGTTGTTTTTAAGGAAGTAAAGTTGAAGTTTAAAATTCTTTTGAATCTTTATAGAAACAAAAATGTTCCAGTAAATCACAGAGACTTTTGGTATGCAACTTACACACTATACAGCGTATCGGAAAAGACAGAAAATGAAGAAAAAATGAGTGATAATGCTAGTGCAAGTTCTGGCAGTGACCAGGGGCCCTCCAGCAGGCAGCATACCATGGTGTCCTTCCTCAAACCTGTCCTTAAGCAGATAATTATGGCTGGCAAGTCAATGCAGCTGCTGAAGAACCTGCAATGTGCAAAGAGCACCACATGCCAGGACACAGCCAGAGGTAGAAGGTTCCTTTTCCATGTATCCCTCAGCATTTGGGCAATTACTCTGTCTTCATTTTTGTCATCCTGAAATATGTAATTATTTTGTAGTTTGAAAATTATCAAAGCCTTTTACTTTCATGGAAATTATCACCTTGTTACTTCTCCTAATTGAAAAGATTATCCTCAGTGGAAACTTTTAGCACTGTTTCAAAGGCAGTGATTGCAGTGATGATAAATTCCACATGCTTTTTCCTTAGTCTGGATTCCTTAGAACTGGTCATTTAAAAAATAAATCTCTAGCATTTCTTAATGCAGTGCAGCATTTAGCTGTTGAGGACATAAATGTAAACCCTGGCAGATATGAATTTGTTGGTTAGCAGTTTAGACTTGATCATAGATTTCAAGAAAATCTTGATATAATTTATGGCTTTTTTTGATACAATTTAAGCAATATACTTCAACTTTTAACAAGTGACTAAAAAGATTTGAAAGGTGTATATATAGCCTTAATTGTTTTTAAATCACCTTAAGGTTACATTACTTTGAATTGTTGTATTTACTTTAAATAATATTTTCATTTTGTGGAATATTTCCTTTTTGACTGAATAATAAAATGTAATGAGCTTTCGGGACCACTGTCAAAAGTGTTTTCCCCAATGAAATTATGACTCCTATAAATATTATAGTGCTGTCCAGTATGGTGGTAACTTAACTTTTAAGCACCCTACTTAGGGTGTTACTCTGTTCAGAAAAAATTAGCTCATACTTTGAATGTTTATGAACTTTGCAATTATCTAACAGGGTATAAAAGTATTTAGTTGTACTGTACTGTGGAAGTAAAGAAACAGGGATAAACTCTCATAGGCCAGCCAAAGGAAAAATACCAGACTATATTAGGATAAAACTACCTAATGCTACCTAATATTATTTACAGGAATATAGTTCACCAAACATATT
Source organism: Lynx canadensis (assembly GCF_007474595.2). Lineage (NCBI taxonomy): Eukaryota > Metazoa > Chordata > Mammalia > Carnivora > Felidae > Lynx > Lynx canadensis. Next base: position 27,965,810 of record NC_044308.2, on the reverse strand, counting down.
TCTTTGTTTCAGATGCAGAGAGAAAAAGCTTGTATACCCTGTTTCTGGAATCTGTACAGTCGCGTCTTCGACATGGAGAAGATTCCACTGCACAGGTCCTCACTGAGCAGCAGGCTACCAAAGAGAACCTAATTAAGATGCAGTCCATTGCTGAAAGGCATCTTGAACTGGATGATGTTCACGATCCCCTGCTGGCAATTAACTTTGCAAGGTGATACATACCTGCAAGATTTTAGATAATTGAAATGGCAGAATCTGTGCAGTATTTAGTAACTGTTAATTTCTGCTAGTTAGGGCTTTCCAGCCTTAAAAATAAAAACCTTTGTAGCTTATCCTTTCTAATGAATGGAATGCAAGAGGGCACTGTGTTCAATTTGGCCTCCTTGTTTGTGAAAGTCCATAGACTACCTTGTGTCCTACATCCATGGGGAGTTGCTGTTACTCATACAGAAGATACTTCTGAAAGTCTAGGTCTTGTGCAAGCATGTCACACACACACACACACACACACACACACACACACACACACTCTACTTAAAATGTATCTTGGCCCTTAGGTGGTTTTAGGCGCACCATGCCTTACTGTCTAATGCATTGCCCTTATTCACCTCATATACTGCCTGAGACGCAGTGGCTAAAAAGACCTACTCAGTACTTGACCCTTAAGGCAGAAGTGGTTGAAAAACTGTTTCACTTAAAGGATATTTGGGGTGGGCGGGGGGAGTTTCTTTCTGTAATAGTTGGTAATTTTAAGACTAAAAGTAAAAATGGGACTCTGGAGTTTTGCTTTTAAGGGAATTCTGTTGATAGCAGCTCATAAAAAAAAAAAAAAAAAAAAAGACTCACGTTTTTATCCTAAAGGTTGTATTTGGAACAGAGTGACTTTCATGAGAAGTTTGCTGGTGAAGATATATGTGTGGATAGATCATCAGAATCTGTGACATGCCAGACTTTTGAGTTAACACTGAGATCTTGCCTCTATCCTCATATTGATAAGCAGTATCTCGAGTGCTGTGGAAACCTCATGCAAACTCTGAAAAAAGACTACAGGTATAAAGGAGTAGTTTAATTTTGGAAGTAGTCAGTAGTTTATTGCACTTTAAGAACAATTGAAATTATTTTAAAACCTATGTTTCAAGTTAATTTTTAATAAAGTAGGAAATGAGTATGCAATGAATAATTTTGAGAGAATCAACTAGCCATCTGTGTTTCACACCATTATGTTGTGAAATTTAATCCTTTATTTCTGAGACTCTACCCCAAAAGAAATACAGAAAAAGCTTGTTGCACAAAAATGCCCATCTGAAAGTTTGCTGTCAGAGGGAAGAACATGAAATTACTTAGTAATAGATGACCAGTTCTTTAAATTATGGCATATCCATAAAAATGGCATATCCATATAAGCTTTGGCAAATCTGTCATGTATGAATTTTATAAAGTTTATGTTTCTCCAGAGTTTTAAATAATGTAAAATGTTCTTAAAGCTTAAAAAGGATATATAATATAGTGGGAATTATATTTTTTCAAATGCATAGAAAAAAAAGACTAGAAAGAAATATCCCAAATATTAACAGTAGAAATTCACTATGAATAGCAGGATTTGGACTGACTAGTTTGTTACACTCTTTTTTTTACACTTTTTTTTTTTGTTTATTTTATTTATTTTGAGAGAGAGTGCACGTGTGCGCAAGTAAGCAGGGGAGGGGCAGAGAGAGAGGGAGAGAAAATCCCAAGCGGGCTCTGCACTGTCAGCACAGAGCCTGATGTGGGACTCGAACCCATGAACCATGAGATCATGACCTGAGCTGAAACCAAGTGTTGGACACTTAACTGACTGAGCCACACAGGAGCCCCTAGATGGTTACACTTTTTTTACTTTGGCCATCTTTCTACAGTGTTATAGAAAAGTAACATTTCTTTCTATTAAAGGCAAACATATACTATTTTTATTATTTTAAAAGTCTCTAAGAGGTGTTAGTATTTTGGGATTTCTTTTTGTTTGTTGTATTTCTGTTTTTGGTAAATGTAGAATGTAAAACTCTTTCAAAATTAGTAGTGTACAAAATCTGCTACTGATCTAAAATTCTGTCTCATGAGTGTAAGATCTTTCTGTAGCTTATTTTCTCTCCATTTAGATTGGTTGAGTACTTGCAGGCCATGAGAAATTTTTTCTTAATGGAAGGTGGAGATACCATGTATGACTTCTACACATCAATTTTTGATAAAATAAGAGAAAAGGAAACCTGGCAGAATGTGTCTTTTCTTAATGTTCAGCTTCAGGAAGCAGTAGGACAACGTTATCCTGAAGATAGTTCACGGTAAAATATATCACCTTTTTATTTTAAATAATATAAAACAATCCATGTGTAATAACTCCTCTGTGAATTCTTACATATATCATTTATTCCTCACACTAACCCTATGAATTTTAACATTTTTCATATTAGAAAACTGAGGCCGAAGGTAGCTACATGACTTAACCTACTAAGCAAGAAGTGATGATGAGCTGGTGCCATGTAGGCTGTCAGGGTCTGATGTCCTCCCTCATAGGACAGTGTTAGCCACTGGGTGTGGAATTTCTCTGCCCACTGGCCTCACCCTCCAGCCAAATGCACTGGCCTTCTTACATATAAGTCTTAGGCAGTGTTTTGAAACAAGAGCAAAATTCTCAGGGCCTGCTGAGGCCTGAGCTCCAGGCCTCATAGACCTTCACTTCTACCACATGCTGTTGGTCAAACCATGTCATAGGCCAGCTAGGTTCAGTGGTGGGAAATAGATTCCACCACTTAATGGGCAGAGTTGCATGTTTTCAAACTGTTAGGTGAGCTTATCCCCAACTGTGGAGCTAATCAACCCTTTCTCCCTGTCAGTATGCCTGCTGAACAACTCACCCAGGTCTGTGGGTTGGTGCCATCAAATCTTTGTGAAGCAAAGACTCATCTTGTACACTGCTTGGCAATCCTTTTTCCTGTTCCATGTCCCTGTTCAGCTCTCTTTCTCAGCTCCCTCAATGGTCCTTCAAAAGTAATAGTCATAATAATTAACATTACATGCCAGACAAAGCATTCTTTCTCTCATAACCACACCCAAGTTCCCAACCTACTACTTAGTAGATTATTTTTATTTTTAATTTCTTTTATTTTTGTCACTCTTATTACCTTTAATTCTTCTATAAAAGCAGAATTTTCATCAGTTATGTGGTTAGTAAAAGCAGGGTGTAACAGCTGGATTCTTTCCATAAGAAGTAATTGGTACCCAGCAATCCCCAGAGGGAGCTAGAGAAAGTTGTTTTTCACTACCAGCAGAAACTCATGAACTTGTTGTATTTAATATGTTGCAGTCTATTACAGTTATTTTTGTTGCTCAGACTGTCTCATTTTCACCCAGAGGGAGACCCTTCATTCAGCCCTAGTAATCTCAGAGAGCATTCTTACTTTCAGGACTAGATGTCCAGGCTTGTCTTGTGCACCTCCTGCTAGGAGCAGTAGTCCCATTTAATTGATGGCTTAAAAAGCCCTTGATCTGGTGCCAGAGTGTTCATCAGTATTGGATTGTCAGTACTTCTGGGCTTTCTCAGTTGACAGAGCTGGGAAATATGTAGGAAGAAAAAATCATAAGCTCATATTGATATTTCCAATTTATATTAAAGATTCATTTTTCACTTCTTTGATTTTCCTTTGTATTTCTTCCCTTGAGTGCTTACTAATACATTGATATAATTAATGGTTTTATTCTCTAAGTAACAGTTCCAAAGTGACAATAATAGCAACAAGCCCACTGAGAGTTTAAATTAATGCTTGTGATTGTTTTCTCTTCCTCTACTATCAAGCCATCAGAATACTGTATTTCAAGGTCACTTGGAATAATTCTCCATGTGATTATGCTACCAACTTAATGTAGGGTCAAGTTCATTTGTTTTAGTTTACTTTCTACTTTTAGGAATTTCTATTTCTGTTTCTTAAGTTAAAGTCATTGGTACAAAAGGAGATCTGTCTAGGGAGCTGCTTCTCATGAGAGGGCAAGCTTTTACTGTCTGGTTCATTTCTCAGCCTCATTTCTAGTATGTGTACACATATAGACACATCATGTTCTCTCTCCTACCACACTTTACATTTCAGGGATTCAGAATATTTCTGGTTTGCCCAAGAGCTATACTTTCCCTGCTTCATAGCTTCCTCTAGTTATGTGCACTTCCATTTGCATGGCCTGGCAATGGTCTGCTTTCCTACAAAGTCCTGCCTGGCCTAGATTGGTGTAGCACCCTATATCTGCTTTGTGATTTGCTCTGGGCTCTGAGGAGAGGGATTGACTTTCTTTCACCTGCTTGGCATGGTGATGACAAATAACGTATTCAGTTAGTGCCTTCTGAGTACTTAGTGGATACACATGTAACAAATTTATGGGCTAAAAAAATTCTGACTAGTGCCTGTGACATGGAATGAATTGGTTAATTTATAAGTCACATGCTATGTTTTCCATCTCTAGTTGTAAGGCTGCCTCCCCACCTCCATGGTACACTTAAACCTTCCATGGTCTGCATTCCAGTTTCATCACTTGGTGCCCCTATAATTGTGGGAGAGTTACATCATTTCCTAGTCTTCTGACAGGACTACTCTGAGGATTAAATGAGTAAGGGCACTTAAGTGCCCACGTAGTGCCTGGTGCAAGGACATTTCCTTGCATATTTGTTGATTATTTCTAGTGAGGGTTACTTTCAAAGCATCATTAGGAAAGAATGGATGAAGCAGTGTGCAACACCTTTGCTTTGGAAGCAGACCCCGTTCTTGTTGACACACTTGCATACACACTCTTCAAGGCAAGGAGAGCAACCTCCCCCCCACTATCTTCAGCAGAGGGTCCATCTTCTGAGCCTGTAGCCTGAATTTTGTCCCAATTAAGCACCCAACCTATTACCATTATATTTTCTTCCCCAACTTCATCTTTTTTCCTAATTAACTTACTACACTTAAGAGTCTCTTTTTCATAGCTAAACCCATTGTTTAAAAACTTTGCCCCTCTTCTAAAACCAAATTCTTATTCTGGAATATAGGCTAGAAAATAGCACTTTATTTAAATATTTGCATTCCTTTTATGAAATATGTCTTCTTTGAAATATGTAAATAAAATAAATGGTAAAATGCTAGTGGTTTTTTAGAGTTTTTTTTTATGTGAGCATAGAATTTTCAAACTAAAACTGAAATTTCTTTATCTAGTCTGTCTATATCTTATGAAAATGTTGACACAACTAAGAAGAAACTCCCTGTTCATATCTTAGATGGTCTAACCTTGAGCTACAAGGTATGTGCTAATACATTTAGTAAGAACATTGTTTTCTATTAAAATTGTAACGTGCAAGTAATAGGTTACTTTCTACTCTAATTTCCTGTTTTTGTTTTCATAGATCCCATGGCCTGTGGATATTGTTATAAGTTTGGAATGTCAGAAAATTTATAATCAGGTGTTCCTTCTCTTATTGCAGATAAAATGGGCAAAATATAGTCTGGATGTTTTACTATTCGGTGGTAAGATTTGTTTGCAACAGATAAATTATAATTTAATTTTAGCCCTGAAAAAAAGAAGTAGGTGATCTTTGGTCATATTTTATGTATATACAAGTGCCCAGATGACAAGTATTTATAGTAACAGTTTTACAGATGGCAGAATTAACTTCCCTGAATGAAATACCAGGGAATTAGTACTGTAGTCAACCTGAAATATAGCAACTTGATTAGGAATTTAGCCAGAATAAATATTCTTAAATTATGCAAAAATTTTTAATGACAAGTTATTGGGACTTTGCATTTAAATTTAAATGACAGTGATAATCAAGGTGATAAGGAGGAACTTTTCACTGCTTTACCTTCCAGAGACACTGAAGGCATGGTCCCTGATGTGACTCCTGTAGAGTGCCCTTTGCGGGTTGATGATGACACCAGAAGTCCCACCCCTGTGCAGTGGTATGGGTGGGGCCTGAGTAGATGTTCTTCTCACCTACTCTGATTTTGCATCTTATGCAGAGCTGACTAGTACTGCTGGAAAACCACAGTTCAGAGAAGGACTTTTATGTGAAGAAGACACAACTGTTCAATTTGGACCACAGAAGGAAACAGTAAGACAACAGATTCATCGTATGTTCCTCTTGAGAGTGAAGCTCATGCACTTTGTGAACAGCTTACACAACTACATCATGACCAGGGTTTGTGTCTGGATTACTTGTGATATATTTATAGGTAAAAAGCCCACAAAATACTTGTAGACTGTAAGTGTGAAAATAGCACATATGAAATATTTGATCATAAAATAACATGGCAGTGGAGGGAAATATTTTTTTAAACATTCCACAGAATGTGTATCTTGAGACTCCTGTCCCTCCTGTCCAGCAGCCTCTTGGAAGAGGCATACCCAGAGCTCCTCTTTTGGAATCGCCTTTAGAACTTGTAGTATAGCCCTCTAAACTTTATTAGTGGTTAACAGATCTGCCCCTGGAAAATGGCTTCAAATTTTAATAACAGCCAAAAAATCTGTCAGGCTAGTGTGGTATATAAGGAGATAGATGCAGCCAGATTATTTTTTTTCTTAAAAACAAGAGGCAACTCATTACAAAGTAAGTGAAACTACTCTCTTACACATCTTAAAACCAGATCTAGAGGAAGTCTGGAAGAAGAGTTCAGATATTTGAATAGTGGCAGTGTTGTTGGAAGACAGTACTCATTTGGGATTTTTTTTTTTTTTTAACGTTTATTTTTGCGACAGAAAGAGACAGAGCATGAACGGGGGAGGGTCAGATAGAGGGAGACACAGAATCTGAAACAGGCTCTAGGCTCTGAGCTGTCAGCACAGAGCCTGACGCAGGGCTCAAACTCACGGACTGCGAGATCATGACCTGAGCCAAAGTCGGCCGCTTAACCAACTGAGCCATCCAGGCGCCCCCTCATTTGGGATTTTAAATGGTTGCTTTAAAAAACTAATTTGTAGTCATTCTGGTATAGAAGCTCTGAAACTCATTTTATTTGAAAGAATTGAAACTTTGAAGCCTGTGTTTTAGACATGATGCATATGGCAGAGGTACTCTCTGTTTACCATGCATTAGTGGCCTTCAGAGGGCCAGCCTTAAGCCCTTAATTATTGAGAGTAATTGGTAGTTTAATTTTTTGCTTAATTTGTTTCTTGTTTTCTAGTTGAAGAACATCTGTGCTCCTTTTAAAGAAAGACCAGTATATAAACATTGGGACTTAAAAAAAAAAAAAGAAACATATAAATTCAATTTACCTGATAATTGTTGTTGTTGTTATTGTTGTTGTTTTTTTAATCAGTGCATTTGTCCCTCCCCACCAGAAACAGTCTGCTAGTCCAAAGTAAGGCATTCATTTACCATGCAAATGGATTTCCTAAAGGACTGGCATCTACCATTATTCTAGGATAAGAATTTCAACCTTTAAAGAAGGTACTTTGTGAGTTTTACAGTTGTAATTATTGAAGAAAGAATTTGAGAGGAGTAGAAGAGGTTGGTAATAAGTTTTGTGTCTGGCATACAAGTCCTCAAAGAAGTCTGCTGATTAAATTTTTCATCTTTCTCTTCCAAGATTCTTCACAGTACAGGACTAGAGTTTCAACATCAAGTCGAGGAAGCCAAGGATTTAGATCAGTTGATTAAAATTCACTATAGATATTTGTCCACCATCCATGATCGATGCTTGCTGAGAGAAAAGGTACATGAGATGTCACCTGCAGATTTGGCCAGTTGAGGCAGGAAGGAAGCTGGTCAAGGGAGGTTGTCTCTGTATTTTGGAATTTTAAGGATATTTGTTACGAAATGACCAGGTCAAATGAAGTATGTGTACTATACTACTAGAAATTATACCTGAGAGAAACAAATGAGAACTGTATTGTGATCATCTGCACCCTGCTCTGTGCTTGGATTCAATTGGAAAATTGTGTCTGCAGTTGTGGAATAATAGTGTTTTAGTCAGGAAGTACATCCAGCTTAGTGAGAATATATGGGATTAAGTCAATTTATAGCCATTGGAATTACTTACTCCCTTTCGTTGGTGAACTTAAATGGCCATCCCAGGAAATGGTCACTTGCTTTGTTGGTCAGACTCTGCTGGTAATACTCCCGGTATCATAGGTGCATTAGATGTGTGACCTGATTCCATATCTGATTCCAAGTGCACTTATTCAGAGCCTAGTACCCTTCTTTATTTGATTCAAGGCAGTCTTTTAAAGTGTTGGTGTCAGTATCCAAACATAGTTACAGAGCCTGTGTTCTCTCTGTGGCTTTGATCTCCAGGTCAGTTTTGTGAAAGAAGCCATCATGAAGGTACTGAATTTGGCTCTCATGTTTGCGGATGGTTGGCAAGCAGGCCTAGGGGCATGGCAGTAAGTATGTAGCTTGTGACCATTTCAGCTTCCCTTTTAACTGGCTTCTTTCTGGAAGCCTTTTTTTTTTTTTTTTTTTTTAAGTAAGCTCTTTGCCCAACATGGGGCTTGAACTCATGACCCTGAGATCAAGAGTCACATGCTCTACCAACTGAGCCAGTGAGCCACCCCACTAATGAGAGGAAGAAGAAATGCCTTTTTTTAAAAAATACATTCTGGGAGCCTTTTTTCTCAATCTTGGCAATATATCATATATCACTTATATTTAAGGGAAGAATTGAATGTGTTCACCTTAACTAGGCAGCATCAAGAAAGTGCAGTTTTTTAAGAACGGTAAAACCAGAAAAATATGAAAATTTAAATTAGAACAAATAAATATTCTTAGGTTGCATTCATGTATTCTTGTATAGGTTTTATTAATTATGAATTTCAAACATATACAGAAGTAGAGAGAACTGCGTAACAAACCCTGGTTGCCCATCACCCCATTTCAGCAGTTACCAGCAATGACCAGTTCTGTTTTGTGTTTACCACACACCCCTGTTCATACTTGCTGAATCATTTTAAAGCAAATTCTGGATGTTACAGTAGATTATAGTCCAGAGTCCCATAGAAAGACAGATGCCCTGAAGTCAGAGTACAGTTGTGGAGCTCAGAGCTTGTTGCTCTTCCTATGTAGAGTGCCATCCTCTACTGTTAACCTGAATGTACAGTTCAGTAGCTTGTCCTTGTCTTGTTCATAAAATTAATGTAATGATGATGCCTCTGTTACTTCTCAGAAATAAAAATACAAGTCTGGTTGACTGGGCTGTTGAAATAATAGCTTGTACTAGTCAGTAAAAAGGGGAGAGTTTATGATCTAATTTAAAATCTTAGTCTATGGCTGTATCAGTCTATGGCTGTGTCTACAGTCCTTGTCTGTATGAAGAAACTAAGAGTGTAGGTAAAATCCATAATTGAAATATTATGAAAAAGGATGAAAATAAAAGTCTTATTTGTTTTATTATGGGTGTCTCAAAGTGTGTAAAGAACATTTTTATGTTCTAAATAGGGTTTTGTATCTTTAATGTATTCTTTGTTTCAAAAAGAAGATATGCTTGTGAAAAGTGAAAATACAGAAATGTGTAATGGAAAAGGGAACACCCCAGTCATCCCAACTCCAGAATTCAATGCGACCCCACAACAGCACAGTTTTATGTGTTAATAACTCTTTCCTTCAAACATTTGGAAAGCTTTTATTTTGAAGTGGGGCAGGAAATTTTCTATTTTATAATCTTTAGACTTAGGAAATTTAGCGAAAGTACATTTGAAATTATCCCAAAGATATTTTGTAGCCTATGTATTAACACTTTATGCACTTATTTAAGTTAAAATTTACTTTCTTTCCTAGAATGGAATCTATAGAGAAAATGGAGTCCGATTTTAAAAACTGCCATATGTTTATTGTAACCATTTTAAACAAAGCTGTCTGTAGAGGATCCTTTCCCCATCGTGAGTATACCATGTTAAAATAATTTTTACTGCTTTTATATTTTCTTGTAGCTAAGTCTGCATGTTCTTGCTTTGGTACTAATCTCATGAAAAATTATAACTTTTCACCATTTCAAACCTGGAAAGTCCCTCAGCAGTTGTGCCATGCTTTGACTTGTTTTTTCAGAATTACAGTTGGTGAGTGAATATGAGATGTAAAACACTGAGACTAAAGATACTGCTTTTTACTATGTGATTTGGTATACCAGTGGATTTCTAGAACCATTATTAGGTAAAGCAGAAGGCAAAATAGATCTCAGTCATACTTTACAATTATACGTAGCCTTTGTAACTATTCCTTTCAAAAGATAGGTATTTTTTTAGCAATTTGAAAAATTCCCATGGCTGCCTCTTACACAGGAAAGTGCAAGCATGACAGTTCAGAATGTAGTGTGAAGCAGGGGCGCCTGGGTGGCGCAGTCGGTTAAGCGTCCGACTTCAGCCAGGTCACGATCTCGCGGTCCGTGAGTTTGAGCCCCGCGTCGGGCTCTGGGCTGATGGCTCAGAGCCTGGAGCCTGTTTCCGATTCTGTGTCTCCCTCTCTCTCTGCCCCTCCCCCATTCATGCTCTGTCTCTCTCTGTCCCAAAAATAAATAAACGTTGAAAAAAAAAAAAAAATTTAAAAAAAAAAAAAAAAAGAATGTAGTGTGAAGCACAGAGATTGTGTCACAGGGAGAAGAGAGCTGTTTCATCTGTAGAACAAAGGCAAACTAGATATTTGTATTTGTAGAACAAATATCTAAACTAAAAGCTCTTTGCACAGTCTTTTTTTTCAAGTGGATAAAACAATGCATTTTATTTTAATAAAAAATATTTTTTAAATGTAGTTATATAAAAAATTTTTGAGTTAAATGAAGCCAGAATTTATCTTGACCATGAAAAATTGTTCTGTGGACTAGATAAACCAAATAACGTACTTTGTTTTCTTTCTAATACATTTTTCCCCCAGAATTGCCTTTACTCAATTGCTTAGTTTTCTGTGAAACTTTGTTGTAGTTTTTAACATGTTCAAAATCTGTCACATATCAAACAGTATTTTCTCAGTGCTTCAATATAGCTTATCTGTCTGGTTTTTAATTTACATCCAAGTTAGCATATAGTGCAACAGTGATTTCAGGAGCAGATTCCTTAATGGCTCTTACCCTTTTAGCCCATCCCCCCCTCCTAAAACCCCTCCAGCAACTCTCTGTTCTCCATATTTATGAGTCTCTTTTGTTTTGTTCCCCTCCCTGTTTTTATATTATTTTTGCTTCCCTTATAGTCCTCTGTTTTGTATCTTAAAGTCCTCATATGAGTGAAGTCATATGATATTTGTCTTTCTCTAATTTCGCTTAGTATAATGACCTCTAGTTCCATCCACATAGTTGCAAATGGCAAGATTTCATTCTTTTTGATTGCCGGGTAATACTCCATTGTACATATACACCACATCTTCTTTATCCATTCATCTGTCTGTGGACATTTGGGCTCTTTCCATACTTTGGCTATTGTCAATAGTGCTGCTATAAACATGGGGGTGCATGTGCCCCTTTGAAACAGCATACCTGTATCCCTTGGATAAAACCTAGTAGTGCAATTGCTGGGTTGTAGGGTAGTTCCGTTTTTAATGTTTTGAGGAAACTCCATACCGTTTTCCAGAGTGGCTGCACCAGTTTGCATTCCCGTCTTTACACAGCCTTTTTATTTTTTTTTGGAAAAATACACAGGGTTAATCTCTTCCTTTTTTCTACGTATTCCAATTATAATGTACTAATTAAGAGTAGCTGAACATTTTAAAAAATACTGTTAGAAATGTGTTAGAGGAAACATTGATGCATTTGTCCATTTTTGCATTGGGTGATTGTTATGCAAGTTTGTTATGAACTGACTCCAAATTCTGTGACATAGCAGACAAGAGTGATTTGTTGAGTGAAATGCCCAGACTTTTTGTCTTCAAAATTAAAATGATCTGAAATAGAAATAAATCATACTCTTTCAATTTGTATTTAATAATTATTTTATTGTACATTTAAAGTAATCAATATATTAATTAAAAGTAGAAAAGTCTAAATACTTTCAATTCTGAAATCATTGAGACCTTATTCAGACATTTTCAAATATTTAAACCTATTTTTTTAACCTTATTTTTATTCTTTCCACAGTGGAATCTCTAGCACTGTCACTCATGGCTGGCATGGAACAAAGTTAAATATCTTTATTGTATTATATACCTCAGATTTGATCTTCATACATATAATTCCACTATATGCACTATAGGAGTGGAAATCTCTATTTTGATTTATTTTGAAAACTGTTGTCTACTGTCTAAACAAGTACGTTTGTAGGTATTTTCTTGGGAGATTATTGGATAGTATATAAATTTATGTGTATAAAATTGTATCAATAAAGTGTATATAGGCTGTTTACACTTATATTTCCTACCATAAGCTATAGATTTATGGTGAATTATGTGAATTATGTCATTTTGAAATGCAATTATTGCTATTAAAAATAAAGCATTTTAAATTCTTCTATTCTCCTTTTACTCAGTCACAGAAGTATTTTTTTGTTTTGTTTTGATTTGAAAGTAAGAAAATGTGTGTATATGGGGGAGAGGCAAAGGGAAAGGGAGAGAGAGAATCTTTTAAAGTGTATTTACTCATTTTTAGAGAGTGCAAGCCAGGGAAAAGGCAGAGAACAGAGCCTGGTGTGGGACTTGATCTCACAACCCTAGGATCATGACCTGGGCCAAAATCAACAAGCTCAACAGACTGAGCCACCCAGGTGCCCCCAGAAGTTTTTTTTGTTTCTGTTTTTAATTTTTTTAATGTTTATTATTTTGAGAGAGAGAGACAAAGCATGAACAGGGGAGGGACAGAGAGAGGGAGACACAGAATCTGAAGCAGGCTCCAGGCTCTGAGATGTCAGCACAGAGCCCAACATGGTGCTCGAACTCACGGGCGGAGAGATCATGACCTGAGCCCAAGTCGGATGCTTAACTGACTGAGCCACCCCGGTGCCCCTGGAAGAGTTTCATATAGAGTTTTACATGCTGTCTTCCCTAAGTTTGTCCTGTATTTGGCTGTCAGAAAAATGTATTTTTATTTGCCTGGGAAGTTTCAAAATGGAAAATAGGTTTAATCAGTATCAATAAATCTAAAAGCCAACTTCACTTAGGGTCAACTGTTGACACATACATTGACAATTCTGAGCAATTCGTGTGAACTGGCCAGTTATATCTTAAATAAAATTATGCTTCCTATTTAAATGTTCCACATTTTCCTTGTAGATTTCTTGGCATGTCTCTAGTACTTACAACTTAACACTATATATAAGTGGTATATATACCACTTTTTTTTTTAAAATATAATTTATTGTCAGGTTAGCTAACATACAGTGTATACAGTGTGCTCTTGGCTTCGGGAGTAGATTCCCATGATTCATCACTTACATACAACACCCAGTGTTCATCCCAAAAAGTGCCCTTCTCAATGCCCATCACCCATTTTCCCCTCCCTCTTGCCTACCCCCCCCCATTAACCCTCAGTTTGTTTCGTGTATTCAAGAACCTTTTATGGTTTGCCTCCCTCTGTAACCTGTTTTTTCCTTTCCCTTCCCCCATAGGTGTCTGTTAAATTTCTCAAATTCCACATATGAATGAAAATATATGATATCTGTCTTTTCCTGACTGACTTATTTCACTTAGCATAATATCCTTCAGTTCCATCCACATTGTTGCAAATGGCAAGATTTCATTCTTTTTTGTTACCAAGTAGTATTCCATTGTTTATAAATACCACATCTTTATCCATTCATCAGTTGATGGACATCTGGGCTTTTCCCATAATTTGGCTATTGTTGATACCACTGCTATAAACATTGGGGTACACATGCCCCTGTGAATCAGCACTCCTATTTCCTTTGGATAAATTTCTAGTAGTGCTATTACTGGATCATACAGTAATTCCATTTTTTGAGGAGGCTCCACACTGTTTTCCAGAGTGGCTGCACCAGTTTGTGTTCCCACCAAGAGTGCAAAAGGGTTCCCCTTTCTCCATATCCTCACCAATATCTGTTTCCTGAGCTGTTAATTTTAGCCATTCCAACAGGTGTGAGGTAGTATCAATGTGGTTTTGATTTGTATTTTGCTGATGATGAGCAGTGTTGAGCATCTTTTCATGGGTCTTTTGGCCATGTGAATGTCTTCTTTGGAAAAGTGTCTATTCATGTCTTCTGCCCATGTCTCCACTGGGTTTTTCAGGTGTTGAGTTTGGTAAGTTCTTTATAGATTTTGGATACTAACCCTTTACCTGATCTGTCATTTGCAAATATCTTGTCCCATTCTGCTGATTGCCTTTTACTTTTGTTGGTTGTTTCCTTTGCTATGCAAAAGCTTTTTTTCTTAATGAGATCCCAGTAGTTCATTTTTGCTTTTATTTTCCTTGCCTTCAGGAACGTGTCAAGTAAGAAGTTGCTGTGGCTGAGGTCAAAGAAGTTGTTGCCTGTTTTCTCCTCTAGGATTTTGATGGTTTTCTGTCTCACATTTAGGTCTTTTATCCATTTTGAGTTTATTTTTGTGTATGGTGTAAGAAAGTTATATATCAGTTATTTTTAAAAGCATCCTTAACCCCAAGTATCCTCAGAGCTGAGCATCAGGGACCTCTGCCTTTAGATACAATCTCAGTCATCTTGCAGCATCATCATTTCCCGCATGCAGATGGCAAAGTCTGGTAATAATGCCTCCTGGGTGATAGCCAAGGTCTGGAGCTTTACTCTGAAGTCTTGGTGAGGATGCCTTCAGACAGAAGATGAACAGCTGCTTCCATGTCTCAAGAAAATACTCCAGTATAACTTAACAGTTGTAAGATATGTGAAGGTTTTTGTGATCTGGTCCCATCAAGTGAAAACATTCTTCCATTAAAGCAGTCATGATGTGGGGCGCCTGGGTGGCGCAGTCGGTTAAGCGTCCGACTTCAGCCAGGTCACGATCTCACGGTCCGTGAGTTTGAGCCCCGCGTCGGGCTCTGGGCTGATGGCTCAGAGCCTGGAGCCTGTTTTAGATTCTGTGTCTCCCTCTCTCTCTGCCCCTCCCCCGTTCATGCTCTGTCTCTCTCTGTCCCAAAAATAAATAAACGTGGAAAAAAAAATTTTTTTAAATAAAAAAATAAAGCAGTCATGATGAACTTGAGTTTTAAACAATGATGGGCTGACTCTTTTGGTAAAGTTTTTTATACAGGCATACCTCAGAGATAATCATGGGCTCAGTTCCAGCCTACAGCAATGAAGCAAATTTCACAATAAAGCAAGTGAAATTAATTTTTTCGTTTCCCAATTTGTATGAAAGTTATGTTTTTTACACTATTCTGTATCTGTTAAGTGTGTAATAGCATTATGTCTTTAAAAATCTATGTTAATTTTTGGGGCGCCTGGGTGGCTCAGTCGGTTGAGTGGCCGACTTCGGCTCAGGTTATGATCTCGCGGTCCATGACTTCGAGCCCCATGTCGGGCTCTGTGCTGACGGCTTAGAGCCTGGAGCCTGTTTCAGATTCTGTGTCTCCCTCTCTCTGACCCTCCCCCATTCATGCTCTGTCTCTCTCTGTCTCAAAAATAAATGTTAAAAAAAAAATTTTTGTTTTAAATCTATGTTAATTTTAAAATACTTTATTGCTAAAAAATGTTGACCCATCATCTAAGCTTCAGTGAGTCATAATCTTTTGCTGGTGGAGGGTCTTGCCTTGATGTTGATGGCTACTGACTGATCAGGGTGTTGGTTGCTGAAGGTGTGGAGAACTGTGCCAATTTCTTCAAATAAGATAAACTGATGGGCTAATTCCACTGACCTATAATTCAGGCTCGCTTTTCTCTCTGGCCGTTCTACCTTTCCCTTCTTTCTACTGGGCAATCTGCATGTCAAAATCCATCTTGGTTTTCGGATTGGCGGCTTAGGAGGACGCTGGGCTCACCGCGCATCCTGCTGATCACTTAGATTCCACCCACACCTGCCTAACTAACCCAGAAAACCACCAGAAGACTAGCAGAACAGAGTCTCCCAAGCCAAGCGCAGACGAGAGGCCCACGGAAGAGGGTAGGAAGGGCGGAGAGGCGGTGCGCGCTCCACGGACTGGCGGGAGGGAGCCGGGGTGGAGGGGCCCACCGGCCAAACAGAGCCCCCGAGTCTGGCTTGCAAAAGCGGAGGGGCCAGACGGAGTGTGTTCTGACAGCAAGCGGGACTTAGCATCTGTGAGGTCATAAGTTAACAGCTCTGCTCTGAAAGCGGGAAGGCTGGAGGACAAAGGGAGGGAGAGTTGCTGAGCCCCGGGACGACAGAACTCAGTTTCGCGGGGAACAAAGGCGCTCGCCAGCGCCATCTCCCTCACCCACCCCCAGCCAAAATCCCAAAGGGAACCAGTTCCTGCCAGGGAACTTGCTTGCTCCACGCAAACACCCAACGCTGTGCTTCTGCGGAGCCAAACCTCCGGCAGCAGGTCTGACTCCCTCCCGCTGCCACAGGGCCCCTCCTGAAGTGGATCACCTAACGAGAAGCAAACTAAGCCTGCCCCTCCTGCCCCCGTGCACCTTGCCTACCCACCACAGCTAATACACCAGATCCCCAGCACCACAAGCCTGGCAGTGTGCAAGTAGCCCAGATGGGCCACCCCACCCCACAGTGAATCCCGCCCCTAGGAGAGGGGAAGAGAAGGCACACACCAGTCTGACTGTGGCCCCAGCAGTGGGCTGGGGGCAGACATCAGGTCTGACTGCGGCCCCATCCACCAACTCCAGTTATACACCACAGCACAGGGGAAGTGCCCTGCAGGTCCGCACCACTCCAGGGACTATCCAAAATGACCAAACGGAAGAATTCCCCTCAAAAGAATCTCCAGGAAATAACAACAGCCAATGAACTGATCAAAAAGGATTTAAATAATATAACAGAAAGTGAATTTAGAATAATAGTCATAAAATTAATTGCTGGGCTTGAAAACAGTATAGAGGACAGCAGAGAATCTTGCTAAAGAGATCAAGGGACTAAGGCACAGTTGGGAGGAGCTGAAAAGCGCTTTAAACGAAATGCAAAATAAAATGGAAATGACGGCTCAGATTGAAGAGGCAGAGGAGAGAATAGGTGAACTAGAAGATAAAGTTATGGAAAAAGAGGAAGCTGAGGAAAAGAGAGAGAAAAAAAAATCCAGGAGTATGAGGGGAAAATTAGAGAACAAAGTGATACACTAAAAAGAAATAATATACACATAATTGGTATCCCAGAGGAGGAAGAGAGAGGGAAAGGTGCTGAAGGGGTACTTGAAGAAATTATAGCTGAGAACTTCCCTGATTTGGGGAAGGAAAAAGGCATTGAAATCCAAGAGGCACAGAGAACTCCCTTCAGACGTCACTTGAATCGATCTTCTGCATGACATATCATAGTCAAACTGGCAAAATACAAGGATAAAGAGAAAATTCTGAAGCAGCAAGGGATAAACGTGCCCTAACTTATAAAGGGAGACCTATAAGACTCGTGACTGATCTCTCTTTTGAAACTTGGCAGGCCAGAAAGAATTGGCACGAGATCTTCAATGTGTTGAACAAAAAAATATGCAGCCGAGAATCCTTTATCCAGCAAGTCTGTCATTTAGAATAGAAGGAGAGATAAAGGTCTTCCCAAACAAACAAAAACTGAAGGAATTCGTCACCACGAAACCAGCCCTACAAGAGATCCGAAGGGGGACCCTGTGAGACAAAGTACCAGAGACATCGCTACAAGCATAAAACATACAGACATCACAATGACTCTAAACCCGTATCTTTCTATAATAACATTGAATGTAAATAGATTAAGTGCGCCAACCAAAAGACATAGGGTATCAGAATGGATTAAAAAAAACAAGACCCAAAAAAAAAAAAAAAAAAAAAAAACAAAAAAAAAAAAAAAAAAACCCATCTATTTGCTGTCCACAAGAGACTCATTTTAGATCTGAGG
Source organism: Lynx canadensis (assembly GCF_007474595.2). Taxonomy (NCBI): domain Eukaryota; kingdom Metazoa; phylum Chordata; class Mammalia; order Carnivora; family Felidae; genus Lynx; species Lynx canadensis. The sequence goes on along the minus strand of NC_044308.2, from coordinate 27,947,944 downwards.
ACACCTTTAGATTGAGAGCGAGGGGATGGAGAACTATTTATCATGCTACTGGAAGCCAAAAGAAAGCTGGAGTAGCCATACTTATATCAGACAAACTAGACTTTAAATTAAAGGCTGTAACAAGAGATGAAGAAGGGCATTATATAATAATTACAGGGTCCATCCATCAGGAGGAGCTAACAATTATAAATGTCTATGCGCCGAATACGGAGCCCCCAAATATATAAAACAATTACTCATAAACATAAGCAACCTTATTGATAAGAATGTGGTAATTGCAGGGGACTTTAACACTCCACTTACAGAAATGAATAGATCATCTAGACACACGGTCAATAAAGAAACAAGGGCCCTGAATGATACATTGGATCAGATGGACTTGACAGATGTATTTAGAACTCTGCATCCCAAAGCAACAGAATATACTTTCTTCTCAAGTGCACATGGAACATTCTCCAAGATAGATCATATACTGGGTCACAAAACAGCCCTTCATAAGTTCACAAGAATTGAAATTATACCATGCATACTTTCAGACCACAATGCTATGAAGCTTGAAATCAACCACAGGAAAAAGTCTGGAAAACCTCCAAAAGCATGGAGGTTAAAGAACACCCTACTAAAGAATGAGTGGGTCAACCAGGCAATTAGAGAAGAAATTAAAAAATATATGGAAACAAACGAAAATGAAAATACAACAATCCAAACACTTTGGGATGCAGCAAAGGCAGTCCTGAGAGAAAAATATATTGCAATCCAGGCTTATCTCAAGAAACAAGAAAAATCCCAAATGCAAAATCTAACAGCACACCTAAAGGAAATAGAAGCAGAAGAGCAAAGACACCCCAAACCCAGCAGAAGAAGAGAAATAATAGAGATCAGAGCAGAAATAAACAATATAGAATCTACAAAAACTGTAGAGCAGATCAACGAAACCAAGAGTTGGTTTTTTGAAAAAATAAACAAAATTGACAAACCTCTAGGCAGGCTTCTCAAAAAGAAAAGGGAGATGATCCAAATAGATAAAATCATGAATGAAAATGGAATTATTACAACCAATCCCTCAGAGATACAAGCAATTATCAGGGAATACTATGAAAAATTATATGCCAACAAATTGGACAAGCTGGAAGAAATGGAGAAATTCCTAAACACCCACACGCTTCCAAAACTCAATCAGGAGGAAATAGAAAGCTTGAACAGACCCATAACTAGCGAAGAAATTTAATCAGTTATCAAAAATCTCCCAACAAATAAGAGTCCAGGACCAGATGGCTTCCCAGGGGAGTTCTACCAGACGTTTAAAGCAGAGATAATACTTATCCTTCTCAAGCTATTCCAAGAAATAGAAAGGGAAGGAAAACTTCCAGACTCATTCTATGAAGCCAGTATTACTTTGATTCCTAAACCAGACAGAGACCCAGTAAAAAGAAGAGAACTACAGGCCAATATCCCTGATGAATATGGATGCAAAAATTCTCAATAAGATACTAGCAAATCAAATTCAACGGCATATAAAAAGAATTATTCACCATGATCAAGTGGGATTCATTCCTGGGATGCAGGGCTGGTTCAACATTCACAAATCAATCAACGTGATACATCACATTAATAAAAGAAAAGATAAGAACCATATGATCCTGTCAATCGATGCAGAAAAGGCCTTTGACAAAATTCAGCATGCTTCCTTAATAAAAACCCTTGAGAAAGTTGGGATAGAAGGAACATACTTAAAGATCATAAAAGCCATTTATGAAAAGCCCACAGCTAACATCATCCTCAATGGGGAAAAACTGAAAGCTTTTTCCTGAGATCAGGAACACGACAGGGATGCCCACTCTCACTGCTGTTGTTTAACATAGTGTTGGAAGTTCTAGCATCAGCAATCAGACAACAAAAGGAAATCAAAGGCATCAAAATTGGCAAAGATGAAGTCAAGCTTTTGCTTTTTGCAGATGACGTGATACTACACATGGAAAATCCGATAGACTCCACCAAAAGTCTGCTAGAACTGATACATGAATTCAGCAAAGTTGCAGGATACAAAATCAATGTACAGAAATCAGTTGCATTCTTATACACTAACAATGAAGCAACAGAAAGACAAATAAAGAAACTGATCCCATTCACAATTGCACCAAGAAGCATAAAATACCCAGGAATAAATCTAACCAAAGATGTAAAAGATCTGTATGCTGGGGGCGCCTGGGTGGCGCAGTCGGTTAAGCGTCCGACTTCAGCCAGGTCACGATCTCGCGGTCCGTGAGTTCGAGCCCCGCGTCAGGCTCTGGGCTGATGGCTCAGAGCCTGGAGCCTGTTTCCGATTCTGTGTCTCCCTCTCTCTCTGCCCCTCCCCCATTCATGCTCTGTCTCTCTCTCCCAGAAATAAATAAACGTTGAAAAAAAAAATTAAAAAAAAAAAAAAAGATCTGTATGCTGAAAACTATAGAAAGCTTATGAAGGTAATTGAAGAAGATATAAAGAAATGGAAAGACATTCTGTGCTCATGGATTGGAAGAATAAATATTGTCAAAATGTCAATACTACCGAAAGCTATCTCCACATTCAATGCAATCCCAATCAAAATTGCACCAGCATTCTTCTCGAAACTAGAACAAGCAATTCTAAAATTCATATGGAACCACAAAAGGCCCCGAATAGCCATGGTAATTTTGAAGAAGAAGACCAAAGCAGGAGGCATCACAATCCCAGACTTTAGCCTCTACTACAAAGCTGTCATCATCAAGACAGCATGGTATTGGCACAAAAACAGACACATAGACCAATGGAATAGAACAGAAACCCCAGAACTAGACCCACAAACATATGGCCAACTCATCTTTGACAAAGCAGGAAAGAACATCCAATGGAAAAAAAAACAGTCTCTTTAACAAATGGTGCTGGGAGAACTGGACAGCAACATGCAGAAAGTTGAAACTAGACCACTTTCTCACACCATTCACAAATATAAACTCAAAATGGGTAAAGGACCTGAATGTGAGACAGGAAACCATCAAAACCCTAGAGGAGAAAGCAGGAAAAGACCTCTCTGACCTCAGCCGTAGCAATCTCTTACTCGACACATCCCCAAAGGCAAGGGAATTAAAAGCAAAAATGAATTACTGGGATCTTATGAAGATAAAAAGCTTCTGCACAGCAAAGGAAACAACCAACAAAACTAAAAGGCAACCAACGGAATGGGAAAAGATATTTGCAAATGACATATCGGACAAAGGGCTAGTATCCAGAATCTATAAAGAGCTCACCAAACTCCACACCCGGAAAACAAATAACCCAGTGAAGAAATGGGCAGAAAACATGAATAGACACTTCTCTAAAGAAGACATCCGGATGGCCAACAGGCACATGAAAAGATGCTCAACGTCGCTCCTTATCAGGGAAATACAAATCAAAACCACACTCAGATATCACCTCACGCCAGTCAGAGTGGCCAAAATGAACAAATCAGGAGACTATAGATGCTGGAGAGGATGCGGAGAAACGGGAACCCTCTTGCACTGTTGGTGGGAATGCAAAGTGGTGCAGCCACTCTGGAAAACAGTGTGGAGGTTCCTCAGAAAATTAAAAATAGACCTACCCTATGACCCAGCAATAGCACTGCTAGGAATTTACCCAAGGGATACAGGATTACTGATGCCTCGGGGCACTTGTACCCCAATGTTTATAGCAGCACTCTCAACAATAGCCAAATTATGGAAAGAGCCTAAATGTCCATCAACTGATGAATGGATAAAGAAATTGTGGTTTATATACACAATGGAGTACTACAGGGCAATGGGAAAGAACGAAATATGGCCCTTTGTAGCAACATGGATGGAACTGGAGAGTGTGATGCTAAGTGAAATAAGCCATACAGAGAAAGACAGATACCATATGGTTTCACTCTTATGTGGATCCTGAGAATCTTAACAGAAACCCATGGGGGAGGTGAAGGAAAGAGAAAAAGAGGTTAGAGTGGGAGAGAGCCAAAGCATAAGAGACTCTTAAAAACTGAGAACAAACTGAGGGTTGATGGGGGGTGGGAGGGAGGGGAGGGTGGGTGATGGGTATTGAGGAGGGCACCTGTTGGAATGAGCACTGGGTGTTGTATGGAAACCAATTTGACAATAAATTTCATATACTGAAAAAAAATAAAAATAAATCCATCTTGGAGGCTGCTTCCCAAAGAAACCAACTAATGACAGTTATAGTCTATTCTTCCTCCAATTTAAACTTGGTAAATGTCCTTGGAAACTCTTAAAATCACAAGTCAAATACAGGTTACAATGTAAAGTCAGAGTCCAGATTTCTAATTTTTTTATTTAGGAGACAAAATGTTGGAAACCACTGATTTAGAACATAGGCTCAACTTCTGTAATAGACCTAAGCTCATTTCCATGAAGAAAGTAGTTCATTCTAATAGTGCAGAGGGTGGTTCAGGGTGGATGAGTGTCTCCACACCATGAGGTTGTTCACAGTGCACGTTCCTTATGCTTATTCTGCGATTGCCTTTGGTGCTTCCCTTGTTTGTATGGTCAAAGCTGGCTTGCAGAACTGTCTACCTCCCAGTCCACAGGAGGGAGGAAGAGAAGACAGAGGGCAAGCAACTTTCTTACATGGTCACACCTAGTTGTAAAGAGGCTGAGAATTTAGGTATTTAGAGTTCCAGCCATTTGGAAATACTGAGATCTAATTTATCTACAATTCCTCTTGTCAGAGATTTGTCAGACACTTGATTCAAATTCTTAGAAAATGTTCTACATACTTCTGCTTTGGGTTAGGAAATAAAGGACACTAAAGATTTCCACTCCTGTGGTTAACAAGAAAAGGCAAAATAAATGTATACTTTTCTGTGGGATTAATGCAGACTGTCTATACAGAAGAACTGAATTCCAGAGAGAAATAAGCCCTTTATAAGAGAGCAAAGAGCTGTGCAACTTCCATACCTGGGAGGGATGAATGGTGTAGGTTGGCAGTTGGACCTAGCCTGTCATCGATGGAAAGAATATACAGGAATGAGAAGAAATCAGTTGACCCTTTGACATCTGCTAGGATGGAATGGAATGCAAAAATTGTAAATACAAGCTCAGTCACTTGTTCCAACAGTTTTCTCCCTGAATCCTGCCCAAATTTTGCTAAGGTGGCACAAGGTAGAAAACTGGGAGTGTAGTCCTGTGCATTCTCAGAGTTATTAGATTCTGGAGCCCTAACAAAACTAAATCCAAAGGTGAACCAAAAATACCTGAAAGTACAGCTCAACCTCTCCTAATTCAAATACTCACAAGATTAAAAAAAAAAAAAAAAAAAGTAGTGATAGTGGAGGTTAGAGATTGGAAATCACATGTGAAATATAATTAAAGCTGAGGTCCAGCAGCAATTCAGCTCAACTCTAGAAGAAATCTGAGGACTCCTTCCCTATCAAATTCCAATGTGTATGTGGTTTTTCCAGACACCAAGCAGTTCCCCAACACCAGCTGGCTGTCCTACAATTTTGCTGAATTCTGACAGTGTTAGGATAGCTTGCAAATTGACACTTGCAAATAGCTTCCGAGAGGTTAAGAGGCTCAGTCCCACAAGAATGCCTCCCCACTCCCATTTCAGACACCAATTGTAAGTCTAGATTTGCACTTCTGCTTCTGACTGACCAGGTGTAGATCATAGGTTCCAACAACCCCCTCCTTGGGTTTCATTTGTTTGCTAGAGCAGCTCAAAGACCTCAGAGAAACATTTTTCTTAGTAGATTGCCAACTTATTATGGAAGGATGTAATTCTGCAACAGCTAGATGGAGGAGATGCATAGGGCACAAGGTATGTGAGAAGGGGCACAGAGCTTCCATGCTTTCTGAGCACTCCACACTCCTAGAACTTCCATGCATTCACCAACCCCAAATCTCTCTGAAACCTGTTGGTTTTAGGTATTTAAGAAGGTTTTCTTACATAAGCATGATTGATTAAATCATTGGCCATCGATGACTGAACGCAATCTTCAGCTCCTCTCCCCTCCCCAAAGGTGGGAGGAGAGACTGAAAGTTCCAACCCTCTAATCACATAATTGGTTCCTCTGGGGCCAACCTTCATACTTAGGCTACCTAGAAACTTTCCCAAAGTTGCTTCATTAACACAACAAAGGCACATTTATTGCTCTCCACACAGGAAATCCCAAGGGTTTTAGAAGCTCTGTGCCAGGAATGGGACAAAGACCAAATACATATTACCAAGTTGTCTGGTTGGCTCAATTGGCTCAGCGTCCAACTTCTGATTTTGGCTCAGGTCATAATCTCATGATTCATGAGATCAAGCCCCATATCGGGCTTACATGGAGGTAGCATGGAGCCTGCTTGGGATTCTCTCTCTCCCTCTTTCTCTGCCCTTCCCCTATCCCCTCTCTCTCTCAAAATAAATAAATACACTTAATTTTTTTTTTCTTAAGAAATAATGGCCTCACTTTTGGGGCATAGATCCTAAATCCAAGCTGAAGAAAGACTCTTAACCCTCTTATCCAAGAAAGGTAGTAAGTAACTCCAGGGTTTTTCCTACTACTTTGTTTATTACTAAGGATCTGCTTGAGTAGGGAATAGAGAGGAAACTCGCTAAGGCATGACCAATGAGATGCAAGAGAGCCTGTATGTATGTGTTCCCAGGAGCCAGCCCTGTACTATTCTGTAGTCAGGTTACTGTCTGGGGGCACTAGTCACTCCAGTGGAAGATTAATGTAACCTGCATGGTGATTAAAACAACCATTTCTCCCACTGGCTCCAGAAGATTGGGATCTAACTAAATGCTTATTGTTGCATTTACTTTTACAAATATACATGTAAAAATAATACAAAACAAAAACCCTTCTGGGGTCCCCATCTGGGGAACTATTGCCACATGTGATTATCCAAATATAAGCCATTCTTCATAATATGTGATAAACTCCTTCACTTCTGAGGCCTAGGAGTTCATCTTCCTGTGTGTTTTAGAATCTCTCCCCAGTCTTAATGTTTTATAGCAGTGAAATGCCTCTTGATCCTGTCCAAGTTTGTCTTTCATCGTATCTGTTTCTGATCATGTTACAGTTGTTTGGCCCTGCCACTTGTGCCCAAGTACTCATTTTGAGTGTAACTGTACTAAATCTTTTTCCCAGATCAGTATAATAAAGGATGTGCAATTAAAAAATAGTGGCTCGGGGCGCCTGGGTGGCGTAGTCGGTTAAGCGTCCGACTTCAGCCAGGTCACGATCTCGCGGTCCGTGAGTTCGAGCCCCGCGTCGGGCTCTGGGCTGATGGCTCGGAGCCTGGAGCCTGTTTCCGATTCTGTGTCTCCCTCTCTCTCTGCCCCTCCCCCGTTCATGCTCTGTCTCTCTCTGTCCCAAAAATAAATAAAAAAATAAAATAAAATAAAATAAAAAAATAAAAAATAAAAAATAAAAAATAGTGGCTCAAACTTTTCCAAATTTGATGAAAAACATGAACCCACAGCTTCACAAACCTCAGTGAATATCCAGTTGGATAAAGAGAAAGAAAATCATACCTATGTTCATCATGGTTAAACTGTTGAAAACAAAAGTAAGGAAAATCCTAAAAATCAGAGGAAAAGAGATACATTACATACAGGATAACAGTGATTTAAAAAAAAATGATATTGACATATCGGAAGCAAAATAACCAAGAGGAAACTAACATCTTTAAAATATTGAGAAAGGTTGCAGGTTCTAGTGATGGCTGAGTAGTGAATATTGGACTAAAATTTTGCCAACAATGATAAATTGGACAAAATTTTTAAAATGGTACTAGAGAATGAACAAAAGCAGGCAGAAACTAAGGGTACTTACCTTGAAAGGGGAACCATACTGGGTGAGACCCACACCTATATGGCTTTCTCTAAGAACACTTCCAGAACGCACAGTACAGAGCAGACCAATCTCAACCAAAAAGCTCAAGTCTCATTGACCTTAAACTCCAGGACTGCCATGAAGGTATGAGCTATGAACAGGAGTCCTAGAAACTGTATTAACTCTTCTCAGATCTTTGATTCCTAAACTACGCATGTGTATAGTAATGATGAGGTTTTGGGGTGATGATGGGATTCATGGGGTCTGGAGCCATGGCCAAGAAGGAATTTTTGAAGACGTCTTTGGTGCAAAAGGTGGTTTTATTAAAGCACAGGGACAGGACCCATGGGCAGAAAGAGCTGAACTGTAAGTGTGGGGGGTGACTGTTTTATGGAGTCGGTGGATATAAAGTCAAGAGGGAGTTTCCAAAGAGACTTTCCCACGCTAAAGACTTACTGGAGGCCTAGCTATTGTCAAGCTAAGGTTGTTTTCCCTCTAGCAAACATTAACACTGAGACAGTAGAGAGTTCCTGGACTTTATGCTATTGATGGAATTGCCTTTTTCTTGTAATTTACTAAGATATTTGTGAATTGATGGAGACAATCTGTTTAACCATTTGTTTTCTCTCCTTTCCTTTGTCCTTGGGCAGTCAGGAGTGTCTGAAGAATGTTATATATATCCCACCTTGTGGGGGGGTGGGGGAAGGTGCTGTTAGCCTATACTTTGCCCTCAGCTAGCCCCATGCTCTCTCATCAGTAAGACCTAAAAACCCAACGTGTAAAACAATAGGTGGTAGCCAAAACAACTGAACAAGGATTTCGAAAGATACTCCCTGAGGAGAAAATATTATGTTCAAGGCCCATTTGGTTATGATGAGGGACCATAAGGCAAGCTGAGGGCCAAGCACAAGCTAGCATTACCCAGCCCCCAGATGGGTAATAACCAGTCATTCTACACAACCCCAGTGCAGCTCTTCCTGCCCATGGATCCTATCCCCATACTTTAATAAAATCACCTTTTTGCAGCAAAGACTTCTTCAAGAATTCTTTCCTGGCCATTGACTCTGAACCCCACAAACCTCACCATCATCCCCAAACCTGATGATATGGCACCCAATGTGTGAGGCTATGAGTCTTTTCATCTGGATTCTGAGCTTCAGTGTAAACTTGGTGAGTACTTTCTCTTTGTTCCTTTACATTTATTTCAGGGGCTTTTCAAGGAGTATGGTCTTATTGGAACACTTTCATGTTAATTGCTTAGGCTGCAATCCTCTAACCTGCTACTCTATGGGAGGAGAAAGGCTGGAAGTTAGTACCCTGGCCAGAATGATAATAAGACCCAGAAACTTGATGCCTTCTCTTTATTCCTGTCCTTATACAAAATTGTCTTGGGCATGGGACAGCCACCTAGGTCACCAGGATGGCTGCCAATCTTAACACTGCCTGTGAGGTTTCCTCCTCATCGGTCAAATGTGATCCCTTCCACATCTCTGGTCTAACTACTTCTGGACCCAAGACCTCCATTGGGAGCTGGCCAAAACCAGTACCCAATTGAATTAAAATCCAACTGGGGACCATTTCCTAGGGAATTTGGCTGTAGAGACTAACTGTCTCTTAGATCATGATGGATTTCTAGCTTTACTGTTTTCCATCAATATCTTCTACTAACTACTACTTAAACTACAAAATTGGGTAATTCCCCCTTGTAAAGCTTTTCCAGTATTTTCTGAGTTAAAAACAATAATTTCTTGGCCTTCTCAGCAAGGTAAGATCAGGCCCATATGCCAGAACCCATTTGCAGCCTAGGATGCAATGGGGAAGCCAGGGGGATACTAGCATCCCTCTTTTAGTAGCCCTTAGTCGGCTGGTCAGTGATCATAGTGATTTCGTTACAGGGACACCTCGGGTCACTTTGACACCCAGAACCTCTGACATATTCTGCGTGTGGGACACAACCCAGGAGCTGGGGGGAAGGAGAAGATCTACATGGTAATGGGCCTTCTCTACTTCTATCTCTAGGAGCATGGGAGCTTCTCTTCAGTCCCCAAGGACTCTCCCTTGGGATGCCTTTTTAACCCACTGGAAACGATTCGGATTGCAAAATTTAGGAAAGGACTGATCTCCTGTAATACTGCATGGCCTTAGTAGGATCTAGCAGTTAGATCTCTTTTGCAGGAAACAGGGAAAATAGATGGAGGTATGCTAGGTCCAGGCCTTCACGGCTCTAAATCAGGACCCAAACTAAAAGGCCTCTTGCAGAATGTGTTTGGCTAGTAAACTCCCTCCTGACAAATTGGATATGTAAATAGGCCTTCTCCTGATAAAACTCAGTTGCTGGAGGAAACACAAGCTATCTCTCACAAAGGGGACACTGACTCTTTCTCTGTTCCTCCTAATTGATGTGGGGCCTCTCCCTCATTCATTTCCCAGGTTAACAGCTATAATTGGAGCCAACTGGGGTTAGTCTACCTTGGGATGGGGACTTTAAGGTATATTCCCAAGCAGCTGCTGAAACTCCATTTGTTTTGGGGAAATTCTTTCTTCTCCAGCCTAACATAGATTGCCTAATTCCACTAGTTGGTGGAAAGAGAGAAAGAGAGAGAGAGAGAGAGAGAGAGAGAGAGAGAGAGAAAGAGAGAGACATGGCATCTGCTCCTCTGTCCTAGCTGACAAGGTTTAGGACCAGAATTTTTTTTGTCTGCCTTCTGCTGGCATCTCACCTCTTCTGCCTTCCCCTCCACCTCCTCCTGTTTCTGCACCACCTTGAGTGCAGCCTGCATAACAAGTTTCTATACCATCCACAGTGCCTCAGCCATCATTGGCTCCTCTTCCCAGTCTCAAGGTCAAGCGAGGAGCACCCCCTCAGACCTCCCACTTCAGATTTCCCCACCAGCGTTCCAGGTAAAAATTGACAATGGGGAACAAAATGTCCTAAGTGGACACATAGGTGGAACATATTTGGTATTTAAACTAAGTTTGTGGTTTAAGATAAACATGTCTTTAGAGTTATAAACATTAAATATGAAATTTTATTCTATCTAGGTTTCCTGAAGGTCAAATAAGCTCATGTTATCTGTTGTAATTTGTTAGTAAAAAGACAACTTAAAATGATTCTATGTCAAAATTCCATGGATAATTGTTAAGATAGCTTTCAAAGTCTTTGATAACCTAAAACGTTAACAGTTTTTGCTTGCATGACAAATTGGGGTTGAATTCATTGGATATATAATGAGGTAAGAGGCTAAAGCACTAATTTCTAGATGTGGGTATGTGCTTTTGACTTGTTGCAGAGAAACTAAGGATATTTGGATCTGTTGGAAAACATGTTTTGTGCTTAATTGGTTCATAAGTTTGCCATCTAAGGAATTCTGATGTAACAGACAGTACACAATTGGTTACTACTTAATTTTCCCCGGAGACTAAGGTTTCTAAGTGTTAAAATTCTGCTAAATGTAGTTAAGACTGATGGAAATAAGGAAAGCAACTCTGTATATAGAAAAGTAGATGTGTATGAAAGATATCAGGAATGGAAATACACTTTTGTTGAAGGTAAAAGAAAGTAATTTTGTCCTAAATGAGACTGGTTGTTTGGAGAGAAATGGCTTGGGGCAAAATCTGAAAGCAAAAGAAAGTTGTAGAAGGTTCGTGAAGGGAAATATTTGGAAAGGAATTTTATGTGTGGTTAGGATGGACTGAGGTTGCAATGAAGGGATTTTTTTTTAATGTATGCAGTATATTTATTAAAGAATTATCATTGATTTATTCAACACCTTTCTATTTAGTGAGTAAGTGTAAGATTCTACATTAAGCACTGCAGAGGATCCAAAGGTGAACAAAATCTTATAAATAATCATCTTACTGTAGACTGTCATCCACTCCTAACACACAACTATGGAGGAGTTCATGAGAAAGAGCAAAGATCACCTATGGTGGGGAATGGCTGAGGGTCTGAGAGCAAAGCAAATAGTGTTGGGAAGACAGGATGGGATGAGAGAGTGGACGCTCTGGAATGTGAGCATAAAGGTTTATTCCCCCCAAAAATAAAGTAGCGACATGGACAGAACTGTGTTGTAAAATGAGGAATCTGATGGAAGTGGGGAAAGGCATTAGAAATGGGAAAACCAATTGTATGGCTACTTAAATAGAGTGTGTGAGAATAAATGAGGTAGAGATTAAGTTACCATTAAAAAAAATACAAGGGAAGGGATTAAGCAAAGCCTATCACAGAAGTGAGACCTCTAGGATTCAGCAACTGATTGGATAAACAGGTCTGAGGAATCAAAGGAATCATTTGTAACTCTAGGTGACTGGGAGGTTATTGGTGCTTGCAATGAATGATTTTAAAAAGCACACTGGCATAAGGTTAAAATTCTGCTTTTCTCTATGTTTCAAAAAAAGAGATTTTCTTGGATTGTTGGTCTGTTCTTTTTAAAAAACTTTTTTTTTGTTTAACATTTATTTATTTTTGAGACAGAGAGAGACAGAGCATGAACGGGGGAGGGTCAGAGAGAGGGAGACACAGAATCTGAAACAGGCTCTAGGCTCTGAGCTGTCAGCACAGAGCCCGACGCAGGGCTCGGGCTCACGGACCTCAAGATCATGACCTGAGCCGAAGTCGGCCACTTAACCGCTGAGCCACCCAGGCGCCCCTGTTGGTCTGTTCTTGATAAGAAAATGTAAACAAAGTTTTTTTCTCTTGTCTCCTGGAAAACCAAAGCTTGTTTTAAATGTTTATGTTTATGTCTTTATCAGGTCTTTGATTACTTAAAGTGAAAACCTCTCAATGTTAAATGAGCTAAATTTTGCTAACAACTATATAACCCTACATATCTGCCTTTGGAATCTCCCGTTTCTTACTTTTTTTTTTTTAATCTCGTATTGCCTACCTTGGTTAAATAAGATTTGTAAAGATCTGTAATCCTATTTAGGATATGCTTTATAACTTTCTAAGGTTTTTATAAACCTAAATTGTAAATGAAGTCTTTTTGACCAGTTAGGCCTTTTTATTTGGTATGTTAAGTGGAAAGCCCTGTCAAATAATGGTAAAACTTAGGTTGTATTTCTTGGGTAAAAGCTATAACTGCTCAAATATATATGCAATTCCTAAAGTTTTAATGTTTTGGTAATAAGGCCATCACTTGATATTCTGACTATCAAAGTGTTATGTGTCACAGTAATAACGAAATTTCCTTGTCAATTGCATCATCATGAATTCTCACATCATATTTTTAACCATGTCCATTTTTTACTTCTGTCATTTATAGTTAATTGTTCTGATGTTCCTACAAAACGTGTTTCATCTTCAAGGAGACTTATAAAAAGGATCTTTAAGACAGATACAGGTTTTTGAAATCTTTAAGATTAATACAAAAATGGGTAAGAATTTCCAGAACTAAAAAGCTGCATTCAAACTAAACAAGAATTAGAAACATAGAACTAAATGAACTGAGGAAAATGGTTATAGTTTTGTGACTCTTGTTTTAAAGTATTGCTGGTTCTCTAATGTTTGCTCTTCTAGATTAAGGAAACTTTCTCTTAAGATATCCATTATATACAGTAGTAGGATACTGAGTACAATAGATAGGATAATAGAGTACAAACTGAAGTATTTAATTTTTCTCTCTACTTAAACTCTCTAAAATTCAAAGATTATCAGTGAGTATTCTTTCATGACAATTACAGTTATTTGCATTAGTTCAATAAGAATCTGTTCTTGTAACAAGACACCATTGGAAATACTGGTCATTTTACCAAGGCTTTGGCTGGAATTGTAGCAGGTTTCTCGCACAGAGAGTCGTGACACTGAGGCTTTTCTTTCCAGAAAGGAACTTTATTTGTACTGACATAGGCTTAGAGGATTTTTACCCCCAAGCTGAGTCCTGAACACCACATGGTATAGCCTTTTATGCATTTTCTACTTTGTATCCCATATATGGGTAACATATAGACATACAGTCTGATTGATTGGTCTCATGTTACAGGGTAGTGACTGATGCACATATGCACATAGCCAAGTGGCCTTCCCTTATCTTAAGATCTTTTCTCACCACATTCCTTAGGGAGGGGATTCTACTACATTCCCCCATTTGATTCTCAGACCCCCCTATTTTGGGTCAAAGAGCATCACCTTGGTTTAGAGGTCTATATTTTCATAACATTATCACATGTGTGGCTATAGCTATTTTTCTTTCGACCATTGCCTCAATGAGGCTGTAGACAGACTGTATAACCAGGGGAGCTAAGCAAGGTAGGATTAAGCAAGTTTCCAAAATCAAGAGGATTCTCATGAGGGTTTTGAATGCCCTAAGAGTTAAAAAAAAAAAAAATCCTCTGAATAAAACTCCCTGGGGTCCCAACCTTTCTAGGTCTAGATTGGGACATGAGCAACTTTCTCATTTGATCTGTGATCTTTTCTATAACTTTTCCTTCGTCATCTATCTGTAGGCAACAGTTAGTTAAACTAACTAGTTAAACTAACTAGTTAGTTAAACTAAAGTTAAACTTAAACTCCTGCCTCTGAAGCAAGCAAGTAATCTAAGGCCAAGCGATTTTGATAGATAGCATTGCACATTTTGGTCTGCTTCTCAGCTAGTAAATTAAAAGCCCTGGCAGTTCTATTGGTTATAATGTCTACAACTTCTTGCAGCATGATTATGTTGTTTAGCATATTAATGGGATTACAGTAGCCCCAGGACCCATCCTCCGCCCAGGTGGCAGGGCCATAATATTAGATTATATGCTCAGGAAGTCATTCATCATCTTTCCAATTGCCAATTTGTAAGGCACATCATTTCCTTTGAGTCTCCCTGTCCGCATACACTTGGACTCCCAAATGTTCCCCTCTGGCAAGTGGGAGCAGTAAGAAATATTGACGGATAGTTCCCAGCACACATAACCCAGACCAACCTGAAGGAAGTACTGTATAGGCTGTCCTTCCACATATCCAGTATATTCCACCTGGTGCCCACCATTCGATGGCTGCATCGACATTATCCCAGGCCTCTTGGAGATGAGAGAAGTTAGACAGGGGTGGGGTGTCACAGACTTTGAGTCTGGAGTTCTCTCTTGTCCACCAAAAGAGCAGATGCAGAAATGAATACAAGAGAGGCTAATGTCTGAGAGGAGACAAGAGCCCTGCATAAGGGTCCTTTCTCCATATTTATTAGGATCAGAAGGCTTACATATGTGATGCAGAAGTAAAACTTACATACATGGTGCAGAAAGAAACAATAAAACAGTAATCATTAATTCATGTGTGTGAGAGAAAAGAGATTTTCAAAGATACGCGGTGTTAGGGGTTAGGATCAAGACAAATCAAAATAGCCATGCAGATGGCCATTTATTGCAGGAACCAGGCACCTTATCTGTTTATCTTAACTCTTCTACAGGCTAAGACAGATAGAGAATGCTACCTCAGGGTTAACAAGGTATTTTGGTCACTAATTAGCCCTCAGCCCTTTCACTGTGTGGCGACTTTCCACCCTAACCCTTGTTAATCCATTGGTGCAAACTCAAAGAATTCTTAAACTTATCCTCCACAGTGGGGATCTGGCTCAAGGTGATCTGGGGTTCCCCACTATTGGGTTTCCCAGGCAGTTGGGTTATAAAATCTTTGGCCCAGGCATGTCAAGCTTCCAACAGAGATGGTGAACTTCCTTCCCCAAGGCAGGAATTTTTTTTTTTTTCCCCAAGGCAAGTTCCCTTTCCCCAAGGTAGTTTTTGTTTTTGTTTCTGTTTTTTGTTTTTTTGTTTTTTTGTTTTTTTTTTTTACCAATAATTGAGGTTTTGAGGAACCCCAGTAGTAGGACGGGGTATTCTGTTCCACTATAAGATTCATGTGGATCTATTTCTGTAGACCCCCATGACCATTGATCCCCCCATATTGGTACCAACAAAGCATCCTATCCACAAAAGGAAGGAGAGTGCTAACAGAAACCTCTCACCATATTCCCAGCCAGCCAGGGTGGTTTCAGCCATTTCTATGGTGAAAAATAGACCAAGAATCACAATAACAGTGAGAAACAAGGGGTAACAGTACATCACAGTAAGGAAACAGATATGGAAAATAAGAACAGTATTTTGTTCCACTGGACCGTGATTCCTCACGCTTCTGCTGTGTATAGATTAGTCAGCTTCCAGAGTAACTAAAGCAGGGCTGCAGTCTCCCAGAGCCTCTGGAGTTGCAGATTGCTTCTTCCATATGGTCAGCTTGACGTTGTTGATGGATCAGGAATGCATTCCCAATTTTGAGATATCAGTTTCACTCTGCTGTGGTGAATCCAGGGTCCCACCTTGGCTACCCTTACTGCAGTAGAGGTAGACAAAATAACACTGAACGGGCCCTTCCAGAGGGGCTCTAGGGGTTGGACATTCCACTCCTTCACCCATACAGCATCTCCTGATTTAAAGAGGTGAGCGTCTGTAGTCAGACTCACAGCTCCCTAACCTAGTGGTGTAAGATGGTTAAGGTAGAGCCAAGGACCGTCATCTGTTGTCTTACGGTTAGATTGCCTGTCTTATTTAGAACCCCCCCCTTATGCCCTTGATAATGGGGGGAGGGTACCCATAAAGAATTTTATAAGGGGAGAACTCCATCTGCTTCTTTAGTGTCCCATTTATAGCTGCAGTCTGCCTCCCTGAAGGTCCCTTATCTCTCCCTGCCTAATGTTAACCATTTCCCTATTCATTCCTCCCCTGTAATAGGACCCCTAACTGTTGTTAGGGAACAGGGATGATGACCATTCTGGCTTCTTCAAGTTGATAAGGGACAGTGTGGGGGACAAACAACACTAATATATATTGATAGAAATTGTAGTGGTTCCCTCGGGCAGGTCATGGTGCCTGAAAAGGGTCAAGGGAGAGTTTTCTAGGGTAATGAAAATGTTCTATAGTGCTATTGGTTATACAGATACATACCTTTGTCAAAATTTACTGAACTGTAGGTTTAAGATCTGGGCATCTTATTGTATATAAATTATACCTCAATTCTAAAAAGTAAATATTTAAAAAAATTCAACACAATTAGGGGCATCTGCCTTGCTCAGTCAGAAGATCATGTAACTCTCGATCTCAAAGTCATCAGTTTGAGCTTCACATTGGGTGTAGAAATTACTAACAAAAATAGATAAACTTCAAAAAATTCAGCACAATTATATGCCATTTACACACCTATTAAAATGGCAAAAATAAAACAAGAAACTGATAATATCAAGTTTTGACATGGATATTGAACAACTGGAACTTTAAAAAAAATCTTTTTTACATTTATTTATTTATTTTGAGATACAGAGGGAGACAGAGCACAAGCAGGGGAGGGGCAGAGAGAGAAGAAGACACAGAATCCGAAGCAGGCTCCAGGCTCTGAGGTGACAGCACAGAGCCCGATGCAGAGCTTGAACTCACAAACTGTGAGATCATGACCTGAGCTGAAGTCAGATGCTCAACCGACTGAGCCACCCAGGCACCCCACAACTGAAACTTTTATACATTGCTAGTGGGAATACAGAATGGTTTAGCGACTTTGGAAAAAAGTTTTTCTGTTTTTTTTTTATAATATTAAACATATACTTATGACCTAACAATCCCAGCTCTAGGCATTTACCCAAAAGAAATGAAATGTGTGTTCACACAAAAACCTGTACACAAATGTTTACAGCAGCTCTATTCATAAGGACCAAAAACGAGACCATCCACATGTCCATCACCTGGTCAATGAACAAATGGTGCCATTTCATACAATGAAATACTGTTCAGCAATGGGAAGACATAAACTTTCAACAACCTGGATGAATCTCAAAAACAACACTAAGTTAATCCATCCTCGAATGGCTACATAATGTATGATTCCTTTTAGATGATGTTCTGGAAAAGACAACACCGTAAGACAGAGAATAGATCATTGGTTGCCAGGGGCTGGGGCTCAGGGAAGGAGATTAACACAAAGGGGCATGTGGGAATTTCTGGAGATGATAAAACTATTCTCTATTTTGACTGGAGTAGTGAGTTCATCAGGATTCATGAAACTGCATATCTAAAAAGGATAACTTTTACCATAAGTTGTACTTCAATAAACTTGACTTTAAAAATAGAGAGGGGTGTCTGGGTGGCTCAGTCATTTAAGTGTCTGACTCTTGGTGTCAGCTCAGGTGATGATCTTGTGGTTGTGAGATTGAGCCCTACCAGGTTCTGTGTTGAACATGGAGCCTAAATGGGATTCTCTCTTTCTCTCTCTTTGCCCCTACCCTGGTTCATGCTCTCTCTCTCTCTCACTCTCACTCTCCTTCTCTTTCTCTAAGTAAACTTTTAAAAAAATAGAAGGTAGGGACGCCTGTCTGGCTCAGTTGGTAAAGCATGCAACTCTTGATCTCAAAGTTGTAAATTCAAGCACCGCATTGGGTAAAGAGATTACTTAAAAATAAAATCTTAAAAAATTAAAAAAAGAAAGTCATTTTATAAATGAGTAGGTGGAAAATTTAATTCCAACTAAAGTTCAATATAGTGTCCTAATTCAATGCAAAGAATATGACCTGATTTGTAAAAGCAAACCAACAAAACAACAGCACAATCGCACATAGTCTCATATTCTGCAATGCAATATGTAGCTCTGATTTTGGTTTATATGAAGACATATAGGTTCATGACACATATAATCCCCGTGTTTCATTGTGCTAGCTATTCACTCAACAAATATTGAGCATCTACTGTGTACTTCGCCCCATGAGAGATGCTGACCATAACATGGTCAGATATAGGCCTGTTACCAAGAATCTCATCATGCAGTGAAGAAAATATATCATAAAAAGGATATATTTACCTTCAAAAAATTAATCATACCATTATGAAAGAAACTGAAGAAGACACACACAAAAAAGGAAAAAGATTCCATGCTCCTGGATAGGAAGAACAAATATTGTTAAAATTTCAATACTACCCAAAGCAATCTATATATTCAATGCAATCCCTATCAAAATAACACCAGCATTCTTCACAGAGCTACAACAAACAATTCTAAAATTTGTAGGGAACAAGAAAAGACCCTGAATAGCCAGAGCAATCTTGAAAAAGAAAACCAAAGCAGGAAGCATCACAGTCCTGAACTTCAAGCTGAATTACAAAACTGTAATCATCAAGACAGCATGGCACTGGCAAAATACAGACACTCAGATCAATGGAACAAAATAAAGAACCCATAAATGGGCCCACAAATGTATGGTCAACTAATCTTTGACAAAGCAAGAAAGAATATCCAATGGAATAAAGACAGTCTCTTCAGCAGGTGGTGCTGGGAAAACTGGACAGCAACATGCAGAAAAATGAACCTGGATCACTTTCTTACACCATACACAAAAATAAACTCAAAATGGATGAAAGGCCTAAATGTAAGACAGGAAGCCATCAAAATCCTCAAGGAGAAATGGGGCGCCTGGGTGGCGCAGTCGGTTGGGCGTCCGACTTCAGCCAGGTCACGATCTCGCGGTCCGTGGGTTCGAGCCCCACGTCAGGCTCTGGGCTGATGGCTCAGAGCCTGGAGCCTGTTTTAGATTCTGTGTCTCCCTCTCTCTCTGCCCCTCCCCCGTTCATGCTCTGTCTCTCTCTGTCCCAAAAATAAATAAAAAAAAACGTTGAAAAAAAAATTAAAAAAAAAAATCCTCAAGGAGAAAGCAGGCAAAAACCTCTTTGATCTTGACCGCAGCAACATTTTACTCAACACGTCTCCAGAGGCAAGGGAAACAAAAGCAAAAATGAACTATTGGGACCTCATCAAAAGAAAAAGCTTCTGCACAGCAAAGGAAACAATCAGCAAAACTAAAAGGCAACCGATGGAATGGGAGAAGATATTGCAAATGACATATCAGATAAAGGGTTAGTATCCAAAATCTATAAAGGAACTTACCAAACTCAACACCCAAAAAACAATCCAGTGAAGAAATGAGCAAAAGACACGAATAGACACTTCTCCAAAGAAGATATCCAGATGGTCAACTGACATGAAAAAATGCTCAACATCGCTCATCATCAGGGAAATACAAATCAAAACTACGATGAGATACCACGTCACACCTGTCAGAATGGATAACATTAACAACTCAGGCAACAACAGATGTTGGCAAGGATGCAGAAAAAGAGAATCTCTTTTGCACTGCTGGTGGGAATGCAAACTGGTGCAGCCTCTCTGGAAAACAGTATGGAGGTTCCTCAAAAAGTTAAAAATAGAACTACCTTATGACCCAGCAATTGCACTACGAGGTATTTATCCAAGGCAGGCAGGTATGCTGTTTCAAAAGGAGCACATGCACCCCAATGTTTATAGCAGTACTATTGACAATAGCCAAGGTATGGAAAGAGCCCAAATGTCCATTGAGAGATGAATGGATAAAGAAGATGTGGTATATGGAAATGCCAGCTGGTGCAGCCACTCTGGAAAACATGGAGGTTTGGAGGTTCCTCAAAAAAAAAAAAAAAAACAAAAACAAAAATAGAACTACCCTATGACCCAGCAATTGCACTACTAGGTATTTATCCACGGGATACAGGTGTGCTGTTTCAAAGGGACACATGCACCCCCATGTTTATAGCAGCACTATCAACAATAGCCAAAGTATGGAAAGAGCCCAAATGTCCATTGATGGATGAATGGATAAAGATGTGGTATATAAATACAATGGAGTATTACTCAGCAATCAAAAAGAATGAAATCTTGCCATTTGCAACTACACGGATGGAACTAGAGGGTATTATGCTAAGTGAAATTAGCCAGTCAGAGAAAGACAAATATTACATGATTTCACTCATATGAGGACTTTAAGATACAAAACAGATGAACATAATGGAAGGGAAGTAAAAATAATATAAAAACAGGGAGGGGGATAAAACATAACAGACTCTTAAATATGGAGAACAAACAGAGGGTTACTGAAGGGATTGTGGGAGGGAGGATGGACTAAATGGATAAGGGGCACTAAGGAGTCTACTCCTGAAATCATTGTTACACTATATGCTAACTAGCTTGGATGTAAATTTAAGAAATTAATTAAATAAAAATAAAATAAAAAAATGAAATGAAAAAAAATTAATCACACCTTGTCATTTTCACCAACAGACAGGAATGTCCATGTTCGTTATAACACATCCTGAATAGCAATTTGATGATCTGAAGCCCTTATTCTTTATTTCCTTTGTTTATTTTAGCCTGATGTCAATTTAAAATAAAAGTCAATTTAAAAACCCCTTTGCATGCTACAAAATATTTTGTGGCTGATATTTGTCATCATTATAGTAAAAGATGTAAAAGATTAAAAAAAAAAGATTGCATTATGAAGGCCTAAAAATCTCCACTTTAAGGCTCACAGGAGGGTGACCCCTCTGGAGTATACCCTAGTAGAAAGAGTAATAAATATGTTAATACTTTTAACATGTGAAGTACTCAGTGGCTGTGACATACAAAGAAACATTCTGGTTTCTGCCTTTGAAGAGCTTATAATTTAGGTAAGGAAACCTGAAGTTTATGAAAAAACATCTTCTCTATAATATCCACATGCAGTGCTTATCCAGCTTGAGTGTGCATCAGACTCACCTAGTAGGCATGTTAAAACATAAGTTCCTGGACTCCACCCCAGAATTTCTAATCCAATAGGTCTGGAGTGGAACCCAAGAATCTGCTGTTCCCAAGGGATCCCATCTTGCTGTCCTAATGAGTAAAATGTCAAAGGTTTGTGTCAGAGGAGAGATCACGTCAGATGAGCTGATCAAAAAAGCTTGGAGCATCAAGTGAGGACAGAGCTAGGCTCAGAAGAAAAGACTCAATTGCTTTGGGAATATCTATATATTATATATCTATAATGTAGATATATAATAAAAGTAAAACGTCAAAAATGCAGGTTGGGTGTTGTTCATGAAGTTTAGTGGGAAAGAAAGTTGGAAAGTTCAATTGCATTAAATTGTGGGGGGATTTGGGTATCATCTAATGTATCATTTACTACCCTCTAGGTTGCAAGTAATAGAAACAAACTGTTTTATCTATTGCTGCACAAAAAATTATCCTGAACTTGGTGTCTTAACACTATTTCATAGCTTCTGTGAGTCAGGGATTTGGGTATGGCCAAACTGGGTGCTCCTGGCTTAATAAAAATGTTGGCCAATCCCCTGGCTGCATGTGTCCTGGGGTTCAGGTCCTATCTGCTGGACTCCTGGCATTTAATAACTGTTTCTCAAAGACATGTGGTAACTTGTTTTTTCTTTTTTGTTTTAAAAATAATAATGTCTCAAAAAATACACAAAACAAAAGGAAGAATAATCACAGAGCAGAAGTAAACACTGCCGATATTTTGGGGCTCCTGGGTGGCCCAGTTGGTTAAGCATCCCACTTCAGCTTAGGTCATGATCTGGCAGCTCATGGGTTTGAACCCCCTGTCTGCTCTGACAACTCAGAGTCTTGAGCCTGTCTCAGATTCTGTATCTCCTTCTCTTTCTGCCCCCTCCCCTGCTCATTCTCACTCTCTCTCTCTCTCTCGAAAATAAACATTTAAAAAAATTTTTTTAAAATACTGTCGATATTTTAGTACATGACTGTCCAGTGTTTTGTATGCATACTTCTAAATTTCTGGTATCAATATCAAAAGTGACATCATACTCTACTTCTGATTTATAACCAGTTTGTTTCATAACATGCTATTTTCCTGTGTCATTAAATAATTATGTCAAAAAAAAAATATCGATAGGCTGCAATGATCTCATAGCATCAAAGAGAAAATGTGCCCCATGCTCATTCACATGAGCCTTGACAGGCTTCAGGTCCTCACTGGCTACTGGCCAGAGATCATGATTCCTTGTCATGTGGCCTTTCCACTGGGCTGCTCACATAATGGCAGCTGGCTTTCCTCAGAGCAAGGGATGAGAGTGAGAAAGACCCGAAATGCAAGCCATAGTCTTCTTATAAACTATTATTGAAATAACATCTAACCACCTCTGCTATATTCTCTTCAACAGAACTGAATACCAAATGCAGTGCACTATCCAGGGGAAGGGTTTACATAAGGGAATAGACATCAGGTGTTGGGGATTTGGGGTACCAACTTCAAAGCTATCTACCACAATCTACCCTCTGGCCTCCCAATCATTTGTGTCATTAAAAGCATCAAAATGCATGCACTGCTCTTGCAAGGCTCTCAAAAATTTCATCCCACTGTAGCATTATAGTGATTTAGAAGGTGATTTAGACTCACCTTCTAAATCAAATTTACATGCCAATAGGGTATCTTGAGACAGTTCCTTAAGTACAGTGGCTCACTCTGGTTTCTTCACCTGAACATAGATGAAACTAAAGAGACAAGTGATCTACCCCATACATAGTCACTATATAGTGGTGGGACAAGTGTGGGATAATTGTCAGAGTCATTCCTGTTCAAAAGGGGTGGGGGGGTGGAAAGATAGGAAGCAGATTCACAATGATTTTGTTACCCAGCTGACCAAACATGGAAGTTTCTTGACTAGATCTGAAGACCTGGGAATACTTTTCAGAGTTCTTGGCTCTACCCTCTGGTCTCTTGGTTCTGCACTCAGTCACACTTTTTCCTTTTCCTAGACTGCCTCCTGGCAGTAGAATTCTGAGGGTCCAAAGTACTTTCCTCATTCCCACAATCTCTGTTCCTTCTAGTCCAAACTGGTGGTTCTTCTGGTGACATAATACTACTAAAGTTTTTGTGGGTGTCCTTTAAATCTTTTCAGGTTCACTCAATTAGATACACCCACAAATAAATGTCTTTGAAATAAACCCCTTCCTTATATTGCTCTTCCTCCAGCTTACTAAGGACCCTAATATTTGAAACACCCTTAATCCATTGACAGGGCCTTTTATGTGATTGAAGTATACTCTGAAGCACAACTTTTGCTCTTTCTGGAGAATCAAGAAAATATTTTGAAAAGATTTTATAGTTATAGTCTCAGTATCTTTAGACCACATTTTCTTGACAATGCTACATATTTCCTCTTTGCTCAACAGCCATTTTTTAATTTTAGCCTCATTTGCCACATGGATAAGCTGAACATATTCAAAACCATTAATTCAAGTTCCTTTTTATTTAAGAGTCTTCTCAAATTATCACTCCTCTCTCGTGTTTACTATAACCAACAAGAAGAAACCAGGCAGTATCTTTAATATTTCACTTGGAAAATTCATTAGCTAGGTCACTCAATTCATTAGGGATATTTTATTCTTTCAGCATAGCTGCAGGCAACAGCATTGGTAAACATTCTGCTTGGACATAACAAGGATCTTCTTTCTACAGTTTCCAACAATATTTTTCTCATTTTTTAGGCCCTTTCCAGTATTTTCCTCAAAGTTCAAAACTCTATGAGCACTGTTGCAGGCATTTCAAGGTATCATCAACACTAAACTCAAACCATGGCTTCAAAGCCACACCCACATTTTAGGGTTTTGTTACAGCAGCATTCCTGCCTTGGTACCAAATTCTGTGTCAGTCAAGGTTTGGTCCAAGAAGAAGGAAACACTAATATATATATAACCCATGTATATGTGGATATTCATAAATAGACTTGTCACAGGACTTCTGCTACAAAGATTTGATCTTACAAAATTGTGAAAGCCAGTCTATCAGTCTCCACAAGGCTGTGGGTCTGCATCTGATCCTGGAGGATGTTGTCCACAGGGCAGGATGTTAGGAGGAGAAGATGGATGTGAAATGAGACAGAACAAAAACAAGCTGGAGTCCACAAGCTTATGCTAGAACCCCATTCAGAGAGACTGAAACCCATGTCAACTCCTGTTGTTTCTGACCATAGTAGGCTAGGTGACCTGCAAAACTGGGGCCTTTCATCATGACACTAATAAGCACAGAACCTGGTTCAGGAGTCAGAGGATCCAGAGAAGGAGGCAGTGGCAGGCCTTGTTTTAATGACATGGACTGTCAGAAATGCAACACATGTATGAGCTACAAAGTTGCTGCTGCCTCATTTCCCTCCCAAGTCTCTTTTAAAAATTTCTCTTGTGGGGTGCCTTGGTGGCTCAGTCACCTGAACAACCAACTTTGAGTCAGGTCATGATCTCACAGTTTGTGAGTCTGAGACCTGCATTAGGCTCACTGCTGTCAGCATGGAGCTGTCTACTGATCCTCTGTCCTCCTCTCTCTTTGCTCCTCCCCTGCTCATATTCTCTCTCTCAAAAATAAATAAAACATTAAAAAAAAAAACCTTTCTTGTGATACTTAGGCACCATACAGGAAAGACAACCCTGGGGACATCTGGCTGGCTTAGTTGGTGGAGCATGTGGCTCTTGATCTTGGGGTCATGAGTTCAAGCTCCATGTTAGGTGGGGAGATTACTTAAAAATAAAATCTTAAAACAAAAATAAGGAAATAATTCTGGTAAATGTAGGTCAGCATAGCCAACTTGAGATATCACAAAACCATCCCATCAATTCTATGTACCATTAAGAAAAGGTAATTTATTGTAAAGGGAAATCTCCACGTAATTGGAGGGCAGGAACGTAGGGATTTGAACCCAGAAATAGAAACTTGTTCTACACTCAAGGAACTCTCCTCTCTCTCCATTTCTGGTTTCTATTTCTCTAAACCTATAAGCTTTATTTCATTTCTTGGGAGAACACCTCTCTTTGCATCACTGTGCCTATGGTGGTTGGAAGACAGACTTTCACAGCTCCCAAGTGCATAAGACCATTTCTTGATTCCTGTCTTAGCTTGAGTTCCCCCAGAAAATTCAGCCTAGGGTTAAGATGCATGTGCTTCAACTTTCTTATGAAGTACAATCCCTGTAGCAGGAGTCAGAAAGGAGAGGAGTGAGTCAAGGAAGGAGGAGAGCTATTGGTATGGGAGTGCATTGTTGAGCAAAGAAAGCATGCCCATTCCATCTCTCAAGATATGGCCCCAAGAGACCACATAATCTCTTGTGTCAGAAAGAAGAGAGAATTGATCTTTTGGCTCCCCTCTTGTAAGTCAAAGCTTTGCCCAAAAAAGAAAGATGTGCCCTCTGCCCATCTATGAAGTCCATCTGCCAGTTTCACAGACCCTCATGCCTCATTGTTGACAAGGAAGCCCCAGGGCAGGAAGTGAGAGGTCCATGTAGACACCTGAGGAAAGTTCTCTTGGTTTTTGGTTGAAGACCACACAGACCTATCACAGATGAAACAAGGATCCCAAAGACAGAATGAGATGTGAGTGGTACAGTTCAAACTCTAAATTTCCAAGTAAGTGTGGTACATTGAGTAAACTTAGGTTAACTGTCCACCCAAGGTTTAATACAGTGTGGGGGGAAAAAAGAGATTTTATTGTACACATATGGCTAGTGAGATCCTGCCACTTTGGAATGGTGAGATTAGCTAAGAAGAAATTTAGGTTTTTGTTAATACTATTAGAAAAAAATATTAATATTGGAAATGAGACAAAATTATCATCATTTGAAGATAATAATTGTCTTCCTAGAACTCCCTCCACTCAAAATCAGAGGACAATTCACTAAATTAGTAATAATGCTTTCCTATATACCAATAATAGGTTAGAAAATATACTGGAATAAAATAATCAATAACCCAAAAGATTTCTGCTACATTTAAGCTAAGTTGTCTGGACTGTGTAGAATAAAGAACATATCAAGATTAGATTCAGCAAAAATGATAGAAACCCTAAAATACCATGAATATAAAGAGAATAGGGTTCTCTCTCATGTAAAACTAAAAAACTCTGGAGTTAGAGCAGCTCAGGTGTGGAAGTTCTTGGTGACAAGGTCCTAGGCTTCTATCTTTTGGTCCTCCATCCTCAGCACAAAGCTTTCATTTCATATTTCATGAGGGTTATCAGCCAGCAGAAAAAAGGAAGTACTAGAGACTGACATATCTTCCCTTTAAAGACACCTTTCAGAAGCTTCACACCTACTCCTACTTGGGTCACAATGGCCAGAACTTTGTATCTAACTGATGAGGTTTTTCTGGGGTGATAGTGGGGTTGACAGGCTCCAAGAAAGAATTCTTGAAGATGTCTTTGGTGCAAAAAGGTGATTTTATTAAAACATAGGGACAGTACCCACGGGCAGGAAGAGCTGCCCCCAGACCATGAGGAGAGACTGGTTATACACTATGGAGTTGGGAGAGGTAAAGTCCAGGGGAAGTTTCCAAAGAGATTTTCATATGCTAAAGAGACTCACAGGAAACTGAAGTCCTAGTTATTGTCAAGCTGAAGTTTTTCCCTCTAACAAAGCATTAGTATTAAGACAGTAGGGAGTTTCCTGGAGAAACTTTTACTCTGCCTGCTTCAAGTATTTACCAATGGGCTGCAGGTTATAAGGAAATTTAGTTCTATCTGATGTTTCCTTCTGCCTTTGTTCCACACATCACTATGGAGGGGAGATGTTGGGGCTCCAGGAAATGGAGTCTATAGGTTTCTAGAGATTAGACTGTTGATAAGATTGCCTTTTTCTTGTAATTTACTAAGATATTTGTAAATAGATGGAGACTCAGGTCCTGCAGGACAATAATCTCTACCAGTTAGCCATTTGTTTTTCCCCTTCCTTTGTTCTTGGGCAGCCAGCGGTGCCCGAGGAAAATCACACATGCCCCACCTGGGGATGGGGGGGCGGGGGGGAGGATGGCGGCCTGTCAGCTTGCCTTATGCTCCCTCATCATAACTACACCTAATTGTAAGCAAGGCAGGGAAATGTGCACCCAGCTAAAATGGTAAAGGTGGTCATGGATGTGATCCATCCACTAACAAAGAAACAGGGGAAGCAGCTACTTACTTATGGGTCACTAGCATTTTCTAACACAGTAAGAATAAGAGAGAAATGATCAGCACTGTACTTCTTGCTTTGGTTTAGTTTGGGTTTTTAATATTTTTAAAAACTTTTTCTGGTACAAATACCAAGTAGACAGCTCAAAGTGTCTGACCTCAACAAAAACATGCAAAAACCAAACAGAAACTGTTAGAATCAACTTTGCCAGAACTCTGGAACAGTCAAAGGTTAACAGCAATGAGAACACCAATAAAATTGAGCAACTTAAAAACAATAAGAAAGATTTGTATGTTTTTATTTGCCCTTCTCCCATCCCCTCCCCATCTTGCTTGTGGCCTTGAGGACAGGAGCCTATTTTCTCAGTGCAGGACATTTGGTCTCAGAGGGAACAGGACACATCTTATTTGCAAAGATTATGTTTACCTGTTTATCTGGGGCTACTGGCAAGACTGATACATGGTGTTTGCCTTTGTTTTGCCAAATTCAGAGCTCATTTAGGGAAGAAAGGAAGTAGGTATTCTACAAAAACACTAAGTTAAAAAGCAACCTACAGCTGCCTCAGGCAAAAGATTGTTGTTGAGGAATACAGTAGAGCACCTGAATTCTGGGAGGAAAACCAGGGGTAGAGAGTTTCTTGAGGAAATGAGGGCATTCAAAAGTCCTATATGTACTGGGGATTTTGAAAACCACACACATGCTGAGGGCAGGATGCAGGCTCAGAAAAGACGTGAGAGTATCTTAAGCTTTTACCTCTAACTGATCTACAGGCTCAGTGCAAGCAGGAAGTGTAGATTAAGGCCTGGCTAAACATTGAAGGAGCACCCCAGCACAGAACCAATCTGAAAAGATGGGAAGAGAGTTTTCTCTTCTCTCCCTCCTACCCTCCCTCCCTTTCTCTCTCTTTCTCCTGTCATTAAGGAAATCTTTGTCAAAACACTAGCTAAACACAAGCTAAGAGAATATAGACTTCAGAGTCCACATGTGACAAAGAATACAGACCTTACACTTTAGAAAAGACAGTAAGACCATGAACACCTACAAATCATAGCAAATGAAAGGGAGAACCTACACCGGCTGACTCCATTTTGTTCTGTGTCCTACACCTTGAGTGACTATGTCCCCGACATGCCCCCTTTCCGGGAAAATCGCAGAAACCTCAGACCAGGCCTCCTCCCCTTGAGTAACCTCCCGCTCACCCGTTCAAACTTCCCGATCAAAACATGACCTGCATAACAGGACTCCGACCCTTCCCCAGCCAATCGGCCGAGGCCACGACCCTTTCCCAGCCAATCGGCTGAGGCCACAGCCATTACCTCACCAACAGCCCCTAGACCCCAATAAAACCTTTGTGCTTTTAAAACTCTCTCTCCCCAGCATCTCACCGCTGCGTCGGTGCAGGTAGGGGATTGAGCTCGAGCTAGCTAGAATAAAGGCTCTTTGCTTTTGCATTGGACTTGGCTCCCTGCTGGTCTTTGGGGATCACGAATTCTGGACATAACACAAGCAAGAAATAAACCCTGATAAAGGGGGAAAATCTGATTTCTAGAGTTACCACATTATAATAAACAAAATGTCCAGGTTTCAATAAAAAATTATGAAGCATGCAAAGAAGGAAGAAGTATGGCCCATTCCCAGGTAAAATTAAAAGCAACTCTCCCTGAGGAAACATAGACATCAGACTTACTAGACAAAGGTTTTAAGTCAGCTGTGTTAAATATGCTCAAGGAGTTAAAGGAAATCATGGATAAAGAGATAAAGCAAAGCAGGAAAAGAATGTCTCAACAAATAAAGAATATCTTGGGGCGCCTGGGTGGCTCAGTCGGTTGAACGTCTGACTTCAGCCCGGGTCATTATCTCGCAGTCTGTGAGTTTGAGCCCCACGTCGGGCTCTGTGGTGACAGCTCGGAGCCTGGAGCTTGCTTCTGATTCTGTGTCTCCCTCTCCTTCTGCCCCTCCCCTCTGTCTCTCTCTGTCTCAGAAATAAATAAACATTAAAAAAAATTAAAAAAAAAAACAACAAAGAATATCTATAAAGTGATAGCATTATAAAAAGGAACCAAAAAATTCTGGAGCTGAAAAAACACAATAACTGAAGTGAAAATTTCCTTAGAGAATTTCAATAGAGATTTGAGTAGCCAGAAGAAAGAATCAGTAAGCTTGAAGATAGGTGGGTTGAAATTGACAGGTGTGACAAGAATGAAAAAAAGTTCAAGAGCCTAATGTACAGTGAGCAAGTGTACCAACATACAGATAATGAGAATCCTAGAAGGGAAGGAGAAAAGGGAGCAAAAATAATTTTGGAAAAAATAATGGCCAAAAACTTCCAAAGTTTGATGAAAGAAATGAATCTACACATTGAAGAAGTTCAGTGTTGGGGTACCAGCTGCTTAGTCAGTTAAGCCTCCAACTCTTGATTTCAGCTCAGGTCATGATCTCAGGGTCATAAGATTAAGTGCCATATTAGGCTCCACACTGAGCATAGAACCTGTTTAAGATTCTCTCTCTGTCTTGTAATAGGTCAACTTATAAAATATCACAAAGCTTATTGTATATAAATTCGGCTTAAACTCACCTTTCAAGAATAATTGAGATAAAAGCTTATGTAGTTCCCTATTAGGGTTATTGGAAATTACTAACCACCCTATCTTGCTTCTGTGACTTCGCCTGCTTGCTAAATAACGTAGGTTGCAAAATGCTCCCCCACCCCTTCTACCAAGATCTGGCCTAGGCAAGACCAACATGTAAAAAGTCACAAACTCACTGCCCCACGGTATCTTAGGTTTCTAACTATGGTCATTTTAAACCCTCTTAGGACAAAGAACTTTAAATTGATAGGTTCCCGTCAAAACAAACGTCTGTGTGTCACAATATAATTGGCTACCATGAAATGCTGTAAATTGTAATTGGTTAACTAAATAATGACATTCTCTGACTTGCTAAAATCCATATAAGTTCACTGCTACCTTTGTTTGGGGCCATTCTCTGCACTTTTCTCCTTAAGAACAGGAGATCAGGTTTGGCCCAGCCATGAATAAAATCTTGCCTCCCTTCTATTTGGCATCTGGTGGTTTTTATCGACAGCACCCTGTTTCATCTCTCCTTCTCTGCCCTCACCCCTCCCAAATAAAAAGAATGAAAGAAGTTCAATGAATTCAAAAAGGATAAACACAAAGAGATCCACACTGAGACACATTGGACTCTCAAATGTATGGCCTGTATGCTCCCCACCTTTACCCGGTCTGTGTCCAAGCTTTCTGCCTGTCAGTGGTGCCTCCCTCCAGAGTCTTATCCCTGGGGTATCAAACCCCCCACTTCAGAGACTCCTGTGGCTTGGACCTGCGCTGATCATCTCTGGGGGAGGGTCTCGCAGAGCAATGGCTGGGTACCAACTTGTCCCAGAAAATGTTAGCATGACTGCACAGTGGCAAGGCTCAGAGTTTATGGTAAACTGCAATACACAACTCATGCCAGATTTTGCTACACTCAGTTGGCATCTTTATTCCAACATCAGTAAACGTGGAGCTCTCTGGGATCTGCCGGGACTTTTGCCTGTGGATAAGCCCTGCCACCTCTACCAAATGCACTCCAACCAGGGGAACTGCTTCTTCCCATGTGGCACATAGGCCCCTCAGACCATGCTGCCTACTCCTGGGGATTCATCCCACTTCCTTACCAGAACACCGCCAGGCACTGAGCTCCAAAACTACAGACTCTTCACTCCACTGTTATGGAAAACTGGCAGTATTGAAATCCTCTCCTTTTTCCCTGTCAGTGGTTTGGGGGAACAGATTTCTTGTCCAGTGCCCTGTGAGTATTTTCATTCTTTCTATCTTTCTCTCCAGCTACTTCCAGGGGTAGTGTTTTTCTTGCACAATACCAACACACTGCACTCTTTCCCCCTTTCTCTTTCTCTCTCTATCCTTTCTCTATGAATATGGGTCCCTACCCTCCACAGCACTGCCGCTTTTCTCTCCCCTACTCAGCTATTTCACCTATTTGAACCACATACCTGCCAAGATCTCTCACTCAAATTATGCAGATTGTTGCATTCTCAGATCAATTTCCTAGGTGTTCAAAATGGCTCGATGCTGATCTAGCTGTGTTTCAGGGACAAGACAAGCTCAGGTTCTTCATACTACTCCGCCATTTTGACTCCCATTATTCATAGTCTTTGCATTAAATTGAAATTTGACCTGTAACCACAGTCACAGAAATGCAACATTTTGGAAAGGTTAATCTGGGAATGGTATGCAGAATTAATGAAGAGGAAAGAGAGACAGAAACTTCAAGTAGGTGATTATTCCAGTTATGGAGACTGGAATGTAGAAATAAACACTTTGACAACAGGAGTGAGATAGTCAGAAACCTTGAGAACAAGCCCCTATATACCCAGGGCACTCCCTGCCTGGTGTTGCTTTTCTTTCAGAGCAGAACTAGAACCAAGAAGCAAACCCAGACCGGTTCAAACTGATCCAAGACAGGATGGTCACCAAATTTGAACTTTCATTGACTTTTTCCCTCGTTTTAATGTTAACAATCACACCCAGAGATAGACACTTAGCATGCAAATGAAACATGTTCTATCAACTGTACCTGCATGCCTACTTTCCTGGGATTCCCTGCCCCTACATGCTTAACCATCACTCCTTTCCCACCTCAGCCTCTATAAAACTTTCTCTGGCTATTGTTTGGGGAGCTAGTTTGACACCTTTGTGGTGATTGTGTCTCCCCTTACCATAGCTTTTGCCCCAGTAAAGCCTTGCCTGTGGTTTAAATTTTGGTCCAGCCCATTTCTATAGTTTCTGGGCCCAAGGACCCAAGTCTGGTAAGAGTAGTATGATGGGTTTTTGATGTGTGAAAGTAACTTTGTATATGTAATAAAGTTCCTAATTAGTTGACTTTAAACGAAGGAGAGTATCTTGGTGGGCCTTATTTAATCAGTGGAAGCCCTGTAAAAGAAGGCTTAGACATTCTCTGAACTAGACTCTTAACAGTAGCTGGGTCTACACTTGTTCTTCTTTAGCTGGCTCTTCCTTCCTGATTACCCATAAACACCAAATTCAGCTTGTGTTGGTGAGGTTCCATCCTGCTTGTGATCATCCCTTTCTGATACTATGTGACAACAGCATTGGCCCATGCCCATGAATTCCTGGCTACCCACTAACTTCCCCTCCTGATGGCCTATCCAACACATTTTGGACCTGCTTAGCTCCAGCCTGAACAATTAGGTAAGCAAATTCTTTGTAATAAATTTTAATATGGATTATATATGCACATATATATCTCCTAGTGTTTCTACCTCTCTGGTTGAACTCTGATTGATATACATTTTGATATTTTATACTAAATATGGCTCCAGAACAACAGAATCTTAAGAATAAATTCTTGAAGAAGAAGAAGAAGAAGAAGAAGAAGAAGAAGAAGAAATTCTCTGAGGAGTGCCTGAGTGGCTCAGTCGGTTAAGCATCTGACTTCGGCTCAGGTCGTGATCTCACAGTTTGTGAGTTCAAGCCCTGCATCGGGATCCACGCTGACAGTTCAGAGCCTGGAGCCTGCTTTGGATTCTGTGTCTTTTTCTCTCTCTGCCCCTACTCTGTTCAAACTCTGTTTCTCTCTCTCTCTCTCTCAAAAAAAAAAATAATAATAAAATAATTTTTTAAAACATTGAAAAGGTTAAAAACAAAGAATAAATTCTCTGAATTGTTTCTGGGTTTTCTGGAACTGGCTCTCTGGTTAGATTTAAGGCACTAATGACCCTGTTTCTGGTGATAATGAAGACACTGTAAGTTCATAGCATCACATGGCATAAGAGTTACTCAAATTTCACTGTTGGATATCTACAATTGAATGATGGTGGGAGGGGAGGTTCTAGGTGCCCAAGTATTTGTTAGAATATTTCAGTAAAAATAAGATAGAGAATGGAGTTGAGTGGTTGCTTCTAAATACACAGAGAAATTGAGGAAAGTTAAGAATGAGCCAAAGGGACTTCTGGGGAAGATGGTGGAGTAGGAGGACCCCAAGCTCACCTTTTCGCATGAATACAGCCAGGTAACACTCATATCAGTGTAAATAATGCAGAAAACAGCCCAAAGATTGGCAGAACAGATTCTCCACAGCTAAATGTAGTCACTGTGGAAAACAGTATGGAGGTTTCTCATAAAATTAAAAATAGAGGGCCCCTGGGTCGCTCAGTCGGTTAAGCAGCTGACTCCTGATTTCAGCTCAGGTAATGATCCCACTGTTTGTGAGATCGAGCCCCATGTTGGGCTCCACGCTGGGTGTGAAGTCTGCTTAAGATTCTCTCTACCCCTGAACTGCTCATGCTCTCTCTCAAAAAAAAATTAAAAATAGAATTACCATATCATCCAGTAATTCCACTACTGGATATTTACCCAAAGAATATGAAAACACTAATTTGAAAAGATATATGCACCTCTGTGTTAACTGCAGCATTATTTACAATAGTCAAATTATGGAAGCAGCCCAAATATCCAGAAAAATGAATGGATAAAGAAGAAGTGGTATATATATGCTGTAATATTACTCAGCCATAAAATAAGAATGAAATCTTGTCATTTGCAACAACACAGATGGATCTGGAGGGTATAATGCTAAGTGAAATATGTCAGTCAGAGAAACACAAATACAATATGATTTCACTCATATGTGGAATTTAAGAAACAAAATAAATTAAGAAAAAAGACAAACCAAAAACCAGACTCTTAACTATAGAGAAAAAACTGATGGTTGACAGAGGGGAGGTAGGGGGTGGGGATGGGCAAAATAGATGAAGAGTACACTTATCATGATGAGTACTGGATAGATGTATAGAAGTGTTGAATCACTATATTGTATATATGAAACTAATAATAACACTGTATGTTGACTATACTGGAATTAAAAAAAGAAAAAACAGAATGAGTTGAAAGCCTCACACTCCCAGCTTAAGTTCTAATAAAGGGCCAAAAGCTTCTATACTTGCCCTGAAAAAAATCTTATCTCCTATAGCTGCAAGCCCAAGATTTCCAAAAATCAAACCCACCACCTTTAGTGAACAGCTGAATTACAATACAAATTGAATTCCTAACTTCACAAGGTCTTTTTTGTTAAAGTCAGGGAATTGATTGGGAAGGAATGGGATCCTAAAAATTGGAATGGGGCCATACCGGGTGATCCCAATGAAGTTGGGGATATCAAACCCTTAAATTCTACTGAGTGGTCTTTGCCAGACAAAACAGCCCTTCCACCGTAGCCTGAGGATGTTAGCCCTCTTTTGTTTAAATAATCTGTAATAGTCTCCCTGTGGCAGTTGCCTTGAGAGGCACCAATGATCTTTCTTAGAACTTACCCCACAACCTCTTTTTCCATCTAGACATATAAAGCACACTGCAATCCCAGCAGGCTTCAGAGGATGAAGTGCAAACTGTGACCCAGAATATTACCATCATTTTAAATT
This sequence comes from Lynx canadensis, assembly GCF_007474595.2. NCBI lineage: Eukaryota > Metazoa > Chordata > Mammalia > Carnivora > Felidae > Lynx > Lynx canadensis. The sequence goes on along the minus strand of NC_044308.2, from coordinate 27,912,917 downwards.
CTGGTTTTAAGACAAAAAAAATTTCTTATATTCACCTGAGGTCCTTTGGACCCATATGAATGGTAATGTAACAGTGGTCTAGGCCAGCTTGGAAGAGTAGAATTCACTGTTTTGAGGGAAAGGGACAGTGGTTTCAAAAGACCCTTAGAATTAGTTCTTATCCTTCCACCTCCTTTCTCCCCTGCCACCTCTCCCAATATTGACATGGATATTTGTATATGTTAACCATGTATTTTTGTTTTCTTCCTTCTCTCATCCTCATCATCTAACATAAGATATATTATTAATAGTAACTTTATATCGCAGTGTAAAAATTACAGCATACCAAGGAGAAGAGAAAGCATCAGCCAATGATGAAGAGTCCCCATCACCAGAGTGACTGTGAGCTGGGGAAGGGGAAGTAACCTTAGCACTGACTGCCTGGCTGCCCTTCTGTCATCTGTTGGAGCCTGCCTTCTGCAAATCTGGAGATCTCAGTCTGCTTTCCAGGTCCAGGGGCTGCTGGAGGGCAACCAGGTCATCACCTCAGTGATTCCCTGGGTGGTAGGGGTGACACTGACCAGAACAAGCAGTTCCTAGTCTCCTAGGAATTAGAATATTCTGCACAGGCTCAGGTGGCCAGGGCTGCCCTCACCAGGCCTTCCAGGCTGCCAGATTAAGGCAGATAAGACAGCTTCCATAGGGCCAAGGAACCTTCTGCTTGCCTATCCCCCAAACCCCTCACCCCAGATGGGATAGTCCCTACCTCCGGGAAGTACTTGGAGTATTTACAAGGTTCCATTCTAAGAAGGGCTCCAGGCAGCACCAGGTATAGAAATTGGAAGAACTCTCCATCCTCATCATCACTACATTGGACACCTTTTATTATAGATAAATTTTATACAATGTTGTATAAAAACAATAATAAATAATAATGTAAAAGTAACAATAATGATGAGTAACAACAATGATAATGATGATGACCACAATAAGAAGTAGGAGGCGGTGGGGAGGAACAAGAGATGCAAAGGGGGAGAGAAGATAAAGTTCAGACCCTCTGAGTGAATAACCACCTATCCACATGAGGTCACTGGCAGTGGTTTGAAATCAGAGTCCTAAATTTGGACCAAGAAATGTGTTCCATGAAGGCCAAGGAGGAGCAAAATGAGAGGGGAAAAAAGTACCCCCCCCCCATGCAGAGGGCATGGCTAAAGGCTGGGACTCCTGTTTGCATTCTTAGAGGAGAGGCCTGCAGTGGTTGTGGGGGTGTGAGAGAGGTACCTTGGTCAGGGACCTGCCCTGCAGCAGGGCCTTGGGCTTCCCTAGAGATCAGATCAGCAAGGAGACAGAGTCCAAGCTCCGCCTTTAGCCCCAAGCCCTTCCGCATCAAACTTTTGGTACAAGCTCTGAAGGTGGTACCCTCTCTGAAATCACTTTCCGCTGCCCTTCTGGTATTTGTTCTACCTGCCCCCTCTGGTTCCTGCCTAAAGCATTTGGAGGGTGTCCCTTCAGTGCTCCCCGCTGGCAGAGGTGGCACTGGCAAGGAAGAATGGCTTTTAGCTCCCAAAGAACTTACAAACGGCACAGGCCAACTAAGCAGGCGTTAGCAGTTCCCGGGCCCTTTACAGACTTAGATCATATTCAGTCTCAGGGAGGCCAAAAACATCTTCCTTGGGATTTCCAAGCTCACATGGGCAGAGCTAAGCCTCCAGAGGGGTTCTTGGAACATTTTTATAGTCTCATTTGACAAACAGGCACAGGATGGCAATGCTGAACCCGGGAGCAGCTGTGTGTATAAGATATATTCAATGTTTTATAACAACAATCAATAATAATTGTTAACGTATTAATTGATTAATAAGGAAAAGAACAATTTGATTACAAATGGAGGATGAGGGAGAGGAATCGAGGATGAGTCCTCATTTTATGGCTTCAGCAACTGGAATGAAGAGTAGTTCTCTTCCATGAGATGGTGATAAAGGTGGCTGAGCAGATTTGGAGCTTGGGAGGCAGAGGGGAAAACAGTTTTAAAGAATGCTCAAGTTGAATTCCTGCAAGATAGAAATATCCAAGAGTCAGTTTGACAGAGGTCTGGCCAAGAGAAATAGAAGGAAAGGATGCAGAACATTGTGAAAACATTTCAATAACGAAAATGTTTTCTGGATACAGATTGTCTTTTTCCAAAGTTTTCCACAATAAATACATCTTATTTACCATTATGGTATTCCACACAGCATTTCTTCTAATCAAGGAACTCACTTCAGAACAAATAAAATGTAGCAATGGGCCCATGCTCACGGATTTAACTGGTTCTATCATGTTGCCCATCATCCTGGAGCAGCTGCCTTGAAAGAATTTACTTAGATTATTTTTAATTTCTTTCAACATTTTCTAGTTTTCAGTGTATGTCTTTAACCTCCTTGGCTACATTTTTTTCTAAGTATTTTATTCTTTTTGATGCTGTTGTGAATGGAACTGTGTTTTTCCTTTCCCGATTGTTCTGTGCAAGTATATACAAAAGCAATTAATTTCTATATACTGATCTTGTATCTTGCAACCTTACTAAAACTCTTTTACTAGTTCTAGTGGGTTTTTAGTGGACTCTAAGATTTTCTACATATAAGATTATGTCATTTGCTAATAGTTTTTCCTTTTTCCTTTCCAATATAGGTATCTTTTCTTTCTTTTTCTTCTTCTAGTTGCCCTAGGTAGAATTTAAGTACAATGCTGAGTAGAAGTGATCTTAGGGGTAAAGTGTCCAATTTTTCACCATTAAGTGTGCGGGGTGTCTATAAATGCCTTTCTTCATGTTGAGGAAGTTTATTTCTATTCATACCTTGTTAAATGTTTTTATTATGAAAGGCTATTGGGCTTGATCAAATGCTTTTTTTGTATCATTGAGTTCATTGTGTGATTATTATTTATTCTATTGATAATGATGTTAATTGATTTTTGTATGTTCAAATAACTTTATATTCCTAGGATAAATCCCATTTGGTTATGGTGTACAATTTTTTAAATATCTTGTTGCATCCCATTTGCTAGTGTTTTGTTGAATGTTTATGTGATTTTTAAAAATTATGATAAATTACACATAAGAAAATTTATCGTATTAACCATTTTTTAAAAATGCTTATTTATTTTTGAGAGAGAGAAAGAAACAGAGTGTGAGCAGGAGAGGAGCAGAGCTGTCAGCTCAGAGCCCAACACAGGGCTTGAACTCACAAACTGTGAGATCATGATCTGAGCCAAAGTTGGATGCTTAACTGACTGAGCCACCCAGGCATCCCACATCTTAACCATTTTTAAGTGCATAGTTCAGTGATATTAAGTACATTAACATTGTTGTGCTACCATCACCATCCATCCTCAGAACTCTTTTCATCTTGTAAAACTAAAGGTTTGTACCCATTAAATAATAAATACCCATTCCGCCTTCCTTACAGCCATTGGAAACCACTCTTATATTTCCTACCTCTATCAATTTCAGTACTCTAGATACCTCATAGAAGTGGAATCATATAGCATTTGTCCTTTGTGACTAGCTTATTTCACATAGAATAATGTCTTCAATGTTCATCCACATAGCATGTGTCAGAATTTCATTTCTTTTTCAGGCTGAATAACATTCCATTGTATGTATATTCCACATTTTGTTTCTCCATTCACATGTCAATAGATAGTTGGGTTATTTCCACCATTTGGCTATAGTGAAAAATGTTAATATAAACATAGTTATACAAATATCCCTTTGAGACCATTGTTTTGCATTTATACCCAGAAATGAAATTGCTAGATCATGTGATGATTCTATTTTTCATTTTTATAGCATCTGCACCATTTTACATTCCCACCTATAGTGCATAATGGTTCCAATTTCTTCACATCATCAACACTGGTTATTTTCTGTTTTTAGGGTTTGTTTGTTTTTTTTTAAGTAGCCATACTAATGGGTGTGCGGTAGAATTTCATTGTTGCTTTGACTTGTGTTTCCCTAATGATTAGTGATGTTGAATATCTTTTCATGTGCTTATTATGCATTTGCATATCTTCATGGGAGAATATCTGTTCAAGTCCTTTGCCCATTCTGTTTTTTTAATTTTAATTTAAATTATAGTTAGTTAACATACAATGCAATATAGGTTTCAGTAGAATTCAATGATTCATCACTTATATGCAACACCCAGTACTCATCATAACAAGTGCCCTTCTTTGTACCCATCACCCATATAGCCCATCCCCCATCCACTTCCTTCCATCGACCCTGAGTTTGTTCTTTATCTTTAAGAGTACCATATGGTTTGTTTCCCTCTCTCTTTTTCCCCCTCCCATATGTTTATCTGTTTTTTTTCTTAAATTCCACATATGAGTGAAATTATATGGTATTTATCTTTCTCTAGCTGACTTATTTCACTTAGCATAATACAATCTAGCTCCATCTATGTCATTGCAAATGGCAAGATTTCATTCTTTTTGATGGCTGAGCAATATTCCATTGTGAATATATACTGCATCTTCTTTATCCATTCATCAGTCAATGGATATTTGGGCTGTCTCCATAGTTTGGTTATCATTCATAACACTACTATAAACATCAGGGTGCATGTACCACTTCAAATCTGTATTTTTGTATCCTTTGGGTAAATACCCAGTAGTGCAATTGCTGGATCATAGGGTAGTTCCATTATTAACTTTTTGAGGAAACTCCAAATTCCAGAGTGGCTATACCAGTTTACATTTCCACCAACAGTGCAAAAGTGTTCTCCTTTCTCTGCAAATTCACCAACACGTTGTTTCTTGTATTGTTAATTTTAGCCATTCTGACAGGTATGAAATGGTATCTCATCATGGTTTTGATTTGTATTTCCCTGATGATAAGTGATGTTGAGCATTTTTCCATGTGTCTATTAGTCACCTGGAAGTCTTCTTTGGAAAAGTGTCTACTCATGTCTTCTGCCCATTTCTTACCTGAATTATTTGTTTTAGGGGTGTTGAGTTTGATAAGGTTTTTAATAGATTTTGGATAATAATTCTTTGTCAGACATGTCATTTGAAAATATCTTCTCCCATTCCATAGTCTGTCTTTTAGTTGTGTTGATTGTTTCCTTTGCTATGCAGAAGGTTTCTATCTTTTTTTTTAAATTTTTTTAACATTTATTTATTTTTGAGACAGAGACAGAGCATGAACGGGGGAGGGGCAGAGAGAGAGGGAGACACCGAATCGGAAGCAGGCTCCAGGCTCTGAGCCATCAGCCCAGAGCCTGACGCGGGGCTCGAACTCACAGACCGGGAGATCGTGACCTGAGCTGAAGTCGGACGCTCGACCGACTGAGCCACCCAGGCGCCCCTCTTTTTTTTTTTTTTTTTTTTTGACATGTATTCACTTTTTGAGAGACAGAGACAGAGTGCGAGCAGGGCAGGGGTAGAGACAGAGGGAGACACAGAATCCAAAGCAGGCTCCAGGCTCCAACCTGTCAGCACAGAGCCCGATGCAGGGCTCATACTCATGAACCATGAGATCATGACCTGAGCCAAAGTCGGACGCTCAACCAACTGAGCCACCCAGGCGACCCCAGAAGGTTTTTATCTTGATGAAGTTCCAATAATTCATTTTTTCTTTTGCTTGCCTTGCCTTTCAGGATATGTCTAGTAAGAAGTTGCTCAAAGGTCAAAGAGGATGCTGCCTGTGTTCTCTAGGAATTTGATGCTTTCCTGTCTCACACTTAGGTCTTTCATCCATTTTGAATTTATTTTTGTGTATAGTGTAAGAGAGTGGTCCAATTTCAGTCTTATGCATGTCACTGTCCAGTTTTGCCCACACCATTTGTTGAAGAGACTTGTTCTGTTGAATATCTTTCCTGTTTTTTCAAAGATGAGTTGACCATATAGTTTTGGATCCAATTCTGGGTTTTCTATTCTGCTCCATTGATCTATGTTTCTGTGTTTGTGCCAATACACAATATGTTTCTGTGTGCGGTCTTGATGACCGCAGCTTTGTAATATAGCTTGAAATCTGGAATCGCGATGCCTCCAGCTTTGCTTTTCTTTTTCAGAATTCTGTTGGCTATTCGGGTCTTCTGTGATTCCATACAAATTTTAGGATTGTTTGTTCCAGCTCTGTGAAAAAATGCTCATGGTATTTTGACAGAGGGATTGCATTAAATGTATAGATTGCTTTGAGTGGTATAGGCATTTTAACAATACTTGTTCTTCCAATCCATTGAGCATGGAATGCTTTTCCATATCTTGGTGTCTGTTTCAATTTCTTTCATAAGTGTTTTATAGTTTTTAGAGTCTAGATCTTTTACCTCTTTAGTTAGGTTTATTTCTATGTATCTCATTGTTTTTGGTGCAATTGCAAACGGGATTGATTTCTTGATTTCTTTTACTTCTGCTTCATTATTGATATATAGAATATACAACAGATTTCTTCATGTTGATTTTATACCCTGTGACTTTGTTGAATTCATGTATTAGTTCTAGCAATGCTTTTGGTGTAGTCTTTTGGGCTTTCTGTATAGAGTATCATGTCATCTGTAAGTAGTGAAATTTTGATTGCTTCCTTGACAATTTGGATACCTTTTATTTCTTTTTGTTGTCTGACTGCTGAGGCTAAGACTTCCAGTACTATGTTAAATACTAATGGGTAAAGTGGATATCCTTGTCTCATTCCTGACTGTAGGGGAAAGGCTCTCAGTTTTCCCCATTGAGGATATTAGCTGTGGGTCTTTCATATATGGCCTTTATGATGTTGAGGTATGTTCCATCTATTCCTATTTTGTGTGTGCAGCAGTTATCAAGAATGGATGCTGTATTTTGTCAAATGCTTTTTCTGCATCTATTGAAAGCATCAAAAGGTTCTTATCTTTTATTAATGTGGTATATCACACTGATTGATTTGCAAATATTGAACCAGCCCTGCACCATATGAATAGATCACACTTGATCATAGTGAATAATTATTTTAATGTACTGTTGAATTTGGATTCCTAGTACCTTGTTGAGAATTTTTACATCCATGTTCATCAGGGATATTGGCCTGTAACTTTCCTTTTTAGTGGGGTCATTGGCTTTGTAATCAAGGTAATGCTGGCCTCATAAAATGCATTTGGAACTTTTCCTTCCATTTCTATTTTTGGAATGGTTTGAGAAGAATAGGTATTAACTCTACTTTATTAAAGTATGGTAGAAGTCCTCTGGGAAGCCTTTTGGCCCAGGATTCTTGTTTGTTGGGAGATTTTTGATAACTGATTCAATTTCTTTGCTGGTTATGGTCCTGTTTAAATTTTCTATCTCTTCCTGTTCGAGTTTTGGTAGTGTGTGAGTTTCTAGGAATTTGTTCATTTCTTCCAGATTGCCCAGTTTGTTGGTATACAAGTTTTCATAATATTCTTTTATAATTGTTTGTATTTTTGTGGTGTTGGTTGTGATTCCTCCCCTTTCATTTTTGTTTTTATTTATTTGGGTCCTGTCTCTTTTGTTTTTGATAAGCCTAGCTAGGGAGTTATCAATTTATTAATTCTTTCAAAAAATCAGCTCTTAGTTTCATTGCTCTGTTCTACTAGTTTAATTTTGTTTCTGTATCATTTATTTCTGCTCTAATCTTTATTATTTCCCTTCTTCTGCTGGCTTTAAGTTTTATTTGCTGTTCCTTTTTAGGTCCTTTAGGTGTAATGTTAGGTTGTGTACTTGGGACCTTTTTTGCTTCTTGAGGCAGACCCGTATTGCAATATACTTCCCTCTTACTACTACCTTTGTTGCATCCCAAAAGTTTTGCAGTGTCATGTTTTCATTTTCATTAGCTTCCATGTGTTTTTTAACTTCTTCTTTACTTTTCTGGTTAACCCATCCATTCTTTAGTAGGATGTTGTTTAACCTCCATGCATTGTGGTCTTTCCAATTTTTTCTTGTGGTTGATTTCAAGTTTCACAACATTGTGGTCTGAAAATATGCATAGTATGATCTCGATGTTTTTTTACCTGTTGAGGTCTGATTTGTGACCCAGTATATGATTTATTCTGGAGAATATTCCATGTGCATTTGAGAAGAATGTGTATTCTGCTGCTTTAGGATAAAATGTTCTGAATATATGTGTTAAGGCCATCTGGTCCAGTGTGTTATTCAAAGCCATTAATGATTTTCTCCTTAGATGATCCATCTATTGGTGTAAATGTGGTGTTAAAGTCCCCTAATATTATTGTATTGTTATCAGTGAATTTCTATAAGTTTGTTATTAATTGATTTAGATATTTGGATGTTCTAATTTGGGGGCATAAATATATATGTTAGTTCTTCTTGATGGATAGACCCCTTCGTTATGATATAATACCCTTCTTCCTCTCTTGTCACACTCTTTGTTTTTAAATCTAGTTTTTCTGATATAAGCACAGCTACTCCAGCTTTCTTTTGACTTTAACATGATAGATGGTTCTCTGTGCGAGGGCTTGTTTAGTGGTCATGAACTCCTTTAGTTTTTTGGGGGAAATTCTTTACCTCTTCTTCTAGTCTGAATGACAGCCTTGTTGGATAAAGAATTCCTGGCTGGATAGTTTTCTGATTTAGTATGTTGATTATATCCTGCCACTCCCTTCTGGTTTGCCAAGTTTCTGTGGACAGATCTGCTTCAAACCTGATGTGTCTTCCCTTGTAGGTTAAGGACTTTTCCCTTGCTGCTTTCATAATTCTTTCCTTGTCTGTGTATTTTGTGAATTTGACTATGATATGTCTTAGCAATGGCCAGTTTTTATTGAATTTAGTTAAAGTTCTCTGTGCTTTTTGGATTTTGATTTCTGTGTTCTTCCCCTGATTAGAGAAGTCTTCAGCTATAATTTGCTACATGAAGCTTCTGCCTGTTTTTTCCCTCTCTGCATCTTCTGGGACTCCTATGATATGAATGCTATTTTGTTTTAATAAGTCACTGAGTTCCCTAAGTCTACTGTTGTGATCTATTGCCTTTTCTCCCCCTTTTATTCTCAGCTTTATTTTCCATAATTTTATCTTCTATATCACTGATTCATTCCTCTGCTTCATCCATCCTCCTTGCTATGACATCCATTCAGGATTGCTTCTGTTTTAACATTTTAATTTTCACTGGACTAGATTTTATCTCTTTTATCTCTGCAATAAGGCATTCTATAGTGTCTTCTATGCTTTTTTGAAGCCTAGTTAGTGTCCTTATAAGTGTTATTTTAAATTCTAGTTCAGGCATCTTACTTATATCTGTGTTGATTAAATCCCTGGCCTTCACATGTTCCTGTTCTTACTTTGGGGTGAATACTTCCATCTTGTCATTTTGGAGAAAAAAAGGGGAAAAAAGATAAAATTAAATTTAAATTTAAAATAAAAAAAATGAAGGGCACCTGGATGGCTCAGTTGGTTAAGCATCTGACTTCAGCTCAGGTCATGATCTCACAGCTTGTGAGTTCAAGCCCCATGTCGGGTTCTGTGCTGACAGCTTGGAGCCTGGAGCCTGCTTCAGATTCTGTGTCTCCCTCTCTCTCTGCCCCTCCCCCACTTGTGCTCTTTCTTTCTCTGTCTGTCAAAAAGGAATAAAGCTTCAAAAAATGTTTAAATTAAAAAAATGAATAAAGGAAGCTAAATCCTAGATGTGTTTTGGTTTGCTTGTTATGGGAAGCAGTTTGTAGTTGTGCAGCTTTATTCTCAAAGATTTCTGATCTATTTCTTGGGTGTTCAGAATGATCAATATTTATATAGCTATGTTCAAGGTAGGAGGCAAGCTTAGGGTCACCCTACTCCTCTGCCGCTTTAACTCCTCCCCCCTTTGCCCAGTCTTGAATTGAGTTGCTTGTTTTTTGCTGTTGTGGAGTTGTGTAAGTTCTTTATATATTTTGTATTTTAGCCCCTTATCAGATATATGACTGGAAATATCTTCTTCTATTCCAGGAGTTGCCTTTCACTTTACTTGTTGTGTCCTTTGATGCACAGAAGTTTTTAGATTTGTTGTTAGTCCCATTTGCCTATTTTTTCTTTTTGTTATCTGTACTTTTGGCAACATATCCAAGATATCATTGCCAAATTTACTGTCATGAAACACTTCTCTTATGTTTTTCTTTAGAGTTTTATAGTTTTTGCTCTAACATTTATGTCTTTGACCTATTTTGAGTATATTTTTGTATGTGGGTTAAAGTGATTGTCCAAATTCACTCTTTTGCATATGGATATCCAATTTTTACAGTACCATTTATTAAAAAGACAATCCTTTCCCAATTGGATGCCCTTGGGGGTCCCTCTGAAGCCTGCTTCACTACCATGGCACTTCACTGTATTTGGCAGCTTTCTCCAGGCAGCAAGCCAGATCAACAACTGACACACTGGGGTGTGGGGACACAGAAGGGCATGCCAGTGAGCTTTCCATTCAGCTCAGGGATTATTTTGCCTATAGCCTTGGCAGTGTCAGTAGAAGCAGGGATGATGTTCTGGAAAGGCCCTCAGTCATTATGCTACAGCTTCCCAAGGGGGGCCATTCACAGTTTTCTGGCTGGCAGTGATGGCATGGACTGTGGTCATGAGTCTCTCTATGATGCCAAAGTTGTCATGGATGACCTTGGCCAGAGGTGCCAAGCAATTGGTAGTGCAGGAGGCATTGCTGACAATCTAGGGGAAGTTGTCATACTTCTCATGGTTCATGCCTGTCACAAACATGGGGGCATCAGCAGAAGGGTCTGGTGGTGAAGATACCAGTGGACTCCACAACATACTCAGCATCAGCATTATCCCCATTTGATGTTGGCAGGATCTCACTCCTGGAAGACAGATATGGGCTTTCCATTAATGACAGGTTTCCCATTCTCAGCCTTGACTGTGCCATTGAATTTGCATTGGGCAGAATCATACTGGAGCATGTAGACCATGTTTAGGTCAATGAAGGGGTTATTGATGGTGACAATATCTATTTTGCCAGAGTGAAAATCAGCCTTGGTGACTAGGTGCCCAATACAGCTAAACCTGCTTACTCCAACCTTCACCACCATGTCTTGGGATGTAAGACATGGCAAGACTGCGCCAGAAGATGCCACATCTGTTGAACAAGGAGGAGCAAAGAGCTCCTTCTGCTAGTGATTTCTAGTTTTATTCCACTGTAATCAAAAAAGATGTTTTGTATGATTTAAATCTCTTTAAATTCCTGAAGACTTGTTTTGTTGCCTAACATATGGTCTATTCTAGAGAATGTTCCTTATACACCTTAGAAAAATGTTTATTCTGATGTTGATTGGAGTGTTCTGTATATGTCTTTTAGGTCAAATTGATTTAAAAAATTTACTATAAAGCTATAGTAATCATAACATACAGTAATCGTAACAATGTAGTACTGGCATAAAGACAGACATACAGACCAATGAAATAGAATAGAAAGCCATAAAGAAACCCTCACATATATGGTCAAATTATTTTTGACCAAATAAGGAAATAGAATACTTGAACAATATGTCCTTAGCTTATTAATAATAGTTTTGAAAAATCTTATTCTGATAATTCCAACATCCCTCCCATACCTGAGTATGGTTCTGATGCTTGCTCTGTCTCTTTAAACTGTTTTTTTTTTTTTTGCCTGTTATTGTACTTAAAATGTTTGTTGAAACACATATATTATGTACTGGTGATGCTGGCAGGCTGGCTCCAGAGATCCAGAGAGAGTCCTGCAGGACCAGCCAAGAGGGTCATTGGCTGTGTATAGGATGGAAATCAAACTCAAGTCAGCAGGCAGTAAAAGCAGAGTTTATTGAAGGTATAGAGGGAGTGCACATACAGAAGGAATGTCTGGGAGACTCAGAAAGGAAAGGAGGGGGTCTTGTCTTTATTTGGGGTCTGGGGATTTTTACTGCGGACAGTGGTCTGGTGTCCGTGTCCTCTTAGGCATCCAGGAACTGGTTAGAACAAAGATGAGATCACAGATGTTATTCCTTGGAGTCAGGGGTCTTGGCATTGAGATGTCTAGCTCTGGTGATCTGGAATACATATATGATAACTTCATCTGATCATTCTCATCTGGTCCTTCCTTAGATGTTATCAGTTCTAGAGAAATCATGAACTCCTTGTCCCTTACAATGCTATTTGCATTACAAGGCATGTGTCATGTGGGGTGGAGGTACAAGTCTTAGCAAGAATAGAAGCAGGAAAAGGAAAAAAAGCAGATTTTTATGGAGTCTTTCAGTTTCTCTATCTTACTGGGTAAAAGGATCTGTGGTAAATAGACTTTTATTGACATGACATTAAGATGTAGTGGGGTGGGAAGAATTCCATAGTTCATGAAATTATGATTATGATGAAGAAGCAAAAGGTAAGCTGAGAGCAAAGCACAAGCTAACACCCTGCAACTACCCTCCCACCCAGGTAAGATGTATGTGACATTTGTTAGGCACTCCTGGCTGCCCAAGAATAAAGGAAAGAGGAAAAACAAATGGTCAACTGATAGGATGTGAGTCTTCATCAGTTTGCAACTGTCTTAATGCTTTACAAGAAAAAGCAAGCTCCAGAAACCTATAGTATAGACTCAATTTCCTGGACCCCTAACATCACCCTCCTGTCCATAGGATAGAAAATCTGACACAGTCTTCATAACCCCAGTCCAGCTCTTTCTGCCTGCAGGACCTGTCCCTGTGCTATAATCTTTTTTGCACTAAAAATGTCTTAAGAATTTTTTTTTGACCAATCCTCCTAAACCCCCCTTCAAACTATATCAATTAGTTCTCCATTTTCTAGTAAGCCTATGCCCCCGGGCTGTGAACTTCACAAGTGTTTCTCAGTTTTCTCCCCTTTAGGTGGGACAGGATGGCTAGAAGAGGCTGCATTGAGTATTTCCCTTCACTCAGGTTGGTTATGCTTTGATACCCACCCCCCCCCCACCCCCTGCCATGAGTTAGGGTTTGTTGAAATGGTCCTCTTGAGGACAGGCTTTGTTAAGAACATACTACTCTGGAATATTTCAAAACAGTTCCTTTTTCTCCTCTTGCTGGAAGCACAAGGTGATTTTTCTCCAGTCTTCACTGTGAGAACATAGTAAGACTCCTGGAGATAAAAATTGCAAAATTGTGGATATAAGACAGGCTCCCTCCTGGAATTTTTAAGTCTTAAGCTTATCTACACTGAGGCTCTGGCAGTTCATTAGTTTCAGCTTAGGTTTCCCTACCCTAGTACTAGGTCCCTAAAAGTTTCTGTTCATGGCTTTCTCTTTTGGTAAGTTCTGATTCTTTGTATCCACCTGTCTTATCTCTCTGATTTATGAGTTAGCAATTTGTCCTGTGACCTCACTTCTTTAATGGATCTAAGAACTGTTGATTTTCAGTTCTTGTAGCTTTTTACTTGTTAGGACACAGTGACAACTTTCAAGCTCCAGATATGCTAGACCAGAAACTGGATCTCCAGAATTTCTCTTTGTCAATATTCTCATTTTGTTCATATAACAATATATCAATGTATGCTTATATTGTGTTTTCCTGATTTCCTTTAGTTCTCTGTATGTGTTCTAATTTAGCGCATCAAGCATATTTGAGGTAGTTGTTTCAAAGTCTTTGTCAAGTAAGTCTGAAACCTGTGTTTCTTTAGAGTCAGTTTCTGGAGATTAATTTTGTTCCTTTGGATGGGTCATGTTCCCCTGCTTCTTTGTATGCCTTGTGATATTCTGTTGAAAATTAAGCATTGAAAAAACAGGTACCTCTCTCAGTCTTTGCAGACTGACTCCATGCAGTGGAAGACATTCACTAATCATTGCAAGTGAAGACTTAAGGCATGTATCATTCTTCATTCTTGGGGTGTGTGAATGCTTCCCCCCCCCCCATACCCTATATACACAGCTGCTTTTAAAATGTCTTGTTTCCCTAAGAGTCTCAACCTCAGGGCTTTAGATGTTCTATTGTATTCCTCTATGCATAATTAATCTCTAGGTCTGAAATTCCCTACAGCTCTCCACCATGCTCTGACATCCACCACTGCTTTCATCAGCCTCCAACCTGATATTCAAATTAATCCACCATTCCTGTCATCACTGTGAGCCAAGCAAGACAAAAAACAATCTCTCTAAAAACCCCCAGACAAGTCAGAACATTGCAGACAACTCCCACTTTTTTCCTTTCATCCTAAGGGAGGGACCAGAAATTGAGTGGCTTCCTCCTAAATCAGACCGGGTGGTGGGGGGGAGGAAGGGTAGTAGGCAAGGGTGATCAAAAATGCCATGAAATTTTTGTTTGGAATATTTTCAGTATAACTTTTTCTTCGTGCATTTGTTTAGTTGCTGCAGATTACTAACTGGTTTCTAGAGTACTCACAAAGCTACTTTGGTAAGCTACTGGGTGGCTTATAAACAACTTGATGTTTTTGTGGGAGAACAAGGGTTTAGGGTTTCCTACTCTGTCATTTTGCTCACACCAACCAACACATTATCTTTTCTATGTGGTAAAATTATGTAATAATCTTGAGATTCATCCATTTTGTGATAATGCTTCCATCATTCTTTCCTTTTTATTAGTGTTATTCCATTGTATGAATATAGCACGATTTATCCATTTTTCCTAGTTATGCACTTTGAGTTGTTTCTAGTTTTTGCTATTATGAATAAAACTCATAAGAATGTTCATGTACAGGGGCACCTGGGTGGGTTAGTCAGTTAAGCATCCAACTCTTGGTTTTGACTCAGATAGTGATCTCATGTTTCATGGGTTCGAGCCCCACATTGGGCTCTGCGCTGATGTGAAACCTGCTCAGGATTCTCTCTCTTCCTCTCTCTCTGCCCCCTCCCTCCCTCATCTCAAAAATAAATAAATAAACTTTAAAAACAAAGAATTTTCACGTACAAGTTTTTGTGTAGAGATACATTTTCATATCTCTTGGGTAAATACATAGAAGTAGAATTATTGTACCATTGTGTACATGTATGTTTTTATAAGAGATATCCAATATGATTTCTTTTTTGAAGTGTCCTGTTTTTATTGGGTTGTCATTTTACTGTTGATTTGTAGGAGTTCTTTGTATACTCTGGATATAACTCCTTTGTCAATTACATGTATAGCAATATTGTCTTCTAGTCTGTGCCTTGGCATTTCATTCTCTTAACATTGCCTTTTGATGGGAAGTTATACAATTTTGATCCAATCAATTTATCATTTTTTCCTTAAAGATATTGATGAAAGAACCTTATCTGTTCTAAGAAGTTTTTGCCTATGTCTACCATGTCTACCACAAATTTTGAAATTATTCTTTTATGTTTTCATCTAGAAGCATTGTATCTATCTTTTAGATTTCACATTTAGATCTATGATCCATATTGAGTTAATTTTTGCATATGGTGTGTGCAAGGGGAAGGTTCAGTGTTCCCCCCACATGGTTATGCAGTTATTTAGCACCTTAAAAAAATCCTGTCTATTTCTCATCTCATTGAATTACTTTGGCACCTTTACTGAATATCAACTGACCATACCGTTGTGGGCTTGTCTTAGTCCATTTGGACTGCTATAACAGAATACCATAAACTGGGTGGCTTATAAACAACAGGATTTTAATTCTCAAAGTTCTGGAGGCTGGGAAGCTCAAGATCAAGGTGCTGACAGATTCAGTGTCTGGTAAGAGCCTACTTCCTGGCTCATAGACCTGTAACCTCACATAGTGGAAGGGATGAAGAACTCTCTGGAGTCTTTTTTCTAAGGACACAAATCCTATTCATGAGGGCTCTACCCTGATGGCCTAATCACCTTCCAAAAGCCCCACTTGTAAATCCCAACACATTGGGGATTTGGTTTCAACATATGAATTTTGGAGGGACACAAATATTCAGTCTACAGCAGGACTTATTTCTCACTATTCTGTTTCATTGATCTATTTGTATATCCTCATGCCAAGACCATACTTTTTCTTTTTTCTTTTTGACAAAGAAAGAGTAGCATAAATATGTTACAGTAGTTGTATTAAAGTCCTTCCCTACTAACTCCAGTATCTCAGTCATGTTGAGATCTATTTCTCTTGGCCTATTTTTTTTCTTCATTAATTTCTTGATTTCTTGTGGGTTTTGTTTGTTTTTTTACTTGTTTTTTGTTTTGCTTTGTTTTGTTGCAGTCTTGGCATTTATGACTATATACCAAATATCACAAATGATTCATTGTAAAATTAGAAATATAGGTAAGAAATAAATTTCTCACCACGAGACATTATTTTATAATTAGGATGACCCAGGTATTTCAGACTATGTGAGTTATGCTGTGTATTACCAATATAATGGAAACTATCATTTGAATGACATTTCAAATCTTTGTATTTTTTTCTAGTAATCAATTGCTGATCATCTTTACTATGGCCGTGTTAATTATATACATACTATATATACATATAAAATCTTGGATTATAATTAAAAATTATATAAACTGGGCACTTACAGTTTGTTTTTGTTTTTTCCCAATGATTTCCTCACCCAGATTTCCCACTGGTTTTTCTTTATCTTTCTTTCTTTCTTTAATTAATTAATAAATTTTTAATTTACATCCAAGTTAGCATATAGTGCAATTATGATTTCAGGAGTAGATTTCGGTGATATATCCCCTGTGTATAACACCCAGTGCTCATCTCAACAAGTGTCTTCCTTAATGCCTCTTACTCATTTAGCCCATCTCCCCATCCACAACCCTTCCAGCAACCTTCAGTTTGTTCTCTGTATTTAAGTCTCTTATACTTTTCCCCCTCCTTGTTTCTATATTATTTTTGCTTCATTTCCCATATGTTCCTCTGTTTTATATCTTAAAGTCCTCATATGAGTGAAGTCATATGATATTTGTCTTTCTCTAATTTTGCTTAGCATAATACCCTCTAATTCCACCCACATAGTTGTAAATGGCAGGTTTTCACTCTTTTTGATTGCCAAGTAATACTCCATTGTGTGTATATGTGTGTATGTGTGTGTGTGTATTCTTTATTCATTCATCTGTCAATGGACATTTGGGCTCTTTCCATTCATACTTTGGCTATTGTTGAGCCAAGACCATACTTTTAAATACTGGGATTTTATACAATTGGTATTGTTTCTTCCTTGCATGTTTTATAGAATTCACTGCTGAAGCTATATAGACGTGGAGATTTTCTTTGAGGGAAGGTTTTAAATTAACGATTCAATTATGTTTCTTCTACCAATATGGAACCATTTATATTTTCTATTTTTTTGTGTGTGTCAGTTTTGGAAAACCGTGTTTCCAAAAATTTGTGTTTCTTCTGTATTATTAAATTATTTCCTTGAAGTTTTTCATATACTTCTTTTTAATACCTTTTTATTTTTTTATCAGAAACTATTGGTGTTTCCCTTTTTATTTTTGAAGTTGGTAATTTATATTTTTCTAAAATCAATTTTGCTAGGGTGTAACAATTCTATTAATTTTTTTTTCTTTCAAGCAAGCTCTATGCCCAATGTGGGACTTGAATGCACAACCCTGAGATCAAGATTTGCACATTCCACTGACTGAGTCAGCCAGGTGCCCCTCTAAAAGTTTTTTTAAAAGTAAGCTTTTTTGCTTGGTCATCTCTCTTCTAGTTCATTGACCTCTGCCCTTATCTTTATTATTTCTTTCATTTTTATTTTCTTTGGATTTCATTTGCTTTTCTTCCCCCTAACTTTTTTGAGGTAGACATTTAGATAATTGATTTTAAACCTTTCTTGTTTTATAATATATGTATTTCATATATAAACTTTACCTCTGAGAATTCATTTAGCTGCATCTTGCAAATTTTAATGTTGTTTTTCATTATTAGTCCTGCATATTTATTTATTTTTTTTTTAAATTTTTTTTTTCAACGTTTATTTATTTTTGGGACAGAGAGAGACAGAGCACGAATGGGGGAGGGGCAGAGAGAGAGGGAGACACAGAACCGGAAACAGGCTCCAGGCTCTGAGCCATCAGCCCAGAGCCCGACGCGGGGCTCGAACTCACGGACCGCGAGATCGTGACCTGGCTGAAGTCGGACGCTTAACCGACTGCGCCACCCAGGCGCCCCAGTCCTGCATATTTAAAATTTCCATGTGATTTCTTATATGATCAAAGGGATATTTACAGGTGTATTATTTCATTCTCTAATAGTTGAGCATTTAAAGTTATAATTTTGTTATTCCTTTTTAGTTTAATTCCATGGTGGTCAGAGAAGGTACTATATGATTTCAACCCTTTGAAATCTGTTGAGATTTGTTTTACTTCCTAGCATAGGGTATGTTTTGCGAATATTAAGTATTTGAAAACTTTCATTCTTCTCACTAGTACCGGGAGGGTTCAGTATAAAGGTTTTGAGCATCTTTTATTGAATGCAATGTATTCTGTATTCTGTATTGTGAAGGTAATATTTAGGTCAAATAGGTTAGTTGCTTTATTTATTTATTTATTTATTTATTTATTTATTTATTTATTTAAATATTTGTTTGCTTAAGTAATCTCTATCCCCAATGTGGGACTTGAACTCATGCCCCCAAGACCAAGAGTCACATGCTCTTCCAACAGAGCCAGCCAGGCACCTTCACTAATTGTTTAAAAAATTTTTCTGTATCATTATTTATTTTTGTGTCTGCCTGTTCTGTCAGTTATGAGGAGAGAATTAGGATCTCTAATTATGACTGTATATGTTCATGTTTCTTCTTCTGATTCTATCAATTTTCCCAAGCATTCTAAAATTTATTTGGTGCATACATACTAAAAAAAAAGTTTTTTTCTTAATGAATTGATCTCTTTATCTTTATCAAATGTCCCTTTTTATTGCAGGTGACTCTGTCTTTAAGTCTTTGATATTAACATAGTGATGAAAACTTTTTTATGATTGTTATATAAATGGTAGATTGTTTTCCATCTTTTTAATTTCAACCTCTTTGTCTATTTTAAATAGCATATATTTGGGATTTGTTTTTATTCAGTGTAACAATTTAATTGGAGTGTTTAGTCCATTTACACTTAATGTAATTGATAATATGGTTGGATTTAAGCCTAACAGCTTGCTCTTTGTAACTGCTTATCTTATACGCTTTTTGCTTTTTTGCTGCCTTCTTTGGATTGAGCATATTTTAGCATTCTATTTTATTTCCTCTCTTGGTTTTTTATATATGCCCAATACACCTTGAATTTGTATTCTATCACTTCATCTACAGTGTAAAACAAAACAAAACAAAACCCTTTGGAATCTAACTTTGAGACTCAGCCCTGGACAGAGTGAAGTAGTAATCTGATTGAAAATGTGTGGCTGAGAACCAGAAGCTTACTTAAAGCCCATGTTTTGCAGGAGTGTTAGGGAGCTCCAGGAACTTCTATGAAAAATGTTCTCAGAATATTTAAACAACCGGTAGATTCTGGTCTAGTCAGGATACATTTGCTGTGACTTTTTGCATTATCCAGACAACAGCTGAAAGTAAATCTTTTGTGGTTTTCATAGTTAAGTGGCCAGATTTAGAATACTTGATGCCCATCATTATTGGGCATCCACTAGAACCACAATGTCGGTGGGTGGGTGAAGGGGAAGTGGGTAGGTGGGGTGCGTGGGGTGTTTAGGGCCGTTTTTTTCTCCTAAGCATGCTTGTGATACGCTCACTCCATTTACTGTTTCCACATGATTTGTTACTAAATTGGCCTCCGTCAAGATTGTCTTTTGGGAATTGTTCAAGTTTTCTTCTGCCAGCCATCCCCCGCCCCAGCCATTCCCCCAAGTCTGCACTTGCGTTTGCCCCTGGCTCAGAGAAGAGATGGGGTTGAACAGATATGATCACTGCAGGGTCTGATGGGGTCATTCTCCCCTAGTTGGCTGGGCTCTGGCGGTGTATACCTGTTGCACCCTGTACCTGGCCGCCTGCCATGCTCTGGCCTGCGGAGTACAGGTGTGCGCACCTTCTACATGGCAGTGGCGACGGAACGACGCGCCCTGAGTGTCCCGCCTTTTAGTCTTTTCTGCAGCTCATCCACCCACCGCCCTGATCCGATGGAGCCCTGAGGCAGGATGCGGGCCCCGCTCCTTTTCCTCCACGAGCCCGGAGGCTCCCACGGGGAAGCTTCACAGCAGTACTCCCCAGCTGTCCCACGCAGAGCTGAGGCAGGTGGCCCTCGGGGCTGTCCCTAGGAAGCACCTTAGGCGGCCGGAGGGCAGCGCAGCCAGGGTTTTTCTGTTGCCTCCTTCCTGTCCATTGGCGTCGGGCGTGGGCGGGCCGGCTGGATGGGGGGGGGGGGGGGGGGGGGGAGCGAGCAGGGGCTGTGGGCGGGGGGCGGGGGGGGGGGGCGGTGCACCGCACAGAGGAGAGAGCTGCCAGAGCTGCGGCCCGAGCGCGGAGGGAGGAGCGCCAGGAGGAAGAGGCCGAGCCGGGAGAGCCCCCGCCCCGGGAGGAAGGGGAGGAGGCCGGGTGTTTCCTGGCGCATTCCCGGCCCGCCCGAGTGACTCACTCAGCCTGGAAACTCCCAGGGCCCGTCCGGGACCCCCGAGCCGCCGCCGCCGCTGACCCAGGTGAGGAAGGCTGCTGCCCCCGCCCAGCTCCATAAACCCTGTGAGGTCCAGGCGGCCCTCGGAACCGAGTCGGGCATTGCGGCGGCGGTGCCCGGCCGGGGCCCCGTGGGCGGCCAGGACTTGGTTCTCCGCGGCGCGGCCTCCCCGGCGGCGCGGCCTCCCGGGATCGCTTTGGCCCACGGACGCCTGTTTCCGTGCCTTCGAACCGCCAGTTCCAGCGCATCCCGGTCTATGCGCCCTTCGAAACCCTCACATTCCCGGCCCCAGCGCTCTCCGGCCCCTGACTCCTCATCCAGCGCCCCCGGCGCCTGCGCCCCGGCATTCCGGATCCCGACCCCCCCCCCCCCGCACGTGGCAGAGCTCAGTGGAGAGGGTATATTGGTGTTTTGTAGTTATTGTTGGAAAGTAAGGCGCAGACAGCTTGCAGTGAGATCGTGCGGCGAGACCTGAACCAGTTTTTGCTCATTTTGTGCCCCTATCTGAGGGAAGGAGGAGACACTGGCCAAGCGAAACCATTTTGCAGAATCTTGGAGACGAGTTTTAGGCTTTGTTAAGGCGCGGGGATTGTTACGTGGGCTGCGCTGTTCCTACAGCCATACTGAGTGTATTTTAAGGATGAAATACGTACGCTTAGTTTGCAGCACATTGTGGGTGTGAGAAAAAGGGTGAGAGGGTAATTTGGGAATGGGGTTTAAGGAGCGTTTTTTAAGCTGAGAGGCGTCCAGACCATGTCCACTTTAGTGTTATGTCTAAACAGTACAGATAGCAATTGCTATTAAACCTAGTGTTGGATGATCTGTGCTTCTGTGGGCGACTGAGACTTTGTAGTGTTTCTTTTCTAGTAGTAGAGGGTACTGTGTGCCACATTGGACGGTTTCTACTGCTTTGTGAGCCCAGTGGTATTTCTTGGCCTTTTTCTAATATTTCTTCAATGATTAGTGATTGAAGTAGCATTGATACCTGGTACTGTAGATCAGATTGCTGTGCTTGACCCCTGGTCACCAACTCTTGGTGATTGTGCAAGAAAATCCTGTCCAGGTTCATCAGCCAGAGGTGGCAGTTTCTGATGCTGTGTGCTGGAATGCCTGAACCATTGAGGGTCCCACCCCTGCTGTCCCTTATCCCTGCAGGTTGTTAGTGGTTTTCCGTGTGAAATGTAGATGTGCAGGCACAGAGCTGAAAAGAAATCACATTTTAAATAAACGGGGGACACAGCAAGTATGCATTTGTAGGAATTCAATAGGAATTTGGTGCTGTTTCATTCTCTGCTGCCTTTTCCCCCCTAGAGCATCATCTCTGTGACAGAGGCAAATAGAATTGTGGTGGAATACATTTCCTGTGTTAATACATATATACATGTGTTTGTGTGCTGATACGTCGCTCAAAGAAAATTTTCCTTTATTTTGGTATGTGTGTTTATTTGGATTTATTTTTAAATTTACATGCAGTAAAGTTATCTTTTTGGTGTATGGTTCAATGAGTTTTGACAAATGCGTAGTCATATGACTCCCATCACAATCAAGATACAGAGCAGTTCTGTCACCCGCCAAATTCCTTCAACTGTCTTTTTGTAGGCAGCCCTTCCTCCCATTTTCAACTCCCGGCAACCACTGAGTTGTTGTCCATTGTTACAGTTTTGCTTTTTCCAGAATGTCGTATACGGTCTTTGAGTCTGGCTTATTATTAGTTCACTTAGCACGATGAATTTGAGATTAATCCATTTGCTAGTTTATCCCCAAGGGGTAAAGACATGAAGGTTTGAAAAGTGTACGTTTAGGATACAGCCTGAGAGATTCAAGCAGTATTTAAAAAAAATTTTCTTTAATGCTTATTTATTTTTGAGAGAGAGAGAGAGAGACCGAGCTCGAGCAGGGAAGGGGCAGAGAGAGAGAGGGAGAAACAGAATCCGAAGCAGGTTCTAGGCTCTGAGCCGTCAGCATGGAGCCTGATGCGGCACTCGAACTCATAGACCGCGAGATCATGACCTGAGCTGAAGTCAGATGCTCAACTGACTGAGCCACCCAGGCGGCCTCAAGTAATATATTTTTTTAAGTTAATTTTATTTTTTTAAATTTACATCCAAATTAGTTGGCATATAGTGCAACAATGATTTCAGGAGTGGATTCCTTAATGCCCCTTACTCATTTAGCCCATCCCCCCTCCAACAACCCCTCCAGTAACCCTCTGTTCTCCATATTTAAGAGTCTCTTATGTTTTGTCCCCCTCCCTGTTTTTATATTATTTTTGCTTCCCTTCCCTTGTGTTCATCTGTTCTGTGTCTTAAAGTCCTCATATGAGTGAAGTCATATGATATTTGTCTTTCTCTGACTGACTAATTTCACTTAGCATAATACCCTCCAGTTCCATCCACGTAGTCGCAAATGGCAAGCTTTCATTCTTTTTGATTGCTGAGCAATACTACATTGTATGTATACATGTATTGTGTGTGTGTGTGTGTATACACACACACACACAACCACATCTTCTTTATCCATTCATCCATTGATGGGCAATTGGGTTCTTTCCATACCTTGGCTATGGTGATAATGCTGCTATAAACATTGGGGTGTATATGTCCCTTTGAACAGCACACCTGTATCCCTTGGATAAATACCTAGTAGTGCAATTGCTGGGTCATAAGGTAGTTCTATTTTTGGTCTTTTGAGGAACCTCCACACTTTTCCAGAGTGGCTGCACCAGCTTGCATTCCCACCAACAATGCAAAAGAGATCCTCCTTATCTGCATCCTCGCCAACATCTGTTGTTGCCTGAGTTGTTAATGTTAGCCATGCTGACAGGTAGGTGTAAGGTGGTGTCTCATTGTGGTTTTGATTTGTATTTCCCTGATGATGAGTGATATTGAGCATTTTTTCATGTGTCAGTTGGCCACTTGGATGTCTTCTCTGGAGAAGTGTCTATTCATGTCTTTTGCCCGTTTCTTCACTGGATTCTTTGTTTTTTTGGGTGTTGAGTTTGATTAGTTCTTTATAGATTTTGGATTCTAACCCTTTATCTGATATGTCATTTGCAATATCTTCTCCCATTCTGTCAGTTGCCTTTTAGTTTGGCTAATGGTTTCCTTTGCTGTGCAGAAGCTTTTTAGTTTGATAAGATCTCAGTCGTTCATTTTTGCTTTTGTTTCCCTTGCCTCTGGAGACATGTTGAGTAAGAAGTTGCTGCGGGCAAGATCAAAGAGGTTTTCGCCTGCTTTCTCCTCAAGGATTTTGATGGCTTCCTGTCTTACATTGAGGTCTTTCATCCATTTTGAGTTTATTTTTGTGTATGGTGTAAGAAAGTGGTCCAGGTTCATTCTGCATGTCGCTGTCCAGTTTTCCCAGCACCACTTGCTGAAGAGACTGTCTTTATTCCATTGGATATTCTTTCTTGCTTTGTCAAAGATTAGTTGCCCATATGTTTGTGGGTCCATTCCTGGGTTCTCTATTCTGTTCCATTGATCTGAATGTCTGTTCTTGTGCCAGTACCATACTGTCTCTTGATGATTATAGCTTGTAGTATAGCTTGAAGTCCGGGATTGTGATACCTCCTGCTTTGGTTTTCTTTTTCAAGATTGCGTTGGCTATTCGGGGTCTTTTCTGGTTCCATACAAATTTTAGGATTATTTGTTCTAGCTCTTTGAAGAACGCTGGTGTTATTTTGATAGAGATTGCATTGAATATGTAGATTGCTTTGGGTAGTATCGATATTTTAATAATATTTGTTCTTCCTATCCAGGAGCCTGGAATCTTTTTCCTTTGTGTGTGTGTGTGTGTGTGTGTGTGTGTGTGTGTGTGTGTCTTCTTCAATTTCTTTCATAAGCTTTCTATAGTTTCAGTGTATAGATTTTTCACCTCTTTGGTTAGATTTATTCCTAGGTATTTTATGGGTTTTGGTGCAACTGTAAATGGGGTCGATTCCTTGATTGTTGGTGTATAGGAATGCAACCGATTTCTGTGCATTGATTTTATATCCTGCAGCTTTGCTGAATTCATGAATCAGTTCTAGCAGTTTTTTGGTGGAATATTTTGGGTTTCATCTGTGAAGAGTGAAAGTTTGACTTCCTCCTGGCTGATTTGGATGCCTTTTATTTCTTTGTGTTGTCTGATTGCAGAGACTAAGACTTCCAGTACTGTGTTGAATAACAGTGGCGAGAGTGGACATCCCTGTCTTGTTCCTGACCTTAGGGGGAAAGCTCTCAGTTTTTCCCCATTGAGGATGATATTAGCATTGGGTCGTTCAAATATGGCTTTTATGATCTTGAGGTATGATCCTTCTATCCCTACTTTCTTGAGGGTTTTTATCAAGAAAGAATGCTGTATTTTGTCAAATGCTTTCTCTGCATCTGTTGAGAAGATCATACGGTTCTTGTCTTTCTTTTATTGATGTGATGAATCATGTTGTTTTGTGGATATTGAGCCCGCCCTGCATCCCAGGTATAAATCCCACTTGGTTGTGGTGAATAATATTTTCAATGTATTGTTGGATCCGGTTGGCTAATATCTTGTGGAGGATTTTTGCATCCATGTTCACCAGGGAAATTTGTCTATAGTTCTCCTTTTGAGTGGGGTCTCTGTCTGGTTTTGGAATCAGGGTAATGCTGGCTTCAGAGACAGAGTTTGGAAGTTTTCCTTCCATTTCTATTTTTTGGAGAAGTTTCAAGAGAATAGGTGTTAACTCTTCCTTAAATGTTTGGTAGAATTCCCCTGGAAAGCCATCTGGCCCTGGAGTCTTGTTTTTTGGCAGATTTTTTATTACTAATTCGATTTCCTTAACTGGTTATGGGTCTTTTCAAATTTTCTATTTCTTCCTGTTTCAGTTTTGGTAGTGTAATATGTTTCTACGAATTTGTCCATTTCTTCCAGATTGCCCATTTTGTTGGCATATAACTGCTCATAATATTCTCTCATTGTTTTTATTTCTGTTGTGTTGGTTGTGATCTCTCCTTTCATTCTTCATTGTATTTATTTGGGTCCCTTTTTTTTTTTTTTTTTTTTTTTTTTTTTTTTCCAAACTGGCTAGTGGTTTATCAATATTGCTAATTCTTTCAAAGAACCAGCTTCTGGTTTCATTGATCTGTTCTACTGTTTTTTTTTTTTTTTTGGTTTCAATAGCATTAATTTCTGCTCTAATCTTTATTATTTCCTGTCTTCTGCTGATCTTGGGTTTTATTTGCTGTTCTTTTTCCAGCTCTTTAAGGCATAAGGTTAGGTCATGTATCTGAGATCTTTCTTCCTTCTTTAGGAGAGCCTGGATTGCTATATACTTTCCTCTTATGACCGCTTTTGCTGCGTCCCAGAGGTTTTGGGTTGTGGCGTTATCATTTTCATTGGCTTCCATGAACTTTTTAATTTCCTCTTTAACTTCTTGGTTGGCCCATTCATTCTTCAGTAGGGTGTTCTTTAGTCTCCAAGTATTTGTTACCTTTCCAAATTTTTTCTTGTGGTTGATTTCGAGTTTCATAACGTTGTGGTCTGAAAATATGCACGGTATAATCTTGAGTAATATTTTTAAGTCATGAAAAGAATGATAAAACTTCCAGTTATTAAAAAATTGAAACCATACAGAACTCTGTGTGTGTGTGTGTGTATATATATATAAATATATATATATATTATACATAACATATATAATACATATATTTTAAGTTTACTTATTTATTTTGAGAGAGAGAGTGTGCAAGCAAGGAAGGGGCAGAGAGAGAGGGAGAGAGAGAATCCCAAGCAGGCTTTGTGCTATCAGTGCAGAGCCCAATGCGGGGCTTGATCCCATGAACCATGAGTTCATGACCTAAGCCAAAACCAAGAGTCGGACACTTAACTGACTGAGCGACCCAGGCACCCCCAGAACTATATATATTAAAAGTGAAATTTCCTCAGTACTTCTGTGGTACTATATAGCCTTTTCTGTACATACACATAGTTTTTGTTTTTTTGTGTGTGTTCTTTTGGTAACATAATGAGATTATATTGCATATATCACTGTACCTATCCATTTGATGATTTTGGCTCATTTAAAGATCTTGGAGATATTTATATGTTGGCATACACAGTGTATATACACAAATTTTCCTTCATTCCTTTTTAATATCTGTATAGTGTTCCATAACATGGACATATTATAATTTATATAATCAGCTTATTAATTGACATTGTTGTTTCACATTTGTCACCACCATAGTCAATACTTTTGTTTCTGTCTTTGTGCACATACTCAGGCTTATCATTCTGGAAGTGAGTTTGGGTTTAAATAATACCTTGAGTACCTATGCTCCAGCAATGTTCTAAGCCAGGGTTATTTTTCCTATAAAGGTCCAGAGAGTGAATATTTATCACAACTACCTCATTCCACTGTTGTAACATCAAAGCGGCATAGACAATATATAATGAGAGTGTGGCTGTGTTTCCATAAAAGTTTAATTACAGAAACACCAGTGTGGCTAACTCTAGTTCTGGGTACTTTACATACTACGTATCCTTGCAGCCCTCAAATGTAGGTGCAGTTATTAGGCCCACTTTATGGATGAGAAAATTGACAAAGAGAAATGAAGTATGTGTCCAAGGTTATGTGCCTGGTAAGTAGCAGAGCCAGCATCTGACTGCATACATCAAGTTGAAAATGAGAAAGAAGCTGCCCCAAATACCTTCCCCAAAATGTTAGATCCTAGGACCTGACCCTCACACACACTTACTGAATCACTCGCTTATGATTCTTTTAAGGCAATATGCTTACTCAGCACTCCAGGAGCACTTGCCTTCCCACTCCTCAGATGGGCCAGTGTTCCCTTTGTCCCTCTCACTGTGTGACTGTGTCCTGGCTTTTGATTTGTGTTTCACTAGCATCACCTTATAGAGAGGTCAGCTCAGTGTCTGGGACCACCCAGCTACCCAGTGGTAGGAAAGACAGACTTGAGCAGGTGAGATCAAGCTGGGTCCTGGCAAGTCTGCTGCTTTGAGTTGTTGATGTCTGCTCCAATATCATTACATGAGCCCAGGTGGGCACATTGGTTGGCCTGCCTTGACTCATTTTCCTTCTTTGGAGTCATGGGGAAAGTACCTATTAGATTGTTACGAAGATCAAATGAGATAGTACAGGAAAAATTCTGTAGAAGGGACAGCTACTATTAGTGCTATGTTTTCTAAAGCTTGTATATTAGAAAAAAATTTATTTTATAACAGTGTGAAGTTTTTTTTTTTTTTTTTTTAAATTTTTTTTTTTCAACGTTTATTTATTTTTGGGACAGAGAGAGACAGAGCATGAACGGGGGAGGGGCAGAGAGAGAGGGAGACACAGAATCGGAAACAGGCTCCAGGCTCTGAGCCATCAGCCCAGAGCCTGACGCGGGGCTCGAACCCACGGACGGCGAGATCGTGACCTGGCTGAAGTCGGACGCTTAACCGACTACGCCACCCAGGCGCCCCAAAAGTGTGAAGTTTTAAGTAACTAACCTGTCTCCTCTACTTTTATTGTTTTTGCAACCAAAATTTAGCCAGTTCTTAGCAGCCCCAGGTATAGTATGGATTAATTACATCTACATAATGTAAGAACTTTAGGCATTTCAGTAAGGACAGAAAAAGAAAAAAAAGGCATAGAAGTTGGCAGGGAAAATGAAACTGTCCCTTATTTGCAGATGACATGATGATCTGTACAGAAAATCCAAGGCATCTATGAGAAAACTATTAGGACTAGTAAGTGAGATTAGCAAGGTCACAAAATGCAAAGTCAATACATGTAAGTCAGTCATTCTGTATACTAGCAACATACGATTAGAAAGTGACATTTTAAAATACCATATTCAGGGGCACCTGAGTGGCTCAGTTGGTTGAGCAACCGACTCTTGGTTCAGCTAAGGTCCTAATTCCAGGGTTGTGGGATTGAGCCCTTCTGGGCTCTGCGCTGAACGTGGAGGCTGCTCGAGATTCTCTCTCTCCCCACCTTGTATTCTCTCTCTCTAAAAATAAACATAAAAAATAAAATAAAATACCATTTTCAGTAGTTTAAAAAAAATCAAATACTTAGATATAAATCTAAAAACACAGGAACTGTATCCTGAAAATGACAAAATGCTGATGAGTGAAACAAAGATGATGTAAATAAATGGAGAAGCATACTATGGTCCTGAGTTGGAACACTCAACGTGGTAAAGATGTCAGTTCTCTTCAAATTGATGTATAAGTTTAACACAAGTCCAGTAAGATATCTCAGCGAAAAAATATTTTAAACAAGTTATTGAGGTATAATGTACATAATTTATTTACTTTAAGCATACAGTGATTTATAGTAGATTTACAGGGTTGTGTAGCCATCACCATAATCCGGTTTTAAAACATACTTTTCACTCCAGTAAGATTCCACGTGATCTTTTATAATCCCCATTTCTAACCCAGCTCTAGCTAATTGCTAATTTACTTTGTCTTCTATAGAGTTGCTTTTTCTGATCATTTAACATAAATGGAAGTATACAGTTTGTAGTTTTTATGTGTGGCTTCTTTCATTTAAAATACTGTTTTTGGAAGTTCATTTCTGTTGTAGCATGTATCAGTATTTCATTCCTTTTTAGTACATTTATATTGTTATGTAACCATCACCACTATTCATCTCCAGAACTTTTTCATCATCTCAAACGGAAACTCTGTGCCCATTAAACAAAAACTCCTCATTCCTACATTTCCCTAGCACCTGGCAACCACCATTCTACTATCTGTCTGTGAACTTGACTATTCCAGATATCTATATAAGTGCGATAATATAATATTTGTCCTTTTTTTTCTGGCTTATTTCACTTAGTAAGGCCATCCACTTTTATCATGTATTAGAATTTAATTCCTTTTTAAGGTTGAATAATATTTCCTTGTATGTATATACCATATTTTCTTTGTCCATTCATCTGTTGATGAACATTTAGGTTGTTTCCACCTTTGTCTGTTGTAGAATGCTGCTATGAACATGGATATACAGATACCTCTTTGAGATCCTGTTTTCAATTCTTTTGGGTATATCCCCAGAAATAGAATTGCTGGATTATATGGTAATTCAATGTTTAGTTTTTTTTAGGAATTGCTATACTGTTTAACACAGCAGCTGCACCAGCATTCCCATCAGCAATGTACAGGGGTTCCAGTTTCTTCACAACCACACTAACACTTGTTATTTTCTGGTTTGTTGGTTTGTTTTTAAACAAATATTTTTTGTATGTTTTACATTTTATTTATTTTTGAGAGAGAGAGAGAGAGCAGAAGTTGGGGAGAGGCAGAGGGAGAGGGAGACACAGAATCTGAAGCAGGCTCCAGGCTCTGAGCTGTCAGCACAGGGCCCGACGTGGGGCTCAAACTCTTGAACCGTGAGATCATGACCCGAGCTGAAGTCATAATGCTTAACCGACTGCGCCATCCAGGCGCCCCATGTTGGTTTGTTTGTTTTGATAACCATCCTAATGGGTGTGAAAGTGTATCACATTCTGATTTGGATTTGTATTTCTCTAGTGATTAGTAATGTTGAGCATCTTTTCATGTAGTTATTTGTCATTTATATATCTTTGGAGAAATGTCTGTTCAAGTCATTTGTACATTTTTAAATTACGTTGTTTGTCTTTCTGCTGTTGAGTTGTGGTAATTCTTTATATATTTTAGATGTGAATCTCTCATCAAATAATCATTTGCAAATATTTTCTCCCATCCTGTGGGTTGTCTTTTCACCACTGACAGAATCCTTGGGTGCATATACTAGTTTTTAACTTTCATGTCTAATTTATCTATATTTTCTTTGTGGTCAGTCTTTTGGTACATATCTAAGAAATCCTTGCCAAATCCAGTGTTATGAAGCTTTTCCTAATATATTTCCTTCTTAAGAGTTTTTTTTAGTTTTAGCTTTTATGTTTAGGTTTTTTATTTATTTGAGTTAGCTTTATATATAGTGTAAGGTAATGGCCCAGGTTAATTCTTTTGCATGTAAATATCCAGTTTCCCCAGCACCATTTGTTAAAAAGACTGTCCTTTTCGGGGTGCCTGGGTGGCTCAGTCGGTTAAGTGACCAACTTCAACTCAGGTCATGATCTTGTGGTTTGTGAGTTCAAGCCCCACGTCAGGCTCTGTGCTAATAGCTCAGAGCCTGAAACCTGCTTCAGATTCTTTGTCTCTCTCTCTCTCTCTCTCTACCCTTCCCCCACTCATGCTCTGTCTCTCCTTCCTTCAAAAATACATAAACATTAAAAAAAAAAAAGACTGCCCTTTTCCCATGGAATGGTCTGGACACCCTTGTTGAAAATCATTTGACTGTATATGCAAGGGTTTATTTCTAGTACTATTCTGTTTCACTGGTCAGTGTGTCAGTCTTTATGCCAGTGCCACATTGTTTTATTATTGTTGCTTCATAGTAAGTTTTGAATTCAGTAAGTGTGATACCTCTGACTTTGCTGTTCTTGTTCAAAATCATTTGGCTCCTCTGGGTACCTTGTAACTCTATATTAATTTGGGGGTGTGATTTTCTATTTTTGCAAAAAATGATGGTGGTATTTTGAAAGAGATTACATCAAACCTGTAGATGGCTTTGGGTTATATTGTCATCTTAGCAATATGAGGTTTTCTAAACCATGAACATAGAATGTATTTATTTGTATCCATGAACATGGAATATACTTACTACTTTCAGCACTGTTTTGTGTTGTATGAATCTTTCACCTCCTTATTCTTAAATATGTATTTTTCTTTCCTTTTTTAAATTTTATTTTAATTCCACTGTAGTTAGCATACAATATAATTAACATATAGTGTAATATTAGTTTCAGGTGTACATATAGTGATTCAACAAATTTCTACATTACTCAGTGCTCATCATGGTAAGTGTACTATTATTAATCCTTTCATGTGTTTCACCCACCTCCCCTCCGGTAATCATCAGTTTGTTCTATATAGTTAAGTGTCTGTTACATGGTTTGTCTATCTTTTCCTTGATCATTTGTTTTGTTTCTTAAATTCCACACAAGAAATTGTATGGTATTTGTCTTTCTCTGCCTGACCGATTTCACTTAACATTATATCCTCTAGATCCATCCATGTTGTTGCAAATGGCAAGATTTCATTCTTTTTTTATGGCTGAGTACTATTGCATTCTATGTATATATCACATCTTCTTTATCCATTCATCTATTCATGAGTGGCTTCCATAATTTGGAGGTGTAAATAATGTTTGCAATAAACATAGGGTTGCATATATCTTTTCGAATTAGCGTTTTCCTATTCTTTGGATAAATACCCAGTAGTGGGATTACTGGATGATAGAGTAATACTATTTTTAGTTTTAAAGAACCTCCATATTGTTTTCCAGAGTGGTTGCACCAGTTTGCCTTCCAGCAACAGTACCCAAGGGTTCCTCTTTCTCCACATCCTAACCAACACTTGTTTCTTGTGTTTTTTTATTTTAGCCATTTGGATGGGTGTGAGGTGATATCTCATTATAGTTTTGATTTGCATTTCCCTGTTGGTGAGTGATGTGTCTGTTGGCCATCTGGATGTCTTTGGAGAAATGTCTGTTCATGTCTTCTCATTTCTTTTCTTTCTTTCTTTCTTTTTTTTTTTCCTTTTTTTTTTTTTGAAAGAGAGAGCATGTAAGCAGGGGAGAGGGGTAAGGGAGAGAGAGAAAAGCTTAAGCTCAGTCACACAACCCTGGGATCATGACCTGAGTTGAAATCAAGAGTCAGGTGCTCAACCAACTGAGCCTACCCAGTGTTGCAGGGAGTATGGCCGGAGTCGCAAAAGATGAGTCCGCAAAGTGCAGTTAATTGAAGGTCCTCATACTCAAGTTGGATTGAGGCCCCGAATCCAGAATGAAGCTTCTTTTTATTAGGATAATTGCTAAAGACTATGTGCATAAAGTCAGCTAAGCAAGTGTGTTAATCAATCTAATGGTTAAGCTTTTCAAGGTTGAATTTTGAGTTAATTGGTTTCTATAACACTAGGAAGGGTCCAGTGTTAAGGAGGATCCGGCCCTGGACATTGTTAATGGCTCTAGGCGTTCCTTATAAGCCTAACTGCAGCTGCATTCAGCTGTGTAAATATGTCCTAAGGCCTTGCACCTTCTCCAGGCCTTCCCTTTTGAAGTCTTTTCCTTTGATGCTTCTCTCCTGCATCACCCACAACCCAGGCTCATTTCTTAATTGGGTTATTTAGTTTTTGGGTGTTGAGTTGTATCAGTTCTTTATATATTTTGGATACCAATCCTGTACTGGATATGTCATTTGCAGATAGCTTCTCCCATTCCATGGGTTGCCTTCAGCTATGTTAATTGTTTCCTTTGCTGTCAGAAGGTTTTTATTTTGATGTAGTCCCAATAACTGATTTTTGCTTTAAGTTACCTTGCGTCAGGAGACATTTCTAGAAAAATGTTGATGTGGCCAATGTCAGAGAAATTACTGCCATGCTCTTTTCTAGGATTTTTTGGTTTCATGTCTCACATTTAATTCTTTAATCCATTTTGAGTTTAATTTTGTATATGGTATAAGAAAGTGGTCCAGTTTCATTCTTCTGCTTGTGGCTGATCAGTTTTCCTAACACCATTTGTTGAAAAGACTGTCTTTTTTCCATTGCATTTTCTTTTCTGCTTTATCAAAGATTAGTTGACCATGTAGTTGCGGGTTTACTTCTAGGTTGTCTCTTCTGTTTCATTGTTCTGTGTCTGTTTTTGTGCCAGTACCATACTGTTTTGATCACTACAGCTTTGTAATATGTATAACTTGAAGCCTGGAACTGTGATACTTCAGCATTGCTTTTCTTTTTCAAAATTTAGGGTCTTTTGTGGTTCCATACAAATTTTAGGGTTTTTTGTTCCAGTTCTGTGAAAAGTGTGGTTGGTATTTGGATAGGAATTCCATTAAATCTGTAGATTGCTTTGGGTAGTATAGGCATTGATACAATTTTTATTCTTCCAATACATGAGCACTGAATGTCTCTCCATTTCTTTGTGTCATCTTCCTTTCTTTGATCAGTGTTTTATAGTTTTCAGAGTACAGGTCTTTCACCTCCTTGGTTAGGTTTATTCCCAGGTATCTTGTTATTTTTGGTGCATTTGTAAATGAGATTGTTTCTTTAATTTCCCTTTTTTTTTAATGTATAGAAATGCAACAGATTTCTGCATATTGATTACTTGTATCCTGCGACTTTACCAAATACCTTTATGAGTTCTAGTAGCTTTTTGGTAGAGTTGTCCAGGTTTTCTAAATACAGTATCATGTCATCTGCAAATAGTGAAAGTTTTACTTCTTCCTTACCAGTTTGGATGCCTTTTATTTCTTTTTGTTGTCTAATTGCTATGGCTAGGACTTCTAGTACTATATTGAATAAAAGAGATGAGAGTGGACATCCTTGTCTTTTTCATGGTCTTAGGGGAAAAGCTCTCAGTTTTTTCCCATTGAACTCTCAGTTTTTCATGTAAGGCTTTTATTAAGTTGAGGTATGTTCCTCCTAACTCTACTTTGTTCAGAGGTGGTTTTTTGTTGTTTTTTGTTTTGTTTTGTTTTGTTTACCATGAATGTATGTTTTACTTTGTTAAATGCTTTTCCTTCATCTTTTGAAAAGATCATATGGTTTTTTTATCCTTCCTCCTGTTGATGTGAAGTATCACATTGATTGATTTGCAAATATTGAACTACCCTTGCATCCTGGGAATAAATCCCACTTGATAATGGTGAATGATTTTTTTTAATCTATTGTTAGATTCAATTTGCTAGTATTTTGTTGAGGATTTTTGCATCTATGTTCCAGAGATACTGGCCTGTAATTCTCTTTTTTTTTTTTTTTTTTTTAGTGCTATCTGGTTTTGGTATCTGGGTATTGCTGGCCTCATAGAATGAATTTGGAAGTTTTTCTTTCTCTTCTATATTTTGGAATAGCTTGAGAAGAATAGGTATTAACTTTTTTTTTTTTAATGTTTATTTATTTTTGAGACAGAGAGAGACAGAGCATGAACAGGGGAGGGGCAGAGAGAGAGGGAGACACAGAATCTGAAACAGGCTCCAGGCTCTGAGCTGTCAGCACAGAGCCTGACGTGGGGCTCGAACTCACGGACCGTGAGATCATGACCTGAGCTGAAGTTGGACGCTTAACCGACCGAGTCACCCAGGCGCCCCAGTATTAACTTTTTAAATGTTTGGTAGAATTCTCCTGTGAAGCTTTCTGGTCCTGGATTTTCATTTGTTGCAAGTTATTTGGTTAATGATTCAGTTTCATTGCTGATAATCAGTCTGTTCAAATTTTCTGTTTCTCCTGCTTCAGTTTTTGGAGGTTATATGTTTCTAGGAATTTATCCATTCATTACTTGTAGGTTGTCCAGTTTATTGGCCTGTAGTTTTTCATAATACTGTCTTAGAGTCATTTGTATTTCTATGATGTCAGTTGTTATTTCTCCTTTTTCATTGGTGATTTTGTTTGAGTTCTCCCTCTCTCTCTGTTTTATGAATCTGGTTGGAGGTTTATCAATTTTGTTGATTTTTTTCAAAGAATCAGCTCCTGGTTTCATTGATGTGTTCTATTGCTTTTTTAGTTTCTACACCATTTATTTCTGCTCTGATCTATTATTTCCTCCCTTCTGCTGGTTTGGGGGTTTGTTTATTGTTCTTTTTCTAGCTCTTTTATGTATAAGGTTGCATTGTTTGAGATTCTTCTTGCTTCTTGAGGCATACCTGTATTGCTATAAACTTCCCTCTTAGAGCTACTTTTGTAGCATCCCAAAGATTTTGGATCATTGAGTTTTCATTTTCATTTGTCTCCAGGTATTTTTTTTTATTTCCTCTTTGATTTCCAGGTTGACCCATTCATTGTTTAGTACCATGCTTTCAACCTCAATATATTTGTGCTCTCCAGATTTTTTCTTGTGGTTGATAGCATTGTGGTCAGAAAAGAGGTATGGTATGACTGATCTTTATGAATTTGTTGAGATTTGTTTTGTGATCTAATATATGATCTGTTCTGGAGAATGTTCTGTGTGTACTTGAAAAGAATGTGTGACCTGGTGTTTTAGGATGGAATGTTCTGAATATATCTGTTAAATCCATCTGGTCCATTGTGTCAGTCAAAGACACTGTTTCCTTGTTGATTTTCTGTTTCAGTAATATGTCTGTTGATGTAAGTGGGGCATTAAAGTCCCTCACTATTAGTGAATTGCTACCGATTAGTTCCTTTATGTTTATTATTAACTGTTTTCTGTATTTGAGTGCTTTCCTGTTGATTACATAAGTATTACAATTGTTCTATCTTCTTGTTGGATTGTCCACTTTATTACCATATAGTGTCCTTCCTTGTCTCTTGTCACAATCTTTGTTTTATTTATTTTTGTTTTTTATTTTAATGTTCATTTTGAGAGAGTTTGCAGGTGCTTGTGCGAACAGGGGAAGGACAGAGAGAGAGAGTGAGAGAATCCCAAGCAAGCTCCTGGAGCTTGGAGCCTGATGTAGGGCTCGATCCCACAACTGTGAGATCAGCAACCCGAG
Organism: Lynx canadensis; assembly: GCF_007474595.2. Taxonomy (NCBI): domain Eukaryota; kingdom Metazoa; phylum Chordata; class Mammalia; order Carnivora; family Felidae; genus Lynx; species Lynx canadensis. The sequence continues at coordinate 27,877,015 of NC_044308.2, read as the reverse complement.
CTGATACCAGAGTCAGCTGCTCAACTGATTGAGCCACCCAAGCACCCCTACAGTCTTTGTTTAAAGTCTGTTTTGTTTGATATAAGTATTGTTATCCTGGTTTGCTTTTCACTTTTTTTGCATGATAATGCTTCTCCATCTCTTCCCTTTTAGTCTGCATATGTCTTTAGGTCAAGGAAGCATATAGATGGGTTTTGCTTTTTTGTTTTATTCATTTGTATCTTTTGATTGAAGTGTTTAGTCCATTTGCATTCAAAATAATTATCGATAAGTATGTATTTATTGCCATTTTGTTACTTGTTTTGTGCTTGTTCTAATAGTTCTTTGTTCCTTTCTTCTCTTGCTTTCTTTCATGGTTTGCTGGCTTTCTTTAGTCATATACTTGGATTCTTTTCTCTTTATCTTTTGCATATCCATTACTGGTTTTTGATATGTGGTTATCATTAGGTTTATATGTAACATCTTATGTATATAGTAGTCTATATTAAGTTGATGGTTGCTTATGTCAGAACTCACTATTTGTGCCTTTTCCCCCAACATTTTAGGTGTATGGTATCATACTTCACATCCTTTTAGTTTGTGAGTCTCTTGACTGAGTTGTATAGGTATACTAAATTTTACTGCTTTTGTGCTTCCTACTTTTCTTACTCCTACTTATGGTCTTTTCTTTCCACTCAAGAGTGGAACATTTCTTGTAGGGCTGGTTTAGTGGTGATGAATTCCTTTAACTTTTGTTTGTCTGGGAAACTATCTGTCCTTCTGTTCTGAATGATAGTCTGACTGGATAGAGTATTCTTGATTGTGGGCTTTTTCTTCCAGCATTTAAATATATCATGCTACTCCCTTCTGGCCTGCAAAGTTTCTCCTGAAAAGTCCACTGATAGCTTTATGGTAACTATCTTCTTTTCTTTTGCTGCTTTTAAGTTTTTTTCTTTATAACTACTGTTGGCCATTTAAATTACTGTATGTCTTAGGGTAGATTCCCTTGGGTTGATTTTGTTGGTAGCTGTCTGTGCCTCCTAGATCTAGATTTCTGTTTTCTTCACCAGATTTAGGAAGTTTTCAGCTATTATTTCTTGACATAAATTTTTCTATTCTTTCTCTTTTCCTTCTGGGATCCCTATGATGAGAATGCTATTACACTTGATGATGTCACTGAATTCCCTTAGTCTGTTCTTATTTTTTATTGTTTTTCTCTCTCCTGTTCAGCATGATTGCTTTTCATTACTGTGTCCTACAGGTCAGTGATCCATAGTTCTATTTGCTCTCATATACTGTTTGTTCCCTTTAGTGTATTTTTAATTTCATTTACTGAGTTCTTCATCTCTAATTCGTTCTTTTTTGTTTTCTGTTTTTTTGAGGACCTCCTTGAAGTCCTCCATTCTTTACTCAAGTCTAGTAAGTATCTTTATGACCATTATTTAATTTTTTTATAAACATTTTTTTTTTCAACGTTTATTTATTTTTGGGACAGAGAGAGACAGAGCATGAACGGGGGAGGGGCAGAGAGAGAGGGAGACACAGAATCGGAAACAGGCTCCAGGCTCTGAGCCATCAGCCCAGAGCCTGACGCGGGGCTCGAGCTCACAGACCGCGAGATCGTGACCTGGCTGAAGTCGGACGCTTAACCGACTGCGCCACCCAGGCGCCCCAGTTTTTTTAATATTTGAGAGAGAGAGAGAGAGAGAGAGAGAGAACATGAGTGGGGGAGGGGCAGAGAGCAAGATGGAGACACAGAATCCCAAGCAGGCTCCAGGCTCTGAGCTGTCAACACAGAGCCCAACGTGGGGCTCGAACTCACAAACTGTGAGATCATGACCTGAGCCGAAGCTGGATGCTCAACTGACTGAGGCACCAGGTGCCCCAGTCACCATTGTTTTAAATTCTTTATAAGGCATATTACTTATCTCCATTTTGTTTGGGTCTCTTGCTGTGATTTTTCCCGTTCTTTCATTTGGGACATATTTCTTTGTCTCCTCATTTTGTCTAACTTTCTGTGTCTATTTCTATGTGTTAGGAAAGTCAGCTCTGTCTCCTGCTCCTGAAAATAGTAGCCTTATGAAGAAGAGGTTCTGAAGTGCCCTACAGGGCAGTATCCCCTGTTCATCAGAATGTCACATTTCAGGGGTATCCTCTTTGTGTTGCATGTGCCCTACTGTTGTGGCTGAGCTGATTTGCCTTCAATCCAGTCATGTGCAGTGGCTTTCTTTGCCTGTTGTGGTCAAGATTTGGTTCCTTTGTTGTTAGTGTATTATTCTGGGGCTGTCTTGGTCTTTTTTTTTTTTTTTTTTTTTTAAGTTTATTTATTTTGAGAGAGAGAGAGAGAGTGCAGGGGAGGGGCAGAGAGAGGAGAGAGAAAGAGAATCCTAAGCAGGCTCTGCACTGCCAGCACAGAGCCTGACAAGGGGCTCAAACTCAAGAACCATGAGATCATGACCTGAGCCAAAACCAAGACTTGGACACTTAACCGATTGTGCCACCCAGTCACTCCAGGGCTGTCTTGGTCTTGAGTCAGTTCAGGCATTTGCCAGAGCTGCAGTAGCACTGAACTAAAGGTTGCTTTCCGTGTATTGTCTCCTGAAGATCTTTCATTAGTAGGTAGGGCCTGCAGTCAGACCAGATGTCTTCTCCTAGCCTACTGCTGGGGCCACTGTCTGACTGGTTGTGTGCCTAGGCAGAGGCACTTTGAAGTGGTGTTGGCCTGTGTTGGGGCTGCTTGCATACTGTTAGACTTGTGACACCTCTTTGGGTAAGCTCCAACCAAGAGTGTAGTGGATGGGGCAGTCCCCAGGAGAATGCATAGGTTGGGCTCACAGTGCCTACAAGGTCCATGCTGGTCCATTGTAGGAAGGCACCTGCTGCTCCTTGGGAAAACTAGGCTGGTGGGTTTGGTGATGATGGGTCCACAGAAGTGCTTGGGGGTAGGGGTGGGGCATACTGTTAGCAAGGTAGGTGGAGAGTGTGGGAGAGCACTGGTTCTCAAAGGTGTGCTTGTATTATATCTATGCTGGTGAGTTGGGAGGGTGGAGAATGGCACCCACCAGCTCCTTTGTTCCTAGAGAAGTCTCCCAAAGATCCCTGCCCTTCCAGGTTATGTTCCAATATTAGTAAATAAATCTCCTTCCTGTATTCCCCAGGCATTTTTCAAAATGTTGCTTCTCTCTTGTATCTCAGGGGGACTGTTTGTTGTGCATTGCTTGAAGGGTGGGGACTCAGTTTTCTATTGCCCTCAGGCTTTCCCAGAGCTGACTGAGCTCACTGGTTTTTAAGGTTTCTGGTGTGATTGTAAGAACTTGGAGAATTAGGCTCCTCTGGTTTTGAAACTGAATGTTATGGGGATTCATATATCCTGTGTGGGAGCCTTGTGTGGGGTTCTGCTCTTTTCACCTTTCCACGCTCATGGTGTACCTCTGTCCTGAGGACAGTTCTGTGGGTCCATTTGGCTCCCGACCATGTCTCCCCCCTTCCTACTTTCTTTTCTATGGCCTCTTCTCTACATTTAGCTGTAGAGGGTCTATTCTGCCAGTTTTCAGGTTGTTTTTTGGGTCATTTACACTGATGTGGGTGTTATCTAGTTGTACCCACTGGACAAGGTAAGTTTGGGCTCTTCCTACTCCACCATCTTCCCTAGAAGTCCCTTTTTAAAATGTTGATGCTATTGTAAATAGAATAGAATGTTTTCTTTATATCTCTTTTTGGTTGTTAATTGCGACATAAAGAAATACAGCTGATTTTAATGTGTTGCTTTAGTATCTAGCAGTTTTGCTAAATCATTTATTAGCTCTAACGTTTTTTAAATTTTTATTTATTTTTCTAATTTTTTTTTTTAATATTTATTTATTTTTGAGACAGAGACAGAGCATGAATGGGGGAGGGTCAGAGAGAGAGAGGGAGACACAGAGTCTGAAGCAGGCTCCAGGCTCTGAGCTGTCAACACAGAGCCCAACGCAGGGCTCGAACTCAAGACCATGAGATCATGACCTGAGCCAAAGTCGGAAGCTCAACCGACTGAGCCACCCAGGTGCCCCTTAATGTTTTTTTTTTAATATTGAGGATGTACTGCATATAAAATTATATTCTCTGAAGTTTCATGTATTATAAAGCTATGTTGTTGGGTGCGTATGTGTTCATGATTGTTAAATCTTGCTGAGAGATTGGCCCTTTCATCATGTGTTTAGTATCAATTTTTATCAAGTGTATTTTGTTTCATATTTAATATTAGTAAAGCTACTTTTTGCCTACTTTTAGTTTCTCTTTACATAGTGTGTCTTTCTCTATTCATTTAGTTTCACCTATTTTTATCTTTGGATTAAAATGTGTCTCTCATAGCATATAATTGGTTCATTTGAAAAAATTTATTAGGTCAGTGTCTGCCTTAGGATTGCTTAGTCCATTTACATTTAATGTAAGTACTTATATGGGAGGGTTTATATCTGTCATTTTGTTGTTTGTCTTCCTTATATCTTATATCTGGAGAATATCTGGTCACAAGTTGGGGCCTTAAGCACAGGAACTCTGCAGGAGATTGTGGAGAACCTAGGGCCGTGAGTGGGGCATAAACATGTCAGCTCTGGCCTAATTTCAGGTTATCTAATAGGATTTCAGAACATTTCAGTGATAAGATTTGCATTTGTATGAATTTTCTGCGTTGAAAGCCTCTTAGAACATGGTCTCAAGGAAATAGGGATGTGCTTTTTGTCTCTGGTGTGCATTTGTACTGTTAGCAGAAGCTTATTGAGCATTCATTTAACTGGTTGGTCCCTACCCAACATTATCATGACTGCCTCATCTTCTGTGCCTGGCTGTGGGGATAGAAATGATGGACCTTAAATGTGGCTTTCAGAATTTTTAGTTGTGAGTATGACATATGGACAGTAATTACTACTGTGACCTAGAAACAGCATATTTGTGATTTGTATTTATATCTCAGGTATTCCACTAGCCAAACTTGTTAAGCCCAGTTCTTTGCTCTCCCTTGGGTTCATTTTACTCCACCTGGGAGAAGAACCAATGCTTATAGAGCAGTGAGTTCCATCTTGGATTCTGATTCCATAGCCAGAATTTTGTGCCCAGAGCTAGCATGGTCATTCCTGGTGCCCATGTTGTCTTGGCCAGGGCAGTGGGGATGGGTGTTTATTCATCTTTCAAGATACTTTTGAAAAGAAGGTACGCTTTGCTCTGAAGAACCTTCTGGCCTCAAGTCAGAAGTGGTGATGAGTATTTGCATTGTATTTAAATCCCTGACCCTCTCAAGCTGTTTACTTTAAATAATTTTCTTCTTTTTCCACAAATCCTGCCTAGAAGGACCAGGCTTCGCAAAACCATTGAGCTCTAAAACGACATGGACTCTTGATTCCTTGGGGTAAGCTGTCCCCAGAGATCACTGAATAACTTAAGTGTGTTAAATCAAGCAGACTTACGCATGTGTGTGATAATTTCATTGACTCTGGAAAGTCAGTCTTGCTGCTGCTCTGGAGACCACACTCATAAGGTTTTTGTACACACAGTTGTAGTTTTTCCTTTGTTTTGATGGGCATGGGGGTGCAGGTCTTAGGATTCTCCAGATAAACAGAGCCAATAGAGAGAAGGAGAGGAATTTATCTTAAGGAATTGGCTCACAGGATTATGGAGGCTGGCAAGTCTGAATTTGCAGTAGGCTGGCTGGAGATGCAGGGAAGAGGTGATTTGGCAGCATGAGTCCAAAGGCAGTCTGGAGGCAGAATTCCTTACTCTTTGGAGGACCTCAGTCCTCTTATGTTTTCTCTTACAGCTATCAACTGATTAGATGATGTTCACCTACAGGGTGGAGGGTAATGTGCTTTACTCAAAGTCTGCTGATATAAATGTTAATCACATCTAAAAAATACCTTGACAGGGAAATACAAATCAAAACCACACTCAGATATCACCTCACACCAGTCAGAGTGGCTAAAATGAACAAATCAGGAGACTATAGATGCTGGTGAGGATGTGGAGAAATAAGAACCCTCTTGCACTGTTGGTGGGAATGCAAACTGGTGCAGCCGCTCTGGAAAACAGTGTGGAGGTTCCTCAAAAAATTAAAAATAGATCTACCCTATGACCCAGCAATAGCACTACTAGGAATTTATCCAAGGGATACAGGAGTGCTGATACATAGGGCACTTGTACCCCAATGTTTATAGCAGCACTTTCAACAATAGCCAAATTATGGAAAGAGCCTAAATGCCCATCAACTGATGAATGGATAAAGAAATTGTGATTTATATACACAATGGAATACTACATGGCAATGAGAAAGAATGAAATATGGCCTTTTGTAGCAATGTGGATGGAACTGGAGAGTGTGATGCTAAGTGAAATAAGTCATAGAGAGAAAGACAGATACCATATGGTTTCACTCTTATGTGGATCCTGAGAAACTTAACAGAAGACCGTGGGGGAGGGGAAGAAAAAAAAAAAAAGAGGTTAGAGAGGGAGGGAGCCAAAGCATAAGAGACTCTTAAAAACTGAGAACAAACTGAGGGTTGGTGGGGGGTGGGAGGGAGGGGAGGGTGTGTGATGGGTATTGAGGAGGGCACCTGTTGGAATGAGCACTGGGTGTTGTATGGAAACCAACTTGACAATAAATTTCATATTAAAAAAAAAAATACCTTGATAGTAACATCTAGGTTGCATTTGAACCCAAACTAGGTAATACCATAGAATAGCCAATTTATCACATGAAGTTAACCATCACATTTTTTCCATTTAATTAATTATATTAATTTTTAAAAACTAATTTTCATTTAGTTTTTATTTTGTGTTTTAATAACTTGAAGTTTAGATAATTGCCTCTTCCAACAAAGATTGGCTGAGTACGTACTGAAGGGTAAGTCCGTGCAAAGGGTGGTCATGGGTACAGGGAGGTCCTTGCCCTCTGGAACTGCCAGCTGTGTGAAGGGAGAGTCAACACTTCCCACCTGCCCTCTACCAGGAAAGGGGAGCACATCCTTTCACGTGTCACTTTTAGACCTTGCACATGAGCTGTGGGAGGCTGTAACCCTCTTCATGTCCATATATAGCACCCCCCAACACACACCAGGATTGCCCAGAATGGGGTGAGCCTACTTGTGGATGCCTCTGCCAGGGTGGCTGAGGATTGGGGTATTTGCCAGTTGCCACGGGGGATGTGGCTTCCTTTCTCCTCTCTGTGACCCTGTGCTGAGTTCCCTATGTATCATTTGTATTCTAGTCACACATTTTGGGCTTACACCATAGAGTTCTGTAGAATTAGTTGTGATTCTGGAAGGGCTTTTGAGAAGCTTTTGGAACTCTCTGTTGCCCCAATTCTGCCCCAGGTCAAGGCAGGAAAGGAGATATGCTGTATTGTCTGATCTCTAGGGTGTGACTCAGTCTTGGGGGCCCCCCGACAGACTGGGGTAGGGGTGGCCCTGGGCACTGTGGCCATGCACACCCTTCCTGCAGACTATGAGTGTGAAAGTCTCAAGGTCCCTCTGAATTCTCCCTTCTTATATAGGTCATGTGCATTCCTACAGTTACCCGAGATGATGTTTTTGAGAGTATGCTTAGAACTCTGCCTCAGGAGGGGCGCCTGGGTGGCTCAGTGGGTTAAGCGTCTGACTCTTGATTTTGACTCAGTTTATGATCTCACACTTTGTGATCTCACACTTTTGTGAGTTTGAGCCCCACATCAGGCTTTGTACTGGTGGTGTGGAGCCTGCTTGAGATTCTGTCTTTTCCTCTCTGCCCTTCCCCTGGTTCATGCTTTCTCTCTTTCTCTTACAAAAATAAAATACACTTAAAAAAAAAAAAAGAATTCTGCATCAGGAGCTTCTTGATTTCATTTAGAGTAATTGGGGAGCATGTCCCCACTAGACAGCCCTGCCAGCTTTCCCAGAAGGTCCTGTTATCAACTACATGAGGAGGGGACATGCATGCCTGAAGACCAAGTCATCTCCAGCAAATTCCTTAGCTGGCCAACTCAGCCAAGGTCTGTCCAGGCCAAGCTTAAGAACTAGTTGGTTCCTTGGCACAAAAACAGACACTCAGATCAATGGAACAGAATAGAGAACCCAGGAATGGACCCACAAACATACGGCCAATAATCTTTGACAAAGCAGGAAAGACTATCCAATGAAATAAAGACAGTCTCTTCAGCAAGTGGTGCTGGGAAAACTGGACAGTAACATGCAGAAAAATGAACCTGGGCCACTTTCTTACACCATACACAAAAATAAGCTCAAAATGGATGGAAGATCTAAGTGCAAGAGAGAAAGCCATCAAAATCCTCGGAGGAGAAAGCAGGCAAAAACCTCTTTGATCTTGACCGCAGCAACTCCTTACTCAGCACATCTCCAGAGGCAAGGGAAACAAGCAAAAATGAACTATTGGGACCTCATCAAAATAAAAAGCTTCTGCACAGTGAAGGAAACAATCAGCAAAACTAAAAGGCAACTGACAGAATGGGAGAAGATATTTGCAAACGACATATCAGATAAAGGGTTAATATCCAAAATCTATAAAGAATTTATCAAACTCAACACCCAAAAAACAAAGAATACAGTGAATAAATGGGCACAAGACATGAATAGACACTTCTCCAAAGAAGACATCCAGATGGCCAACCGACACATGAAAAAATGCTCAACATCGCTCGTCATCAGGAAAATACAAATCAAAACCACAATGAGATACCACATCACACCTGTCAGAATGGATAACATTAACAACTCAGGCAACAATAGATGTTGGCGAGGATGCAGAGAAAGAGGATCTCTTTTGCACTGCTGGTGGGAATGCAAACTGGTACAGCCAGTCTGGAAAACAGTGTTGTAGACTCTAAGTCTAAAGTTCTCTTTTGACCAGCAAAAGAGTGGACGTAGGATTAGAGCGAGAGATGGCTAATGTCCGGGAAAAGACAAGAGCCCTGGATAAGGGTACCTGCCCCATATTTATTAAGATCAGAAGGCTTACAAACATGGCGATGGGTGTGCACAAAGAGACAAAGAAACTGTGAACATTAACTTAGGGATGTGAGGGAAAAGGGGGGGGGTTTGAAGATATACAGTGTTTGGGGTTAGGGTCAATATAAAACAGGGGCGCCTGGGTGGCGCAGTCGGTTAAGCGTCCGACTTCAGCCAGGTCACGATCTCACGGTCCGTGAGTTCGAGCCCCGCGTCAGGCTCTGGGCTGATGGCTCGGAGCCTGGAGCCTGTTTCCGATTCTGTGTCTCCCTCTCTCTCTGCCCCTCCCCCGTTCATGCTCTGTCTCTCTCTGTCCCAAAAATAAATAAAAAAACGTTGAAAAAAAAAAATTAAAAAAAAAATATAAAACCAAATCCTGGCATTGGGCAGATGGTTGTTAACGGCAGACAGGAGGTGCGAGGCACTGCGTCTGTTTAACTTAGCTAGCCTAGGGGATGAGACAACTAGAGGGAATAACCTCAGGATTAATAAGGCACTTTTTCTTTTGTTAACCATCTCCTCCCTGGGCTGCTTTGCCTGCAGCGCAGTGGTCCATAGTCCAATTCACCAGTTTACCTAACTTGGCCCTTTCCTGCTGTGAAAGCAGCTTTTCTGGTATAGTACTAAATTGGGGGGCAATTTTGCCGTGCATGCCTGATCTTGCTTATCTCATATACCTTTGTATTGGGAGTCTTTGTACCCATTCCTATTTTGGGCCTTTGCCCCTCCCTCTCTATTCTGGGGGATCTGCACCCCCTTTCTATTTGGGGGTGTCTTTGCGCCCCCTATTCTTGGGGTGCCAATCTGGTTTACCCAAACTCGGATGTGAGTATTCTATGGCTTTGTATTTCTTTATGCCTTGTTAACCCATTGGTGTAAGCCTGGAGGATTCCTAAGCCTAACCCCCACAAACAGTGTGGAGGTTCCTCAAAAAGTTAAAAATAGAATTACCCTACAACCCAGCAATTGCATTACTAGGTATTTATCCAAGGGATACAGGTATGCTGTTTCGAAGGGGCACATGCACCCTAATGTTTATAGCAACACTGTCAATAATAGCCAAAGTATGGAAGGAGCCCAAATGTCCATCGATGGATGAATGGATAAAGAAGATGTGGTGTGTGTGTGTGTGTAATATAATATATATATATATATATATATATATATATACACACACAATGGAGTATGACTTGGCAATCAAAAAGAATGAAATCTTGGCATTTGCAACTACGTGGATGGAACTGGAGGGTATTATGCTAAGTGAAATTAGCCAGCCAGAGAAAGACAAAAATCATATGACTTCACTCATATGAGGGCTTTAAGACACAGAACAGATAAACACAAGGGAAGGGAAGCAAAAATAATATAAAAACAGGGGGAGGACAAAAACAGAAGAGACTCATAAATATGGAGAACAAACTGGGAGGGTTACTGGAGGCGTTGTAGGAGCAGGGATGGGCTAAATGGGTAAGGGGCATTAAGGAATCTACTTCTGAAATCATTGTTGCACTATATGCTAACTAACTTGGCTGTAAATTAAAAAAATAAAGTAAAATAAAAAACAAAACAAAACAAAAAGAACTGGTTGGTTTCTGATGATTGTAGCCCCACGATGGTTCATAGCCTTTTGCCTATTCAGCTGGCTGCTCCCAGGAGGGAGTGATGGGAGTTGTGCCATTTCCTCATCCCACATCTCCATCCATATGCCCAAGTTGGTACTTCTAAGTACCTCACGTTGCTTGAAAATTCAGTTTAAATAAATTATACATATTTACTCAGTATTTCTCCTTTCATCTTTTTTTCTGCTTTATTAGCTCCTCCTGAAAAAGAAAGAAAGAAAGAAAGGAAGAAAGAAAAGAAAAAAGAAAGAAAAGAGAAGCAAAGAAAAGTGTTTTTGGAAAGCACAGCATTTCACATCCCTATCATTTTCATCTGCTTGCTCCATCCCTAACATGACTCTGAACATGAGCTCCAGTTGGTGATTTATAAATGTAAACAGTATCTCTGTCCCAGTTTGGTGGGTCAGTCATAAAGTATGCATAGTTGATAATAGATAATAGTTTGAAAACTAAGTGATTGAGGTGTAGGAGACAATGTTGTACGATGTTGTAGTTGTGGTGGCCTTGTGCTGGCTGTCTTAGAACTTCCCATGCTTGCAAGTTGGAGTGAGGCTGACTGTGAACTGTAGTGGGTGCCTGGGCTGCTGGTACTCCTGATTTCCTCCATCTCCAGGATCTTTGCAGGAATGAACCTTTCAAAGGGTTTGTGTGTTAGTCTGTTAAGGCTCTTCTAACCAAGTACCACAGATTGGGTGTCTTAAACAACAGAAATTTACTTCCTCACAGTTCTGGAGGCTGGAAGTCTAACAACAAGGTGTCGGCAGGGTGGTTTCTCTGAACAAAGCCTCTTTCTTTGGCTTGTAGATGGACATCTTTCCTCTGTGTCCTCACATGGCCTTCCCTCTATGCCTGTCTGTCTCCTAATCTCTTCTTATAAGGACACCAGCCATATTGCATTAGGGCCACACTATGACCTCATTTTACCTTAATGAGCTCTGTAAAGACCCACTCCCATGATACCTAAGGGACGGGGGATTAGGGTTTCAACATATTGATTTGGGGTAGGGGGAACATTTCAGCCCATAGTAGTGCATGTAGTTAAAACTTGGTGTTAACAGTGGCACTCTTCAGTTCCCTGGGCCAGACCCCCAGTGATAGGGCACCTGTGAGTCCTCAGACCTGTGGGCTACCACTGGTTAAGGGAGGACTGGGTCAGGTGAGTAGCTGTTAGGGCAGCTTAATTCCTTGTCCTTGTTAGGTAAAAATACAGTTGCCCCCTGTTTTCTTATATCATTGCAAAGGATTATATGGTACACCCCATATGGGAGACCAGTGTCCTGAAACAGTTTCTTACAGAATGGGCCAGAGACTCCTACCTTAGAATCAATGCAGGAGGTTAGGGGGTGGAGCTCTAAAAATGCAGGTGTGCAGAACCACCCTACCTCTAAAGAATCTGGGAAAGGCCTGAGATTTGGCATTTGGCATTGTATGTAAGTGATGAATCACTGAATTCTACACCTGATACCAATTTTATCATATATGTTAACTAGAATTTAAATAAAAATTAAAATTAATAAATAAGTAAAATTTATAAGTAATATAAGTAAAATTTCAAAAAAAAGCCTCCCTGGTGGTTTTCTGCAGTATTTAGTCACAGCCAGCTCATACCCCAGCTGGGTATGAGGACCATTAGGGCATTGAGTGGGAGGGTCCCACTCAGAATTTTATGGTTTTCTGAATAAGGTATTCATCTTATGAGCTTTGTAGCAGCCTGAAAATGGTTGCAAAAACTGTTATCTCTTGAGGAGTTTTAATTACCACAGGGAAAAAAGATGTAGACAATTAAAACTAAGCTGGAAGGAACTTCAGGGTTTTAAATAGGTGGGAGTGGCTGGAACCCTTTGTGTCTGCAGGCAGAGCCACTACCTGCTGCCTCATCACCCACAGGGACAAGGGATTTGAAATCTCATATATATGTGTATTAAACTGTTCATTGTGAGCAATTCCAAAATGTACAGAGATACTGAAAATAGGATTATGATCCCCCAACAGTGATCTTGGTTTGTCTGTAACCACCACCACACATGCACTGTTGTGAAGCAAATCCCAGATGTAGCATTTCATCTCATTCACAAATGCTTCCGTGTGTATTCCAAGAGATAGGAGTTCTTTTTAAGAACATAAACAGTGTTGGAATTTTGTTTCTTTTTTTTCTGGGCCAGAATGGAAATGGTTTTGCGCTTTCAAGGTCTTTCACTATTTTCTGTAAGCTGTTTTCTTTCCGATCCTAAATATCTGGGATGTATAAAATTAAGTAATTGAAGCTAAAAATTTGGGATACTATATATTTTGTAAACAAAGCCCAGCAATTTGTAGTAGTCTGAAGTGTTCTAGTTGAAGTACTAAAATGATCATTTCTGGGGGCTGACTAAGTCACCTTTTAAAAGCCCTGCCTGAGGCTGTGTGCTTTCCAGGCCACCTCTCCATGAGGTCTTTTAGAAGTTTCTTCCAGGAGTGTAGGACTCTGGGCAAAACCTTCCTCTGGGCAGACAGACATAGGGATTTCCAAGGTAGGTACTGTGGTTGGAAAGATGCATTTTACTTTGAAGTGGATGCAGGTGTGTAAACTTGCCATGGGTCATAGCAGTAAGGAGCTACTGAAACACACCTCCATTCAAGGACTTAGGACACATCTGTTTGAACATTAAAAAAAAAAATTCTTTTTTGAGAGAGAGAGCACGAGCAGGGGAGGGGCAGAGAGAAAGGGGGACACAGGATCCAAAGCAGACTCTATGCTGAGAGCAGTGAGCCCTTTGTAGGGCTTGAGCCCATAAACTGTGAGATCAAGACCTGAGCCAAAGTCAGGCACTCAACTGACTGAGCCTCCCAGGTGCCCTTTGAACATTTTTAATTCCTTTTCCCTTATGTTCATAAAAAGTTTTCAGGGGAGTTTTCCATTTTTACCCTTTTTAAATAATTTCAAACTGACAAAATATTGCAAAAATAAAAACAGTACAAAGAGCATGCACGCAGAGAAAACTTTTTCCCACTAATTTGAAGCCCTTTACTCTGAAACACATCAGTGTATATTTCCTAAGCATAATGTATGTATCCATAGGACAGCTACCAACTTCTGGCCTTTTTATAAGAAGTTTACTGACCCCTGCCTTACAGAATTCATTGCACATGTATTAATGTGCAAGAATTTTCCTCATAATTCATGATAACAAAGACCCTGTAACCAGCCTCATGAGATTGGGCCCATAGACTGTACTCCCATTTGTTCAGTGGAATAGTATACACCTGTCAAAACCACTCTTCAAAGCAACCTGTGGTTGTGGATGCATCTTAGTGATAATATAGCAGTGAAAAAAATAAGACAATTATATATAGCATGTTTTCCCTTTTTTAATGATTAAAAAAGTGTCTTTTAAGAATATGTATAGATGAGATGCAACTTATATAAAAGAAAGTGGGGGATCAGTGCCTCCTGTTTCTCCTGTGGATCACATGTAGGTCCCCAGCTTTCATTGTGGATAGCAATTCCTCTCCTGTTATGGCATTATTAAACATAATTAAGTTGAAAGATGTCAGGATCTAAGAACAGTTGTGCATCTGAGGTCCAACTTTCTGTGGACCTCAACATTACTTTGAAGTTAACTCTTGGGGATTAACTGTTGTCTCAAAACTGTTTCTCAGATGGGCAGTGTTTGACTTACGGAAGTGGGTCAGCAGTTTGCTGAGATGGGAGCTATGGATTAGAAACTGCTTCCTTCCCTGGGTGGGGCTCGCAGAGTTCTTCTGGGTAAATTTAGAAGTAAAAGAGGAAATTCCAATGGGAAAAGGCTGAAAAGGTTGATATAAAAATTTTACTTATTTATTAATTTTAATTTTTATTTAAATTCTAGTTAGTTAACATATATGATAAAATTGGTATCAGGTGTAGAATTCAGTGATTCATCACTTACATACAACACCCAGTGCTCATTCACAAGTGCCCACCTTAGATCTCATCACCTGTCTAGGCCGTCTCTACCTCCCTCCATCAATCCTCAGTTTGTTCTCTGTTGTTAAGAGTCTCTTATGGTTTGCTTTCCTCTCTTTTTTTTTTCCCCTTTGTTCATCTGTTTTGATATGATACAAATTTTAAACTGAAGTTTCAAAGAAAAAAGTGGCAAGAAAGGCATAGAAAGCCAAGTAACCTGATCTGGGAAAAATGTTGCAGTAGCTTTCACATGGTTTTAATGTCTTAATATCAGTGCTGTAGTGACCTGCCTGTAAACATCGATGAGGAAAATACCAATATTTTAAAGGATGAAATAACAGGAAAATAAATCAAACTGGCAAGGGAAAAGAAAAAAATCCCACTAGGTTATTGTATAGGAATGTGTTCAGCCTTAGTAAGAATAACAGGAATGCATATTAAAAGAACATTGAGATACAGTTCCGCTTACTAGATTATAAAAATGAAAGTGATCCCTGGGTGCTGTGCTGAGGCTCCATGCTATCATCTCTGGGCCCCTGTGGTAGGACACCTTGCCTGAATCCACCTGCAACTTTTTTTCGCCTGAATCCACCTGCAATTTTTAAAAATTGAGATATAATTGACATATAACATTGTATTAGTTTACACTGTACAACATAATGATTTAATATATACATACAGTGAAATGATTACTTACGACAATAAGTCTAGGTAACATCCATCACTTCACATAGTTACAGAAAACCTTTTTTCCTGTGATGAGAACTTTTAAGGCTTACTGTCTTATGAACCTTCATATATGCAATACAATATAATTATTAACTGTAGTCACCATGCTGTGTATTACATCCCCAGGATTTATTTATTTTATAACGAAGTTAGTACCAGTTGACCACCTTTACCTGATTGATGCATCCTGTACCCCATGCTTCTGACAGCTACCAATCTGTTCTCCATATTTTTGAACTTGGGTTTTTGGTTTTTTTGTGTGTGTTTTTTGTTTTTTGTTTTTGTTTTTTTTTTTCAGATTCTAAATGAGATTGTACAGTATTTGTCTTTCCTTGGCTTATTTCTCTCAGCATAATGCCTTCAAGATTCATCCATGCTGTTGAAAATGGCAGGATTTCTTTCTTTTGTATGACTGAGTAACATTCCATAATGTGTGCATGTGCGCGCGCGCGCACACACACACACACACACACACACACACACCACATCTTCATTTATCCATCGACGAACACTTAGGTGGCTTTTGTGTCTTGGCTATTATGAAGGATGACTCAGTAAAGATGGGGTTTAGATATCTTTTGGAGTTAGTAACTTTGTTTCCTTCAGATAAATACCCAGGAGTGGGATTGCTGGATCATCACTTGCAGCTTTAAAGACAGTAGTTTGATTTAAGAATCTCCTCCTGGGATGCTCAGCCAGGAAGGTCATCTGAAAACATACTGACTTTTCTGGTTAGAGATGGTAATCTTAAGCTTTTCTCTAGAAGAGAAAAATGTATTAACTTAAATGGTTAATACGAAGGGTCCGAGTGTTTGGAGAGCATTTATGAGGCTGTGTAAGTAAGGATGAGGCTGCCATCCAGTATGGAGTGTTCTTGGTGATGCAACCTGGGCAGGAAGCATCTAGGTCCACACTTATGGGGACTGGGCTTGGGACAGGCTAGGAGGGTAGGCCTCTTCTTGTGCACTGCTGGGGGCTGAAGACCAGTGTGTTTCCTTTCTAAGTTTTTGTGCTGTGCAGGTGTTTCTGTGATGGTGGAGAAGATCTGCATGAGCTCGGTGAAAGAACTGCTGTCTGCTTTTGTTCAGTTGAGACTAAGTGCCAGCTGATGGCTTCACTGGTCTGGACAGATTCACTGTTGTTCTGGAGAGAACTGGGGGGTATCTGGCTCTAAGAATCAGGATTTTGGTTTCTATGAAGCTAAGATCTCCTCCTCTGAGTTCCTGCCCCACTTACAGAGTTGGCATCTTTGTGGGAAAGCCTCCTGCCTGTACCAGGACCTCTCAGGACACCCGCTCCATGGGAACAGTGGGTCATAGGGCACAGAGGAAGACAGCAAGTCTGATGTGGATATTTTCAGGCTGAATGGCTTGAACAGCAACATCCTGGGTAGAAATTGGGGAGTAGTGCGGTATAGGTAAGGTGGTGGCTAAGGTCAGGGTCATGGCCTCAGGCTAGAGGATACTAGGTGGAGTCTGGCCCAGGGCCACTGTCAGTCTGGTGCCCCTCAAGGGATACTCCTGGAGTGGGAGGAACTTGGGCTGCTAGCAGGCTGCTCCAGAACCATTGGGGACTTTTTAGAACCCCGGTTGGCACCCTGCTATACCCAGACAGTTAGATGGGGATGTGGAAGGCTAGGGTCCTTGCTGGGTCAAAAGAAGGACAAGGAGGCACATTCAGGTAGTGTAAAGTGCCTGGTGAAAGTTGACCCTGCAACTTCTGTGCCTTTTCGTCATAGTCCTGCAGCTTTCTTTACCCTTAGAGGAGAACTTAGGAAGCTGGCCTAGCACTTGTAGGTAAGGCCAGGGAGAAGCAGGCCTCACAGCCTTGAACCTTATGAGACCTGTTCCTCAGCTGCCCACAGGATCTGGTCCTTCAGAGCACAACACATGATAAGGGGAACGAGTCGAATTGAGAAGGCTAAGAATGCCCAGCCAAATGATGAACAGTGGTATTCCTCACCAAATGCTTAAGACAGTGCCCAGTGCTCATTGTGATGCTTGGCCCTTGGATGTAGCACTCTGCATCACTCTGTTCACACACAACTGCTTAGGTGAAGGCGGCAGCACCACTGAGCTGGGGTTGCAGGGACAGCATAGGCCAACTTGTGGAGCGGGGGGGTTGGGGGGGGAGGGTGGGGGGGGGAGGGGAGAAGCTGAGCTGCTCCAGGGGAGTACAGTGGACCCTCCAGCTTCAGCTTCCCCCACTGTGAAGTGAAGAGGGTCATCATCCCTTGCACAGGGCAGGTCTCAAGGTTTGTTGATGGGCTTGCGTGGTGGGTGTAAGCCCATGTTTGGGTTAGTCTCTCTCATCTTCCAGGGCTTCATGCTGTCACTGAGGAATATAATATAACAGTGTTACACTAGTTTCAGGTGTACAATGTAATGATTCAACAGTTGTATATATTACTCAGTGCTTATCATGATAAGGGTGCTCTTAATCCCCTTCACCTATTTCACCCATCTTCCCACCTACCGTCCTCCCCCCCTCCCCTGCAGCTACCAGTTCTCTATTGTTAACAGTTTGGTTTTTATCTCCTTTTTTCTTTGTTCATATGTTTTGTTTCTTAAATTCCACATGAGTGAAATCATATGGTATTTGTCATTCTCTGACTTATTTCACTTAGTATTATCCTCTCTAGCTCCATCCATTTTGTTGCAAATGGCAAGATTCTATTCTTTTTTTTATGACTGAGTAACATTCCATTGTATACAAATAGCACAGGTAGTGCCCTCTCTTATGGATTGACACCCAGACACATACCAGAGACTGCCACCGTGGGGTGTATTCTACTACCCACCTGGATATATTCTTGACTTCCTTTGATGTCTCTTAAACATGTACTGGATTCTGTGTGAAAGATGAAGGACCGCCACATTCACATGAAGAAACATTTAGTAATTAATACAACATGCTGTCTCTCTGGATCCCAGACCATGGAGGAAAACAACCAGCCCAGCAAGAAGAGTCCTGCTTAACCTGAATGTCTGTCAGATGGCAGTATATCAGGTTCTCTGGTGCTTACCTGTGTGCCTTGCATTCAGCTAGAGGGCCATTTCTTTCTTTTTTTAAGTATTTATTTATTTGGAGAGAGAGAGCAAGAGAGCGTGCACATGTGCATGCAGGGGGTTGGGGGAGAGAAAGAAAGACAGGGAGATAGAGAATCCTCTCCTCAGTGTCAGCATGGAGCCTGACGTGGGGCTCAAACTCATAAATGATGAGATCATGACCTGAGCCTCATGAACCATGGGATCATGACCTGACCTGAGCTGAAATCAAGAGTTGGATGCTTAACCAACTGAGCCACCCAGATGCCCCTGCGGGACTGTTTCTAGTGTTTCCACTTTCCCAAGGGACCCACAGGGGGCCATGGGAGGGAGAGCACCATACAGGCATGTCAGGCGGGGCCTGGGTGTTAGGGAGCTGAGGAAGGGCAGCTGCAGGCTATGGGGAAGGCCCTTAACTTTACCTCAGGGATTGAGACTTTACTCTGGAATACTGGGCCCATTCTGCCCGTTATTGATTATTTTAGCATCAGAGTAGTTTCTTCATACAAATCTCAGGAAGTATACCAGTATGTTAAATGCTAAAAGCAGGGCTACTTTCCCTTGCCATTATGGGGTACCCCAGGGTCTCACAGAACATGGTCTGAAAACCACAGCTATAGGTAGCAGTAGCCAGTACAAATGTAAAGCAGGAAAGTAACATGATCAGAGTTGTGCTTTGCACAGTTAAAAGAAGTTAAAAAGGAGGGTGGCAGACATGAGTGCAGGTTTGGAGTGCTCCGTGTTAGGGAGGGGCTGGACAGACAGTGGGGCAGTAGCAGGAAACCTGCAGTGGGGGCAGGGACCCTTTCAGGAGGCTGATAGCTCAGTCTTGGGAAGACCACACCTAGGGGCAACCTGACCCCCGGGGGGATGGAGAGCAGTGTCTTGGAGGGAGGGGTCCAGAGAGTCAAGATTCCCAACCTGACTCCATCTCAGGACTTCACCTTATTGTGATTTTCAAGCAGACTTGATTTTGTTTCTCTGTTGATGCAGCAGTTCTTTTGAAGTGATAGTAAAAGAGACTAGTGCTGCATTTGAGAATGGAATTTGAAGTTTTTGTTCATTAAAACAGTTGAGTTTCTTCAGCATTCAAGCTTGGCTAGAAAATGATGTTTAGTTTTTAATTATCAACTTTTTGCTTGGTGATCACAGCAGCCCCTTCCCCGCCCTTCCGTATCTCCCCTTAATCTGGAGAAATAAGATAGAGTCCATGCTAGTTGGTGATACAGAAAAACCCATTGTTTTATTTTTAATTTTTTATCTTTCAAAGTTTTAATTTAAATTCCAGCCAGTTAACATATAGTGTAAATTTAGTTTCAGGTATAGAATTTTAGTGATTCAACACTTACATACAACACTGGGGTGCTCATCACAAGTGCCCTCCTTAATCCGTGTCACCTATTTCAGCCATCCCCCTCCCACCTCCGCTGGGCAACCATGAGTTTGGTCTCTATAGTTGAGTCTATTTCCTGGTTTGCCTCTCTTCCCCCACACTGCTGTGTTTCTTTGTGTTTTTTCCTTGAATTACATATTTGAGTGAAATCATGGTATTTTTCTTTCTCTGACTTATTTCGCTTAGCATAATTCTAGCTCCATATAAGCTGTTGCAAAGGGCAAGACTTCATTGTTTTTGATGGCTGAGTAAATGGACACTTGGGCTCTTTCTATAGTTTGGCTATTGTTGATAATGCTGCTGTAAACACTGGGGTGCATGTATTCCTTCAAATTAGTATTTTTGTATCCTTTGGGTAAATACCCAAAGTATTTATAGTAAGGCACATTGTTTTAAAATGTGGGAGAGAGGGGCGCCTGGGTGGCACAGTCGGTTAAGCGTCCGACTTCAGCCAGGTCATGATCTCGCGGTCCGGGAGTTCGAGCCCCGCGTCAGGCTCTGGGCTGATGGCTCAGAGCCTGGAGCCTGTTTCCGATTCTGTGTCTCCCTCTCTCTCTGCCCCTCCCCCGTTCATGCTCTGTCTCTCTCTGTCCCAAAAATAAATAAACGTTGAAAAAAAAAATGTGGGAGAGAAAGGCAAGGTTCAGTAAAGTATGCTTCTTTTCTTTACATGATTTATTATTTTACATGTGAACAGATTGCATAAAAATATTGGACATTTCTACTTTTCTGGGAAGTACCTTTATTTGCATATAGAAGAGGAAGAAAATCAGTGTTCATATGTTAGCAGAATCATTTCAGTTTCTTCTTTGGTTATGCTGTGGAGTTTGGCAAGCAAAATACTTTCAATTTGTAAAATAAAAATTTAGAAATACTGGGAAGACTCCTCTTAGTGGTCATGTTGACTCAGGGTGGAATCAACATGTGCATGGCACTCTCACTGTGGGTGCCACAAGCAGGACTCTTGAGTGGGCACCAAAGTGATCAGTTCTGCATTTTCCTGCCTGTGGTTTCACCATGTTTTGTAACCTTGGTGTTGAGCTGCTTTGGCAGTTTCTATTTTAAACAAAGATTAGTCCTCTCAGTGCCTGTGTAGAGCTGCCACTTGCTGGCTCTTGGATAGGACACACCTTCACTTGGCTTGTCTGACAGTGGGCCACACTCCTTGCAGATGTCCCCAGAGGGAGGCTCTGGATCTCAGTCTGTGCTAGACTCTGTCTCCATGTGTGCATGGTGGTAGTGCCTCCCCTGCAACATACCCCTGGGTCCCCAGCTTCTGGCCTCTGAATTGGTGTCCCCATGCCTCATTCCTTCCTTAGAGCATCCAGGTGCTAGCTATTGCTGTACATACTGCTGCCTGCCTACCCTTCCAGAGCTTCAGGTCAATTTTTGACCTCTTTGTGAGCTGGGTTAGCTGCCACCCTATCTTACTGACAGTGAGAACCCAACCTAGTCTGGTTCCTGGCCCTTGGATGCTTACTATTTATTAATAGGCATGTACCTAACAATAGTTTTTTTTCCCTAAAGTTTATTTATTTATTTTGAGAGCGATTGACAGAGAACAAGAGCGGAAGAGGGTAGAGAGAGAAGGAGAGAGACAGAGTCCTAAGCAGGCTCCGCACTGTCAGTGTGGAGCCTGACTCAGGGCTCAAGCTCACAAACTGTGAGATCGTGACCTGAGCTGAAATCAAGAGCCAGATGCTCAACCATCTGAGCCACCCAGGCACCCCCTCCCCCAGCATAATGGTTTTACTTTCATTTCCTTTTTTTTTTTAATGTTTATTTATCTTTGAGAGAGAGACAGAAAGAGAGCACTAGCAGGGGAGGGGCAGAGAGAGAGGGAGACACAGAAACTGAAGCAGGCTCCAGGCTCAAACCCACAAACCATGAGATCATGACCTGAACTGAAGTTGGATGCTTAAACAACTGAGCTACCCAGACAGACACCTCTACTTTCATTTATATTTTTGTGGTGGACAGTAATTTATCTAGGTAAGACCTTACCTTAATAAAAGTTACAGATCTGTGAAGTTATTTGTTGAGTTCCTTTGTGAGTATGTGAGACCTACTGGAGTTAAGTGTTTGATTTACTAAAGATTTAAATTTAGAGGCTGTAGTAGGAACAGAAGTAACCAGAACCAGTTTGCTTACTGTTTATGTTTTGAGCTGTCTCTCTTAGTGTTTTAAACCAGCCTTCTAAAGAAGCCACCTTAAGCTGATGTCCATCGTCCCTAGATTCAACCTTTATTGGCATTTATTTTCTTTTGCTCTTCATTTTTATTCTTTTACACTGGTAGATGACTGTCCTTCTTCCAAATACATACAAATGATTTCACCCAAAAGTGTTTTCAGATATTTTCTGTTTCTAGAACAGTGTTAGAGGGATGGTGATAAAACAGAAATACATCTCTGTGGTGACAGAAGTTTATCCTCTAATCTGCTAAAACATAAGCCCCCCCCCCCCACCCCCCACTGCCTCCCTGGCCTGAGTCCTGCTCTGGGCTGGCCTGGGTTGGCCCCAGCAGGCAGTGCAGACTGAAGTTGTCCAGGCTCAGAGGAGGCCTTGTGTGGAGACTTCAAGTCAGCTCTGTAATACTGCCCCAGGAGCCCTGTGGTCACCCTGAGGTGCTGTTGGGGATCTGAACCGGGGCTGGACCCTTCAGGAACAGATGCCTCCATGCTGTGCTCTCAGGGGACCTTGGCAGGGATGTCTGGACTGTGGATCCTCTTAGGCACCCCTTGTCAGCAGCCCCCAGCCACCTGCCAATCCTTTTGCTTCACCTGCCATGTCCATGTCTGAAGGCAACGGTCTTATCTTACACCTTTGTTTTGTTTTGTCTCTGCCACACCTTTCCTGACAGTATCCCATTTCCTAGGAATACTGGCTTATTGCAGACACACTCATACTGGTACGTGTCACACACACACACACACAGCACACTTTTTTTTTTTGTTTTCATCTCTTGGCACCAGCCATACTGCCAGTTGAAAATCAGTCTCACTGCTTTAATTTTTGTGAATTCTTTGCAGCCTAAGTATTCTTTTTTTTTTTTTTCTAAGTATTCTTTTTTTCGAAGACCATTGAGTTGTATAAGGACTCATTGTGTATTGTTACCTTTTAATGGAACTGCCAGCAGACGGGGGCTTCCCTTTCTTCCCTCCCACCTACCCCCATGCTACCCAGAAACAGGGAAGACTATTAAATGATATTTATTTTTACAAAATGTTCTCTTATTCACTGTTCTTTGCTTCAAAAGAGTGTGGTAACTATTACACTTTATAGAAATCATCTTGCCTTTTCGCTTGGCTGCTTACTGTGGCTCTGTCCCCTGTTCCCATGCTTCCCACCTGCCCCTGGGCAGCTCTTTCGGGGGTTCTGGCTCTTGCTTGCTTCTCTCTTGCCCCTCAGGCCTAAGCTGCTTTCTAACACACAACACTCACCCTTGTGAAACTCATTTTATTGACTTCTCTGTTTGCCTCTGGCCTTTACCCAAGTGGACACAGTGCCTGGTGCTGGGGTGGGTAGCTCTGTCCCTGCTCTGTGGGGCCTCTGAGCCTTGCTCTGCTCATCTGTCAGAGTGTGATGGCCCCACCTTGAGGGTGGGTGAGAGGACAACTTATTGAGAGGATGTCAGGATAAATCTGAGCCTGAGGGGCAAACATTGCCAGGTGAAGGAGAAAGAAGAAGGTCAGAAGCTGTGGGCCTTCAGCATGTCAGGTGGGTACTGCCCTTCTAGTGGGCAGCTGTGAGGAACTCCTGCCCAGTGCTGGGAACTCCAGCCTTCTGACTACTTGTGATTGCTTGACCTCTGCCTAGGGTCCTCTGATACCCACCTGTGATGGCCACCTGAGATGCATGGGACATCATCCTTGGGCTCTAAGTCCAAGTGGGAGATGAAAGGAAGAGATGCCCCTAGTTCCCTCTGCTCAGGAGCTGCGCTGGCAGCGTTGTCCAGGCTGCTGGCCCTGTGTGAGGGGATTTATGCATGCCAGTATGGTCTGTATCACAGTGGGAGAGGGGAGTCTGCATTTAGATACCTCTTATGGAGGCAGATGCCAGCAGGATTTTGAAGACCCTGCCCTGCACAGACCTGAGCCTTCATTTGGCATGAGTCTGCTCCTGGCCTTGAGCAACCTGCAGTTGTTTGACAACCACCTGAGGTCACCTGCATCCTGGGAGTGCCTCACTCAAGGGCAGGGAACTTGGGGCATAGAAGGAGGAAGTAGCCTAGCTGGGCTGGGAGTGTTATAGTGTGTCACAGCACAGCCTTCCTTCCTCTGCCCTGTTCCTCCAGCTCAAGCTCACAGGCATGTGGTCCACATACCAGGGTCATGCCATAGGGACCCTGCTGATCACTCAGCAGTGTTTTCCCCGGACACAGGCTGAATGAAGGAAAAGCTGGGTATGTGAGGCACACAGCATAGTGTGCAGGGCTCCCTAATTCATACCGCTGGCCAGCTCTCATGCACTAGTGTGAAAATGCTGAGTAGCTATCCAGAGCATAGGTGTCCCCTGAGCCAAAGGGACCCCTGCAATTGATTCAGGGGTACTTGAACAGTCACTAGAAGAGCAACAAACACATTTAGTATGTCCTTTGGAATGTTTATTTTAAAAGCTGTTAAGTTTAAGTTGATGGTTTGTTAAAATGGCAGTTTTATAACTTGACAAGCTTGGAGACAAACCTGAGGGCTGGGAACTGCTGCCAATGGAGATTCAGTCAAGGAGGAAAAGCCTGGCTTGACATCATTTGTTGATGAAATGAGGGAGAGTTTGTTATTTGCAGTCAGTTCTCTGTGACGGGAGGTGGATGCTCCCACACCAGAAGTGCCTATACTAGCTCTTTAAGACTGAGGCTCAAGCTTGTTTTTATTCCCAGCCATCTGCTTTTTCTGCATTGAGCATGTATTGTTTCATGATCAAAAAACAGCAGCGCATGGCGGATTTTAACAGCCAGTTGGTGCAAGGGCATAGGGACCCTCTCTGGGCAATTCTGCTCAACTCATTCTAGCTCTGTGTTAGTTTTCTTAGGCTGCTACAACAAATACCCCAGACCAGGTGGTTTAAGGAACAGAAATATATTGTCTTACAGTTCTAGAGGCTGAAAGTTTGAGATCAAGGTGTCTTCCAAGGTCTCTCTCCTAGGCTTGCAGACGGCCACCTTCTCTCTTGTGTTCCCATGTGATTTTCCTTCGGTGCTTGTGGTCACAGGCCACCCTGCTGTGACCAAGCCCCAGCTGGTGTGCATCTCTGTACATGAAGCTGTATGTGAGCTGAACTGGTGGAGACAGAAATGGGATTGAGTTATTAAACTGTAAACTCCCACCAGGCAGCACTGTTGGGTTTGAGCACTGTTCCAGATATGTCATTTTCATTATGCTTTTGGGCATTGGCATTGTGGAAGCTGGTTACAAAGTCTTATCACTCCTTCCAGTGCTCTGTCCCACAGGCCTTGTGGTAGCCAAGCAGATGACGCACACTTGTCCTAGGGATACCCAGGCTTTGTGGGGGCTGACAGTAACATGGGCAGTAGCATGGACCTGAGGGGATGAGGCAGGAAGAGGCAAATTCCTGTGGCTTGGGGCAGCTAGAGTGGTTACAGAGAGCATGGACGTCATTTCTAGAGTGGTGTGATGCCCATAATGAGCACAGGATTTGCTGGTGGCAGTTAGAGATGGAGAAAAGTAAATAGATTTAAAAGAAATCTTGGGGGTGGCTCAGTCGGTTAAGCCTCTGACTTTGGCTCAGGTCGTGATCCTGCAGTTCGTGGGTTCGAGCCCTGCATCGGGCTCTGTGCTGACAGCTCAGAGCCTGGAGCCTGCTTCGGATTCTGTGTCTTCCTTTCTTTCTTTCCCTGCCCTGCTTATGCTCTGTCTCTCTCTCTCAAAAATAAACAAACGTTAAAAATAATAATAATAAAAGAAATCTTGGAGGTGGAACTGTGAGGTGTCAAAGAATAAATCAGGACAGAGACTTTGGAGACTTGGACCCAAAGCTGACTATTCCAAGTTTCCTTAATGTGGTTGAGGCAGAGGCCATGCAGATACACATTTGTGGAAGATGCATAGGATGGAGAGATGTGGGAATGTTTCTGGGGCCCTGGGATTGTGTATGTGTATTCATGGCAGCTGTATGTGTATTCATGGCAGAGTGTTTGTTGAGGGGTGTTTATGGCTGTGAAACAGATGAAAATGTGACAAATAGGAAAGAACAGTAGTGAGGCACAAAAGGGCCTTGGCCAATGGTCCACACAAAGCTAAATGGGTGCTGCGGGAAAATGTTCAATAGTTTGAAAATTTTTATTTTGAACATTTTTATGGAAGTTGGAAGAAAGAAGCAACTTACAAAACAGCTTGTATCATATTCTCTTCTTTCTGTGGGGGTTGGAAGCATTATGGACTTTTTTCTCTTTTCCATATTTTCTGATTTATGTATGGTAAATATTGCCTTTTTTTTTTTTGCTCTTGATTTTTGTTGTTGTTGTTTTAACATCAAATTTACCATTTTGACCATTTTTAAGTGTATAGTCAGTGGCATTGAGTGCATTCATGCTATTGTGCAGTCACCATCACCAACCTTTCCAGAACTTTTCCCATCTTCCCAGATGGGAACTCTTGTACCTATTAAACACTAACTCCCCATTCCCACCTCCTTCCAACCCCTGACAACCATTGTTCTACTTTCTCTCTATGACTTTGACTACTCTAGGTACCTAACATAAGTATAATCACACATTCTTTGTCCTTTTGTGGCTGGTTTATTTCACTCAGTATGAAGTCCTCAAGGTTCATCCATCTTGTAGAATGTGTGAGAATTTCCCTCCTCATTAAGGCTGAATAGAGGTGTGTGTGCACCATACAAATATTGCTGTGTTTATATGAGAAAAGTATTCTTTAACAGTGATTTGAATAGAGCATTTATGTTTTTCCTTGAATGTGACCTAAGTGTGTCACTGAGTCTGTCTGCAGCCCTCTTGTACCACCTCTTCTCCCATCAAAAGTGGTCTTGGGCTCTCTCGGGCAGAGGTGGAGGAGGAAGAAGGGTCCTGTGGGCGCTGGGCAGAAGGCCAAGATGACTGGTCACATGGGCAGTATGGCTGTCGTTAGCCTGACCTGTTTTCTCACTGACCAATTGCACAGGTGGCATGGGAGCATGGAGGCACTACAGGAGCCCCCAAGCCTCTCCTGGCACAGATTGGGCTTGGGCCATGCAAAGGGCCAAAAGCAGGACTCAGGGCTGGATCCATAGGAGACATGGTGCCTTGGAAGATGTTACTGGGACTCCCTACTCTGGCTCTTTAGGGCAGTGGCCAGTGCGAGAACGAGCCTTCACTACTTGGTGCTTTGCTATCCTGGACTTCTTCTTTCATAAGTATGCAGAAGAGGAAGTCATGATGATAGAAGGAAGTTGATGATGGAAGTTAAAAGGCCATCTTCCTTGTTTACAAAGGACCAGATATTTTGAAAAATTATCTGCTACATTTTAAATTTATGGTTAGAAACATGCAGAATAGATATGTTGTTGAAGGGACTTTTGTGTAAATGCTAATTAGTCCCAGTAGGTCCTAGTATTCAGTTCCTCTGTGTTCTGGCTGATTTTCTGTCAAGGACAGAATTGTTGCTGTCAGTGCACTTGTGTATTTACTTCTCCTTTCAGTCCTGTTGGTGTTGGCTTGTTGTTTGAAGCTCTCTCCTTAGATGCATCCACATTGAGCATTGTTCTGTCTCCTTGATGAATGACCTTCTGTCGTCACGCAGTGCACCTCTTGAGCCCTGGGAATTTCCTTGCTCTGAAGTTTACCTCTCACATAGCCATTCCAGCTTCCTTGGGACTGGTGCTTGCATGGTTTATCTTTTCCTCTTTTACTTTCAACTTATGTCATTATATTTGAGGTGAGCTTCTTATAGCTGGCATATAGTTGAGTCAGGATGTTTTTCATCCTGACAGTCTCTGGTCTTTAGTGTGTTTAGACTGTTTGTGATCAATGTAATTATTGGTATGTTTGGATATAGGTCTACCATTTTATTATTTCATACTTTTTATATTCCCACCCCACATACACTTACATATTTTTGTGTGTATATATGTGTGGCTTATAAACAATAGAAATTTATTTCTCACAGTTCTAGAGGCTTAAAGTCTCAGATCAGGGTGTCAGGGTCCCAGCATGGTCTTGTCTGGTGAGGATCTGATTTTTAATAAGAAATACGTATTTGGGGGCACCTGGGTGGCTCAATCAGTTAAGCACCTGGCTTTGACTTTGGTTCAGGTTATGATCTCACAGTTCATGGGTTCGAGCCCTACATTGAGCTCTGCCCTGACAGTGCTTGGGATTTTATGTCTCCCTCTCTTTCTGCCCCTCTCCTGCTCATGCTCATGTGCACTCTCTCTCTCAACATGAATTTAAAAAAGAAATATATATATATATATATATATATATTTGGTCTTCATGTGTTTCTGACAGAGAGCTCCTAAAATCCTTGTAGTTCCCTAAGTGGAAAAGAATATAAAGGTGTCTTGATATTCATTAACAAACCCCTTTCAAAAAAAATTTTTTTAACGTTTATTTATTTTTGAGACAGAGAGAGACAGAGCATGAATGGGGGAGGGTCAGAGAGAGGGAGACACAGAATCTGAAACAGGCTCCAGGCTCTGAGCTGTCAGCACAGAGTCCGACGCGGGGCTCGAACTCACGGACCGTGAGATCACGACCTGAGCGGAAGTCGGCCGCTCAACCGACTGAGCCCCCCAGGCGCCCCAACAAACCCCTTTCAACCACATCTGAGTTTATGTTAATGAGGTAACTTTTGGAAAACTCCTTAAAAATGGGAGCCATTTGCCAGGATTGGGGGGGTTGGAACTTTTAATCCCACCTCCCTGACCTTGGAGGTTGAATCCTTTGCCAATAGCCAGTTATTTAATCAGTCATGCCTATGTAAGGAAGCCCACAAGGACAGGATTCTGAGAATTTCTGGATTAATGAAATATGTGAACATTTGGGAAGAGTATGGAGCACTCAGGGCATAGAAGTTCAGCACCCTTTTCCATAACTTGCCCTATGCCTCTCTTCCGTCTGGTTGTTCCAGAGTTATATCCTTCATAATAAACTGGTAATCTAGTAAATAAAATACTTTGCTCAGTTCTGTAAGCCATTCTGGCAAATTAATTGAACCCAGGAAGGGGGTTTTGGGAATCTCTAATTTCTGTCAGAAGCACAAGTGACAACCTGGACTTTTGATTGGGGTCTGAAGTGGCACAGGGGGCAGTCTTGTAGGATTGAGTTCTTAACCTGTGGGATCTGATGCTATCTGCAGCTAGATAGTGTCAGAATTGAATCATAGGACACCTAGCTGGTGTCTAAGAATTGGTTGGTGGTGTAGGGGGAAAAAAACCCATGCTTTGGAATTGGTCACAGAATCAGAGGACCCTTTTCCAGGTTGCAATCCCCAGCTTCTCATTGTGTCCTCAAATAGCAGAAAGAGGATCCCTATTTTTTCCATTGCTCTGCTTCCTTTTCCTGCCTTCTATTGGTTATCTGAACATTTTTAGTATTCCATATTAATTCATTATATATGATCTTTTTATAAGTTATGTTACTTTTCATAACTTTTTTATTGGTTGTTCTAGGGATTGTAAAGCACACGCTTAACATTTCAGTTTACTGAGAATCAATATTTCACTACTTCAAATGGATTGTAGAAATCTTACACCTTTCCCTTCCCCCCCTTATGTCATAGTTCTCTTACATATTATGTTTATAGTCACCGAAATCCTATTAGACAGTGCTTTAATTTCTTACTTTCAACCACAAAATATCTTTTAAAGAGCTCCAGAAGAAACAGTCTATTCTCTTGTTCAGTTTAACCTCTGGATCGCTTTTGCTTTGTTCTATGTGTCCCAGGTTTCCTTCTGGTATCACTTCCCTTTTATCTAAAGAACTTTGATTAGCCTGTTGTCTATGAATCCTCTTACTTTTCCTTTATCTGAGAATGTTATTTCACCTTCATTCTTTTTTGTTTTTAATTTTTTCCAGTGTGTATTTTATTTTTGAGAGAGAGCGCATGAGCATGAGCGGGGGAGGAGCAGAGAGTGAGGGGGACAGAGGATCTAAAGCAGGCTGTGCATTGACAACAGCAAGTCTGTTGTGGGGCTTGAACTCACAGTGAGATCATGACTTGAGCCGAAGTTTGACACTAAACCGACTGAGCCACCCAGGCACCCCTTCACCTTCATTCTTGAAGACTATTTCACTTGATATAGGAATCTGTGTTGACAGTTCTTTTCTTCCAGACTTTAAAAAGTGTCATTCTACTTCCTAAGGGCTCCTTGGTTTCTGAGGAGAAATCAACAGGCATTCAAATTGTTGTTCTGTAGGTAATGCATTTTTTTCTCTGTTTTAAAGATACATTATTTTCATCAGTTAATTTTTTTTTAAATATAGTTGACACCCAATATGTCACATTAGTTTCGGGCATACAACATAGTGATTTGACAAGTTTATACATTATGCTGTGTTCACCACAAGTGCAACTACCATCTATCCTGATACATCCCTGTTACAATACCATTGACTGTATTCATTATGTTGTGCCTTGTATTCCCATGACTTATTCATTCAAGATATCTTTTTTTTCCTTTGCTTTAGATTATAACAGTTTGATTATGATCTGCCCAGTAAGGATTTCTTTAGGTTTATCCTGTTTGGGATCTATTAAGCTTCTTGAATTCATATGAGTGTTCTGCCAAATGTGGGAAGTTTTCAGTCATTGTTTTCAGCTATTTTTTTACCCACTTTCAGCACTCCTTGCACTGATAACACAAATGTTAGACCACTTTTCTCATCCCAAAGTTCCCCTGAGGATTTTCACTTTTTTCCCAACCTTTTTTCAGTTGTTCAGATTAGATAATTTCTATTGTTCACCGAATCTTTGTTTTGCTCTTGAGCTCATGTAGGGACTTTAAAATTTTTCACACAGTATTTTTAGTTCTAAAAGTTTAAGGATTTTCTTTAGTTCTTTATATAAAGGTTTTTTTTTTTCCTCTGACATTCGATTTTTTCTTTCAGTTTGGAAGTGTTGTCATTGTTAGAGCATTTTTTTAGTAGTTGCTTTAAACTCTGATGCATGATTGTAATATCTGTATTATTTCATTGTTGGTATGTTAGTCATCTTTTCCTATAAGAATTAAGACATTTCTGGTTCTTTGTGTGCTGAGTCGTTTGGACTGCAACTGGACGTTTTGTATATTATGAAATGAGACTCTGGGTCTTAAGTCCTAGGCAAATGCTGACTTTTTATTTTAGAGTCAAACAACCTGGTTCAATTTAGGGTGTGGTTTTGACCTGCTTTCTCTGGCGTGTGATTCAGTGTCAGTTCTGTTCTCAGAGCCCCTGCGGTGCCATTTGGATCTGTCCTATGAGTGCTGCCTCTGGCCATCTGGGAGTTTTCTGTGGTCTCAGGGATTGGGGTGTGAGAGGATCAGATCCATGCATTTGTCTCTTGGGCATGGGCCCAAAGTTCATGAGCAACTTTATGGGCTTGCTCTTCTGAGATTCTTCCTCTCCACATTGTCCCTGGGGCTGTCCAGTACCTTTGGGTTCCTTTTTTGGTTCTTAAGCCAGCAGCTTGGGGGTTTGGTAACTTGCCCTACCATGTACTTCTATACCCACACTTTCTCTGGGGCCTAGTGTTGGGAGGAGCTTCTTCCATTGAGTGTTCTCATCCAGCTTGTCTGCTGCTGTTTCCTTCTCACAATACATGTAGCTGCCTCATGTGTCCCATCTGGGGTCAGAGCTGCCCCACATGTCCTATCTGGGATCAGAGCTGCTTGGTGTGTCACATCTAGGGTTGCA
Source organism: Lynx canadensis (assembly GCF_007474595.2). Taxonomy (NCBI): domain Eukaryota; kingdom Metazoa; phylum Chordata; class Mammalia; order Carnivora; family Felidae; genus Lynx; species Lynx canadensis. The sequence continues at coordinate 27,845,508 of NC_044308.2, read as the reverse complement.
ACTGCTTATACTCCCTGTGGCCTATCCAGGTTCAGACCAGCATTCAGCTGGAAGCAGGCTGGAGTGTGCGGTCTCCTCTCCTGGAGCTGGCACAGATGTGTTAGATGACATCCACCTTCATTTCTGTGCTTCTCTGTACTAGCCTTCGAGTTTATGCTCTCAGTCCTTTGCTAACACCTCCCTGTTTCATGTTGGCCCTTGGCCCTCAGCTTAGCCTCTACAGGCTGACCATGGAGAAAGGGCTCTGGCCTTTTCCATTTTCATCCTTAGTGTGTAACGTTGCTTAGAGGACCCACCTGGGAAGGTCTGCATGCTGGGAAGCACTGTTGCCCCCTTAGAGGATGTGCTGGCTTTCTTGAGGGCAGACATGGTGTTGAAGATGATATTCCCTACTCTGGCCCTGTAAGAGCCCCTCTGGGAGCCCTCTAGAGACGATGGCCGTAAGGTGTAAAGGGTGACAGGAAGCATGTGCCCTGCTCTATGACACTCCTGGTAGCTAGAAGAGGCTACATCATGCCTCCATTGCCAGCAAGCCCTAAAAGAGACACCAGACTCTGGGGGATTGGTCCTGACACCTCATCCACCCCCAGTTCCCTCAAGTGAGGGGTCAGGGGAAGGGGGTCTGATTGCCACACCTTGGAATGGTTGTCAGAGTATTACTACCCTTCCTCACAGTACAGGTGGCTCTGTGTTTTGTTCTAGGCCAGGATGGCAGCCCAGGTGACACTGGAGGATGCACTGTCCAATGTGGATCTCCTGGAAGAGCTGCCTTTGCCTGACCAGCAGCCCTGCATTGAGCCCCCACCATCCTCACTGCTCTACCAGGTGTGTGCCGAGTGGAAGTGGGGTGCATTGTCTGCAACACTGACCTCCACGTGATGGTTTTTCTCTTCCTTTCAGCCAAATTTCAACACTAATTTTGAAGACAGAAATGCATTTGTCACTGGGATTGCAAGATACATTGAACAAGCAACTGTCCATTCTAGCATGGTAATTCCTTCTGTATGTCTTTGTTTTCCTTGGGGGAATAGTACCTGTACTGACAAATGTACACCTTTTTGGTATTATCCTGATATGATCTGTGGTAAGGAAAAAAAGAAGAAAGTGGATGAAAATGCCTTATGTTTTTAAAAAGACCTTTGTGTTTCTTATTATAAACATAATACATATTCTTTCTGAAAATTTAGCATTTATAGCCCAGAGAAAACCTTTGTCAGCATTTTGAGGGAGTACCATTCTCTCTCCTCTTTATATTTTTATTATTTTTTTAATGTTTATTTATTGATTTTGAGAAAGAGAGTGCACAGTTGGGGAAGGGGCAGAGAGAGAGAGAATCCCAACCAGGCTCAGTGAACCCAACCAGCCCCAGTGTGGGGCTCGAACTCGTGAACCGTGAGATCACTACCTGAACCGAAATCAAGAGTCAGATGCTTAACCGAGCCACCCAGGCACCCCTCTCTCCTTTTTATTTACACTTGTATTCACGAACACAGTTATACACTAAGATATGACTTCGATTGCATGAATGAATTGCAGTGTTATTATGTATTTTAATGATTTCATGAACTTTTCACTTGTCTTTAAAATGTGCCAGATAAGGTGATTTTTCATAACTGTATAGTTCATTTTGTAAATGTCCACAGTTGAATTACTTTTGCCTGTTTACTTAGTTTCCCTTTTTTTCTTTGTAATAGAAAATGCAGTGATGAATATCCTTCCAAATCCATCATTATTCCCATTGGTAGATTTGTAGAAGTGAAGTTACTGGATTCAAGGTTGTAAACATTTTAAAGCATCTTAAGAATATGATGAAATTGTAGTTGATGTTTTTAGAACATCTCTGAACTTCTTACCATTTTTATCAAAGGAAACAATGTGAAAGGAGTAGACACTAAAGCAGTTTAAAAATGATGGCAGTCCTCTTTGCATGGATACTCTCTCTGGATTTTAAGTGTTGCAGAAATACAGCTTTTCCTCCCCTGCACTGGGGATGGCAGAGCTGCCTCAGTCTTAAGAGCCTTGAAGACCCTGTGCGCATCTGTGCTACTTCAGGTCTGCACTGGCAGCAGGTTGTTTAGGGTTGAATGGAGCTGAGGAATAGTGGCTGTGGCAGGTGCCTTGGGCTGTGCTGGCTCCTCTCCAGCCAACAGAAGCCGTGAGAGTGTTTGGGCGGTCATTGTGGCCACACTACTGCACTGAACGTCACCAGCCTCTTAGCAGCTGTCTTGTGGCGTGCAGGTCCTGGTACTTGTCTATTCTCAAAGTGAGAGGATACTATGAAGTATCTGGGTTTTAGCAACATGGCATTTCCTTTTTTATGATCATTTTCCTACTTGTCTTTGATTTGCCCTTTGTACCCTTGCAGAATGAAATGCTGGAGGAGGGCCAAGAGTACGCGGTCATGCTATACACCTGGAGGAGCTGCTCTCGGGCCATCCCACAGGTGAAGCCATCCCAGCCAGGCCACGCTGTCATTCCCGTGATTCCATCCCTGCTGGCCACGCCCCTACCACAGACCTCACTCCTACCCTTATGGTTCCCTCATCTCAGCCAGACCACACCCCCATGCCACCAGCCCTGCCTCTATCCCACCAGTACTTTCCCCCTCCTGCACCCTACCCCACAGCCTGCTGGGACTGCCTGCTCTCCTATCTAGCTAATTTGAAGCCTCTATACCATACTTGTTTATTCCTAGGTGAAATGTAACGAGCAGCCTAATAGAGTGGAAATTTACGAGAAAACCGTAGAGGTCCTTGAGCCTGAAGTCACAAAACTGATGAATTTTATGTACTTCCAGGTAAAACGGTGAAATAATCCTAGGGGTTTAATGCAGAGGAGTAGGAATCTGGCCCACTCTCACCCATCACCATGACTTACTAAACAAAGTGTATGTGAATTAAAGCAGCCATCATGGCCTCTGAGACAAAAGGGCACCAGACCTTTGTCAGTCTACAGCTTTATTGGCCCTTCCAGAATAAATACGTCTTTTGTGTTTCACTTCTCTTATTTCTTTAAGAGTGAATGAATATTTCCTTCATGAAGACTGCTTTCTGTCAGTTCCAAATATGTTTGTCTTTCTGCCAGTTTGTACTTTTGATTCATCTGGTTTTTCAGATGTGTTTCTCTCAGCCTCTGCTGACTGTCCACTTAGTGGTCCTTGGCCTGCCTTGGCTCCTTTGGCCCATTGGTTGGGTGGAGTAGCCACAGGGAGGGGACTTGCTGGCTTTTTAAGATAATACTTTGGAATTGTATGAAGGTTTTTATTATAGATTCCTTCAGCAAAAGGAGAAGATAGAACTTATTAGGAGATGAATTTTTGTTTTATCTTAAAGGTTATTTAAGAGGAAAAATTTCCCTGCCCCCATCTTCACCTCTGAAAGTGAAAACATCTGTTTGTAGACCTTCTATTGGAGCATTTCCTCAGTAACTTTGCTTGAATAATCAACAAAATTCTTTTATTTTAGGGATAGTTGGTAAAGTGGAAAATTAATGGTGATTATCACAGAGCAAAGGCATGTGGAAATTACTTTATAGAAACAAGTCTCATTACCTGAGCTGTAAATGTCCACTCATTTGGGTGGGTATTTCATCAAAGAGTAACAGTGACTGTGCTTGAAGGTGGGCATGGAGTTGGCCCATCAGTGACAGCAGTTTTTTTGCCCTCCCTTCCTCTTTTCAGAGAAATGCCATTGAGCGTTTCTGTGGGGAGGTGAGGCGCCTGTGCCACGCGGAGAGAAGGAAGGATTTTGTTTCTGAAGCCTATTTGATCACGCTGGGAAAGTTCATCAACATGTTTGCTGTGCTGGATGAGTTAAAGAACATGAAGTGCAGTGTGAAGAATGACCACTCGGCATATAAGAGGTGAGCTTTGACCTTGTGCCCTAGGACCTTGCAGAGAGTGCTCAGGCAGGCAGAGTGGTTCTTGATTAGCCACATGCTCTGCACCTAGTAGGTGCACATCCCATATGTGCTGAAATAACCACAACTGTTTGGTAGTGGTTGTTTGGCAGGCTCAGGACTATTTGAATACACACTCCTACATATAAGATGCAGGGGTAGCTGGCGGATTATGTGTGTGGTGATGTACTGAGTGAGATGTCTTCTCCTAGAGTATGTGTACATTGTGGTTTTATGAAGCTAGAGTGGAATATGGACACCCTGGTCATCCTCAAATGTTTGTTGAGGACCTCTGGGTGCTCAGCACATGTGAGAAGGAAGATGTGCACAAGATCAATCCCTGTTACAGAGGGTTAGGGTCACTGTAAGGCTTTTGGCTCCATAAGCATCTTGATGAACAGTACCTCACTTCCTGGTTGTACATTTTGGGAAGGTACACACCATCACAGCAGTGGCTAGAGCTGGCCTGTGGACTGTCTTGGGGTCACACTGAGCTTCCAGGTCCCCAAAACCAGCTCTCCTCCAGGGAGAATGTGGAGAACTTCTGGAGAAGAGAATTGGAAAAGGTGGGTGTCCCATGGAATACTGTGAGGGAGCAGTTGATGGCAGGAAGAGGAAGAAGGGTGGTTGTTTAGAGCAAAGCGAGCTGTCTTCTAATAAACTTTCTTTAGAAAGTCTGTGCTTGGTACTGTTGAAGGCATGGTTGGCTGGAATGAGATGCTGACTACTGTTTCTTCTGCTAGACAAAGAATCTTTGCTGTGAAATTAAATTTGATGAGATTTTACTTTGCATTGGAATAGGCTTTAGTTGTGTTGTATCTGAAATCACACAACCGTTGTCAGGTCTTTAAAATAAAATCAACATGGGATATAGTGCTAAACAGATCTAAGATTGAGGCAGCAGTAGGAGTTAAGCTGGATCATCTAGGGTTTTAAGCTTGGTCCATGTGAAGTTAAGTGTAGGCATTCATCACCTAGAATTAGCTCTATACAGAAGCCTGGATCTCCAGAACTAGAGAATCCTTGGAGTTGACCTATTAACCTTGCTTGAATAGGAAAGTCTGGAGTTGACCTTGTTTGATGTGCTTGCAGGCAGTCTGCACCCCCTCTAGGAGCCACCCAAGCTCTCCTGAGCACAGAGTGGGCCTGGGGCACCCCCAGCTGCCATTGGCTTCTTCTTTGACCTCTGTTTGGGATCCCTTATCATCTTCCCAGATAGTAACCCCCATTTCTCCCCAGCCCTCACACACTTACACTCACACTTTTTATTTGCACCTGGAAATAGCTAACAGTACAAATGCTTCTGAGTATAAATGCTAAGATAACCTATATGGTGAGGCTTGAGGAAAATAGAAAACAGCATCTTTGATTTTAAGTTTATTTATTTTGAGAGAGTGAGACAGCATGTGCCTGTGTGTGTGCGGGAGAGGGGGCATCTCTCAGCACATAGCCCGATTGGGGACTCAGTCTCATGAACTGTGAAATCATGACCTGAGCCAAAATCAAGAGTCGAACTCTTAATTGACTAAGCCACCCAGGTGCTCCAAAAAAGTGCTATCATATCAGGGTTCATATTAGGTTTAACTATATAATTTATTTATTTATTTTTTAGTTTTTAATGTTTATTTTTGACAGAGAGAGAGAGAGAGAGAGAGAGAGAGAGAGAGACAGACAGAGCATGAGCGGGGGAGGGGCAGAGAGAGAGAGGGAGACACAGAATCGGAAACAGGCTCCAGGTTCTGAGCTGTCAGCACAGAGCCCGACGTGGGGCTCAAACTCACAGAGTGCAAGATCATGACCTGAACCGAAGTCAGACGCTCAACCAACTGAGCCACCCAGGTGTCCCTAACTATATAATTTTTTAAAACCCAGAGAAATAATAGTGGCTTAAACAAGATTGCAGATTATCTCTCATTTCTCTCTCATCTGAAAAGTCCCAAAGTAGGTGATCTGCAACTGATGAGGGGATTCCACAGTGCTCATACCAGGGCTCCTGCTGTCCTGCTGCTCTGCCATCTTCATGTGTTGTCTCACGGTCCAAGATGGTTGCTTGAGCTCCAGCTATCATGTCTGCATTCCAGTCAACAGGGAGACAGTAGAATAGAAGGGATCATACTGTTTATTATCCATATACTTCCAAGTACTTTGCAGTGCTTTTCATTATATCTCATTGCTCAACCATTGGTCATGTGAAGATGAAGCACATTGCTGTAACATGGAAATTCAGGATTTATTCCTAAGGAGGTATGGAGGAAATGACTGTTGGGATAGGTTATTAGCCTTTACCATGGGAATTTTTGTCAGTAAAACCCCAAAGTTTTTAGGTTGCACAGACATGTCCTTAGGTGGCCAGTTTACGCTAAACTTTTTGGGGGACAGCCCTAGATGTGCAGAATGCTCACATTTGCTGCTTTATGCTGCTTTGCAAGACTCAGACTCAGTGTGTGCCTTCCAGTCTTATTGGACCTAAGTGTACAGGTAATTCTGTGTATGCTGTTTCCTCTCTCCTCACATTTTCTCTGTGGGTAGGTCGGGTGGACAGTTGTTTGTTATAGATGTGATAAGTGAGGTTCAGGAGAGTTCAGGAGGTCAATCCAAGATTGAGCAGTGTTTTGGTGGTGGAACCAGGATTCTGTCTCTGACCTTTGGCACCAGAACTGTGTGTGGTCCCTGACTTGTGGGAGACATGGTGGCCTAGAGGATTCTTGGTGGAGAACATGGACAGTGCCGGCCATCTTCATTACCATACTCTGGGAGTCACAGAGGGGGAGGCAGTCTTTCTCAGACTTAGGAACAGGTAGCCCAAGGGAGAGGCCAGTGTGCAGGAAATCCCCAGGAAGGCCTGTGGTTGGTGCTGCCACGTCTCTGAAGAAGTCCATTAGCTGTTGGACAGTGAGGTCGTGAGCTGTCCAGGTTGGCAGAAGAGTGACCTGGAGTCCAGGGTAGAGAAGTTTGAGGAGGCTGAAATTATAACTCGCTTCTAAGACCTACATTATCACAGATAACTGTAGCCAGATAACGTAATCCTGATTTTCTATGCTTTTTTTTTTTAATCATTAAGTCCGTTGGTTATATGACTTTTTTTTTTTTTTTGCTTTCAAAGGGCTGCTCAGTTTTTACGTAAAATGGCGGACCCACAGTCCATCCAGGAATCACAGAATCTGTCCATGTTCCTGGCCAACCACAATAAGATCACCCAAGTAAGGCTTCCCCCACCCTCCCCACTTTGGCTGATGGCATGCACTGCTGGGGTCTGAGGGCCAGGGAGCTAGGAGCAGTCAATGGCATGGATTTCCCACTTTGTGTTTCAGTCTTTACAGCAGCAGCTTGAAGTGATTTCTGGCTACGAAGAGCTCCTCGCTGATATTGTGAATCTGTGTGTGGATTACTACGAGAATAGGATGTACCTGACACCCAGTGAGAAACACATGCTTCTCAAAGTACGTGTATGGGCATGGCTGCTCACATAACTGTGCAGAGAGACAGCCTTGCTCTCAAGAAGAGGCTGTGCTTTGACTGTGATGCTCTTGCCAACCTTTTCTTATTCTCACACTTGCCGTGTGTGTGTGTGTGTGTGTGTGTGTACACGTACGTGTGTTTGTGTACACAGCACCCTCCACCCTGCTCACAGCCTGCACTATAGGCTCTCCAGACATATTCCTTTGAATGTGTCCCAGGCTTGATCCCATTGTCAGGTATATGACATGCCTACCCCTGGAGAACGTGCTCATGACTGAGGAGCCCTCGTCAAGGGCTTCTGTCAGCATTAGCTTCTTGTAGCAAAGTTATCATCAGATTCTACTTGTTAAGGATGTGATTCCTAAGAATTAACACTACTGTGTCTCCATGATTGTAGTAGACTTTTCTTGGTCAAGAGCATGGCCTTTTACCATACTTTTCTTTATTACTCAGTTTTAAATTGGGGAGTGTTTTCAGTGACATTTCTTACTGGGATGAGGAGAAGTCAGTTCTGCCATTGCATTTGCTCTGCTTTCCACCTTTGGGAAGGATGGCCCTGAAGAACACTGTGCTGAGTGTCCTGTCAGCACAAACCCTTCCCTATAAGAGTGGGCCCAGCCCCAAGATCTCTTCCCCACAGGAGAGCATGGGCGAGTTGGTGCCCTCTCTAGTGGAGCACTTTATGACCGTGGAAATATTCTGTTTGTGCCATCTGGGGTGGGAGTCCCTGGCCATGGATACTTATGGAAATACATACTTGTATTTCATTGGGCTTAATGAGAGGTGGGTGTTTGTGCCTGGAGAGGACAGTAAAATACGCACAAGAAATGACACAGATAAAAGAAGAGCTTCTTATGAAGGGATAGCTATTTATGAGGAGCTTTTAAAAGTGCTTTTTGAACTTTTTTTTTAATGTTTATTTATTTTTGAGAGAGAGACAGACAGAGCATGAGCAGGGGAGGGGCAGAGAGAAAGGGAGTTACAGAATCTGAAGCAGGTTCGAGGCTCTGAGCTGTCAGCACAGAGCCCGACGTGGGGCTCAAACCCATGAAACCGCGAGATCATGACCCGAGCCAAAGTTGGATGCCAACCGACTAAGCCACCCAGGTACCCCTAAAAGTGTTTTTTGTTTTTTTTTTTTTAATTTTTTTTTTCAACGTTTTTTATTTTTGGGACAGAGAGAGACAGAGCATGAACGGGGGAGGGGCAGAGAGAGAGGGAGACACAGAATCGGAAACAGGCTCCAGGCTCCGAGCCATCAGCCCAGAGCCTGACGCGGGGCTCGAACTCACGGACCGCGAGATCGTGACCTGGCTGAAGTCGGACACTTAACCGACTGCGCCACCCAGGCGCCCCTAAAAGTGTTTTTTGAAAGAAGAATGAACTCCCACTTCAAATATATGAACTGTAGCATTAGAAGTTTTTATGGGTAATTAAACTTTTAGGTCTGAGTTTTATGTGCCATTTTGTGATTTTCAGGTCATGGGATTTGGTCTATACTTGATGGATGGGAGTGTCAGCAACATCTATAAACTTGATGCCAAGAAAAGAATAAACTTATCCAAAATTGATAAGTACTTCAAGGTGAGTTACATTTTTTTAGATAAGCCTTTCTTATCAAGTGTATACACTTAATTTTGGGAGTTAAACCTCTGTGCCCCATATTTGGAAACATGGGTGTGGGCAGTGGGGCGGGGGGAAATCACTGGCTCCCATCTGCAAAGGCAGCAGTTTTGTCTGGGTTTGAACCTTGTATAAAGGGCATCATGCCAGGTGTACTCTTTTGTATGTAGCTGCTTTCACTCACTTATTAGATTCATCTCTGTGAGATCCTGAAGCTGTAGTCCTTAGGTTTTCATTGTGGTATCACAGCCCATTTTATTATTATACCTCAACTTATTTATCCATTCTGCTGTGATGGACATGAGTTTTGGCTGGTACGAACAGTGCTCCTTTGATTTAGTGCACATCTGCGCATGTTTGTGTTTGCTCAGGGCTAGGATTGGGGACCACAGGCATATACATTTTCAGTGTTAGATGTAGGCTAACAACTTCCCACATGGCTATGCTGATTTGCATTCCCATCAGCTATGAATGAGCCTTCCTGTTGCTCCACATCCTTTGCCAACACTTGACACTCACTTTTTTGAGGAAGTGCATCCTAAAGGGTGTACATCATTGTGATATTTTTGGCTGACATTTCCTTGTGGTTTAGTTCATATTTCTCTGATAACTTCACACTCTTCATCTTTTGTGTGTTCTCTTGTGAAGTGTCACTTCAAATTTCTTGCTCCCTACCCCGCTCCCCCACCCCCCTTGATTTATAGTTCTTTATATATTCTGGGTACATGTTCTTTGTTGAATACATGTGTTATAAAATACATGCATTCTGTGCTTCTGGCTCTCCTTTTCACTTTCTTAAAGGTGTCATTTGGTGGACAGCAGTTTTTAATTTTAATGTAATCTAATGTATCAATCTTTAATATCTACTTTAAGAAATCTTTGTAGGGGTGCCTGGGTGGCTCAGTTGATTAAGCGTCTGACTCTTGGTTTTGGCTCAGGTCATAGTCTCACAGCTCATGGGATCGGGCCCCATGTCAAATTCTGCACTGACAGTGTGGAGCCTGCTTCGGACTCCTTCTCTCTCCCTCTCTCTCCCTCTCTCTGTCCCCCTCTCTCTCTCTCTCTCTCCCTCCCCCCCCCACTTGCTTTCTCACTCTCTGTCTCTTTAAATAAACAAACATTAAAAAAAAAAGAAATCTTTATATAGAGCAGGCTTATGAGAATTTTCTTCTTCTTACCTTCTAGAAATAGCACTATTTCTTTTTCCATCTAGATCTATAATCCTCCTGGATCTGGCCTCTGTGTATGGTGTGAAGAAGGGTGTTGACATTTTTTTATTTTCTTTTTTCCCCTTATGGGTATCCAGTTGATTCCGTCCATTTATTGTAAAGGCCATCTTTTCCCCCATTGCTGTGCATTGTTGCCTGGGTCATAAAGCAGGTGTCTATATATATGTGATACTGTCTTAGGTTTCCTGTCCTCCTCCACTGCTCTCCATGCTCCAGGGCAACACTGTCTTAGTTGCTATAGTTTTCCGTAGAACAGATCTGCTTATCAAGAAGACTTCAAGTTACGTTCTTCAAGATTATCTTGGATATTGTCCCTTTACCTTTCAAAATAAATTTTAGAATTGGCTTGTTGATTTCCATATACACAAACACATATATGCACTATCCATAAACCATTATTCTTCTTGGAATATTATTTTGTTTTGATGTTTATTTATTTTTGAGAGAGCATGGGTACGGGAAAGGTAGAGAGAGAGAGAGAGGGAGACACAGAATCTCAAGCAGGCTCCAGGCTCTGAGCTGTCAGCATGGAGCCCAAAGCAGAGCTTGAACTCACGGACCACGAGATCATGACCTGAGCCAAAGTCCGGTGCTCAACTGACTGAGCCACCCAGGCGCCCTCTTCTTGGAATATTGTTTGGGATTCCATTGAATTTATAGATCAGTTTAGGGAGTAAAAAGTACCAAGTCTTCCAAAACGTTAACTTGATATATTTCTCCAGTTACTTAGAACTTTAAAACTTTCTCTAGAATTTTTAGTAGTGTTTTTGTTTAGAGGTCTTGAACATATTTTGTTAGATTTATTCATATATATTTTAGTTCTTTTGATGCTATTGCAAGTTGTTTCCCTTTAGATTTTAATTTCTGTTTGTTACTAATAGAAATGCAAATTGATATTTTTTTATGAGCATGGATCTAGCAACAAGGTAGGTTAATTGTAATATTTGAATTGGTTTTATGAATATTGGTTCTTAAATTGTATTTTGTGCAGAGATAGTATTCAGCCCATAGTAATTACTACCATTATTCATTGATTGTATTTGGTGAGTAAACATACATAATGACCTTATTTTTTTTATTCTTTGAATATAGCAGCTCCAGGTTGTTCCACTGTTTGGGGACATGCAAATAGAACTGGCAAGATACGTCAAGACCAGTGCCCACTATGAGGAGAATAAATCTCGGTAGGAGGAGAGTGAGTTGTCCAGTAGAACATTCTGCAGTGTTCTCATTGTGGTTTTATAACACTTATTTATCTAGAGAGAACACCTTTGACAGTTTTAATCATCTGGAACCAAAACCAAAAACCCATCTGGTAGGCCCTGTCACTTGTGACTGCCTACTTTTAAATTTATTAAAACATGCAATTTATTTTCTTCGTTAGAGAAATTTAACCAAGAAATTTAACCAAGAAATTTATTTTCTTGGTTATTTTCTTGGTTAGAACATCTGTATTTCGTTTTTTTTTTTAAATATGTGAAATTTATTGTCAAATTGGTTTCCATACAACACCCAGTGCTCATCCCAACAGGTGCCCTTCTCAATACCTATCACCCACCCTCCCCTCCCTCCCACCCCCCATCGAACATCTGTATTTCAAATGTTAGTAGTGGCTACTATGTTATCACAGCTATAGAACTTTTCCATCATTAATCGCTTCTCGGCCTTTTGGTTAAGATCAAGTGTAGAACTTTTCCATCATCACAGAGAGTTCTTTTGGATAGAACTCACGGAGAATGTCCAAGTGTAAACAAGCGGCACACTGGTAAATGCTTGACAACTAGCCCTGCTGGGCAGTGGGATGTTTGCATTTATATTACAGAGCTTATAAAACTATCACTGAAGAGCCAAATCCAGCCCAGGGCTATTTTTGTAAGATCTCTGTTGCTGTGAATGGCCTTTACATTTTTTTTTTTAATGTTTATTTATTTTTGAGAGAGAGAGAGGGAGACAGGATCTGATGGGCTCTGCGCTGATAGCAGAGAGCTTGACAGGGACAGGGCTTGTGGACAAGGCTTGAACTCACGACCCGAGATCATGACCTGAGCAGAAGTCTGAAGCTTAACTGACTGAGCCACTCTGGCCTTTACATTTTTAAAGGGCTGGTTTTTGTTTTTGTTTTTGTTTTTGTTTTTGTTTTTGTTTTTAAAGAAGACAATGGCTGTGTGACAGTGTAGCCCACAAATTCTGAAGTATTTACTTTCTGACCTTGTACAGAGAGAGTTGGCCAGCCCCTGGCATAAAGAAAGGGTCTGTAGCTCACAATTACAGATGAGAAAAAAAACACACCATACTCTTTTTTTTTTTTTTTGTAGATTCCACATAGCTGGTTGAGTCTTCACGGGATGCTTTGTTGACTCTTGCCAAACAGGTGTATCCATAGCCAACCTACAATTGCAAATAGCCATGATTTTGAAAAATCAATTACATCTCAATCTGCTTATTCAGAGGTTGGCAATCTTTTTTTGTAAAGGCTGAATTATAAACACTTTAAGGCTTTGCAGGCCACATGTGGTATCTGGCATATATTCTTCTTTTCTGTTATTGTTGCTTTTTTTAAATAATAGAAATGTGAGTACCATTTTGTATGGCTCTAGGGCCGTATAAACACAGGTTGTGTTTGGTCTGTGCTGTAGTTCGTTGAGGTCTGTGCTAGCTTATTTCCTAATTAAATTTACCATTAAATTTGATATACCATCCAGTTAGGTGACTTCTCATTCTTCTCTAAGTTACGTTCATTAAACTGAAACCTCTTTCTGCTTCAGCACTAATTCAAGCTCTGATCTGGAGCATGTGCTGATTTACATGGTGTAAATACTCCCGCCATGACTGACTTGAGGCTAACAACTTGTTTCAGCTCTAGTAGCATGCCATTACACAGTGCTTCTACCCTAACGGACACAGATGAGCTCTAGATGAGAGGTAATGGTAAAACCAGTAAGACAATCAGGAAACAGTGAGTTTTGCATGCTTATTTCTATTTTTTTTTAAATTTTTTTTAATGTTTTTATTTATTTTTGAGACAGAGAGAGACAGAGCATGAACGGGGGAGGGGCAGAGAGAGAGGGAGACACAGAATCAGAAGCAGACTCCAGGCTCCGAGCCATCAGCCCAGAGCCCGACGCAGGGCTCGAACTCACGGACTGCAAGATCGTGACCTGAGCTGAAGTCGGACGCTTAACCGACTGCGCCACCCAGGCGCCCCTTATTTCTATTTTTTTAATATGATTTATTATAAGTCAATAGCATATAATTGGTGTTAGTGGGCATTTAACAGCCACCTTGGGAGGTGCCTGAGCAAGTAGCGGTGAGCTTTGAGAGCCCAACCCACTAGCCCTGCACCGACATCTGGGTCCAGAAAGGGTGGCTAGAGTGTGTGATGTCAGCAGTCAGGTTCTGGGCTCTAGGGCCTTGCTTTAGGTGGACATGCTTTTTGGGGCCTGCAGGGGAGGCAGGTTTATTGAGGGTGGAGCCTGGTCTAGGGCCTGGGCCTCATGTACTCATTGCAGACTCAGGGAGCCACCTTGGATGATGCCAACATAATCATTGCATCATCTTATAGTGGAATCAGAAAGTAAGAAAGGACTGCTGCTTGAGACAGTGTCCCCATTATTTTGAAAAGTGGTAATCTGAATTCCTTCCCTTCAAGCAAAGAGGACCAGCTTGTTAAAAACATGGCGAGAGTGTCTGTGCTGAGTGTGAGGGAGCAGAGGTCAGAGCCCTAGGGCCCATACTTTCTGCCTAAGAGCTCCAACAACTTTTAATTCTTAATAAACTTCTTTCCCATTAAATTGACTGTTTGCTGCTAAAATGGTGTATTGTGCACATAAGTCAACTGTCTAACTTCCAAGTAATGTCAGTTTTCAACTCCCTATAAGGATAACTTTTGTTTCGGAGTCTTTGGCTGACTTGTTTTCTACTATAGCTTATGTTTTCACATGTGAGTAATAAAGAATTCTTAGTTCCCACCAAATCTGCAGTAGGTGTCAAGGGTCCTTGCACGGTGATGCAGTATCCTAAATCCAGCAACACCTCTCAGCTTTTTGAAAGTAGTTGGCTGATTAAAGAGAAATTATGATTCCTTTTCCAAAACACAGGTATCGGAAGATAGGACAGTGACCCTAACACAGGGAGATGGGGCTGGCTGGCTACTTCTTTGCTGAGAATTCATATTCTCTCCGAGCCTCTTTCTCCTTGGCAGCATGCAGGACCAGTAGGCCATCCTGTGTGCCTGCTGTGCATATGTCCCTGGCCACCCAGCATTATGATGTATAAGTCTTATGCAAGTACCCTTTCAGGTAATACACATTTTCCCTTCACTGCCAGATGGACATGCACATCATCCAGCAGCAGCCCGCAGTATAATATCTGTGAGCAGATGATCCAGATCCGGGAGGACCACATGCGCTTTATCTCAGAGTTGGCACGCTACAGCAATAGTGAGGTAAGTGGATCTTCCATGCCTGCCTGTGCTGGTACCTAAGGCCACAGCTGTGCAGGAGCCTCTGGCTGGATAGGAGGACATGTCCTGTGCACCCAGAGGAGGGCCTGGAGTTGGGGGTAGACGGAAGCACTGTCTCACCTATAGGTCTTTTTAATTCCTTCCAGCTTTGCAGCTGGGTTTTCTGTGTCCTTATTTGGGCTGGTCACATTTTTCCCATCTGCCAAGCATACCTCCAGGCCAGCCCTGCCTGTATGTGGGGTGGATAGGAGTGGAGAGGTCTGAGTCCAGAGGAGCAGTGGGAATGTCATTTTTCACATCTGAGCAGGCAGGGCAGCGAGGTCAGGGACAAGCAGTAGTCAGTGGTATGGGTGTTACACATAGTCTTTGAGGGACTATGAGACCCTATGAGTCCCCTTTGGGGACTTGAGACCACATACACCAGTCTGGTTTTTGAGACTGTGGTACTTCAGGGTTCTCAGGAGGACCATTAACATTTGGAGGGAGTAACTCTGTGTTGACCCCACCTACTGCAGGGCAATGAGCTCCCCTGTTTCTCACCCAGCAAACACTAGCCATCATGTAACCAGAATGACTAGAAGATAGTCCAAATGGCTCAGAGCACATGCTTATTCCAAGCAGACCCCTGGTGGCCAACTCCCCAGAGAGAAGGTAGTATCTCACTCCTTCCCAGCCACCAGCACAACCCACAGGATAGAGATGGGGTGGGTGTTCAAGAAGGCTGTGCTGATAGAATTGTAAACCAAACTCTTGGAAAGCTCTCAGACAACATATAGAGTTGATTTCTACCCTAAAAATAGGTGCATTTGATAGCATGTATGGTTCCTGTCTGTTTTTCCTCTGATTTCTGCTGTCATACCTTTATAATTACATTAACGGTTTGAATAAGAAAAAAGAGATCTGTCTTTGAATGCTGCACAGTTGTTTTTTTATTTTTTATTTTTATTTTTTTTATTTTTTAAAAAAAAAATTTTTTTTTTTCCAACGTTTATTTATTTTTGGGACAGAGAGAGACAGAGCATGAACGGGGGAGGGGCAGAGAGAGAGGGAGACACAGAATCCGAAACAGGCTCCAGGCTCTGAGCCATCAGCCCAGAGCCTGACGCGGGGCTCAAACTCACGGACCGCGAGATCGTGACCTGGCTGAAATCGGACGCTTAACCGACTGCGCCACCCAGGCGCCCCTGACAGTTGTTTTTTTTTTAAATAAAGTTTATTTATTTATTTTGAAAGAGAGAGAGAGAGAGAGCACAAGCGAAGGAGGAGCAGAGAGATGGAGAGACAGAATCCAAGCAGGCTTCACACCATCAGCACAGAGCCCAATGCAGGGCTCGAACCCACGAACTGTGAGATCATGACCTGAACCAAGATCAAGAGTTAGACACTTACCGAGTGCCACCGAGGTGCCCCTGCACAGTTTGTTTTTAAACAGATTTATGGATATTTAATCCACATACCATACAATTCACCCATTTAGAGTGTACAATTCAAAAGTTTTTAGTTTATTCACTGAATTGTGTAACTACCATGATAGTCCATATTCGAACATTTATTACCCCCAAAGCAACTCCATACCCGTGTGCTTCTGCTCTGTATATAGATCAGAGGTTCCAACCACCCTCTCCTTTGGGTTTCCATGTGTCTTACAGAGATAAGGGCTCTTTTTAAACATGGCTGTAGTACCATTATCATACCTTAAAAAAAAATCAAGTATTCCTTAATATTAAAATCATTGTTTAGTGTCTTCTATCGACTCACAGATGGTTTATTTTTCCAAGTTTGTTTGCCTCAGTACCCAAATAAGTTTTGTGCACCATAGTTGGTTGGTGTGTCTCTTACTCCCTGTGGTGTCATTTGCCATTGATATGGTTTGAAGTGTTGGGGTTCAGAGCCAACAGCCAGGAAAGAATTTTTGAAATGTCTTTGGTGCATAAAAGTGGTTTTATTAAAGCCCAGGGACAGGAACCATGGGCAGCAAGAGCTGCACTAGGGTTGTGAGGAGTGACTAATTATATAAGATGTTTTGGGTTTTTTTTTAAGTTTATTTATTTTGAGAGATTGCACACGTATGTGTGTGTGTGAGCAGGGTAGGTGCAGAGAGAGAGAGAGAGAGAGAGAGAGAGAGAGAGAGAGAGAGAGAGGTTGTGTGCACATGCAAGCAGGGGAGGGGCAGAGAGAGAAAAAGAATCCCAAGCAGGCTCTATGCTGTCAGTAGAGCCTGGCGCAGGTCTTAATCTCATGAACCACGAAATCATGATCAGAAATGAAATCAGGAGTTGGACGTTTAACTGACTGAGCTACGCTGATCCTCCTACATAAGATTTTCTATCCTTTGGAGGGCAGGGTAATGTTAAGGCTCCAGGAAACAGTCTGTAGGTTTCCAGAGATTACCTTTTTTCTTATAAATCATTGAGACAGTTGCAAACTCACGGAGACTCGTCCTACATGACTGTGATCTCTATCAGTTAACCCTTTGTTTTTCCCTTCCTTTGTTCTTGGGCAGCTAGGAGTGCCTGAAGAATGTCACACATATCCTACTGGGGTGTGAGCTTGTGCTTTGCCTTCAGCTTGCCTTTTGCTCCTTCATCATCATGTCCCCTGTGCTTCCACTGCGTTGGTTCTTAGATTCAGGAGCCTGATTAGACTCCTCTTTCATCTGGCCACCTGGCCCATAATTTGCTGCGCTGCAGTCGGCTAGAGTGCTGGCTGTCTCACCTGGGTTGTAGACAACCACTGTTCACTGCCAAATGTATGAATTCATTAGGGCTGCAACCTGATGGTACTCTATTCACTCCTTCTTGCTCTGCATGTATGATTCCTTCAGGAGAGACAGGTCAGAGCTGGATTCCTTTACTATGCATATCACATTTTCAAATAACTGATTCTCTAGCATCATCTAAGTAATAAACTTTTTTGAATACTCTTTTGAAGTAAATCTACTTCAGATTCTTTTTTTTTTCCCTTTCATGCTGAAAATCCTGGTTCTTAATTTGACTACAGCATTTTTTGACTTGATGTCTTATCTTAGTATACACTTACCAGTCTTAAAATAGCAATACCAGCACTGCTAATAACAATATAATTACTAGAAACAATATAATTGTATATTGTTATATGTGATGTTATAATATATTATAATGACAATATAATTACTAAAAAGTATTTTAAGATTTCTTTTGTAGTTAATTTTGTCCTTAGATTTTCTCCCTCTAGGGTTAGAGAACAAATCATTGTTTTTCTTTTCTTTTCTTTTCTTTTCTTTCTTTCTTTCTTTCTTTCTTTCTTTCTTTCTTTCTTTCTTTCTTTCTTTCTTTTTCTTTCTTTTCTTTCTCATTGTTTTTCAAAGTCACTTGAAGTGGTTTTTGTTGGTCTCAACCTCCTGATAGTGATACCTGAGGGACTCACCTATCTTTGGCAGTCTCCATAGACATGTCCCCGAGCAGAGCCAATACTGTGGCTGCACAGGCCCTGTGGTTCTTACTACAACTGCAAGATGTACCTCAGCAACAACCATCAGGGAACTTTGGGGGAAAAAGGCATATGTACTCAGAGTTCTGGAAGGCACATGGCATGCCTGGGGCCACAAAGTGAAATAACAGTGGAGTGTGGACCTCGAGCTCTGTCTTTATTAAGAGACCAGGGTGTAGGGTACCTAGGATTTCATTGGTTTACTCTTTATTGGCAAATTTCAAACATAAGAGCAGGAATGAGGGCAGTAAAGTGGGTCACTCAAGTGATGAGTTATGTAGGTCACCAAGAGCTTTCTAGAAGGGGAACTTCATAGATTGGGCTACCTGGCTCTTTATCTACTTATGTAGCTGGTACTGTGTTTATTCTAGATGGATGTTTTTGAAATAGATGCCTCAGCAATCAAAAGCTTAATGCCAGGCACTTACACTATAATAAAAAAGCTCATTGTCAGATACCTGCACTACCTAGTTCCTCTGTGCAGTCATGCACCCAATTCAAGTACACACTTTAATTCATTGTTTCATTTTGCTTTTGAGTTTTAAGGATTGCTTTTGTCCCCTAATTTAATTTTATATCATAATTATATAAAATATTTATGTGGTTCCAAAGTCAGAGGTACAAAAGGAGGTATATTCCTCTCCACCCTGCACTTTCCTGTCTTTTAGGTAGCCGTTCTTAAATTTTTTTTCTACATTTATTTATTTTTGAGAGACAGAGAGAGAGCACAAGTGGGGGAGGGGCAGAGAGAATGAGACACAGAGTCAGAAGCAGGCTCCAGGCTTTGAGCTGTCAGCACAGAGCCCAATGCGGGGTTCGAATTTACAAACTGAGAGATCAGGACCTGAGCTGAAGTCCGACGCTTAACCGACTGAACCACCCAGGCGCCCCTAGGTAGCCACTGTTAAATACGAGTTTTCAGAGGCACCTGGGTGGCTCAGTCAGTTAAGCATTAGACTTCGGCTCAGGTCATGATCTCACAGTCCGTGGGTTTGAGCCCTGTTCCAGGCTCTGTGCTGACAGCCTGGAGCCTGCTTCAGATTCTGTGCCTCCCTCTCTGTCTGCCCCTCCCCTGCTCACACTCTGTCTCTCTCTCTCTCTCTCTCTCTTTCAAAAGTAAAACATTAAAAAAAATTTTTTTTAACTCTTTTAAAAAAGTAGAAAAAATAAATTTAGGTTTTCATTTTTTATATAAGCAAATACACACGATGTGCATGTTTTCCTTTATTAGCTAAGTAGAAGCATAACTATGCACGTGGTTCTCTTAACACCATGTCCTAGAGATCTCTCCAGCACAGTCTGCAGAGACATTCTCTTCTTTGAGAGCTGCAGAATGTCCATTATCAGGGCTCTACTGTTGCCAGCCTTTTGTCATGGTAAAGGCTCATATGCCTACATCATTTTGTAGTTTTGCAAATGCACCTTTAATGTAGATTCCCAGTGGGTCTGATAGGTCATGGGGTAAATGCATAAGTGACTTTTCTAGATGTAGGGCAACTTCTTGATGTTCCTGTGCTGCTCTAGGTTGTCACAGGGTCGGGCCGCCAGGAGACTCAGAAAACAGATACCGAGTACCGGAAACTCTTTGACCTGGCGCTTCAGGGCCTGCAGCTGCTGTCTCAGTGGAGTGCTCACGTGATGGAAGTGGTAGGCACTCTATGCTTGCTTCTATTTGGAAATGCAGAGACCTGAAAGAACATCTACCCCTGGTTGGTTACAAGTGCTTTTCTTCCCAAGGCCATCAAGAAATTAACTAAATGATATTTTTTCTGCATTAACTTTAGTCTTTGTTCGAGAATGAATTGGCTTTTTATTTCTAACCCTAGAAATAAAAATGTGTATCAGTCTAAATGTTTCTAAGATGGCTCAGAATATGTTTTGTCTGTTTATAAAAAAAGTCTTATCTTTTAAAACATTTAGATAGAATTTGTACCATTATGATTTTTAATTCTCATGCAATTTATTATTTATTTATTTATTTATTTATTTATTTATTTATTTATTTATTTAGAGAGGGAAGGGAGGGGCAGAGAGAGGGGGAGAGAGTGAGAGAGAGAAAGAGAGAGAGAAAGAGGATCCCAAGCAGGTTCCATGCCCAGCGTGGAGCCCAATGCAGGGCTCAATCTCACTAACTGTGAGATCATGACCTAAGCAATCAAGAGTCAGATGCTTAATTGACTGAGCCACCCAGGTGCCCCAAATTCTCATTTTTTTAAAACACTTTCTCTGTGGAGTTCCAGCCATTGGTTTCTTTTGTTTAGCATTACTAAAATAGTTTCTGATGTGATATGAAGATTTGGATACCTGTAAGTTTTGGAAGATTTTCCCTCCTCTTGTTTACTTTGATTAGATGAAAATTATTAAATCAGATGAACACATGATCATTTGAAGAGCTGATTTTAAAAAGAAGTGGTGATGAAATGGCTAGTTTTAGATATTCAACACAAAATATCCTGGACATTTTACCTGATATATTTCTTAAACCTGAAGTCACATGGCTAGAATGTTTTGCAGTTTTATGGAGATGAACTCTGGTGTGTGTGTGCGCGTGTGTGTGTGTGTATGTGTATGTGTGCATAGTGTATGTGTGAGCATGCATGCATGTGTGTGATTTTCAGATGCAGCTAATATTAAAAGACTAACCTTTGGTTACTTTGGTGATGGCCATGTCAGTCAGACCAGAAGGTAAGCATTTTACATTCAGTGTGGATGTCTCCCCCTTTTCTGACCACACCAGTATTCATGGAAACTTGTGCACCCAACGGACAAGTACTCCAACAAGGACTGCCCAGACAATGCTGAGGAGTATGAGCGTGCCACCCGCTACAACTACACTAGTGAGGAGAAGTTCGCCCTGGTGGAGGTGAGGTTTGCTTTCTTTTCCTCCTTTGACTCTGGCCTCAGACTGTCTTCCCATTCAAAGCAGAGGCAAAATCTTGAGTAAAATTCAATGAATAGTTTCATGTTGTTGCTTCTGTATAGGACAGCCCTTTGTATCTGTTGTAGTTGTCAGCAGAACAATAAAATAGGATGTGAGTTTCTGGTTTCTGTATTGATAGCTCCCTGTGAAGATCAGGGGTTTGTTCACAAGTATCTGGGAGTAGGACACATCTTGGGGGAGGGGGCAGAAGAGGAACAAAATGTGGACCCTGGTGGTCTGAGAGGACCCCCTGTGTTTCCAGCTGTTGTCACCAAGTTCTTTGCTCTCACATATGTTGGCTGTGTTCCCTCAGCTCTGCAGTGTCTTCATGAGCCTTTTGATGAACAGAAGTTCTTAATTTCAGTGCCATTGAGTTTCTTTTCTTTTGTAATTGGACTGTTTTTTGTCTTGTTTAAGAAAACTTTGCATACCCTAAGGTCATAAGATATTCTCCTCTACTGCCTTCTGGATGTTTTATTATTCTGACTTTCACATTTAGATCTGAAGTTCACCCCAAGTTAGTTTATTTTTATTTATTTAAGTAATCTCTATACGCAACGTGGGGCTCAAACTCACAACCCCGAGATCAAGAGTCACATACATCCTCTTCTAACTGAGCCAGCCAGGCATCCCTCTCCTCCCCCCGCACCCCAGGTTAGTTTTTAAAACACTTCTGCCCCCATTGCTCCATCTTGCCACCTTTGTTGTCAGTCAAGCGATATGGGTGTGATATGGGTGTGATTCTGGTCACTTTTCTAATCCATTGTTTTAATTGGTCTATCCTTGTTCTAACACCACCTCCTTCTTAATTACTGTAAGTTGATTCTGTGTCAGGTAAAGCAAGCTTTTCTGTCTTCAAGAGTTCCTTGGTTATTCTTGCCCTTTGTATTTTCATACAAATTTTAGAATCATTTTTTCATATCTCACAGTGAAACCTGTTGGAATTTTTTATGGATGTATGAATAAACCTATAGATCATTTTAGGGAGAATTGATAAATTTAGAATATGGAGTCTTTTATGAACATGATATATATCCCTCCATTTATTTAGATTCTCTTTTATAATCTGTAAAACTCTTCCACATCTTTTGTTAGCTTTATTTCTAGGTGTTTGATATGAGATGGTATATTTTAAATTTTTTCTAAATGTTTGTCACTGCTATTTAACATGTAAATTATTTTTTGTATTTTTCTTTATATCTACTAACTTGTCTAAACTCATTTATTAATTGTAATAAATTATCCATTAGATTTTCTACCTATATAATCATCTGAAAATGATGACAGTTTTATTTATCCCAATTTTCCATTTTTATTTGTTTTTTAAATCACACTGGGTAGGATCCCTACTTGTTAAATAGGAGGCACTAGGCTTTGTCTCATTCCTCATCTCAAAGGGAAAGCTTTCAACATTTCACTGTATAATGTGTTTGCTACAGGTTTCTTAATGCCAACAATCATCAGTTTAAGGAACTTGTGCTCAATTCCTTATTTGCTAAGAGATTTTATTATGAGTTGATATTACTTCTATTAAACACTTGGCATCCACTGAGGTACTCCTGTGACTTTTCTCTTTCATTCCATTAATGTGTTAATGTGGTTAATTTATATTGATTGTGAGGGTCCTCCCCCCCCCCCCACTGGTTGGTTTGTCTTTTTGTTTTTTTGTTTTGACCAGGTTTAATGTAGCCTTGCATTCCTGGTATAAACTCAACTCAGTCATAATAGATTATCCTCTTTATATATTGTTAGATACAGTTTGCTAAT
Source organism: Lynx canadensis (assembly GCF_007474595.2). Lineage (NCBI taxonomy): Eukaryota > Metazoa > Chordata > Mammalia > Carnivora > Felidae > Lynx > Lynx canadensis. The sequence continues at coordinate 27,822,683 of NC_044308.2, read as the reverse complement.
ATTTGGCTTAGGATTTTTATATCAAACTTGATGAGTGAAACTGTCTTTTACTATCGCTTTTAAAATAAACCTTTTATTTTAAAATATTTTTAGAGTTACAGAAAAATTGCAAAGATTATACAGTAAGTTCCTGTATACCCCACACCCATTTTTCACATTTTATATTAGTATTGTTATAATTAATAAACCCATATTGATACATGATTATTAACTAAAGTCCATATTTTATTCAGATTTCCTTAGTCTTTCCATAATGTCTTAATTCTGGTCTAAGATCCCACATTACATTCAGTTGTGATATCTCCTTAGGCCCCTCTGGGTTGTTTTTCAGACTGTCTTTGTTTTGAATGACCGGTCAGGTATTTTGTAGAATGTTTCTCCATTGGTATTATCTGATTAACCTGGGGTTATAGGTTTGGGGAAAGAGGATCACAGAGGTAAAGCACCATTTCAGTCATATCACATCAAAGGTACATGTGGTCAACAAACTCATCACTGTTGGTATTGACCTTGATCACCTGGCCAAGGAAGTATTATCAGGTTTCTCTATTATGAAGTTACCTACACCTTCCCCTTACCCCTGTTCTCCCCTTTTTATGGTGTACTTTAGGGAAGGAAGTCTGTGCTCAGGCCACACCTGTGGAATGGGTAACATTACTTCTTTATAACCATCCATTCTAGTTTTCTGGATGCTGGCTTCATAAAACAATTCATTGAGGGCTCCCTTCTTTCTGTATTGTCTGTAGTCGTTTGTGTAAGGTTCATATTCTTCCTTAAATGTTTGCTAGCATTTATGTGATGGTTTTTGGTGATCAGTTTCTTTACCATGACATTTTCTATTTCTTTTTATATCAGTTTTGGAAAGTTGTATTTTCAGGGATGGTAAGTCGTATTTTCAGGGAGTTTTCAAAGAATCTTTTAAATTTTTCTAATTTTTTTGTAAATATTTTTTAAAGTTATTTTTAACATTTATTCATTTTTGAGAGGGGGCGGGGGGACAGGATACTAGCAGGGGAGGGCAGAGAGAGGGGGAGTCACAGAAACCGAAGCAGGCTCCAGGCTCTGAGCTGTCAACGTGGAGCCCGACATGGGGCTCGAACTCCTGAACTGTGAGATCATGACCTGAGCCGAAGTTGGCGCTCAACTGACTGAGCTACCTAGTTGCCCCTAAAATTTTCTATTTGTCGTAAAGTTTTTCTTAATAAATTCTCCTCTTATTTTGTTAACAACTTTTTTTTTCTACATCATATGCAATTCATCTGTTTTGAAGTATAAACATTCAATGCTTTTTTTTTTAGATATTCACAGAGTTGTGCAATCAAAATCAAATTTAGAACATTTCTGTTATGTCAGAAAGAAACTTTGTACCCATTAGCAGTCACCCAATTCTCCCCTCCCTTTTGCCCTAGGCAGCCAGTCTGCTTTGTGACTCTGTAGATTTGCTCATTCTGAACAGTTCATATAAATGAAATCATACAATATGTGGCTGACTATGATTGACTTCTGTCACTTAACATAATGTGTTTAAGGTTCACACATGTATCAGTATTTCATTCTTTTCATTGCTGAATAATATCCCATTGTATGGATGTATCACATTTTATTTATTTATTAGCTGATGGATATTTTGGTTGTTTCTATTTTTTCACTATTGCGATTAATGCTATTAGCTTTTCTGGACTAGCTTTTGTATGGACTCATGTTTTCATTCCTTTTGATACACCTAGGAGTAGAATTGATGGGTCATATGGTAACTCTGTGTTTAACATTTTGAGAAACTACCAGATGGTTTTCCCAAGTGGCACCACTATTGTATACTCCTATAAATAGTGTATGAGGGTTCTACTTTCTTAGAATCCTTATTAACACTTGTTAATTGTCTGTCTTTTTGGTTCTGGCCACCCTACTGGATGAGAAGTATATCTCATTATCATTATGATTTTGATTTGCATTTTCCTAACAACTAATGATGCTGAGCATATTTTCATGTGCTTGTTGGCAATTTATAAATCATCTTTGGAGAAATGTCTATTCAGATCCTTTGTCCATTTTTTAATTAGATTTTTATCTTCTTATTGAGTTTTTTATATATCTTAAAGAGTTCCTTATCAGACATGATTTGCATTTTCTTCCGTTCTTTGCTTGTCTTTGACTTTCTTAATGGGGTCTTGGGAAGCATAAAGTCTTTAATTTCAATTAGGTTCAGTTTACTTATTTTTTCTTTTGCTGCTTATGCTTTTGGTTTTATATTTACGAAACCATTTCCCAACCCAAGTCATGAAGATTTACTCCTATCTTTCTTATAAGAATTTTATAGTCTTGCTTCTTACATTTAAATGTGTGATGCATTTTGAGTTAGTTTTTTAATATGGTGAGGTAGGCGCTGTGTTAGAGGTTCCCAAAATTGCCCTTGGGCTTGATTTGCTAGGACTCACAGGACTGAGTAGCTGTTCTACTCAAAGTTATAATTTATTACAGTGGAAGTGATGAAGTTTTGGGGTGATGATGGGGGTTCGGAGCTGATGGCCAAGAAAGAATTCTTCAAGATGTCTTTGGTGTAAAAAGGTGATTTTATTAAAGCACAGGGACAGGACCCCTGGGCAGAAAGAGGTGAATTGAGATTGTGACAGGTAACTGATTATATACCCTCAGGTTGGCAAGGGGGCAGGGACAGTGTAAGTCTCTAAGGAATTTTAGAAGCAAGGTTTCCAGGACCTTGAGGGGCTAGCTGCTATTAGGAAAACACCATTTATTACTGTTTAGTAAAACCTCAGTCATGAGACCCTTCCGATATATATCAGGGGTCATGGCTTGGAGTCTGATTACCAGTGTATATCTTGGGGAAGTTGAGATAAAGGAAGTTTCCAAAGGAATTTTTATATGTTAAAGTAGACTTAAAGGTTCGGGGGGTGGGGTGGGGGGTGGGCTGGTGGTGGTCAGGATAATGTTAAGCCAAGATTCTCTTTTGCCCCTAGCAAAGTGTCATCATTGAGGCAGCTGAGCTCCTAGAAGGAGGTCACTCTGCCAGTTTCAAGGACTTGTCAACGGGCTATAGGCAGTAAGGGAATTTAATTTTTTATTTGCCTTTGTTTCCCGTATCACCATGGCAAGCACTTAAACCCCTTTCCTTTGTTCTTGGGTAGCCAGGAGTGTCTGAGGAATATTACACATATTCCACCTGGGTGGGTCCAGGGGCCGCTGTTAGCCTGTACTTTGCCTTCAGCTTGCCTTATGATCCCTCATCAAAACAACACAGATTTAAATCAGCAAAAGGCACCTGGGCATAGTCTAGGAGAAACCAGATGCAAACTTCTAGGTATCCCCTACTAGTGCAGTTGTGCAGGATGTACTTTATTTTCCCGGCAAAGATGAATGGCAGCATGAGAAAAATGTTGCCAGCTAGGGAACCTTACCCAAGATCTTAGTGTCCAGGTTTAATAAAAAACCTCAATAAAGGGGGTTAATAATGTCAATAATGTAGGTCAGTAGTGTAGGCATGCAGCATGCCTGCATGATTGACCTCAGCTGCTCAGACTCCAGACTCCAGTGCAAAAATAGGTGTTTACCATAAATTACATTGTTGGTATAAACTATCTAGTCACACTGGTACTGCAGTGGCCCAGAGCCTTAGGTAGCCACAAACACTCTTTTCAGAATATTCGGAGGCTCAGAGCTCAGTTCCTAGGAGTTGGCCAAGGAAGGGCCAGTCCTAAAAACAGGGCTTTCTTGGGAATATGCAGGGTTTGATTATCTCAGTCCTCAGAGTTTATCCTTTCCTGCGTAGGAGTGTTTTGCATGTGGATATCTAATTATCCCACTACTGTTGAAAATGGAATATTTCCCTGTTGAATTGTTTCCACACTCTTATTGAAAATCAGTTGACTGCAAATTGATAGAAATGTGTAAATTTCTGAACTTCTATTTCTATTCCTTTGACGTGTATGTTTATCTTATGTTGATATAGTCATATAGTCACATAATCTCTTAATACCTATAAACTGTGTGACAGTTGATAAGGTGTTTTGGGGTGATGGTAGAGTTCGGAGCTGACGGCCAAGAAAGAATTCTTGCATCATCCTTGATGCAAAAAAGGTAATTTTATTAAAGCACAGGACAGGACCCATGGGCAGGAAGAGCTGTCCCGGACCCTGAGGATAGAATAGTTACATACTTGGGAGTTGGGGGGATGTAAAGTCTAGAGGAAGTTTCCAGTAGGATTTTCTTGTGCTAAAGAAGACTCATAAGATCCTGGAGGCCTAGCTCTTGTCAAGCTAAGGTTGTTTTTTCCCTTTAGCAAAGCATGAACATTAAGACTGTAGGGAGTTCCTAGAGAAACATTTTATTCTATATTTGTCAATGGCTGCAGGTTATAAGGAATTTTAATTTTATTTGCCATTTCCTTCTTGCCTTTGTTTCCCCCATCAGTAATCATCCCCTTTTCTTTCTTAATGCTGGTAATTGTGGCTTGATTTTTCTTGATTAGTCTTGGCTGGACATTTGTCAATTCTATTATTTGTTTACTTATTTTTTTAAACAGCTTTATCTTCATTGATCACCTTCTGTGATATGCTTGTTTTCTGTTTTGTTAATTTTTACTTTCATTTACCTCTAGTTCTGGGGGGGGTAATTTTGCCATTCTTTTTGTAGATTTATGATGAATATTAGATTATTATTATTTTCACACATTTTTGTTTTCTAATGTATGCCTCTAAAGCTCAAAATTTTACTTTTTAGCATACTTTTCCCACATACCATAAATTTTTAATATGTAGTGTTTTCATTTTCATTCAAAGTGGTTTGAATTTTATTTCAGTTAAAATTTTTTTTAATATTTTATTTATTTTTTGAGAGACAGAGAGAGATAGAGTGCGAGCAGGGGAGGGGCAGAGAGAGAAAGATGCACAGAATCCGAAGCAGTCTCCGGGCTCTGAGCCATCAGCACAGAGCCCTATGCAGAAGATAACCTGAGCCAGTATGATGCTCAACCAACTGAGCCACCCAGGCACCCCTTGAAATCAGTTTTAATTTGAATTGGGGCATTTGCCTTTTTTTTGGCAGAAATCCCCCCCACCATTAGAAAAGCAACACAGAACCATCAAATAGATCCCTAAAGCAAACAAATAGAACACTAGAGTATGTAGTAAGCGCAGTATATGATGCTGCCACAGAGATGAACTTTAAGCATTTTAGTGTAGTTTCTTCCAGGCCTTTTTATGCATATTAATTTAGCATGCTGTTACTGTTTAACAAGTGGAATTTGGGCTATAAACTCTTATAACTTCTTTTTTCTTTTCCAGCTAATAACATATTTGCTTTCCTGAATCTTTTTTGTTCTTTTTCCTTTAAAGTCCTTCACAGGGCATGTGCCTTTATGCATTTGGGAGTGCTTTGAGTCAGTCACCAAATTCTCTGTTAGCTCCATGTCAAGCGAAGCAGATCCATCCCTGCCCTCAAGGCACTCATGGTCTAATGGAGTCAGACCCAGGCATAGGGACAGCTACTGAGCCAGAGCTCCTGAGAAGAGTTACAGGGTAGCAGCTTCAGAGCAGAAACATAGGAGGCCAAGGAAAGGTACTATGCATGAGAGGGAGGCAGCTTCCAGGTGCAACTTGGCATCACCTGAGAAGGAGCCATAGCCTGTTCTCCTCCACCATACTGAAACTCATGTGTCCCCCTGCAGGTGATTGCCATGATCAAAGGCCTGCAGGTGCTAATGGGCAGGATGGAGAGTGTGTTCAACCACGCCATCCGGCACACCGTCTATGCTGCGCTGCAGGACTTCTCCCAGGTTACCCTCCGGGAACCACTCAGGCAGGCCATCAAGAAGAAGAAGAATGTCATCCAGAGGTCAGCCTCAGTGTAATACCTCCCTGTGAGCTTGGAGTCCAAAACTGTAGAATTAGTTTAGTTTAAACAACTGTATAGTTACATTTTCATAAATATGCTCAATGCATTTATATTCAACCTTCAAAATCCCTTCTGGTAAATGTCCTCTAAGATTTTCCATCTCAAAATGTGTTGTCTTTAAGTATTTTTGCTTCTGTTCTTTTTGGCCTGTCCTACAAATTGGCCAAAAAATACATAGATATTGCAGACATCTTGTAGCGATCCTGAGCTAGTTTTCTCTTAATATTTAGCCTTTTAAAGTTGTCTTTCAGAGACATTTATGTAAAATGAAGCTTACAAGGGCTCACAAGTGTATTGATTTCATTTTCTTGCTTTATAATTGATGTGTTTATCACCTGGCTTGGTATGATTTTTAGCATTAATAAAATTTTATACTGTGAGTCTTCCCATTTTGCTCATGCTTGCTGTAGTAGGAAGCTAACCACATGGGAAATGTATAGTCTAAGAGTAACTTGGGTTTTAACTAGAATTTTCACCACGAGATAGGATAGGTACATCTGCCAAGTGTGGTGCCTATGGGGGGTCTCCACATGGTGGGATGGGAGCATGTTTCAAATGTGTCCGAGACATAGACCCAGTCCCCACAGTTGTGTTGGTGACATGTTCCTTTAGAAATCAGGGAATCAGCCAAGGGAGGTCGAGTTTCAGCTCCCTAGGTGGATGTTTGTGGTCTGTCCTCTTGTTGCCCTTTGCATGACAGTGTTCAGGAAATAAAACACCACTTCCAGGCTAATTGATGCAAACTGCAGCTAAGTCAGATCTTCTGGGGCTACTAATGTCTCAGAGAAAACAGTCTATCCAAAGATAATTTCACTTTGAACTGGTCCATTATCATATCCTACACTGTCCCCAAAGGAAATCAGGTGTGAAAATTGGTTTTCCAGCTGTGTTAGGTGAGGAGATGCAGTGATTGTAAAAGTCCTGAAGCTATAAGTGCTCCATGCCTCAATGATGACTTGATGGGGCTGTTTAGTGTTCTGCAGGCCATCAGGAAGACCGTGTGTGACTGGGAGACGGGGCACGAGCCCTTCAATGACCCAGCCCTGCGGGGCGAGAAGGACCCCAAGAGTGGCTTCGACATCAAAGTACCCCGGCGTGCCGTGGGACCCTCCAGCACACAGGTTTTCATCCTCCCTGCTCCCCTGCTCTATCTGTTCCCCTGAGTGGGCTAACCCAAAGCTGAGGGTTGGTAAGCAAGACCGGGAGTAAAATGACATCACCACTTCTGCTCAAGATGATCAAGTATTGCCTGTGCCTTTTCTGCTCCTTGGTTCCCTGCCCAAGTGAATCTGGAGCATTCTTGTGATTCTCAGATTTGATCATTTGCATGCAGAACTTAATTTGACTGCATCAACTCCTATCACAAAAATGTGGGTGAAAGTCTATGTGTCCGTATTTATGCTGTGTTTCCTGATAGGTGTTTAAATGTATGGTTATAATTTTTACATTGGGCCTAAAAATGATTGTTTCTGAAGATAAAACTTTTAGAAATTTAAGAATATACCTTTTTTGTATCCCTGGTCTTAAGCCACCACTGCTCTTCTCTCTCCTGCCATGCTCAGCCCCCTGCTCCCCAAAAGCAGCCTTATTCTGACTCTCATATCTGATTTAGTATGTCCTTCTGCTTTTCTCTTCCCATTTTGGGATGTAGTACTTCTTAACTCATCATTCTTCTGTTGAGGGCTTTTATAATCCCTTCTTGCCAGTCTTTCAGAGAACTACCAGCAAAACACATTGTTGGCTGTAAATGAAACCTCTCAAATATCTGGGAGGAAAGCATTTGGCCCACCCAAGGAAGACGCTTGTCCTGATTCTGTCCAGTGTGCATGCACCCTTCCCACCCTCCATTCCCATGTGTGTCTCCCCACCCTATGATGTGTGTGTCCTGTGACTAACGGCTCTCTCCCACCTCTCCCCCCATCTGTCCATGTCTAGCTCTACCTGGTGCGCACCATGGCGGAGTCCTTGAGCTCTGCCGAGCTGCTGAGGCAGCTCAAGTCTTTGGGCATGGAAAGACTCTTGCATGTGGTAAACGCGTTTCTGAGGCAGTCCTACACCTATCCGCCTCTTTTAACCTTTGGTGGTAAGACATCATTTGTTTTTCTTGTTGACATTATGGCACGGAGGTGAATTGCTCCGTTACAAGTTCTTTCTCACAGGCAGCACCAACTTGGCTACTTAGATGGGCGCCCAGACCCACTTTGAGGAGCTGGCATAGTGGTAGGCTTACTGCTGCAGCCTGGCTCTGGTCAGGGCATAGCACAGTAGTCTTTCTCTTGTGGTTTATCTGAGTTTGGTATAACTAATGTGCCATGTATATTTTCTCCCCCACAAATGTTTCCTTGGATAATGCAGCTTTACATGGTGAGAACCATGCTAGAGTCCCTCATTGCAGACAAAAGTGGTTCCAAGAAAACCTTGAGAAGTAGCCTTGAGGGGCCCACCATATTGGACATAGAAAAATTTCATCGAGAGTCATTCTTCTACACTCACTTGATTAATTTCAGTGGTAAGAGCTACTGCTGACCAGCGTCTGGCCCAGCATGTTCTAACACTAACACTGTCTAGAATGCTTCTGCTGACCATCCCTGCTGTGGTCCCTCATACACCCAGACGATGATCCATGTTGTAACCTTCGTGGTATTTCCTTGCCTGTCGCTTTAAATGCACGGCTGGCAGGGCTCCTTCCATGTGGCGGCCCTTAGAAAGATGAGGGCCGTGGGCCTGCAGCTGGCTCTGTGAGCTGCATGCAAAGCCTTTGTAACCCATACAAGGTTAGAAACACAGGCAAATGTCATCTGTCACCTGGCTCGAGAACAAGATAGTGATGAATATGAGAAACAACCTCCATGAGCACTGATGTGTGGAAGGTGGCAAATCACCTTGACCAGGGCATTGGGTGGCTACCCTTTGTCAATGTGGAGTCTGTGTTTACTCCAGTGCTGCAGCAGCTTCCTCAGAGCAGGAAGCCTCTATCTTGGCTGGGAGTATAGTGGGTTTGGAGTAAATAGTAAGGCTTTTGTTTTTCACTTGTCAAATGATGGAAACTTTTTTTTAAAGTTTATTTATTTATTTTGAGAGAGAGAGAGAGAGAGGAGTGGGGAGGGGCAGAGAGAGAGGGAGAAAGAAAGAATCCCAAGCATGCTCTGCACTGTCAGTGCAGAGCCCGATGCGGGGCCCAAACTCATGAACCGCGAGATCATGACCTGAGCCAAAACCAAGAAGTCGGATGCCTAACTAAGCCACCCAGGCACCTGGAAACATTGTTTTAAAAAAAAATTTCTGTTTTGCATTAGATAGATTTGTATTGAGTATGCATGTAATGCTGCATCTTTATCCTAAAATAAAGTAACACGGTTTTTATTTATCCTTTTATTATTTGTTCATTTACTTAAGGTTTACTTATTTTTGAGAGAGTGAGAGAGACAGTGTGAGTGGGGGAGGGGCAGAGAGAGATGGAGACACAGAATCCGAAGCAGGCTCCAGGCTCTGAGCTGTCAACACAGAGCCCAACGTAGGGCTCAAACTCACAAACCGTGAGATGACCTGAGACAAAGTCAGATACTTAACCAACTGAGCCACCCAGGTGCCCCTATTTCTCCTTTTAAAAAGGCCATTTTCCCCCTTCCCAGTCCCTCAAAAGAAGCTCACAGGGTTGACAAGGTCCCATTGGCAGGTGGTGGTATACCAGACCAGCAGGGGCCAGATGCTGAATCTTCTCTTTTTGTGAGCAGGAATGTGCAATGTCTAGGGTGGCTTTGCTTGCAGCCACTTTGTGGTTGTCTCATCCCTAGTGTGAGGTGCCGTGTGACCCCTCCCTGCTCATATCTGCTCCCGCATGGCTCACGGCTGAGATTGAAAGAGTCAGCATCTCACACATGCCCCCCTCCCACCTGAGATTGTCCTGCTGAGTCTTTTCTGCTTGCAGAAGATTAACATGATGTCGTTTGAATCCTTCAAGAAACGCTGCAGCAGTGCTGTGACCTTTCACAGTTGTGGTTCCGAGAGTTCTTCCTGGAGCTGACAATGGGCAGGAGGATCCAGTTCCCCATTGAGATGTCCATGCCCTGGATCCTGACGGACCACATCCTAGAGACCAAGGAGGCATCCATGATGGAGTGAGTGCCCTGTGGGCCTGTTTTAGTTATTTGTGGTAACCAGGGTCCGTGGTGGCATTTGGGATTTGGGAGAGGGAGGAAGGGGCTGAACTGTTTTCAGCACTTTATTTGAAGTTGTCATACTTGGGGTAAGACTTCAGAGATTAATACAAGTAATGGGTTTCTTGGCTTTAGACTCCAACTGGAACATAGCAGAAGTCACTAAGTCCCACCATGTCCAAGTAAGGCCCTGGGGACTCAGCTAAGATCAGCAAAAGGAGATGTGGCCTGGCCTTTCGTGTGGCACAGCCTCTGAGCCAGATGAATTTGGGAGAGAAAGTATTAATTGAACAGCTTTGTTTTGTGGTCAGGACTCAGGGCCAACAGAGGGGATCAGAGATTTTGAAAATATGAGGTCCATGAAGGTATTCTTGGGAACTGACCCAGCAGGTTCTTTGACACACAGAGCAAATGTCTTTGTCTTTGCCTATGCACATCAGTTCTTATGTGGTGGTCAGGAGGATGGCCTTCCACTTTCTCTGGAGTGGCCATATCCTCTGTTCTACAACACTGGAAATCTAATGCAGAGGACTTGGCATGCCTCTTTGTCGCATCTTTGGAGTTGAACTTGACCCCACTGCTCACACAGCCTCCCTGCTGTGAGGTGGGAGTGGCCTTGTACCCTCAGAGGATCCTTATTACTGGAGACCTCTGGCTGCTGCCTTCTGTCCAGACATGGGGCAGAGGGAAAGGGGCTTTCAAAAGCTATGCTGGTCATGGTCATGGTCAGCTGTAGGACCCAGGACCTTTATGTTTTTCTTGTTAAGTCAGACAGTTCATTCTTAGAAATAAGAAAATAACTTGTTTTTGTGGTTATAAAAAATACTGTATTCTGTGATGAGAAACTTTAAACATAAATGAGAAGATGCAGCTACAGGAGGCCCTTGTGGACCCAACGGGCCCTGGGCATGACCTCCATAAGTGTGTCCCATCTGTGGGATTGTCTGGCTTATTAGTCCATTAGGATCCTGGACAAAAACCTAGTTTGGTGTTTGAAGTTAAGAACTGTTTTTCCTCATGTGAGAGGTCAGCAATGAATGTTAAATTTCACTTGGAGTATGGGATGTGAGAGCGGAAAAGCCCTTTGTGGAAGGCTGGGCTGACCACTCGCCCCCTCTGCAGGTACGTCCTCTACTCCCTGGACCTGTACAATGACAGCGCACACTATGCCCTCACCAGGTTCAACAAGCAGTTTCTCTACGACGAAATTGAAGCAGAGGTGAGGGCCCAGGCACCTTTAACAAACTTTAATTTCCTTTTTCTCTGAGTGTTACAGGAAGCAGATTTTCTTTAATAGTACAGGAGGTTTAAACAATAGAATGAACTTTGAAATAAACATTTTGTAGTAAACCTTCCTATCTGTACTTTTCTCTCTGCATCTACACATGTGATGATTGACAGCATGTCATAAGCACCTGTTTCCTCACCTGTCTTCTGTTAAAAACACAGTTTAAAGCAGGTGCATCTACATAGTAGATGCACTGAACCAACCCCTATTTTATTTCTTTCATTTTAGTTTCTTAGTTTTGCATATTGTAAGTAATGCTTTGATGAACTTCCTTGCACCTAATTTTTTAACTGTGTTCAATTATTTTTTGAGGACAAATTCCTATAAGTGGAATTATTAAATTTTTCTACATGTAGCTAAGGAGATAATTCTAAGGAGAAAATTTAAAAAATTTCTAGTTTAAGATATAAGACAGTTTAAAGCTCAACAAATTACATTGTGCATCTGGATTTCCTTCTCTGCCTCCTCGTAAAAACTAGAAAACGCTTCTTAAGGGCAGACACCTGCAGGTCCTGTAGTGGTTCCCCTTTGAGCACATGGTGTCCTGTGAGCACCATGTGGGGTGGGGAGGCTAACCCTATTTGCAAGGGAGAATACAGTTTTAGGGGTGGAGTCATAGGGGTTTATCCATCCTATGTGTCTTCACCAACCTCAGTGCTTAGAGCAGCCAGCCATGCTCCAGAGGATGCCACCACACACAGTAGTTCCTGGGACACACAGCCTGGTGGCAGAGCAGAACCCAAATACAATTAAACCACTGGGAACACTTGATAAAGAGAGACTTTTTCATACTCCTTTGCCTTTAAGAGACACGAAGCGTTTTTCTCCATCAGTAAGAAAGGTTCTGACATAATTCCAGTGGCTGTGTAGTGGTCACTCCTGGCCACACCATAATATATTTAATCTGCTGGTGTTAGACAATGAGTTTATTTCTTGGGGTGCCAGGGTGGCTCAGTCAATTGAGCGTCAGACCCTTGGTTTCGGCTCAGGTCATGATCTCATTCATGGTTTGTGGAATTGAGCCCTGCGTCAGCACAGAGCCTGCTTGGGATTCTCTCCCTCCCCTCTCTGTCTGCCCCTTCCCCACTTGCTCATGCTTGCTCTCTCAAAACAAATAATCTTAAAAAAAAAATTGAGGTTGTTTTTTGTCTCTCTTTGCTAATAATTGCCTTTGTTTGCCTTAACAAAAGATTTTCTTTTAATTTTATATTCCCAAAACTTACTCATTTTATAACTGAAAGTTTGTACCTTTTGACCACTTTCACCCATTTTGCCTACCCTTACCCCTGCCTCTGGAAACCACCAGTCTGTTTTCTGTGCATTCTTTTTTTTTTTTAAGTTTATTTGCAAGAGGGTGTGAGTGCTAGTGGGGGAGGGGCAGAGAGAGAGAGGGAGAGAGAGAATCCCAAGCAGGCTTTGTACTGTCAGTACAGAGCCCAGTGTGGGGCTTGATCCCATGAACCATGAGATTATGACCTGAGCTAAAATCAAGAGTCAGCTCAACCGACTGAGCCGCCAAGGCACCCCTCCCCCCTCTTTTTTTTTTTTTTTTTTTTTTTTTAAGATTTCACACATGAGATTGTACTGTATTTGTCTTTCTTTGTTTGACTTACTTCAGTTAACATAATGCCCTTAGGGTCCATCCATATAGTTGCAAATGGTAGGATTTCTTTTTTTATGGCTGAATAGTATTCCATTATATATATATATACACATATATATATGTATATATATGTGTGTGTGTGTGTGTGTGTATATATATATATATATATACCAAAATTTCTTTATATGTTCATCCATCAATGGACACTTAGGTTGCTTCCATGTCTTGGTGATTGTAAATAATGCTTCAGTGATCATGGGAGTGCAGATATCTTTTCAAGTTCGTGTTTTTAGTTTTTTTGGATAAATACCCAAAAGTGGAATTTGCTAGATCAAAAGATTTTTTTTTTTTTTTGAAGTTGGGTTATTTGATCTTTAGGGAATAAAAATCTAATACATGCTTTCTTTTTCTTCAGGTGAATCTATGCTTTGACCAATTTGTTTATAAACTGGCAGACCAGATATTTGCATATTATAAGGTTATGGCAGGAAGGTATGTGGTTTATGATTTGGACATGAAATCTTGGGTTACTTGACATTTCCATTAAAATTCACAGCATATGAGAAATGTCTTCTCTTCCTCTCTACTAGTTTGCTTCTTGATAAACGTTTACGATCAGAATGCAAGAATCAAGGGGCAACGATCCATCTCCCGCCATCTAACCGCTATGAGACACTGCTTAAGCAGAGGCATGTGCAGGTGAGCCAGACCTCTCCTGGGCATGGTGAGGCATGGAGCCAGCACTGGAAATAGTGTGGTTTTCTTTGAGCTGACTGGGTATTAATAGATGTCAGTATGTTGTGTTACTGTGGAGACATCCTTGTAAAGTGTTGAGATTTTAAAGACAGTTTCTTTTGGATACCCTGAAATACAGAGGAAGATTTGTAGCACTCTGCACCCTGTCCTATTCTACCTCTGGGGAAAGGCATGGCCCCAGAGGGCTTGGGTCCTCTCAAAGAGCCCAAAGTTCAGAACTTGGAAGGAATGAAGGTGAGAAACACTTGTCAGCTGAGTGTTACAGAGGAGCTCTCTCTTGGCCAGCACAAAGAATAAAAAATACACTGTTTACTTTTGTTTCCTTAAAAACAATATGTCAGAAAAATGAGTAAAATACAGAAAACTGTAGGGAAAAATGCATATAATTCTACAGATAATTACCATTCACATTTTGAGACATTTTCTACCAGGATTGTATCTATATGTTTATGTTATTGAAATGATATTGAGAAACACATATGTTTTTAGGATTCTGATGTAGAGAGGGAATAATTTTCTCTTATTCATTCTTGTAATACTGTGAAAGTTAGGCATGTGCAGGCTGCTCTGTAGTGGGGGTTGGTCCTGAACACCATTGTGAGGGGTCCTAACTGACAGACCCAGATTTTCAAGGTGTGTGGTGAAACTTAGAGTTTCTCTCCATGATGTTAAGTATAAATTCAGCAAAGGATGCTACAAAAGTCCTTTATGGTTTTGACCTGAAGGAATTTTAGCTCTAGGAAAGTAGAGTATTTGATCATGACACCTATATATATAATTTGATCTAAAATGTTTACATTTTGTGTATTATTTGTTTTATCTTTTGGAATTGGATTCTGGAACAGATATATTTAATATCTGTATAGGTGTATAAGTATATAGATATACATATACATATATACATATGCATATATACATTTGTTTTTTATTGTTCATTCTTTTTTCCTTTCTCCATCTTCCAGCTCCTGGGCAGATCCATAGACCTTAATCGCCTGATTACTCAGCGTGTCTCAGCAGCCATGTATAAGTCTCTGGAACTGGCCATTGGACGATTTGAAAGTGAAGACCTGACATCCATAGTTGTAAGTGCTCTCCCCTTTGTCAAGCTCAGCAGAAACTGGTCACAAGGATTGGAGCTAATTTTAATTTTGTCCTTATGATAAACTGAGCCAATAGTAGGTTCAGTTTTTGCATAGAAATCAAAAGCTTTGCACTACTCGAGCTTGGCCTATCCTGAGTATCGTTTTTTAGTGTCTGTTCTTATTGGCTGCAATTCTAAGATGACTTCAAAGAACAAATAATCCTAACCTTGAATAAATTACACCTAACTATGGCAAGAGAATAAAAGAAAGAAAATTTGGGGCCTCTGGGTGGCTCAGTTAAGCATTTGACTCTTGGTTTTGGCTCAGGTCATGATCTCACAGTTCGTGAGTTCGAGCCCCATTTTGGGCTCTGTGCTGACAGCACAAAGCCTGCATGAGATATTCTTTCTCTCTCTCTCTCTCTCTCTCTCTCTCTCTCTCTCTCTCTCCCCCTCTCCCTCTCCCTCTCCCTCCCCCCTCCCTCCCCAGCTCCTCTCTCTTTCTAAATAAATAATTTTTTTAAAAAAGGAAAATTTTAAAAATCAAAAAGAAATGAACACAGAGAAAAAGGATTTGAAAGAAAATCATATAGAAGATTAACAATGAATATCCAACATACAATACATATCACAAGGGTCTCCGAAGAGAAAAACCAAAGCAGTGTGACCTGAAAATTGTGTTTCCAGGAAACGTGGATAAAATTTAGTACATGGTATAAATATATATTAAAAGCCTGTGGCATGTGCCTGGGAAAACTGACCCAAAGTGGCCAATACCAAGGAATATTTCAGTGGAAGTATTAGATTTTTTTTTTTAATGTTTATATTTTTGAGAGAGACAGAGCATGAGTGGGGAAGAGGCAGAGAGAGAGGGAGGTACAGAATCCAATGCAGTTTCCAGGCTGTCAGCACAGAGCCAGATGTGGAGCTCCAACTCATGAGATGCAAAATCATGACCTAAGTTGGAAGTCGGACGCTCAACCAACTGAGCCACCCAGGTGCCCCTGTAGAAGTATTAGATTTTAAAGGAAAAGAAAAAATTCTCTGGATATCTGAGCGGAGTGATAAGGGAAAGAAAATTTGTCTTCAGAGCTTTGTCTACAGCTATTCATGCCAAAAGCCAAGGAAAGGAAATGAGAATTAAGGATTTTATGCCAAACCAAATAGATCTTCCAAGAATGAAGGCTTCAGACATTGTTAGTGAACATGTAAGAACACAAGGAAGATTGTTCATTACTAAAGATGCAGTTTTGGCTAGAACAAGAGAGGCGTCAGTGAGCACTGGGCTTCAGCAACTTGGGTTCAAGCATCTCTACATAGGGTGAGCAGTGCTCCTCATATTCTTCCACAGAATCAGGATGACTGACATAGATATCTTATATTCTTTGTCTTCATACTTGGTCTTTTAAAGCTGGTGTGTAACTCACATGCACAGTGCACCTCAGTTTGGACCAGCCATGTTCTCATTGCCATTATGTGGCCATTGGCTTCTACAGTGGATAACACAGACCTAGGTATATTTATGAGCAAATTAGAAGTTTGGAAATCTATCTGTGAATGCACTTGCTGACTGTGCTTTGTCGCTGTGCACAGTAAGAGAGGCTGACTCAGGCTGATGCCTGAGGACACATAGCGTGCCAGCAGGGCAGGGGTGGATGCATCCTAGTGGTCTCTGCCCTAGGGGTGGTTGGAAGCCAGTGAGGGGGCAGTGCAGAGGTTTCCTTAGTGGAAAAAGGATGATTGCCCTGGAGGTGTGACCACGGTTAGGAGGGGTGTTTCCAAAAGAGTGGAGAGGACATAATGAATTTAGGTGTAAGAAGCAAGCTCCTGTGGCCTACTAGACCCCCACTGTGTATATTTTTGGCCTAGCTCACCAGCCTTACCTCTGTGTATCCTATTCTCTCCTACCCAGCCCACCCTAGCACCATGGCACTGCCCATGTAAGGAATGGGGGCCAATGAGCTGGGCTCAATTCTGTCCTCACACCCCTGTCTTTGTGGTACTATAGGAGTTGGATGGCCTCTTGGAAATCAACCGCATGACCCACAAGCTGCTAAACAGGTACCTGACACTGGACAGCTTTGACGCCATGTTCCGGGAGGCCAACCACAATGTATCAGCGCCATACGGGAGAATCACCCTCCATGTCTTCTGGGAACTCAATTACGACTTCCTGCCCAACTACTGCTATAATGGCTCTACCAACCGGTGAGCATGTAACCTCATGGATAGTTTTGGATGCCCTTGCCAAAGGGTTCCTAAACAGGATATCTCTGGGCCTCCACATTGTCCATTAAGTTGCTGTCTTTTTCCCTGTTCCCTATCATTTGTCACGTCCAGGGTACTCAGGCCCTCCCAGTTTCCTCTTTTTGCAAGTATAGTCTTAGGCCAGCCCCTGGGCATGTTTTATGGCTTTGCATGTAGAGACTCCACTGGGGCACTTGCTTGTAGGTCAGGGCAGGATCTCATGGTGCAAGTGGACAGTAGCTGCAGGGTCTGCACCACCTCCACCGTTGTCAGTCTACCTGACGTTGGAATATAGTGGGTGACTTTCTATTTTTCTTCCATTCTGGGATGTTGGGGTGTATGAAGATCAGTTCGTGAGCCACACTCTCACCAACCTACCATTTACTACTATGTTGAACGACATAAAAGTGGCCAGTTATGTGGGTGGCACGGTTGATTAGTGGTTTAGCCTCCTGATGTGGCCCAAATCCTGGGACAGCCCTGCCTTGGCCTCTGTGCACTGGGCAGCCACCTGTCCAGGTTTGTTCTCTGTGCTCTACTCTAAGCTGACCTTCTGCTCTGTGTCAGCATGTGCCAAAGATGTGTGTGTGTGTGTATGTATGTGTATTATGACCACTTTTTAAAAATCACTGTCTTTGGCTTTTCTGCTAGATCTGAACATCCCACCATGTATTAGCTGAATTGTTACTGACTTTCAAGCCCAGTTTTATGTCTCAAAGGACATACTGAGGACAGAAGGGAGGCCCTCCTGTGGTCTGATCATGTCTGCTATTGCCATTTTCTATTTAGGACCTCAAGGTTGGATTTCCTTATAGGGACACAGGCTTGGCCCAAGGTGCATGGGGCTATGCCATCACACCAGCCCCAGGTGGTTGACACTTGCCAGGCAGCAGTAGTGGGAATGTGACCATAGCTTCCAGAGCCACAGGGGGAGGAGTCCCAGTCAGTCTCCTCAGATTAGGGGGCTTCTGGGCCTGGCTGGGCATATACCAGAACCAGACTTTACACACTACTCATCATTGTTTAACTTCTTTGAAGGTGTCTAGTCTCCTGAAACATATCTTTCAAATTGTTAGAGTCTGGATTAACTGAAAAAATATTTTTATTACGTAAATAATGCATCATAATTGTAGAAAAGCTAGAAATCATATATACATATATGAGGAGGAAAATAAATCCCTAGAGATTGCTCGCATTAAAAAAATATATCGATGGGGGGGGCATCTGGGTGGCTCAGTTGGTTACTGAGGTTCAGGTCATGATCTTACGGTTCATGAGTTCAAGCCCCACATCAGGCTCTGAGCTATTAGCTCAGAGCCTGGAGCCTGTTTTGCATTCTGTGTCTCTTTCTCTCTCTGCCCATCCCCTGCTTGTGCTCTCTCTTTCTCTCTCTAAATAAATAAACACTTAAAAAAATGTTTTGGGGCTCTTTGGGTGGCTCAGTTGGTTAATTTTCCGACTCGGGCTCAGTTCATGATCTCATGGTCATGAGATTAAGCCCTGTGTTCGGGCTCTGTGCTGGGCATGGATCCTGCTTATGATTCTCTCTCTCCCTCTCTGCCCCTTCCCTACTCTCTCTTTCTCAAAATAAATGAATAAACATTTTTTAAAATGTGTATTTCTTCTACATTTTTTGTCATACAGTCAGATATACATATATATTTTTTTATTTTGCAGAAATGAGTGCTATTAGGCATGCTATTATATACACATTTTTATTCCACATGATGTATCACAAGGAGGGTCATTCTGTATTAGACTATAAATATGCTTTTCTGCTTCTGAAAATCTGTTTAAGTCATGGCTGATGTTTGCAGGACCAAAGAGTTGTTTTGGTTGATCCATTTGGAACCTTTGGAATTAATTTCTGTTACCTTTTCTTAAATTGTTTTTGCCTTGTCAGGTGTCTCTGAAGGTTACATGCAACAGAACTCCACCATCAGTAGGCTGAAAAAAGGTGTTATGGTGAGGTTGGAATTGGGCAACACAGGAAGTTGTGATTTTTTTTTTGGTATTATTTTAGATTGTATTTTTTAAATGTTTATTTATATTGAGAGAGAGAGAGGGAGAGAGAGAGAGAGAGAGAGAGAGAGAGAGTGTGTGTGTGTGTGTGTGTGTGTGTGTGTGTGTGTGGGGGAGGGGTAGAGGGAGAGAGAGAGAGACAGGGAATCCTAAGCAGGCTCCATGCTGAAAGCACAGAGCCCAGCCTGACTTGGGGCTCAAACTCACAAACTCTGAGATCATGACCTGAGCCAAAACCAAGAGTCAGTTGCTTAACCAACTGAGCTACCCAGGCTTTTTAAAAATTATCTAGCATTTGGTCTTCCTTTAAGGTATTTCTCAGAGATCTTGCAAAAGGAATAATGAAAGGTGTTCCCTGAGCCTCCTTTATGCCTGTTGGACTGCCCTGGTCTCCTTGGTGATGGTTCAATGGGTCAAGTCCTCAGAATTGATGTGAGCTGTGTAGAAGATCTGCAGAGGAGGATCAGGATTACATGATGATGAAAAGCCAGCATTTGCCGTAAACTCTTGTGTTGAACTGCTATGTTTTCTGAAAGATACTTTAGACATATGAACACAAGTTTGGTGAGGAAGAGTGGAGTTAGGGAAATGGATCAAATTCTGAGTCCCTGCCCACCAAGATAGGCCCTTGTTGGATGCCCTGTTTGGGACTGATGATGGAGAACATCCCCCCTTCAAGGCTGCCTGGCCTGCTGGCAGTAGGGGTCTTATTGTCAAAGACAGAATTGACAGGGCTCAGGTTAGGAAGTTGGTACTATGAAGGGTAGAAAACCTCCAGGCCAGTGTCGGTTATAGGACCCTGGTAGAACTGTGTGAGGAACATTGAGGCATCCAATATGTAACTGAGGAGTGGTGTCAGGTCACACCTCAGCCCTCAGCTACCTGAGACCACACAATGTCTGATGTAAATGACAGTGAGCAGAAGGGGCAGCTTTGGGTGCCTTCATCTCTTGTGGCATATTTCTTCCATTGGCCCATGAGATGTGAATACCCCTGTTTGCAGAGTGAGCACAGAGCCCATGGAGGCTGTGAGTGGGCCCCACCTGTGTTGTAAGGAGGCTGCTCTGCCCACCAAGGCTCCTGAGAACTGAACTGGAATCCTGAGAAGACAGACAGAATTGTGTCACCCAGTATTTTAATTCCATCCCTGAGGGTTTCCTAAGAACTGTTCAAGGGAAACCAGAACTTCACTGGTTGCTTATTTTTGATTAGTGACTTTACCTGATGGCTCTAGGAAGTGGTTTAGGGTAGCCTATGACTTAAATTTAACCTATACAGCTGATAATTGTGTGAAAATGCTATAGCTCTGGAAATAGGCAATGATTGGGATCAAAGTCAGGCCTCAGAGGGAGGAAGGCCACAGAGGAATGGGTGTGTCCTCAGTGCAGTGTACAATGAAGCAAAGGGCATTACTTTGTCCATTACTGGTGATGTTAACTTCTGTCTTTTGGTTAGGATGGTGGCTGCCTGGTTTCTCCGCTGACATGTTATCATTTTTCTGCTTAGAATTTATAAGTAATTTATAGAGAGATAGTTGAGACTTCATAAATAAACTGTTCCTCATTAAAATTTGGCCTACTAGTTTTATCATCTGTTGATGATTCTGACCCAACTCAGTTATCATTATGGTGGTTGACAATGGTGATTTTCAAATGTCATCATTCCATGTATATATATTAGTTGGCCTTCAGCTATATATGTTGGCATATATTTATTTGTTTATTATAAGTAAAGACTTGCAGATTCTAACTCAACATTGTAATCTGTTATTATCATGATTTGGTTTTTGTGGCCTAAATTGACCCCATTTTGGCCAGTGGGAGCCCCTTCCACCTGGTTTTGGTGTCCTATTAGCTGTCCACATCATTTTGAAGCACTGCCCTACTTTCTGCACCACAAAAAGTTCCAGGTTCATCTTGTACTTCTCCTGCTCTATCTTTGCAATTTGTTATGTCTGTAAGGATTCCTTTTAGTGGAGAATATTTTACATCTAGGCTTAATGTTTACAAAGTAAGTCTGGGTGTTAGATATGTTCATTGCTACTGGAATGTCATTGTTTCTAGACTCTTTTGATGTTCAGAGCTAGGGAGTACCTGACTATGTACTGTATTAAGTCCCTGTATTACCACAAACCTTGGGGCTTAAAACAACAAAAATTTATTTTCTCACAGTTCTGGAGGCTAGATATCCAAAACCAAGGTGTCAGCGGGGCTGTGCTTCTTCTGAGACTCTGGGTAGAGACTTTTCTTGCTTTTCCCCAGCTTCAGGTGGGTGGTCAGCAATTCTTGGCCTTCTTAGCATGCAGCTGTATCATTCCAGTCTCTGCCTCCTTAGACACATGCTGTTTTCCCTTCTTCCTACAAGGACATGAGTCATATTGGATCAAGGGCCTGCTCTGCTTCAGTATAACTTCATCTTGACTAATTACATTTGCAGTAGCCCCATTTCTAAATAAGATCACATTATGAGGTACTGGTAATTAGGACTTCAAATTATCTTTTTAGAGGACACAACCCCATAAAATGTTTATGTGGTGGGGGGTGGGGGTTGCTTCTCTGTAGCGGTCTACATGTTCTAACCCTGAATTCACACTAATATCTTCAATTCCAGTTCATCACTGCAGTTCTCATTCTCGTTTTCTCCCTCCCTTTCCATTTTTATAACTCCTTTCTACAGTGAGAATCCTGTTTCGTTATTAGTATATTTACTCACTTGCTTAATTCTAGAAAATGCAGAAAATTCAAAATTACTAATCCTTTCCACCATGAACACAAGCCTACTAACTGGAATTCCATTTTTTTTATCTTTACATTGAGTGTATATATACTCAATATATTTGACTATATGTGTATATTACATATGTATATAAATATATAGTCAAAATACAGTGCTTAAAAGTTATTTGGGATAATGAAGTAACAGGGTTTGGATATATCTTTTGCCTTAAACAAGTGAAAAATTTATGAAACCACTGTTTCAGACATTGCATATTTCTCTAGGGGAAAGGAAACAAAGGAGGTAAGCCCTATGACTTCCCTGGGTTTCTGCTTGGAAGCACTTTCTGGGCTTCAGTGTGGAAGGATGTATCCCAAGTACAGCTTCAAAGTCTTATTTGGTAGAAGGGACAGATTGGAAACAGAGGATGCTGAGACAGCTGGAATTTGCAGGGCAGATTTGCAGTATGAGAGAAGAGAGAGCTGCATAGAGGAATAGCTCCTGAGACCAACTTAGGGGCCCTTTAGTCTTTGCTTGAATATTAAACTGTGTGTGCATTGTGGATTGTGGAGATCCATCTTTGTGGATCTCCACAAAGATGGGCAAAGAACAACTTTTTGGGGGCTCTAAGTTGAAGAATTCCCGGAGCTGACACAGAGCTAGGAGCCATCTGAGGCCCTGCCAGCAAGAATGGGGAGACCTCACCAAATACCTATGCATTCAGTAGAATTGCCAGAAGGGCCTGCCTTAGTACTAGCCCTAAGCTGTTTACAATACCATGCCACCCTAATTATGAAAGGTTCCAGCTGACTTGCAAGCAGTTTTAACATTCTGCCCAATATAACTCAACAGTCTTTAGAGGGTAACAACAAAATCCAGACACTCAAAAGCATGACATTTCTGTGTAAATGTACTCCCCTCAGATATGCATGTTCATTTCATGCACTGGTGGTATTATGCCAAGTACATCCTTTTTTATTTATTAAAGTGTAATATGTGTTAATCAAGTGCTTCATGTTTAATAGTTAGCAAATCCATGTAGTAATGATGCTTCTTTATAAAAGTTTTATAAGGTTTTTGGTTTTCTTTCTTTCTTTCTTTCTTTCTTTCTTTCTTTCTTTCTTGAGAGAGAGAGAGAGAGAGAGAGCAAGCAGGCAGGGGAGGGGCAGAGAGAGAGAGAGGGAGAGAGAGAATCCCAAGCAGGCTCCTCTGTGCTATCAGCACAACACAGAGCCCGACACGGGGCTCAGACCCATGAACTGTGAGATCGTGACCTGAGCCGATATCAAGAGCCAGACATTCAACCAACTGAGCCACCCAGGAGCCCCAAAAGTTTTATATGTTTAAATGAACTCTTCTGATATGAAAGTATTAGCCAAGCTTTTCATGTCCACTTTAAAATCCAAGCATTTGATTTTCAAGGTCTCCTAATCCGTTATCAAGCCAGTATGTTGCCTAAATGAATGTGGTTATAAGTACTTAGTTTGCTCTTTCTTCCCATTAGCTTGTAACTAGTGATTTGAGTAACTGGATATCAGTGCCTGTATCTTCCTTCCCACTCCTATCCCCGAGGTCATCACCATGTCCAGAGACCCAGCAAGGCCTGAGTACTAGGTCATTACCACTTGTCAATGGACTGCATTAGGCATGAAATGGTCCTGGTGCCAACAGACCAGACTGTCTTCCAGAGTTTGGAGACTGCTTATGCAGTGGTAGGACCTGGGTGTTCTCACTCTGTGAATTCTGGATACATGTATATCATGTTTCAGAGTGTTTATATCATCTGTACTATGGTTTTTGATTTCTTAGAATTTTCCTATGTGATGATTGTATCAGTTAACTGTGAGGAAGATTTAACTGATGGGTAATGGAAAAGTTCTGAATTTTAAAGAAGTGCCATTAAATTTTTTTGTTTTCTTTTTCTTTTTTTTCTTTTCTTTTTATCCTTTTTGTTTAGATTTGTTCGGACAGTATTACCATTTTCTCAGGAATTTCAAAGAGATAAACAGCCTAATGCACAACCCCAGTATTTACATGGATCAAAGGTAGGTCCTTTTGTGTTTGTGTTAAAAATTTTAAGTTCGCAATGAAGCATATTTTCTAGTTTAGTTTCATTCATGTTAGTTGCAGTGATTTAGATGTATCATGCCATGTGTGAAATGTTATTGTTTTCTTCCATTAGCATCTTCCTAAAAAGTAATAGTAGTGTTAGGACAGCCCTCTGGCTGTGGTAGGTGTCCAACTAGGCCTGGCCTCACTCCTGGCACTACAGTAAGTGAGGTTGTCAGCAGATTTAATGGTTTAAAAATATCAAACCAGGAAAGTGCGGAATAGGCTCAGGGCCATATCTGTGACAGAGAGGGCAGGATATCTTATCCGGGTGTGATGCCACAAAGGGAGGGGCTGAGGTGGGAGGAGGCATGGAGAAAAGGGTTGACATCCAGAAACCACAGGCAAGCAGGCAAACTGGCAAAAACCACAGAACCACTGCTGTCTAGTAAGGTAAGACAAGTGTCCAGGCTGAGGGTGGCTGAATTTGTAACAAGTTAAGAGTATTATTAAAGGTTAGTTTTGTTAATAACTAAAGCACTCTTAGGGTTTCATAAAAAAAAGACAAACCCTCTATAGTAAAAATGAGATAGATTTAATGAGCAGATATTTCCAAAAAATGTAGTAAAAAAAATAGGAATAGGTAACTGGCCTCACCAGTAATTAAAGAAAAATAAATGAGTGCACATGGGACTGTATGATTCTAGGGAGCCAGCTGAAATGTTTATCAATATTTAAATGTTCTCACTTGTAGGAAGCTGGACAGCTAAGGGAATAAATCAGACAAGTATAAAGTAAGGTCTGCTATGGGGGTGGTCATAACAACATTGTCATAAAAAATACGGAAGCAACCTAACTGACCATCACGTAACACTCCAATAACTTACTGTCCACTGGAATACAGTCATCACAGATAATTACATAGATTTTGTGATAGGTTGTGGGGGCTGTATTGTATTAAGTTGAAAAAAAAAAAAAAAAGATCACACTCCAAACAGAATATTCCTTATTACAAAAAGATAAACCCAGAGAAAAGATTAGTGGATGCTAAAAAGTGGCTGTCTCTGGGAGGGCTGAGTCTGAGAAACGTTTTCCTTTTCTGAACTCAGTTTATGATGTGTGTGCATTGTTCTCACTAGTTATTTTAAGCTGTTTCCTCTGATGTTGGTGTCAGCCTCGGTCTCCACACAGCCTGTGGGCTGTGTGGGGAAGTGGATCATGGCCCCTGCCTGGTCATGGACACCAGCGCCTATGGCCTTAGAACCTAAAGCTCTGAGCAGCTGCTGCTTCATTCGGCTCTAAAGCTCTGAGGGGCTGAAGTTTGGGCAGTACCATCTCCATATTTTCTGCACATTCTTCTCACAGGTGCAGAAGTGAGCCTATTAATAATGACATAAAAGGACCACTCTTCACATCCCTAGTGCTGGCTCTCAGGAGGGTGTCAGAATTTCAGACTTCCCTTTTGACTAGTCTTTGAAGAGACAAGTCCTTGGCTCACCCTCCTTCTCTCCCTTCAACTTCTCCAGGCTTGTGATATCATCTCCCTTTGGCCACTTCTGTCTTAATCAGAGCATCATAACACTTTACAAATTAATGTGACCATTGAAAGTTTTCAACCTGTCAGCCAAGAAGGAAATGGTAGATGTCTTACTGGGATAAGCCAGAGGGTTAAGTAGAGGATATATTTGGGAGGAAGGGGAAACCAGTGTTGAGAGAACTAGAAACTGCCTGTGTTTTGCAAGGATATGTGGAACTTCAAGCTGAAATGGATGCTGTCTCTGTTTTCCACATTTGGGTGGTGCCATGTACTCTGCATTGTGTGTGGGAAGGGCATGTCCACTTGAGAAGCAGCGTTCCTAGGACGCTGTGAAAGGAACTGTTGTGATAGAACCTTGGCTGGTTTTTAGAGAGGCCTTGCTCTAACAAGATCTGGATGCTGAGAAGGAACCAGCCCTGCGCAGGACCCCGTGGTCCCAAGTCTCTATCACAAGATGGGGGTGGGGAGGGGTGGTGTATGACAGGCAGCTTGGGCCGGGGTCTGAGGGAGGGACCAGGAGCAGATGGAGAATGTTGCCAGGTGGGAAGATGTTATCCTAGTCCAGGCAGGAGGTGGTGCCTTGGACCAGGTGGCATTGACAGAGATAGAAGTAGCTAGACTCAAGGGGTATTTTGGAAGTGGATGTGACTGGACTTTGGCTAATAACCCAAAGATTGAAGGGGAGAGAAACAGAAGACCCAAAGATGTTTCCTAGGTTTCTGGCAGTTGGTGGGTGGAGGTGTCCATTTTTGAAGTCAGACAGGGCTAGATTTAGGAGGGTTAAAGGGAAGAGGCCTTTATCCCTGGGGCCTGTGTCCACTCCTCTTCCTAGGTCTGTCTGCTCTGCACGTCATAGACCTTACTGTGAGCGGGGGAGGATGCTGCCCTGCTGGGTATCTGTTTTGGACACATCAGGCAGGTTTCATGGCTCACTCAGATGAGGCAGAGGTTGTGGGAGTTGGTGGCTTGGGTTGGAGGATCATATTGCCCCGTTTGTTAGGGTCAGGATTTTGGCTGCTGTGTTAAGCCTAGTGATGATGACCAGGAGTGAAGAAGGCCAGATGTCATTGTTCTTTCTGCTGTGTTCTGGGACTGAGTGTCATTTTTAAAAATATTAAGTAATTTTTTTTTCTACCTATACCAAGTTGCAGTCATAGTCTCAGGGCTCACTCAGCAAGGGTTTCCTGGGCATGCGCTGTGACCCAGGCTGTACCTGGCCTGAGCCAGGGAGCAGAGTTCTTGGCTCAGCAGGTGAGTGCAGGCCTTGTTCCACAGAGGCCTGAAGGTGTGGACTGGGCCCTGGTGTGCAGACAGGTACCAAGAGCCTGGGCAAGGGAAGGGCACCCCAGCAGTTTTGGGAGCATGGCCAGTGAGGCAGGGAGGGTGGAAAGGAGACTGAAGCTGTTGAGATACAAGCAGGGGGCCACATGTCCCTGTTCTCTCCCTTCCTCCCACTTGGCCAAAGATTTCTCGCCTGCAGAGGAGTCCCCAGCAGCACTGCCTCAGAGAAGGGAGGTGGAAGATAAAGCACCTGACTCAGTGCTGCCTCTGGGTAACCCCACTGGTCAGACAGGTGATGCTTATGATGGGACACGAGGCCCAAGCAATTAACAGACTCTGCTCCTGTCCCATGCCCAGGAGACACCCACACTCTGTGGACCCTGAGAGAAGGCTGTTCTCATGCTCTGAGCTGCTGGTTGAGTGTAGCTGGCAACAGGTGTAGACCTGTGTACATGTGTTGAATCTCAGGGCAGTCGAGGCTAGGACACAGGTCAGGAGCTGAGGGGCTGCTACCCCATATCACCTACAGTAGGACATCCTTTTAGATGCCAGCTGATCTGAGAAGTAGAAGAGATGCTTCTAACCCATTCTTTCCTAATCTATTCTTTAGAGTGTGAACCTTTCATTTCTGTCTTCTTGTTTGCCTTCATTGCTGTCACTACAGATGGTAACTTGAACTTGATTGTGCTAGGACTATGCCTTTGGAAGTGGGCAAACACTGTGATTCTGGCTGGTGTATTGGTGCAGGCTGCCCACCTCCTCTGCCCCTCCAGAAAGGTGTGAGGATTTTTAGAAGGATTAGAATAAGTACTCTATGCCCCCTTTCTGAAATTAAAATGTAATCAGTGTTGAAACCTATCCCGAAGCTGACCACCTGAAGTGTGTATCAAAAACGAGTGAAAAGTCTTATTTAGGGGAACAAAAGAAAGCAATTATCAGAGAGAACTTAAAACAACCAGAATACAGTGTACAGGTATAGAATTCACATTCTCTACTGATGCCACTACACTGATGCCATTTTACTCAGAATATATCATAGTTATGTTTAGTAAAATTCAATCATTTAAAAACAAATAAATAAATAAAGTGTAGTATTTTACCTTCTTGGAGCTAAAAGAAGTTTTATATAGTTTTAGAAGATAGGACTAGAAATTTTGGCAAGTAAGATAGAAATTTCTTGGGTCTGTGTTAACTAAAAGATTTGCTATGAACTAGGCTTGATTCTGAAGTTTAATCCCTGTCTTAGGCATGACCACAAAATATGTCTTTATAATGCTAAGATAAAAAGAGAAGAGCCTGTGGGAAGGAGGAACCAAGAAATGAAGTGATTTTTCCATTCTCTCCTCCATTTCCTCCCCTGCCCCAGCATTTGGAGAGGATGACAAGGCGTAAGGGAAGTTTGGCCCTTTGAGGAAAGGTAGATGCTTGTGATTTACCACACATTTGCACAGCATCTGGCCATGGGGTGTCAGACCAGCCTCCTGCATGGTCGTTGGAGGGATGGATTCCTGGGAAGAAGGCTTGTGGTGTTGGTTCTGAGAGAGCGGTTCCTCACCAGCACTATTGTGTCCATCCTGCTGCCCAAACACAGTGTGCCTCCATCCTGGTGTTAATGGCTCAGGATTTGGTTTTATTCTGCAGGTTTTGGTTTTATACTGATTTTCCTCCAGGAATTCAGGCAGCAGTGTTACTGCTTCTTGTACAGCAAAGATCCTGAGGGGCGTGGGGTCTGTGTTCACACCTCATGTGTCCTCAGGGGCGTGAGCAGTCTAGGGTCATCTGCTGTACCCATTTGGAGGAAAAGAAAGATTAGATGAATTGGACTTGATTATTCTTTTGAAAGTGATCAGCTGTGACTGAACTGCAGATTTCAGCCTCAGTTTGTCAAATTACGTTTGTGTCATTTTTATTCTTATGCCCTAAACTAGTAATTTTTCTTAAATTGTTTGGATTCTAACAAAAAGTCTGCCAAAAATTTGGGTGAGTGACATCAGTGTTGACAGTTCATCTTATAGGATACTTTTTTGAGGACCACAAAAAGCAGAATGACAATATATCATGATATCAGAGTTGAATATTGTATTCAGAAACATCATTTTACTTCATTTTGTTGCAATGCAGTTTATAGTGTTTGTACCTATGAGATTATGGAATACCATGAATCCAGTTCAAAAATCTAATGTGGTTTTTTTTTTTTATTTTAATGAATGATGAACTAGGATAAGTGTCTTGTGAGAATAATATTGACTTAGATGAGTGGCTCATTTATGGTGCTGTTTGGTTCTTGGAATATCACCACTCTAAGTGAACATGCTCTTGAGTATGTCACTGATGCTCTCTTTCTGTAAGATAAGTAATATTGTCCCTGACTTACAGTTGAAGACTCATACCTTCAAGGGTGTTAGAGAACCCAAGACACACCGCTAGTGAGTCTAGCTCTGTGTCCTCTGGTTTCAAGGTGAGACCCAAGTCTTTGTGTCAGGTGTGGCTGGCAGAGTGTTTCTTGAATTGAGCTGTAAGTATTTATTTTACAATAAAGTATTTGTAACTTTGCCCTTTTCAGAGGTAGTGCCTTCTCTTCTTCCTCTGAGTAGTTACACCACTTTAGTTGTAGTGCCCCTGGGATGTGCCCTATTTGGGGTGAGTGTAGTCCATAGGGAAGCTGGACATTAGCTGGGGGGTGGGGGAGTATTTTTTTAATGTCTATTTTTGAGAGAGAGACAGAGCATGAGTGGGGTAGGGGCAGAGAGAGAGGGAGACACAGAATCTGAAGCAGGCTTCAGGCTCTGAGCTGTCAGCACAGAGCCCGATGTGAGTCTCAAACCCACAAACCACAAGATTATGACCTGATTTGAAGTTGGATGCTTAACTGATTGAGCCACCCAGGAGCCCCTGGGACTAGGTATTATTAAGCCACAGTCCCTACGCAATTCAGGGCAACTTTGAAAGTGAATTTTCTCATTTGTAATATGAGGCCCTCAGATTTATTTTTGTTTTTAAGTTTTATTTTAATTCCTGTTAGTTAACATACAGTGTTACGTAAGTTTATGTGTACAATATACTGATTCAACAATTCCATACATCACCCAGTGCCCATCATGACAAGTGCACTCCTTAATCCCCATCACCTATTTCACCCATCCACCCCTCCTGTAACCATCAGTTTGTTCTCTGTAATTAAGAGTCTGACTCTGGGTTTACTCCTCTTTCCTTTTTCCCCCTTTATTCATTTGTTTTGTTTCATAAATTCCACATATGAGTGAAATCGTATGGTATTTGTCTTTCTCTGAGTAACTTCTTATATATATGTGTGTGTGTGTGTGTGTGTATGTTGTGTGTACACACACACACCCCACATCTTCTTTATCCATTCATCAATCAGTGGACACTCAGCTGTTTCCATAGTTTGTTTATTGTAAATAATGCTGCTGTAAACATAGGGGTGCATGTATCCCTTTGTATTAGTGTTTTTGTATTCTTTGGGTAAATACCCAGTAGTGCAATTGCTGGATCACATGGTAGTTTTAACTTTTTGAGGGACCTCCATACTGTTTTTCAGAGTGGCCGCACCAGTTTGCATTCCCATCAACAGTGCGAGAAGGTTCCCCTTTCTCCACATCCTCACCAACACCTGTTGTTTCTTGTGTTGTTGATTTTATCCATTCTGACAAGTGTGAGGTGGTATCTCATTGTAGTTTTGATTTGCATTTCCCTGATAGTAAGTGATATTGTACATCTTTTCATGTGTCTGTTGGCCATCTGTTTGTCTTCTTTGGAGAAATATCTGTTTGTGATTTCTGCCCATTTTTAATTGGATTATTTGCTCTCAGGCCTTTGAGTTTTAGAAGTTATTTATATACTTTAGATACTGGCCCTGTATCAGATAGGTCATTTGCAAATATCTTCTCCCATTCTGTAGGTCACCTTGTAGTTTTTTGTTGATTGTTTCCTTCACTGTGAAGAAACTTTTTATTTTGATGTAGTCCCAGCATTTTACTTTCGCTTTTGTTTTCCTTGCCTCAAGAGATATACCTAGAAAGAAGTTGTTACAGCCAATGTCAAAGAGCTTATGGCCTATATTTTCCTCTAGGATTTTTATGATTTCAGGTCTCACATGTAGGTCTTTAAACCATTTCGAATTTCTTTTTGTGTATGGTGTAAGAAAGTGGTCCAATTTCATTCTTTTTGCATGTAGCTGTCCAGTTTTCTCAACACTGTTTGTTGAAGAGACTGTCTTTTTCTCATTGGATATTCCTTCCTGCTTTGTTGAAGATTAGTTGATCATATAATTGTGGGTATATTTCTGGATTTTCTATTTTGTTCCATTGATCTGTGTGTTCATTTTTGTGCCAATACCATCTGTCTTGATCATTACAGCTTTGTAATATAGCTTGAAATCTGGAATTGTGATGTCTCCAGCTTTGCCTTTCTCTTTCAAGATTGATTTGGCTATTTGAGGTCTTTTGTGGTTCCATACAAATGTTAGGATTGTTTGTTTCAGCTCTGTGAAAAGGCTGTTGCTATTTTGATAGGGATCACATTGAAAGTGTAGATTGCTTTGGGTAGTATAGACATTTTTAACAATGTTCTTCCAATCCATGAGCATGGAATGTCTTTCCATTTCTTTGAGTCTCTTGGAGGCAGCGTATAGAGAGGTCTTGTTTCTTTATCCATTCTAACATGCTTTGTCTTTTGATTAGTGTTTAGTCCATTTACACTTAGAGTAAATGATGGATATGTATTTACAGCCTTTTTTTTTTTTTTTTTTTTTTTACTCATTTTTTCATTGTTCCTGGGGATTTTCTCTGTTCCTTTCTAGTGCTTATCACTTTTGGTCTTTCCTTCCCACTCAGAGAGTCTCCAATATTTCTTTTAGGGCTTGTTTAGTGGTTTCGAACTCTTTTTAGTTTTTGTTTGGGAAACTCTATCTCTCCTATTCCGATGATAGCCTTGCTGAATAGAGTATTCTTGGCTGCAGATTTTTCCCATTCAGCACTTTAATATATCCTGCCACTCCCTTCTGGCCTGCCAAGTTTCTGTGGAGTGATCTGCTGCTAACCTTACTTTGTCTTCCCTTGTAAGTTAGGGACTTCCTTTGTCTTGCTGCTTTTAAGATTTTTTTCTTTAGCATTATATTTCACAAATTTAATTATGCTATGTTTTGGTGTTGGCCTACTTTTGTTGATTTTTGATGGAGCTCTCTGGTTTTTAAAGCCAAAATTTATGAATATTAGTCCTCTTATGTGAGCTCCCTGGTGCAGAGGTCTTTTTCTCTGTCCATTTTGCACACTCAGTTCCCTCTTTTCTGTGGGCAGCCTCCTTCTGCCTTTCTGACCATTGTAACATTTCAGATGTAGCTTCTTCTCTGTATTTCGATATGGAGTTTGTTCCCACAGTCTTTGGTTAGCTCTCCATCTTACTGACTTGGAAGTGGGTCATATCTCATTGAAAACATGAGATGGGGTAAGCGCAGGGTCCTCCTCCTCCACCATCTTTCCTAGCTCCTGAAACCTTTAGATTTCACTAACAATTTGCATGTTTTTCTTTTGAAACAGTAGAACTTATCAAGCAAAAACCTAACATGGAATCCCAGCACTTAAATGCAAATTTGAGGAGGAGTTAGGAAGAGGATATATCTGGTCTGATGATCAAAATATGCCCCTTTCAAGTGTGATTGGGGTTGTAAGGGTGGGCACAGGACAGGCACTTGGCAGTGCTTCCAACCTGGTCAGTGTTTTATTTGAAAATTGTTTTCAGTTTTCATACTTTCTGTTTTGGGGTCCTAGGACACCCACACATTTTGATTCTCCGGAAGAACTCACAGGCTCACTTGTACTAACAGCTATAGTTCATTATAGCAAACGGATGCAAAACAGGATCGGTAAGGGAAAAAGATGCATCAGGTGTGATTGAACTGGGCACAGGCTACCAAAGTTGTCCTTCATGGGGGTTGCTTGGGATGTGTAGTTTTTCTGCCCAGCGAAGAGAGGTCCACTCAGATCCTCAGGTCCAAGGCTTTCACTAGGGCTAGGTACATAGGAATATGCCACCTATGTTGACCGTTCATAGTTACTGAAACCCCAGAACCCCCAGAAGGAAAAGAGCCCATCATAAATCACTGTTTGTACATATAACCTAAACAAGTTTATATAGCATGGTTAAGTGCCCTAGTGGTAGAAAACAACCTTATTGTGCACAGGCACCCCAATGTTTATAGCAGCGCTGTCAACAATAGCCAAAGTATGGAGAGAGCCCAAATATCCATCGATAGATGAATGGATAAATGTACACAGACACACAGACACACACTGGAGTTTTATGTGGCAATCAAAAACAATGAAATCCTGCCATTTGCAATAACGTGGATGGAACTACAGGGTATTGTGCTAAGCGAAATTAGTCAGAGAAAGGCAGATATCATAGGACTTCACTCATATGTGGAATTTAAGATACAAAATAGATGAACATAAGGGAAGGGAAGCAAAAATAATATAAAAACAGGGAGGGGGACAAAACATAAGAGACTCTTAAATATAGAGAACGAACTGAGGATTGCTGTAGGAGTTATGGGTGTGGGGAAGGGCTAAACAGGCAAGGGGCATTAACGAGGACACTTGGGATGAGCACTGGGTATTATATGTAGGGGATGAATCACTGGATTCTACTCTGAAATCATTATTGCACTATACGCTAACTAACTTGGATGTATATTTAAAACAAAACAAAACAAAACAAAACCCTTATTAGTTGGTAACAATCCAAAGGATGAATTCCCAGGAATTACAAGCAGGCCTGCTGTGCTTGTTCTTCAGAATCCTCACTTTTCTGATGTGGTTTTCAGTGTATGTAGAGGAAATATTTAAGACAATGATTAAGGGGGCAGGAGGAGGATACAGGGAACCTAAATGGAAGTGAGATTGGTACACTTCAATCAAAGTGATAAAATGTTGGTAACAGTGGATTATGATTAACTTATACAATGTATAAGACCTAGAACAACCACTAAAACATCCGTGTGAAGAGATACTCTTGAAACTACTATAGGTCAATTGCAGTGGAATTCTAAAAAATGTTTAAGTGACTCAGAGGAAGTCAGGAAGAATGAAACAGACCCTACTTAGATATCAATAATTACATTATGTGTAAATGTCCCAAATGTAAGTGAGACATCTAAATACAATTAAAATACTGAGAGATAGGCAAAGTGGAGTTAAAAAGTTGATTAAGCAAGACATGCACTTCAAATTAATGATACAGGTAGGTTGAAAGTAAAAAGATGGATTAAGATATACCATGCAAACATTAATCAGAAGAAAGGAGTGATTCTATTAATATAAGATAAAATAGAGTTCAAAGCAGAGAATATTAATCCGGGACCAAGAGGAACATTACATAATAGGGTCAAACCACCAAGAAAATAAGGCAGTCCTAAATGTTTGTGTACCAAACAATAGAACTTCAAAATACTTGAGGCAAATACTATACTAACATGGGTGAAAGAAGAAATGAACAACTCCACAATTATAGTTGGGGAATTCAACATTTCTCTCTCTTAGTCATCAGTAGACAGAAAATCAGCAACAACAAAGAAGTAAACACCATCAAGCAGCAGTAAATTATTGACATGTGTAGAACACTCTACCCAACAAGGGCAGAACATACATGCTTTTCAAGTGCCCCTGGGGCTTCCCCCCAGATAGACCATATTCTGGGCCATCAAACAAACCTCAAGAAAATTTTAAAAGAGTTGTTTTTTTTTTTTTTTTTTTTTTCAACGTTTATTTATTTTTGGGACAGAGAGAGACAGAGCATGAACGGGGGAGGGGCAGAGAGAGAGGAAGACACAGAATAGGAAACAGGCTCCAGGCTCTGAGCCATCAGCCCAGAGCCTGACGCGGGGCTCGAACTCACGGACCGCGAGATCGTGACCTGGCTGAAGTCGGACGCTTAACCGACTGCGCCACCCAGGCGCCCCAAAAGAGTTGTTTTAAAAAGACAACCAAACTAAATGAAATACAAATATATCAAAATTTGTGGGATGCACCTGAAAAGTGCTGAGAGGGAAATACACAGCACTGAATGTTTATTAGGGGTCTCCCGGCTGAGTGTTCAATCTGTGTTCTTAGACAAGCTTGGAGGTCTCCTCCTATAAGAAACCACCCTGATATCCTTTCTCACCCATTCTCCCTGAAAGGGCTGCTGTCCCAGCTCCCCATGTGTCCCTGAGATCAGTGTTTGCCCCAGATGTCTCCACCAGGAGACTGGAAACAGCTCCAAAGAGACAGCAATGAGGATGTATTTGTTTCTCATTCCAGGACCTTAAACTGGCACTTTGATAAATCTTTGAAACCAAATGGCTTTGTTTTCTTTTTTCTGTTTTAGCAAGCTTGCTTGTCATGTTTTTATGTTGAAGATATAAATACCAGTAAGGGCAGTCTAATAAATTCTCTGGAATTCTCCATCTTAAGGGCATGGTGTATTGAATGCATCTTTGGTGCAGCAATTTTTTCATCTTGGCTTCATAGTGACCACATTGAAAATTCTGGAGATTTCATCAAGCCCTTATATTCTTTGTCCCTCAGGCTTTGAACTTGGCCTACTCTAGCATTTATGGCAGCTACCGAAACTTTGTGGGGCCTCCGCACTTTGAGGTCATCTGCCGGCTGCTTGGCTACCAGGGCATTGCAGTGGTCATGGAGGAGCTGCTGAAGGTCGTGAAGAGCCTGGTATGTTTTCCTCAGTCTGCTTCCTTTTCACAGTGCAGTGTTCTGCACCCAATTCTTTTTATTATTTTTTTTTTTTTGTTCCATTTATTTTGGGGACAGTGCAAGTAGGGGAGGGACAGAGAGAGGGGGACAGAGGATTTGAAATAGGCTTTGCACTGACAGGCTGATAGCAGCAAGCCTGATGTGGAGCTCGAATTCAAAAAACGAGAGATCATGAACTGAGCCATGGTCAGATGCTCAACTGACTGAGCCACCCAGGTGCCCCTGCACCCAATTCTAATGTGGGGAGGGGGGTTTTCCACTCCACTGAGCAATTCTCGTATACCAACTGGGTGTCCTATAATTCAACTCAATTATAGCACTGTCTACTTTGAAATAGCATGAGTTCCTACAGATTAAGGGCTCTGACCCACAAGACTGCCCTACCCTCACCCCCACTAGTTTCAAGTCTAATTTGTCACCTGTGCCTCTGACCCACTGGCTGTAAATCATAGGTTTCTATAGCCCCTCCTTGAGTTCAATTAATTTGCTAGAGCAGCTCACAAAACTCAGGAAGCTGGTTTACTCTCTAGATTACCAGTTAATTACAAACGATACAAATCCACAGCCAATGAAAAGATAACATAGGGAGAGGTCCTGAAGACAGGAGCTCCTCTCCTTGTGGACTTTGGAGCCCCTCATAGTGGCCTGTGGACCTGTTCTGGTTCCCAAATCTGTAAGCTCCCCAGACCCTACCCTGTTGGGGTGTTATGGGGGTTTCAGTATATAGCCACAATTGATTAAATCTCTAGCCTTTGGTGACTAAATTGACCTCCAGCCCCTTCTCCTCCCCAGAGGTCTGGGGGTGGTACTAAAAATCCCAAATCCAACCATGGGGTTGTTTCTCCTGGCAGCCAGCCCCCATTGGTGGGTGGGCCTCCAAAAGTGACCTTAATAACGTAATAAGAGATGCTTTTTTTTTTTTAAATCTTTTTCACATTTATTTATTTTTGAGAGACAGAGTGAGACAAAGTGAGAGTGGGGGAGGGGCAGAGAGAGAGGGGGACACAGAATTCGAAGCAGGCTCCAGGCTCCGAGCTGCCGGCACAGGGCCCGACGCGGGGCTCAAACTCACAGAATGTGAGATCGTGACCTGAGCCACAGTCGGATGCTCAACCGACTGGGCCACCCAGGCGCCCCATAAGAGATGCTTTTAAGGCTCTCAGGATAATTTGAAGGTTTTAGGAGCTCTTTGTCAGGAATAGATACAAGACCAAATATATATTTATTATAAATCACAGTATCACACATAACCTTAAATTTTCTGGGGTGGAAAAGCCAGGGGTCCTTCCTCTGTGGTGTTTAGCACCACTTTTGACCATATGTAGTTTGATTTCTCTCCCATCTATCTTCCTTTTTTCTTTTTTTTTTTTTTTAGTTTCTTTTTTTTATATTTAAAATTTTTATTTTAATTTCTCCCCCAACTTTCTTAATTCAAGAGAATAGGTCCATGTTATTTTAACTAATTCGTAGAAAAAGTTAAGGGGTGCCTGGGTGGCTCAGTCGGTTAAGCCTCTGACTTCAGCTCAGGTCATGATCTCATAGTTTGTGGGTTGGAGCCCAGCGTTGGGCTCTGTGCTGACAACTCAAAACATAGAGCCTGCTGCAGATTCTGTGTCTCCCTCTCTCTTTCTGCCCCTCCCTTGCTTACTCTCTGTCTCTCTCAAAAATAAATAAACATTAAAAAAAATTTTTTTTAAAGAAGTTACGTACCAAAATATAGCTTTCTTATAAAGGACACTGCTGTTGCCCAAGGGAACCATAAAGGCATTATGGAGAGACCATATTTTAGTTGGCAAGCATCTGGGTAGGGACAGTTGTATGGAGAGGCCCATTTCTGATTGTGAAGTAGGAGTTTTCTTAAAACACAGATCTCCAGGAAACATTTATACTGGGGGATATGGAGGAGAGTCTTTTGGCCACGAGGAGTTCAGAGCTGTCTGTGGGGTAGGCCTGAGCAAGAGGCAGATGGGCTCAGCTGTGAGGCAGTGGTGTGGGCAGGGTCCCGCTGCTGTTCAGACTTCTGTTGCCCAGTGATAGCTGGTTGTACCTGCAAGGCTGATGATGTGCGCCCCTGTCCTGGGTGCTAAGGGTTAAACTGTGAATAAAGGATTCAGACACTCATCTGTGTAACTTCAGATTGAGGTCAGAAGTTCTATGCAGAAGTATTTTATTTAAGTCTTTTTGCAAAGAGAAAGTGAGAGAATGATACATGTAGACTAACATGGATTTAGTTTTCTATGTTCTATTTCTGTTAATTGAGAAAGAACTTTATAAAATCTTAATCTTTAATCTTTTTCCATTATTTTAATAAACTACCTGTGATTAAGCCCATTTCTTTAAAATTTTTTATCACGAAATAGAGACTTTCAGGTATTTCCCATGCTTAAAGCTGAATTAATGGCCACATAATTAAAGTAGCAGTCCATCAAGGAGATGATATGATCATTAACACAAAGCAAAACCTGACAGAATACTAAGAGGTTGACAAAATATACAACCTGTTTGGATCAGAAATCAATTAAGAATATATAAAAGTTGGGTCTTTTGGCACAGACATGAGCCCATGACCCACTCAGTCACTGCTGGGACCCCCAGCTAGAACCTCTGCCCCAAAACACATAACTTGTAAGGTGTTAGGCACATGAGGTGACATGGTCAGTGTTGCAGCTACACCAAATCCGTCAGAGGAATACAGAAACTGCCCCATGAGGATGTCACTTCTTCAGAACCACCACACTCACCACAGATGGATACAACTAGAGCTCCTTGCCCTCCCACTGTCATACCTCAGGCCACTTGTCTCCTGAAAGAAGAATTGTGTTTTAGAAGATGCATTTAGTTACTCCTGTAAAGTCACTCTGGTGGAGGTTGTTTTCTTTCTGTGGATAGGATTTCCTTTCCCAGCCAAAGTGATTCTCAGTCCTGGTCATTACCATGTGTTTTACTAACAGACTCCCTTTTAGAAGCCCCACGCACCACTCACAACCTTTGAGACAGTGGCAGCCAGTGGCTG
Source organism: Lynx canadensis (assembly GCF_007474595.2). NCBI lineage: Eukaryota > Metazoa > Chordata > Mammalia > Carnivora > Felidae > Lynx > Lynx canadensis. Next base: position 27,784,259 of record NC_044308.2, on the reverse strand, counting down.
ATGCAGCCTATTTCTCCTACAGCTGCAAGGCACAATCCTGCAGTACGTGAAGACGCTGATGGAGGTGATGCCCAAGATCTGCCGCCTGCCCCGTCATGAATATGGCTCTCCTGGTGAGTATGGGCACCTCCCCAGGAGTGCAGTACAGAAGGGACAGCATAAACATTCAGACCTCAGTGCAGGATATCAAGTCAGAAATTACTGATAAGGGTAGGATCTCCTTTCCCCAGGTGGGAGGAGGCCACGAACCTAATCAAAGCCTGGTTGTTTCCAATGGAACAAACAAACCAGCCTTTCTTTTGGGAGCAGGTGTGTTGGAATCATCACACTTGGGTGAGGAAGATATGGGGGAGAGGGGCAATGCCGCCTAATCACTGATGGGTGATGGGGCTCTGAACTCTGAACCCCTGACTCTTGCACAGCACTGGGACCTTGAAGATTACCAACCAGGGAAGGACAGGGAACTCAGCTTCCAGGTCCAACTGCCCTGGGGATCCTTGCAAAATGGCAGTTGGTACCTGACAGTTGGGATGAGGGGTTTGAAAACTGTTAAGTCTCCAACTTTGTTCTTCGTAGAGTTGTTTTGGCTATTCTAGGTCTTCTGCGTAACCACGTGAATTTTGGAGTCAGCTTGTGGACTTTTGACTGGGTCAGCATTTGAATGTATAGATCAAATTAGGGAATATTAGCTTTCTTTCCAGTGTTTATGCCTGGTGTCTTTTTGTGCCTTATCACAATGTGCAGGATCTCCAGGACAGTGATGAAAATGTGTGGTCTTGCTCTGGGGCTCAGAGAGAGAGAATGCAGGTTCCACCACTGAGACTCATGACATTAGCTGCAGGGCTTTTGTAGATGTACTTTAGTAGATTAAGTACATCCCTTTCTACCTATGCCTGAGAAGGGATAATGAATTTTATAAAGACCTTTTCTGCCTCTGCTGGAGATGATGATGTGGTCTTTCTCCTTTATTCTTGTAATGTGCATCCTCAGAAGATACAGGGTTGACAGAGAAAGAGGTTTTGGAGCTGAGTCCCAAGGCCCAGGTGATGGACAGGCTACTGTTGCAAGGAAGATGTTGGGGTCAGGGGACACATGGCCATCTCCATAGCAGGCACGATGGCAGTGTCAGAGGATGTTTCATGACCAGCACAGATGCTCCCAGCCGTAGAGCCCAGGCTGTGCCTCCAACCTCCCCAGTCCCCTTACTCACTCTCTGCTACTACAGGCATCCTAGAGTTCTTCCACCACCAGCTGAAGGACATTGTTGAGTATGCGGAGCTGAAGACCGTGTGCTTCCAGAATCTGCGGGAGGTGGGCAATGCTGTCCTCTTCTGCCTGCTCATCGAGCAGAGTCTGGTGAGTGCTCAGCCTAGCCAACCCCCAGGCCATGTAGAGTTATTCCCCATAGGTGACAGAAAAAAGAATTTTTTAGAGGCTTGATTTATTGGGGTTATTTAATGGGGGTAAAAAGGGAGTAAGTGTTACAAAGCACCATTTTTTTGTGTGTGACTATTTAGACTTTAATTTGAATTTGTTTCCTGCAACTGAAAAACAAAAATGCAGTGTAGTTCATCATTTAAGAATGTTCTACTATGTGAGCACTGTGGAAATATTTTAATATGTAGTATTTGCTATACCTAAACAAACATGGGACATGTATGTAAGGATATAAAGCACTACTGCCCAGGAGAGCTGTTTGCATGATGGAAAATTCTATATCTGAGGCTGTTGAGCACTTGAAGTGTGGCTTAGCGTGACTGAAGAACTGATTTTTAAGTTTGGTTGAATTTTAATTACTTTATGTTTAAAAAGCTACATTAATGTCCCATGACTATTGTGGTGGATAGCATAATAGAGCAAATTCTGGAAGCTTACTATTACTGAGAAATTGCACAGGGGGACACCTGTTCTCTCCACTGGTTGCCTCCTTGTGGCGTCATTTAGCCTGTCTCTCAGTCCCCTCATGACAACTGACCATTCTGAATTGGAAAACCTAGTGACTGTAACATACACACTCTTGTGGCCTTACTCTAGTTTTCTCTCTGTTGTGACTAAGGAGGTGGGCATCTTCGTTTGTTGCTTGTTTTTCCTATTCTGTTAAATCCTCATTGTGTCTTTTGCCCATTCTTCTCTAGCTTTTATAGAAGCTCCTTGTATATCCTTTGTGTTTTACATGCATTGCAAATACTTCTCCCTGTTTGTCAAGGTGTCTTTTCACTCTGATAGTGGTGATTTTTTTTTTAATAAACTGGTGCTCTTAATTTGTTTTTTTTTTTTTTTAAGTTTATTTATTTTGAGAGAGAACATGTGCAAGTGGGGGAGGGGTAGACAGAGGGGAAGAGAATCCCAAACTGACAGCGTGAAGCCCAACACAAGGTTCAAATTCACAAACTGTGAGAAATCAGAGTTGGATGCTCAACCAACTGAGACACCCAGGCAACCCCCTTTTCATATCTTTTTGACAAAGTTCTTTCCTACCTAGGGAATCATAAAATACTCCCTTATATTTTCAACTGAAGATTTTAAGTTTTGTTTTCTAGATTTAAGTTTATAATCCTGGAATTGGTTTTTGTGTGTGATAAGAGTGGATGAAGTTTCTTTTTTCTCTGTGGAGCTATTCAGTTGTCTCTCCTCCAGTGGCTGAAGAACCCCTCCTTTCCTTTATAATCTGCAATGTCACTGTCATCTGCCATATTTCTGTGGATGCACTGGTCAATGTCCAGGCTTTTGCAATGTCCTTTCTGCAGGCCTTCATGCATTGGTCATGTTTATGTCCATGGCATAACAACACATTGTCTTATTCCTGATAGCTCTCACTTAAGTCTTGCTACCTGACAGGACATATTTCCTTACCATATTCTTCTTCAAGGGTATGTTGCCTCTTCATACATTTTTGCTTTGCTTAAAGTATCGGTTTGCCAAATGTACTGAAAAAGCATGACATTTCAGTGTTAATTGTGTTGCATCTCTATACCTATTTGGGGAGATTTTTTGCTGTGTTGTTTCTTTTTTTTTTTTTTTTTTTTTTTTTTTTTTTTTTTCAACATTTATTTATTTTTGGGACAGAGAGAGAGAGACAGAGCATGAACGGGGGAGGGGCAGAGAGAGGGAGACACAGAATCGGAAACAGGCTCCAGGCTCCGAGCCATCAGCCCAGAGCCTGACGCGGGGCTCGAACTCACGGACCGCGAGATCGTGACCTGGCTGAAGTCGGACGCTTAACCGACTGCGCCACCCAGGCGCCCCATGCTGTGTTGTTTCTTAAAGGAGTCTCTTGTCTTCAGGACCTTGGGAGCTTGACAGAGGCAGGGTCATGCTTTAGAGTGACCGGGACCAGGGTGTCTATATACATTTCAGGCCATGGCAGCCAGACTACCATACTCTAAGGACTGAGCCACTGGATTGGCCACTTTACACCTAAATTTAAAAAAAAAAAGAAAAAGAAAATACATTGTCAGAGAGTCCAGGGTTGGATGTGGATACCTCCAGGAGCTGATGGCCTCCCATTAGGACCTGCATCTTTTGACTTTACCCTCTGTTACTGTATTCCTGGGTAGACCCTTTCCATGTGTGACACAGAGGGGGAACCCCAGGCCATCTGCAAGTCAGCATGGACTCTGAGTGAGCAGCCCCTCATATGCTATCCTCTTCCACAGCAGGAGTGACAGCATGAGGTGGAGGACCCACCAGAGTCACTTGGTGGGCTGGGCAATTCTGCAAAGAGCAGGTAGGCTGCCTGTAGAGGGAGCAAGCAGCTGATGTCCAGGGCAGCCTCGCTCCAGGAACATATTAGGGAGAACTGAATCTTATACTACAATATTTTGTGAATTTTTGACAACCAGATAAGCTAAAAAGAATTATTTTAAATCATAATCTATCATGAAGTTTAAATATTTAATATAGGAAGATTCCCTTCATGTGTGACTTTTCCTGAACACATAGTGCCACACAGTATAAAGTGCCATCTCTCTCATCCATATGTATCTAAACCTGAAGGTGCGTTTTAGTCACTGGCGTTGAGTTATGGCAGGGAGCCCCAAGTTTTACTGAGGGAGGACTGCCTTAGAGAATTGACATTAGTTACTGGCAGAGAACCATTAGAAGGCTGATTTTTCTCCTGATCCAGCTGTGCTTTTAGGAAATACGATAAATGGTCAAAACCTTTTCTTCACCTACAAAATAGAACATGTCCAGGAGGTCTTATACGGACATAAAAGAATTATAGACCCACTGGTGTTTGATGCTGGAAGGACAGAACTCATCAAGTAAAAGGAACAGTCCATACCCATTTTTAGGGCAACAGTTGGACATTTGTTGGCTTTTGGTTGGAGTGTGAGAGTGTGATGCTGTATTAGAAACTTAAAACAGAGAAATTGGAAACCCATGTGATCTTTGCTGCCTAGATCCCTAAATTATGCCTGTTGCAAATCTCTCAAGACTAGCAAATCCCTTCTGAGACTTGTTCAGCACTCTTAAAGACCTCACCACAATCCAGTGGGGATTGGTGCCTCAGCAGTGGAAGAATCCCCTGGGCTTCAGGTGCCTGGTGAGTGCTGGGTCTCTAGCAGCCAGTTGACACAGCTCCCCTTCGTTCTCTCCCTTCTGAGACTAGGCCTGTATCTCAAGTGTATACTCTTGTGCTTAGTTCCTTTGAGTGACAAGCATAGTATTGGACACTGAGAAAAGATGTTAATTAGTAGTTGTCAGTTGACTTGAAAGCAAACTTTGGCTTATGAATGTATGAATATTTCTGAAACAATGAATAAAAAGACAATCATCTACAGTTTAATCATGTGCAGTTTTGTTTTTCTTTTTTTTTTTTTTTAAATTTTTTTAATGTTTATTTATTATTGAAAGACAGAGAGACACAGAGTGTGAGCAGGGGAGGCACAGAGAGAGGGGGAGACACAGAATCCGAAGCAGGCTCCAGGCTCTGAGCTGTCAGCACAGAGCCCTATGTGGGGCTAGTACTCACAAACTGTGAGATCATGACCCGAGCCGAAGTTGGTACCTTAACCAACTGAGACACCCAGGTGCCCCACAGTTTTGTTTTTCATGGCAGATTCTGTGACCCATGCCTGAGGCATAGTGAACACCATGCATGGCTCTCTTCTGGACGTGGTAGCCCTTCCCTATAAAAATGCCTGTCACCACCCTTCCTCAGGCCCTTTGCTTACTGTCACCCCTTCACTTCTCCCTTCTCCAGATCCCCTTGTCAGTGCACCTTGTGGAAGTGGTGAGAAGCCACATGTTCTGTGTTGGGCACGTCTGCTCCCAGGTTCAGTCCCAGATAGGAATTTTGTGGTGTTGGCTTTTGTCCTGTTGGAAGTAGGAGGTTATATTTTGCAGTATGTCCACTAGGGGAGAATTTCCCATGGTGGAAGGAGGTATGGCTGTTGTTCTCAATCTGTCTCAGATGATTATGCCCAAGTCCCATCAAACCCAGGGGCAGGTTTGAAGACGCTAGACACTGATCTCTTCTTAGTGGTCTCTCCAAGGAAGGTGGTAAAAAATAAGTTTTGGTATTTGTGTAGGTTCTCACTATTATAAATGGAGGTATTAAGGGTGAATCAGATTGTCACATTAGAAAAGTGGGGTAACTGTGACCCAACTGCCAAGGCAACAAGTATTTGGGTGGGGGCCTCCAGGGCCTGTCCATATGTGGCCATGCAGTAGTTGTCCCAGTTGGCACCAGGATTTGATTCAGTAACCAAAAATGTTGATCTTTTTTATTCTGAATTCATGCATTGGGTAGATACATGTAGCTTCCTGAAGTTTGTTTGTTTCATTCTATTTTCAAATTCTGCTCCTTAAACCCAACCTGGGTAGTATTGTTTTGGTGTTTTTTAGTTTGTGCATGTGTGTCTAATAAACTTTTTTCCTTTTTATTTCTTTCTTTTTCTTTTTCTTTTTCTTTTCCTTTTCCTTTTCCTTTTCCTTTTCCTTTTTCTTTTTTTTGTTTCATATGTAGAATTTACTGATTCATCACTTAAATACAACACTCGTGCTCATCAGTCATCATTAAGTGCTTTCTTAATACCCATCACCCATTTAGCCCATCCCCCTGCCCACTTCCCCTCCAGCAGCCCTCAGTTTGTTCTATATACAGACATGTATACAATGGACATTTAGGCTCTTTCCATAGTTTGGCTCTTGTTGGTATTGCTACTATAAACATCAGGGTGCATGTATCCCTTCAAATCACTATTTTTGTATCTTTTGGATAAATACCTATGAGTACAATTGCCAAATCATAGGCAATTCTAATAGATCAGTTCTATTTTTAGCTTTTTGAGGAACCTCCGTTCTGTTTTCCAGAGTGGCAGCACCAGTTTGCATTCCCACCAACAGTACAAGAGGGTTCCCATTTCTCCGCATCTTCACCAACATCTTTTCTTTCCTGTGTTGTTAATTTTTTTTTTAAGTTTGCAAATGCTTTATTCTTTGTTTTACTGAAGACTATAGCCTGAGAAATGGCCTTTTAAGATTGCTCTGAAGAACTTTGAACCTTGTTAGCTACAGGGGAATATATGTATATATATATATATATATATATATATATATATATATATATATATGGGAAAGGATATACATTCTTTTTTTTTCTTTTTTTTCTGCTCCTTTAATAGGATTTTTTTTATTTTATTTTTTATTCTTTAAAATTTACATCCAAATTAGTTAGCATATAGTGCAACAATGATTTTAGGAGTAGATTCCTTAGTGCCCCTTACCCATTTAGCCCATCCCTCCTCCCACAACCCCTCCAGTAACCCTCAGTTTGTTCTCCATATTTATGAGTCTCTTCTGTTTTGTCCCCCTCCCTGTTTTTATATTATTTTTGTTCCCCTTCCCTTATGTTCATCTGTTTTGTCTCTTAAAGTCCTCATATGAGTGAAGTCATATGATTTTTGTCTTTCTCTGACTAATTTCACTTACCATAATACCCTCTAGCTCCATGCACGTAGTTGCAAATGGCAAAATTTCATTCTTTTTGACTGCTAATACTCCATTGTATATATATATACACACGCCACATCTTCTTTATCCATTCATCCATCGATGGACATTTGGGCTCTTTCCATACTTTAGCTATTGTTGATAGTGCTTCTATAAACATGGAGGTGCATGTGTCCCTTCGAAACAGCATACCTGTATCCCTTGGGTAAATGCCTAGTAGTGCAATTGCTGGTCGTAGGGTAGTTCTATTTTTAAGTTTTTTGGGGAACCTCCATATTGTTTTCCAGAGTGGCTGCACCAGCTTGCATTCCCACCTGTGTTGTTAATTTTAGCCATTCTGACAGGTGTGTGAGGTGGTATCTCATTGTAGCTTTGATTTTTATTTCTCAGATGATGAATGATGTTGAGCGTCTTTTCATGTGTCTATTAGCTATCTGGATGTTTTCTCTGGAAAAATGTGTGTTCAGGTCTTTCCATTTTTTTACTGGATTATTTGTTTTTTGGGTGTTGAATTTTATAAGTTCTTTATATATTTTGGATACTAACCCTTTATCAGGTATGTCATTTGCAAATATCTTCTCCCATTCTGTTGGTTGCCTTTTAGTTTTGTTGATTGTTTCCTTTGCTGTGCATAGATTTTTATATTGATAAATTCCCCATAGTTAATTTTTCCCTTGCCTTTAGTTAGAAGTTGCTCTGGCCGATGTCAGAGAGGTTACTGCCTGTGTTCTCCAGAATTTTGATGGTTTCCTGTCTCATATTTGGGTCTTTCATCCATTTTGGATTTATTTTTGTATATGTTATAAGGAAGTGGTCCAGTTTCATTCTTTTCCATATTGCTGTCCAGTTTTCCCAATACCATTTGTTGAAGAGACTGTTTTTTTTCCATTAGATATTCTTTCCTGCTTTGTTGAAGATTAGTTGACCATATAGTTGTGGGTCTGTTTCTGGGTTTTCTGTTTTGTTCCTTCAATCTGTGTGTCTGTTTTGTGCCAGCACCATACTGTCTTGATGACTACAGCTTTGTAATATAGCTTGAAATCTGGAATTGTGATGCCTCCAGCTTTGGTTTTCTTTTCCAGGATTGCATTGGCTATTCAAAATCTTCTGTGGTTCCATAAAAATTTTAGGATTGCTTGTTCTAGCACTGTGAAACATGCTGGTGGTATTTTGATAGGGACTGCATTCCATGTACATTGTTTTGGGTAGTATAGATATTTTTTTTTTAATTTTTTTAATGTTTATTTATTTTTGAGACAGAGACAGACGGGGCCTGAGCGAGGGAGGGTCAGAGAGAGAGGGAGATACAGAATCCAAAGCAGGCTCCAGGCTCTGAGCTGTCAGCACAGAGCCCAACTCGGGGCTCGAACTCATCAACCGCGAGATCATGACCTGAGCCAAAGTCAGATGCTTAACCGATTGAGTCATCCGGGCACCCCAGTAGTATAGATATTTTAATAATGTGTGTTCTTCCAATCCATGACCATGGAATGTTTTTCCATTTCTTTGTGTCATCTTCAATTTCTTTCATCATTGGTTTATAGTTTTCAGAGTACAAATCTTTTAATTCTTTGGTTAGGTTTATTAGGTATCTAATTCCTTTTGGAGCAATTATAAATAGGATCGATTCCTTGATTCCTCTCTCTACTGCCTCATTATTGGTGTAGAGAGATGCAGTAGATTTCTGTACATTGATATTGTATCCTGCAACTTTACTTAATTCATATATCAGTTCTAGCAAATTTTTGGTAGAGTCTTTTGGGTTTTCTACATAGAGTATCATGTTGTCTGCAAATAGTGAAAGTTTGACTTCTTCCTTGCCAATTTGGATACCTTTTATTTCTTTGTGTTATCTGGTTCCTGTGGCTAGCACTTCCAGTATTATGTTAAGTAACTGTCTTGAGTGTTGACATCCCTATCTCGTTACTGACCGTAGAGGAAAAAGCTCTCAGTTATTCCCCATTAAGGATAATATTAGCTGTGATTTTTTTCATAGATGGCCGGTCTCTATTATGTTAAGTTCCCTCTAAACCTACTTTGTTGAGGGTTTTCAGCAAGAATGGATGCAGTACTTTGTCAAATGCTTTTTCTGCATCTATTGAGAGGATCATATGTTTCCCATCCTTTCTTTTATTAACATGGTGGATCACATCAATTGACCTGAGAATATTGAGCTCCCCTTTCAACCCTGGAATAAATCCCACTTGATTGTAGTGAATGATACTTTTAATGTACTGTTGGATTCGATTTGCTAGTATTTTATTGAGAATTTTTGCATCGATGTTCATCAGGGATATTGGTCTGTAGTTCTCTTTTTAAGTGGAGTCTTTGTCTTGTTTTGGAATTAGGGTAATGCTGGAGTCATAGAATGAGTTTGGAAGTTTTCCTTCTGTTTCTATTTTTTTGGATAGTTTGAGAAGAAAAGATTAGCTCTTCTTTAAGTATTTGGTAGAATTCCCCTGGGAAGCCATCTGGCCCTGGACTTTTGTTTGTTGGGAGATTTTTGCTTACTGATTCAATTTCTTTGCTGGATATTCTTTGCTCAAGTTTTCTACTTCTTCCTGTTTTAGTTGTTGTAGTTTCTAGGAATTTATCTATTTCTTCAAGATTGCCCAATTTGGGGGCATATGATTTTTCATAATACTCCCATAATTTTTTGTATACATATGGTGTTGGTTGTGATTTCTCCTCTCATTAGTGATTTCATTTACTTGGGTCGTTTTTCTTTTCTCTTTGGTAAGTCTGGCTAGGGGGTTACCAATTTTATTAATTTTTTAAAAGAAGCAGCTCCTGGTTTCATTCATCTATTCTGTTGGGGGGTTTTTTAGTTTCTATATCATTGATTTCTGCTCTAATCTTTATTATTTTCCTTCTGCTGGCTTTAGGCTTCTTTTTTTTTTTTTAATTTTTTTTTAACATTTATTTATTTTTGAGAGACAGAGAAAGAGCACAAGCAGGGGAGGAGCAGAGAGAGAGGGAGACACAGAATCCAAAGTAGGGTCCAGGCTCTGAGCTGTCAGCACAGAGCCTGACACGGGGCTTGAACTCACGGACTGCGAGATCATGACCTGAGCTGAAGTCAGCTGCTTAACTAACTGCTTAACCAACCCAGGCACCCCAGGCTTCATTTTTTTTTTTTTTTCTAGCTCCTTTACATATAAGGTTAGGTTGTCTATTTGAGATTTTTCTGGCTTCTTGAGGTAAACCTCTATCGCTATATACCTCACTCAGGACTGCTTTTCCTGCATCACAAAGGTTTTGAACCATTGTGTTTTAATTTTCATTTGTTTCCAGGTATTTGTTTAATTTTCAATTTTTTTAAAAATATTTTTTTAATGTTTTAAAATTTATTTTCAGAGAGAGAGAGAGAGAGAAAGAGTGCGTGAGTTGGGGAGGGACAGAGGGAGAGAGAGAAAGAGAGTCCCAAGCAGGCTCTACGCCATCAGCGCAGAGCCTACTGTGGGGCTTGATTTCACAAACCGTGAGGTTATGACCTGAGCTGAAATCAAGAGTCGGTGCTTAACTGACTGAGCTACCTAGATGCCCCTCATTTATTATTTTTTTTATTTCCTGGTTGACCCATTCATTCTTTAGTAGGATGTTCTTTAGCCCCCATGTATGTGGTCTTTCCAAATTTTTTCATGTGGTTGACTTCAAATTTCAAAGTACTGTGGTTTGAAAATAGGCATGGTATGATCTCACTCTTGGTACTTGTTGAGACCTGACTTGTGACTCAGTATGTGATCTATTCTAGAGAATGTCCCATTGCACTTGAATAGAATGTGTTTTCTACTGCTTTAGGATGGAATGTTCTGAATAGGTTTGTTAAGTTCATTTGGTTCAGTGTGTCATCAAAGCCATTGTTTCCTTGTTGATTTTCTGCTTAGATGATTTGTCCATTGTTATAAGTGGGGTGTTGAAGTCCCCTACTATTCTTGTATTACTGTTACTGAGTTTCTTTATGTTTGTTATTAATTGTTTTATATATTTAGCTTCTCCCAAGTTGGGGCCATAAATATTTACAATTAGTACTTCTTGTTGGATAGACCCCTTTATTATGATGTAGTGCCCTTATTCATCTCTTTGCAGTCAGTCGTTTAAAATCTAGTTTGTCTTGGGGCGCCTGTGTGGCTCATTTGGTTAAATGTGCAACTCTTGGTTTCGGTTCAGGTCATGATCTTGCATTTTGTGGGTTCAAGCCCCTCATCAGGCTCCATGTTGACAGTGCAGAGCCTGCTTGGGATTCTCTCTCTCCTTCTCTCTCTGCCCCTCCCCTGCTTGCTCTGTCTGTCTCAAAAATAAACTTTAAAAAAATCTTTTTTTAAATCTAGTTTGTCTGATAGAAGTATGGCTACTCTGGCTTTCTTTTGACATCCATTTGCATGGTAAGTGTCTCTCCATCTCCTTACTTTCAATCTGCAGATGTCTTTAGATCTACAATGAGCTATGAAAGGCAGTTGTATAGATGGGTCGGGGTTTTTTTTTGTTTTTTTAATCAGTTCTGACATCCTTTGTCTTTTGATTGGAGCATTTAGTCTATTTACTTTCAGGATAATTATTGATAGATATGAAGTTAGTGCCATTTTATTAATTTCTTTTGTCTGTGTTCCTTTTTAGTCTTTGTCAATTTTCTTCCTTCATTCCACTTGAAGAATCCCCTTTAATATTTCTTGCAGGGGGTGTTTAGTGGTTACAAACTCTTTTAGTTTTTGTTTGTCTGAGAAACTCTTTATCTCTCCTTCTATTCTGAATGATAGCCTTGCTGGCTAGATAGTATTCTTGGCTGCAGATTTTTCCCATTCAGCACATTGAATATATCATGCCTTTTTCTTGTCTGCCAAGTTTCTATGGACAGATCTGTTGCTAACCTTATTTGTCTTCCCTTGTAAATTAAGGACTTCTTTTGTATTGCTTCTTTTAGGATCTGTCTTTGTCTCTATTATTTGCAAATTTAACTACAATATGTCTTGGTGCTGGCCTGCTTTTGTTGATTTTGATGGGAATTCTTTGTGCCTCCTGGATTTGGAGGTCTGTTTCATTTGTCAGATTAGGGAGGTTTTTGGCTATAATTTCCTCAAATGAACCTTCTGCCCCCTTCTCTCCCTTTTCCTCTGAGACTCCTATGATATCAATGTTATTACATTTTATGGAGTCACTGAATTCTCTATGTGATCCATGATACTTCTTTCCCTCTTTTGTTCTTCATTATTTCCCATAATTGTATTTTTTTATGTTACCTATTCATTCCTCTGCTTCTTCCATCCTTGTCATTACATCCAAGCAGTTTTGATAATTAGTTACTGCATTTTTTGATTTTGGTCTGATTAGTTTTTAGCTCTTTTATCTCTGTGGTAAGGGACTCCCTGGTGTATTCGATGATTTTCTCAAGCTCAGTTAGTTATGATTGTTGCTTTAAGTTCTGGATCAGGCATATTACTTATATCTGTTTCGATTAGATCCCTGGCTGTGACCTTTTCTTGTTCTTTCTTTTGGGATGAATTCCTCTGTCTTGCATTTTTTCTAGTTCTCTGTCTTCTTCTGTGTGTTAGGAAAGCCGTTATGTTTCCTGCTCCTGAGAGTTAATGGCTTTATGAAGAAGAGGTCATATAATGTCCAGGGCCTAGTGTTTCAAGAAGTGTCTCTGGTGCATATTTTATGCACTGTGCTGCTGTGTTACGGCTGCTCTTTCCTTCAGGTCAGTTCTCTGCAGTTTCTCCTTGCCTGCGGTGGGGAAAGTCTGGACCATTGCCAGAATATAGCAACTTTTAACTAGGTGTGCTCTTGTCTGCTTGTTAAAAGAGACTGGATTCTATTTCCACTAGAGCTAAAGCTTTGTAGAACTCCATGGTCCTTAGACATAGTGTGTGTGGGAATTTGTGCTGGTCTTCTGGAGAATAGGCCAGCGGCGCTGGTCCTTAGGCATACTTGCCCAAGAGAAGCACTACCAGCATAGCACAGGAGGGTGGAGCTTGGTGTAAGCAGTTTAGGAAGCCAGTATTGACGCTGTGGTATTTACTGAAGTTAGTTTATGCTGAGGGGCAGGGGAGGAAATGGCTCCAGCCAGCTCCTTTGTCCAGAGAGGGGAGTTCATGCTTGTTTCTGTTCAAGAAGCCCTCCCAGAGGAGGAAGCAGTTTCTCCTTGTGTGTCCCAAGCATCCTTCAGATTGCTGCTTTCACACTGTCTGGGTCCAAGTTGCTTGCCTGCCTGGAGCAGTGCAGTATACTTTGAGTTCTATCCCAGCCAGGCCAACTGAGTTTTAAAACTCCAAACTTTAGGGACCTAGCATGGCGGAGATCTGCACTCATCCCCTTGAGGAGGGTCTTGCCACACCAGGACTGATGCAGGTTTGTTCCAGAAGGATAGTTGTACAAAGTGCAGGAGGATGGGGTTTTAAGTAAAGTACACTAAAGAGCCAGTGTACAGGTTAGCCACCCTCAGCAGGTATCCCTGGGCCTATGCTGAGGTGTGGGGGAGGGAAATGATGCCCTCCACTCCTTTGTCCCTAGAGAGGCAATGCCACCTCTCTCAGATGCGCTCCAAGAAGGAGGAACGGTCTCTCCCAGCTCGGTCCACGGGATCCTCAGATCATGCCTTCTGCCTCCTGTCTTCTCTACAGGAGCACTGCAGCACCCTCAGAGCTTTATACTAGCCACACAATGGACCAACACTCCAGTCTTTGAGCCCCACTGGTTGCAGAAACTCAAGAAAATCAGCCTCTCGGGGCGCCTGGGTGGCTCAGTCAGTTAAGTGTCCGACTTCGGCTCAGGTCATGATCTCGCGGTTCGTGAGTTCAAGCCCTGCGTCGGGCTCTGTGCTGACAGCTCAGAACCTGGAGCCTGTTTCAGATTCTGTGTCTCCCTCTCTGTCTCTCTGACCCTCCCCCGTTCATGCTCTGTCTCTCTCTGTTTCAAAAATAAAACATTAAAAAAAAATTAAAAAAAAAAAAAGGAAATCAGCCTCTCTTTTTTTCCTAGTCAGTGGCTTTGAGGAAGTGTTTTCCTTGTGTATGCCTCAAGGCCTGTGTATACCTTGTGTATGCCTCTCTCTTGCCTCTCAACGACCAGGGCTCCCTCCTCTCTGCAGCACCCATGATCTGTTTCTTCCCCAAACCATGTCTCTGCACCTCCTACCTCCCTTGAGGTGGACTCTTCTCTCCCTCTAGTTGTGCAGTTTGTTCTTTCAGTCCTTAGATCGATGTCTTGGGTATTCAGAATGATTTGATATTTATCTAGCTATGTTCGAAGTACGAGACAAGCCTAGGGACCCCTGCTACTCTGCCATCTTAGCTGTGCCTCCATTAAACTTTTTATTTTAGAATAGTTTTTTTTTTAATTTTAGAATAGTTTTGATTTTAGAATAGTTTTCATTGCTTATTTGTTTTTAATGGTAGTTTTTATAGTTTTTAACAATAGTTTTTATATTTATAGTCTTTAGTTTTTATTGTTTTTATAGCTGTTCTTTGCTTGTTTGTTTGTTTGTTTGCTTTGGTTTGGGGGCAAAAATTTGAGCTCATTGGCAATAACACCTGGAAGCAGCACAGCTGGATGAACCACCTGTCTTGAATGGTATTGCTGGCCTGTAGGCTACTTTACTGCCTGCACAGCTCTCCTTGTGTGTGGCTCTGCCTCCAGCATCCTACCTGGTAGCTATGGTCCCTTGTCAAAGTTTCCCATCCTCCATCCATTTCCCTGAGTACTTTTCTTGCAGTCAGTCAGCTTCCAACTGACCCCCTTACACTCTAACCATTCACTCATCTCCTCATTATTGTTTTCACTCGACAGTGAATATATCCTGGAGATCACTCTACATTTCTTATCTTTTTTGAGCTGCACATTATTCCATTGACATCACACTCCATTATGTGTTTGCGTACCATGCAATCATCATCTGATCATGTCCCTTTTTTTTTTTATCTTGTTCTTCTCTCCTCCACACCTTCTTCACCTAGAATAGAAGGCCCAAGCGAACAGGTCCTGGGTGCACTGGCCCAGAGGTGGCTTCTACTACATATATTCTGCATGAAGAGCTCATGCTTTGGTGCTGGCCTCAGGAATAGAAGGCAGAGTGTGGAGGGGTCAGTCTCCTGGTTGAACAGGTCACAGCTAACTGGCTGCTGCACTAGATTTATGTTAGGTGACCATAGGACACTCACTTGTAAGTACAGAAAGTCTTATCTTCCTTTTCTTGGTCTTACCTTTGCCATCATCTGGGGAGGTCCTTGGAAGGGAAAATAGCATCAGTTGGTATATGTCTTGACCTTCTGTTAATAGTTCTTTTGTTTAATAATTTTTTTTAATTATTGTAGAATTATAAGATTTTAAGATGGGTATACAGGAGAAGGTTCTGTGGAGAGCCTGATGTAGATTGAGAGAGAGCTTACTCACTTCTTCTGCCTGCCCCATGGTGAACACACCAATCTTAGGGACCCTTTTTTGTGGTTTAAGAGCCTTCAGTCTCTGGAAATAAGCCCTGTTCTTGACCACCTTTAGATTCGTGGTGGGTTTTTAGTTCTGCAACTCTTGTGATATTAGAAGTAAACTCTACCTCTACACTGCAATATTCTGGAGAATGGGTCTTCTTTTTATTACCTCTTTAAAAGAGTTGTGTTCCAAAAGCAGGTTCAAGATGACTACTCAGAACTTGGTTTGGGTGCAAGAATGATGCTGCCTTTCTTTCTGCCTCTAGTGCTGCTCACAGAGGAAGCACCTTCCTCCTGTCTATGCAGTGGTGTCTTGTTATAACGTCTTATAACTCAGTTACAAACTTAAGAGGCAGGTAGCAAAAGTAAATAAAATTTGAAATTCAGTTATTCAGGTGTACTAGCCGCATGTGGCTAGTAACTAAATGTATAGCACAAACAATACATTTCCATCATTCCAGAGAGTTCTGCTGCACAGTGCTGATTAGACTATTTATTTTACACTAAAATGGCAAAGATATAGATTTTGTTTTCAGCACCAGACTTCTGTCTGTCTTTGCGGTGAGGTAAACTTCCTAATGCAACCTTCTGTTCCTTTGCTGTAGTCTTTAGAAGAAGTGTGTGACCTATTGCATGCAGCCCCATTTCAGAACATCTTGCCAAGAGTCCATGTGAAAGGTGAGTTTCTGTGCCTCTGACCAGGGAGTCCAGATTGCCTATGCAGTGTTGAGTGGTGACACGTGGTCTTTGTGACCAGAGAACTCAGTGCTAGTTTTGTTTGAGTTTGGTCCCTGTTCAGTCATAACTGAAGGTAACTGGAAATGTAACATAGTTAAATTAATATTGAATAATTGAAATATTTAAGACTAAAACGGTATATCTTGGATGTGCTTCAGAATAGCAGGGGACGTTGAGTATCTATGAAACAAGAGTGGCACGAGTTGATCCTCATTATAGCAAATGGGTACAGAGAGTTTTTGTACTATTCTTTGATTTTGATTACATTTATAATTTTTAGTGTTTAAAAAAATGAATGTTGAACAGAAAATCAGTTCTGTCATTTTGAGTTAAAATATCAAATGAACCAGTTTTCTAAAACAATGTTCAGAGAATCTATGTGTATAATTTTAAGGAATCTTCATGTGTTTCTTTGACAAAATTAAACTTCAGCAATCATTTTCCATGCAAAGGAACAGAAAGTTAAAAAAAAATTAAAATATTTTTTTCTACTGCAGAGGGAGAGAGACTTGATGCCAAAATGAAAAGACTAGAATCAAAGTACGCCCCACTGCATCTTGTCCCTCTGATTGAAAGACTGGGGACCCCTCAGGTAATGCATACTGTGACAGCTGTCACTGTGGCAGGTTTGGTATCCACATCAAACCACTGGCACGGCTGGGGCTTCAGAACACAGGTTCTGGATGACCCACCCTGGAAGGTGTAATGAGGTTGGATGGGTCCTCTCAGGCCTCAGTGTTTCCAGTGGGGTTTGTAACTGGACCTTGTCCCAGGATGATTGGGAAGTTTAAGTGAGCTAACATGTGCAAAGGGCTTAGGACATCACCTAGCATATAAGATGTACACAGTAAATGTTACTTTTTTGTGTGGTCTGTCCTTTCATGAAGAAGGCTTTTTTCATAGGTTTTTAATAACAGAAAGTGGGAGTCTCCTATAGGAGGCAAGGTGTCAGGGTAGAGTTCCATGATTTTATATCAGCTTAAGCTAGAGCTGGGTTTCATAGTTGTGGCACTGTCCCCAGTTTGGATCAGATAATTTTTTGTTGTGGGGGCTGTCTTATGAATTGTAGGATGTTGAACAGTATCCCTGGCACAACAGCCTCATGGAAATATAGCATAGAAGCAGCAGTGTGAAAAACACCTGAGGCAAATGAAAAGGAGAGTAGTTTACTCATCTCAGAGCGCATCTTGGAGGGATTGAGATCCTTGGAAGATTTCTCCAGGAACAAGGGAGCTGGCAGGCACCATTTCCATCCTCTGCCCCCAGCATAAACTCATGGCCACCTTCAGTATAGCCAGCACCATGTTGACACTTACTGCCTAACTTGCTAACATTGCTACCCCACTCCCCGCTGTGCTGCAGCAGATCCACGCCCTCTAGACAGGCTCACTTCAGTCCCAGTATAGCAGGAACCCCCTACAGAGGACTGGTGCTGCACAAACTTTGCTAATACCACCAAATACCAGGCTCCCCTGCCCCTCGCCATTACAACTCCTCCCCTCCAATATGCTCTTGGCCAGAGCCCATCCAGGGCAGTGCCACAGGCCTGGCAGTGTGCAAGTACCTTGACAAGGGTCAGTGCCAGTCCAGAATGACTCTTACCCTGGACAGAGGGAAAGATAACCACACACACAAGTCAAACGGTGGGCCTAGCAGTTGGCTGGGGGCAGACAACCAGTCTGGCTGCAGGCCCTGCCCACCAACGAAAGCTCAGGGGACAGTACAGGGAAAGCAGCTGTAGTTTGGTGCTACTGCATCTCTGGCAAACACCTAGTCTGACTCAACTCAAGCCCTAGGCAGCATGAGACTGGCCCATTAACACCACAGGGACCAAGCAAGTACCCACAATAGGCAAAGAGCCACTGCAGACAACTGAAGGAAAAGCTCAGCCACAACAGCAGGACATGCATAACATATATAGGAGACACACCTTAAGTGGCACTACAGGACCTCTTCATAAAAGCTACTTCTTTCGAGAACAGGAGACATAGCTGATTTTCCTAACACATAGAAAGAGACACAGAGAGTTCATTCCTGGGATGCAAGGGTGGTTCACTCACCACTAATCAATCAGTGTGATACATCAGTAAGAGAAAGGATAACAACCGTATGATCATCTCAATAGACTTAGAAAAAGGATTTAGCAAAGTACAATATCCATTCCTGATAAAAACCTTCAACAAAGTAGGTTTAGAGAGAACATACCTCAACATAATGCAGACTTTATATAAAAAACCCACAGTGAACATCATACTCAATGGTGAAAAACAGAACTTTTCCCCTAAGATCAGGAACAAGACAGGATGTCCACTCTCACCAGTTTTATTCAACTTAGTACTGGAAGGCCTAGCCATAGCACTCAGGCAACAAAAAGAAATAAAAAGCATCCAAGTTGGTAAGGAAGAAGTAAAACTTTCATTATTTGCAGATAACATGATACTATATATAGAAAACCCTAAAGACTCCATCATAAAACTACTAGAACTAATAAATGAATTCAGTATATTCCCAGGATACAAAATCAATGTACAGAAATCCATTGTACTAATCTGTACACTAATGAAGCAGCAGAAAGAAATATTTAGACAATCCCATTTATAATTGCACCAAAAATAAGATATTTAAGAGTAAACTTAACCAAGGAGGTAAAAGACCTGTACTCTGAAAATGATAAAATATTGCTGAAAGAAAGTGAAGATGATAGAAACAAATGGATAGATATTTCATGTTCATGGATTGGGAGAATAAATATTATTAAATATCCATATTAGCCAAAGCAACCTACAGATATAATGCAATCCCTATCAAAATACCAACAGCATTTTCACAGAACTAGAACAAAGAATGGTAAAATTTGTGTGGAACCACAAAGAAATCCCAAGTAGCCACAGCAATCTTGAGAGAAAAAAAACAAAACAAACAAAAAAGCTGAAAGTATCATAATTCCAGATTTAAAGTTATATTCCAGAGCTGTAGTAATCAAACAGTATGGCACTGGCACAAAAATAGAGATCAATGGAATAGGATAGAAAGTCCAGAAACAATGCTTCAATTATATAGTCAATTCATCTTTGACAAAGGGGGAAAAAATACGAAATGGGAAAAAGATAGTCTTTTCAACAAATGGTGTTGGGAAAACTTGACAACTACATGCAAAAGAATGAAACTAGATCACTTTCTTATGCCATATACAAAAATAAATTCAAAATTGTTTAAAGACCTAAATGTGAGACCTCAAACCATGAAAGTCCTAGAGGAGAACAAAGGCAGTAATTTTTCTGACATTGGCCATAACAACATCTTTCTAGATATGTGTCTTGAGGCAAGGAAAACAAAACTATAAAAATAAACTATTGGGATTTCATCAGAGTAAAAAGTTTTTGCATAACAAAGGATATAACCAACAAAACTAAAAGGCAAACTGCTGAATGGTAGGGGATATTTGCCAGTGACATCCGATAATGGGTTAGTATCCAATATATATAAAGAACTTATACAACTGACACTAAAAAACCAAATCCAATTAAAAATGAGCAGAAGACTTAAACAGATATTTCTCCAAAGAAGACATCCAGATGGCCAATAGACACATGAGGAGATAACATCACTCATTCATCATCAGGAAATGCAAATCAAAACTACAATGAGATATCATCTCACACCTCTCATAATAGCTGAAAGCCTAAACACAAGAAACAATAAGTGTTGGCGAGGATGTTGAGAAAAAGGAACTTTCTTGCACTGTTGGTGGCAATGCAAACTGGTGGGTCCACTTTGGAAAACAGTATGGAGGTTCCTCATTAAATTAAATAAATAGATAGATAGATAGATAGATAGAACTATATCTAGGATCCAGTAATCGCACTGCTGGGTATTTACCCAAGGAATACAAAAACACTAATTTGAAAAGTTAAACGCACCCATTTTTATTGCGATATTACTTAAAAAAAGCAAGTTATGGAAACAGCCCACATGTCCATTGATAAATGAATGGATAAAGAAGATATGGGGTGTGTATGTGTGCATGTATACATATATACATATACATATATATGTATATGTGTGTGTGTATATATATATATATATATATACACACACACACACAGTGGAATGTCATTCAACCATCAAGAAATGAAATCTTGCCATTTGCAACAATATGGATGGAGCTAGAGTATAATGTAAGTGAAATAAGCTAGTCAGAGAAAGGCAAATACAATGTGATTTCACTCATATGTGGAATTTACAAAACCCAACTGCAGAGAACAAACTGATGGTTGTTAGAGGGAAGGTGGGTGAAATAGGTGAAGGGGATTAAGAATAAAACACTTTTCTGAGGACACCTGGTTGGCTCAGTCAGTTGAGCACCTTACTTAGGCTGAGCCTTGTGAGTCTGAACCCCTCATTAGGCTCTGTGCTGACAGCTGGGAGCCTGGAGCCTGTTTCGGATTCTGTGTCTCCTTGTCTGTCTCTGCCCCTCCCCTGCTCCCCATTCGTGCTCTCTCTCTGTCTCTCCCGCTTTCTCTCTCAAAAATAAATAAATACACTTAAAAAAAAATAATTTTCTTGGGGCGCCTGGGTGGCGCAGTCGGTTAAGCGTCCGACTTCAGCCAGGTCACGATCTCGCGGTCCGTGAGTTCGAGCCCCGCGTCGGGCTCTGGGCTGATGGCTCAGAGCCTGGAGCCTGTTTCCGATGCTGTGTCTCCCTCTCTCTCTGCCCCTCCCCCATTCATGCTCTGTCTCTCTCTGTCCCCCAAAAAATAAACGTTGAAAAAAAAAAATTTTTTTTTTTAAAATTTTTTTTTTTTTTTTTTCAACGTTTATTTATTTTTGGGACAGAGAGAGACAGAGCATGAACGGGGGAGGGGCAGAGAGAGAGGGAGACACAGAATCGGAAACAGGCTCCAGGCTCTGAGCCATCAGCCCAGAGCCCGACGCGGGGCTCGAACCCACGGACCGCGAGATCGTGACCTGGCTGAAGTCGGACGCTTAACCGACTGCGCCACCCAGGCGCCCCGAAAAAAAAAAATTTTTTAAAAAAAATAATTTTCTTGATGAGCACTGAGTGGAATAGTTGAATCACTATATTGTATACCTGAAACTAATATGACACTGTCTGTTAACTACATTGGAATAAAATTTAAGAAAAAATTTTTTAGAACACAGTATCCCTGACCTCTGCTGACTAGATGCCATTCACCTCACCCCAAGCTGTGACAATCAAAAATGTCTCCACACATTGCCACATGTCTTCTGAAGGCAAAATCACTCCCAGTTAAGAACGGCTATAGTAGACAGTTCTCCTAGACTGAAGTATATTTAATCTAGTAAGACATATATGTAATAGCTGACATATTTATGTTGCTGATGCTTATTTCTAGAAGTCCTCTTCTGCAAATTAGGATAGTTTTCAAGTAAGTCAGAAATAAATCTGGGTAGTTTGGTTTCAGCAGTGAGCCTGCCATGGCTCATAACATTCCATCCTTTCTGCAGCAAATTGCAATAGCGAGAGAGGGGGACTTGCTGACAAAGGAACGTCTCTGCTGTGGCCTATCTATGTTTGAAGTCATCCTGACTCGGATCCGGACCTTTCTGGACGACCCTATCTGGCGTGGGCCTTTGCCCAGCAATGGAGTCATGCATGTGGATGAGTGTGTTGAGTTTCACAGACTTTGGAGTGCCATGCAGTTTGTCTACTGCATTCCTGTGGGAACACACGAGTTTACAGTCGAGTAAGTGTACTCAGTGGATGGGAAAAGTGGGAACAAGCTGGTGTTAGGCTCACATAGAAGACTACATTCCTCTGGAAGTGGACTAGAAGTTTTTCAAGTTGCTTTAAAGCTATTTAAGTGGAAGTTCTTAATGCTCAAGAGGTGACTCGGGGTGAAGTTTCTAGGTGTTCTCTGAACCCATGGAAACTTAAGTAAGTTAAGTTTTCTTAACTGTGCGTTTTCTAGATGGGGGTGTCCACAGCTTCATAGAATCATTGTTCTTGGAGGGTCTGTGATCTGAAAGAAGGTTAGGAAACAGCGTGCCAAAGGAACTCAAAAGAGACTTTTACCAAAAAGGACACGTCATCTGCTGCTTGGCGTTCCCTTCCTGGCCTGTTCCCAGTAGATCCCTTGGTCATTGAATTCTGGACACAGAGTTGTAAAAGACTTTATAATTGTTTGTTGATTGCTTGTTGTCCTTGTTGCTTCTTATTTCTAGGCAGTGCTTTGGCGACGGGCTCCACTGGGCTGGCTGTATGATCATTGTACTTCTTGGGCAACAGCGGCGCTTCGCTGTCCTGGATTTCTGCTACCATCTACTTAAAGTCCAGAAACATGATGGCAAAGATGAGATTATCAAAAATGTGGTATGTGGAAGAGAATCTTCCACTATGTGGAAGTTTCACAAAATATTTACTAAAAGTTATTGTTCTGGGAATGTTTTTCATCCCAATACATAAGGTGACACCAACTGAAGCTTTCTTTTCCAAAATGAATCTAAATATACTTGCTAAGTAAAGCAGTCAGGCAATTCAAATAGTAATTATTCCATTTTCTTTCTCTTTTTAGGGTACTTAGATCTGCTTCATATTATACAGCCTTATAGAATCTGCATTTTTAGATTATTGGCGTATTATTCCAGTTTCTGGCTTCCTTTGTTACAGTCAAAATGTGTGTGGTTTGTTTTGTTTTGTTTGATTTCTTTGTTATGACTGCTCTTTAGGCCTTTTTCCCTTTGTCATTTTATGGATTCTTTGTAATTCTAGAAAATACTCAGCCATTATCTTTTCAAATATTTTAGTTTTCTTCCATTCTATTTTCTTTTAGGACTGCAGTTACTTACTTGTTAGATATTCTTCTGGTTTCCATATCCCTTATCCTGTTAGTTTTCTAATTAGGTTCCAAATCCACAACAGATTTCCACAGGCTTAGTGGTTTAAAACAACACCCATTCTCTCACAGTTCTGTAGGTCAGAAGTCTGGGTACAGAATGACTCAACTGACTTTATTTATCATCTCAAGGCCAAAATTAGTGTGTCTGTAGCACTGTGTTCCTTTCTGGAGCCTCTGGGG
Organism: Lynx canadensis; assembly: GCF_007474595.2. Lineage (NCBI taxonomy): Eukaryota > Metazoa > Chordata > Mammalia > Carnivora > Felidae > Lynx > Lynx canadensis. The sequence goes on along the minus strand of NC_044308.2, from coordinate 27,761,083 downwards.
ATGAATCTGCTTCCAGGCTCATTCAGGTGGTTGGCTGGTTGCAGTCCCTTGCAGTTAGAGGACCAAGGTCCCCATTTCTTTACTGCCCATTGGCTTAATCCTTCTACTTTCCACATGAACCCCTCCAGCCAAGGCGGGTCAAGTCCCTCCCATGCTTCCAATCTATCAACTTTCCTTTCTGCTATATCTCCTGCCTCTACCTGAAGGAAGTTCTCTGCTCATATGATTAGGTTGGATTCACCTAGAAAATCCAGGGTAGTTTCCCCATTTTAAAGTCTAATCTTAACTACATTTACAGTCTCTTTTGCCATGAAAGGTAACATTTTCATAGGTTCTGGGGATTCAGGCATGGACGTCTTTGAGGGGCTACTCTACCTTCCGTATCTCCCATTTTCTTGTCTCTCTGGGCTGTTCCCAGAGTACTTTATTCAGTTATCTAATTCATTCAGCTGTGTCTAATCTGCTGTTTTTAGTTTTGAGAAATAGTAGTTTATTTTTAAATTTTTGATTCGGAGGATGCCTGGGTGGTTCAGTCGGTTAAGCACCTGACTTGATCTCAGGGTCATGAGTTCAAGCACAGCATTGGGCTCCACACTGAGTGTGAATCCTATGTACGTACATATATACATACATACGTGTGTGATGCCTACATATATGCACACATACATACATACATACTTACAAGTTTGATTTAGTTCAAATCTTGGTGGTAATTGATCATTTTATCTTCTTCACTGAATTTTTCCCTTTTTTTTTTTACACATTTGATGTATTATATTTTTTAATTCTAGTATGTGAGGCCTCAAAGGTTATCTCAAATTCTGAAATGTTTTGTGTGTTAGGTTTTTTATTTGCCAGCTCTTGTCCAATTGAACTTAATTTGGATTGCTTTTCTCCCAAGATATTTATTTGCTTCTCATCTCCACAGGCTGTTACCAACTTGGGGCCACATTAGCCTAATTAAAGGGTCCTGGCTTCATGGGGAGTCTTCAGGTGTAGCCCAGCTTGCTTACAGCCCAGGCCATCTCCTCATCTCACTGCTGCTGGTGGCATCTGTCCCTGAGGAGGTCCTGGCTTCTGCTTTACTTCCTGCATAGACAAAACCTGCAGTGCTTTTTAAAGTTTCTTCCTGTGTGTGTGTGTGTGTGCATGTGTGTGTCTGTCTGTGTGTGTGTGTGTGTGTGTGTGTGTGTGTTTTTATTATTAAACCAGGAGGATCTATCAAAGTATCCTGTCTATAATAACTGGAAATCTAAAACTTGTATTAGATTACTGGTCTTTCCCCACTGAACATGTTATCTTCATCTTTACATCACCAATTTTTAGCACACAGCAGGTTCTTAATACCTGTGTGTTGAATGAATAGGTCTAAGTTGTAAAAGTAAATCTACTATCAGTAGTATGAAACCAATAGAGAAATGTATTTAAATGCAAAATACATTCATTGTCCAATAGGTACATTACAGAGATGTGTGCTAGTAGTTTGCTATAATTTTTGAGAAAATGTGAAAATTCTGACATTTTGAAACATGAAGAATAAATGTACATGTTTTAATAATAAAACATCCTAATTTTAACTGTTGCAGCCATTGAAGAAAATGGTGGAGAGAATTCGCAAGTTCCAGATCCTAAATGATGAGATAATTACTATCTTGGACAAGTACTTGAAGTCTGGTGATGGAGAAAGCACACCTGTGGAGCATGTTCGCTGTTTTCAGCCACCTATCCACCAGTCCCTGGCCAGCAGCTGAGGACATGTACATCATGTTTTTGAAGAGTCCCAGTACTGACTGCATTTAATAACTCTAAGGGCATGTTTTTCTTTCCATAAACTATTTAGTAAGATTTTTAGTGACTATTTTTCAGTATCTCTGTGCCTGTTAAAGGGGGTACTTTTCAATTTAAAAGCTTAATTTTATAAAATTATTTTTCTAGACTAAAATTGTATATGCCTTTGGTAATTAGAAAGTCTGAGAATATTAGCTGCTAATTGTTGCCATCATGTTCTTACAGAATTATTTTGCATTTTTCTATGGAATGTTCCAACAACTAGCTATGTCAAAATGCTGCTGAGTTCATCCATATATTCCTTAGCAAAGGATCAGTAATGTTTGGGGAAAGATTTATGGACTTAAGAAACTTAATACCAGCTCATTGTAATAAAATCCACTACCAATTAGAATTAAACTTAATGCTTATTTAGCTTTTGTTTAGGGATTTTTCTGATGGTCTTTTATGAATAACCTTTTCTAAGTCATTGTTCCTTTTTTTGTGTCAGTGTTTCAGAAAATAGTGAACTTGATTCCTCTGCTTCTACTAAATCCAGTTGTGACAGTCTAATTTGTAAGGTATGATTTAAAGGTTACAGAAATCAAACTAATAAAACTTAATTGTGTTCATTCATTTAGTGTTGTTGATAAGGTTTTGGAGTGATGGGGGTCTGGAGCCAATGGCCAAGAAAGAATTCTTGAGACATCTTTGGTGCAAAAAAGTGATTCTGTTGGGGTGCCTGGTGGGTCCATTGGTTAAGCGTCCAACTCTTGGTTTGGGGTCAGGTTATGATCTTGCTGGTTTCATGAGTTATGATGAGTTTCATGAGTTTCATGAGTTATGATCTTGCTGGTTTCATCAGGCTCCATGCTAGCAGCCCAGAGCCTGCGTGAGATTCTCTCTCTCCTTTTTCTCTCTGCCCCTCCCCTACTCACCTTGTCTCTGTCTCTCTCAAAATAAATAAATAAACTTAAAAAAAATTTTTTTTTAAACATGATTTTATTAAAGCATGAGGACAGGACCCATGGGCAGAAAGAGCTGCCCCGGGACAGTGAGGAGAGACTGATTATATACCTGGGAGTTGGGGGAGGTAAAGGCAAGGGGAAGTTTCCAAAGAGATTTTCATATGCTAAAAAAGAATCACAGGATACTGGAGGCCTAGCTATTGTCAGGCTAAGGATATTTTTCCCTCTAGCAAAGCATTAACACTAAGACAGTAGGGGGTTCCTAGAGAAATGTTGTACTCTGTATTTACCTCAAGTATTTGTCAATGGGCTGCAGGTTCTAAGGAAATTTAATTTTACCTGCCATTTCCTTCCTGCCTTTGTTCCCCATATCACTATGGAGGAGAGGGTGATGTTGGGGCTCCAGGTAACTTGAGTCTACAGGTTTCTGAAGATAAGGCTATTGATAAGATTGCCTTTTTCTTATAATTTACTAAGATATTTGTAAACTGATGGAGACTCATGTCCTGTATGACTGTGATCTCTATCAGTTAACCATTTGTTTTCTTTACTTTCCTTTGATCTTGGGCAGCCAGGAGTGCCTGAGAAATATCACACATATGGTGGGGGGGGGGTGTTTGTGGGGTGTCAGCTTACCTTATGCTCTCTCATTTTGTGACCCTATGCCCTCGTTTGGGCAAGGTACTTTACTTATCCCAGTGCACACACCTGGCTCAGTAGGTCTGAGTCTAGGTCACCTGCAACCTTGCAGGAAGGGACAAGACCATGATAGGGAGTAACTGCCGTATGGCTTTGGAAACACACCACTAAAACCAAATCCAGCAGCATCATACATGCTACTAAAAATAAAGTCTGTGAACTATTCCATTCTACTCTTTAACCTTGACTTATTATGAAATGAAACTATTCTTTACAAAAAGTTGCCTAAAAATGTTGCTTTTGATAATGTGAACTAATGGCAGATTGAGGTAGTATCTGTGCTCACTCTATACTGAAAGTATAGAATATGTTGAGGAATTATCATTAATGGCTAAATTTAAGTAATTCATTTAATAAGTTCTGTAAGATTCTATTATAAACTAAATCATATGTAGTAAACATTTATGTACAAGACAATTTCAAGTGTTATAAGATGTTGAAATAAGAATTCATTAAACTATGCATTCTCAGTGAATGCAGTATCACACCCAACGGAAGTGAAAATTGATTCTTACTCTATTATGTACAAAGTACAGATACACAGTACATAAACATATAGAATATGTGAGAAGTAAGGGAAATGATTCATTTTCAGAAATACCAAATAAAAGCTGTGCTGTCTTGTTAGGTTTACAACTTATTGGAAAAATGTATGAATACCTCCCCACCACCACCACAATGGAGTCCCAAACCTTTAGACACTTCACTTCCTGTTTTTTTTCCCCCTTTCCATTTTGTGAGCTTATTTTCACAGGTTGCATGTGCCAAAGAACAAAGGGAAGAGAGACTAAAAGTCTCTGTGACACCTCAGGGAATGTACATTTGTTCCAATCAGACTACTTCTTGCCTTAAGGGTGTAGGGGATGTCTAGGTAAGGCTATAACCTCTGTAGTACTCAGCCAATGAGGAGCCAGAGAAGGGACTTGCATGTTAGGAGATAAATTGCTATAACTGCCCTGAGTGTGCCTTCCGGTCAGACACTAACTTTCTCAAGAATGTTGATTAAAGCCTCACTTCACTGTGCTCCAAGTCTCCGCATCCCTCCTTTGATTGGGTTGGTGGGCCTATTTCTCACAATTTGGGGGCTTGTCCAGTATTCACCTCAACCTGCGGGGTCCAAGTTCTGAGAAAGGGGAGACACGTCCCACCCTGGTTTGGGTGGCCTTTCCATGGGAGGACCCCTGGCCTCTGCAGGATCCATGGAGCTCGAGACTTTTTACCTTTGGAGACAGAAGAAGTGATGCTGGGGGAAGGGTAAAAGACAGGTACCACAGCGACCTGGTAATTCCGTGCATGGTCCAAGATAGGAAAATTAGACTAAGTACTGCTTGGGGGTCAGGAAATCTTTGGAGGCTATTTGTGACTGAGATCTATCCTACATACGAAGTGAATGTAGAGTCTCCATCTGCAGTTTCGTTCTCCCAAGAGGGGAATGGAGGGAAACGGCTGGAGACAGACAAAGCGAGTCCTGGAGAGTGCAAGAAACCTCCATTGAGAGTGGTTGAGCACCCCAGGGAAACTCAGAAGCAAGAACTAACCTGGTTGAGGATGGGGAACAAAAATTCTAGGCCTAGGGATAAGGGGAGAGACACCCAGAAAGAGGTGGGGTCTCGTCAGGTTCCTCCACATAGTCCCCAGAGTACTGGGAGGATGCTCCTTGTACAAGGAACAAGGACAAACCTAAAATAATCAAACTCTACTGCATTGCTTGGACTAAAGACCCAATTCAATGACTGTTTTTTGGCCCATTTGGCTCAGCGGAAGACTGGGTCTATGGCTGTGGTACTTCATGTGAATGACAAAAGTTCCAGTACAAGGGAGGAAAGGGACTAACTATGCTCTCTGCTGGTTATCAAGAGCTCTCCCTATGTTTTCAAGAGTGAAATGAGAGAGATCTCAGGTTTCTATTTCAAAACCATGACTGTAAGGACTGAGACTGAGGAAACATGGGATCTTCTTCTTCAGTCCCCAAGGACTCTCCCTTGGGATGCCTTTTATCCCCCCCTGGAATCAATTCAGATTGCAAGATCTAAGGAAAAAAAAAAAAAAGGATCTTTTATATTACTGCCTGGCCTCGATACTCATTAGGAGATGAGGAAAAATGGCCCATTAATGGGACATTAAATTTTAATACAATCCATCAGATCTCCTCTGCAAGAAATAGGACAAATGGACAAACAGGACAAATGGAGGTACCCTGTGTCCAGGCTTTCATGACCCTAAATAAGGATCCAGAATTGAGGGCCTCTTGCAGAATGTGTTTACCCAAATGTGTTTGGCTAGTAAACTCCCTCCTGATATATTGGATGATTGTCTAAATAGGCCTCCTCCAAATAAACCCAGGTTGCCAGAGGAAACAGGCCATTCCTAATGAAGGGGACTCTGACACTCTCACTGTTCCTCCTAATAGACTCTAGCTGTATGTGGGGGTTTCTTCCTCATTCATTTCCTGGGTTAATGACTATGATAATTAGAGCTAATTGGTTAGTCTACCTCAGGGGAGAGACTTTAAGGAATATTCCCAAGCAGCTGCTGAAACTCCTTCCTTTTGTTTCAGGGAAATTCCCTATCTTCTCCAGCCTGATACAGACTCCATATTTCCACTTAGGTGGAAAAAAACATTGGCACCTGCTCCTCTGTTTGAGCTGACGAGGTTTAGAACCAGGAATCTTCTTTCTCTGCCTTCTGCTAGCACCTCATCTCTTCTGCCTTCCCCTCCTCCTCCTGTTTCTGCACACCTATGGTGCAGCCTGCATGACTGATTATATACCCTCCTCTCTGTCTCTGGCACCATTGGCTCCTCCTCCCACCCTTGATGTCAAGGAGTGAAGAGCACTCACTTGGACCTCCCACTTCAGATTCCCCCACCGGTAAAAGCTGACAATTGACTGACTTTTAAGTGGACACAGGTGGAACATAACTCATGTATTGAGTCAGCATTAAATATGAAGCTTGTTTTCTCAGCCAGAGTGTTCAGCCAGCTGAACAAAAGTTTCCCAACGTAGACAATGGGACAGGGTTGATTGGGACATTGATCTTGGGGACAGGGTTAGGATGCAGGATTTAAGAGAGCTAATAATCAAAAGGATCAGGAATAATCAAAAGGATCAAATCTACTCCAAGATATCAGAATGTTGCCAAGGCTTTTGAGATACAGCAAGAGAGGAGTACTACATGGTAATGAGAAAGAACGAAATATGGCCCTTTGTAGCAACGTGGATGGAACTGGAGAGTGTGATGCTAAGTGAAATAAGCCATACAGAGAAAAATAGATACCATATGTTTTCACTCTTATGTGGATCCTGAGAAACTTCATAGAAACCCATGCAGGAGGGGAAGGAAAAAAAAAAAAAAGAGGTTAGAGTGGGAGAGAGCCAAAGCATAAAAGACTCTTAAAAACTGAGAACAAACTGAGGGTTGATGGGGATTGGGAGGGCGGGGAGGGTGGGTGATGGGTATTGAGGAGGGCACCTTTTGGGATGAGCACTGGGTGTTGTATGGAAACCAATTTGACAATAAATTTCATATATTGAAAAAAAAAAAAAAGATACAGCAAGAGAAAGAGGAAACCCCAACTGCTTTCTTACAGAGGCTTAGGAAATGAGCTAATTGGAAGTATTCAGGCCTATATCTGGAGGACCTAGTGGGGCAAGGTCTCTTGAAGGTTAATTTTGTAACTAGAAGTTGGCCTCATATTGCCAGAAGGTTAAAAAAGATGGATACATGGAATGAGGAGCAGATAGAATTGCTCAGGGAGATTCGAAAGATTTGTAAAGAGGGATGAGGAGAGAAAAAAAATAGAAGGCAAAGATTATGGTAACTACTGTGGAGAAAATGAAAGGAAAGGGGAAATAGAGAACCCCCTGGAGTGGGGGATGATGAGGAAAACAAGGGCAAGAGAAATGTAGCTTCAATAAATCTTACAGCTTGCAGCCCACTGATAGACATCTGAAACATGCAGAGCATGACCTTCCTTGAGGAACATATGGTTACCTTAATGCCTTAATATATTTGTTTTACTACCTAGGTTTACTGAAGGTCAAATTAGATATTGTTGGATATCTAATGAGATAAAATGCTAAAGCACTGATTACTAAACCTCAGTTTATGCTTTTAACTTCTTATTGCAGAGAAACTAAGGCTATTTGGGTCTGTTTGTAAACATGCTTTGTGCTTAATAGATTCATAAATTTGCCATCTAAAGAATTCTGACGAATGGTTCACAACTGGTAACTACTTAGTTTTCACATGGAGACTAAAGTTTCTAAGAGTTAAAATTCTGCTAACTGTAGTTAAGACTGATGGAAATAAGTAAAGCAACTCTGTAGAGAAGTAGATGTGTAAGAAAGATATAAGAAATGGAAATATATTTTTGTTGAAGGTAAAAAAAAAAAAAAAAGTAATTTTGTCCTGAATGGAGAGAAATGGCTTGGGACAAAATCTGAATACAAAGGACATTGTAGAAGGTTGATGAAGGGAAATCTTTGGAAAGGAATTTTATGTGTGATTAGGATAGACTAAGGTTAAAATGAGTGGATTTTATTTTTATTTTTTTTAATCTTTATTTTTGAGAGAGAGAGTGAGCAGGGAAGGAGCAGAGAGGGAGACACAGAATCCAAAGCAGGCTCCAGGCTCCAAGCTGTCAGCACAGAGCCCGATGCGAGGCTTGAACTCACGAACCGTGAGATCATAACCTGAGCTGAAGTTGGCCGCCCAACCAACTGAACCACCCAGGTGCCCCATAAATGAATGGATTTTAAAGGTACACTGGTATAAGATTAAAATTGCTCATCCTTTAATCCAAAGGCTGGGAAAATGGTGGTGATACCCTCGCTGCTGGCATTTGTGTTGCTTCTGCAAGGCAGAGGAATGGATGACTGATATATAGGGATTTTACCGAGATACATGGGAGCCATTTTGCTACACTTAGCAAAGTGTATGCTGACTTGTATAAATCTAGATACTTTAAAGTAGGGGTGACTTGGTGTCTTGGTTGAGCGTCATGATCTTGCAGTTTGTGGGTTCGAGCCCCACATCAGGCTCTGTGCTGACAGTTCAGATCCTGGAGCCTGCATCGGGTTCTGTGTCTCCCTCTCTCTCTGACCCTACCCTACTCACGCTCTCTCTCAAAAATAAACATTTAAGAATTTTTGAGGGGCGCCTGGGTGGCTTAGTCGGTTGAGCATCTGACTTCAGCTCAGGTCATGATGTCACAGTCCATGAATTTGAGCACTGCATCGGGCTGTGTGCTGACAGCTCAGAACCTGGAACCCACTTTGGATTCTGTGTCTCCCTCTCTCTCTGCTCCTCCCCTGCTCATGCTCTCTTTCTCTCTCTCTCAAAAATAAACATAAAAATTTTTTTTTTATTTTTAAAAATTTATATCCAAATTAGCATATAGTGCAACAATGATTTCAGAGGTAAATTCCTTAGTACCCCTACCCATTTAGCCCATCCCCCCTCCCACACCCCTCCAGTAACCCTCTGTTCTTCATATTTATGAATCTCTTGTTTTGTCCCCCTCCCTGTTTTTATATTATTTTTGTTTCCCTTCCTTTATGTTCATCTGTTTTGTCTCTTAAAGTCCTCATATGAGTGAGGTCATATGATTTTTGTCTTTGACCAATTTCACTTAGCATAATACCCTCTAGTTCCATCCATGTAGTTGCAAATGGTAAGATTGTATTCTTTTTGATTGCTGAGTAATGCTCCATTGTATATATATACCACATTTTCATTATCCATTCATCCATTGATGGACATTTGGGCTCTTTCCATACTATGGCTATTGTTGATAGTGCTGCTATAAACACGGGGGTGCATGTGTCCCTTCGAAATAGCACACCTGTATCCCGGGGATAAATGCCTAGTAGTGCAATTGCTAGGTCGTAGGTAGTTCTATTTTTAGTTTTTTGAGGAACCTCCATACTGTTTTCCAGAGTGGCTACACCAGCTTGCATTTCCCCCCCCCCAAAAAAAATTTTTTTAAATGGACACCCATGTGGCTAGAACATATTTATGTGGGCATTGCTGAAAAAGGCAAGGGAATAGACCTTGATGTGGCCCTTTTAGCCCCACTCAGTGGCCGATATTATCCTTACAAAGAAAAGGTTTTCAAATCCCTGTTGGGCCAAGATAAAATTATTCCATCCTCTACAACCAGGGGAGTCTTGCTTGATTGTAGTCAATACCCCCAAAGTCCCATAGGCAGCAGAGAGGGGTGAGAAATTAGGGAAGACAAGGTCAGCTTTCAGAGGTAGGGTCAAGCCTGGATAAAAGTGACTACTCCCAGCACCTTGTGAGACTAACAGGACTTTTTGGCTGCCAGTCGCATAGCCAACCAAAATGCAGGGTCAGGAGATAAGGCTTCTGGCCCACCATAAGAAATTGAGATAAGGGTTCTCTTTTCCTCTTTTTCTTAGAAATGGACAATTCCCCAACCAAGACCAATAAAAAATTGACATGATTTTGATCTACAAACCCTAAAGAAAAAGGGACTCCTTTTCTTTTGTACCAAGGCGTGGCCCCAATACAAATTGGCCTGGCAGCCACAGGGAAATATCAATAATACTATCCTACAATTGGACTTGTTTTGCAAACATGAGGGGAAATGGGGGGTGGGAGGAATCCCTTTTATACACATTGTTTTGGGGCCTTAAAAAAATCAAGATACTTGTAAGCAGTGTAAGGTCAATCCTTACTGGTAACCTTTTCCAAAGTCTAGCAATCAAGAGAGGAAACAAGGGCCTGTACCCAAAGCCGACCTTAACGAAGAAGGAAGGGAAGTCTTCCACCTCAACCTCCTCCTCCTTGGGTCCTTGATCCATATATCCAGACTTAAAAATGAGCACTTCTGCTCCCTGCTGCCCACCTTATCCAGGCCCTCCCCATGGTGTAACAGGCATGTTTCCTCTACAAGAAGCTAGGGTGCTGGAAGGAGAAACTCAAGTAGGTACCACTATAAGATTACAAGTACCTTTTTCATTACAAGATTTAAGTTGGATAAAAGGATGTCTAGGTAAATTTTCTGATGATCCAGGTAAGTATATAGAGGCTTTTCAGAATATTCATGTATGTTTTAACATGGAAAGATATAATGCTTTTGTTGAATCAGACTCTTAATGAGAAGCATGGTGTTCTGCAGCAGCTGAGAGATCTAGAGATGGGACTGGAGGTCCTATAGGGGACTTCCAGTTCCCTACTGGAGCTCAGGCAGTTCCATCCCAAGATCCTAATTGGGACTATAATAATCCCATTGGGTAATGGTATCGCTGCCACTTCCAAGCCTGTGTTTTGGAGAAATTAAGGAGGTCTAAGTTTAAGCCCTTAATGCTAAATTAGCCAGTATTCTACAGACACAGAATGAGAGCCTGGTGACTTTCCTGGAAAGGTTAAAGGAGGCTCTCATTAGAGGGCTATCTCCTCTGATACCCTCTGAGGCTGAGATGATGCTAAAGGACAAATTTGCCATTCAGTTGGCCCAAGATATTTGGAGAAAGCTGCAAAAATTTGGCTGTTGGCCCAGAAGGGACCCTAGAGGTGCTCTTATGAGCACTTATGAGTATATTACAACCAAGATCAAGAGGAGAATAAGGAACAGGAAAGGAGGCCTAAGAAAAAAATCTGAGGCCTAGTTGCAGGCTTAGGTATTATTTCAGACCAGACTTCCCGAGGTCCTGGCACTAAGTGCCATTTATGTGGCCATTCAAGGCACTGGAAACGAGAATGTTCTCAGAGGGGACAATTGAAATCAAAACCCAGTATGCAATGCCCCTTGTGTGGAGACAATTGCTGGAGATCTTAATGCCCTCGGGGATCTCAATCTGCCAGGGCTCAGATAACCAGTGTCCCTGAAAGGGACAGATGGGGCCTGGGGCTCTTTACAGTGGCTCCCCCAAACCAACTATATATTGGAAACCCAGAGTCTCACATACCTCTGGATATAGAAGGAAAACCAATTGATTTCCTTCCTGACATCAGAGTCACCTTTTCTGTCCTTCTTTCCACTTCTAGCCAACTATTCTAATGCAGCATAATGATTGGAAGCATCTCTGGAAAACTTATGACTAAATTTTTCTCTCAGCCTCTGGGATGCATATGGGGGAGACAATTTTTTTCACATTAAAAATTTATTTTTCAGAGAGAGAGAGAGCATGAGCAGGGGAGGGGCAGAGAGAGAGACACACAGAATCCAATGCAGATCCAGGCTCTGAGCTGTCAGAACAGAGCCTGATGTGGGACTTGAACCCACAAACTGTGAGATCAGACCTGAGCTGGAGCTGGACACTTAATGGACTGAGCCACCCAGGCACTCCCACATTCTTTTTTGATAATGCCAGGGAGCCCCACTCCCTTACTAGGAAGAAACATTATGACTGATGAGGGAGCATAAGGCAAGCTGAAGGCAAAGTATAAGCTAACAGCCCCCACCACCCCCAGGTGGAATATGTGTGATGTTCCTCGGACACTCCTGGCTGCCCAAAAACAAAGGAAAGGAAAGAAAACAAATGGTTGATAGAGATCACAATCATGCAGGACAGAAGTCTTCTTCAGTTTATGGATAACTTAGTAAACTGCAAGAAAAAAGCAATCTTATCCATAGCTTAATAAAAATCTATAGACTCCATTTCCTGGAGCCCTAATATCACCCTCATCAAGATGTAAGGGGTTTTCAGGGCAAGTACTTATCACTATGGTGATGGAAAAAAAGACAAATGAAAAATTAAATTCCCTTACTGCCTACAGTCCAACTGACAAGTCCTTGAAACAGGCAGAGTGACCTTCCTCTATGAGTTCAGCTGCCTCGATGATGACACTTTAAGGGCAAAAGGGAATCTTGGCTTATCATCTTGACCCCCCCCCCCCCAGGATCCTGTGAGTCTCCTTAAACATATTAAAATTCTTTTGCAAACCTCCTTTAGCTTTAATTCCTAAGAATATGTTGGCAATTATACTCCAAGCATATGGCTCTTATACATCTGAAGGGTCTCATGACTGAGGTTTTACTAAGCAGCAATGTTTTCCTAACTAGCCCCTCAAGGTACTGGAAACCTTCCTTCCAAAATTCCTTAGAGACTTACACTGTAACTCCTTCCCAACCTGAAGGTATATAACCACTCTTCACAACCCCAGTGCAGCTCTTTCTGCCCGTAGCATGTGGGCTGCACTGGGGTTGTGAAGCGTGGTTATATGCTATGGAGTTGGGGAAAGTAAAGAGGAAGTTTCTTAAAGGAATTGCCATATGCTAACGAAGACATTACTGGAGGCCTAGCTATTGTCAAGCTAAGGTTGTTTTTTCCTTTAGCAAAGCATTATCCATAAGACAGTAGGGAGTTCCTGGAGATTAGGCTATTGATGATTGCCCTTTTCTTGTAATATTACTAAGATATTCGTAAACTGATGCACACTTTTTCAGTTTAACCATTTGTTTTCTGTCCTTTCCTTTGTTCTTGGGCAGCCAGGAGTGACTGAGGAATATCACATATCCCACCTGGGGGTGGGGGATGTGGTACCTTATCCTTTGCCTTCAGCCTGCCTTATGGTTCCTCAACTCCAAAACCCCATCATGAATTACAGGCTATAGTGCTGCTAGCTCCAGGATGGATAAACATTTGCCTAAACTTATAGTAATTTAAATATCAAATATCAATCTTTCCTTGAGGTAAATTACACCTCATGGAATGCTTATGGAAACTGGATGGCCAAAGAAGGAATTGAGGATTGAGGACCATGAACTCTTTCAGAAGCTTAATTATTCTATTCAACAGTATCACAAGATCCAAATAAGTATGGAAGAGGGAGGAAAAACTATAGTTAAATTGATTTAAAAATATATATATGACCAGACATGTCAGGGATTGTTTTGAATGGCTACAATATGTCTTTCCTTCCCATGGTGTGATCTCCTCCTGTTACAGAACCAGGCTGGAATGCTGGCAGAAAAACCAAGCAGCACTCGGAGATCTTGGTGGATCAGAGATTTATTTAACACCAGTTGGCTCAGAGGAGGCCGTTTCTCCCAAAGATCTGAGTGCCGAATGCAAGTGGGAATGGTAATTTATAGTTGTCAGCTTCCATATCTGTGGGGTTTTTCGCGTGCATGGCAGGGCAAGAAGAACCCAGAAGAGGGGTCTCCAAGCTAGAGACCAGAGCTTGTTTTAGTTCCATCGGCCATCTTGTGGTGTAAAACTTTATTCATTTTCCCAACACTCCCTAGGAGGCATTGCATTTAGAATATTAATGCTTGTTGGTATGGTATTCTTTTTATATGTCATTCATAGATGCCATTGCATATGCCAGAAAAATAGGACAAAATTTTGCTGAGACATTCCAAATAATTTCTCATTGTATCAGACCTCTGGCTTGACCTCTGAACTTGCCCTGCCATTCCATTATTACCACCCCCTCAGCAGGAAGCAGTTAAGATTATTGTCCCAATTCCTAATGGCAGTGTGGAGTCACATGTTCAAAGGGGGAATATGATAGGAAAAAAAAGGATTCAGTAGAGAGGGAAAGGTTAGGACCCAAGGTGCCTGGGTGGGGGAAAACATACTTTGGAACAATGCTGGGAGCATCTGACCACAGCAAACCTCCTCAGGCATAAGGTTCCTTTTAAGAATGTAACAGACACTACCTACTCCACTTCAGGTTTCCCTCAGGAATTGGACAATCCAGCTCCTAGAACTATCAAGCCAGTAAGTTGGAAGGAACAGGAGGAAAGATAGGGGGGCTGACCAGAATCTTACAAATTTCTGTGCCTTATGGCTAAAATAACCTGTTATTATTGGAAGATAAACCTGTGAGGAGAGCCAACACTTGCTGAGTATGTTTGTGACTTCAAACATAAAGGAAATATAAATGAAAATGGAATCAACTTAGAAGAGGGATTGTGAGAAGGGAGAGGATTCATCTTCAGAAATAACAAGAGCTGTGCTTTATTTATGTATAGTTGCAGGTACAACCTATTGGATATTTACAACCCACACCCCCTCCACCCACCACAATGGAGTCCCAAACCTTTAGACGCTTCACTTCCTGGTTCTTCCCCTCTGTTTCGCAGGCTGCATGTGCCAAAGAACAAAGGGAGGAGGGACTGAAAGTGTCTGCAACTCCTTAGGCAATTTATTTTCATAAATCGTCTGCTGTAAGTGCCCTCAGTGTGCCTTTCGGTCAGACACTTGCTCTTGAAAGGACATCGATTAAAGCCTTGCTTCAGATGCTCCAAGTGTCCATGTCCCTCCTTCGATTGGGTCGGTGAGCCTATTTCTCATAGTGTATCTGTGATACTAAGATTACATGGGAGAGGCAGTTAGGAAAAAAAATGTCTACAAAGGCTCTTTACAGGATTAATAAGAAAATGGTGACGAAAAGGAAATTTATTTCATGAAATTTGGGAGACTAACTCGGTCCTGATAAAGCCAATGCAGAGCTGTGTGGGATTGGTGCCATTACCATAGTGAGGCTCTGGCGACCTCCAGGCAAGGACAGTGAGGCACCTGTGGTGACTGGTTAGTGGAGGTCAAGCTGTGTGACCTGGGGTAGGAGCAGCAGAGTGGGAACAAGCCTGTGTTCTTCCTATTACCCAGTGGATAGTGTCAACTGTCACTTTTATACGGCCAATTGCTATGATGATCTGTTTTGAAGCTGGATGGGAGTTCATTATATAATATTCTACCTTTTTGCATACATTTGAAATTTTCCATAAACACTTTTTCATGGATGTTTTTAAAAGGTCAAAATATATAGTGGTCTACACAAACTCTTAAGTAAAATATCTGGTACAAAGAAACCATATTTTACAAACATCTTGTGTGTTCTAAGCATTCAGACTTAGATGAGAACTGTTTCAATTTTTCTTTTTATTATAACATGAACTAAATTTAAGAAATTAGTCTTTTGACTTTATTTCCCAGAGTTGTTAGATCTAAATGACAATATAACTCATTATGAAAATATACTGAAAAGTACAAGAGCTGATGTAAAATGGTAATCAAGGTTCCAGGTATCAAGGGATTAGAGTAAGTGAAGAATGAAACTGGTCAGGCTGTAGTCTGACAGACACAGGATGCGCTGGTTTAGCATGGTGCCATCAAGGAATAGGAAGACCATCAAATGTGTGGTGGTAAGTCACAGTGTGAGAAACATTGCCTCAGGCAACTTCCTACCCTCTTTTTTTTTTTTTTTTTGTAAATTAGTTTTTCTTCATTTAGTAACTTAGGTTTCTCTTTTAACATTTTAAAATTAAGTCATCAAACAGGAGTCATTTTTACAGGTAAGGTAAATCACAGGATAATGTATTAGGAAAATTTTGTTCCTTTTTAAATCAAAAAGCCTTCAGATGGTCAGGGATTGATGGAGTGGGGATGACAAATATACATTTCAGATTTTCATCACCAATGAAAAAATACAGCATTTTTATAGACTTAAAACTGTCAGTGCATTTAGATTTTGGTGAAGGAAAATTTAAAATACCTCTATAATAATACAATGTTAATAGAAATTGGCCATGTATTGAGGTCATTTTAGTGAGCTACCATCATGTAAATATAAGAAAAGTAATTTCTTGGTCCAAATCAGTGAAACTTTAAAAAAGATTGTCTCTAGAGAACATTTTTTGAGAACAATGTTTTTTCAGACACATTCTGATACTCAAATTAACTTTATAACACAATTATAGATTAACCTTTTAATTACATTTTTCTTAAAAAGCTGTGAGATTTCCATTTCTTCGGGAGACATTTTCACCACTGTGTTGTTCAATTCCACAGGTTAAGTTTTCTTCATTATTACTAAGAACTTCATACATGTTAGACAGATTGCCATTCATTGCTTTTTCATCTTGTCGAAAAGACACAGGGAGACTTGCTAGAGTAAAGCTGACATCTTTAAAGGCATGCAACAAGAATATTCCCACAATGATTGTAAAGAAGCCACTCAAAGTACCAATGACATCATCAACAGGCATATCTTGCCACTCCTTAAAAAGAATAGCTGAACAAGTTAAAACTGATGCTGTAAAGAATACATAATATATTGGAGTCACAATGGAAGTGTTGAATATATCCAGAGCCCTGTTCAGGTAATTAATCTGTGTGCTTACACAGACTATAAGGCTCAGCAGCAGAATCCAGGCCAGGGGATGTCGCAGCACAGGCTTTCCAGCAAACAGCTCTTTGATAGCAATGCCCAGGCCCTTAACACAGGAGACTGAAAATGCTCCAATTACAGAGCAGATTGTTATGTACACAAGAATGTTTGTCCGTCCATGGCGAGGTCCCACCACGAAAATTAAGATCAATGACACAATGACCACAAGTGTTGCAAAGACCACAAAACCTGGAGGAGGCAAGAAAAGGCTTATTTTAGTAATGGTGTAAGTATTAAAAGAAACCCCTGAGAATCCAAAACTCAATACAAAGGAGAAAAGGTGTGTCCCTAAAATAAGTATTAGATTTCTTTTGCTACCCTAGCAAAAGCACACACATAAAAATTTAGTTAAATGTATACACTGGAAGCACCATAACGTGCTTCATATTCACAAATTGTTATACCACTAACATTTTTAACATAGTATCTCAGGCCCCATGATAATTAGACCATAGGAAACATCAGAATGATTCACAGCCACCTATTCTAGAAGATCTTACTACTTCCTACCCACTGGAATGCTCTAATTCCAAGAATGGAAATAATCAGAAACTAGTGGAGAGAAATTATGAGATGATCTTGAACACTCAACAATTTATAGATGCTGAAAAGAACAGCAGTTATAAAGTTCATCCTAAAAGGAGTAAATTTTTTAAATATTTAGAGACAGTATTTAGAGACAAACACTGGGGTAAACAGCAAATCAATAAGAGAATCTGAAAAGTATTGTCAGGGTTCTCATTGAATATGGAGAACTGAACTTAGCAAACAACTGTGTAGCACCATGGGCCAGGCACTTTTCTCAGAAATTTGCACTGATTAATTCATTTAATCCTCACAACTACCCAATAATATCAATACTATCATCTGCATTTTAAGATGAGGAAATTGAGTAGTCACTCCTTAAACTCTGCTAATAAATAAATAGTAATAGGATTCTTAAAGAAGCAAATGTACAAAAACAAGAACAGGTAAAGGAGATGACAGTAACATTATGGAAGCCAAAAAGCAGAAGATAACTCATAACTGATAAAGCATATCCATGAAAGCTGAATCCCACATCAGCAGTGATCAAAGACTAGAATGTAACTCAGTTTGCAGCACAGAACTTTCCAAAGATACAATGTATCTCTGGAAGTGGGGTTAAGGGGAGACTGAGAAACAGGAGGCCTGGCTGAAAGTCTATTAAATTATGATCCCAGAATCCCTGCTCAGTTCTGAACATCTGAGTGACTGTTCTTCCTTCCACAGTGAACTGGAGGACTCTGGGCCAGTTGAGTATGAAGGTACCACACTAACACAGAACTTTAGGGTAAGGTAAATGTCTATGCCATTGACTCCCCCTGTCCCACTCAACTCCCAGGACTCAGGCAGCCAAGGAGGAGACTTTGCTGGGGATTTGACAAGCCCGACATTCAGAAGGCAGCCAAGGATCACCAGGAGAGGCACCAAAACAAACAGAAAAAAACAATGGTGAAATACCAGAGAAGCAACCAGAACTTGAAGGGGCAAAATTGGGAGAAAAAAGTAAGGTCCACACTCATCTCTCTGCTTTCTCCTTTGCAATGACTGCCAGTTCTAGAGTAGGGAGTAAGGATGGGCATAAAGGCCAGCAGAAAGTGGTGACTTGAGGCATGTGGAAGTTTCAGTAGACTAGGCAAAAATAAACCTTGGAATTTTGGGCTGCCTAAGCAGCTAGGACACAATGGACCAAGATTCCAGAAAGGAAGGAACTGAAGACAAGTGAGCCCAAATTTCTATGTGCAACTCCCCTTAAGGCATTTGTAGGCACAGAAGCTGCACGTGCCTAGGTTAGAGAAGCCAAATGGACAGCCTGGTGAAAAAGCAAGAGAGCTGAGTGAAGAGGCCTGCAATCTTGGAATGCTAACACAGACACTGCCATTCAAAGTTCACCAAGGTGGAAGGTCCAAGTAAACATCCCAGGCTATCAGCTGAGAGAAAAGGACTTTGATCAAGAATATAAGCAAAATGGAAAGACACCAGCCCCTAAAAAGATAGAAGCAACACTTTAAGTTAAAAGTAATCTGTACTTGTATCTGCCCGACAGAAGAAATTTAGGTTCTCTCTGAAAGAATAAAACATCATTTAGAGCCTTTACACTTTTTAATATTGTATGTCCAGCATTTAACTGGAACTGCCAAAAGACAAAACTAAATGACTGAAAACAAAAGAAAAAATGGAGCCCACAAATAATCTTGACGTTGAAGTTTGCAGAAAAACTTTAAAATAACCAGGACTCTCTGAGGACTTGCTGCTTACCACCATGCATGTAGTTGACCATACATATATGTGAAATGTTGAGAGGGTGAATTTTGTGTTGTGTTTTTTTGGCACACACACACACCAAAGAATAAAAGCAAGCTCTTGGAAATTAAACATGAAATAGCAGAAATAAAAAGTCAAAGAGCTGTAAGACAAAACTGAGGATATCTCCCCGGACACAGAGCTAAAAGGAAAAATGGTAAAAACAGGGAAAATATATATAAGAAAAGTCATGGTACAATCAAGGAAGTCCAATCAACAGAAGAATAAGAATTTCACAAAGAGAAAACAAAGAAAATTAAAGGACAAACTGATTTCCTAGAGTGAGATACACATTTCCAGATTTAAAAAAATCCATCAAGTATCTGGGACAATGGATAAAACTGGCCCACAGCTAGGTACATCAGTGGAAAATTTCAGATGACAAGAGCAAAGACGACATCCTGAAGGTTTCTAAAGATAAAAGATGGGTCACATATTAAAGATAAAGAATCAACTGTGTTTGATTTCTTAGCAGCAACACTGGAAGTGAGAAGACAATGAGGTCACATAGATTAAAGGCATTTTTATATATACAAAGTCTCAAAAAGTCTCATCTCTTCTGTGCCTTTCTTCTCTCCTACAACAGTGGCTCCAACCAAAATGAAGGAGTAAAACCAGGATTCAGAGCCAAGAAAAAATAGAAAGTGGAGGGGATCCTCTACAATGCTGATGAAGGAAAATCTAGAATGACAAATGTGCTAGCACCCTCAAGATACCAGTCTAGACTAAGGCCAAAAGAGTCTCTGGCAGAGATTTCCAGAAGAGATGAAACTGCAGAATACCTAATGTGTTTGAAATTTCTGAGGGGAGAATTAAGACCACCGGAGAAAAGCTTCAAGATGGACTGGTATATTCACAGAAAAGTTATCAAACAATATCCTTATTAGTAAAGGAGAAGAAATCACAACATATCATATGTCTAAACTGGGAATAAAAGTTATGTAGTGATTATAAATAAATCACTTACACGGAACTAAGTACATTCAACAGGTAGTAGATATAACAGATGATGCCTAAAGCCAAAGAGACTAGCAGCAATATGAGCACGTTATTTATAGACAAAGAGTTAAAAGAACAAAATAAACAAGGGTTTAGGGGCTGATAGGGGAGGAAAATGACCACTATTTTTCATAATAAGCTATGTAGAACAATTTGTCTCTTTACATGCACATAAAATTTTAGTTAAAATAAAAACTAAATAAAAAAGCAAACTAGTAAGACTGATACAGCTTTTATTATTTCTTACCTGGATCTCCTAGCTTGTGAGACATTTCATTTAGAGTCTCGATCTCCTCTTCTTTTGGAGCATGAATGACCATAACTGTAGATCCTAGAATACTTAGCAACCATCCAATTTTCCCATGAAGATTAAGTCTTTCATTTAGAAAGTATGAAGAAAGAATGGCACTAAAATGGTGGAGAGGAGTGTGGAACATTAAAATAATCACACTTTTTTCATATTTAAATATCAACACAACTCAGAATTTTAAGTTATTAAAAAACTAAAACACTGTGAACTTGTAAAGATTCTGGCTTTCAGACAAAGCTAAAATGAAAGTTTCCAGAGAAACATTGGTTTCATCATACACTAAACCAGCATAGTTACCGTATTTCTACTGTAGAAAATATGAAACTTACAATAAATGGAGCTGTGGCACAAATTTATAGCATTTTATAGCATTTATAGCCTAAGAATATAAGTCCAAACCCAAATTTTATACTTAAAATTGGCTCAACTTTATTTATCCATACTGGTTGATGCATACTTCCTATGTGTTCGTGTAATAATTTGTCTATTAATTAAATCATCAAGTTTAAAAATTTTTTTGATGTTTATTTGATAAAGAGAGCATGAATGGGGAAGGGGCAGAGAGTGAGGGAGACACAGAATCCGAAGCAGGCTCCAGGTTCTGAGCTGTCAGCAGAGCCCAACACGGGGCTCAAATCCATGAGCTGTGAGATCAAGACCTGAGCCAAAGTCGGATGCTTAACCCACTGAGCCACCCAGGTACCCCTAAGTTATCAAATTTTAATACATTATAGCCAGTTTAATCCAAATCTAAAAATATATATAATGTAAACCTATAAATATAATGGTATAATATACAGAAAATTCAGGGTAAAAGACAATGTACCATAATATATCATTATATATTACATAGTATCTTGAAAAATTATGTAATTTGCATATAATATCAATTTATATATATATACAGACTATTTGGGGGAGAAAAATTAAAAGAAAACTTATTAATCAACTTTGAGAATAGTAGCCCAAATCCAACTTCAACTATTAGGGGCTAAGCTAATTAGCTATTGGGGCTAAGCATTAAGATAACAAAAAGGACAAATCTTGGACTGCTCCAAATGAGTACCCTGAATCAGGCTTCAGAGGCACATAATCTTGCACCAAATCACTGATTTTCTGTAGTAGGTATAAAAACTGATTTATCATCAACCATCATCTATCAAAGTGTACATGTCTCATATGATAATGTTCCAACAAGTCCAACTTGAAATTTTAAAAAATTGTAATAAAAGTAGAACTATCATTGGCTCTGAATACAAGCAAGAAAAGCATAGATGCATTTTCTCTCCCAAATCGACAGCATGCCTATGCACAAAAGATAACCCTTTAAAAGCAAATTAATACACAGCTTAAAAAAAGTTCTCAAGATTGTTTAAATATAAATTATTCTGAGCATGTATAATTAGATGGTACTGAATACTTCATGGACTAAAATACCAACTGCTGTTTCTACATATGAAATGTAGTGTCCTTACCTTACTAGGACGCTGAGAGCTCCTAACGGAGTCACTAGGGTGGCTGGTGCAAAGGCATATGCAGCAAAGTTGACCACCTCACCTGCTCCCACTTGGGAGATAGATAACAAAAGAAACTCAGGAACAAATCACTCAAAATGGAAATGCCTGCATTTTATTTTCATTTAGAGTTGACCCATGAACTGAACAGGAGTTTAAACTTTGTCCACTTACATGTACATTTTAACCACTGTAGATGTATTCTGTATGATCTTAATATTTTCTCTAGTTTATTAAGAATACAACGTATGATACATATCACATACAAAATATATGCTAATTAACTATGTTGTTGGTTAAGACTTCTGGTCAATAGCACACTAATAGTAAAGTTTTTAGGGAGTCAAAAGTTATTTGTAAACTGTCAACTGCACAGGGGGTTGGTGCCACTAACTCCCATGTTGTTGAAGGGTCATACACTCATACACACACACACACATATAATAATGTACTATTTATATATTATGTACTATATATATAATATATATTATATATGTATATATATTATGTACGATTTCAATTGTATTTAGCAATTTATTTTCTCCCAGCTATTCAAAGGTTCTTCTGTAAATTATCAACACTAAAGTTCCAACTAATTAGAAACAAATCTGTAATTTTAACTGGAAGAGACCTAATTTATGCTTACAGATTTTTTAAAATAAAATTTTGATACCTATATCCTATGACAACAAACACAAATCAATTAAAAGCAGCTAAAACTGGTGTAAAAGCACTTCTCCCAAGTCTTTTTCACTAGCTTTTTCTTTTTTTATTTTTAAAAAAAAATTTTTTTTTTTTTTAACATTTATTTATTTTTGAGACAGAGAGAGACAGAGCATGAACGGGGGAGGGTCAGAGAGAGGGAGACACAGAATCGGAAACAGGCTCCAGGCTCTGAGCGGTCAGCACAGAGTCCGACGCGGGGCTTGAACTCACGGACCGCGAGATCATGACCTGAGCCGAAGTGGCCGCTTAACCGACTGAGCCACCCAGGCGCCCCAAGCTTTTTCTTTTTTTAAAACCCAACTCTTATATTCGAAGGACATCCTTAGGTACCTACAATGTTCCAGATGCTGTTGTAGGATCAGGAAATGCAGCAGTGAGCAAAACAAAGATACTGTTCTCCTAAAATTTACATTTTGTGAGGGAAAACAGGCAAAATAAAGGTCAAGTGATTAGCCACGCAGTGTAGAAAAACAAAGTGACAGAAAGGAATGGAGTGCTGCTGAGGGCAGGATCGTGGTGCCAAACATGGGCACTCTGATAGGAAACTTTTAGACAGTCTGGTCTGAAGTGAAATATTTACCTGCAGCTATCCGGGGGGGAGAATGTCCCAGTCAGGGAGTACAGCAAAAAAACCCTCTGACTCAAGGCAATGTCTGGCATGTCTGAACAGCAAGGAAGGCAGGACAGCTCCAATAGAATGAGCAAGGGGAGAGTAGCCCAGGAGTCAGAGGTAGCCAGGGCCATATGGCACAAGTCCTTTGTGAGTCCTGACAAGGATTTCATCTAAATTGAAAGGCCACTGGGGAATCTTATGCAAGGGAAGGATGTGATCTTATAGAAAAAGATCACTCATGGCTACTGTTTTCCAAAATGGTTATACCAAATTTCACTTAGTAGAGTAACAGAGCTCCCTTTGTCCCACTTGGTGGTACTGTCAGATTTAGAAGTTTGCTAATCTGTTAATGGGGAATGGGATTATTTTATTATTCTTCCAATTTGCATTTCCCCTTTTCATGTGTTGGACAAAGGAAATCTTTTAAATTTTTTTTTTTTTTTTTTTTTTCAACGTTTATTTATTTTTGGGACAGAGAGAGACAGAGCATGAACGGGGGAGGGGCAGAGAGAGAGGGAGACACAGAATCGGAAACAGGCTCCAGGCTCCGAGCCATCAGCCCAGAGCCCGACGCGGGGCTCGAACTCACGGACCGCGAGATCGTGACCTGGCTGAAGTCGGACGCTTAACCGACTGCGCCACCCAGGCGCCCCAAGGAAATCTTTTAATGGAGAAGCTGGTCAACTTTTTTTTCCTGTCTGCCAGTAAATCTATTTGTTTTCTCTTACTGATTTGAGGTAAGTTTTTATATATTTTGGATGTAAATCTTCTGTGGGTTAAAAATTGCCCTAGGCAGGAGAGTCTTTGACAAGGTGGAGGGGAGTGAATCCAGAACACAGATGGAGGGGCTAGCCTAAGCAGGAGGAGGACGTTTTTCTTTGTAACGAGAAAAAGGGATGAGAAAGAAGGTAAGATTTCAGATTTGGTGTGGGAAATGGAGGGAGTTCTTAATGGCTTTTATGATCTCTCTGAAGTAGAAGGCCTACCACTATTTGAGAGTGTGGAAGCCAGTGGAGTTGGAAGAGGAAAATAGAAGGTTTAAAACAGACTCACTGGTATTTCTTTTTAAGTTTATTTATTTATTTTGAGAGAGAGAGACAGACAGACAGACAGACAGACACTCCCAGGCAGGCTCTGTGCTGTCAACACAGAGCTCAACGGGGGGAACTGTGAGATAATGACCTGAGCCAAAATCAAGAGTCAGATGCTTAACCAACTGAGCCAGCCAAGTGCTCCTTATTTTATTTTTTAATGTATATGTATTTGCAACCCCCCTCTCCCCCAAGACTCACTGATTTTTAGGGCAATTGAAACTACGCTGCATGACACCGTAACAGTTGATGTATGTCATTATACGTTTCTCCAAACTCACAGAATGTACATCAAGAGTGAACCCTAATGTAAATTATGGACTTCGGGTGATTGTTATGTGTCAGTGTAGGTTCATCAACCGTAGAAAGTGCACCACTCTGATGAGGGGTACTGATAATGGGAGAGGCTATAAATGTGTATGGGCTGGGAGCATATGGGAAATCTCTGTCTTCTCCTCAATACTGCTTTAAACCTAAAACTGCTCTAGGTTAACTAAACAACAACCAGAAAAAAAATAAAAATAAAAATTTCCCTAGGCATGTAATAGAGTGTGCTAAAAAAAAGCCCTGGAACTGGAGGAGTTTCAGAATATTGGAAAGTCACAAGGACATTATGAAATGGAACTAGTGGCAAAGAGGTGCTATCTGGAAAAAGAGGAATGTGAAAAAATTAAGAGTTTTTATCCAAGGTAAAGCAAGTGCCAGAAGAAAACATCACAATAAAGTTACAACAGCTAAAAGCTGAGGCAATATCAAAGAATAGCTTTGTAAATGAAATCATTTCACGAATCAAAGTTACATGAGAAAGTCCCATCAAAGGAACAAATATTGATAAGCTATTGTTTGGAATACTCTTGTATTGTTTTATATCAACCCTTTTTCCCACAGTGTTGACAATTTGATATCCATGAGATATCAACTTAATATTTAGTAATATTTTGAGTTAAATCAGCAAAATATTAAAACCATTTTTTTGCCACATTCTGTAATTTGCCTTGTCATTCTTTTAAACTCTTGATAGTGCTTCCTACAACTTGCTTGAGAAATGTTATTTTTTAATTTTAATTCCAGTATAGTTAACATACAGTGTTGTTAGTTTCAGGTGTTCAATATACTAATTTGACAATTCTATACATTTATTCACTGCTCATCTTTAAGTGTACCTTAAAAATTTTTTTTTTATTTTTTAGAAAGAGCACAAGAGTGGGGGAGAGGGGCAGAGGGAGAGAAGAGAGCCACAGAGCTTGATCCCACAACTCCAGGACCATGACCTGAGCCGAAATCAAGACCAGGACGCTCAACGGACTGAACCACCCAGGCACCCCTTAAGTGTACTCTGAATACCCTTCACCTATTTCACCCATCTCTTATATGGGAGATCTTTCTTTAAATTCTTTATCCTTCAAATTCTTTAGTGTTCTCTTTCACATTTAAGTTTATAAACCACCTAAAGTTTTTATGTATGGAGGTAGAAATCAAATCTTATTTTTTTCCATATGGATTGTTACAATAATATATACTGAAAAGCACATTTCTCTATTTCAATATCATCTTTGCAATAAATATACTGTTTTTGGGTTTTAGGGTTTGCCATTCTTTTCTATTGGTCTATTGTGTATTTTGGCACAGTACCATACTCAGTGTAGCTTCATAATAAATCTTAATACCTAGTAGAGTAAATCCTTTCACCTTTTGTTAAGAATATCTTTGCTTTAGGGGCACCTGGGTAGCTCAGTTGGTTAAACAGCCTTCGGCTCAGGTCATCATCTCATAGTTCCTAAGTTTGATCCCTGCACCGGGCTCTGTGCTGACAGCTCAGAGCCTGGAGCCTGCTTTAGATTCTGTCTCTCCCTCTCTCTCTGCCCCTCCCCCGCTCACATTCTGTCTCGCAAAAATAAACATTAAAAAAAAAAGAGTATTTCTACTTTACTTGGACTTCTGTATTACCATTCAAATTAAAAAAAAAATTTTTTTTTTTCTAACGTTTATTTATTTTTGAGACAGAGAGAGAGCATGAACGGGGGAGGGTCAGAGAGAGAGTGAGACACAGAATCTGAAACAGGCTCCAGGCTCTGAGCTGTCAGCACTGAGCCCCACGCGGGGCTTGAACTCACAGACTGTGAGATCATGACCTGAGCTGAAGTCAGACGCTTAACCGACTGAGCCACCCAGGCGCCCCTCAAATTTTTAAATCAACTTACCATGTAGCACATAAGCACATAGGTTTTAAAAGGAATAGCACTTAACCTGTCACTATGGAGAGGAATGTTGACTTTCCAATAAGGAATCCTTCAATCCATGAAAATAATATATCCTTGTATTTGTCTTTTTCTCAATAAGATTTCATTTTTTCCATCAGTATCTTTCTCATCTTTTGTTAGATTTAGAATTAAATAATTCTTGTTTTTAAGAATTATATGCAAATGACACCATTTTAACATTTCATTTTCTAATTGTTGCTGATAATAAACACAGCTAAGTTTTGTATGTTGACTTTGTAACCCAACACCACTTTGCTAAATCTTAATTTTATAATTTATCTGTATATAATTTGGAATTTTTATACCCACAATCATACAATCAGTAAATAATAAGTTTATATATTTCTTTCTATTTCCACCCCTTTACCTTACTGCATTTATTATGAAATTCTTTCAGGATATTGAAGGAGTAACGAGAAGTCATTTGTTTGTTTCCAGTTTCAAAAAGAAAGCCTTCAATATTTCATTTTGGTGCTTATTTTGATTGTTCTGGTTTCACTGGTCTTGAAATGACTTATTTGAAATGGTTTTTTAGTTATGAATAGTTGAATAAAAATTCGGTAAACTGAAATGATGCTTTTTCTGAATTTATTAACATCATTAATTACAGTGATTGGTTTTCCAAAGTTATGCCAACTTTACCCCCCTAAAATAAATCTAGTTTGTTCATAATTTATTTAGGATTTTTGTATATATGTTCACAAATGAGACTAGACTATTTTTCCTTTCTTATACAGAGTCAAGTTTTGGTATTAGGATTATACTAGATTTTTAAGAAGAGTAGGGGAATGTATACCGTTTTTTCTATTATTAGGAAATTATTCCATTGCAATTATTTCTTTTAAAAATAGGGGCGCCTGGGTGACTCAGTTGGTTAAGCATCTGACTTCCGGTCAGGTCATAATCTTGCAGTCCCTGAGTTCAAGCCCCACGTCGGGCTCTGTGCAGACAGCTCAGAGCCTGGAGCCTGCTTCAGATTCTGTGTCTTCCTCTCTCTGCCCCTCCCCTGCTTGCACTCTGTCTCTCTCAAAAATAAACATTAAAAAAATTTAAATAAATAAATATATAAATAAATAAATAAAATTGACCACAGAACTTGCCAATGAAACCATCTGGGCCCAGGGCTTAATGTATGCAAAGGTTTTAAAACTATAGACCCAACTGTACTAAGTTAGTAGAAATCTGCCTATTTTATCCAAGTTCTTATATTTACTGAGATAAAACTGTTCAAACATCCTGTTGGTATCTACAAAACTCTAGTTACATTACCAGCTATTCTGCCTTCTCTATTTCTCCATCAGTTTCAACAAAAGGTTTATCAATTTCATTTAGATCATAAACCCAAATGTTGGTTTTAATACCTTTTGTTTTCTATTTAATTTTAGCTCTTCTCTTTACTTCCTTCTACATTTTCTTCTTTTTTTCTTGAACTAGATGCCTTACCTTTCTTATTTTTAATTATATTTATTTAAAACTGTAAATTTTAATAATTTCAGTAATAGTCCACAAGTTATGATATTTTGCATTGGGCACCAACATACTATTTTCTAATTTGAACATATTTTCTATTTTCATTCTGACTTCTTTAAACCATGGAGTACATAAGTGTATTTCTAAACTTCCACACATAGGGATTTTTATGTATTCTTTTTGTTACTGATTTCTAAGGTAATTATAATGATCTATGAAAACACTCCATTAAATCCTTTGAAAACTTTAAGACTGGCTTTATGGTCTAGCAAATAGTCCATTTGTATAAATATTCTTTCCATATGCCCTTGAAAACAATGTAGATCAATGACATGTCCAAAAAGTTTGTTAAATTTGCTCTTCAAATGTTCTATAGACTTAACAATTTTACTCTGCTTACCCTATGAGAGTGTTATATTAATATTTCACCATATGGTGTTGGATTTGTCTATTTCCCCTGTTCCTGTGTCAACTTCTGCTTTTAATATTTCAAGGCTATATTATTAAATAAAGTTAGAACTGTTAAAGCTTCCTGAGAAGTTGAACCTTTTATCTTTATGCTTTGAATTATATTTTACCTAGCATACTCTTCAATCTCAACTTTCTTCAGGTGTTTTTCCATCTTTCTCTTTCAGCCATTCTATATCCTTGTTTTACAAGTACATCTTGTAAAAGACATGTAGTTAATTTCTATTTGTTTTTATAATTCCAATACAATAATCTTGTCCTGGTTTCCATTCTTAGCAGCACCTGACTCTGACCCTTATTAGCCCAATTCAAAAGTTCACTCTCTCTCCTACCTACCTGCTCTGAAGTCTGCAATTACATCTAGAGCAGAAGTGTCTTCAGCTTATCATTCTGAGCTTTATGCCTTTCTCTGATCTTGGCTAGGTAATTCATTACATGTTGGATCTTTCATGTTTCTAAGAGTTTATATTCTATCCAACCTTTTAACTTGTTTTCAGCAAATCTTATCAGTTCATCTTCAAAACAAAATCCAGTATTTTACCACTTCTTAACACGCTCACTGCAACTCCCTTGGGTCCATGCCATCACCACCTCTTACCTGATTATTTCAATAACCTCCCACCCGGTTTTCTTGCTTCTTCCCCTATGTGGTCTATTCCTCAACACAGCAGCCTGAGAGACCTTATTAAAATCTAAAGCATATCATGTCACCCCTTTGCTCAAAAGTCTCCAGTGACTTCCCACACATTAAAGTCAGAGTCATTTCTGTGATGTACAAGACCCACCCTCATTACTTCCCTGAATTTATCCCCTGCTACTTCCCCCACATTCACTCTCTTGCTGTTCTTGCCTCTTTAATGTTACCTGAGGCTTTAATAATCCAGTGCTGCATTAATAAAGCACTCCAAAATGTGGCAGTTTAAAAGACAAGCCATATTTTCTAATAGTCAAGATCTCATGGTTTCTCATAACTTCTATTGGTCAAGACTTCAGAAAGGGATCAACAGGTACTTCTCACTCAGGGTTTTTCAAGAAGTTTATAGTCAAAGATATAAGCTGGGGCTGCAGTCATCTGAAGGCTGGATTTCCCTCAGTAAGCAACCCAAGCAATCAAGGCAAAGCCACAGGCTTTTGGTGACTTGGCCTCAGAAGCCACACATTACAACTTCTTTTGCATCCTATCACCACACTGGGCCAGCACTAATTCAGTGTGAGAGGATTATACAAAAGTGTAAATACCAGGGGGCAAAAATCATTCTGAGCTATCACACTTCAAAAGGTCAGATTTGCTTCACCTCATAGCCTTAATATTTACTGTTTCCTCCTGCTTAAAACATTCCTCCCCCAAATATCCATATGGCTAGCCCCCTCATTTCCTTTATATCTTTTATCCATCTATCCTTCACATCCCTTCCCTATCTTACTCCTAGCAAATGTTAGCATTTGTCACTAACACACACATTTTAATTTCTTTATCTTGTTTATTATTATTTGTCTTCCATCTAGAATGTTAAGTCTTATGTGCATAAGGATTTTTCCGTTTGTTTCAACAGTTTATCTCCAGCGCCTACAACACCTGGCATACAAGAAACAATCAGTATTTGTTGAATGAATAGTCAAATCAGTCTCTTTGTTATTTCAACTGCTCTTAAACTTATAAGAACATTTACATAATTTAATCCTGAATACTTTGAAGGCTCAGTGAATTAAATATCATTTTTTATGTACTTTTTAGCGCCCCTCTATGCACTTTTTTAAAGGTAATCATCAAAATAAGCATGGACACTCTTATCAAATGGATACCTGTTTTCCAATTTGGAATGAAAGTCAATGAAGGGGGAGGAATTAAAAATGGGATGTTTTCTACAATCTTTTTTTTTTTTTTAAGTTTATTTATTTATTTTGAGAGAGAGAAAGAGTGCGCAAGGAGGAGTGGGGCAGAGAGAATTCCAAGCAGGCTCCACACTGTTGGAGCAGAGTCAACAATCCCACCAACTATGAGATTACAACCTGAGCTGAAACAAGAGTCAGATGCTTAGCCAACTGAGCCACCCATGTGCCCCTCTATGATCTTTTACTATCAAATTTATCTTCTTAAACTGAGAATTTAAAAAAACACAGGTATATTAAACATGTTTTAATCAGACAGGTAAAAGAAAGTCTTCTCATTCAAATTAAACTATTAAACTGCTTGCTAAATGACTTTTACTGGCTTAAGTTTTACATATTTTGAGTACTGTTCATTAAAAAACAAGAATTTAAGGGGTGCCTGGGTGGCTCGGTCAGTTAAGCATTCAACTTTGGCTCAGGTCACGATCTTGTGGTTTGTGAGTTCGAGCCCCGCATTGGGCTCTGTGCTGACAGCTTGGAATCTGGAGTCTGCTTCAGATTCTGTGTCTCCGTCTCTCTCTGCCCCTCCCCCACTCACTCTCTGTCTCAAAAAAACCCCCAAAAAACACTAAAAAATTTTTAAAATAAAAATGAAGAATTTAATTAGTTTTAAAATGTGCTAGTAATATGAAGCTGTACTAGTATATACAAATATTTTAATATACAATTATATTTTCTTGAAATGTTCTCTATACATACTTGATAGCAATCCAGCCCACCACAACCATTCTTTAAGATATGCATGGCCACCTTGACCTGTGAATGAAAAAATATTTCACTTTTTGGGAAGATTATCAGACTCTTATAAATTTATGACAACTATTAGCTATGACAGATTTTAAAACATCTTATTTGTTGATGATTATTACTTTGAATAAAGGTTCCATCATGATTTCTTAGATAATATTTTTATGATTTTCTTAGAAAAGAGGATGAGGATAATGAAAATGTTACAATTTTTAGGTTTGCACTATACTACAAACCTCATTCCTTGAGTGAAGTAATTAAATTAATCCTTATATTCAGTCCATACTTCATTCTTTTGTTTCGTGAACTCAGCTTCAATAAACCAAGTAAAGAAAATGAACCAGTAAGTAGTAGTCCAGCTTCAAATGAATTAGTCTGAAAGTGGATAAGCCATATAGGTGTGGGTTAGCCCCATTTATGAGGCAGTTACCTTGGAGAAAGGGGTCTTATATTGACCATACATAAAAAGTTAAGCATTAATCACAGTCTGGGGCTGCTAGGATATTCACCCTCCTTTTCTACTTGACTTTCTTCCCAATAAAAATAATAAAACCAGGAAGCAACTGGTACTTAAGCCATTGTCCAAAAGAAAAAGCCAATGCAAATGAACTCTTTGATAAACATATCCATCATGGACAATGCAAGTACCTGTCTTAGGACAAGAATGAGGAATATACTTGTTCACGTAGTATATGCCAATACTCTCTCCTTTGCCTACTAACCTCTAATAGAGGCTACTATTTTAAGATGGTTTGACTAGCTCTGGCCATAAAGATGGCACAGGAAAGAGGGAGAAGGTGTTTTGTTTTGTTTACTACCAAAGCAGGTCTTCCTGTGAGGTCAGAACCAGACCTAGAACTAAAGCAGAGACTGAGTGATGAAACACGGCCAGGATGCAACATAATGCTGTTGTGAATGCGCCAAAGTCAGAGTGGGGGTTCAATCATAACAAGTATCCCCCAAGATCTTGCCTTCAGATTTTGATTCTATTCATAAACCCTTATTTCCTTCTCTGCAGAAATATCAAAATTTTAAGATAAGACTGGATGCTAATAGGGCACTGGTCCTTATTTCCACTTTGAAAGTAACTATAGGAGTGAACAGCTAGCTTATTAATGACATTGTCTCACTTTTATTTTTCTCATTACAAAGTAACTGATGTTTGATTCTCTATAAACATTTACAAGGCTTGCATAGTTCAAAGTTTCAAATATACTAACTAGGAATTAAGATGTGGTCATCTACCATCAAGAACCTGAGTAAACAAGCATACACAGATATCATTTCACAGTCACATAGGGCATAGCCTACCTGCTCTCATGGAGCCTTTTCTGGCAAGGCGCAGAAGACCTTTTTTTTTCAAAATGAAACTCCCGCCAATGAAAATGCTGGAGCTCATAGCCAATCCCAAACCAATGTAAAAGTCATATTTTCCACGCCCCTGGATCATTTCGTTTGTTACTGAAGTTCTTTAAATCACACTGATTACAAAACAGAGAAACCGCTGGTGCTAGAGGCAGGGTTATGCAGTCTTCAAATCTAAACAATGCAAAACAAGACAAGATTTTCAGAGAATGATAGTGATAGTCCAAATGCAACTCAAAAATTTACTCCATTTCTCTTCTCATAAAGGAATATTTTCATTACTACTATTGATAATATATTTCCTATTTATAATTTACCACTAATGTAATTATCTCTCTTCCAGTTATGGCAAAAGATAGGATCATGATATAAACCCATACTAAAAAATCAAACTCATGGAATCAGGGAACAGACTGGTGGCTACCAGAGCCAGGGATAGAGGAGTGACAGATATGGGTATAACATAAAGAAGTCTGGGGGTATAATGTACAGCATGGTGACTACAGTTAAAAATACTGTGTTGTACATTTGAAAGTAACTAAGATCTTAAAAGTTCTCATCACAAGAAAAAATTTATAATTGTGTGAAGTGATAAATGTTAACTGAATTTATTGTGATCATTTTATAACATATACATATATGTAATCATTATGTTGTATACCTTAAGCTAATATAATGTTATATGTCAGGGATAACTCAACAAAACTGAAAAAAATTATGGGAATGCAAGCTGGTGCAGCCACTCTGGAAAACAGTATGGAGGTTCCTCAAAAAACTAAAAACAGAATTACCCTACAACCCAGCAATTGCACTACTAGGCATTTATCCATGAGATACAGGTGTGCTGCCTTGAAGGGACACATGCACCCCAATGTTTACAGCAGCACTATCAACAATAGCTAAAGTATGGAAAGAGCCCAAATGTCCATCAATGGATGAATGGATAAAGATGTGGTGTGTATATATATATTTATCTACCACATGTATGTATACACACACACACACACACACACACACACACACACACACACACAATGGAGTATTACTTGGCAATCAAAAAGAATGAAATCTTGCCATTTGCAACTACGTGGATAGAACTGGAGGGTATTATGCTAAGTGAAATTAGAGAAAGACAAAAATCGTATGACTTCACTCATTTGAGGACTTTAAGAGACAAAACAGATGAACATAAGGGAAGGAAAACAAAAATAATATGAAAACGGGGGGGGGGGGACAAAACAGAAGAGACTCATAAATATAGAGAACAAACTGAGGGTTACTGGAGGGGTTGTGGGGTTTTCTACTCCTGAAATCACTGTTGCAGTATATGCTAACTTGTTTGGATGTAAATTTTAAAAAATAAAAAAACAAAAAAACCAGACCTCATCTGAACAGGCAAGACAGCCAGAGATTGTATACCATGTGCATGGTACTATCTATGCAAAATATGGTAGAGGAATATCTGTAGGTTAAATAAATACTGTTGAAGCAGTAAGAAAAAAAAAAAAAGAAAAATAATACACTAAATTTAAAAATTTAAATTAATTTTATAAACTCTAGTTTCATATTTAAATAATGGTTCCAGTCTTAGTTGACAGTCCAAAGTAACAAAACTTTGCTGTTAAGAAAAAATATTCTACAGAATGAAAATAAATCATAAAAATATACAAATTTAGTTCATAAATACATTTACCAGTTTCACAACATGTCCTTTTTAAATAATCTACACAGAGAAACTCAAAATTTTCTCACCCATACACTTTCTTCTTTGAAATCTATGTAGATATAAACAGATGGTTATTTATTTGTTATTTAGCCTATTTGGGGGTGTGTAGAAAGAAAACAGCTTCCACATTATTTTGTTAGCGGAGGATGATCATTCTAACAGACAGATGTTTGCCATAGTGCAAGTGTGATACTGATGGACTTTTTGGAGAACATGAGGGCCATGGACCTAGAGGGCTCAAACCCTAAGACCAGACAGAGAGCAGAGGCTTATCAAAGACATTTCAAATGTCACTCATGAACTCTGCTAACAAATGAACTAAAGCAAAGTGCAGAAAGTAGAGGGAAAGATATTACTCAGCAAGAAGGTTTATGATTAGTTATAACTTACTGCCAGCCCAACTTTCTGGTAGGTCTTGAGATTTTTTGTCCCACAAATTAACTACTGAGTTCCAGAACTAATCTACAATTCAGTCAGGATCCTCACTCATTAACACTGGCCCACTAGCCAGCTTTTTCCATTGTTCAGGTTATGAGATTCTGGCTTTTAGCAAAAGCATCATAACTCTAACGACCTAACCCCTCAATTGCTTTATCCATTCACTCAAACAGTATTTACCAAACATAAGCATTAAGCATTATGCTAAGCTCTATGCATAAAATGGTGATAGCTAAATTTTAGTCTTCCATGGGAGACAAACAAAAGACAGTTAAATAAAGGGTGATAATGTTCTGTAATAATGGTAAAAAGGGGCCAAAGGGGCCAGTGTTTAGATTTGCCTGTTGAGTCACATTATGGTTCCCAGAACCCTTCATAAGAACAGTACTTCCCAACCCATTGATTTGGGGCTTGGCTCCGTGGCTTATGCTGGCCAATGGGGGGAAGGTGTAAGTGACAGGAGTGCCAGTTCCAAGTCTAGACCTAAAGAGGACCTTTATATTTCTGCTTGCCCCTTTGCACCCTGCCATCACCCTGTGCACAGCCAAACACAGAGTCATCCCTGCTGACTTAATGAACCATGAGTACGATCATAAATAAATGCTACATGCCACTGGGATAACTAACTTACACACCTAAACAGACGTACTACAGATAAATATAAAATTCCCATCAGATTTTTGAAAAACCAAAACTTGTCTGCAGAAATGGGGATCAGTGGTAAAGATGGGTGGCAGGCAGACAGGGGTTCATTGTATTATTCTACTCTATGTACTATGTATGTTTGGACGTTTCCATATTAAGGTTTTTTAAAACACATGTTGCAGTGCTCAAGAGCTGCAGAGACGTCAGGAGAGAAACAACTAACAAGTCCCAAAAGCAAAGTCACCCCACAATCTAGGATAAGATAATATTGAAACATGGAAAGAACATAAGACACTCAAGTCAGGGAGGTGCTCCGAGTTTTATAAGTATCAGTCACATACAATATGGATGAGATTAGCTGTCTAATTGAAACCTTTCCAGAACTGATCTTTCTCATAAGGATTTGGAGAAGTATCCCTAGTCCTCTGAATGCCACTCCTAAGGGAAGAAAATGCATTGAGAAAGGTCCAAGGCAGGGAATTTGGAAGATTCAGTCCTGCCTCTAGCTGGGTGCATGACCTTGGTTGAGTCGCCACCTTAACAGAGACACATAAGAAAAGAAAGAAGCTAAAGAATCTGTAAAGTTATTGATTTCCAAATTTCAAATAAACTATTGGTCTCTTTATGTGGTAGCCCCAAACTTCAACTTAACTTCAGCTTGCCTTTGGAATAATTCTGGACTGTGACCATCAGTTATGTACAGAGACATAAACATATGCAGGGAGGGGGGAGGCAGAAAATTTGGGAATAAAATGGTTAGCAGAAAGAATTACTTCTATAGACTGTAAGGGCGCCTCGGTGGCTCAGTGGGTTAAGTGTCATCTTTGGCTCAGGTCATGATCTCGCAGTTCATGAGTCTGAGCCCCACGCTGGGCTCTGTGCTGACAGCTCAGAACCTGGAGCCCGCTTCAGATTCTGTCTCCCTCTCTCTCTGTCTCTCCCTAGCTCATGCTCTGTCTCTTTCGAAAATAAACATTAAAATATATAGAGAGAGACTATAAAAAGATTATGACAACAAAAAAAGTGTGCTTAATGGTATTCCCAGCACACTCTAAATGACTCACTTAACCATGTTTATGACCCAGTCTTCCTCACTAGACTGCCAGATGCTGGGCTCCTACAGCTTCAAAATATGTCTTAATATCGGTTTTCTCAGTGAATATAGATGAATGGAATAATTATAATTGGCCCTAAAAATAAAGCTGTATCATTTAGATCAGCTTCCTAAAATGTAACAACTGTTTTTACAGTGTATAAACTTACAAACTGTAAAAAGTTGTCAAAGTATGCTGGGAAGTGATAGTGTTATATGTAAGTGAAAATGCAAAGGTAACAGTAAAAAGTCTGGGAAGATGGGAGTAAAGAAACCTAGCTACCAAACACACTTCAGCCCACTCTGCATTCCAATGAACAAGGATCACCTAATAGTCATCAAAGCACCCCCTAACTTAAAATCAGCTCCTTTAACCATTATCATCATGAAGCACTGTTCTTAATTATCATTCAAATTCTACTGAGGAAGTGACTACCTAAAGTTCTTTGGTCCACAAACCTCCCTTTTAAAAGTCTGAACAAGCTGATTTATATTTTGAATATTCTGAAATCTATAAAATATAACTTTGTTACCTACATAGATGATACCCATAAACAAGTCAGGTTTAGCTACAGTTCCAATCCAATAGCTTCACAAATCCAAATTCAGACTTCACTTACATAAAGCTCATTTTTTAATTTTTTTATTTTAGAGAGAGACTGCAGGCACACTCACAAGCAGGTGAGAGGGACAAAGAGAAAGAGAGAGAAAGAGAGAGAGAGAGAGAGAGAGAGAGAGGGAGGGAGGGAGGGAGAGAGGGAGAGAGGGAGAGAGGGAGAGAGGGAGAGAGAGAGGGGGAGAGGGAAGAGGGGGGTAGAGGTTGGAGAGGGGAGGAGGAGGGGAGAGTACACCTTAAGCAGGCTCCATGCTCAATGCAGAGCCTGGCGTGGAGCTCGAATTCACGAACCCGCGAGATCATGACCTGAGCCGAGGTCAGACGCTTAACTGACTAAGCCACCCAGGTGCCCCTGAAATGGATTGTTTTATTCTTGAGTATACTATGAAGTAGGGCCAGGTTTAAAGACAGCTAAACAAGAAAACTTAGTATGTTTCACTTCAACTATGTTCTCAAATCAGAGATGACAAGCTTCAGGTGATAATGTGCCCATCCTACCTCTGACAGGGACCAGGTAGAAGGTCCCATCCCATTCTCCTCTCCTCTAGCTGTTACATTATTTATAGTGTGGTCATCTGTTCAGTAAACATATGCGGAGCAGCTCTAATATGCCAGATGTTGGGGTTATAAAGATGATTTGATCACAAGTCCCTGACCTCAAGGATTCCACAGCTGAGTAAAATGATCTGAAGTGACCCATTTTAATTTTAAGCACACTTTTAAAGGCTCTTAGAATTTCCAAATTGTTCTTTCTGAAGTTTAATTTTCAAAGGTGATTTTACTTTTACGAATATTTATAACATTAACTTTCATTAAATACAAGTTATGTTAAAAATGAAATAAATATATCTTAAAGAAAATAAAGTTTTGAAACTGGTCCACCTTCTTCTAAAATATGGAGAACATGTAACAGGAAAAGATGGGACTAGTATTCTACCATCTATAAGATAAGCTGATACTAAGATTTGCTTTGCAAAATGACTAACAGTAGGCAACGCAATTACCAAAGTCATATACTTTTTAAAAATATACCAACAGAAGTACATTTACAGCTTTAAACTTGTCACAGCATTTTTGACATTTTTCACAAAACCTTGAAAGGTATGTGGTGAGGGCCCCATGAAGAGAAAACAGGCCCCATGAAGAGATGTCAAGCAACTTCTCAAGAAGTGGGTAGGTAGCAGAACCAGTGCTAGAATCCAGCCTTTTGCCTTTCCCACTGGAGTCTCCATTTAGACCCAGAGGTGGAACACAAGGAAGTAACAGCTCCAACCAGGCTGTCAGTGTAAATCATCATCTGCCCAATCTGCTCCTCCTTGTATTCTGACCATGGCTTCACCATCCTCATTACCCAAACTGGATACAAGGGCCAAGAGTACCATATGGAGTATACCTTTGTGAAATACAGCCTCATATCTCCATGGCTCTCCCAATCCTCATTCAGCTTCAACAATGATGCTATCACACTGCTCTATAAAACACATCTGTGCTATCTCATTCTCCTGCTTAAAACCTTAGAATGGCTACCCAATGTTTACAAAAAGAAGTTCAAATTTTGTAATCCTCTAACACCTTTCACCATTTGTTCCCAACCTAACTTTTAAATCTTATTTCCCTATACTATAATTCACATACCCTATGATACACCAGAGGTCAATATACTGCTGTCATTCTTACCTACTCCTTCTCCTCCTCCATACCTTTGTTTATATTCTCCCTTCATCTTAAAAAAAAAAATTATTTTTAATGTTTATTTTATTTTTGAGAGAGCGAGAGAGCATGAGCAGGGGAGGGGCAGAGAGGGAGACACAGAATCTGAAGCAGGCTCCAGGCTCTGAGCTGTCAGCACAGAGCCTGACGCAGAGCTCGAACTCACGAACTGTGAGATCATGACCTGAGCCGAGGTTGGACGCTTAACCTACTGAGCCACCCAGGCGCCCCTTCCCTTTCGTCTTTTAAGGTGCAAACTCAAAATGCACCTCCACAATGAAGCCCTGCTTGAATTCCACAAACCAGAGAAATCAATCTTTTCTGAATTCCTTGGCCTTTAAACCTACACTTCTCTTTGGACACTTTTCTAGCCTATATTATGGTTACTTATGTATACGACTTACATCCCCTTCATGGTGGCTTCTTGTGGACAAGTGCTTATCTCATTTACTCAACCAACAAACACTGACATGAATATATACTATGTTCCAGGAATGGGAATATAGCAGTGAATAAAACAGACCAAAACCCTGCCCTCATGGAATTTACCTTGTGTTGGAGGTAGGGCAAGACAATTAAAAAAAAAAATAAATAATAATAATAATATTATATTGGAAGGTGGTAAATACTATGGTTAAGGGCATTGAGGAGTTGGGTTGAGGGGATTCTATTTGAACTAGTTTGGTTAAGAGGACCAGTGGAGAAGATAACACTGAGTAAAGCCCTGAAAGAGACAGGAAAAGAACAGAGCTGAGAAAAAATGCAAAGGCATGGAGGTATGAACTGTTATGCAGCTTTCCAGGAAAAGAAAGGCCACTGTGGCTGACACTGAGTGAACAAGGGTAGGCAGGATACCACAGCAGGGTATTTTTATATAAAAGAAATATCCTGAAAACAAGTGTAATTCTTTTTTATCATTTCCCTCTAAATAGTAATAGCTACTACTTACTGAACACCTATGAAGCACTGTTCCAGGTAACTGATACACATTATTTCTAATACATACAATGAGAAGAAGGTATCTTTATCCCCACCTTACAACTAAAGAAACCAAACCCCCAAGGGGTTAAATCACATGCAGAGGACCACACAGAAAGTTATACAGTCTGAAATGGAACCTAAGTGTCTACTAGACTCTACTTCTATATGGGCTGCCCACACTGAATGAAAACTAATATTAGAGTTCTTAATCTTTACTTCTGTTTGGTTTCCACTGATTTAACTTTTTCCAATCTCTTACTTTGCTAATTATTTTTAAAAAGTTTTCTTTAATGTTTATTTTTAAGAGAGTGAGAGTGAGCAGGGGAAGAGCAGAGAGAGCAAGAGACAGAATCTGAAGCAGGCTCCAGGTTCTGAGCTGTCAGCACAGAGCCCGATGCAGGGCTCAAACTCTCCAACAGTGAGATCACTACCTGAGCAAAGTCAGCCAACTTAACCGACTAAGCAACCCGGCTTCCCGCTAATTATTTTTAAAAACGGTACTTATAAATACTGCAGAACCTAAATCTCCAATCCAAATTTAGCAACATCAGTTATAAATTAAAATTTTAACTTACATGTAAGTTTAATATGGTCTCTCTTATGAAAAAAAAGGCTGGAAGAGGTCAGAGATGACTTATTCACTCTCATTTCCTTGTAAATAATACTCTTTATTCTCATTTAAAGTTTTAAACCCTGGTAGAGTAGCTCCGGCCTGGAAAGAAGAAAATACATAAGTAAGCAAAAGGACTGAACAGTTACCAAACAGTTTCAAAAATTTGGCTACTAGCCTCCATACTCTTTTTACTTACCAACATGAAACCTACTCAACCAAGCATAAACAACATAGTGCTTCAACAGATAGCTTACTGCAATGAAACAAAGATCT
This sequence comes from Lynx canadensis, assembly GCF_007474595.2. Classification (NCBI taxonomy): domain Eukaryota; kingdom Metazoa; phylum Chordata; class Mammalia; order Carnivora; family Felidae; genus Lynx; species Lynx canadensis. Next base: position 27,720,629 of record NC_044308.2, on the reverse strand, counting down.
CTACTCTCCCATCTTACTTTTACTACTAAAAAAAAAAAAAAAAAGTACTACCTAGGTATATGGTTTATAGAGAATTTCTAAAAACAGAAAACGTAGTCCTGTATTAAACGAATTGAAAAACCTAGTGAACAAATTAAAGAGACACAAAAACAAAACTAAACGTATATAGAGTTTTTATGAAAAGGAAGGAGGGATTAAATGACTTTATAAAAGTTAGGAAATTAAAAGTCATGTTCAACGGCTGACTTCTAAAACTTGTTCAACGGTCAGTTAATATCTCCGCAGCAGCTGAAACAATCTAAAACTCACAACAAAACGAAAACTATGTGAATGAGCTGAATGAACTGGTGCCCCGACAGGGTCAAGCCAGATTTCCATAGAATTTAATAGCAACCCAATTCGCAGTGGGATTCCTTGAGGCAGGATAAGAGGAAAAGCCCTTCCATTTCACAACACACGTGTTCCCAGGGAAGAGAAAGGCGCCCCTGAAGGGCCCCTGCCAACCCAAGACCAGCAGATTCGACCACAGCCCCTTCGCCCTTGCTTGAAAGAAAAAATTAAAAACTGGCGACCTCACCCCAACTGGAGGCCGCCCATGGTCCCCTCCACTACCTGGCCCTGGTCACCTCCGCTCACACGCCCACACAGGCCGCACGGGCCGCCCCTTCTTGAGCTCGCGCGGCCAGTGCCTTAGACGCTGTCCAGTAGGAGATGAGAGCATCCAGGGCTGCAGCCGTGCGCGCCGCCTCCTCCATGGGGGAGCGCCGAGGGGAGCCTGCCCCGGATGACCCGCGACCGCCGCCGGGACCTAGAGCTGTAAGTAGCCGAGGAGAGCCTGGGCGCGGTCGAGTGACGCAAAAGGAGGCGCGCGCACGCGCAGTGCAACGCAGCAAAGGCCCGCCCCGGCCCACCTTACTGTGGATTTCCGGTTTCTTTAGCTGGCCTTGGGCTGTGGAGAGCAAAGAGAGCGGGGCGGGATGAAGGAAGGAGAGGATGCAATATTTTGCAAAGTAGGTTCGACGAGCAAGTGATTGAAGTCAAAGAACTGTGTGCTGCTTGCTTAAAATGCGAATTCCCTTACGTGGTTACCGTGTAAAGCTGCATTTTAAGCAGACTACCTAGCAATCCCTAGGGAAATGGTGCTCCGAGAGGGGAAGGAGCGGAGCTAGGGCTGGGCCAGGAGGCTGGAGGCGGGTCCCGGAACGCGGAGGTGCGAAACCAAGTGGTGGGGGCGGGATTGGGCTCCAAGTGGGGCTCTTTCTTCCCAAGGGTGACCTAATCGAAACCCGTAGAGATGGCGTTCTTTTTAGTGGTTTGGTAAAAGCGCCTTTTGAGACACTTGGAGCAGAGATGTATTTCTCATGAGATACATAGGCAACCCACTGTTAGACTATCCCGCCTTGGCTTTCTTAGAACCCACAATCATGGTTTTCTATAAAATGGACAAAGACAGAGGGCTCATTTATAAGAGGAGGGGGCGGGATGGGGTGCGACTAGCCAGGTCGGGTTATAGGTGCCAAGGTCCTCTGGGTATGTTGTTCCTGTTTCTGAATAGATTAAAAAAAAACCAAAAAACTAGTATTTGAAATGTTAATCATGTAGAATGGGATTTTTTTCTTTAAGTTTATTTTGAAAGAGAGACCACGAGCTGTGGAGGGGTGGGAAGAGAGAGAGAGAGAGATCGATCTCAAGCAGGCTCTGCACTGTCAGTGCAGAGCCTGAGGTGGACTTGAACCCATGAACCATGGGATCAAGACCTGAGCTGAAATCAAGGGTCCCATGACCACCAACTGACCCAGGTGGAGGCGGGGGGGGGGGGGATGTTTTTTAAGTGAGTGCTTGTTGAACCAGAAAATGTCAAATATAATTTGCTCTTTTCAGACTAGTCTAATTGGACTACACAGCCCTTACACTCTGGTTTTGTTATAAGTGACTATGCAGCCACTAATTTAAAAGTTTTTAATCTTTTGTGAGCTTGGTAACCAGCTAATCGTGCCATTTTAGAACTGACTCAGAGGGCCTTTTTTGCTTATTTCTTTGGTCTCAGCCAAATTCTAGCTGGATTACATAGCCAAATAAGGAATTACATTACATATTGAAAGATGGTTGGCATGCTCGTCTCTGATGATGTGATAGATTGATGAAAAATGGCGGCAATTCTCTGCTTATAAATGTACCCAAACATTTTGCAGAGTGACTTTGCAGCTCCACCCCATCCCCTGATTCTGCCTTGGCCTTGGGACTGGGGATAGTTTTCGGCCAAGAAAATGTGGTGGTTCCCAGCCTAAATTTTGCTAAGAAACTGGACTAGCTTGCTGGAGAAGGAGACCATGTGGAACAGAGCAACTTGCAAAGCTACCCAGATGAACCATACTATGTCCAGACTCCAGAGACTGAGCCAACAGACTGATCCAATTGGTTGAATGCACTGTTGATCCACAGACCTATGAAAAAGACTAAATGATTGTTGCTTTAAGCCACCAATTTTGATGTGGATTGGTATGTAGCAATAACTAACAAATGCCAACAGATACCTATAGGAGGCAGATGATTATAATGAAAGTAGTGGTTTGCATGAATACTTAGAAATTATGTTAATTTAACTTAAGGAATTTGTTTGCAGGTCTTCTCTGCCAGTATTCTAATCATTCCAGCAAAGCCCTGCTTCATCTATTCAGCTTTCTCTCTTTGTTGTAGTCCACAGACTCCTCTCACATTTATCTGGTCCTCCCATCTGACACTTAACAGTCACATTATACAATGCATTGTTTCATAAGTGTACATAACATACCTTGCTAACATTATGCAGGCTTCTGAAATGCCCAGATCACTCTCTAGCACGTGATGTTGCATTTCTTTTTTTTTTTAATTTTTTTTTAACATTTATTTATTTTTGAGACAGAGAAAGAGCATGAACAGGGGAGGGTCAGAGAAAGAGGGAGACACAGAATCCGAAACAGGCTCCAGGCTCTGAGCTGTCAGCACAGAGCCCGATGCGGGGCTCGAACCCACGGACCACAAGATCGTGACCTGAGCCGAAGTCAGAAGCTTAACCGACTGAGCCACCCAGGCGCCCCAGCATTTCTATATATAATGTGAATGCTCAAGCATTGATCATAAGACATTTTTAAATTTTTAAAAATCCACTTCCTTTTCAAACACTGCTGGTGGGATTATAAAATAGTGCAACTTCCTCGGAAAACAGTTTGGCAGTTCCTTAGAGAGTTAAACATATATCAACCATATGACCCAGATGTTCTATTCCTAGGTATTTATCCAAAAGAAATGAAAGCATATATCCACTAAAAGACTTGTAATTGAACATTCAATAGCAGCTTTATTTGTAATGGCCAAAAAAATGTAAACAACTCAAATGTCCAACAACAAAGCAACTGTGGATGAGCAACTGTGGTGTATCCATATAATAGAATACCACTGAACAATAAAAGGGAATGAACTACTGATACATGTTATAACATGGCTAATTCTCAAAATAATTTTGGTAAGTGAAAGAAGCCAGACCAAAGGAGTATATAATAAACAATTGTAATATATAGCAACAAAGTGGGTGGTTGACTGGGAGTGGAGGGAACAAGAAAGGCAGAGAGGGATCATAGTGGGTGGGGCAAAAAGAAACTTTGGGGTGATGTATATGTTTGCTGTTTTGCTCATGGTGATACGATCAATCTATAACATCATATCACATACATCAAAACCTACCAAATGTATATTTTATATATGTGCAGTTTACAGTATGTCAATTATACCTCAATAAAGCTGTAAAATTTTTTGTCAGTTATAGAAACAAGTTATATAAGCAAGACTTCTCTACTAAACAGTATTTTTGAAAATTATGTATTAGTAAATCAAATAGTTTTCTCATGTCTAAATTGTTCTTAAGTTGCTCTTCTGTGTTTTGGTTTTGTTACCACAGAGGCCAGCCAAGAGCCCAAGAACAGCATTTCAGGTGTACAATATAGTGATTCATCACTTGCATACAACACCGTGTGCTCATCTCAACAAGTGCATCACCTATTTAACCCTAATCCCCCTCACTTATTTAAACCATCCCCCCCACCCATCTCTCCTCTGGTATCTCTAGCATTTTAAAGGTATTACATAAATGTTTTCCAATTAATATTATTAAGTTTACTCAAGACAATAGACTTAAAAATGTAGTAGGGCATATTCTAAAAACATTTGTTGGAGGGAGAGAGGAGAGCTGTCTGGAAAAGATAGTAATAACTTGAAGTAAATTTAGGTAGAACACTAGGATGTTCATTAAAAGCCAGGAATTGGCTTTTAATAATTACCTCATTTGATGAAATGGGGAGTGGATATGGTAGGCAGAATAAAGCCCCTTCCCCAAAGATTTCCACAGTTCTAACCCATAGAACCTGTTACTATGTTATGTTAGAGGCAAAAGGGACTTTGCACCTGTGATTGAATTAAGGGTCTTGAGATGGGGAGATAATCCTGGATTGTCCAAGTGGGTACAAAATAATTACACGGGTTTTTGTAAGAAGGCAGGGGCACCTGCAGGCTCAGTCAGTTAAGTGTTTGACTTGATTTCAGCTCAGGTCACGATCTCCTGGTTCATGGGATTAAGCCCTGCGTCATGCTGCACACTAAGAGCATGGAGCCTGCTTGGGATTCTCTCTCCCCGCCCCCACCCCTCCCCGTTTCTCTGCCTCTCCCCCATGCACACATGTTCTCCCTCTTAAAAAACAAAAAACAAAACAAAGGCTTAAGTGTCAGAGACAGAGAATGAGATATGACAATGGAAGAAGGATCAGGGAGATGCAACATTGCTAGCTTTAAAGTTGCAGAAAGGGGAATGAGCCAAAAAATGTGCAAGGCCTCTGCTGAAAAAGGCAGGGAACAGATTCTCACCTAGAGCCTCCAGGAAGAATATAATCCTGATAACACCTTGATTTTAGCCCAGTTAAATTCATGTTGGATTTCTGTCCTCCAGAACTGTAAGATAATAAATTTGTGTTGTTTTAAGCCAAAAAGTTTGTAGTAATTTGTTAGAGCAGCAATAAGCACACCAAATTAGGGTAAGGAGGACACTAAGATCCCCCTAACATCATCACCAAAAGTAAAAGGATTCCATTTTATAGACAGGCAACCACACTTTGACTTCTCCATCTTCCATCCCTTTATTTCAGTTATTTTATATGGATTTGTTGTGTTTGTTACTTGATTAGCATCCCTCCTACCCTGCTTGCCATGGTGCAATTCAAATCCCAACTTTCAAATTTCCTCAGCTGGAATCCTTCTCTTCTGAACTGCTGGTACAGATAGAAGTATCTTTGTTTTTGTTTCCTGACTGCCTTACCTCTCAAACTCAAAAAAACTTTTTGAAACGACCATGTGAGGTTTGAAATATGGTGTACCAGGTGATAAACATTAAAACAAAGATGCCAACAATGCCATGAGTCATCAGAGAGGCACATGACTCAGGAACAGAGAAAATAGAGCATAAGCTCTTTGGAGGGCAGGGGGCATGCCTGATTTTATACAACCCTCAGAACTAGGTGCAGTACTACTAGCTACTACTGTGCTTGGCTAGAAGCTGAAACTTACAGTTCTATACTAGTAACCAACCAGGACAAGTTTTTGTAGAATTTGGCACTTACACGCTTCACAACCTCAAAAACCTGTGTGGAAAGGGGTATCCATAGAAACATTTGGTGGTTTTTAAAAATGTCTGTTCCTGATTTCTAAATAGATATAGTTTGATCAAAATGTGAGTAATTAGGGGCACCTGGCTGGCTCAGTCAATGGAGCATGTGATTCTTGATTTGGGGGTTGTAAGTTCAAGACCCACTTTGAGTGTAGAGATTGCTTACAAGTAATCTTTTTAAAAATGATTTTAAAAATCTTTTTAAAAATGTAATTAAATCCTTTTGGACAGAGCCTAAAAAATACATATTTTTTCTCAAATAAAATATTTTTCTGTTTAACAAAGTGACTTACAGGACACTAAAAAGATTAATAATAAGATTTCTGATGATACTTGTAGTTTTAAGATGTGTTATAATTCTCTAAAGTTTTATGTGCTTAAAATATAATAAAATGTTATGTTATATACTCCCCAAACATGTAAAAGATATTAATATATTAAAATATACCTGGTTTTCTTTAATTGTGTCAGAAGGTAATCACTAGATGGTAAATTCCTTCACACATCATGGTTTTGCTCCCTAAGATATTCACAGGCACATATTTTTTATATCATGATGGGAACTGGGCTATTTGTTTCTGTAAAGAAAATGGGAAACATTTAATTGAGGAATTAGGATGATATGGAACCTGGGACTACATGGGTGTTTCAAGTAGTGGGTAAAAAAAAAAAGCAACAAATGTTCAGCTAGAAATAAGTTATTTTATTTTAAAACACATACAGATTAATAAATATTATTGGAAAACTTAATAAATAGCCTTCTTTATTTACATAAGGCAATTACAACATGCTATGACTATTTCTATAAAGCAAAAGATAAGCAAGTCTTAGCCATTGACAAATGTGTGTATGTATGCTAATTGGAAGCTCCCCTGATACATTTACAGGAAAAAACTTATGCAGTCAATCAACATTTTACATTTTTTATCTAGTCTTCTTCTCTTTCACGATTATATTCCATTTTACAAGAAAGTAATAGTTGTCATTTAAAAAGGCAACCACACTCAGGAATGCTACTGGAAAACAGTACCTTTAAATTATTCCAAAGTGCAAAAACACTGACATAGAGGTGGGGGGAGGGAATTAGTACATTCTGACAAAGAAAAGAAACTTTTCAACGTGACCTTTTGGCACTAGTGGTTTGGGAGCTCCTGACATTTACCTGGTGTCAGGTAATTCATGGTCAGGGTTGAGCTGCTTGGAAGCAGGAAGTTCAGCATCATTCCTAACAAATTTAACACAACAGAATCAATCTGGTTCACAGGTCATTGAATCTTCTGCAGAACATAAACATATGCAGAATGTCAGAAAATCTTATCACATCATCAGAATGTGATCTTTCAGTGCAGCTTTTAAAAGTCCCTGTTTAACCTTCACGTTTTATAATAGAATATATAAAAGCCTTCCTTAAAAAAAAAAAAAAAAAGAAAAAAGAAAAATTAAAGCTTCATGGAATCGTGCAAACTTTACACCCAGCACTTCCTTTGCTTACTCAGTGCTTGAAGCTGCATGTCTAAAGCACAGTCCTGAGCATACAGGATGCCCAGTGCAAGCTGAGTTTCCACTTCACCACTCCAGAGCAATCCTACACATAACACTCTTGTCTGAGGCTACCAGCACACGCTAAAAGTGTGAGTGCTCTAAAACAGGTGATTTGGAGAACCATCTCACCCCTTTAGAGGTAGAGAAACTGAGGCACAGAAAGGTTAAGTGACTCACCTATAGTTGCACAATTCAAGGAAAAATAGAGAAAAGAACAAATAAATCTTTCTCCCTGGCTCATGCTCTGGGGTCCTAGACAATGCTTTTTATCACATTGGGTACATCTGAAATAGATTTATTTACATGATCATTGTTCTACTGAGTATCAACTTTTTACTACACAATAATTTTTGATGTAACATAAAGTTACATTTCTTAAAATATAATTCTCTTGTTGCATTTCACAGCATGTGAGAAATGTATATGAAAATAAACAAGTAGTGATACTGAGCCAAATTCTCATTCTCATTCCTATAATTCTTAATCTTTTCAAGTATATGATGGAGGTATAAGAATCTGGCCAGATGTGAAAAATCACCAATAAACTAAAGGACAGACCCTTAAAATTCATCACCAGTACAACTGTGAGGTGGAAGTGAGGAATACAGAAAATTGAGGTATTTTATATGATAAACTGTTTTATGGTGTGACTGGTGTGCAACTTGATCTTTTCTCTTTCCAACTCAAGTTAACAGGCTTCTAGCTATGACTATGAGTAAAACATATGAAAAACTAACATGGACATGTCCTTGGGAAGAAGGTCAATACTAAGTTGTTAATGTTACATTTTTGGTCCCTGAGAAGGCGGAACATCAAGATTCCATCTAATCCTGCTTGATGGGTGAACTACTTCCTTGGTTTCAAACACAGTGAGAAGGATAACTCCTTCAGACCACTGGAACCAATCAGACAGTCATGAACAGATCTAAATTGAAGCATTTTTCTCTTTCCAGTTTCCTACTCGGTCATAAGAGGTCTAAGTCAGGATCAAGTAGGCATCAAAAAAGAGCAATGGCCACGGCTCTGTAGACAATTGGAGCACGTTCTCCACTATTCTAGATTAGTTGAGCAGCTTGGAAAAGAGAGGTACCATCTCCCAATAAGAACTATGCAGCCATCAACACCTTTGGTCTCCATGGACCAAAGTGCTTGTCTACACCTGGAAGACACTGCATATCAGTGCTTTACAAATGTCTAGGAACTAGCTTCTAGAAGTGAGCACAGTATTTACAAAGAGTGAAGCTGTCAAGGAAGAAGGAAGATGAGGGGTGACTGTACACGTTAATAGTGTTCTGACAGACATGAAACCCAAAGAAAAAGAACAAAGACCAACCTACTACAGCTGGAATGAACTTCTGGAAATAATATTGAGTATAACAAACTGGCTTGAAAAGTAGGAATTGAAAGAATATTTCTTATTGCTGAACCAAGAGCAGCAAAGTGTATTTCACTAACATTCTAATGTGAAAATACTATAGTGACATCTGACTGAAGAACGAGTTATGAGCAGTTCTTATTCCATGTGTGGCAAGAAGCAGACCGCCCTTCCTCTTGAGGACCTTCTCTACAGAGATGGAATAGTCCTCTAGAAGAACAAAATGCCCAGGGTGGTCTCAGAATCCTTAATAGGCCCTACACTTGATCAATTAGCAAAACAGAAAGCAATCTTTTCAAATGCAAAGATTCAGATGAAAAAACAAAGCATTGTCCAAGTAGTAGAGGAGAGAAACGGCTTATTTAAGTATCCAGAGTAAATTTGCAAATTGTGATCAGAAATATAAGATTTTAGAGAGGCTTGAAAACAAGTAGGCGGTAGGTAAATTTCTTCTTAGTTTATCAGAGATAAAACCCAAGGAATAGTATAATCATGAAAATGTTTCATATGTATTTACTTTTGGAGAGACCAATGAGACCCATTCCCATTCTAGCTCCTCCCAAACTCTCACTTTGAGGCCTTTTTTTTCTTTGCAATTCCAAATGAATTATGAAAACATGAATTTATAAAAAAATACATATATATTATTAAATCAGAAGTTATATGCTCTATGTCAAACTTGAAAATTGGGCTCTTTAGACTGCTGGTCATGTCCATTTGAGGCTAGAGCCACACACTTGAAATACAATCCTAAGAACTTTGTCCCACTGGAAGGAAAGCTGTGCATCCCACCAAAATAATCTGCTAAACCTGGGAGAGTCCAACTGTTCCAGAACAAGTCATCTGTAAGAGGAGATCAGCTATTACTACTTTCAGATTTTGTTTTGCTATAAACAAAACAAAACAAAACAGGGATGATCATCCAGAAAATACCACTGCTGAGTATCCATGGTGTAACCGTGAACTAAAATATAATGAGGAACACTAATAGATGAATTTAAACTAAGCTTCAACTGTAAGCTGTAACAAAATAAACAAGATAATTTCCTTAAGACACATGAACTTTCTCAGTATACTTTTGTTCACCACATGTATTCTTTTAATGTCTCAAACTCCTTATGTAGGAAACTATTATACTGACACTGCTACATGATATTTTCAGAAAGTTCAGTTCAATAAATTAAGGCTTGCATTCCTAAAAATACCTGATAATAAAAAAAAACAAATCTTTAGGAGCTGATAAAAAAAAAGTGAGGGACTTTTTGAGTATTTATTAACTGTCAGTTAATGTAAGATTAAAAATTTTTTAAACAATTTTGTTGCTGCTCTTAGTTCACTAATCACTGACAACTCATGCCATCACATGTACTTTTAATTCATAAAGGTATTCTTCACTGTATGTTAAACTATCCTCATTTTATTTAGCCTCTTTTATTTAGCCTTTTATTTAGCCTCCCCACACTTTAGGGAACAATTTCTTTGGTATTTAGAAATGCTCTTTTTGCCTGAAAAAATATTTTTTCCTTAGTGAGTAACTTTAATTGGGTATTATTAAATGTGATATTCTAGTTCACTAATTCTGCCTTACCCAATCCCATTTTCCAACTTGGCACAGTTCCCTATTAGATAAAACATTGCATATGAAGTACATGATATCTTGATGAAACAACTTGCATCACTTTGTGCTTTGCTCCCACTTACTATACATAGTAGGTTACTATAAACAGACAAATGATCTCTTTGATCCAAATATTGGCATATTTAGTGGCTATTTTGCATTTCAGAAGATTAATGAGAGGTTGGGTGAGGAATTGTAGGGTGCTCTGCCATCTCAAACAACAGGGAGATGGCTAAATTAATTGTTTTCATTTTAGTAGAAATTCTTTTGAAAACTTACTTTGTATGTTCCAATTTTCAGAAACTTGCCTGAGCTTCACTGTGTCTTTTAACCTGTTCCTGTATTATAGGGAACCTGATATATGTGCTATTGAACAGTTACTCTCTCATCTAACAACCTTATTATCAAGTTGAATAATTTATTTCTTTGGAATGGCCACAATGGTCACTGAAAGAGAATGTGGATATATTTGATACTGGGTCCCAGTTACATAGATTAAATACAAATAAAATACCTTATGCTACTTAAGTCAACTGTCTTTAATTGGACAATAAATACATGCTAAAAAGGTCAATTTGCTCTTATGTGTCTTTCACTGTGACTTTCTTCCAACAAATGAATATACTGTTATTTCTAACTGCTCTATACATTTATATTTTGAATAGTGAAATATTAAAGTATAATCAAAGAGTTATTCTAAGAGAACATACACATAGTAATAGTCAAATTAAGTGAAGAGTTCAAGTGATAAAGGCACTGAAATTGATTTGAGCTATTGAAAGTCATCCTATAAATGGAACTCTGCATCATGTCCACTCATTCTCTCTCTATGTTCAATTAAAATGTCTTGGAGTAGGAGGTGGGAGAGTCAGCTCATTAGCAGATTAAAAACAATTAAATGTATATACTTCTTATTTGGATGAGGTACCTGAATGTTATACATGCTTAATGCAAAATAACACAACTACAGACACATTTACTGTATAGTCAGACTGTAAGACAACAATTTCCCCCATTTCCAAAGTAATCTTCTAAGTAACAATATCTGCTCCCCTGCAAAGACTAACCGGAAAGAGCCCAACTTTATCTTCTATTAAATAATGTTAAAATATTGTTAAAGGAAATAGTATTCATGAAAGCTTCCAGGTTAATGGCAATGAACATGAGATTCCTCTCATCAGAGACAGATGATGCCCAGACAACCATTTAGCAACTTTAGACTGCAGAGGGCTGGGCCCCTACTTGGATGCTGAGCGATGCTCCCTACTGTCCACCAGACCACCCATTAATATGCAAGCAACTTTAATACCAGTGATTAGGGTCTCTTCTACTTCACATCAAATTAGGACCAGAAACCACATCCATTTCCTATTCCTTGAGCCACCCACCCCCCTGTTGCATCCTAGTCTGTTTTCATATTAGATTTGTTCATCTCCCCAAGGTTGAAATTGAACTCTTTGAACACCTGTATAAGGACAATCCCAACAGAGACAGTAGTGAACCCACAGGCCATACCCAAGAAGTCCACCAGGCCCACGTTGCTCCATTCCCGAAAGAGGATGGCCGAGGCTAACAGGACGAGGGTGGTGAATACGACGTAATAGATGGCCCCGAACACAGAGGAGTCGAAGCACTCAAGTGCCTTGTTGATGTACCTGAACTGGACAATGATGCTGCAACCAAGCACGGCGAGGAGCACCAGGCACAGGCAGAGTGCCCGTTGACTGGATGGGTTGTTGTGGAAGATGTCTTGGGCTGCCAGCCCGATGCCCTTGGTGGAAGGCACGGTGAAACTCCCCAGCAAAGAGCAGATACTAATGTAGACCATGATGTTGGTAGGCCCATGGGCTGGTGCAATCCAAAAGATGAGCAGTAGCAGCATAAGGAGCACGATACACAAATAGCCCACAAACACTGGAAAACAGACAATTTTCTTACTTTAGAGTCAATTCAACAAACCCTAGGCAGAATGTGGTCCTGTGTGTGTGGCCAGAGTGGGAGGGTTCTTCAGGAACATGTGAGAAAGCTGTGGGGTAGTTGTGGCTGTTGCAGTGATTTAAGGGCTACATATAGTGGGCCAAGGCCAGGGGCCCTGAGATGTGGAGACAGTACCACACAAAAATCTCATTCTTCTCACAACTTCTGAGGGTCTCCTTGGACTTGTGACAAATGTGCTTATAATTATCAGAGCCTAGAACCCAGTTATATATAAAACAAAGTAATTTTTGCATATATTTAATATGCACTGAATTTTTCAGAACTTCATTAAGAACTTCATCCCATTGCTGACAACAATATCCCCTGAATGTTTGAGTTAATAGCACGACACTCCACATGAGTCTTTATTTACAGCTCCCAGGCTCTCAGCAACTCCACAAGGCATGGGGTCTACTGGTATGTCTTCTATAGTTGTACCTGAGCATTCTATTTTATTATAAAGTACTATCGGGCTATTTCTCCTTCATATTACATTTAAGGCTTTATTTGCTTTGAAGTTATGTGTACAAAAGGAGGTTGTAATTTCTAATTCAATCTGAGATTATAAAGGAGGTGTTAGAAGCTGGGCCTGACAGGGCTAGGAACAGCCTGGACATGCACTAGGCAGGCTGTGACTCTTCCTCAAACGTAAGAAGAAAAAAGAACTACGGAGCCCTGTTCTGAGGGAAGATTCAGGAAGATGACCTTAAAATTTCTTCTGAGGCAATTCTTTGACAAAAAAATTCATAATGTTTTTTTAACCTTTAGAAAAAAAATTTAAAAACTTAGAAGCCTCTTGGGGTGCCTAGGTGACCCAGTTGGTTAACCATTCAACTCTTAATTTCAGCTCAGGTCATAATCTCACAATTCGTGAGATCAAGCTCCACATTGGGCTCTGCACTGGCAGCATGGAGCTTGCTTGAGATTCTCTTTGTCCTGAGCATGTAAGCACGTGAGCTCTCTCTCTCAAAATAAATAAACATTAAAAAAAACTTAGAAACCTCTTTAATTTATAAGTGGCTAGAATAGGGGCACCTGGGTGGCTCAGTCAGTTAAGCGTCTGATTTCAGTTCAGGTCATGATCTCGCAGTCTGTGGGTTCAAGCCCCACGATGGGTTCTGTGCTGACAGCTCAGAGCCTGGAGCCTGCTTCAGACTCTGTGTCTCCCTCTCTCTGTTCCTCCCCTACTTGCACTCTGTCTCTCAAAAATAAAATAAACATTAAAAAAAATTTATAAGTGGCTAGAATAACATCATTTTATATTCCAGGTTAAAACACGTTATTCATGTTAAAAAGAAAAATCTTTTAGGGGCACCTGGGTGGCTCAGTCAGCTAAGTGTCCAACTCTTGATTTCAGCACAGGTCATCATCTCACAGTAGTGAGATTGAGCACTGCATCGGGATCTGTGCTGACAGTGCAGAGCCTGCCTGGGATTCTCTCTCTCCCCCTCTCTCTGCCCCTCCCTGCTTGAGCACATGGCTCTTTCTCTCTCAAAATAAATAAATAAACTATAATTTAAAAAAAAGAAAAATCTTTTTGCTACCATCATATTTTCATACCAAATTATTATGGCGGTATTCAAATTAGATATGTTTTTTGTAAAAGTTAAGACCTGAATATACTGGTATCATCCACATTTATCAGAAACTAAAGGCCTTTGGATATACTTTTCTGAAAATTACATAAAGTATATTCTTCAGGATATTCATATCCATTTTTCTGATTTTTTTCATGTTTTTGTACTTTCATTTCTCACAGTTTTGGAAATATTTTGGCTTTTACAGGAGGAAGTAAATATAACAATGCTAAATGTTTAGGGATAAAAAATTACAGGAAAATACAGTCTTGATTAATTTCATTATGAATCCCTTTTGAAATTTTACAGATATTTCCACTGCAATGTCATTCACTGCCAATTAAAAGCTATAAAAGAGTGGTGAGGTATTTGTGGCTTAGAGATGTCTGTATTTGGGATATTGGTGTGGATGCAGTTTTGTGCTGGCACCTGTCTAAAATTGTTGGTAAGCAATATAAGATGGTCTGCTGGGAGTAATTTAGAAGAATCTATACTTTAGGCCAGTACAATTATGTAGACTGTTGTTTTTTATAGCATTTGTCATGTCAAAAACATGTAGAAAAACTATACAGAGATCTCTGTGGGAAATCCAAAGATAAATCAAATTGGGTCTCAGCTCTCAGTTTCACATTACAGGGAAGTGTAGAGGCTTGGGCACAACAGTGGTCCTGAGGGGAACATGGTCCAGAGCAGATCCCAGGAGGACTGACACAAAAGAGAAGAGACAGTAGGAATGCAGGAAAGGAGGTAGGGTGGGAGTACTGGGAGGTGGCAAGAGGTGACAGGAGGAGGCGTGTGGGGGGTGGTCATAGGAGGTAGGGGAATGGGAAGGCCATGGTAAGTGGGAGGTGGGTGCTCATGGGATTGAGGCCTGAGGGGATGAGGCCGCGTTGAGGGGGCCAGGTGATAAAGGCGCCCATGCGCAAGATCCCAGAGGTCCGGAAGAAAGCAGAAGCAGTACTGAACTCCAGAGAGCAGGGATGCAAGGTCCAGAACCACCAGACCTCCTCCCACTCCTGGGGCAGCAGGAGAGCAGGGGATGCTATAAAGTGTAGGGCACAGCAATGGCCACTCATATGCAAAGTCAAACACAGGGTCTGTGAAAACAGACCATAGGTAGGCCAACCCAAGCCCAGGCCTGGATCACACTGGAGACAGGCAAGCTCTCTGGCACCTTTGCTAGAAAGGAGTTACCTGGGTTAGTCAGCTTCTCTTCCAGCTCAGCCTGAGTGGTCACACTCTCAGATTTCGGGGAGTGGATAATCAGTACAACAGAACCTGCACAGCTTAGCAGACATCCCAACTTGCCCAAGATGTTGAGCTTTTCCTTCAGAAGGTAAGAAGCTAAAATGGACCTTTGTTTAAAAAAAGAGAGAGAGAAATCGTTAAAATTTAATACTATCTGACCTGTTTCTACTAACTGTAGTTATTTTAGAAAAGCCATATTTTCTTGATAGCCATATTCATTTTTTAACTTAGTTTTTAAGAGTAGAAATGATTAGGAATTTATTGAAATTATTAAATACAAAGGATTTTCATACCAATACCATGCAGTCAATACATAGTTAATGACTCTTAACTCATACTGCTATACATTATTTCAGTAGATATGAAATAGATCAGAATAGAAAAATAAGTCATCATTCATAAAATGAGGTTTTATGGTTAAATAAAAATATTCTTTCCTTATTTCTTTATTTTTGTTTATTTATTTATTTTGAGAGAGAGAGAAAGAGTACGTGTAAAGGGGCAGAGAGAAAGGGAGAGAGAATCCTCGCTGACAGTGCAGAGCCTGATGTGGGACTCAATCGCACAAACTGCAAGATCATGACCTGAACCGAAACCAAGAGTCGGATGCCTAACTGACTGAGCCACCCAGGTGCCCTGTTTCCTTATTTTTAAAAGCAAACAATCAAAGAAACTATGTTAAGTGGGAAAGTAGGATATGAAAACTGTTAAAATAATTATAAGTCATTCACGATCAAAACACGTCAGTTAAAATAAATTAAGAAAATGCACAAACAAGAAAAAAACCAAAATGCTAATAGTAATTACATTATGGTAGGAGTATGGGTGATTGGTTATTTTTCTCTTCTATAATACCTCAAATATTTAAAATGTGGTCACACTATTTTTTAATGCAAAAAAAATCATCTTAAACATCTATAATTTTTTTAAAAAGTTTTTGTTTTGTTTTTTAATTAAATAGGCTCCACGTCCAACATGGGGTTTGAACTCATGACTCAGAGATCAAGAGTCACATGCTCTACCTACTGATTGATCCAGCCAGGCACCCCAAAATCTCTATAATCTTAAGGTTGGTAATATGTTTCCTTCTTTTTTTTTTTAATTTACATCCAAGTTAGCTAGCATTTAGTACAATAATGATTTCAGGAGTAGAATCCAGTGATTCATCCCCTACATATAACACCCAGTGCTCATCCCAATAAGTGTCTTCCTTAATGCCCCTTGCCCATTTATCCCTATATTTCTCCATATTTAAGTCTCTTATGTTTTGTCTCCCTCCCTGTTTTTATACTATTTTTGCTTCCCTTCCCTTATGTTAATCTGTTTTGTATCTTAAATTCCAAAGGAGTGAAGTCCTATGATATTTGCCTTTCTCTGACTGACTAATTTCGCTTAGCAGAATACCCTCTAGTTTCATCCATGTTGCTGCAAATGGCAGGATTTCATTCTTTTTGGTTGTTGAGTAATACTCCATTGTGTATATATATACACACACACACCAAATCTTCTTTATTCACCGGTTGATGGACATTTGAACTCTTTCCATACTTTGGCTATTGTTGATAGTGCTGCTATAAACATTGGGATACATGTGCCCCTTTGAAACCGTGTACCTGTATCCCTTGGATAAATACCTAGTAGTGCAATTCCTTGGTCGTAGGATAGTTCTATTTTTAATTTTTTGAGGAACCTCCATACTGTTTTCCAGAGTGGCTGCACCAGTTTGCATTCCAACCAGCAATGCAAAAGCATTCCTCTTTCTCTGCATCCTCGCCAGCATTTGTTGTTCCCTGAGTTGTTAATTTTAGCCATTCTAACAGGTTTGAGGTGGTATCTCATTGTGGATTGGATTTGTATTTCTCTGATGTTGAGCATTTTTTCCATGTCTGTTAGCCATCTGGCTATAGATGGCTATCTTTATTTATTTATTTATTTATTTATTTATTTATTTATTTATTTATTTATTTTTCAATATATGAAATTTATTGACAAGTTGGTTTCCATACAACACCCAGTGCTCATCCCAAAAGGTGCCCTCCTCAATACCCATCACCCACCCCTCCCTCCCACCCCCCATCAACCCTCAGTTTGTTCTCAGTTTTTAAGAGTCTCTTATGCTTTGGCTCTCTCCCACTCTAACCTCTTTTTTTTTTTTTTTCTTTTTCCTTCCCCTCCTCCATGGGTTTCTGTTAAGTTTCTCAGGATCCACATATGAGTGAAAACATATGGTACCTGTCTTTCTCTGCCTGACTTATTTCACTTAGCATAACACTCTCCAGTTCCATCCACGTTGCTACAAAAGGCCATATTTCATTCTTTCTCATTGCCATGTAGTACTCCATTGTGTATATAAACCACAATTTCTTTATCCATTCATCAGTTGATGGACATTTAGGCTCTTTCCACAATTTGGCTATTGTTGAGAGTGCTGCTATAAACATTGGGGTACAAGTGCCCCGAGGCATCAGTACCCCTGTATCCCTTGGGTAAATTCCTAGCAGTGCTATTGCTGGGTCATAGAGTAGGTCTATTTTTAATTTTCTGAGGAACCTCCATACTGCTTTCCAGAGCGGTTGCACCAATTTGCATTCCCACCAACAGTGCAAGAGGGTTCCTGTTTCTCCACATCCTCTCCAGCATCTATAGTCTCCTGATTTGCTCATTTTGGCCACTCTGACTGGCGTGAGGTGATATCTGAGTGTGGTTTTGATTTGTATTTCCCTGATAAGGAGCGACGTTGAACATCTTTTCATGTGCCTGTTGGCCATCCGGATGTCCTCTTTAGAGAAGTGTCTATTCATGTTTTCTGCCCATTTCTTCACTGGGTTATTTGTTTTTCTGGTGTGGAGTTTGGTGAGCTCTTTATAGATTTTGGATACTAGTCCTTTGTCCGATATGTCATTTGCAAATATCTTTTCCCATTCCGTTGGATGCCTTTTAGTTTTGTTGGTTGTTTCCTTTGCTGTGCAGAAGCTTTTTATCTTCACAAGGTCCCAGTAATTCATTTTTGCTTTTAATTCACTTGCCTTTGGGGATGTGTCGAGTAAGAGATTGCTACGGCTGAGGTCAGAGAGGTCTTTTCCTGCTTTCTCCTCTAGGGTTTTGATGGTTTCCTGTCTCACATTTAGGTCCTTTATCCATTTTGAGTTTATTTTTGTAAATGGTGTGAGAAAGTGGTCTAGTTTCAACCTTCTGCATGTTGCTGTCCAGTTCTCCCAGCACCATTTGTTAAAGAGGCTGTCTTTTTTCCATTGGATGTTCTTTCCTGCTTTGTCAAAGATGAGTTGGCCATACGTTTGTGGGTCTAGTTCTGGGGTTTCTATTCTATTCCATTGGTCTATGTGTCTGTTTTCGTGCCAATACCATGCTGTTTTGATGATGACAGCTTTGTAGTAGAGGCTAAAGTCTGGGATTGTGATGCCTCCTGCTTTGGTCTTCTTCTTCAGAATTACTTTGGCTATTCGGGGCCTTTTGTGGTTCCATATGAATTTTAGGATTGCTTGTTCTAGTTTCGAGAAGAATGCTGGTGCAATTTTGATTGGGATTGCATTGAATGTGTAGATAGCTTTGGGTAGTATTGACATTTTGACAATATTTATTCTTCCAATCCATGAGCAGGGAACGTCTTTCCACTTCTTTATATTTCTTCAATTACCTTCATAAGCTTTCTATAGTTTTCAGCATACAGATCTTTTACATCTTTGGTTAGATTTATTCCTGGGTATTTTATGCTTCTTGGTGCAATTGTGAATGGGATCAGTTTCTTTATTTGTCTTTCTGTTGCTTCATTGTTAGTGTATAAGAATGCAACTGATTTCCGTACATTGATTTTGAATCCTGCAACTTTGCTGAATTCATGTATCAGTTCTAGTAGACTTTTGGTGGAGTCTATCGGATTTTCCATGTGTAATATCATGTCATCTGCAAAAAGCGAAAGCTTGACTTCATCTTTGCCAATTTTGATGCCTTTGATTTCCTTTTGTTGTCTGATTGCTGATGCTAGAACTTCCAGCACTATATTAAACAACAGCGGTGAGAGTGGGCATCCCTTTCGTGTTCCTGATCTCAGGGAAAAAGCTGTCAGTTTTTCCCCATTGAGGATGATGTTAGCTGTGGGCTTTTCATAAATGGTTTTTATGATGTTTAAGTATGTTCCTTCTATCCTGACTTTCTCAAGGGTTTTTATTAAGAAAGGGTGCTGGATTTTGTCAAAGGCCTTTTCTGCATCAATTGACAGGATCATATGGTTCTTCTCTTTTCTTTTATTAATGTGATGTATCACGTTGATTGATTTGCGAATGTTGAACCAGCCCTGCATCCCAGGAATGAATCCCACTTGATCATGGTGAATAATTCTTTTTATATGCTGTTGAATTCGATTTGATAGTATCTTATTGAGAATTTTTGCATCCATATTCATCAGGGATATTGGCCTGTAGTTCTCTTTTTTTACTGGGTCTCTGTCTGGTTTAGGAATCAAAGTAATACTGGCTTCATAGAATGAGTCTGGAAGTTTTCCTTCCCTTTCTATTTCTTGGAATAGCTTGAGAAGGATAGGTATTATCTCTGCTTTAAACGTCTAGTAGAACTCCCCTGGGAAGCCATCTGGTCCTGGACTCTTATTTGTTGGGAGATTTTTGATAACCAATTCAATTTCGTCGCTGGTTATGGGTCTGTTCAAGCTTTCTATTTCCTCCTGATTGAGTTTTGGAAGAGTGTGGGTGTTTACGAATTTGTCCATTTCTTCCAGGTTGTCCAATTTGTTGGCATATAATTTTTCACAGTATTACCTGATAATTGTTTGTATCTCTGAGGGATTGGTTGTAATAATCCCATTTTCATTCATGATTTTATCTATTTGGATCATCTCCCTTTTCTTTTTGAGAAGCCTGGCTAGAGGTTTGTCAATTTTGTTTATTTTTTCAAAAAACCAGCTCTTGGTTTCATTGATCTGCTCTACAGTTTTTTTAGATTCTATATTGTTTATTTCTGCTCTGATCTTTATTATTTCTCTTCTTCTGCTGGGTTTAGGCTGCCTTTGCTGTTCTGCTTCTATTTCCTTTAGGTGTGCTCTTAGAGTTTGTATTTGGGATTTTTCTTGTTTCTTGAGATAGGCCTGGATTGCAATGTATTTTCCTGTCAGGACTGCCTTCGCTGCGTCCCAAAGCGTTTGGATTGTTGTATTTTCATTTTCGTTTGTTTCCATATATTTTTTAATTTCTTCTCTAATTGCCTGGTTGACCCACTCATTCTTTAGTAAGGTGTTCTTTAACCTCCATGCTTTTGGAGGTTTTCCAGACTTTTTCCTGTGGTTGATTTCAAGCTTCATAGCATTGTGGTCTGAAAGTATGCATGGTATAATTTCAATTCTTGTGAACTTATGAAGGGCTGTTTTGTGACCCAGTATATGATCTATCTTGGAGAATGTTCCATGTGCACTTGAGAAGAAAGTATATTCTGTTGCTTTGGGATGCAGAGTTCTAAATATATCTGTCAAGTCCATCTGATCCAATGTCTCATTCAGGGCCCTTGTTTCTTTATTGACCGTGTGTCTAGATGATCTATCCATTTCTGTAAGTGTGGTGTTAAAGTCCCCTGCAATTACCACATTCTTATCAGTAAGGTTGCTTATGTTTATGGGTAATTGTTTTATATATTTGGGGGCTCCTGTATTCGGTGCATAGACATTTATAATTGTTAGCTCTTCCTGATGGATAGACCCTGTAATTATTATATAATGCCCTTCTTCATCTCTTGTTACAGCCTTTAATTTAAAGTCTAGTTTGTCTGATATAACTAAGGCTACTCCAGCTTTCTTTTGGCTTCCAGTAGCATGATAAATAGTTCTCCATCCCCTCACTCTCAATCTAAAGGTGTTCTCAGGTCTAAAATGAGTCTCTTGTAGACAGCAAATAGATGGGTCTTGTTTTTTTATCCATTCTTATACCCTATGTCTTTTGGTTGGTGCATTTAATCCATTTACATTCAGTGTTATTATAGAAAGATACGGGTTTAGAGTCATTATGATGTCTGTATGTTTTATGCTTGTAATGATGTCTCTGGTACTTTGTCTCACAGGATCCCCCTTAGGATCTCTTCTAGGGCTGGTTTCGTGGTGACAAATTCCTTCAGTTTTTGTTTGTTTGGGAAGTCCTTTATCTCTCCTTCTATTCTAAATGACAGACTTGCTGGATAAAGGATTCTCGGCTGCATATTTTTTCTGTTTAGCACACTGAAGATCTCGTGCCAATTCTTTCTGGCCTGCCAAGTTTCAAAAGAGAGATCAGTCACGAGTCTTATAGGTCTCCCTTTATATGTGAGGGCTCGTTTATCCCTTGCTGCTTTCAGAATTTTCTCTTTATCCTTGTATTTTGCCAGTTTCACTATGATATGTCGTGCAGAAGATCGATTCAAGTTACGTCTGAAGGGAGTTCTCTGTGCCTCTTGGATTTCAATGCCTTTTTCCTTCCCCAGTTCAGGGAAGTTCTCAGCTATTATTTCTTCAAGTACCCCTTCAGCACCTTTCCCTCTCTCTTCCTCCTCTGGGATACCAATTATGCGTATATTATTTCTTTTTAGTGTATCACTTAGTTCTCTAATTTTCCCCTTATACTCCTGGATTTTTTTTATCTCTCTTTCTCTCAGCTTCCTCTTTTTTCCATAACTTTATCTTCTAGTTCACCTATTCTCTCCTCTGCCTCTTCAATCCGAGCTGTCGTCGTTTCCATTTTGTTTTGCATTTCGTTTAAAGCGCTTTTCAGCTCCTTGTGACTGTTCCTTAGTCCCTTGATCTCTGTAGCAAGAGATTCTCTGCTCTCCTCTATACTGTTTTCAAGCCCAGCGATTAATTTTATGACTATTATTCTAAATTCACTTTCTGTTATATTATTTAAATGCTTTTTGATCAGTTCATTAGCTGTTGTTATTTCCTGGAGATTCTTCTGAGGGGAATTCTTCCGTTTGGTCATTTTGGATAGTCCCTGGAGTGGTGAGGACCTGCAGGGCGCTTCCCCTGTGCTGTGGTGTATAACTGGAGTTGGTGGGTGGGACCGCAGTCAGACCTGATGTCTGCCCCCAGCCCACCGCTGGGGCCACAGTCAGACTGGTGTGTGCCTTCTCTTCCCCTCTCCTAGGGGCGGGATTCACTGTGGGGTGGCGTGGCCCATCTAGGCTACTTGCACACTGCCAGGCTTGTGGTGCTGGGGATCTGGCATATTAGCTGGGGTCAGTAGGCAAGGTGCACGGGGGCAGGAGGGGCAGGCTTAGCTCGCTTCTCCTTAGGTGATCCACTTCAGGAGGGGCCCTGTGGCAGCAGAAGGGAGTCAGATCCGCTGCCGGAGGTTTGGCTCCACAGAAACACAGCGTTGGGTGTTTGCGCGGAGCGAGCAAGTTCCCTGGCAGGAACTGGTTCCCTTTGGGATTTTGGCTGGGGGATGGGCGAGGGAGATGGCGCTGGCGAGCGCCTTTGTTCCCCACCAAACTGCACTCTGTCGTCTGGGGGCTCAGCAGCTCTCTCTCCCTTTGTCCTCCAGCCTTCCCGCTTTCAGAGCAGAGCTGTTAACTTATGACCTCCCAGACGCTAAGTCGCGCTTGCTGTCGGAACACAGTCCGTCCGGCCCCTCCGCTTTTGCCAGCCAGACTCAGGGCTCTGCTTGGCTGGGGGGCCGCCCCTCCGCCCCGGCTCCCTCCTGCCAGTCCGTGGAGCACGCACCGCCTCGCCGCCCTTCCTACCCTCTTCCGTGGTCCTCTCGTCTGCGCTTGGCTCCAGAGACTCCATTCTGCTAAGCCTCTGGAGGTTTTCTGGGTTATTTAGGCAGGTGTAGATGGAATCTAAGTGATCAGCAGGACGCGCGGTGAGCCCAGCGTCCTCCTACGCCGCCATCTTCTAGAATTATTTCTAGATGGCTATCTTTAGAAAAGTGTCTATTCACAGGGGCACCTGGGTGGTTCAGTCAGTTGAGTGTTGGACTTTGGCTCAGGTCATGATCTTGAGGTTCTTGAGTTGGAGCCCCGCATCGGGCTCTGCACTAACAGCTTGGGGCCTGGAGCCTGCTTCAGATTCTGTGTCTCCCTCTCTCTCTGCCCCTCCCCCACTCCCACTCTGTCTCTCTCAAATATAAATAAATATTTTTTAAAAAGTGTCTATTCATGTCTTTTGCCCTTTTTTTCACTGGATTATGGTTTTTGGGTGTTCAGTTTGATCAGTTTTTTTAATAGATTTTGGATACTAGCCCTTTATTTGATATGTCATTTGCAAATATCTTCTCCCATTCAGTCGGTTGCCTTTTAGTTTTGCTGATTGTTTCCTTTGCTGTGCAGAAGCTTTGTATCTTGATTAGGTACCAATAGTAGTTCATTTTTGCTTTTGTTTCCCTTGCCTCTGGAGACGTATTGAGTAAGAAATTGCTGTGGCCAAGATCAAAGAGGTTTTTGCCTGCTTTCTCCTGGAGGATTTTGATGGCTTCCTGTCTTAAGCTTAGGTCTTTCATCCATTTTGATTTTATTTTTGTGTATGGTGTAAGAAAGTAGTCCAGATTCATTCTTCTGCATGTTGCTGTCCAGTTTTCCCAACACCATTTGCTGAAGAGACTGTCTTTTTTTTCCATTGGATACTCTTTCCTGCTTTGTCAAAGATTAGTTGGCCACACGTTTGTGGGTCCATTTCTGGGATCTCTATTCTGTTCCATTGATCTGAGTGTCTGTTCTTGTGCCAGTACGATACTGTCTTGATGATTACAGCTTTGTAGTACATCTTGAAGTCTGGAATTGTGATACCTCCAGCTTTGGTTTTCTTTTTCAAGATTGCTTTGGCTATTCGGGGCCTTTTCTGGTTCCATACAAAGTTTAGGATCATTTGTTCTAGCTCTGTGAAGAATGCTGGTATTACTTTGATACGAATTCACTGAATATGTAGATTGCCTTGGGTAGTATTGACATTTTAAGAATATTTGTTCTTCCAACCCATGAGCATTGGAATATTTTTCCATTTTCTTGTGTCTTCTTCAATTTCTTTCATAAGCTTTCTATAGTTTTCAGTGTATAGGTTTTTCACCTCTTTGATTAGGTTTATTCCTAGGTATTTTATGGGTTTTGTTGGATAATATATTTCTTATTTCTCTGTATAACATCAGTATACACTTTGAATTGGAAAACCAAGACTTTTAGTTATCATGGGACTAGTAATTGTCACTTTGTTGTTGTCTATGCCAAATGCACTCAGAGAACATGAATATCCATGAGGAAGGCACACCAGACCCAGATATACTGGATTATTTCCTTTTTAATCCTTGTTTACAGATAAAAAAGCTGAGCCTCAGAAAGGATTATTACTGAACCCAAGGCCACAGAAAGCTAACAAGAGGTGAAATCATGGTGATGACATACACATAAAGCCAAAGCTCCAACTTTTTCCATATACCACTTTGTGTCTTTACCCCTACACAGCCTGGTCCTCAAGGAAACCTTGGCAATGTACTTGGGGAAATAAATAACATCACTAAAAGAACCAACAAATGATGTTAGAATACACAACTGGGTGTTAAATTGAGGGGCTCCTCATAGCTGCACACAGAAGTGGAAACCAGAGGACTGGGAAGCTCTCAGTGCAAGAGATGAGCCTGGGATGATAAGCAGGCTATGCCACAGTGGAAGGTGGCTGCCATGCATGAAAGCAGAGAGGCAGCTGTGAGCCTGAACCACAAGGCCAACTCATCTCTTAGTCCACTGTAAAATACCAGAGTACAAATTAAATAGTACTGCAAAATAGTTTATTACTCAGTTTCCAAGATGAGGGGTCATAGCAACCACTATACAATACACTATGCGGAGCCACACAGGGAACCACCAGGGTTGGTCATGAGATGGGGGAAAGGAAGAACCTATTGTGGTTTCTGTGAGAAGGAATGGGGAGGAAGGGTAAGCCCAGGTTTAGAATTGGCTAATGTGATTAATTTCAAGACTCTGGGGCATAGGCGCTCTCCCTAGTTGTCTCATACCTGGCCCTGGGGAGATTAGGCTCTGGATTAGTTGGTTTACATTTGAAAAGAATGCCTCCCCCACCTAAGGGGTGATAAATGGGGGAGAAGGCCAAGGCAAGGTGACTTGGGCTTATTATTGGATTGTCCAGAACTAGGTGTGTTTAGCACATGCATGTAGGGCAGATGTTAAAACATCAAGTTTAGAGAAGTTAGAAACATAGTCAGTATAGTACTGTGTCATTTAAGGACACACAAAGAAAGGATTTGGGCAACTACTTACCTCTGAGTCTATTCCTCATTAAGAATTAGTCCTTGCCCTCCCCTCTGTGGCTAGGAATGAACAACCCCATGGTGGCTGCGATGGAGGCGGAGTATCTACCTAACAGGCCTCCCCAGCACGAAATCACCAACTATTCAATTCAAAACCTTTCTCTTATTGCTTTCCCTGGGCTGCAATCATTAGAGCCTATTGGCTTCTGAGCTGAGATTAGATGAAAGGCAATCACGAATCAACAAACTGTCCCATGGAAGTGTACCTTCCACTACAACACTAGAGTTGAGCAGTTGCAACAGAGCCCATACGGCCCACAAAGCATAAGATATTTGCCATCTAGCCCTTGAGAGAAAACGTCTGCCACCCTCTAAGTTAAATGGTTAAATGGTCAGTGAAACTGATGGCATAGCTACCTGGAGAGCTGGTCTGAGATGTAGCTACAAGTTACATGTTGGCATCAGGGCCACAACACAGAGAGGCAGTGTCTGCACTGGTGAGGGTGGGGGTGGGAAGGTGAAGTGGGGAACAGTGTGATAAAGAAAAGGCAAGAGAAAGAGGAAGAAAGAAACTTAATGCCAAGAGTCAATAAATTATCTCAATAAACATATAGCAATAGGAAACAAACAAAATGTGCTATTCACAATAGCTAAAACATGGAAGCAACCAAGTGTCCACTGATGGATGAAAGAATAGGCAAAATGTTGTCTATATTGGGGCACCTGGGTGGCTCAGTTGGGTAAGTGTCTGACTTCAGCTCAGGTCATGATCTCATGGTTTGTGAATTTGAGCCCCGCATTGGGCTCTGTGCTGACAGCTCAGAGCCTGGAGCCTGCTTCAGATTCTGTGTCTCCCTCTCTCTCTGCCCCTCCCCCACTCACACTCTGTCTCTCTCACAAGTAAAGAAACATTAAAAATTTTTTTAATAAAAAATAAAAAAAATAAAAATGGACAAGATGGTAAATTTTATGTCTATTCTGCCACAATAAAAAAAAAATTTCTGTAAGTGTTCAGAGAGCAGGAGAGTGCTCATGTTCCCATGAGGGTGGCCATTCAGAGAAAATTTAGGTTATGAGAAGGAAACATATACCATGGGAAGAATCACTTACACACACATAAAAATGCTGTGGAATTAGGAGTATGAGTTTAGGAAAACTCAGGGATTTACTAGATTGACTAGATATTTTATTATTTATTATATTTACTATAATCTACCTATCTATATTATTAAAATAAAATCAAATGAACTTTTTTTTTTTTAATTTTTTTTTTCAACGTTTATTTATTTTTGGGACAGAGAGAGACAGAGCATGAACGGGGGAGGGGCAGAGAGAGAGGGAGACACAGAATCAGAAACAGGCTCTGAGCCATCAGCCCAGAGCCTGACGCGGGGCTCGAACTCACAGAGTGCGAGATCGTGACCTGGCTGAAGTCGGACGCTTAACCGACTGCGCCACCCAGGCGCCCCAAAATCAAATGAACTTTTTAAGAGAGCAACTTATGACAAGTTTATTTGGCAAAGTAGATAAAAGTCAGACTTTTTTTTTTACTTGAGAGTGCATGTAAATATATTATTAGTGATATAGACAACAACCTTTTCAGAGTATGTTCTCTTTTTACCTACTGAAAAAAATTTTTTTAAGTTTGAGAGAGACAGAGATAGCACAAGTGGGAGAGGAGCAGAAAGAGAGAGAGACAGAGAATCTCAAGCAGGCTACATGCTGCCAGCACAGGGCCTGATGTGGGGCTTGAACTCATGAAACTGCAAGATCATGACTTGAGCCGAAATCCAGTCAGACGCTTAACCTACTAAGCCACCCAGGAGCCCCTACTTACTTATTTACTTGGGGCAAGAAATGAATCTATGTATCTATATGATTCAAATAGTATTTTCTAAAACAAATGTTGGAAGAAATTGATGCTGCATTTCTAAGACAGTGGTAGCTACAAACATTTTTTCAAATGACAGCATTAATAAACACTTAGTGGATATGTTATTAGGAGGTTGCTAAAAAAAATGAAGGTTAACTTTTTCAAATGATTTGTCTTTCCTCTTCTAACAGTATCTTGTGTCATACTGAAATGAGTACCAAATTATTTGCCCCAATTTTATTATAAACAATGTTACAACATAAAAGGCAATTTAAAAATTTAAAAATGACAAAATCTCTCCATGCTGTCAAACACTTCTTTACTTTCTAACATTCTCCTCAGTTCTATCCATATCCACATATTTTTCCTTGAACTCACAATGGGCTCCATCATGTTGTTTGTTCCCCCTCATCCGCTGCTTCTCTAGGAAATTTACTTGTGAAAATACTTAGGACAGTTTATGGAACATGAAGCACAATAAATGTGGTTCTCTTTCATTTATAAAACCATTTACGTATGTTATAAAACTGAAATTGTCTTTGAATATTCAATATCATTTGACATTTATATTGGTACATATACATATATCAAATATTTCCCCCTAATCATTTTCTAAGATTCTGTTCCTCAAAACTGGACTCTTGCTTAAAGATCAAAAACACTTGGATGACTCTGGATATCCACTGCCATTATGCCTTCTGAAAGTCTATATTAGTTTAAATTGGATAGACAGTTTGTCTATTTTCTTTCTTTTTCACAGTTTTACTGAGATACAATTAACATAATACAAAATTCACCAATTTAAAGTGTATATGTAAAGTGTATGGAATAGAATTACACATCGATCACCACAATCAATTTTAGAACAAACTTTAGTATGCCAAAAGCAACTCTTTAGGACTCCTTAGCCATAACTCACCATGCTCCCTCATGCATACATCCCTAAGCAACCACAAATCTACTTTTTGTTTATATATATTTCCCAATTCAGGACATTTCATATACATGAAATCACATAATGTATAAATGGCTTATTTCACCTAGAATAAAGCTTTCAAGGTTTATCTATGTTATAATGTATATAAGCAATTCATGTATTTTATAATAATATCCCATTGTATGAACACACCATCTATTATATATCCTTTAAATTTTTTTGAATGTTTACTTATTTTTGAGAGAGAGCGCACGTGAGCAGGGGAGGGGCAGACAGGGAGATACAAAATCCGAAGCAGGGTGTAGACTCCAACCTGTCAGCACAGAGCCTGATGTGGGGCTCAAGCTCACAGACAGCGAGATCATGACCTGAGGTGAAGTTGGATGCTTAACCAACTGAGCCACCCAGGTACCCCTATTATATATCCTTTGTCACTTGATGGACATTTGAGTTGGTTCCACTTTTTGTCTGTAATGAATAATTCTACTATGGACATTTGCATACAAATATTTCTATAGACATATATTTTCATTTCTCTTGGGAATTTACTTAGCTGTGGATTTGCTAGATCATATGGTAACTCTATGTTTAACTGTTTGAGGAATTGCCAGGCAATTTTCCTAAGTAGCTGCAACAGTTTGCATTCCCACCAGCATTGTAAAAGGTTTCCATTTACTACAAGTTCTAGCCAACACTTGTTAATATCCTTCTTTATGAATACAGCCATCCTAGCAGAGGTAATATCTCATTATGGTTGATCTGCATTTCCCTGTTGGCTAATGATGTGTATTACTTAATAGGTTTATGAACCATTTCTAGATCTTTGGAGAAAGGTACACTCAGATCTTCTGCCCATTTTTAATTTGAGTTATTTGTCTTTTTATCAATGACTTGTTATGTAGTCTAAATACGAGTTCCCTATTAGATATATAACTTCAAAACTTTTCTAATATTCTGTCAGTTGACTTTTCACTTTCTTTCTTTTCCAGCTTTATTTATATACAATCGACAACAGTATGTAAGTTTACAACATACAATGTGTTGATTCAATACACTTATACATTGCAAAATGATTGCCACCAGTGTTAGCTAATACCTCCATCATGTCACATAATTTCCACTTTTTTTATCTGTATGTGTGAGAGCATCTAAGAACTCTTCTCTTAGTAACATTCAAGTATATAATACAGTATTAACTATAATGACCATGCTGTACACTGAATCCCAGAATTTTTCATTTTCTAACTAGAAGTTAGTATACTTTGACCAACACATCCCATTTCCCCCACATCCCACCTCTCATACCCACCAGTCTATTTTTTCTTTTTTTTTTTTAAGTTAGAATCCAGTTAGTTAACATACAGTGTAATATTAGTTTCCTGTGTACAGTGTACTGATTCCACACTTCCATACAACACCACTTGCTCATCACAACAAGTGCACTCCTTAATCCCCATCACCTATTTAATACATCCCGCTACCTACCTCCCCTCTGGTAACCATGTTGTTCTCTACAGTTAAAAGCCTTTTTCTTGGTTTGCCTCTCTATCTCTTTTCCCCCCTGTTGCTCATTTGTTTTCTTTTTTTTAATGTTTATTTATTTTTGAGAGAGACAGAGACAGAATATGAGTGGGTTAGGGGCAGAGAGAGAGGGAGACACAGAATCCAAAGCAGGCTCCAGGCTCTGAGCTGTCAGCACAGAGCCCTACACAGGGCTCAAACTCACGAGCTGTGAGATCATGACCTGAGCCGAAGTTGGATGCTCAGCCGACTGAGCCACCCAGGCGCCCCTCATTTGTTTTGTTTCTTAAGTTCCATATATGAGTGAAAGTCATATGGTATTTGACTTTCTCTGATTTACTTATTTTGCTTGGCATAATAAGATGTGGCTGCTCCATCCACATCTTGCAAATGGCAAGATTTCATTCTTTTTATGGCTAAGTGGTACATATACCATTGTATACATATATACAACATCTTCTTCATCCATTGATCAGTCAATAGACACATGGGCTGTTTCCATAATTTGGCTATTGTAGATAATCTTGTTATAAACATTGGGGTGCATGCATCCCTTTGTATCCTTTGGGTAAATACCTAGTAGAGCAATTGCTGGATTATAGGCTAGTTCTATTTTCAACTTTCTGAGGAACCTCCATACTATTTTCCATAGTGGTTGCACCAGTTTGCATCCCCACCAATAGTGCACAAGTGTTCCTTTTTCTTCACAACTTCGCCATGTGTTATTTCTTGTGTTGTTAATTTTAGCCATTCTGACAGGTGTGAGGTCTCATTGTAGTTTTGATTTGTATTTCCCTGATGATGAATGATGTTGAGCATCTTTTTCACTAGTTGGCTGGCCAGCTGTATATCTTCTTTAAAAAAATGTCTATTCATGTCATCTGCCTATTTCTTAACTGGGTTATTTGTTTTTTGGGTGTTGAGTTTTATAAGTTGTTTATATATTTTGGATTCTAACCCTTTATCAGATATATAATTTGTAGATATCTTCTTTGATCCCATAGGTTGCCTTTTAGACTTGTGGATTGTTTCCTTCACTGTGCAGAAGCATTTTATTTTAATGAAGTCCCAATAGTTTATTTTTGGTTTTGTTTCCCTTGCCTCAGGAGACATATCTAGGAAGAAACTGCTACAGTTGATGGCAAACAGGTTACTGCCTGTGTTTTCTTCTAGTATTTTTATGGTTTCATGTTTCACATTTAGGTCTTTATTCAGAATTCCATTTTGAATTTATTTGTGTATGGAATAAGAAAGTGGTAGAATTTCATTCTTTTGCATCATGATGTCCAGTTTTCCCAACACTATTTCATTAAGAGACTGTCTTTTCCCCACTGGCTATTCTTTCCTGTTTTGCCAAAGATTTCCTGCTTTGTCAAAGACTAATTGACAACAATTAGTTGACTAGTTATGGGTCCTGGGTTCTCTATTCTGGGTATTCTATTCTGTTATATTGATCTATGTGTCTGTTTTTGTGCCAGTAACATACTATTTTGGTTACTACAAGCTTTGTATTGTAATGTGAAGTCTGGAATTGTGATGTCTCCAGCTTTGCTTTTTCTTTTTCAAGATTTCTTTGGCTATTCAGGATCTCTTGTGGTTCCATACAAATTTCAGGATTGTCTGTTCTAGATCTGTGAAAAATGCTAGTGGTATTTTGATGGGGATTGCACTGAATGTGTAGATTGCTTTAAGTAGTATAGACATTTTAACACTATTCTTCTAGTGCATGAGCATGGAATGTTTTCCATTTCTTTGTGTCACCTTCAATTTCGTTCATCAGTGTTTCACAGTTTTCAGAGAACATGTCTTTCACCTCTTTGGTTAGATTTACTTGTAGGTATCTTATGGTTTTTGGTACAATTGTAAACGGGAATTATTCCTTAATTGCTTTTTCTGCTCTTTCATTATAGTTGCACAGAAACACATGAGATTTCTGTATGTTGATTTTTTATTCTGCAACCTTACTGAATTTGTGTATT
Source organism: Lynx canadensis (assembly GCF_007474595.2). NCBI lineage: Eukaryota > Metazoa > Chordata > Mammalia > Carnivora > Felidae > Lynx > Lynx canadensis. The sequence continues at coordinate 27,689,046 of NC_044308.2, read as the reverse complement.
GGTTGTAGCAACTTTTTGATGGTGCTTCAAGTTTTCTATATACAGTACCATGTCATCTTCAAATAGTGCAAGTTTGACTTCTTCCTTGCTGATTTGGATGCCTTTTATTTGTTTTTGTTGACTGATGGCTGTGGTTCGGACTTCCAGTACTATATTAAATAACAGTGGTGAGAGCGGACATACCTGTCTTGTTCCACGCAATAAAGGAAACCTCTCAGTTTTTCTCCATTGAAAATGATATTAACTGTTGGTTTTTCATAGATGGCCCTTATTATGCTGAGGTACATTCCCTTTACACCTACTTTATTGAAGGTTTTTCTCATAAATGGATGTTGTACTTTGTCAAATGTTTTTTCTGCATCTATTGAGAGGATCATATGGTTCTTATTCTTTCTTTTATTAATGAGGTGTATCACATTGATTGATTTGCAAATATTGAACCAAACGTGCAGCCTAGTCATAAATCCCACTTAATCGTGTTCAGTGATTCTTTTAATGTATGGTTGGATTTGGTTTGCTAGTATTTTATGCAGAAATTTTACAAACCTGTTCATTAGGAATACTAGCCTATAGTTATCTTTTTTAGTGGAATCTTTATCTGGTTTTGGTATCAGGGTAATGTTGGACTCATAGAATGAGTGTGGAAGTTTTCCTTCCATTTCTATGTTTTGAAATAGTTTGAGAAGAATAGGTATTAACTCTTTAAATGTTTGGTAGAATTCTCCTGTGAAGCCATCAGGCCCTGGAGTTCTGTTTGTTGGGAGTTTTCTGGTTAGTGATTCAATTTCTTTGCTGGTTAGTAGTCTATTCAAGTTTTCTATTTCTTCCTGTTTCAGTTTTGGTAGTTTATGTGTTTCCAGGAATTTAACCATTTCTTTTAGTTTGTCCAATTTTTTGGCATATTAATTTTTTTCAATTTTTAAATTCCAGTTAGGTAACATAGAGTGCAATACTGATTTCAGTAGTAACACTGTGATTCATCACTTACAACACCCAGTACTCATCACAAGTGCCATTTTTAATACCCATCTCCCACCCAAATCCCTACATCAACACTCAGTTTGTTTTCTATTTTTAAGAAATAAAAATAAAACATCGTTTGTTCCCTCTCTATTTTTGCCCCTCCCATATGCTCATCTATTGTATTTCTTCAATTACACGATTGAAATCATATATTTGTCTTTCTTTGGCTGACTTATTTCCCCTAGCAAAATACACTCTAGCTCCATCCACATCATTGCACATGTAAAGATTTCATTCTTTTTAATGGCTAAGTAATACAAAATTGTATGTGTGAGAATGTATGTTTGTGTGTGTGTGTGTGTGTGTGTGTGTGTGTGTGTGTATATGCATATATGCATATATATACATAAACACCACTTCTTCTTTATCCATTCATCAGTCAAAGGACATTTGGGCTCTCTCCATAGTTTGGCTATGGTTGATAATGCTGTTATAAATATTGGGGTGCACGTACCCCTTCAAATCTGTATTTTTGTATACTCTGGGTATGTACCTAATAGTGCAATTGTGGGATCATAGAGTAGTTCTTATTTACCTTTCTGAGGAACCTCCATACAGTTCTCCAGAGTGGCTTCACCAGTTTGCATTCCAACCAACAGTGCAAAAGTATTCTCCTTTTTTCATATCCTAGCCAACACCTGTTGTTTCTTGTGTTGTTAATTTTAGTGATTCTTTCAGGTATGAGGTGGTATCTCATTGTTGTTTTGATTTGTATTTCCCAGGTGATGAGTGATGTGGAGCATCTTTTCATGTGTCTGTTAGTCATCTGGATGTCTACTTTGGAAAAGTGTCTATTCATGTCTTTTGCCCATTTCTTAACTGAGTTGTTTCTTTTTGGGGTGTTGAGTTTGGTAAGTTTTTTATAGATTTTGTATACTAACCCTTTATCAGATCTGTCATTTGCAAATATCTTCTCCCATTCGGTAGGTTGCCTTCGAGTTTTGTTGATTGTTTCCTTCACTATGTAGAAGCTTGTTATCTTAACGAAGTCCCAATAATTCATTTTTGCTTTTGTTTCCCTGGCCTCTGGTAATGTGTCTAGTAAGAAGTTGCTCTGGCCAAGGTCAAAGAGGATGCTGCCTGTGTTCTCCTCTAGGATTTTGATGGCTTCTTGTCTCACATTTAGGTCTTTCATCCATTTTGAATTTATATTTGTGTATGGTGTAAGAAAGTGGTCCAGGTTCATTCTTCTGCATATTGCTGTCCAGTTTTCCCAACACCATTTGTTGAAGAGACTGTCTTTTTTCCATTGGATATTCCTTCCTGCTTTGTTGAACAGTTGACCATGTAGTTGTGGGTCCATTTTGGGTTTTCTATTCTTTTCTTCTGATCGATGTGTCTGTTTTTGTGCCAGTACCATGCTGTCTTGATGAGTACAGCTTTGTAATACAGCTTGAAGTCTGGAATTGTGATGCCTCCAGCTTTGGTTTTGTTTTTCAGGATTGCTTTGCCTATTTGGGGTCTTCTGTGGTTCCATACAAATTTTAGGGTTGTGTGCTCCAGCTCTGTGAAAAATGCTGGTAGTATTTTGATGGGGATCGTGTAGATTGTTTAGAGTAGTATAGACATTTTTTTTCAATATATGAAATTTATTGTCAAATTGGTTTCCATACAACACCCAGTGCTCATCCCAAAAGGTGCCCTCCTCAAGAGTAGTATAGACATTTTAAGAATGTTTGCTCTTCGGATTTTGATCATGGCCATTTCCAAAGCGTTTGAACTGGAATTCATTACCACCGGGTTGCACCACCCATGTGAACTTGCACATCCCTCTCAGGGAGACCTGGCCTCAGGAGATGACAGCATTCAGTCCTGGGAGGAGCCTGCAATTAGTCATCACTTGCAGTTGGTGCCGTCCCTAGGAATCCAGAACTGTAAAGAGCTAAACGAAACCTGCTGTCTGAATGGGTGAACCTGCATGCTGGGGTCCTTCTGTGCCTGCCCCCCTCCTTCTATGGCTGGAACTGTGAGCATGATTCACACTAAGAGAACTGTGAGTCTGGTGCCCCACAGCACCTGGCTGCCCAAGAGATGGTCCATGTATAAATGCTGGCACTGCCAGGTTTCACTGCTTTCCTTCAACATTTCTACCGAGGTGTGATGGCCATGTGATGGATGAGCACTTCCTGGTTTCCAGGACTCCAGAATTAACACTGTGTTCAGGCACCATTTTTTGCTAGCTGGCATCTGCCTTGCTATACAAGATACTGTTAATGGACACTTGCATATGCAATATTTGCTATGCAAATTCTGTAACCTGTAAAGACTGTCACTCTAATGTCCTAACTGGAAGGTGACCATTTGCCTTGAAATAGTGGACAGATTTTCATCATGGTTCCTAACATTTTCTTCTTTTCTTTTTTTAAGTATGTGATAATTTATTTATTGTTTTTTTTAATTTTAATTTTAATTTTAATTTACATCCAAATTAGTTAGCATATAGTGGAACAATGATTTCAGGAGTAGATTCCTTAATGCCCCTTACCCATTTAGCCCACCCCCCCTCCCACAACCCCTCCAGTAACCCTCAGTTTGTTCTCCATATTTATGAGTCTCTTCTGTTTTGTCCCCCTCCCTGTTTTTATATTATTTTTGTTTCCCTTCCCTTATGTTCATCTGTTTTGTCTCTTAAAGTCCTCATATGAATGAAGTCATGATTTTTGTCTTTCTCTAATTTCACTTAGCATAATACCCTCCAGTTCCATCCACATAGTTGCAAATGGCAAGATTTCATTCTTTTTGATTACTAATACTCCATTGTATATATATGCCACATCTTCTTTATCCATTCATCCATCAATGGACATTTGGGCTCTTTCCATACTTTCACTATTGTTGGTAGTGCTGCTATAAACATGGAGGTGCATGTGTCCCTTCGAAACAGCACACCTGTATCCCTTGGATAAATGCCCAGTAGTGCAATTGCTGGGTCATAGGGTAGTTCTATTTTTAATTTTTTGAGGAACCTCTTTTCTGTTTTTCAGAGTGGCTACACCAGCTTGCATTCCCACCAACAATGCAAAAGATCCTCTTTCTCTGCATCCTTGCCAACATCTGTTGTTGCCTGAGTTGTTAATGTTAGCCATTCTGACAGGTGTAAGGTGGTATCTCATTGTGGTTTTGATTTGTATTTCCCTGATGAGGAGTGATGTTGAACATTTTTTCATGTGTCGGTTGGCCATCTGGACGTCTTCTTTGGAGGAGTGTCTATTCATGTCTTTTGCCCATTTCTTCACTGGATTATTTGTTTTTTGGGTATTGAGCTTGATAAGTTCGTTATAGATTTTGGCTACTAACCCTTTATCTGATATGTCATTTGCAAATATCTTCTCCCATTCTTTCAGTTGCCTTTTAGTTTTGCTGACTGTTTCCTTTGCTGTGTGGTCCCTAACATTTTCTTAAAGTCCCAACTACTTTCCTCTGCCCTCTCCTCTCCAAAAAACTTGTTTAAAAAAAGCCAGCCATATTTACATTGTGGCCAAGTTCCAAGTGTTTCTTATTATTTCCCTTTAAACAATTGAATTCTATCTTCATATTATTAAAGACTACTCCTAATGTGGAACTGAGGCTAAAGCTTGGAGTAGAGTTGATCAAAATCAATAAAGACCTCATCTTTAGGGGCGTCTGGGTGGCTCAGTCGACTGAGCATGCAACTTCAGCTCAGGTCATCATCTCATAGTTCATGGGTTTGAGACCTGCATCAGGCTCTTTGCTGGATAGCTCAGAGCCCGGAGCCTGCTTCAGACTCTGTGTCTCCCTCTCTCTCTGTCCCTTCCTTGCTCATGCTCTGTCTCTGTCTCTCTCTCTCTCTCAAAAATAAACATTTTTTTAATTAAAAAAAAAAGAATGTAAAAAAGACCTCATTTTTAAAAGGAAAGGAAGCCTCCGTAAATGCTAGAGAAGACAAGGGCAGCCCTTTTTTCTCAATGCTTGTAAAGAGATTGAAGTCTCCTTGGAAAAAAATTCTACCTAAATATCCCCAACATGGGGCACCTGGGTAGTTCAGTCAGCTAGGCGTCCAACTTCGGCTCAGGTCATGATCTCAGGGCTTGTGAGTTCGAACCCCATGTCAGGTTCTGTGCTGACAGCTCAGAGCCTGGAGCCTGCTTCAGATTCTGTGTCACCCTTTCTCTCTGCCCCTCCCCCACCCACTTTCTCTCTCTCTCTCTCTCTCTCTCTCTCTCTCTCAAAAATAAACATTTAAAAATAATAAACTGCTTTCTCCATACAAGTATTTTAACTGTTGTAAAAAAGAAAATGTTCACAATATATGCATTTAGTTGTAAACCAGGTGATAAAACTATGTACTGTAAAACTCATTTTTAAAATACATTGTGTGTATGAGCATGCTCAGTAAAAATGGGAAATCTATGGACCAAAAAAAAAAAAAAAAAGCTTGCTCTTTCAATCCATGAACATGGAATGTTTTTCCATTTATTTGTGTCCTCCTTAACTTATTTCATAAGTTTTCTACAGTTTTCAGAGTACAGATCTTTTACCTCTTTGGTTAGGTTTATTCCTAGGTATCTAATTGTTTTTGGTGTAATTGCAGATAGGATCGATTCCTTGATTTCTCTTTCTGCTGCCTTGTAATTAGTATACAGAAATGCAACCAATTTCTGTATGTTGACTTTATATATCATGAGACTTAGCTAAATTCATGCATTAGTGTTTGCAATTTTTTGGTAGAGTCTTTTGGGTTTTTTACATAGAATATCATGTCACCTGCAAATAGTGAAACTTTGACTTCTTCTTTGCTGATTTGGATTCATTTCTTTTTATTGTCTGATTGCTGAGGGTAAGACTTCCAGTACTATGTTAAATAGTAATGGTGAGAGTAGACATCCTTGTCTTGTTCCTGACCATAGGGGAAAGGATCTCAGTTCTTCCCCATTGAGAATATTAGCTATGGGTCTTTCACACATGGGCTTTGTAATATTGAGATATGTTCTATATATCCCTATTTGTTGAGGGTTTTTATCAAGAATGGATGCTGTGACATGGTGCCTGGGTGGCAAAGTTGACCATCTAACTGTTGGTTCACCTCAGATCATGGTCTCATGGTTGGTTTGTGGGATTAGGCCCCACATCAGATACTTCATGGACAGCCCCAAGCCTGCTTGAGATTCTCTCCCTCCCTCTTTCTCTGCCTCTCCCCACTCACACACACACACTCTCTCAAATAAATACACATTAAAAAAAAGAATGGATGTTGTATTTTGTGAAATGCTTTCTTCTGCATCTACTGACTTGATCATATGGTTTTTATTCTTCGTTTTATTAATGTGGTATATCATGTTGATTGATTTGAGAATATTGAACCAGCTCTGCAGCCCTGGAATAAATCCCACTTGATCATGATGAATAATTCTTTTAATGTACTAGTGGATTCAGTTTGCTAGTATCTTGTTGAGAATTTTTACATCTATGTTCTTCAGTGGGGTCTTTCTGGTTTTGAAATCAAGGTGATGATTATAGACTCATTATAGAATGAGTCTCGAAGTTTTCCTTCCATTTCTATTTTTTGGAACATTTTGAGAAGAACAGGTAGTAACTCTCCGTTAAATGTCTGGTAGAATTCCCCTGGGAAGCCATCAAGTCCTGGGTTTTTGTTTCTTGGCAGATTAAAAAAAAATTTTTTTTAATGTTTATTCATTTTTGAGAGAGACAGAGCATGAGCAGGGAAGGGGCAGATAGAGAGGGAGACACAGAATCTGAAGCAGGCCCCAGGCTCTGAGTTGACAGCAGAGAGCCTTACGTGGGGCTCAAACTCATGAACCATAAGATCATGACCTGAGCCAAAGTCAGAAGCTTAACCAACTGAGTCACCAAGGCACCCCTCTTGGGAGATTTCTGATTAGTGTTTCAATTTCCTTGCTGGTTATGGGTGTTCCAATTTTCTATTTTTTCTTGTTTCAGTTTTGGGAGTTTGTATGTTTCTAGCAATTTATCCATTTATTCCAGGTTGTTGGCATATAATCTTTCATAATATTCTAATTGTTTGCAGTTCTGAGGTATTGGTTGTGATCTCTCCCTTTTTATTTGTGATTTTAATTTCTTGGGGTCCTATCTCTTTTCTTTTTGATAAGTCTGGCTAGAGGTTTGTCAATTTTATTAATTCATTTGAAGACCCAGATCTTACTTTCATTGATCTGTTCTGGTTTTATTTCTTGTTTCTACAGTGTTTATTTCTACTCTAGTCTTTATTATTACCCTTCTTCTGCTGCCTTTAGCCTTATTTTCTGTTCCTTTTCTAGCTCCTTTAAGTGTAAGGTTAAGTTGTGTATTTGAGACCTGTCTTTCTTCTTGAGGTAGGCCTGTATTGCAATATACTTCCCTCTTATGACCACCTTTGCTGCAATCCCAAAAGTTTTTGACTGTCATGATTTCATTTGCTTCCATGTAATTTTTTATTAGGTCTTTAATTTCCTGGTTAACCCATTCATTCATTAGTAGGATTTTCTTTAACTTCCATGTATTTGTGGTCTTTCTGAATTTTTTCTTGTGGGTGACTCCAAATTTCATAGCGTTGTGGTCTGCATATATGCACAGTATGATCTCAGTCCTTTTGTACTTGTGGGGGGTTGATTTTATCTTTTTTAAAAAGTAGGCTTCATGCCCAATGCAGAGCTTGAACCCACAACACTGAGATCAAGACCTGAGCTGAGATCAAGATTGGATGCTTAACTGAATAAACCACCCAGGATCCCCATGTGGAGGGTTGACTTATGAACCAGTATGTGATCTATTCTGGATATTGTTCCATGTGTACTCAGAGAATGTGTATTCTGCTGCTTAAGGATGGACTGTTCTGAATATATTTGTTGAGTCCATCTGGTCCAATGGATCATTGAAAGCCATTGTTTCCTTGCTGATTTTCTGCTTAGATGATCTGTCCATTGCCGTAAGTGGGATGTTAAAGTCCCTTACTATTATTGTGTCATCATCAGTGAATTTTTTGTTATTAATTGATTTATATATTTGGGTTCTTTCAAGTTGGGGGAATAAATATTTACAATTGTTAGGTGTTCTTGAAGGACAGACTCCCTTAATTATGATATAATGCCCTTCCTCGTCTCAAGTTGAGTCTTTGGTTTAAAATCTAGTTAAAATTGGGTATAAGTATGGCTACTCTGGCTTTCTTTTGCCATACATAAGCATGATAGATGGTGCTCCATCCCCTCCCTTTCAATCTGCAGGTGTTTTTAGGTCTAAAATGAGTCTTCTAGGCTTCTGTGAAGATGGTGGCATAGGAGGACGCTGGGCTCACCGCGTCCTGCAGATCACTTATATTCCACCCACACCTGCCTAAATAACCCAGAAAACCGCCAGAAGACTAGGAGAACAGATTCTCCAGAGCCAAGTGTAGACGAGAGGCCCACGGAAGAGGGTAGGAAGGGCGGAGAGGCGGTGAGTGCTACACGGACTGGTGGGAGGGAGCCGGGGCGGAGGGGCAGCCCGCCGGCAAACAAGAGCCCGAGTCTGGCTTGCAAAAACGGAGGGGCCGGATGGAGTGCGTTCTGATAGCAAGTGGGACTTAACATCCGGAAGGTTATAAGTTAACAGATCTGCTCAGAGAACAGGAGGGCTGGAACAACGGGAAGGGGAGTTGTTGAGCCCCGGACAACAGAGCGCAGCTTGGCGGGGAACAAAGGCGCTGGCCAGCGCCATCTCCCTCGACCATCCCCCAGCCAAAATACCAAAGGGAACCAGTTCCTGTCAGGGAACCTGCTTGCACCACGTAAACACCCAACGCTGTGCTTCTGGGATCCATCCCTCTGGCAGGTCTGACTCTCTCCCGGTGCTGCAGGGCTCCTCCAGAAGTGGATTTCTGAAGGAAAAGCGAGCTGGGCCTACCCCTCCTGTCCCTGTGCACCTTGCCGATCCACCTCAGCTAATACGCCAGATTCCCAGCACCACCAGCCTGGCAGTGTGCAAGTAGCAAAGACGGGCCATGCCACCCCACAGGAATCCCGCCCCTAGAAGTGGGGAAGAGAAGGTACACACCAGTCTGACTGTGGCCCCAGTGGTGGGCTGGGGGCAGACATCAGGTCTGACTGCGGCCCTGCCCACCAATGCAAGTTATTCAAGACAGCACAGGGGAAGTGCCCCGCAGTTCCGCACCACTCCAGGGACTATCCAAAATAATGAAACGGAAGAATTCCCCTCAAAAGAATCTCCAGGAAATAAAGACAGCTAATGAACTGATCAAAAAGGATTTAAACAATATAACAGAAAGTGAATTTAGAATAATAGTCATAAAATTAATCGCTGGGCTTGAAAACAGTATAGAGGACAGCAGAGAATCTATTGCTATAGAGATCAAGGGACTAAGGAACAGCCAAGAGGAGCTAAAAAAATGCTATAAGTAAGCTGCAAAATAAAATGCAGACGACCACAGCTCGGATTGAAGAGGCAGAGGAGAGAATAGGTGAACTGGAAGATAAAATTATGGAAAAAGAGGAAGCTGAGAAAAAGAGAGACAAAAAAATCCAGGAGTATGAGGGGAAAATTAGAGAACTAAGTGATACACTAAAAAGAAATAATCTATGCATAATTCGTATTCCAGAGGAGGAAGAGAGAGGGAAAGGTGCTGAAGGTGTACTTGAAGAAATAATAGCTGAGAACTTCCCTGAACTGGGGAAGGAAAAAGGCATTGAAATCCAAGAGGCACAGAGAACTCCCTTCAGACGTGACTTGAATCGATCTTCTGCATGACATATCACTGTGAAACTGGCACAATACAAGGATAAAGAGAAAATTCTGAAAGCAGCTAGGGATAAACGTGCTCTAACATATAAAGGGAGACCGATAAGACTAGTGACGGATCTCTCTACTGAAACTTGGCAGGCCAGAAAGGAATGGGAGGAAATTTTCAATGTGATGAACAGAAAAAATATGCAGCCGAGAATCCTTTATCCAGCAAATCTGTCATTTAGAATAGAAGGAGAGATAAAGGACTTCCCAAACAAACAAAAACTGAAGGAATTCATCACCACTAAACAAGCCCTACAAGAGATCCTAAGGGGGATCCTGTGAGACAAAGTACCAGAAACATCACTACAAGCATGAAACCTACAGACATCACAATGACTCTAAACCCATATCTTTCTATAACAACACTGAATGTAAATGGATTAAATGCGCCAACCAAAAGACATAGGGTATCAGAATGGATAAAAAAACAAGACCCATCTATTTGCTATCTACAAGAGACTCATTTTAGAACTGAGGACACTTTCAGACTGAAAGTGAGGGGATGGAGAACTATCTTTCATGCTACTGGAAGTCAAAAGAAAGCTGGAGTAGCCATACTTAGACAAACTAGACTTTAAATTAAAGGCTGTAACAAGAGATGAAGAAGGGCATTATATAATAATTACAGGGTCTATCCATCAAGAAGAGCTAACGATTATAAATGTCTATGCACCGAATATGGGAGCCCCCAAATATATAAAACAATTACTCACAAACATAAGCAACCTTATTGACAAGAACGTGGTAATTGCAGGGGACTTTAATGCCCCACTTACAACAATGGATAGATAATCTAGACCATGGTCAATAAAGAAACAAGGGCCCTGAATGATACTTTGGATCAGATGGACTTGACAGATATATTTAGAACTCTGCATCCCAAAGCAACAGAATATACTTTCTTCTCGAGTGCACATAGAACATTCTCCAAGATAGATCACATACTGGGTCACAAAAAAGTCCTTCATAAGTATACAAGAATTGAGATCATACCATGCATACTTTCAGACCACAGTGCTATGAAGCTTGAAATCAACCACAGGAAAAAGTCTGGAAAACCTCCAAAAGCACGGAGGTTAAAAAACAGCCTACTAAAGAATGAATGGGACAACCAGACAATTAGAAAAGAAATTTAAAAATACATGGAAACAAATCAAACTGAAAATACAACAGTCCAAACGCTTTGGGATGCAGCAAAGGCAGTCCTGAGAGGAAGATACATTGCAATCCAGGTCTATCTCAAGAAACAAGAAAAATCCCAAATACAAAATCTAACAGCACACCTAAAGGAAATAGAAGCAGAACAGCAAAGACACCCCAAACCCAGCAGAAGAAGAGAAATAATAAAGATCAGAGCAGAAATAAACAATATAGAATCTAAAAAAACTGTAGAGCAGATCAATGAAACCAAGAGTTGTTTTTTTGAAAAAATAAACAAAATTGAAGCCAGACTTCTCACAAAGAAAAGGGAGATGACCCAAATAGATAAAATCATGAATGAAAATGGAATTACTACAACCAATCCCTCAGAAATACAAGCAATGATCAGGGAATACTATGAAAAATTATATGCCAACAAACTGGACAACCTGGAAGAAATGGACAAATTCCTAAACACCACACACTTCCAAAACTCAAACAGAAGGAAATAGAAAACTTGAACAGACCCATACCCAGTGAAGAAATTGAATCAGTTATCAAAAACCTCCCAACAAATAAGAGTCCAGGACCAGATGGCTTCCCAGGGGAGTTCTACCAGACATTTAAAGCAGAGATAATACCTATCCTTCTCAAGCTATTCCACAAAATAGAAAAGGAAGGAAAACTTCCAGACTCATTCTATGAAGCCAGTATTACTTTGATTCCTAAACCAGACAGAGACCCAATAGAAAAAGAGAACTACAGGCCAATATCCCTGACGAATATGGATGCAAAAATTCTCAATAAGATACTAGCAAATTGAATTCAACAGCTTATAAAAATAATTTTTCACGATGATCAAGTGGGATTCATTCCTGGGATGCAGGGCTGGGTCAACATTCGCAAATCAATCAACGTGATACATCACATTAATAAAAAAAGATAAGAACCATATGATTCTGTCAATCGATGCAGAAAAAGCATTTGACAAAATTCAGCATCTCTTCTTAATAAAAACCCTTGAGAAAGTTGGGATAGAAGGAACATACTTAAACATCATAAAAACCATTTATGAAAAGCCCACAGCTAACATCACCCTCAATGGGGAAAAACTGACAGCTTTCCACCTGAGATCAGGAACACGAAAGGGATGTCCACTCTCACCGCTGCTGTTTCACATAGTGTTGGAAGTGCTAGCATCAGCAATCAGACAACAAAAGGAAATCAAAGGCATCAAAATTGGCAAAGATGAAGTCAAGCTTTCACTTTTTGCAGATGACATGATATTATACATGGAAAATCCGACAGACTCCACCAACAGTCTGCTAGGACTGATACATGAATTCAGCAAAGTTGCAGGATACAAAATCAGTGTACAGAAATCAGTTGCATTCTTATACACTAATAATGAAGCAACAGAAAGACAAATAAAGAAAATGATCCCATTCACAATTGCTCCAAGAAGCATAAAATACCTAGGGATAAATCTAACCAAAGATGTAAAAGATCTGTGTGCTGAAAACTATAGAAAGCTTAAGAAGGAAATTGAAGAAGCTACAAAGAAATGGAAAAACATTCCGTGCTCATGGATTGGAAGAATAAATATTGTTAAAATGTCAATACTACCCAAAGCTATCTACACATTCAATGCAATCCCAATGAAATTGCACCAGCATTCTTCTCGAAGCTAGAAAAAGCAATCCTAAAATTCATACGGAACCATAAAAGGCCCCAAATAGCCAAAGTAATTTTGAAGAAGACCAAAGCAGGAGGCATCACAATCTCAGAGTTAGGCCTCTACTACAAAGCTTAATCATCAAGACAGCATGGTATTGGCACGAAAACCGACACATAGACCAATGGAATAGAATAGCAAGCTGAGAACTAGACCCACAAAAGTATGGCCAAAGACAGTCTCTTTAACAAATGGCGCTGGGAGAACTGGACAGCAACATGCAGAAGGTTGAAACTAGACCACTTTCTCACACCATTCACAAAAATAAACTCAAAATGGATAAAGGACCTGAATGTTAGACAGGAAACTATCAAAACCCTAGAGAAGAAAGCAGGAAAAGACCTCTCTGACCTCAGCCACAGCAATTTCTTACTTGACACATCCCCAAAGGCAAGGGAATTAAAAGCAAAAATGAGGGGTGCCTGGGTGGCTCAGTCGGTTGGGCGTCCGACTTTGGCTCAGGTCATGATCTCGCAGTCCGTGAGTTCAAGCCCCGCGTCAGGCTCTGTGCTGACAGCTCAGAGCCTGGAGCCTATTACAGATTCTGTGTCTCCCTCTCTCTCTGACCTTCCACCACTCATGCTCTGTCTCTGTCTGTCTCAAAAATGAATAAACGTTAAAAAATTTTTTAAAAAAAGCAAAAATGAACTATTGGGGCCTCATGAAAATAAAAAGCGTCTGCACAGCAAAGGAAATAATCAACAAAACTAAAAGGCAACCAACGGGATGGGAAAAGATATTTGCAAATGACATATCAGACAAAGGACTAGTATCCAAAATCTATAAAGAGCTCACCAAACTCCACACCAGAAAAACAAATAATCCAGTGAAGAAATGGGCAGAAAACATGAAGAGACACTTCTCTAAAGAAGACATCCAGATGGCCAACAGGCACATGAAAAGATGCTCAGCATCACTCATCAGGGAAATACAAATCAAAACCACACTCAGATATCACCTCACGCCAGTCAGAGTGGCCAAAATGAACAAATCAGGAGACTATAGATGCTGGAGAGGATGTGGAGAAACGGGAACCCTCTTGCACTGTTGGTGGGAATGCAAAGTGGTGCAGCCACTCTGGAAAACAGTGTGGAGCTTCCTCAGAAAATTAAAAATAGACCTACCCTATGACCCAGCAGTAGCACTGTTAGGAATTTATCCAAGGGATACAGGAGTACTGATGCATAGGGGCACTTGTACCCCAATGTTTATAGCAGCACTCTCAACAATAGCCAAATTGTGGAAAAAGACTAAGTGTCCATCAACTGATGAATGGATAAAGAAATTGTCGTTTATATACACAATGGAGTACTACATGGCAATGAGAAAGAATGAAATATGGCCCTTTGTAGCAACGTGGATGGAATTGGAGAGTGTGCTGCTAAGTGAAATAAGCCATACAGAGAAAGACAGCTACCATATGTTTTCACTCTTATGTGGATCCTGAGAAACTTAACAGAAACCCATGGGGGAGGGGAAGGAAAAAAAAAAGAGGTTAGAGTGGGAGAGAGCCAAAGCATAAGAGACTCTTAAATAAAACTGAGAACAAACTGAGGGTTGATGGGGGGTGGGAGGGCGGGGAGGGTAGGTGATGGGCATTGAAGAGGGCATCTTTTAGGATGAGCACTGGGTGTTGAATGGAAACCAATTTGACAATAAATTTCATATATTAAAAAAAATAAAATGAAATGAGTCTTCTATAGGCATCGTGTAGATGGGTCTTGTTTTTTTGTTTGTTTTGGTTTTTTAATCCATTCTGATACCCTATGTCTTTTTATTGGAGCATTTAGTCCGTTTACATTCAGGATGATTACTGAAAGATAGAAGTTTTGCCATTGGGTTACCTGTAAAGTTGGTGTTTCTATTGATGTTCTCTGTTCCTTTCTAGTCTTTGTTGCTTTTGGTCTCCCCCTCTTGCCCCCGCCCCACTCAAAGAGTCCCCTTTAAAATTTCTTCCCTGATTGGTTTAGTGGTCACAAACTCCTTTAGTTTTTACTTGTCTGGGAACTCTTTATCTCTCCTTCTATTCTCAATGACAGCCTTGCTGGATAAAGTACTCTTTTTTTTAATTTTTTAATGCTTTTATTTATTTTTGAGACAGAGAGAGACAGAGCATGAGCAGGGGAGGGGCAGAGAGAGGGGGAGACACAGAATCTGAAGCAGGGTCCAGACTCTGAACTGGCAGCACAGAGTCCGACGTGGGGCCCGAACTCACGGACTGCGAGATCATGACCCGAGCTGAAGTCAGACGCTTAACTGACTGAGCCACCCAGGCGCCCCATAAAGTATTATTTTTTTTAATCAAAAGGAATAACAAGCGAATTTATTATTTACTTATTACTGTATTTGTCGCTTGATAGATATCACGTAACCATTACTTTTATTAATGTAATAAATATAAATGGCACAAAAAATGAATAAAACATAAATGTGACTATACATATATTTCCAAAGTTTATATCCATTAAAGAACCTCAGAATTAATCAACAGATTAGTACTCTATTCCTGTTTTGATAGTTCAATATATTTTTCTTTTTAGTCTGCTATCTTAAGAGGCTGTTAAATTATAAAGTAGGTATCATCGTAAAGACAGTAATTTTGTGATCAAGAAAAAATATTTAAAGAATTTTGAGTGGGGGGCACCTGGGTGGCTCAGTTGATTGAGCCTCTGATTCTTGATTTCAGCTCAGGTCATGATCACATGGTTCATGATATACAGCCCTGCACTGGGCACTGCCTGTGATTCTCTCTCTTCCTCTCTGCTGCACCTCGCTCATGCTTGCTCTCTCTCTCTCTCTCTCTCTCTCTCTCTCTCTCAAAATAAATAAACAGAGAGGAGCTGTTGGATAAATAATTTTTATGTGTTGGAATGTTAAATCTTGATTTAAACCCTGCTTGTTCCATGTTCTCAATCCTTGCCGAGAATCACCTGAGCCATGCAGGAAGATCAGCAAGGTGCTGTATGCTGGCAACACCATGCAACGCTGCAACCGAATTGAATCCAATGCAGCTGCCATTGCTGCCGCCCAAGGAGTTTCGTCTGGATAAAGTATTCTTGATTGCATATTTTTCCTTTTCAGCATGTTGAATATATCCTGCCACTCCTTCTTGGCCAGCCAAGTTTCTGTGGACATATCTGCTGTGAACCTGATCTGTCTTCCCTTGTAGGTTAAGGATTTTTTTTTTCTGTTGATGCTTTCAGGATTCTTTCCTTGATGTATTTTGTGAATTTGTCCATGATATACTTTGGCGATGGCCAGTTTTTGTTGAATTTAATGGGAGGTCTCTGCATTTCTTGGATTTTGATGTCTATGCTCTTCCCCAGATTAGGGAAGTTTTCAGCTATAATTTGCTCACATAAACCTTCCGCCCCTTTTTTTCTCTCTTCATCTTCTGAGACTCTTATGATACAAAAGTCACGGAGTTCTGTAAGTCTGTCTTCGTGATCCATTACCTTTGTTTCCATCTTCTTTTCAGAATCATTATTTTCCATAATTTTATCTTTTATATCACTAATTCCTTTCTCTGCTTCATGCGTCCTTGCTGTTATGCAATCCATTTGGGTCTGCATCTTAGTTATAGCGTTTTTATTTTTGGCCTAAATTTAATCTCTTATCTCTGCAGTAAGGGATTCTCTAGTCTTCTATGATTTTTTAAATCCTACCTCAGATATCTTACTTATATCTGTATTAATTGAATCCCTGGCTGTCATTTCTTCATGTTGTTTCTTTTGGGGCAAATTCCTCTGTCTTGTCATTTTGGAGGAAAAAACATAATAATAAAATAAAATAAAAATTAGAAAAAAAAAGGATGCTAGATCCTAGGTGTGTTTTGGTCTGCTTGTTAAGAGAAGCTTGAGAGAAAAAAAGTAAAATTTTTTTAAAAAATCTGCCTTTTCTATATTCAAGAAAAAAAAAAAAGAAAGAAAGAAAAAACAAAAAGCCAGATCTGGTTTCCCCTAGAGCTGACACTTTGCAGCACTCTGTGATCAGCAGACTTAGTGCATGAGAGGAGGTTGTGTTGGTCTTCTGGGAGAGTGGCCTGCTGCTCTCATTCTGAGGTATATTTGCCCTAGTGGAGATGCCTGGAGGATCCGGGCGGGGGGGGGGGGGGGTGGAGCTTGGTGTAATGTGTCTGTTCTCTGCTTGGTGGTGCTGTTTAGCTCACTGAGGTTGATTAGTGGTAGTGGGCTATGGGTAAAAATGGTTTCATCCCCTTCTCTAGTCTCTGAAGCAGAAAGTTCCAGCCCTCACAGACACACAAATGATCCCCTCTGCTCTGTCCCTGGTGTCCTTGACCAGGCTATCCACTTGCCTAGGCGCGGCAATCTTGTGTTTTATACCTCAGGTGCAGCTGTGTTTCAAAACCTCACACTTCAGACAATGCACTGCTTGAACCCACTGCCTGATCCTGAGGGAGGTTCTTGACACAGTGTGGCTGGTACCAGCTTTTTACAGAAAACAGAACTGTGCAGCAGAAGTGGCCTGAAGTTTATGGTAAACCACAAAACACAAGGGGCACTAGGGTATGCTGCCCTCAGCTGACACCTTTGTTCCTATACTGGTGAACAGGGCCACCCCACAAGGTCTTTTGTGCATGAAGAGGCCCTATCACGGCTTCCAAATGCACTCCAAGTAGGGGAGCCACTTCTCCCCGTGCAATGAAGGGGATCCTCAGACCATGCTGCCTGCGCCTTGGGCTCTGCCCTGCTTCCTTACCAGAGCACCACCAGGCACTGAATTCCAAAGTTTCAGATTCTGTGCTGTTTATTTATTTTTAAATTATTTTTAATTTTTAGAAAGAGAGAGCACACACACACAAGCCAGGGAGAAGAGCAGAGAGAGAGAGAAAGAATCTTAAGCAGGCTCCACTCTAAGTGCACAGCCAACATGGGGCTTAATCCCACAACCCTGGGAATATGATCTGAGCTGAAATCAATGGTCAGATGCTCAGCTGACTGAGCCACCCAGGTGTCCTTGCACTCTGCCATTTATAAAAACCTGGTGGTATGGAAACCCTCTTCTTTTTCCGTGTCAACGGTTTTGGGAACAGTTTCATTTGCAATCCCCTGCACATTTTTATGCCCCCCCCCCAACTTACCTCTCTGCAATCAGGGCTCCCTCCCCGCATCAGCAGAGCCTCTTTTCTCCCAAAAGTCAGCTCTCTGCAGTTCCTGCTTGTAGATGAGAAGCTTTGTTTTCTAAGACTTTTGACTGATTTCTTGGATGTTCAGAATGATTTGATATTTATCTAGCTGTTTGCAGGAGGAAGCAAGCATAAGGCTGCCCTACTCCTCTGCCATCTTAACCAGCATATAGTTTTTCATAATATTCTTTTATGATTGTTTGTATTTCTGTGGTGTTGGTTGTTTCTCCTCTCCCATTTGTGATTTTCTTTATTTGGGTCCTTTCTCTTTACTCTTTGATGACTGGCTAGGGGCTTACCAATTGTAATTTTTTAAATTATTTTTTATTTAATTTATTTTTTAAATTTACATCCAAGTTAGATAGTATATAGTGCAACAATGATTTCAGGAGTAGATTCCTTAATGCCCCTTACCCATTTAGCCCATCCCCCCCCCACACCGCCTCCAGTAACCCTCTGTTTGTTCTCCATATTTATGAATCTCTTATGTTTCGTCCCAATCCCTGTTTTTATATTGTTTTTGTTTCCCTTCCCTTCCTTTCTGTTTTGTATCTTAAAGTCGTTATATGAGTGAAGTGATATTTGTCTTTCTCTAATTTCGCTTAGCATAATACCCTCTAGTTCCATCCACATAGTTGCAAATGGCAAGATTTCATTCATTTTTATTGCAAAGTAATACTCCATTGTATATATATATACTACATCTTCTTTATCCATTCATCCATTGATGGACATTTGGGCTCTTTCCATACTTTGCCTATGTTGATAGTGCTGCTATAAAGGGGGTGCATGTGTCCCTTCGAAACAGCATACCTGTACCCCTTGGATAAATACCTAGCAGTGCAACTGCTGGGTCATAAGGTAGTTCTATTTTTAATTTTTTGAGGAACCTCCATAATGTTTTCTGGAGTGGCTGCACCAGCTTGCATTCCCACCAGCAGTGTAAAGAGATCCTCTTTCTCTGCATCCTTGCCAACATCTGTTGTTGTTGGGATTGTTAATGTTATCCATTCTGACAGGTGTGATGTGGTATCTCATTGTGGTTTTGATTTGTATTTCCCTGATGATGAGTGATGAGCATTTTTCATGTGTCAGTTAACCATCTGGACGTCTTCTTTGGAGAAGTGTCTATTCATGTCTTTTGCCCATTTCTTCACTGGATTGTTTGTTTTTTGGGTGTTGAGTTTTATAAATTCTTTATAGATCTTGGATACTAACCCTTTATCTGATATGTTGTTTGCAAATATCTTCTCCCATTCTGTCAGTTGTCCTTCAGTTTTGCTGATTGTTTCCTTTGCTGTGCAGAAGCTTTATATCTTGATAAGGTCCCTATAGTAATTCATTTTTGCTTTTGTTTCCCTTGCTTCTGGAGACGTGTTGAGTAAGAAGTTGCTACGGCCAAGATCAAAGAGGTTTTTGCCTGCTTTCTCCTTGAGGATTTTGATGGCTTCCTGTCTTACATTTCGGTCTTTCATCCATTTTGAGTTTATTTTTGTGTATGGTGTAAGAAAGTGGTTCAGGTTCATTCTTCTGGATGTCACTGACCAGTATTACCAGCACCACTTGCTGAACAGACTGTCTTTATTCCATCGGATATTCTTTCCTGCTTTGTCAAAGATTAGTTGGCCATACATTTGTGGGTCTATTTCTGGGTTCTCTATTCTGTTCCATTGATCTGAGCTTCTGTTTTTCTGCCAGTACCATACTGTCTTGATGATTACAGCTTTGTAATACAGCTTGAAGTCCAGGATTGTGATGCCTCTCGTTTTGGTTTCTTTTTCAAGATAGCTTTGGCTATTCAGGGTCTTTTCTGGTTCCATACAAATTTTAGGATTATTTGTTCTAGCTCTGTGAAGAATGCTGGTGTTATTTTGATAGGTATTGCATTGAATATGTAGATTGCTTTGGGTAGTATTGACATTTTAGCAATATTTGTTCTTCCTATCAAGGAGCATGGAATATTTTTCCATTTCTTTGTGTCTTCTTCAATTTCTTTCATAAGCTTTCTATAGTTTTCAGTGGACAGATCTTTCACCTCTTTGGTTAGATTTATTCCTAGGTATTTTATGGTTTTGGTGTGTAATTTTTTCAAAGAAAAAGCTGGTTTCACTGATCTGTTCTGCTCGTTTTTTTTTTTTTTCAACATTTATTTATTTTTGGGACAGAGAGAGACAGAGCATGAACGGGGGAGGGGCAGAGAGAGAGGGAGACACAGAATCGGAAACAGGCTCCAGGCTCTGAGCCATCAGCCCAGAGCCTGACACGGGGCTCGAACTCACGGACCGCGAGATCGTGACCTGGCTGAAGTCGGACGCTTAACCGACTGCGCCACCCAGGCGCCCCTCGTTTTTTAGTTTTTATATCATTTATTTCTGCTCTATCTTTATTATTTCCTTCCTTCTGATGGCTTTAGGCCTAATTTGTTGTTCTTTTTCTAGCTCCTTTAGGTGTAAGGTTAGGTTTTTTATTTGGGATTTTTTTTTTTTTTTTTTTTTTTTGCTTCTTGAGGTTGGCCTGTATTGCTACCTACCTACCTCTTAGGACCACTTTTGCTGCATCCCAAAAGTTTTGGGCCATTGTGTTGTAACTTTCATTTGTTTCCATGTAGTACTGTTTTATTTCTTCCTTGATTTCCTGGTTGACCCATTGATTGTTTATCTACCTTCTGTTTCCATGAGTTCAGTTTTTTTTAGATTCCACATATCAATGATATCTATAGTATTAGTCTTCCACTAACTTATTTCACTTAGCATAATGCCCTGAAGTACATTCATGTTTTTATAAATAGCAGAATTTTCCTTATAGTGATTTTCCTGTCTTTTTCAATAATATATCACATCTTTTTTTTATCCATTCATTCATTGATGGACATTTAGTTTGTTTGCATACCTAACTATTGTGAACAATGCTGCAATGAACATGGCAGTGCAGACAGCTCTTTGAGATCTTGTTTTCATTTCCTTTGGATATATACCCAGCAGTGGGGCTGCTGCATCATGTGCTAGTTCTATTGCTAGTTTTTTGAGGAACCTCCACACTGTTTTCCATAGTGGCTATACCAATTGACGTTACCGCCAATAAAACACCAGTGTTCCCTTTTTTTAATGCCCTTCCTAATACTTGTTACCTCGTAGTTTTTTGTTTGTTTGTTTGTTTTTGATAATAGTATTTCTAACAGGAGGGAAGGGATATCTTACTATTGATTTGATTTACATTTCCCTAGTGTTAGTTCTGTCAAGCACTTTCTTGTAACCGTTGGCCATTTGTACATATTCCTTGGAAAAATGTCTATTCATATTCTCTGCAAATTTTTAAATCATATTGTTTGTGTTTGCTATTGAGTTATAGTTCTTTATACTTTTTGGATATTAACCCCTTATTAGATACACGATTTGCAATATATATTCTCCCATTCTGTTGGCTGTCTTTTCATTTTGTTTCTTTTGCTGTGCAGAAGCTTTTTAGTTTCATGTAGTCCCACTTATTAATTTTTGCTTTTGTTGTGTTTTAGTTTGTATCCAAAAAATCATTGCTAAGACCAATGTCAAGGAGCTTCCCCCCTATGTTTACGTCTAGAAATTTTATGGTTTCAGGTCTTATGTTTAAGTCCTGAATATGTTTTAAATTTTGTGAGTGGTGTAAGAAAGCGGTCCAATTTCACACTTGTGCATGTGGTTATCCTATTTTCTGAACACGATTAATGGAAGAAACTATCCTTTTCCCTCTCCACTTGGTTCCCTTGTCAATGTTAGTTGACCATATATGTAAGGGCTTATTTTGGGGCTCTCATTGCTGTTCAACTGGTCTGTGGAATGGCCAATACCATACTGTCATGATTACTATTTTCATGCCAATAACATACTGTTGTGATTACTAGCTTTATATTCTAGTTTGCAGTCTGAAAGTGTGATGCCTCCAAGTTTTTCTTTCATTCTCAAGGTTGCTTTGGCTTTTGCAGACCTTTGTAGTTCCATATACATTTTAGGATTATATTTATGTATCTGTGAAAAAAAGCCATTAAAATTCTGATAAGGACTGCACTTAATCTATAGATGGTTTTGCATAGTATCAACATTTAAACAATATTAATTATTCCAGCCCATGAATATGAGATTTCTTTCCATTTGTACGTGTCTTCAATTTCTTTCATCAAAATCTTGTAGTTTTCAGAGGGTTCAAGATGGTAACATAGAAAGACCCTGAACTCACATCCTTCCAGGGACACAGCAAATCTACACCTATATACAAAGCAATTCCTCCTGAAGAACTGAGGGTTGACTGAATAGCTTCTGCACAACAAAGGATAGAGGGACCACACAGCAACTGGCAAAAGAGACAGAGGCATGGTAAACATGGAAACCCCACCCCTGATGCTACAACTATAGTGGGAAGGAATAGCACTAGGGGACCTACCTGCATGCATATTCACCTGCCCTAGGACACAGAAAAAAAAGCTATGGCTTAAAGGGAAACTAGAATTGAAGTGAAATAAGCCTGTAGCACTTGCCAAGTAGTAGAGAAACTGCTGGAACTCTCTCCAGGTTCAGAGGTACTTGTCAGCACCACTGTTTATGTTCACCTTCCACCTTGAAACCACAGATCGGAGTAGGGTGCAGGTGCCTGAGCTGGCATGTCACCTCAATGAGCACCAGGCCTCTAGCTCACACCAACCCCAGCATATGCCCCAAGGCAGTCCCTAGAATGATGCCTATAAGGGCTCTGTCTCCACAAGGAGGCCCCCATACTGATTCCTGCTCAAGCTCCAGCCATCCCACTAACACCGCCCCAGTATGGTGGACACTGGGACTCCCCTGAAGTGCTCCCACTACAACTCTAGCCATCTCACCAAGGCAGCACAGGTACAAAGCTCCCAGAAAACCCCCAGCATGCATCTACTTCAGCTCTGGGTAGCCCTGATGCGGAACCCCCTGGATCACCAACCATCAGCCACATCAACTCAAGCTGACCCACAAAGGCACACCCTGCATCAACACCCCAGGACAGCCAGGCCTGTGCCCACTTCTGCACTAACTGTCCTACACTGTATGTTAATTAACTTGAGGATAAATAAATTTTAAAAAATATAAACAAACAAATAAATAACAACCAGGAGACATACTATTTCACCTAATTCATAGAAACAAACACAGAAAGCCAAACAAAATGAGGAGACATATAAATACGCTCCAAACAAAAGAATAAGAAAAACCTCATGAAAATAATTCAATGAAATGGAGATAAACAATCTACCTGATAAGGAATTCAAAGTGGTGGTCATGATGATGCTCAATGGACTTGAAAGAAAAATGGATGGGGGCACCTGGGTGGCTCGGTTGGTTAAGCGTCTGACTTCAGTTCAGGTCATGATCTCACAAGCAGTAGGTCTGGGCCCTGTGCATCAGGCTTTGTGCTAATAGCTCAGATTCTCCCTCTCTCTCTGCCCTCTCCTACTTGCACTCTGTCTCTCTTTCTCTCAAAAAAAAAAGCTAAAAAAACTTTTTTAATAAAAATAAAAATGTATTCTTAAGTATTTGTTTTGGTACTATTTTATAACTGAATTGTTTCCTTAATTTTCATTTTTGGCTTGCCCACTGCTACTATATACAGATACAATTGATTTTTTATATTGAGCATATATATAGCGACCTTGCTGAACTTGTTTATTAGTTCTAACAGTTTCTTA
The DNA here is from genome assembly GCF_007474595.2 of Lynx canadensis. Taxonomy (NCBI): domain Eukaryota; kingdom Metazoa; phylum Chordata; class Mammalia; order Carnivora; family Felidae; genus Lynx; species Lynx canadensis. The sequence goes on along the minus strand of NC_044308.2, from coordinate 27,665,562 downwards.
GCAGGTCCTTAGGATTTTCCATACATAAGATCATGTCCTCTGCTAACAGAGATAGTTTGACACCTTCCTTTCCAATCCAGGTGTCTTTTAATTCATTTTTGTTCATTCAATTTGCTTGCCCAGCTACAGTGGCTAGAACCTTTAGTACAATGCTGAATATAAGTGGCAAAAGTAGATGGCTTTTTCCTGATCTAAGGGGGAAATCATCCAGTCTTTAACCATTAAATATGATGTTAGCTGAGGGTGGGGGGTGGGGGAGGGGGATTCACAGAGGTCCTTCGCCAGGTTAGGAAGTTACCCTCTATTTCTAGCATATTGATTGTTTTCATCATGAAGGGGTACTGAATTTTATAAAAGGATTTTGCTATGTCTATTGACATGTATTTATTCTATTGATGAGGTGTATTAACTAATTTACACTGATGCTAAATCTATCTTGCATTCTTGAGATAAATCCCACTTGGTCATACTGTATAATCCTTTTTATATATTGCTGAATTTAAATTAGCTAGTGTTTTGTTGAGGATATCTGCATATACGTTAATAAGAGAATGGTTTACAGTTTTCTTTTCTGCTGATTTCTTTGGTTTTCTTACCAGGGTAATATTGCCTTATAGACTGAGTTGGGAAGGGTTCCCATCTCTCCTATTTTTGGGAAAAGTTTGCAAAGAATTCTATTAATTCTTCTCTAAATGCTTGAAAGTACTCACCTCAAGTGAAACCACCGCTACTTGAATTTTTCTTTGTTGGAAGTTTTTATATTACTAATTCAATCTCTTTACTTGTTGTAAGTCTATTCAGATTTTCTATTCTTAAAACATTTTCGGTAGTTTGAGTCTTTCTAGAAATGTGACCAATTCATCTAAGTTATCTAATTTGTTGACATACTGTTGTTTATTTGCTTATAATTTTTCTATTTCTGTAGAGCTGGTGGCAATATCCCTCTTTTGTTTCTGATTTTAGTAATTTCAGTCTTTGTCAATCTAGCTGAAGGGTTATCAATTTGTTGATCTTTTTAAAGAAAAACCTTTGGGTTTTGCTGCTTTTCACTGTTGTATTTCTGTTCTCTATTTCATTTATTTCGGTGATTTTGCTTTCTGATTTCATTCTATTGCAATCAGAGAAAGTATTTTGTATGGTTTCAATACTTTCACATTTATTGATGATTATTTTTATTGCCTAGCATATGGTCTATGCCAGAAAATGTTCCATATATACTTGGGAAAATGTGAATTCTACTGTTGGGTGGAGTGTTCTCTCTGCCCTTCCCCCACTCACGCTCTCAATCTCTCTCTCTCTCTCTCTCTCTCTCTCTCTCTCTCTCAAAAATAAACATTAAAATTTTTTTCAAAAAATCCCTTATATCATAGCTTTAATTACTGACATATTTAACTTAAATCTTTTTTCCATTTTATTTTTTATTGTAGTAAGTTAAACTTTTCATTTTTATTACTTCAAACTTTAGACACTTCTTATCCTTTCAACATCTGAAAGATACTCTTTTTTTCAAGTTGTAAAAATAAAATTTTTCTTATCCATGGGCCATAAACCATGGAAATATAGCTAACTTTTTTTCCCCTCCTCTTTTACAGATTAAACCTCCATCACACATACTATGGGTTGTGCTAAAGTAAAGATGCAAACTTATTCAGTAAAAATCAGAGACAGAAAATGTCTACAGCTATATGTAATGGATTACTGGGTACATTAACTCATTGGATTTGCCACAGCTTTACACCGAACGCTGAACTCTGCACTACTGAGCAGGATGACATACTTCAATATATCACATAATTCACATGAGTCATGCACTGCAATAGTATCAACAAACCATTCAATGTTGTATTTGCCTCTATTTCCACACTTGATGGCCATCCAGTATATAATGCTTTATTCACTTATTTTGATGGTTCTATGATTTAAATTGATGTTCCTACAAATTGCTTACCAGTTTTCCCAATATAATTTAAAGGAAAAAAAAACCCTCTCTCTTTTAGACTAGAGACATGACTGTTAAATGCAGTTTCCAATACTAGATTAGATCCTGTGCTAGGAGGAAAAATGATGGCACAAATGAAAAACAATGGTATAAAAATAATGGTATAAATGGTAAAAATAAAGGTATAAAGAATAATAGTATAAAATAAGGGTATAAGGGGACAATTAACAAAATTGGAATATGGAAGGCAGATTAGACACATGTATTACAATGTTAAATTTATTGAAATTGATCATTGTACTATAGTTATTAAAGAATATTTGTGGGGTGCCTGGGTGGCTCAGTCAGTTAAGGTTCTGACTCTTGGTTTTGGCTCAGGTCATGATCTCATGGTTTCGTGAGTTCAAGCCCCACATTGGGCTCCATGCTCACAGTGTAGAGCCTGCTTGGGATTCTCTGTCTCCCTACCTGCCCCTCATCCACTCACGCTGTCTCTGTCTCTCTCAAAATAAATAAATAAAGTTACTTGTCATGTTAGGAAAGAATATTTGTCATGTTAAGAAATACAAATTGATGTGTTTAAAGGTGAAGAATCATGATAGAATACATAGTATTCTAGCGGATCAAAAAGACCTCACAAAACAAACAAAAAACCAAAGAAACACCACATTCATATAGAACAATGGTTCTCAACTAGGGATGATCTGCTTCCTCCCCAAGGACATTTGCAGTGTCTGGATATATTTGGGGGGGGAGGGGTACTACTGGCATCTGATCAGTGGAGTCCACAATGCTACTAATAAGCGCCCTACAATGTACAAATCAGCCCTCACAACGAATGATCTGGTCTCAAATGCCAACAATATTGAGGTTGAGAAACCTTGATGCAGAGAAAGCAACTGGTAGAGCAAAAGGGATAAAATAGCAACAATAGCTGTGTCTAGGTGAGCGTTATGAGTGTTGTTTTGATTATTCTTTTGTTTTAAAGTTTTTATTTAAATTCCAGTTAACATACAGTGTAGTATTAGTTTCAGGTGTACAATACAGTGTCTCAACCACTTACAGACTCCACCTGGTGCTCATCAAAAGGGCACACTTTAATCCCCATCACTTATTTAACCCATCACCTGTTTTGATTATTCTTTTTTTTTTTCTTAAGTAGGCTCTACACCCAGCGTGGAGCCCAGCATGGAGCCCAGGGCAGGGCTTAGACTCACAACCCTGAGATAAAGACCTGAGCTTAGATCAAGAGTCAGACACTCAGCCAACCAGACACCCCCCTACCCTGAATTTTAATTATTCTTAATCTTGTAACTTTTATGTAATTTGGAAATTATTTCCAAATAAAAAGTGTTTTTAAACTTCTTTTATAATTTTTTTAATGTTTATTTATTTTGAGAGAGAGAGAGAGAGAGAGAGCACGCACGCATGTGAGTCGGGGAGGGGCACAGAGAGAGGGAGACAGAGAATCTGAAGCAGGCTCCAGCCTCTGAGCTGTCAGCACAGAGCCCGACACAGAGCTTGAACTCACAAGCTGTGAGATCATGACCTGAGCCCAAGTTGAACTCTTAACTGACTGAGAGCCCCAGGCACCCTAAACTTCTTTTAAAAGTACTATGTTGTTATGATTATCATACACTGAGTCATTACAGAGAAAAGTGGACCTATTTTGGGGCTCTGTATTCTATTTCTAGTCTATCTCCTGAAGATTTGGAGAAGTGAACATTTCTGGTGAGGTGACTTAATAACTGCTAAAGTCCACAGAAACAGTTCTTTGGGTCTTAACTAAGCAAGGTATTTTAATATATGCATATTAAATGTGCAATGTGCAAAGATTCCAGGGTCAGATTATTTGCCTGATTTTTTTTTTTTCAGGAGAACAAATCAGAGTGAGGTTGGGCTCTAGGAAGTTGGAGCAGTGATTCCCCAAAGTGAGCACCACTCATGCAATCCAAGCTCTTAAGGGCCATCCAGACACAAAGCAACATCAAGCCACATGTGATATTAGCCTTTTGGGATAAGAGCAACATCCTACAAACACATTTCCAAAGTTAACCTCTAGAAAACACGTTTGTGCTTTCAGCCTACAGAACTTTAAAGCCTAATTAACTTTAAAGTACAATTTAAATGTAATCATAAGACACCCTTCTCTGAGAGTCTGTCTGGAATGCAGCAGAATACCAATAAATAAATGAGTTAGAAACTTGGATTTTATTTATTTTCTATTATATCTCTGTTTATTAATAACTTCTCCAAAGGTAAAACAGAATATAAATAGGTTCACAGGAGGATATGTATTAAGCTATTTAATAAATGTTTCATAAAATCATTTTTTTAGGTATGCCAAATGTAATAAAAAGACTCTACTTGTAATGCATGCTGGCTGGCAGCCTTTGAGCCCCCAGTCCCACCTTTTTCCCTTTGCCCCACATCTGGGCAACCTGATAAGAAAGCCTGCTCATACCCTTAGACCTTTGGTGTCCTCAGTCCCTGGCACTGGCAGAAATTTCAAACCACACAAGCCCCACCTGAGTGTGGGAACCTCCATCCCACTCACTTTCTAACAATAAAAACCCAAAGTCCCACCTCCCTCATTTCCCTCTGGACCAAAGAGAAACCCTTCTCCTAGCTGTGGGGATCCATGTGCTATAGATTGTTATGAGTCATGAACTCTATTTTACACCCATTGGTGCCCATGTGTCATTTGTCCCAACTCCATAATTTTCCAGGGTGGAGTGGGAGAATTGTCCAGTGTCTGGTAGAGGATTCTAGCTACCCAGATAAAACAGTAACTGACTAGTTTTGCTTAATGATTTCTCAGAATCACTTGTCAAGGCAGCAGGAAGACTCTAGTCTCTAAGTCTTCCAGGGCAAAGACCAGAAGAATGATAGGATCATACTTACTGATGTCCACACATAAGTTAGGGTCTGAAATATACCAAAGCAAATTTCTATGAGAAAAGTTAATAATTCACAAAACAAAATTGAAAGGATAAAATTAAACCATACAGAGTAGAATACTGAAGTTACAATTAGTTACAATTTTGCTTTTACTATTATAGAGACAATTAAAATGGAAAGTTTTTTTTTTTAACTACATGTTAAAAACAAAAACACAGACTCCCAGCTCTCACCCAAACGGCACTCCAAGGGCACCCAGTGGAGTCACCAGGACTGTGGGGACCGCCGTGTAAGCCAGGAAGTTTCCAATCTGGCCAACAGCCACTGTCAAGAGAATCACAAGGATACCACTTGCAATTACAGCTCTCTTTCAGCAATGATCAGAGTTTAATTGGGCAAGGAGCTGTTCTGAAAGGGCTATTTCTTCTCTATTACTTGTAAGGAAGCAAATGTGGAGCATTATTGCATAATTAAAGGTCCTGAAGGCAGGGGAGAGCAGGCCCCAGAGAGTCACTGACCCAAACTGGAAGACTAGTTTCCTCTGTGGAATTTCCCAAACTAAATGGCAATGATTGACAGTAGGCGCAACAGAGTATATTTCCACTTTCCCCTTAACACATCCTTGTTTTACAACTAATCGCATAGAATTTCTTGAGCCCCTTCAATGGCCTGGGACTTAACTCCAGTATAGACCACTGGGCCACAGTGACACGCTGCTGATATACCAGGTAGAAACACAACTGCCTGCATAGGACTGCATTCAGGGCTATACTAAGAGAGCTTAAAGATGAGCTCCTCAATAAAAGGAAATAATATCTGCTAGGTAACATCTTGCCTGAAAGGCAATGTGTGACAAATAAACCTCATAATATTGTTGAATTTTATAGTATAATTTTTCTTTATATATTTAGGGTTCTGAACTCTAATCCTATTAATTTTTATATGATAGCACATAACCTCTGCATGCGACCTCTTTTATCAGTCTGATTGAAGAAACTCTCCTTTGTAAAACCAATTACGTTCGACAAAACAAGAAATTTCACCAAGTGCCAACAGCCTGACTACAGATGAGTAAGCAGGAGCTATTTTAATTTCTTTGGAACCAGGACAGTCTGACCTGGACTAAATTCAGGGCTTATTGCAGGAAGTAGGACCCTCTATCTCCTCCCAACCATGACTCCCACCCTGGTCCACAGTCCAAAGAATGCAGCCACACTCATTCCAACCTCTGCAGTCCTGCTAGAGGAATGACTGATCTTAAGAAAGAAAGCACATCAAACTGTTCACCACACTGGGTACTTACTTGCAATTGTGCCTGCCCACCACACAATGTCTGTTAAATAGGAAGTACCTGTGAAAGAGTGAGATAAAAAGGTCAGAAAAGTACAAAGCAAGAGGTTTACAAACTATATACTTTAAAAAGGAACTTTTACTTGAAAATAAAATTGAAAAGAATATTGAATGCCATACTACTTAGTCACCATTTTAAGAATCTTTAAGTTAGTCTATAAATAGCAGCATGAAAAACCACTAAAAGTGGCAAATACAGGTATTTTTTTGCAATGAACACAAGCTGACCCAAACAAGTCAAGCCTTTATTAAAGAAACATTTTTGAGCTCATCATGTGACCCAGAGTCACAAATACTCTTTGGCATGAAGTTTTATGTTGAAGTCCAGTTCTCTCATGCATTTACTGTAAGCCATTTATATGATAATTTTATTAGTATAGGCTTCAATGACTTGGTGCTTAAACAGGTTAGTCAATTTTCAAAATTTACCTTTCTCATATGGCTCTCTTTTCAACCATTTGGGCAGCAGACCTTTTCTCTCACTCAGTGATTTGACATTTTACACAGTTTCTTGTACTCTCTTAGGTTACCCTCATATATCCCATGTATAGTCAGACAGAACCATGAGCAGGTGCCCAGGCCTCTCCATCACATGGGTCCCTCCTTCCTGTATGAGGAACCTGCAGCAAGATGGTCTCCCAACCGTTGAGACACAGATTTGTCCCACTTGAGATATGTCAAAATGTTTGTCTGACAGGTTTCTTCACTTCAGGTTAAAGTACCTAATTCTAGAGTTTAGCCATTCTAATAGGTGTGAGATAATATCTTATTGTGGTTTTGATTTGCATTTCCCTGATGAGTGATGTTGAGTATCTTTCCATGTGTCTGTTGGCCACTTGTACGTCTTCTTAGGAAAAATGTCTATTCAGATCTTGTGTCCATTTTTTTTTTTTAATTTTTTTTTAAATTTTTTTTCAACGTTTTTTATTTATTTTTGGGACAGAGAGAGACAGAGCATGAACGGGGGAGGGGCAGAGAGAGAGGGAGACACAGAATCGGAAACAGGCTCCAGGCTCTGAGCCATCAGCCCAGAGCCCGACGCAGGGCTCGAACTCACGGACCGCGAGATCGTGACCTGGCTGAAGTCGGACGCTTAACCGACTGCGCCACCCAGGCGCCCCTCTTGTGTCCATTTTTTAACTATATTGGGGTTTTTTTTTGGTGTTGAGTTGTGTAAGTTCTATAAAGATAACTTGTATCTTAATATTTTGGATATTAACCCTTATCAGATATATCATTTGCACATATATTCTCTCATTCAGTAGTAAATGATGTTACAATAGGGATGTAATGGGACAGATGGTAGCTATACTTACAGTGAACACAGCATAATGTATAAACTTGTCAAATCACTAAGTTGCACATCTGAAACGAATGTAACATGTTATCAGCTATACTCATTTAAAAGTAACTCTGTAGTTACCTTTATAGGGAAATTACTTTTTAAAAAATAAAGTACCTAATTCTAACTGGACATTCTAATTCTTAATAATTTAGTATAATGAACACAGGAAGTCAGTGATTCATGGAGGAACAGAATTACAGGTATTACAATATGTACTTGAAAACAGTGAAATGGGGCTAATAAGTAATGACAGAGTAGGAAGAATGGATGAGTTAAAACATCATCATTTGGCAACATCACAATAAAAACCAATTTAGCAAGAATCATTAATGGATACTAAAGCAAGTGGATAAAAGTTTGTTGAGGAATATAAGACTGCCACATAGTCTCCCTTAATCACCTCCATCAGTTTTTCATTAATTATTAAGAGAAAAGCTTACCTTTACAGTACTCTATAGACCCTGACAGACATCACCTAACCAAGTGGCTCAAGTTATCATCAGCAATGGGACAAATCAATATTACATGCTTCCTGAGCGGATGCACTGAGAAGGATACAACATTATATCTGGTATTCCTGCCAAAGTGCATCACTTGAATTTAAATATGAGGAAACTGTGAAGTAGACTATGAATTTGCTGGTTTGCACTCTAAAAAAGGCAAGGTCCTGGGGCACCTGGTTGGCTCAGTCAGTTAAGAGTCTGACTTCGGCTCAGGTCATGATCTCACAGTTAGTGAGTTCAAGCCCCACGTCGGGCTCTGTGCTGACAGCTCAGGCTGACAGCCTGCTTCAGATTCTGTGTCTCCCTCTTTCTTGCCTCTCCCCTGCTTGTGCTCTGTCTCTCTGTCTCTGTCTCTCTCAAAAAATAAATAAGCATTAAAAAAATGTTTTAAAAGACAAGGTTCTAAAGACAAAGAAAGGCTAAAGAACTGTTGCAGATAAAAGAAAACTAAGACATGGTAACTCAACACATACGATGCTAAATGAAAAAAAAAAAACGTTGCTATAAAGGACAGTATTAGGGCAATTGGCAAAATCTAAATATGGACCGTTGTCAAGAAAAGACTTATAAAACCCATTTTCTTTCTACATGAGAATGTGACTCAAGGTTCACTTTCTGGTTCTAGGAAGCTGACAGCCATGTGGCCAGAAGATAACACTTAGAAATGACCTCTGATGGACAAATAGCACCTGACTGGAGGTCGGTGAACACCTGGTAGAGATCCTATTACTTGGACTCCCGAGTGCAATGCCTCTGGGAACAAGTATGTCTCCTGTGGGGCTTGGGAGCTCTGCCTCTGTGACTTTACCCTAGGGGGCACAAGGCTCATAAGGCAGGGCTGCTGTGGCATTGCCTACTGCAGCTCTGCCTCCAGGCCCCTGAGCCATGCTTTGCCTCTGCTGCCAACCTTCAGCAGGAGAGGGCACAGCACTAGCTATGGCTCCTGTCCTGTGTCCCTGAGTGTGTCTGAAGCAAATGTGGACCGTACAGCTGAGCCCAAGAAAGCCCCTCCTAGTAAGCACTGTAGACTAGTTACCAGATATTAGTGCAAAATCCATGTTGAATTTCCTGAATGTGTTAATCGCACTGTGTCTACTTAAAAGAATGCCCCAGTACCCCCCAAATACATGCTATATTTAAGAAAAAAATTGTTTTAGTTTTTATTTTAAGTAGGCTCCATGCCCAATGTGGGGCTTGACTCATGACAATCAAGAGTCACATGCTCTACCAACTAAGCCAGCCAGGCACCCCTGCATGCTGAATTTAAAGAATGAAAGTTCATGAAGTCCACTTCCAGAATGCTGGTGTGAGGAACCCTGTGGACCAGTTTCCCACTGAAACAACAATAACTGCCAAATAAAGTATTAAAATTGTTTTTCAAGTCTCTGAAATTGCCCTAAAAGCATATAGCAAATAAAGAAACGTGTACTCAAGAAAAATCTACTAAATCACAGTAAGAACAGTGTAAGCCCTTAGCACATGAGCTAAGACCTATCTGTTCTCTCCCTCACTGCAATTCAGCTTCACAGAAGCTCCACTCCAGGCTGGTAACCAAGAAAATGAGGTCCCCTCTCCCTTTAGCTCTCCATCACCAGGAAGAGCAGTTCTTCAGCATTTCTTATGCCCTTCAAGTTGAATAGGCTAAATATCTGATCAGTGTATCCAAGCCCCTACCCAGAGACTCTATCCCTGGTACAACAGGCCCTGATCATCCTATCCTGTTTTAAGCCTGAAGGTAGGGTGCAAGTCTCATGCTTAGAGAGGCAAGCAGAGATCAGAGGCTACCAACTACTCCCAATAACTAGTCTCAACAAATATACCTGCCTTAAATTAACTGGACAAGACTATGAAGCAACTAAAAGCTAGATGTGATACCCAATGAGGCAGACAAGAGAAAAATTAGGTAAAGAAACAGTCAAAGCCCAGCTAGTCATCTCAAGTAAAGGTGCACATACCCAAGACTATAACCTCTGAGGTGTGTGTCATTACAGGCTTCACAGGGGAAACAGACTTTACCAAAATACTCCACTAAACAAATTTAGGTCACTAAACAAATAAACAAGCAAACAATCCACTGAGACAAGGAGGTCAATCAATTTTCAAAGTTGCTATCATACATTACCTAAAATGTCCAGATATCAACAAAATTCATGACAAAACAACAACAAAACAACCGAATTCAAAAATGGCCAAAAGACTTGAATAGACATTTCTCCAAAAAGATACACAAATGGCTAATAAGCACATGAACAGATGCTCAACATTGCTAAACATTAGGGAAACACAAATCAAACCCATATCACTTCACATCCACTAAAGTGACTACTATTCACAAAAACAAAACAAGTGTTGGTAAGGATGTGGATAAACTGGAAACCATGTGCACTGCTGGTGAAAATGGAAAACGGTGCAGCCACAGTGGAAAAGGGAATGGCAGTTCCTCAAGAGGTTACATATAGGATCACCATATGATCCAGCAATTCCCCTTCAGGGTATATACCCAAAAGAACTGAAAGTGGGGACTTAAACACATATTTATTTGTACATCATGTTCATACCAGCATTATTCACAATAGACAAAACGTGGAAACAACAAGTATTCTACAGCAGATGAATGAACAAATGGACAGACAAAATACAATGGACATGGTCCTTTTTGCTTTACATGAAAAAGCAGCAAACGGTACAAGAAAGATTGTTATTCAACCTTAAAGAGGAATGAAATTCTGATACATGCTACAGCACAGGTGAACCTGAGAGACAGTATGTTAAGTGAAACAGCCAGTCAAAAAATAACAAATATTTTATAAGTGAACTTAACATGAGGTACTGAGGGTAGTCACTTCCATAGAAACAGAATGTCATAGGGGCTGGGAGTGAGAACGGGGGGTTCCTGTTAAATGGGTACAGTGTTTCCGAAGGAGATTATGAAAAAGTTCTAGAGATGAATATTGGTGATGTCTAACACAACATGAATGCCTTTAACACAGCCAAACTATACAATTAAAAATGGTTAAAATAGTAAATTTTATGGCATGCATATTTTACAACAATAAAAAAATAACTGGAGCAACAGAGGCCTGAAAATGTTAAGCCCATGACTCCCTATCATCTTGAGATATAAACTAAGTCAAGAGCTTCCAGCATTATGAATCAAACCAGAACGCCCATGGTAGGAGTGCCTGGAGCCTCCACAATATCTGCAGTCCATCCTACAATTACACTATTGCCATCTAGTGGTCCTTGAGCCCTAGACCTTTGGGGTCTCCTGTAACCTAGGTGCTATTCAACTTCAGGAGGAGATGCTGGGTCAAGTTACTCTCCAGGCAGTGCTTCTTGATGGGAAAACTGTTATTTCTGTCTTTTTTTTTGGTGTTCAAATGTACTAAGAAGATGGGTATAGGGACCATTCTACAGAGATTCTGTGCCTTTTTGCTCTTGATAGTTTGTCTTCATCTTTTTCCTTGTAGGTCTCTTAGGGGTTAAGTAGTATCAAGAGGAAGCAAGGCAAAGTTTTCCTGTTTATTCTGCATGCTGGGAATGAGGAACATTTTAGGTTCATGAATAACTTATTATATATTTGTATTATAATTAAAGATAAAATATTCTTGCTCCATTTGTTACACATGAAACAGAAGCAAAGAACACAAGGTAAACTATAATTGCTTGAATGATGTTGGTTTCTATTAGGTGTAAAAGTTCAAAGAAAAAAAATGCTGTGTGATGGCATGATCATGTAATAATAAAAATAAGAACCCCCACTCCCTAAATACAAGACATGCAAAAAAGCCAGGAGAATGTGACCTACATTACATACACTATACAAACAGGGAAAATGCAGGCAACTAAAACCGCCTGTAAGAGGGCCTAATTTCAGACTTCACAAAAATCTCAAACCATCCATTAAAAATATGTTCAAGTCACTAACTGGAATTAAGATAAAAACTTAAAAAAATATGTTCAAATAAGTAAAGAAACCATGCCTAAAGAAGTAAAGAAGGTATGTGTAAATACAACTTCTCATCAAATAGAGAGTATTAATGAAGAGACAGAAATGACTTAAAAAAAAAACAAACCCAAACTGAAATTCTGGAATTAAAAAGTACAATACTGGAATGAAAAAAGAAATCAATAGCAAATTTGAATATTCTCGGCAAAAGAAAGATTTAGTGAATTTGAACATAGATTGATAAAGACTGTACATTCTGAAGGGGGGAAAAGCATAAAGAAAAATAAACAGAACCTTAGAAAAATGTGAAACAACATTAAGTACATCAACACAGTCATAATGTTACTACCAGAAGGAGAGAAGAGAGGAAGTAGAAGAAAAAACATTCAAGGAAAAAAAGGCTGAAATTTACGAAACATGATGAAAATTCAAGAAGCTCAACAAACTCCAAGAGTTCCACACACAAGTCACATTGGTAAAAATGCTCAAAGATGAAGAAAAATTTTAAGAGAAGCAATAGAAAAATGAATGATAATACGCAAGACAATCTCAGTAAATTAACAACTGATTTCTTAGCAAATTTTAATTACAATTTTTAAAAAATGTTTAATTACAAAACACAAATTTGTTTCCCTTTCTCACCTTAACTGATTTGAAAAGCTATGGGACATATGTGCACAGAACTGTTGTTGGATTTATAATACATAGAATTGTAATATATTTAACAATAACAGCATAAAGGATGTGGGTGTGATCAAAGTTTTACTGAGTAAGGACACGGTAACTTAATAACTTGAATGCCGTAAGAACAAATAAAGAGAACAAAGAATGGTAAATAAAAAGGTTAACATATCGATGGGGTGCCTTGGTGGCTCAGTTGGTTGAGTGTCTGACTCTTGATTTCAGCACAGGTCATGAGCTTGGAGCTTAAGATTCTCTCTCTGTCTCCCTCTTTCCCTCTCCCCCAGCTCTCTCTCTCTCTCTCTTTAATAATAAAAATAAAAATATTTTAAAAATTTTTAAATGGTTAACATATTAAACTCTATAAATCTATATTTGCTTTTCTTTATTTTAGAAACTTCTTTAAGGACATAAAATTATATAAAGCTTGCATTACTTTAATTATGTATTGCAACAATATATTGTTGGGTTTGTAACATAAAAACAATAACACAAATAAAAGAAGCAGCAATATACAAGCAAGGCTTCTATATCTAATTAGAATTAAATTAGCATAAGTCTAAAGTACATTTCTTAAAAAAATTTTTTTCTAATGTTCATTTATTCTTGAGAGAGAGAGACAAAGCGTGAGCGGGAGGGGCAGAGAGAGAGGGAGACACAGAATCAGAAGCAGGCTCTTGGCTCTGAGCTGTCAGCACAGAGCCCAACTCAGGGCTGAAACTCACAAACCATGAGACCATAACCCGAGCCAAAGTCAGCCACTTAACTGACTGAGCCACCCAGGTGCCCCTAAAGTAGATTTTCTAAGTTAAGATGTATATGGTAAGTTTAGAGCAACCACTAAAAAAATAATGCAAAAATACATTGACAGGGAAAATATCAGGAGGGTGAGATTCAAGTGGTAAAACAGGAGGATCCTGAGCTCCCCTCCTCCCATGTACACCAAAACTACAGCTACCTATAGAACAACTCTCTAGGAGAACTACCTTAAGACTAACAGAATAGTTATTCTGCAACTAAAAATATAATGAAAAAGCCATATAGAGATGGGTAAGAGGGGCAGAGAGTCTAGTAGGAACTCATGCCCCCAGAGTAACAAACTAAAAGCAGAGGGATATCACAAAATGGAGGTTATCTCTCGGGAGCAAGGGGATCAAGCCCCACATCCGGCATCCCTACCCTGAGGACCTGCACTGAGTAGATGAGCCCATATAAAATCTGACTTTGAAAATCAGCCCAGTTTAACTCGAGAAGAACCAAAGGGCTACAGGATATTAAGACTCCAATCTTAAAGAGCCAGAGCACTATACCACTCACTCCATGACTCAGCATAGAGCCAGAAGTTTGAAAAGTAATTGGACCATGCATGAAGGAGATTATTTGACTAATTTTAGGGTATCTGCTAGAGGGGCTGGGATCTATAAGAACTTTCTCCAGGAATGGAAGTGGTGGTACAATTTTTATTATTCTCCTTCTAACTAGCTGACCTGGTGCTGGTGGGTACCATTTCTGGTAACTTCCATGCACCTTGCTAGCACCACTCTCCCCACCCTGGGGACTCACCCCACCTACCCTGCCCACCCAAGCAGGCACACTTCCCAAGTGGCTTCCACCTAACTCCCATCCCCACAGCACCTGGTGGGAAGCATCAGCTGAAACCACACCCTCCTCTAGGGACTCCCACAGGGCAGAAGGGAAGGAGGAGCATCCTTGCCCACCAGCACACTCACAACAGTAGTGGCCTGGTTTCACAGTCAACCACACCAGGGGCCAGTCAAGCCCACCAGTGTGCCCACAGCAGTCACGGCTCAGCCATGATAGGAGGACATATGAAACCCACAGAGGTGACATCCCTGGAGCATGTAGTTCTGATAACCAGGGGGGATGGTGCTTCTGGGCCCCAAAGGAGACCCTGTATATAAGGCCCCTCTTTCAAGAACAGAAGACATAGTTGATCTACTTAATGCAAAGAAATAAACACAGAGAGTTAGACAAAATGAGGAGACAGAGGAACATGGTCCAAATGAAAGAATAAGACAAAACCTCAAAAAAGAACTAAATGAAATGTAGATAAGCAAGCTACCTGACAAATGGTTCAAAATAATAGTCATAAAGATGCTCACCAAATTTGGGAGAAGAGTGAATGATCTCAGGGACAACTTCAACAAAAGAGAAAATATTAAAAAGTTCAATCAGAGCTAAAGAATACAATAACAAATAAAAGACATACTAAACAGAATCAACACCAGATTACATAACACAGAAGAACAAATCAGGAATCTGGAAGAGAGGGTAGAGGAATTCAGCCAAGCAGAACAGCAAAAAGGAAGGAAGGATGGATTTTAAAAGATACTTTAGGGAACCCCTGGGAAAGCATCAAACACACTAACAACTGCATTACAAAGGTCCAAGAAGGAGAAGAGAGAGAAAAAAAGGCAAAAAAGTTATTTGAATGAAAACATAGCTGAAAACATTCCTAATCTGGGAAAAGACACAAACATCCAGGTCAAGGAAGTAAAGAGAGTCCCAAAAAAGATGAGCCCAAAGATGCTCATATAAAGACACATAATGATTAGAATATAAGAAATTAAAGACAAACTCTTAAAAGCAGCAAGGAAAAAGCAATTAGTTACATGCAAGGGAACCACTGTAAGTCTGTCAGCTGATTTTCAGCAGAAACATCGCAGACCATAAAGGAGTACAATGAAATATTCAAAGTGCTTAAAAAAAAAAAACAAAACTATTGAGAATACCCTACCTGGCAAGGTTATCATTCAGAATTGAGGGAGAAATACAGAGTTTTGGAATCAAAAGTTAAAGAAGTTCATTACCACTAAATCAGCCTTATAAGAAATGTTGAAGTAAATTCTTTAAGTGAGAAAGAAAAGGCCAAAACTAGAAGAAAATTATGAATGAAAAAATTTCACTAAGAAAAGGAAACATATAGTAAAAGTGGTAGATCAACCACTTATAAAGCTATTATCAAGGTTAAAAGTCAACATTAGTAAAATCAACTATGTCTAAAATAATTAGTAAGAGATCCACAAAATTTAAAAATGTAAAATATGACATCAAAAAATTAAAATGTGAAGGGGAAGTAAAAGTGTAGCATTTTTACATAGTGTTTGAACTTAAGTAACCATCAACTTAAAATAGACTGCTATATGTACAGAATGTTATATATGAACCTCAGAGTAACCTCAAACCATAAAACTATAATATACAAAAAATAAAAAGGAATCCAACAGTAACACTAGATAAAATCATTGATTCACAAAGAAAGAGAGCAAGAGAAAAAAAAAAGGAACAGAGAACTACAAGAACAAACAGTAAACACTGAACAAAATGACAATGTGTACATGTCTATCAATAATTACTTGAAACATAATTGGATGAATGCTCCAGTCAAAAGACATAGGGTGGCTTAATGGATTAAAAAAACAAAAAACAAAAAAAACATCAAGATCCAACCATATGCTGCTTACAAGAGACTCACTTCAGACCAAAAGACATGTACATATTGAAAATGAAAGGATGGAAAACAATAACCCATGCAAATAGAAATAAAAAGAAAACTGGCATAGCAATATTTATATCAGACAAATTGGTAAAAAAGGAAAACAGTCACTATTTGCAGATGACATAAAACTATATATATAGAAAACCCTAAAGACTCCTCTAAAAAATGATTACAATAGATGAATTAAGTAAATTTTCAGGATACAAAATGGACATACAAAAATCTGTTGTGTACACTTATAATGTATACACATTATATGTAAGTGTATATACACTTATAATGACCTAGCAGAAAGAGAAGTTAAAAAAATAATCCCATTTACAACTGCATCAGAAAGATAAAATACCTAAGCATTTAACCAAGGAGGTGAAAGACCTTATAGTGAAAACTGTAAGCCACTCATGAAAGAAACTGAAGACGACACATACAAATGGAAAGATAAACCCTGCTCATGGATTAGAAGAATTAATATTGTTAAAATGTGAATACTCAAAGCAATCTACAGATTCAATACAATCTCTATCAAAATTATCAATGGCATTTTTTTCACAGAAATATTACAGACAATCCTAAAATTTGTATAGAACCACAAAAGACCCAAAAATAACCAAAATATTCTTGAGAAAGAGCTAAGCTGGAGGTATCATGCTCCTTGATTTCAAACTACACTACAAAGCTCTAGTAATCAAAACAGTACATTATTGGTGCACACACACACACACACACACACACAAAGACACATAGATCAACAAAGCAGACAATAGAGCCCAGTTATAAACACATGCTTACATGGGCAATCTACAACAAAGGAGGCAAGAATATACAATGGGGGGAAAAGTCTTTCCAATAAATGGTGTTGAGAAAACAGCTCGTTTACATGTGAAAGAATGAAACTAGATCACTTTCTTCCACCATATATCAAAGTTAACTAAAATGGGCTAACCACTTAAATGTGAGACCTGAAAACATTAAACTCCTAAAAGAAAACATATGCAGTAATTTCTTGGGACATCAGCCTCCACAATATTTTTCTGAATTATCTCCTCAGGCAAGGGAAACATAAGCAAAAATAAACTATTAGGACTATATCAAACTAAAAACCTTTAGCACAGCCAAGGAAACCATCAACAAAACAAAAAGGCAACATGATGAATGGGAGACAATATCTGCAAATCACATACCTGATAAGCAGTTAACATCCAAATTATATAAAGAATCCATACAACCCAATACCAAAAACCCCCACATAATCTGATTAATAAATGGACAGAGGAACTGAATAGATATTTCTCCACAGAGGACATACAGATGGCCAACGCACACATGAGAAGATGCTCAACATCACTCATCATCAAAAAGACAAGAAATAACATGTTGGTAAGGATATGGATAAACCCTCATGCATTAAACCCTTATGCACTGTTGGGGCGGGACATAAATTGGTGTAACAGCTAAGAAAAACTATATAAAGTTTCCTCAAAAAATTAAAAATAAAACTACCATATGATTTAGTAACTCTATCCCTAGGTATCTACCTAAAGACAACAAAAATACTAATTGGAAAAGGTATATGCACCCTATGTTTATTGCAAGATTATTTACAATAGCCAAATTATGGAAGCAACCTCAGTACCCACTGACAGATGAATGGATAAAGATGTGGGGTATGTGTGTGTATAGATAGATAGATATATATATATATATATAGATAGAGATAGAAATATATATATATATATATATATACATACATACATACATACATATACATAGAGTGGAATATTAGTCATAAAAAAGAATGAAATCTTGCCATTTGTGACAACATGGGTGAACCAGACAGTATTATGCAAAATGAAGTCAGACAAAGAAAGACATATTTGGTGTGATATCACTCACATGTGGAATCTAAAAAACAAACAAAAAAATGAACAAAGAAAACAAAATAGAAACAGACTCATAAAAACAAAGAACAAACTGCTGCCAGAGGGGTGAAGAGGGGGCAGGGGAAAGATGGGCAAAATAGGTGAAGAGGATTAAGAAGTACAAACTTCCAGTTATAAAATAAGGCATGGGGATACAAAGAAAGCAAAGGGAATATAGTCAGTTATACCTTAATAACTACATGTGGTGACAGATGGTAACTAGACTTGTCATGGTGATCATTTTGTAATGTATGGCAATGTCAAATCACTACATTGTACACCTGAAACTAATATAATGTTGTATGTCAACTGTACTTCAAAAAACATATATAGTGAAAAATCACTAAAGGAATAAAATATTACACTAGAAAAATTCACTTTATGCAAATAAAATGAGTATAGAAACAGAAAGTATATGAAGCATATACAACAGAGTAAATGGCATACATAAATCCAACTGTAATAATTACAATATTTAATGTCAGTTGGTTTATAGTATCATTCAAGTCTTCTATTCCTTGTTGATCTTCTGCCTAGTTTTCTATAAAAACTTTATTAAATAAATTTTTGAACGTAGCATACTAAAGTCTCCAACTATTATTACTGAATTTTCTACTTCTTTTCTATGTCAATTTTAATGTATTTTGAGACTGCTGTCAGGTACATACTGATTTAGAATTGCTACATCATCCTCATAGATGGACCATTTCATTGTTATAAAATGTCCTTTGTTTTTTTTTTTATAAATTTTTTTCAACGTTTATTTATTTTTGAGACAGAGAGAGACACAGCATGAACGGGGGAGGGGCAGAGAGAGAGGCAGACACAGAATCGGAAGCAGGCTTCAGGCTCGGAGCCATCAGCCCAGAGCCCTACGCGGGGCTCGTACTCGCGGACCACGAGATCGCGACCTGAGCCGAAGTCGGACGCTCAACCGACTGAGCCACCCAGGCGCCCCTGTCCTTTGTTTCTAATAACAATTTTGTGTTAAAAATCTACTTTGTTTCATATTAGTATAATCACTCCACTTCTCTTTTGTGTATAAATAAATATTCTCATTAATTTAAATAATTGTACATCATCCTACAATATCTTGAAGCTCATTTGTATGGCAGATGCGCACAATAATCTACTCAACTTTTTAAAAAGTTCTGTATTAGATATAACAAGATTTGAGGGACTTTAAAATTGAGGAATCAGTCACAATTGTGGGGAAACAATGTTGGGGGCAGAGAATGGTCAACTCCTTTTATTGCAATGAATATAGTTTGGTCATCAGTGCTTATGGAGTCAGGGATTGCTGCCGCAGCAGTATCTGGAATATGGGTGACCCTCCTGGGGCAGAAACTGGTCCAAGGATGCCAGGAGCCAATGCAATGAGACCCATGGGTTCTCCTCTTTCACTGCTACATTACCCAACACCATTTACCACCATATTGCACATGCATTTGGAGGTTTAGGAAAAAAAGTGTTAACTAAAATGGGGAAAAACCTGGGATACAAGGTACCCAGGGATGGGGAAATAGGCTTTTGGTCTCCCTTTTGTCAAAGGATACAAATCAGCTCCAAGTGTCTCAGACTCTTCCACTTATATGCACCAGGAGGAGCTTGCATTTGCTGAAATCCAAAAGCTTTTTAGATCACCCTCACATTTTAGGGCAATATCAGGCAAAACTTCTGCTTCCATGGACATTTAATAAGTCAGACTTTCTGTCTGTATACTTGTCCCACACCCTTTACTAGAAACCAAAGTGAAGCTCCTGCAGGTGGTCCCCAAGGGCTTCAAATGAGTAGTATCCCTCAAACAAGTGCTCTGCCAAAGGGTGGATAGGCTGGCTTGCCCATCCACCTGTGCACAGCCTCCTCGCTGAGCTGGCTGCCTCAGGTTCCTTCCTCTTTTTATAGCCATGAGCTCCCGGATGCCTGCATTCCATAACAGCTCTCAGCCTCTGTCATAAATAGAAATTTTTCTCTTATTCTAAAACCAGTTGGTTTCTTCACAGTTTCATCTTCAAACATCACTGTACCTAAAGATTTTAAAGTCACTCACCTTACATCAGGAGGCACTCATTCAAGCTTATGCCCACACTCTGTTTCCCAGCTGCTTCCCAGGACACTTCAAGTCCTCTGGGATCAGCAAGAACAGAGAGCCACAGAATTGTAGAACACTGAGGATTTTTTGTTTGTTTGGCTACGCTCACATGTCCTCTCCTCCACTCCTACGTATGGGCTGCAGTGATCCTAATAGTTAAGTTGTAGGGGTATTTGTCTCACATTGGAACCCCTGGGTGCTGAGAGTTGAATGACTGTTTATAACAGCAGAACTATAAAACAAAGAAATGTTGTGCGAATACAAAAAAGACTTGTCAGGATGATAACATCAATTGGCAGTGATGCTGTCCAACCATGGACTTGTAGCTTTTGAAATCTTCCATTAAGTTATGTAAGTGCATCAGAAATATCCTTAAATATGACTTTCCAGCACAAAAATAGTCATCTAGTTTATTTACCTTTTGGATTATACCATGGAAAAATGGCTTCCTTTCATGCATGCTCCTAGAGCAACAATAGAAGTTGCTGCAAACAGCAAAAATAGAGTGCATCACTATGTTCTTTACTAATTAATTAATGCTTCAACTTAAAAAAAATGTGCAAAATGATGCTACAGTTTTCAGAGTTCTTTAAAAAGGACTACTAAGAAATTTTATTTCCAAACACCAACGTAGCTAGATGGGGGTATTAATTAGAATCAATTTGAGCACTGGTATTCACCAACTTATAAATCGATTTAGCATTTGAAGTTCTTTTGTACATCAATTATTAAATATGTGGAACTTATTTTCCTATAGAAATAGTTTGGCAGTCTTGAAAAAGAGGAACAGGGGCGCCTGGGTGGCGCAGTCGGTTAAGCGTCAGACTTCAGCCAGGTCACGATTTCACAGTCCGTGAGTTCGAGCCCCGCGTCGGGCTCTGGGCTGATGGCTCAGAGCCTGGAGCCTGTTTCCGATTCTGTGTCTCCCTCTCTCTCTGCCCCTCCCCCGTTCATGCTCTGTCTCTCTCTGTCCCAAAAATAAATGAAAAAGAGGAACAAAGTTGTAGGGCTTATACTATCTGATTGTAAATTTTACTATAAAACTACATAATCAAGACAGTGTGGCACTGGCATAAGGATAGACATATACAATGAAACACAACACAGTTCAGAAATAGAACCATACATGTACAGTCAAATCATGGGCTGAAGTGGCAGTATAATTCAATGAGGAAGTCACTTTAACAAATGGTGCTGCATCAACTAGATATCAGTAGGGAAAATATTGAACCTTGATTCATGCCTCAGCTATACCCAAAAGTTAACTCAATAGCTTACAGACCTAAAGGTAAAAGCTAAATCTACAAACTACTAGAGGAAAACACAGGACAAAGGCATCATGACCTGAGGAGAAACGAAGATTTCTTAGGCAGAAATCAAATAAAAAAGCACCAATCATATAGAACAAAAGAAGTTACAGAGGTTGGAAGATGGTGGCAGAGTAGGAGGACCATAAGTTCCCCTTGTCCCATGAATACAACTAAATAACTATCACATCATTCTAAATACCCCCCATAAATTGACCTAAAGACTGGCAGAACAACTGCACAGCTAACAGTAGAGGAGAGGTCACATCAAAGAGGGTAATTAGTGCAGAGCTGTGGTTCGGGAGGGAAACAGGTTGTGGCCATTGTGATGGGAAGGGAGCTGTGGCTGCAGAGATGGATGAAAGACAGATTAGCACACAGGAGAATATGCAGGGAAAACAAATCCCTATAGCAATTGCCTTAGAAGGTGAGAGGGGTTGAATTTCATGAGTTCTGGCAATGAGCCAGACTTAAAGCCTGGACTTTTAAAGGTCAGTGGGCTAGGATGGGATAGAGACTGGAGGGTATCATGCTGCTCTTGGAACAGAGGCAGGCAACAACTCACAGACATACAATGTGGAAACAGCAATCTGAAGAGCACCAGGGATACACAATGGGAAGGCTATTCATTCATTTCAGAGTGCATTCTAGAGAGACAGTGTTCACAGAAAACCCCTCCAAGAACAAAGGAACTGGATAGTGCCATTACCTTCCCCTATCTCTCAAAACCACAGGACCACCTGCAGGTGGCACTACTTAATTACACCAAACCCTACCCCATCCCACACACACTCGGGTGGAACTACTCCTCCAATTCATCCTTGCCTCCGTCCACATGCAGTAGGCCCCACCCCTAGAAGACCTGCTCACACTGCACTTCCCCAAGGGTTTTGCAGAGCCTGGATTCAGGTGGTGGTGGTGACAGGTCTCATTTCACAAAGAACCAGAGTACACCTAGTAAAAATATGTCACATTCAGGCTAGGAATCCAAAACTGCCCACAACAGACAAAGTGAGCCTTTGCAGACAACTGGCTTGAGGGATAAAGCAGCCCAGAGAAAACAGACGAGCACATGCAGCACACAGTGGAGATACACCTGGAAGTCCCAGGCCTTGGGCACTGAAGGATACTATACTGCAGTGCACCACGTGACCTATTCTTCATAAGGCCAATACCCTTAAGAACAGGAGACACAGCTGATGTTCCTAACACAGAGAAAGAGGCACAGACTTAGACAAAATGAGAAGACAGAGAAATTTATTCCAAATGAAAGAGCAGGACAAGGTCATGGCCAGTGATCTAAGCAAAACAGATACAAGTAATATGCCTGATAGAGAATATAAAATAATGACCACAAGGATACTCATTGGACTTGAGAAAGGAATGGGAGACATGAGTGAGACCCTTAACACAGAAATAAGGAATAGTAGAGACAAAGGGTTCAATAAATAAAATGAGAAACAAGCTTGATGGAATGATCAGCACACTGGAAGAAGCAGAGGAACAAATTAATGACCTAGAAGATAGAGTAATGGAAAGTCATTAAACTTAAGAAAAGAGAGATAAAGGAATTATGCATGATGAGAAAAGACTTAGGGAAATCAGTGACTCCATCAAATGTAACAACATTCATATTATCTGAATCCCAGAAGAAGAGAAAAGGGAGGAGGAAAATGTAATTGAAGAAAAAAATAGATGAAACCTTCCCTAATCTGGGGAGAAGAAACAGATATCCAGATCCAGGAGGCAGAGAGAAACCCCAACAAAATCAACAAAAGCAGAACCACACCAAGAAATACTGTAATTAAGTTGACAAAACATACTGAAAAATATAAAATTTTAAAGTGTAAAGTAAAAAAAAGATAATAATTTACATGGGAAAACACATAAGGCTAGCAGGGGATTTTCAGCAGAAACTTTGCAAAGCAGAAGAGAGCAGCATGATACATTCAAAGTACTGAATACGAAAAGTCTGCAGCCAAGAATATTCTATCCAGCCAGGCTATCATTCACAGTAAGGAGAGACGTAGAGTTTCCCAGACAAACAAAAACTAAAGGAGCTTGTGACCACTAAGCCAACTCTACAAGAAATATTAAAGGGGGCACTTTGGAAAGGAGAGCCCAAAAGTGAGTATAGAGGTAGGAAACACAAATGCATTAAAAATGACTATTTCTATAAAAAAATCAGTCAAGGAACTCACACACAAAAAAGTATATAAAATACAATAACACATAGCTAAAATGTGAGGAGAGAAGAGTAAAGAATGGGTTCAAACTTAAACGACAATCAACTTAATATGGTATATGTCATATATATATATATATGCCTCTTCATATATATATGCCTCTCTCTGCCTCTCCCTGCCTCTCCCTTGCTTATGCTGTCTCTGTCTCTCTCAAAAAATAAATAAACTTAAAAAAAAAAAGTGAAGGAATGGAGAATCATCTGTCATGCAAATGGATGTCAAAAGAAAGTGTGTGAAGCAATACCATTATCAGACAAAATAGACTTAAAAACAAAAAGTGTAACAAGAGACAAGAAAGGACACTATATAATAACAAAGAAAGCTGAGGAGAGAGTTAAGATGGTGGAGTAGGACGGGGATCCTGGGCTTGCCTCGTCCCTCAAACACAGCTAGATTAACAACAAATCATTCTGAACACCTAGGAAATCGATCTGAGGGTGAAAAGAACAATATGCACAATTAGAGGGAGAGACTGTGGTAGGTACAAGGTGCAGAGACATAAATTAGGGGAGAGAAAAGCCGCCACAGAGGAAAGAGAGCCTTTTTGCAAAGAGATGAGAGAGAGAGAAAGAGAGAGGGGAAGAGATAGCAGTGTGTTGGGTTTGTGTAAGAAAAACACTTCCCCAAAACCACTGACTGGGGATCAGGAGGATGGATCACAAGTTTTTACAAGCAGCAGAGCTCAAATTCTGAGCTTTTAGAAGTCTACACCATTCAGCAGAGTCGAGCTGGTGAGTGCAGTGGAGTTCCTGGGGAGAAGGAGGGCAGAGGCCTTGGAGCAAAGAGCATGGTGTAGGGAATCCCTGGGCTGCACTGGGAGAGAACATTCCCCTTCCTGGAGTACATTTGGAACAGGGTATACTGCCTCTCCAAGGACAAAAGACTGATGGTCGCCATTGAGTAACTGTTCAACAGCAAGGGACAGAAGCTCACACAGAGAGTAGATAACCTGGTTGCTGCTTTTCACTGTTTCACAATAAACTCTAAGCACGAGTGCAGCCATACAACTGCTTTGCTGGGACAAAACAGCACCAGATGCACCATGGCAAGTCTCTCCTCTGTGGGAGGGAAGCAGTTCCACACCCTGCAAGGGTCCTTTAAGATTTGGATTTCTGAATCCCAGTCACAGGCCAGAGACAAAATACAGGAGAACTGTGGCCCTAGGCATGCCAACAGCCTTGTCACAGACAGGGTGAGAGCAGGAATCTGACAGAAGCCAGGAACACAAGAGGGAAATTCTTCAATCTGTGAGAGATTCCTGCTAGTAGGTGCCAGGTCTCCACTCCGGAGACCAGAGAGCAGGGTGATGCCACTTTCTCACTACAAACCAGCATGGACAGACTTCAGTGAGCAACACAGCACCCACAGTGGAGGCTGGAGCCACTTACCCCAAACCCTTACCCTGCCACTCCACACCGCCCCCCCCACCCATGCCCTGCAGATACATCTTTACTAGGGCAGGTGTGACTGTGACCCAGTGTAGTGGGCCTCTCCCCCAGGGGACCAACCATCACAGGCTACCTGCAGTCACAACTCTATTGATCACAGAGTGCTCCAAAATGTCAGCTTCAGATCAGGTGGAAATAGGACTAGGCTTTTTTTCCTCCCCGCTTTGGAATTAGGCTTATAGTTGTTTGTTTTTTCATTTCCTTTTCTCTTTTTTTGGCCCAGGCTTTTTGTTTTTTCTGTTTCTTTGAAATCAGGCTTCAAAGAAATCTGTTTCTTTGTTTGCTTTTTTTCTTTTTCTTTTCTCTTTTTCTCATTCAGACTTATTATTATTATTCAGGTTTATTTTAACAAACAAACAAAGCACACCTAATTAAAGGTCCAAACACTCCCCACTGCAAGCAAGGAGAAACTCTCCAGAGGACTGACCTGTGGGAAAGAGCAGCCAAAACACAACAGCAAAGTGCACACAGCATACACCAGAAACACTTCTGAAGTACCTGGCCCTGGACAGTGCATGACCTCTTCTTAATATAGCATTACTCTCAGGAGCAGGAAACATAACAAGCTTTCATAATATGTAAAAGACAGAAACATAGCCAAAATGACAAGATGGAAGAATTCTCCCCAAAAGAAATACCAAGAAGAAGTCACAGCCAGGGATTTACTCAAAACTGATATAAGCAAGATATCTGAACAAGAATTTAGAACAACAGTCATAAGAATACCAGCTGGGTAGTAGAAACCAGAGAAACCCTTCCTGCAGAGATCAAAGACTGAAAAACTAATTAGGCTGAAATTAAAAATGTTATAACTGAGACGCAACTGGATACAGTCACAATAAGGATTGAAGAAGCAGAGGAGAGAGTAAATGACATAGAAGATAAAAATTAAAGGGGTACCTGGGTGGCTCAGTCAGGTAAGCATCCAACTATTGATTTCAGCTCAGGTCATAATCTCGCAGTTTGTGCTTGAGCCCTGCATCAGGTTCAGTGCACAGTGTGGATGGAGCCTGCTTGGGATTTTCTGTCTCCCTCTCTCTTCCCCTCTCTGCTCATGCTCTCTCTCTTTCTCTCTCAAAAGTAAATGAGTATTAAAAAATGAATGAATGAATGAATAAATAGAAAATTATGGAAAATAATGAAGCTGAAAAGAAAAAAGAAGAAAACTATCAGATCATGAAGGTAGATTTAGGGAACTCAATGACAAAATAAAGTGCAATAATATCAGTATCTTAGGAGTTCCAAAAGAAGAAGAGCAGGAAAAAGGGACAGAAGATTTATTTGAACAAATTATAGCTGAGAACTTCCCTAACCTGGGAAAGGAAACAGGCATTCAAGTCCAAGAGGTATTCAATGTGCTAAATGGGAAAAATATGCACCCAGGAATCCTTTATCCAGCAAGGCTGTCATTCAGAATAGGAGAAATAAAGAGTTGCCAAGATAAACAAAAAAGGAGTTCAGGAATACTAAACTAGCTCTGCAAGAAATATTAAAGGAGACCCTTCCAATTGGAAAGAGAAACCAAAAAACAACAAACACTAGAAAAAAACAGAGACAATCTACAGGAACATTGACTTTACAGGTAATACAATAGCACTATATTCATATTTATCAATAATTATTCTGAATGTAAATGGACTAAATGCTCCAATAAAAAGATAATGGGCATCAGAATGGATTTTAAAAAAAGCTCCATCAATGTGCTTCTTACAAGAGACATATTTTAGACCCAAAGAAACCTCCAGATTGAAAGTGAGGGGATGGAGAATGATTAATCATGCTAACAGACATTAAAATAAAACTGGAACAGCCATACTTATATCAGACAAACTAGATTTTAAAACAAAGAATGTAATGAGAGATGAAGGGTACTGCAAAATAAAAGGGTCTATCAAAAAAGATTTAACAATAAGTATTTATGCCCTCAACTTAGATAATCCAAATATATAAATCAATTAATCACAACCATAAAAAAACTCACTGATAATATAATAATAGTAGGGGGCTTTAACACCACACCTACAGCAATGGACAGACCATCTAAGCAAAAGATCAACAAGGAAACAATGGCTTTAAATGACATACTAAAGCAGATGGACTTAACAGATACATACAGAGCATTTCATCCTAAAGCAGCAGAATACACATTCTTTTTGAACAGATACACCACAGATATACCAGCAATTATAAGAGAATGTTACAAAAAACTATATGCCAACATATTGGACAACCTGGAAGAAATGGATAAACTGTGAGAAACATTATTAAACTATCAACTAAAACAGGAACAGAAAATTTGAGCAGACTGATAACCAGCAAAGAAACTGAATCAGTAATCAAAAAACTCTCAACAAACAAAAGTCCTAGACCAGAAAGCTTCACAGGCAAATTCTACCAAACATTGAAAGAAAAGTTAATACCAATTCTTCTCAAACTATTCCAAGAAAAAAAAAAAAAAAAAGGAAGGAAAACTTCCAAACTCATTCTATGAGTCCAGCATTACCCTAATACCAAATAAAGGCACCACTGAAAAAGAGACCAACATCCTGGATGTTCACATGATGCAAAAATCCCCAACAAAATTCTAGCAAACCAAATCCAACAACACATTAAAAGAATCCTTCAAAAAAAAAAAGAAAAGAAAAGAAAAGAAAAAAAGAATCCTTCAACACAATCAAGTGGGATTTATTCCTGGGCTGCAAAGGTGGTTCAATACTTGCAAATCAATCAATGTGATACATCACCTTAATAAAAGAAAGGATAAGAACCATATGATCCTTTCAGAAGATGAAGAAAAGCATTTGACAAAGCATAACATCCATTCATGAGAAAAACTCTCAACAAAGTAGGTTTAGAGGGAACACATCTCAACATAATAAAGCCCATCTATGAAAAACCAACAGCTAATATCATCCTTAATGGGGAAAAATTGAGAGTTTTCCCTCTATGGTCAGAATAAGAGGGGATGTCCACTCTCACCACTATTATTTAACATAGTATTGGAAGTCCTAGCCATAGCAATAAGAGAAGGAAATAAAGAGATCCAAATTATCAAGGAAGAAATGAAACTTGCACTATTTGAAGATGACATGATACTCTATATAGAAAACCTGAAAGACTCCACCAAAAAATTGTTAGTAATGACACACAAATTCAGTAAAGTTGTGGGATACAAAATCAACATACAGAAATCTGTTGCATTTCTATACAGCAATAATGAAGTAGCAGAAAGAGAAATTAAGGAACAATCCCATTTACAACCGCACCAAAAACAGAAGATACCTAGGCATAAACCTAATGAAAGAGGTTACAGACTTGTATTCTGAAAACTATAAAATACTGATGAAAGAAATTAAAGACGACACAAAGAAATGGAAAAACATTCCATGCTCGTGGATTAGAAGAAATATTGTTAAAATGTCTATACTACTCAAAGCAATCTACACATTTCATGCAATCCCTATCAAAATATCACTAGCATTTTTCACAGAGCTGGAAGAAACAATCCTAAAATTTGTATGGAACCACAAAAGACCCCAAACAGCCAAAGCAATCTTGAAAAGGAAAAGCAAATTGAGAAGTATCACAATTCCAGATTTCAAGTTACATTACAAAGCTGTAATATAATCAAAACAGTATGGTACTGGCAGTAAGACAGACATATAGATCAAGAGAATATTATAGAAAACCCAGAAATGAACCCACAAATGTATGGTCGATTAGTCGTACTGGAAGTAAGATAGACACATAGGTCAAGAGAACAGAATAGAAAACCCAGAAATAAACCTACAAATATATGGTCACTTAATCTTAAAAAAAATTTTTTTAACGTTTATTCATTTTTGAGAGACAGAGAGAGAGAGAGTGCAAACAGGGGTGGGGCAGAGAGAGAGGTAGACACAGAATCCAAAGCAGGCTCCAGGCTCTGAGATGTCAGCACAGAGCCCAACACGGGGCTCGAACTCACAAACTGTGAGATCATGACCTGAGCCCAAGTCAGAGGCTTACCTGAGCCACCCAGGTGCCCCTATGGTCAATTAATCTTAAAGCATGAAGGAATATCTAATGAAAAGACAGTCTTATCAACAAATGATGATGGGAAAACTGGATACTTCATGCAAAAGAATGAAACTAGACCATTTTCTTACACCATACACAAAAACAAATTCAAAATGTATTAAAGATCTAAATGTGAGACCTGAAACCATAAAAATCCTAGTAGAGAACATAAAAATCTGAGAAGAGAACCTTGGATTGAAGTATCCTCTTTGACATGGGCCATCGTAACTTCTTTCTAGACATGTCTTCTGTGGAAAGGGAAGCAAAAGCAAAAATAAACTATTGGGACTACATCAAAATAAAGTTTCCACACAGCAAAGGAACCAATCAACAAAACTAAAAGGCAATCTATGGAATGAGAAAAGATATTTGCAAATGACATATCTGATAAAGGGTTATCCAAAATATATAAAGAACTTATAAAACTCTGGGTACCTGGCTGGCTCAGTCAGACCATGCGACTCTTGATTTTGGGGTTTTGGGTTTGAGCCCCATATTGGGTGTAGAGATTACTTAAAAATAAAATCTTTTTTCTTTTTCTTTTTTTTTTTTTTAACGTTTATTCATTTTTGAGACAGAGAGAGACAGAGCATGAATGGGGGAAGGTCAGAGAGAGAGGGAGACACAGAATCCGAAACAGGCTCCAGGCTCTGAGCTGTCAGCACAGAGCCCGACGCGGGGCTTGAACTCATGGACCACGAGATCATGACCTGAGCCGAAGTCGGCCGCTTAACCGACTGAGCCACCCAGGCGCCCCAGAAATAAAATCTTTTTTAAAAAAGTACTTATAAAACTCAACACCCAGAAAGCAAACAATCCAATTTAAAAATTGGCAGAAGACATGAACAGACATTTCTCCAAAGACATACAGATTGCCAACAGACACATGAAAAGATGTTAATCATCATTTACCTACCATCAGGGAAATGCAAGTCAAATCCATAATAAGATATTACCTTACACCCATCGGATGGCTAAAATCAACAACACAAGAAACAACAGGGTTTGGTGAGGATGTGGAGAAAAAGGAACACTTGTGCACTATTGGTGACAATGCAAACAAGTGCAGCTACTGTAGAAAACAGTATGAAGGTTCCTCAAAAAGTCAGAACTGCTCTATGATCCAGCAATCACACTACCAGGTATTTACCCAAAGAATACAAAAACACTAATTCAAAGGGGTATATGCACCCCTATGTTTATAGCAGCACTATTTACAATAGCCAATATATGGAAGAAGCCCATGTGTCAATCAATAGATGAATGGATAAAGAAGATGTCATATATATATATATATATATATATATATATACACACACACACACACATATACAATGGAGTCTTATTCAGCCATCAAAAGGAATGAAATCTTGCCATTTGCAACAACATGAATGGAGCAAAAGAGTATAATGCTAAGTGAAATAAGCCAGTCAGAGAAAGACAAATACCATATGATTTCACTCAGATGTGGAATTAAAGAAACAAAACAAACAAGCAAAGTGGAAAAAAAAGAGAAAGACAAAACAAGAAACAGACTCCTCTTAAAAAAAAATTTTGATGTTTGTTTTTAAGAGAGGCAGAGCACGAGCAGGGTAGGGGCAGAGAAAGAGGGAGACACAGAATCCAAAGCAGGCTCCAGGCTCTGAGCTGTCAGCACAGAGACCGACCCAGGGCTTGAACTCACGAACCATGAGATCAAGTCGTACGCATAACCAACTGAGCTATCCAGGTGCCCCAAGAAATAGACTCTTAATTATAGAGACCATATAGAGACCATATAGAGACTGATGCTTATTGGAGAGGAGGCAGGTGGGGGATGGGTGAATAGTTGATGGGGATTGAAGAATCCACTTGTGATGAGTACCAAGTGATGTATGAAATTGTTGAATTACTGTATTGTACACCTGAAACTAATATAACAGTGTAGGTTCAGTTACTGAAATTAAAATTAAAACAGAACACACACACACACAAAATTAAACTTCATCAAAACTAAAATTTTCTGTCCTTCCAAAGGCACCCTTAAGAAAATGAAAAGGCAAGCCACAGAGAAAGATTTGCAATTCCTTTATCTGACAAAGGACTTGTATCCAGAATATACGTACAAACTAACAATCAATAACAAAAAGACACAATCCAATAAAACATAGGCAAAGCTCTTTAAAAGACACCTCATTAAAAAACATATACAAATGGACAATAAACTCATTAAATGAAACTACCATAAGGTATCAAGAAAAAGAGAATGAAAATCACAGGATACCACTGTACACTTACCAGAAAGGTTAAAATTTAAATATATGACAACACTAAATGTTGAAGAGGATATGGAACACCTAAAACCCTCATATATTGCTAATGAGAATGTAAAATGGTACAATTAGAGTGGGAAAAATGTTTAGTAATGTCTTAAATTTACTTATATACCTACTATATGATCCAGCACTATTATTCCAAGGTATTTACACGAAAGAAATGAAAACATTATGTTTTAAAAAGAATTATATGAGACTTGTCATTGCACCTTTATTCAAACTGCAAAACTTTGGAAACAACCAAAATGTTCATCAACAAGAGAATGAATGAGCAAATTATGGTATATTCAAACAATGGAACACTATTCAGCAATATAATAAATGTACTATTGATAACAGCATAATGAATCTTCAACCATGCTGAGCCAAAAAAAAAAAAATAGATGTAAGAAAGTACATACTATATAATTCCACTTACATGAAGTTCAAAAATAGGCAAAACTAATTCATTCTATGCAGATAGGTATCAGAAGATTGGGTACTCTGCTGTGGTGTGGGGAGCACAGAATATAAAAAAGACATGAGGGAACATTCTAGGGCTACAGCAATAATCAATTTCTTTACTAGGGTGTTAGATACACACGTATATTTATTTGTCAAATAACCCTAACCCTAACCTAACCCTAACCCTAAACTCATCAAACTGTACCTTTAAGATTTGTGCAGCTTATTCTATGTAATTATACTCTAATGTTTTTAAAAAAGAAACAGTTTATAAGCAATACATAAACTTCTAGGTTAGCCCACACAATGGTGACCATAATGCAATAACTGCTATGGTAGTTTCTCAGTTTCTTCAGGAAATGACATTGTGTTTCAAGAGGAAAATGAATCTGGTATATATTAACACATTCTCCTTCCTCATCATACTCCCCCAGAAAGCTCAATGCAATACTTGTAGTCTATTTTCTTACTGTGTCCATCTATCAAGTATTTACTAGAATCATCATGTACACAATCCTTAGTGAATACGAAGACTTAAAAAGTCTCCCAAGGGATGGTTTCTGCCCTGAAAGAGCATCCACTTCCTCCTTGCTGTAACTGCAGAGCTTTCTCTCCCATTTTTTTCCTCACAGAGATGGAGGCTGCCCCCAACCCACCCTGAGGGCAGAGAAGCCAAGGTGACTGATTCTTGCTTTCATGACAGGTAGATGTCAGATATTTATAGCTGTACTAGTGTGCTCTGTTTATGTGAACAGAACAATCTATGATAATGAGCTCTCAGTCATGACTAGTAGAATGCAACTATAGCAGAGAGAAGCCAAAATTGTGGAAAACAAATTTTGGGAATATATGTTTATATTTCCTCTACATTTAAATATGAGCATGGAAATAGATATGATATTCCTGGAAATCTTTTTGGCTATATATATATGTATGTATAATACATACTTGTGTATGTATACAGTTTATAAAAACATCACTTTTAGGGGCACCTGGGTGGCTCAGTCAGTTAAGTGACCAACTCTTGATTTTGGCTCAGGTCATGATCTCATACATCACCCAGTGCTCATCACAACAAGTGTACTCCTTAATCCCCATTACCTATTTAATGTGAAAAGTGATCTTTTCTAGTCCATCATGGTTAAAAAGATGTTTTTTTTAATGTTTACTTATTTATTTTGAGACCTCACACATACGTGCAAGCAGGGCAGGGGCAGAGGGAAAGGGAGAGAGAGAATCCCAAGCAGGGTTTGTGCTGTCAGCATGGAGCCAGATATGGGGCTCAATCTCATGAACTGTGAGATCATGGCCTGAGGCAAAATCAAGAGTAAGATGCTCAAATGACTGAGCCATCCAGGCACCCTCCCCCCAATTTTTTTTAAAGTTTATTTATTTTGAGAGAGAGAGAGAGAGAGCATGCGCAAGAGCAAGCAGGGGAGGAGCAGAGAGAGAGGGAGAGAAAAAGAATCCCAAGCAGGTTCTGCACAGTTAGCATGGAGCCCCATGCAGGGCTTGAACTCATGAACCGTGAGATCATGACCTGAGCTGAAATCAAGAGTCAGATGCTTAACTGACTGAGCCACTCACGCACCCCCAAAATTTTTTAAATGACTGTTTACTCATTACGGACTTAATTGGACTGAAAATATAAATAACATTTTATACTATATTTATATTTATATACATATAAATATATATGTATATTTATACAAATATTTTTGAGGAAAAAATATATTCTGTTCAACAGCAATCCAATAAGACCAAGGGTTATTTCACTTACATTGTATGAAAATGAGAATAAATTTTTATTTGCCTTAAAGTCTTTGGGTATTATTCACAGTTATAATAACAGTATCAGATTACAAAGTAAATTTCACACTTAAGCCTTATGTGTAGGTAAATCTATCTTCCCTCTTACCTTCCCTACAGGGACCAGGGCAAAATAGATGATCTTCATAATGAGCATGAGCTGGGTTAAAATCCTGATACCAGCAGTTCCACATCAGGTGCATGCCTCAGGGGATCTATGCCCTTATACATTCCCCTCCCACACTGAAACTGGGTTGGCCCTGAGTAAGCCAATAAAATGTGGCAGAAGTGGCACTGCAAAACTTCTGAGATCAGGCCACAAATATCCACACAGCTCCCACCATCATCCTTGGAAGATCTGGTCTAAGGGAAGCTACCCACCATGTAAGGGATCTGACTTCCCCATGAGACCATGGAGTAAGGAAGCCCAAGGTAGCCACATGTGAAGAGACTATATGGAGAGATGGAGAAAGGGAGGGAAGGAGGAAAGCAGAAAAGGAGGGAGGAAAAGACAGAAAGAAGAGAGGGGGGCTCAGCAAGCTGATAGATACATGAGTCTGGGACACCATGGGTTTTCTATTAGTAGCCTCCTTTATCTTCTCTTCTTATGGAAACAGTATCAGTTAAACCAGGTACAGGCTTCAGAGCTATTCTCACCATGTTCCTTATCAACAGTGATCTCTCTTCAGGACTAGACAGAGATCAGATAGGTGTAGATGTTCAGATGTAGCAGTAACTCTGGCTTCATTTACTTAGTAGAGGCCACAGGTAAATGACGTCAGCTTTAAGTACCTTGAAGAAAGCTCTGAAGTCTTTTCATAAAATATAAGGTCCAGTTTTACCTTCTTCACTCAAGTTATACATGGCCAGTTAGCATTACTGAGTATCCATCACATGCCTCCCAAGTGGACAGGAGCTGTGCCCTGCCTTGATAAGCCGAGATCCAGGGGAACAGACAAGTAAACAGGCCATCATCCCATGGATTTCAGAGGCAGAAGGGGGTTGAGGACCAGCGCCAAGGAAATGCATAGGGGAGGAAACTGACCTCATCTGTCAGGGTCTGGAGGGTTCACAGAAGCAGCAGAAACTAATCGCAGACCACTGCAGGGATGAAGACAATGTGTGTCTGTCTTCTCTGTGGATGTGGAGGCACCTAAGTGTGCCTGGAGATGGCAGGAGAAGCAACGAGAAAGAACTCATACATCCCACAGCCAGGGAATGCACGTGCTTCAGAAACAATGTACAGAAGGCTTGGGACAGCAGGCAGAATGCCTGAATCCCAGGTTCCATGCTCACAACACAACTCACTCACCTTTCCAGTGTCTTAACAGTATGACTACAGTTTTAGACTATACTCCTCAGGAAAGAGACTATGAAACCTGGAAAGGATTTTTATTATGGTAAAATAAACATAAAATTTATCATTTTAAACACTTTTAAGTGTACAATTCTATGACATTAAGTACATTCACATTGTTGTACAACTATTACCACCACTGATCTCCAGAACCTTTTTATCTTCTCAAACAGAAACACTGTACTCGTTAAACACTAACTCTCCATTCCCTGCTTCTTGCAGTCCCTGCAACCACCATCCTACTTTCCGTGTCTGTGAATTTGACGAAGTACCGCATATGAGTGAAATTATACAGTGTTCATCTTTTTTTAACAGGCTTATTTCACTTAGCATACTGTTCTCAAGGTTCATCCATGTTGTAGCATGTGTTAGAATTACCATCATAAGAGGCTAATAAGGCTAAATAACATTCCATTAAATGTATATACCACAATTTGCTTATCTGTTCATCTGTCAATGGATATTTGGATTGCTCCCACCTTTTGTTTATGCTATGTCCTTTTGTTCTTGCTATAAACATGGGTGTACAAATATTTGTTTGAGACCCTTCTTTCACTTCTTTTGGGTATATACCCAGAAGTGGAATTGATGGGTCATATGGTTAAGTCTGTGTTTAATTTGACTCGCCATACTGGTTTTCAAAGCAGGTGCATCATTTTACATTCCCATCAAAAATGCACAAGAGTTCCAATTTCTCCACACCTTCACCAATACCTGTTATTTTATGTCTTGTTTTTTGTTTCTTTTATTTTTATAATAGCCATCCTAATGTGTGTAAGGTGGTATCTCCTGGTTTTGAAGAAAGGGATTTTAAAAAGATCTGCTGGTTCATCCTGGTCTAGGGCGTTCTATATAAAGTAACTTACTATGCAATTTTCCAAAGCTTCCAGCAAATTCAACCACATGACTTTCCTGAGACTGTTTCCACAAAGCCTGTCCCAGGGCAGGATACCACCCCCAGGCTATCAACCTCCCTAGCCATCATTGCCTACGTGTGCCAGAATTCTGAAGTTGTAACTGGCTTTCCACAAATGCTTTCACACCCCACAATTATCTTGTTTTTCTCACTTAAATCTTTCTTTAACTGGACTCTGACACTAGACATACTATAAATGATCTGTGGCCCCTTGTGCCCCCTGCCCTCTTCTCATACAGAGTCCTTCAGAGGTGCCCCAGGAGTCAGGTAGTCCACCATGAGCTTGTGTTATGGAAAGTGCTCCTGGACTATCCGGGTACTCTGTTTATTGGGAAGGTCCCTTCAAGAGTGAATGAAAGCCTGTAACAGGAAACTTGGACCCAAAACCCCCAGTAGAAGGGCTGTGACCAAAACTTGCCTCTCCTGAAGCTAAAACTCAATGCTCTCATGTGGCACTTTGTTTAAAGTTGAAACTGCCCATTTCTTCACTGGATTGTTTTCTGGGTGTTGAGTTTGGTAAGTTCTTTATAGATTTTGGATAGACACTTCCAAAGACGACAACAGATGGCCAACAGACACATGAAAAGATGCTCAACATCGCTCATCATCAGGGAAATACAAATCAAAACTACACTGAGATACCACCTCACATCAGTCTGAGTGGCTAAAATTAACAACTCAGGAAACAACATACGTTGGCAAGGATGTGGAGAAATGGGAACCCTCTTGCACTGTTGGTGGGAATGCAAATTGGTGCAGCCATTCTGGAAAACAGTGTGGAGGTTCCTAAAAAATTAAAAATAGAATTACCCTACCACCCAGCAATAGCACTACTAGGAATTTATCCAAAGGATACAGGAGTGCTGATCCATAGGGGGATATGTACCCCAATGTTTATAGCAGCGCTATCAACGATAGCCAAATTATGGGAAAAAACCCGAATGTCCATCAACAGATGAATGGATAAAGAAATTGTGGTTTATATATACAATGAAACACTACTTGGCAATGAGAAAGAATGAAATCTTGCCATTTGCAACAACGTGGATGGACTGGAGGGTATTATGCTAAGTAAAATAAGTCAGTCAGAGAAAGACAGATATCATATGTTTTCACTCACATGGAATTTGAGAAACTTGACAGAAGACCATGGGGGAAGGAAAGGGGAAAAGTTGTTTCAAACAGAGAGGGAGGCAAACCATAAGAGACTCTTAAATAGAGAGAACTGAGGGTTGATGGAGGGGCGGGGGAGAGGGGAAAATGGGTGATGGGCATTGAGAAGGGCACTTGTTGGGATGAACACTGAGTGTTATATGTAAGCAATGAATCATGGGAATCTATTCCCGAAGCCAAGAGAACAGTGTATACACTGTATGTTAGCTAATTTGACAATAAATTATATTAAAAATAATAATAATAAAGTTGAAACTTTCACTGAGACAGTTTTTTACAGTGTAAGAAACTGACTGGTCTCCCTTAATGCAAGACCTTGACTTCCTAGTTCTTAGCTACCTCTTCTTTCCTCCTATCTCTCCCATATCAGTCATTTCATAATGGTCAACTCTACTGCTTGTTAGCAGAGGTGGGAAAAGATTTTAAGGAGAGTAGATTCTGAAACTGCATATCCTCATAATAAAAGTTTCAAGAATATCTGTTGAACAAATCAAAACTACATTTATCAAAACAAGACTATATGTCTGTCTTCCATCACGGCGAGCAACCCAGCTAACCTGAATCTGCAGCAATGGGTTGTAAGTGGGAAAGTATGAAATTAGCAAATAGCACATTTTCACTTTATTAATTTAAAGGCATAGTACATAGTTATAAATAACAGCATCAATTATGGGTGGGTTTTTTTCTGGTTGTGTTTTTTTTATTTTCTTATTCACTAATATCCTCAAACACATAAGCTGAGCTAAAAAAACACATTTTAGTTTTACTCAATAATTGTTTGTTTTTATTAACTAAAGTCTGTATTCAGGTTTCCTTAGATTTTACCTGATATCATTATGTGTCCTTAGATGACTCCTGTCTGTGATAGTCTCTCAGACTTTACAACCTTGGCAGAGGACTGGTCATATATTTTGCAGGATATTCCTCAATGTTTGTGAGATGTTTTTCTTATGGTGAGACTGGGGTTGTAGGTTTTTGGAAGGACACTACAGAGGAGGAGTGCCCTTCTCACATATCTTATCAATGGGCACATGTGTTATGTTTAAGTTACAGTAAACACTTCACACACCCCTGAAACCTGTCAAATTGATAGGTGCTTCCAGAAAAATAGGCCAATGCCAGATGTGTCTTAGAGACATGTCTGCATCCCAAGGAAAGCATACTTGGTTTTATTCAGATTTTATGTAAAGTTCAGTGTTTTCACTTCTAAGTTGAATTCTTTAAACAAATATCCATGATTTTATATTTTCATTTGAGATTGCAGTCTTTCTGAAGGGATTTTTGGCTCTCCATCCAGGAAACTCTGAGAAAGTTTCACCTGTGTTCTGGAATCAGCACTATTAAATAAGTTTACTTCTTCTCAAACCCTTGACCTGGTGGTCTCATTTTCCTGAGAACTCAATACTATTCTTGTGAAAATAACAGCTAACAACCCACAAGATTCTCTGTCCTCCTGAGAGCAGCATTTCTTGTGTCTCACAGCATGCTACATCTTGCATTCAGTAAATCGTCCCAGGGTTCTCTTAACACAGACGCTGTCAACGAACTGTGCTACATCTCTCACTTTCCACATTACTAAGGAGTGGGGTCTGGTGGCTTATCCACCAGGGGAATACTCAGTTGACCCATTTTTTGCTTTTTCAGAAAAATCTGCCTTCAGTTTTCTCCACACTGAAGATCACTTGTAGCCAGATGGCTCAAGTCTAAACCAGAGTATCTCAATCAAGGACCCCAGGAACAGAAGCTACAAAGAAGCACAGACCTCTTGCTTGACCCTGCGAGTGAGAGCCTTCTTGGCCCACCTGTTCCCCGCTCCACCCCCCGCGGCCCTGCCTAGTTCTTTCTTCTGCACTGGCGTGGTCACTGCAGGGGGTTAGGGGAGGCAAATTAGCGGGTCTTGCTCTCCCCTAGGCCGAGGCCACAGTCTAGGCGAGAGGTTGCTCCTTCTGGGCAAGCACTGCACTCCGACCATTTTGGGATACTATAAACCGGAAGGTTTCCCTAGCAGCGAATGGGTGCGGGTGACAGGGTCGCCTAGGCTCCAACCGGAGGGCAGGTTGGTAAGCTGCGCGGCTGCAGAGGGAGTGGGAGGGTCTGGGAAGGAAGAAAGAAGTCAGCTGGTGAAACCCTGTAAAATTGAACAAAGCCTCTCTAGACGCTAGGAAAAGAGAAAAAGGGTGGGGGAGACACAACTACCACGGCTCAGGGTGCATCGGTTGATTCTCGGACAGCTTCGGGAACTGCGAGAGGACAAGACGCGGCAGCGGCTGTTACGCTTCTAGGGCGCAGGGCCGCGGCAGTGCCTGCGCTTCAGGTGGGCGAGGAGACTCCCGCCCGAGCAGCTTGCCCTCCGAGGTGCTCCGCCTTGGCCCTAGGCCGGGTCTAAGCAGCGACCCAAACACCCCCAACTTGCGGCCGCTCCCCTGCTCATCTCCCGGCGGCTGCTCCCTCCATCCTCACCCCCTTAACCCAAAGCGCAGCCCCTGCGGCCCGCCCTACCTCGTCGCTTGGCGCGCACGA
Source organism: Lynx canadensis (assembly GCF_007474595.2). Lineage (NCBI taxonomy): Eukaryota > Metazoa > Chordata > Mammalia > Carnivora > Felidae > Lynx > Lynx canadensis. Next base: position 27,625,769 of record NC_044308.2, on the reverse strand, counting down.
TGCCCTTTTTTTGCAGCACGAACGTGGACCCATTCACCAGGCTCGACACGACGGCCACGCCCAGGCCAAGCGACACCGCGGCGGGGCTCGGGCTGCGCGCCCCCTCCCCGGCCGCCGCCGCTGCCGCCGCTGCAGTCCCCATTCCGCCCGCGCCCGCCCTCCGCGCCTGCGCCTGCGCGCCGCGCGCGCTGGGGCTGGAAGGGGTGGACCCGGGGATCTGCTGGGCCTGGACGGAGTGGAGGGTTGGGTTCGGACCGGGTGTGGGTGTGGGGAGAATTCCGAGTTCCGCGGAGGCGGGAAAGGGGAGGAGTAGAACTTGGTCTCCGTGAAGAGGTTGCAGTGGGGGACCCTGGGGCTCGTCCAGTGGGGGTGGAGCCCTGGTTCCGCGGAGCCGGGTGATGGAGTAGAGAGGAGGGGAGTGACAATGAGGAAGGAGAGTGAGGAGAGGTAAGAGGGGGCGGTGTGAAAGGGATAAAGTGGTAGATAGGGGGCGGTGTGAAAGGGATAAAGTGGTAGATGGGTGGGTGGAGGTAGGGTTCCCAGATTTGGTAAATGAAAATACCGGAAGCCCACTTAAGTTTTTATTCGAGATAAATAATTTTTTAGTGTCCCATGCATTATTTGGGACCAGAAGGAGGTTGGCACGACACCGCCTTTGCTGGGATCACGATCCCAAAGCTTCTAGTCGGAGGCCGTCAGGGAATCTCAAGTGGGTCCTAAAACCTGGACGACTCAGCTGTAGACACTCAAATGGGACTGCTGAATCGGGTGAAGTCAAGCTGCCTCCACAGTGGAGCAGGGAGCCTGTAACCATACCGTCTAATTTCCTAATTTATTTTCAATAAAATATATCAAAATTATGGAAAGCATGGAAAACGGGAAATAGTTATTTTGAAATTCCACAATCCCAAAACACTATAGCCTAATTATTATTTATTTTCCCTTAGTATACATTATTTTACGTATTTCCAGTTACAATATACAAAATATCCTTTTTATTTAAAGTTATAATCAGTTTCTTTGTTGCTACATAATTATGATTATTTTAATGACAGTATAATTTCCCATAAAGTTAATTACCATAGTTTGTCCAACCATTTAGCAGTTGTTGGTTGTATGGTAGTTTGACTACCAGTTTTTTTCTATTATAAATGATGCTGTAATAAACATCTTCATAAATTTTGAAAATACTAGGTTAGAGTATAAAACCTATGCCGACATTACTAGTTTGTGGAGCAGTATGAAATAATATACTATTCTGAACGAAAACTTTAATACTGAATGAATCTAGCCCATTGTTTATTCTTTTGTATTGTGGTAACATACAGTTGACCCTTGAACAACAGGGGTTTGAACTGCTTGGGTCCACTCACACTTGGATTTTTTTTACAATATAGTACTGTGAATGTGTTTTTTCTTCTTTATGATTTTCTTGATGTTCTCTTTTCTGTAGCTTACTTTATTGTAAGACTACAGTATATAATACATATGTAAAACGTGTTTTAATCTACTCTTTATGTTATTGGTAAGGCTTAGGTCAACAGTAGGTTAGTAGTAGTAGTAGTAGTAGTAGTAGTAGTAGTAGTTAAGTTTTTAGGGAATCGAAAGTTATTTGTGGATTTTTCTGTGGGGGGGGGCGGTCAATGCCCCTAAACCCCAGATTGTTCAAGGGTCAGTTGTATATAACATAAAACTTGTCATTTTAACCATTTTTAAATGTACTATTGATATTAATTATGTTGACAATGTTGCAACCCTCTCTACTATTTATTTCTAAAAATTTTCCATCATCTGAAACAGAAATTCTGTAGCCATTAAGCAGTCATCCCCATTTCTTCTTCCCCCTACTTCCAATCTTCTAATCTACTTGCAGTCTCTATGAATTCACCTATTCTAGATATTTCATGTAAATGAAATTATACAATATCTGTCCTTCTGTGACTGGCTTATTTCACTTAGCTTGGTTTTCATTTGGTTTTAAGTTTCATCCATGTTGTAGCATGTATCAGAACTTGATTCCTTTTTATAGCTGAGTAATATTCCATTGTGTGTGTGTGTGTGTGTATATATATGTATATATATATATACACAACATTTATATATATATATATATATATACACACACACACACACACACAACATTTTATTTATCTGTTCATCTGTTGATGCACACTTGGGGTGTTTCTGCCTTTTGGCTTTTGTGAATAATGTTGCAATGATCACCCATGAAAGTGTCTGTTTCAGTCCCTGACTTAAAAATGTTTTGGATACACTGTACCTAAGAATGGAATTGCTGAGTCATGGTAATTCTATGTTTAGTTTTTTGAAGAACTGCCAAACTTTTCCATAGTCTCTGCACCATTTTACATTCCCACCAGCAATACACAAGGATTCCAATTTCTCTACATTCTCACCAATACTTGTAATTTTCCAGTTGTCTTTTCTTTAATAGCCATTGTAGTAAGTGTGAAGTGGTTGCTTATTCTTTTTAAATATACTTGTGAACATCAGTGGTATTTCCTGAAATAAGCAATGAGTCCCATTATAACTCTTAGAGGCAAGTGAAAGCAGTAGCAGCAGCAGCAGCAGCAGCAGCAGCAGCAGCATTGCCAAAATAGTCATAATCATTTACTTCTCTAATAATGCCAGTATGTATATGTAAATATATAAATATGTATGTAAACATATACATAAACACACACACACACATGCCTTCAGTGCTTTTGGCAAAAAGAGTAATGCTCATTAAAAAAAAAACCTCAGTGAATTCAGTAAATGCCAGAGAATATAAAGCCTCACCCCAAATTCCATCACCCTAAAGTAACTATTATTACCATTAAGAACTCCACTACAAACATTTTTCCAGATGAGTAAATGGGTAAAAGGATAGACATTTATCACATGGGAAGGCACATATGGTATTTTAATTCAAAGCTAAAACTATATTACATGGATTTAACATTTAAAAAGCTGAAATAAAAATGGAGTGACTACTGAAGCTGAGGTAAAATGCTATTCTACCACAAGAGATATTAGTTCCTAAAAGATGCTTCTAAAATTAAAGTCAGTGAAAAACATTAAGAGGTGGGAGTAACTATGTTTCATTTAACTCTTAACTTTTAGACAGTATAAATTGACTCCTTGCAATAACAAATGAGGAAATCAGCTCACTTTCCAAATCCTTGCAATTTTTTTTTTGTATTTGCCAAGGCTTATAACATTTAGAAACTACCATGTATTCATAATTCTATACTTGTATAATCTTAAATATATATTTTACTGGGTTCATTATTCACATCACTCTTTTACCAATTTTTTTTCTATATTTCAGTTCACTAGAAAATTTTCAATGAACAGACACTGAAAATAAACCATAGGTGCTATAATCTTTGAGGTTTTTAAATGTTATGGAATGTTTACATGAGCCACAAAATGGACAGATTTATTTATTTATTTATTTATTTATTTATTTATTTTTGAGACAGAGAGACAGAGCATGAACAGGGGAGGGGCAGAGAGAGAGGGAGACACAGAATCTGAAACAGGCTCCAGGCTCTGAGCTGTCAGCACAGAGCCCGACGCGGGGCTCGAACTCACAGAACGCAAGATCATGACCTGAGCCGAAGTCGGCCGCTTAACCAACTGAGCCACCCAGGCGCCCCCGGAAATTTGCTTTTTAAAATGTTATAAGGTTGGGGTGCCTGGATGGCTCAGTTGGTTAAGCATCAAACTATTTTTTTTGTTTCTTTTTTTTTTTAATTTTTTTTAATGTTTATTTATTTTTGAGACAGAGAGAGAAAGAGCATGAACGGGGGAGGGTCAGAGAGAGGGAGACACAGAATCTGAAACAGGCTCCAGGCTCTGAGCTGTCAGCACAGAGCCCGAAGCGGGGCTCGAACTCACGGACCGCGAGATCATGACCTGAGCCGATGTCGGCTGCTTAACTGACTGAGCCACCCAGGCGCCCCAAGCGTCCAACTCTTGATTTCAGCTCAGGTCATGATCTCGTGGGTCATGAGATTGACCCTTGTGTTGGGCTTTGCAGTGACACTGCGGAGCCTGCTTGGGATTCTTTCTCTCCTTCTATCTCTGCCCCTCCCTGGCTCAGGAGCACATGGTTTCTCTTTCTTGCTCTTTCAAAATAAATAAATAAGTAAACTTTTAAAAAAATTAAAATAAAATTTCATAAGTAAATAAGATGAGTGTGTAAGCATATGTGTAAATGGATTTATCAAGCGACACCTGTTACCGTCTCCAGGCAAGGAAAAGTCCTACTGCATGGAAGATAGCACAGTAGGGAATGGATACCTGCCACCAAGAGCAGCAGTCACAGGATTTCTACTCATTCCATGGTATATAAATGTCAGGGTCACCAAGAGAGATAAGACTCACATAGGCACTGGATAGCACAAACCTTTACTCTCACACAGAAGAGACAGAATAAGACCAGCTTCAGCAGTAGGTTTCAGTCTCTCGTGGTCAACAGGTCGCAGCCTGCAGCCAATGTGGGCAATGGCCTGCATGCACCCCTCTTTTGCTGCAAGCAAAGGACCCCATTCCCACCCCTCTGGGAATGGATATAGTAGTGGGGTTGGCTAAGGGCCATATGATGCGCCTGCTTAAGCAGAACAAAGGAGTACACAGAATCTGAAACAGGGAAAGAGATTGTCACTCAAGGTGATAAACCCAGAACAGGCTGCCAAGGCTCTTTACTTCTTGATAAAGAAGTATTCTGTGCCCTACACACATTCTCATGCAACCAGGTAGGGATCAGAAGACTGCACACAAGTGATTGCCTTTCCCACCAAGTTTAAAAAAGTAAAAACAGGGGCACCTGTGTGGCTCAGTCAGTTAAGTGTATGACTCTTGATTTCGGCTCAGGTCATGATTCCACGATTCGCGAGTTCAAACCCATGTGGAGCCTGCTTGGGAGTCTCTGCTTGGGTAATGTGTAACGTATATGAGGATTGCATGCTATTCTCTATGTGTTTGAAAACATTCTCGTTTTAAAGTTTATTTATTTATTTTAAGAGAGAGAGAGAGAGAGAGAGAGAGAGAGAGAGAGAGTGCATGCAAGCAAGGGAGGGGCAGTGAGAGAGGGAGAGAGAGAATCCCAAGCAGGCTCCATGCTGTCACTGCACAGCCCAACACAGGGCTTGATCCCACAAACCTGGAGATCATGACCTGAGCTGAAATCAAGAGTCAGAAGCTTAACTGACTGAGCCACCCAGGTGCCCTGAAACCATTCTTAATAAAAGTACTTATGGTGTTTTTTTTTTTTAACTCTGAAGACTGCCTGATTTTTAAAAAAATATATATTTTTATTTCTACACTTGAGAAGAGTTTAAATACAAACAAGTAATCAGGAAAGATTGAAAAATCTTTTTTTTTTTACTTTATTATAAAATATTTCAAATATATATGGAAGTGCAGAGAACATTTTTAAAAATCCATGTACCCATCCCTCCAAATCTGTCTAATCATAATAGACAGATTATGCAAAGTCCTCTTTTATTATAATACAATAGCAAAGTCCTCTTTTATTCCATCTCTCTTACTTCTGCCCAGAATCTGCAGAATTATTCTCCTTGAAGCTCAATAACTCAATCAGGATATAACAGTACTGATCAATCTATACCATTTCTCCTAGTACATAGAATATTCTTTCTTTTGTAAATTGTTTTTCCTTCTTTCAGCAAATTTCTATCACTGTGTTTTTATTTTGTATCTTTTTTTTAAAGTTTATTTTGAGAGAGAGAAAGACAGAGAGTGAACAGGGAAGGGGGAGAGAGAGAGAGAATCCCAAGCAGACTCTGTGCTGTCATCGCAGAGCCCAACATGGGGCTGGATCTCACGAACCAAACTGATCATGACCTGAGCAGAGATCAAGAGTCAGACACTTAACCAACCGAGCTACCCAGGTTCCTGCCACTGTGTTTTTAAACATCCCCAAGCTACCCCTCCCCATCTTACGTTCCATCAGGTGAGTTCTCTATTTTAAGGACACCAATTCTTATGTTGGATATTCTTTTATTATGTTATGTTTTTTTTCTTCTGAATTATCTTGATATTTATCCTCTATGTCTATAACCACAATAGGATAATGGTGATATTCTATTTACTTCATTAGCTCTGAAATTTTGTTTTCTTCAAATCTGTTGTTTGTTATATAGTCCTTGGGTTCTTCTTTTACTTATTTTATGTTCTTATTAAGTATCTGTGTCAGGACTTCCCGGGACCACCCAGAAGGTAGATGATTCACTTAGGTAGACTCACAGGACTTAGCTTATAGTCATATGAATGACTATGATTACAATGAAAGGATGCAAAGAAAAATCAGCAAAGGGAAAAAGTCCATGCGATGAGGTCTGGAAGAAACAAGGAGCTTCCAAGAGTTCTCCTCAAAAGAAGTAACACACATGTGCTTAATTCCCCCAACAGGTTATGATGATATGTCTGAAACACTATCTACCAGGTAAACTTGCCTAGGAGTGCAGGGATTTTATCAATCCAAGAGTCTCTAAAGGAAAGCAGTTGTTCAGCATAAACCATATTGCTTGTACAAACAATGTAGGCACAGTGAGCCACTCTAATCAGTTAGGGAAATGGATAATAATTTAGTGATAAGAGGACTCTCCAAATTCAGATTCCCAGATACCAGCCCAAGGCAAACTTTGAAAGCAGGCCTAAAGACAGTAGTCTCACATATGCTATGCTCTCTTCAGAACAGCATCCTGGAGTAAAATTCTTATCATGGAGTTTACTCTTATTCCTTGGGTAATGTTGTCTTCCAGACTGTTTTCTTCATCTATTTATGTATATCTGTGTATCTATCTGCATGTCTTTCTTTTTCTTTTCTGCTCCTCCGCCAGCATCTATAGTCTCCTGATTTGTTCATTTTGGCCACTCTGTCTTGTCTTTCTTTCTTCCTTTCTATCTTTCTGTAATTCTTTCTTTTTGCTATTTTATGTTTGTATTAATAGCCTCTCCAATACAGAAGTCAATTAAAGCCAAGAAAGCATGCCTGAAAAAGTTATTTGAGTAAACTAAATACCATAAAGCCAACAGATTGATTCTATTAATTTTAAAAGCAGGTGAAACTCTGAAGTCTCACTCAGAAAAGCTATCTACTCTTATGTTACACACAAAACTAGTAAGATTTAAATTTTATTAGGACTTCCTAAACTATTATCTGGTGAAAAATGTTGATAGGCTGTGGACAACTGGGTAACCATATAAAAAAATTAAATTGGATCTATTCATTATAACTTAAAGAAAGATAAATTCACATAGGTGACTTTTTTCAATGTTAAAAAGAGCCTCATTTGTTTTCTTTTGTTTTTTTAGATTCTGCACATAAGCAAAATCATGTTGTGTTTGTCTTTCTCTGCCTTATTTCACTGAGCATAATACTCTCTAGGTCCATAGGTCCATCCATGTTGTCACAAATGTCAAGATCTCATCCCCTTTTATAGCTGAGTAATATTCCATTATATGTATGTGTGTGTGTGTGTGTGTGTGTGTGTGTGTGTGTGTGTGTATTCTTTATTCACTTATCTATTGATGGACACTTGGATTGCTTCCATATATTGGCTGTTGTAAATAATGTTACAATGAACATAGAGGTGCATATATCCTGTCGAATTAGTGTTTTGTTTCCTTAAGGTAAATACCCAGTAGTGAAATTATTGGATCATATGGTATGTATGTATGAATGTATGTATGTATGTATTTTGGTATTTCTTTTTTTAGGTTTTTGGGGAACCTCCATACTGTTTTCCACAGTAGCTGCACCAATTTACATTCTTACCAAAAATGGATGAGGATGTAGACACATCCTCATCAACACTTGTTATTTCTTATCTTTTTTTCTAGCCATTCTGACAGGTGTTAGGTGATATCTCATTATGGTTTTAATTTGCCTTTCCCTGATGATTAGTGACGTTGAGCAACTTTTCATCTATTCTATTGGCCAAAACAAAGAAAAATCAGGGGCACCTGGGTGGCTCAGTGGGTTAAGTAATTGACTCTTGATTTTGGCTAGGGTCTTGATCTCATTGTTCATGAGTTTGAGCCCCACACTGGGCTCCTGCTGCCAGTGCAGAGCCTGCTTGGGATTCTCTCTCTCTCTCTCTCTCTCTCTGCTCCTCCCCACCTCTCTCTCTCAAAAAATAAACTTAAAAAATTTAAAAAAAAAACACAAAGAAAAAGCAGAAACAGACCCATAAATACAGAGAACAAACTGATTGCCAGAGGGGAAGCAATGGGGAATAGGGCAAAATAGGCAAAGGGGAGTGAGAGATACAGGCTTTCATTTATGGAATGAAATAAGTCATGGAGATAAAAGGTACAACATAGGGAAGATAGTCAATGGCTTGTAATAGCATTATATGGTTGATGGATGGTAGCTACACTTGTGAGCATAACTGCATATAAACTTCTCAAATCACTATGTTGTACACCTGAAACTAATGTAAAATTGTGTGTCAATTATAATAAAAGTAAAAAAAAAGTATACTTAAATTTAAGTATAATTTAAATTTAAATATACTTAAATTTTAAAAAATAAAAACTTAATTTAAAAGAGTGCCAGTCAACATCATGATTGCAGCCTTTTAAGACTCCAAGCGAAGGATCGAGCTAAGCCTTACTCTCTACCCCCAGAAACTGTGAAAAAACAAATATTCTTTAAAACTTAAAGTTTGTGGTAATTTGCTATGTAGCCATAGGTAACTAATGCAGTTGCTAGTTTTTTTGTAGCATAATTTAATGTGTACCTCTATCATCCGTATTTTCTATAAACTAGATGTCACTTCTAGATGTTTGATTAGATTACAGTTGTACCTTTTAATTTTAAAAATATGACATAGATGGTGCTAGTGATTTCTACTGCATCAAATCTGGAGGTACCTAATGCCTGATAAGGTCAGTGGGTTCAGGTAGTGAGAACCTGTTCTTTCTTCTGTAAACTTCCCTATCATCCTTCCAGCTAAAAGTTTCATCCATGAAACTTTGCCTGATGATCTTTGCCTGATTAAATAAATTAGATTAAATGCCAAAATAATGATGTTTAAAATTCAATCATTTTTTTACTTACTAACTGGAATCTTTCTTAAGTGTGCAGCTTGGTCTATCTATATCTATCTATATATCTGTATCTATATCTATATACCTATCATCCCCCCTACCCAGATCAAAATATAGAGGATTTCTAGGACTCTAGAGGTTCCTTCTGGATCTATACCTTCCCTCAAGAAAATCACTATTCTGACTTCAATCATTATCATTTTGTTTTGTCTTCTTGAAGTTCATATAAATGAAATACAGCACATTCTCTCTTGTAGCTGGTTTCTTTCTTTCTTTTTTATTTTTTAATGTCCCTTCCCAAAGTTTCCCGTGTTATTTTCCATTGATTCTAGCCATGGCTCTCTTGCTGTTCCTCATGTATACTCATGATTTCTCATGTTGGTCTCATTATCTACAAGTTCCTTGCCTAGCTCTTATTCCACCATGCAATCAATGTATAATAATTTGAGGAACCTGGGTGGCTCAGTCTGTTAAGTGGCTGACTTCGGCTCAGGTCATGAACTCATGGGTCATGGGTTTCAGCCCCACATCAGTCTCTGTGCTGACAGCTCAGGGCCTGGAGCCTGCTTCAGATTCTGTGTCTCCCTCTGTCTCTCTGCCCCTCCCCTGCTCACACTCTGTCTCTCTCAAAAATAAGTAAACATTAAAAATTATAATAATTTATTTTGTTACCTGTGTATTATCTTGGAAGAGACAAGAAAACATCATTAATTTTTTTTTATCTATTCTTCTCTCTCTCTCTTTTCTTTTACTCTTTAGAGGAACTAGTCTGAGGCCAACTCCATAATCAGATAATCGTTTCTCTAAATTTGTTTTTTTTTTCAATATATGAAGTTTATTGTCAAATTGGTTTCCATACAACACCCAGTGCTCATCCCAAAAGGTGCCCTCCTCAATACCCATCACCCACCCTCCCCTCCCTCTCACCCCCCATCAACCCTCAGTTTGTTCTCAGTTTTTAAGAGTCTCTTATGCTTTGGCTCTCTTCCACTCTAACCTCTTTTTTTTTTTCCTTCCCCTCCCCCATGGGTTTCTGTTAAGTTTCTCAGGATCCACATAAGAGTGAACGTATGGTATCTGTCTTTCTCTGTTTGGCTTACTTCACTTAGCATCACACTCTCCAGTTCCATCCATGTTACTACAAAGGGCCATATTTCATTCTTTCTCATTGCCACGTAGTACTCCATTGAGTATATAAACCACAATTTCTTTTTTAAAAAAAATTTTTTTTTCAACGTTTATTTATTTTTGGGACAGAGAGAGACAGAGCATGAACGGGGGAGGGGCAGAGAGAGAGGGAGACACAGAATCGGAAACAGGCTCCAGGCTCTGAGCCATCAGCCCAGAGCCTGACGCGGGGCTCGAACTCCCGGACCGCGAGATCGTGACCTGGCTGAAGTCGGACGCTTAACCGACTGCGCCACCCAGGCGCCCCTAAACCACAATTTCTTTATCCGTTCATCAGTTGATGGACATTTAGGCTCTTTCCATAATTTGGCTATTGTTGAGAGTGCTGCTATAAACATTGGGGTACAAGTGCCCCGAGGCATCAGTACTCCTGTATCCCTTGGGTAAATTCCTAGCAGTGCTATTGCTGGGTCATAGGGTAGGTCTATTTTTAATTTTCTGAGGAATCTCCACACTGTTTTCCAGAGTGGCTGCACCACTTTGCATTCCCACCAACAGTGCAAGAGGGTTCCCGTTTCTCCACATCCTCGCCAGCATCTATAGTCTCCTGACTGGTTCATTTTGGCCACTCTGACTGGCGTGAGGTGATATCTGAGTGTGGTTTTGATTTGTATTTCCCTGATGAGGAGCGACATTGAGCATCTTTTCATGTGCCTGTTGGCCATCCGGATGTCTTCTTTAGAGAAGTGTCTATTCATGTTTTCTGCCCATTTCTTCACTGGGTTATTTGTTTTTCGGGTGTGGAGTTTGGTGAGCTCTTTATAGATTTTGGATACTAGCCCTTTGTCTGATATGTCATTTGCAAATATCTTTTCCCATTCCGCTGGATGCCTTTTAGTTTTGTTGGTTGTTTCCTTTGCTGTGCAGAAGCTTTTTATCTTCATAAGGTCCCAGTAGTTCATTTTTGTTTTAATTCCCTTGCCTTTGGGGATGTGTCAAGTAAGAAATTGCTGTGGCTGAGGTCAGAGAGGTCTTTTCCTGCTTTCTCCTCTAGGGTTTTGATGGTTTCCTGTCTCACATTCAGGTCCTTTATCCATTTTGAGTTTATTTTTGTGAATGGTGTGAGAAAGTGGTCTAGTTTCAATCTTCTGCATGTTGCAGTCCAGTTCTCCCAGCACCATTTGTTAAAGAGACTGTCTTTTTTCCATTGGATGTTCTTTCCTGCTTTCTCAAAGATTAGTTGGCCATACGTTTGTGGGTCTAGTTCTGGGGTTTCTATTCTATTCCATTGGTCTATGTGTCTGTTTTTGTTTGTAGCTGGTTTCTTTCACTCAACAATATGTGAGATTCACCCATGTTGTTGAATGTTCCAGTACTTCATTCTTTGTGTGTGTGTGTGTGGGGGGGGGTGGTTAGTAGTATTCCGTTAGGTAAATATAACACAATTTATCCTTTCTCTTTTTGATAGACATTTAGGTTGTATCCAGTTGGAGACTATCATGAATAAAAATGGCTCTGAACATTCTTATACAAGTCTCTCTGTGGACATATGCACTCATTTCTTTTGTGTACATACCTAGGAGTGGAATTTCAGAAGGTAGGCATAAGTTAAGCGTTAACAGAAAACACCAAACAGTTTTCCAATGTGATTATACCATTCTATACTCCCATCAGAATTGTTTGACAGTTCAGGTACCACCACACCTTTCTGATACTCACATTTAATCTGTTAACTTTTAGCAGAGATAAAATAATGGAAAGACCCAAAGTAAATAGGCATGTTCCTAAGAACACTCAGTAAAGCATTGTTCACCCAATTCTGGTACTTAAAACTATGATGTGGCCAGACTGAAGAAAGAAGCCTGGCAGAACCCTCTGGGTGAAGTGCATGTCCCTTCGGTGAGCTATGTATCCCATATACTCAAGTCCCAGGAGGAAGAGAAGAGATAAAGAAGGTTCCTTCTGGGCATGCTAATCTCTTCTGTACTTTTTCATCCTTGGGTCTCTACAACAGAATGAGAGAGAGAGAGAGAGAGCACAAGTGAGAGAGAGAGAGAGAGAGAGAGAGAGAGAGAGAGCGCTCTGACAGTGTCGGAGAGTAGTGTCTCCTGCCTCACTCTCCATGAGAGGCCAGCCTCTTGGCTCCTCTTTCAGGAATTCTGAAATCCATAGTTCCTTGGTATGCTCATTTATTAAACATGGTTTATTGTTTTTCATTATGAAAAATTTAAATCCAAGTTAGTTAACATATAGTGTAATAATCATTTCAGGATTAGAATCTAGTGATTCATCACTTCCATGTAACACCCAGTGCTCATCCCAACAAGGGCCCTCCTTAATGCCCATCACCCATTTAGCCCATTCCCCTACCCAACACCCCACCAGCAACCCTCAGTTTGTTCTCTGTATTTAAGAGTCTCTTATGGGTTGTCTTCCTCTCTGTTTTTATCTTATTTTTGCTTCCCTTCCCTTATGTTCATCTGTTTTTTTCTTAAATTCCACAAATGACTGAAATTATATGATATTTGTCTTTCCCTGACTGACTTATTTCACTTAGCATAATACCCTCTAGTTCCATCCATGTTGTTGCAAATGGTAAGATTTCATTCTTTTTGATTGCCAGGTAATCCATTGTATATATATGGATGCCAAGTCCATTGTATATATATATACCACCTCTTCTTTATCCATTCATCAGTTGATGGACATTTGGGCTCTTTCCATACTTTGGCTATTGTTGATAGTGCTGCTCTAAACAGTGGGGTGCATGTATCCCTTAGAATCAGCATTTTTTTATCCTTTGGATAAATACCTAGTAGTGCAATGCTGGGTCATAGGGTAGTTCTATCCTTATTTTTTAAAAGCTTATTTATTTATTTATTTATTTATTTAACCAGTGGGGGAGGGACATAGAGAGGGGGGAAGAGAGGAGCCGGAGTAGGCTCTGTGCTTACAGCAGAGAGCCCAATGTGGGGCTTGAACCCATGAACCACAAGATCACAACCTGAACTGAAGCTGGATGCTTAACTGACTGAGGTGCCCCTATTTTTAACTTTTCGAGGAACTATTAAACATGGTTTTTAAAAAAATTTTTTAATGTCTATTTATTTTTGAGAGAGAGAGAGAGAGAGAGAGAGAGCGAGCCAGCCAGGGAGGGGCAGAGAGAGAGGGAGACACAGAATCTGAAGCAGGCTCCAGGCTCTGAGTTGTCAGCGCAGAGACTGATATGGGACTTGAACCCACTGATGTGAGATCATGACCTGACCAGAAGTCAGACACTTAACCGACTGAGCCACCCAGACGCCCCTATTAAACATGTTTTAAAGCAAAGTCTCCCAGCTCTGTTGGATGGGTCCCCATGAGGGGAGCGAGGGCCAATGAGGGGTCCTTTCCTAAAGGTCCTTTTCTTTTTTTTTTAATTTTAAATGTTTATTTATTTTTGAGAGACAGAGAAAGAGAGAGAAAGAGTGGGGGAAGGGGCAAAGAGAGATGGAGACACAGAATCTGAAGCAGGCTCCAGGCTGTCAGCACAGAACCTGACGCGGGGCTTGAACTCAGGAACTGTAAGATCATGACTTGAGCCGAAGTCAGACATTCAAACAACTGAGCCACCCAAGCGCCCTGAAGGTCCTTTTTTGAAGGCAGCACTCTGGTTAGAGTCTTCGGACCTCCAGGTCTTGTAATTACGGTGAGACTCCCCAGAAAAAGCCTTCCAGGCATGTGGTAGAGCCAAATGGCTTTGAGAAGGCAGTATTTGTCCCCATCCTAAAGAACACTCATGCCCGTTTGATAGGAGGGCTTGGGGGTGTGCAACTCTGGGCTGAGTCAACTATCTACGAGCAGGACTCAATGGAGCAGAGGGAGACCCAGCAGGTCTGACCTTGAAAGAAATAAAGCCTTTCCAGGTGCAGGTCTAGTCAGTCTTGGGCACCTACTCTATAATTTCCAGCCACACTCAGAAATACTGGCGCAGAAACCAACTAGTGAATAATAGATTTCTAGAGCTAAAAAGGGCCTTAGGAATATCTATTCTAAATCAACACATGCATTATGCATTTTATACAAACTGGAGGCTCCATAAATGCTAGCAACTGCCTGTTTGGAGGTCACGGCAAGCAGATTAGATTTTAAGTGCAATGTGAGTGATGGGGGATGGGCTTTAAGGTTTTAGGAACAGAAAGAAATATATTTTGAGTGAAATGGGTAAATTGAAAATGAGGTTTTAAGTTAGAACCATTAAAATTTTTTTTTAGAAAAATCTCTCACCTCCAAAATTATCAGCATTTCTACAGAGGTAACTAAGTGAGAAGAAGAAAGAATTCTTTGTGGGGAATGAAATTTAAATGTCTTTGTGCATAGCTATCAGGGTTTTTTGTTTTGTTTTTATATTTTGTTTATTGTGAAATACAACACATTTGGAAAAGTACATAAAACAAATGCACAGTGGAACATGTTATAAAGTCAATTCCCAGGTAAACACAAACCAGTTCAAGACCTACCTCCATGGTTGGCAAAAGCCCACAAGAACCTGCCTGCTCCTGTCTCACAGCCACCTCCTCCCACACTAGTGGAACTACTCTTTTGCTTTCTTGCTTTTCTTTAGAGTTTTATATCCCAGGGGTAGTGAAAGCATTGGAAAACTACAGCCTACAAGCCAAATCTGGCACCCACTCTGTTTTCAAATAAAGTTTTGATGGAATATAATCACACCCATTACTTTATGTACTATACTGTTTACAACTACTTTCAGGCTACAAGAACAGAGTTGAGTAGTTGTTGCAGAGACCCAGATGGCCAGCTAAGTCTAAAATATTTCTTGACTCTTCAGAAAAAATTTGGTGCTTCCAGGTGTATTGTATGATTTACCAAACTTGTAGTTTGCTGCCCCCTGGTGTAGTGAAGGCGCTACCAATTTCCCACAGCTGTTTGGGAGGATTGGCTGCACAACTGCCTACTTCTGGCAGTTCTGGGGAGGAAACCAGGCCAGAGTGTGTCTTGGTGCAACCCTCAGTCAACTGATGATATTATAAATGTAATTGTCTTTTAATTTCACTTTTGAATTCTTTATAACTAATTTATAGAAATGCAAATGGTTACCAATATTGGTCTTGTGTCCTGCAACCTCAGTGAATTTGTTTCTTACCTCTAATAAATTTTTAGTAGACTCCTTAAGGTTTTCTACATAAAGCTCATGTCATCTACAAAAAAGTTTTACTTCTTCCTTTTTCATCAAGTTGCCTTTCATTCCTTTTTCATGCCTAATTGCCCTACCTAGAACCTAATGTTGAATTTTTTGAACAGTTATAGCAAGAGCAGACATTCTTATCTTATTCTTGATCCTAGGTGGAAAGCTTTCAGTCTTCCAATTAACTATGTGGTGAATTTTTTTGTAGATGCCATATGTCAGATTGAGGAAGTTCCCTTATATTTCTAACTTGTTGGGAGATTTAAAAAAATCATGAATGGGTGTTAGGTTTTATCAAATTCTTTTTCTGACTACTGAGATGATATGCATTTCCTTCTTTTCCTATTAATATGATTTTTACGTGGATTGAATATCATATGTTGAAACAACCTTGAATAGCTGGGATAAATCCCACTTGGTCACAATGTATAGTCCTTTTTGTATAGCTGCATTTGGTTTGCTGGTATTTTGCTGAGAATTTTTGCGTCTATATTGATAACAGATACTGTTTTATAGTTTTCTTATGATGTCTTTGTCTGGTTTTGGTATTCGAGTAATACTCAATTCAGAATGAATTTGGAAATGTTCTCTTCTATTTTGTGAAAGAATTTGTGAAGAGTTGGTGTTAATTTTTCAAATATTTGGTAGCATTCACCAATGAAGCCATCTGGTTTGGATCTTATCTCTGTGGGAAGGTTTTTGAATATTGATCAATCTTCTTTACTTTTTATAGACTTATTCAGATTTTCTATTTCCTCTTGAGTCAGTTTTGATATTTTTGTCTTTCTAGGAATTTCTCCATTCCATCTAGTTTATCTAATTTGTTGATAAGTAATTATTCATAGTATTCCCATATAATCCCTTTTATTTCTGTAAGGTTGGCAAATTAACATCTCCAGATATATTCCTGATTTTAGTAGGTTGAGTCCTATCTCTTCTTTTGTTGGTCTAACAAAAGGCTTGCCAATTTTGTTAATCCTTTCAAAGACCAAACTTTTAGTTTTGTGATTTTTTCTATTGATTTTTTATCCTCTATTTAACTTATTTCCACAATAATCTTTATTATTCATTCCTTCTGCTTGCTTTGGGTTTAGTTTAGTCTCCTTTAGTTTGTTCTTTTTCTAGTTTTTAAGTTGAAAGTTTACATTATTTGAGGTCTTTCTTCTTATTTATTTATTTATTTATTTATTTTTTAATGTTTATTTTTGAGAGAGAGACAAAATTCAAGTGGGGAGGGGCAGAGAAAGAGGGAGAGCCACAGAATTTGAAGCAGGCTCCAGGCTCTGAGCTGTCAGCACAGAGCCCAATGTGTGGCTCGAACTCACGAACAGTGAGATCATGACCTAAGCCAAAGTCAGGCACTTAACTGACTGAGCCACCCACGTGTCCCTCTTCTTTTTTAAATGTAGGCGTTCACAGCAGTAAGTTTCCCTATAATCATTGCCTTTTCTGAGTGCCATAAATTTTGGTATTTTGTGTTTTCATTTTCATCTAAAATATTTTATAATTTTCCTTCTAATTTCTTCTTTGACTCGTTTATTTAGAGTGTGTTTTAAATTTCCACCTATTTTTGACTTACCAAATTTCCTTCTATTATTTTATAATTTCATTAGAATTGAAATTACTTTGTTTAATTTCAATCCTTCTCACTTTATTGGTGCTTGTTTAATGACCTAACATATGGTGTATCCAGAGGAATGTGTCATGTACACCACGGAAGAATATTTGTGTTGCTGTTGTTGTTGGATGGAATGTTCAATAGATGACTGTTAAGTCTATTTGTTTTTTTTAAGTCTATTTGTTTATAGTGCTGTCAAGTCTCCTATTTCCTTGTTGATCTTCTGCCTAGTTGTTTTAACCATTATTTAAAGGGTGTATTGAAGTCTCCAACAATTATTTTGAATTGTCTATTTTTCCCTTCAATTCTGTTCATTTTTGCTTCATATATTTTGATGATCTGTTATTAGGTACATAATGTTTATAACTATGTTATATCTTTTTACCATATTGAACATTTTATTAGTGTGTAAGGTTCTTTATCTCTTAGAAACTTTTTTAAAAAATATTTTTAATGTTTATTTATTTTGAGAGAGAGAGAGAGGGAGAGCACATGAGCAAAGGGGGGAGGGGCAGAAAGAGGGAGAGAGAATTTCAAGAAGACTCTGTGCTGTTAGCGCAGAGTCCAACGTGGGGCTTGAAGCCATGAAACCGCGAGATTGTGACCTGAGCCAAGATGAAGAGTCAGATGCTTAACCAACTGAGCCACCCACACGCCCCGAGAAACTTTTTGATTTAAAGTTTATTTTGTCTGATATTGTACAGTCACTTCAGCTCTTTTTGGTTCCTATTTGCATGGTATATCTTTTTACTTCTTTTTACTTTCAACCTATTTTTGTTTTTGAATCTAAAGTGGGTCTCTTACAGATAGTATATTGCTGGATCATGTGGGCTTTTTTTCCCCCTTTTAAATCCATTCAGCCAGTGTTTAACTTTAAATTGAAGAGTTTAATTGGTTTATAGTTAGTGTAATTATTGATAAGGTAGGAGTTATGTCTTTGATTTTGCTATTTTTGACATGTCTTATGTCCTTTTTGTTATTATATTCCTCAATTATTGGCATTTTGTGTTAAATAAATATTTTCTAGTATGCCATTATAATTTCCTTGTCATTTCTTTCACCATATAATTTTCAGTTAATTTTTAGTTGATTCTTGAGGGTCACAGTTAAGCTTGTGCTATTTCAACCCTCTAGATTTCAGTAAGGGCAATTACTCCCATGACATAAAGGCCTTGTTTCCTCTGTTGAACTTCAAGTTATAGGTTCTGAGTATAAACAAGTATTCCTAGGGTACCAAGTGTTGTCTCCTTTGCTTGTTATTTCTCTGGTGTCTGGGGTCTGACTATTGGCAACTCTTCACTGGAAAATAAGGCCTTGTCAACTTTTTTGTTAGATTCAATGTTTCTAAGGTTCTAAGGAAAAGCAATCTGTCATAGCAGCATGGCCTTGTTGCCTTTGCTTCTTGGATCAAAAATCTGTAGGTTCTGAATATGAGCAACAACAGTGTCTTAGTTTGGGTTGTTGTAACAAAAATTCTCTGCTTGTATAAACTGTATGGCTTATAGACAACGGAAATTTATTTCTCATAGTCTAGAAGCTAGAAGTTGAAGACCAAGGTACTGTCAGATTCAATGTCTGGTGAGGGCCCATTTCCTCATGGTTGGCTACCTTTTCACTGTGTCCTCACATGGTGGAAGGGGCTAGGGAGCTCTTTGGGGTCTCTTTTATTAGAGTACTAATCCCATTCATGAGGGCTCCAACCTTACAGTCTAAGCAACTCCCAAAGGTCCCATGTCCCAATACCATCACATTTAGTAGTGGGAATACTTGGCTCATACTCAGAACCTGTAACTTGACTCAGCACACAGAGAAAACAGGGCCTTTATATTCTGGGAGTAATTGCTCTTACCAAAAACCTAGAGATTGAATTAATTTCAACATATGGATTTTGAGGGGACATCAACATTTAGTCTATACTTAACATGGATGGCTTCTTTTACTCTTTCACTCTTCTTGCAAATCTCTGCATCTAGGATCTAATTCTGGACATGTATTCTTTAGGCAAGAAAGCCTTATCTCCTCTTTGTGTTAGATTCAGAATTTCTAGGTTCTGAGGTTGGGCAACTATACCCAGGACATCCAGTCATTAAATCCTCTGTTTGGTAGAAAACAAATACAGTATTTATATTGTGATAATGGACAACTACTTCTTCTGGCCTTTTCCTCCCTGCTTCCTCACTCAAACCAGAACACGAATAAGTGGAACTACTCTTGGGGGCAATAGGCCTTACCCTCTTTACTTTTTATATCTCAGATCCCTAGGTTCCAAGCATGAGCAACAACTCCCACTACAATTAGGCGTTGTTCTCCCTTTGTTGGCTCATACATCTCTAGGTTCTGAATATGTGCACCTGGGGGCACCTGGGTGGCTCAGTCGGGTGAGCATCTGACTTTGGCTCAGGTCATGATCTCATGGTTCTTGGTTTGAGCCCTGCATCAGGCTCTGTGCTGACAGCTCAGAGCCTGGAGCCTGCTTCGGATTCTGTGTCTCCCTCTCTCTCTGCCCCTCCCCTGTTCACACTCTGTCTCTCTCTCAAAAATAAATAAACATTAAACAAAATTTTAAAAAATGAATATGTGCACCTGTTTCAAGAGTTCCAAAGCCATGTCTTCAGTTTGTTAGATCCCAAATTGGTAGGATTTGATTTATGGGTACTAATACTTCAGGGCACTAAGACCTCATTTCCTATAACTGTTAGATACAAGGGAGGCTAACTAGTTTCAGGGCAACAAGGCTTTGTCCCTTCTGCCTGTTATACAACATTCTTTGTATTACAAGTATGTCCAACTTCTTGTCTCCTCTGCTTGTTGGATCCCAGGTCTTGGTTCCAAATATGGGAAATGACTTCCAGGTCAGCAAGGCCACTGCTTGTTGGATCAAACACCTCTAGGTTTCCAAGCCTCTATTTCCTGGGCTTTAAAACTTGTTCCCACTGCTTGTTAGGTCCAAGATGTGTAGTGTAAGTGCCTGACAAATAACTTTCTTTTTTTAACTGTAAGTGCCTGACATTAAGATTTTGACTGCTGAGGCATCCATTTCAAAACATATTGCTAGCTGTGTGATATAGTACGAGCTACACAACTAGATCAAGAGCTAGGCTGCTCTATTCATGAAGTTCCCCCTTTTAAAAAGCTCATGGTGACCTAGATAACTGACTAAGTGACCCTGCTTTTTCTTTCCCATGCTTTAATTCCCGCTCTTTGTTTTAAATTCACCAGCAAAGAATGAACTTGTGAAACACTAGGCACCCTACCCTTGATCCCTATAAAGTCAGAACCCCAGGTCTATGCATACACACACTCACTCTCTCTCTCTCTCTACCTGTGAACTCACTATAAAGCCCTGGGCATGTAGTGTACCCTCTAGGACCTATGAATAATAATATAACTTTTTTTTTTTTTAACAAAGTTACCTGATTGTTGTTGCTGAAGCATGTTTTGCAATCACAATAAACACCACAAGGGCCTATCCAGCTACAACATTGGCTGCAGTTGGAGAAATGTCTGTGGGGGCTACCACAAGTAATATGGGCATGGGTGAGAGCCCCAAGTATTCCTAGCTGACAGTATTACTATACATAGGCTGAGACCAACACAAAACAAAATGTCTAGGATTCAAGTGTGAGTGCATACTTTCTAGGCACCTAGACCTTGTACTATATACTTGTTGGATCCAAAGTCTCTAGGTTCAAAGTATAGAGAACTATTCACAGGTTATCCAGGGCTGGGCTGACCTCCTCTCTTGTTGGTACCAAAATCTAGGTTCACAGTAGAGGTACAAACCCCAGTGTGCAAAGACCTGGTCTCTTCTGCCTGTTGGATCTTAGGCTTCTGGGTTACAAATATTGGCCATAATTTGACTCTAAGGCCTTGTGTGTTTTTGTTTAGCAAAACTTTAGGTTCCTAATGTGGGCTACTACTCTCAGCTTAACAAGGCCTATTCTGTTTTGCTTGTTGGATATCTAATGTCTAGGAACCAATTTGAGCAACAAGGCCTTGTGTCCTTTGCGTTGTATCCCAGGTCTCTATTCAAGTTTGAGAAAATACTCCCAGAAAACCAAGACCTGGTCAAATTTCTTTAGTAAAAATGAGCCTCTAGTTTCTGAGTATGAGCCACTAATCTCCAAACATTAAAACTTAAAAAAAAATCTGCTTATTGGATGCAAAGTCTCCAGAGTTTGAGTAAGAGAAACCATGTCCAAGGCATGAAAGTGTGTTTTATTCTCCTTGCTGGATCTCAGGTCTCTAGGTTCTGGGTATAGGCAGTGACTTTGAGGACATCATGCCTATTCTCTTCAGTTTATTGGATCCCAGGTAACTACATCTTGAATCTGGACAACTACACTCAGGACATTAGGAACTCATCTCCTTTCTTGATGGATTCTGGATATTTATGTTCGGTGTATGGGCTTATATTCTCAGGTTACCACATCTCCTCTGCTTGTTGGAATCCTGGTCTCTAAGTTCAGATTTTGAAGAACTATTCCAAGAGCACCAGAAAGGTGTTTCCTTTGCTATTTGTTTTCCAGGTCTCTAAGTCTTGAGTACATATACCTTCTAAGGCAGAGAACCTTGTCTCCTTGCTTGATGGTTCCTAGTTTTCCAGGAAGCCGCCAAGGAACTACTCCCAAGGCACAAAAGTCTTGTGTTCCCCACTTATTGGATTCTAGGTATCTATGTTTTGGGTTGGGGCAACTTCTTCCCAGGAAAAAGGTATCACATATTTTCCTTTTGGGACTCCAGGTCTCTAGATTCCAAAAATTGTTACATGCTTTCAGGGCACTAGATCGATTTTCCTCTGCTTGTTGGGTATCATATCTTTAAATTCTGATTATGGGCAAATAATCTCCAGGCACAGAGGAATAGGTTACTTTGCTTGTTGGGGTCTAAGTCTCCAGGATCTTAGAATGAGCAATAACACCAAGGGCACCCATGACTTTGTCTTTTTTCCTTAATAGACTTTCAATCTCAGAGATCTGAGCATAAGCAACTGTTTCCAGGGCACAAAGCCCCTGGCTACTCTGCTTGAAGGAATTCAGGCCTCCAGGTTCAGATTATGAGCAATGATTCCCAGGGCACCAAAGACTGTATCCTCTATGTGTTCTCTAATTTCTTCTAAGAATGAGAACCTACTCCTAGGGTATCAAAGCCTTGTCTCGTCTCCTTGATGGATCTCACTTCTATGATTCAGAAAACTCTTGCAAGGGCATCAAGTGGTCTCCTTTTTTTGTCACATTGTGGATCTCTGAGCTGAGCATGGACAACAATTACCAGGGTACCAAGGTCTTGTGTCCGCCCCTTGTTGTGTTCCAGGTTTGTACATTTTCAATATTTCTTCCCCAAGCAAGAAAGTCTCATATATTCTGTTTCGTGGATTCAAGGTCTCTAGAATCTGAGAGTTGGTAAGTACACTTAGGGCACAAAGTTCTCTGCTTGTTAGATCTTAGATTCTGATCATGGGAAAATATCCTGGCAGAGGTATAGACCCCTCTGACTTTTGGATTCCCAGTATATATTCTGGGGCTTGACCACTACTCTTAGGGCTCTGAATCATTGTCTCCACTGTTTGGTTTTATGAGCTGAGTTTCCAAATATAGGCACCTATTTTCAGGGCATTGAGACCTTGTCTCCTCTGGTTGTTGGAAATCAGTCTGCAGGTTCTGAGTATGGTCTACTATCTCTAGGCACAAAGGCCATGTCTCCTATCTTGGTTGGATCTCAGGTTCCTGTTCCAAGTAGGGATAACGATTACCAGGTCATTAAAGCTGTCTAAACTACTTGTCTGAATCTAGTTATTCAGCTTCAGATGATGAGAATCCCATGTGTTCCACATAGGGTTAACTACCCCCAGGGTGTCAAGGTCCTGTCTCTTCTATTTGTTGCATCCTTGGCCTCTATGTTCTGGCAATGAGTCTCTACTCCATGGGCAACAAGGCCACGTTTCTTGGTAGATCTCAGACATCTAGGTGCTGAGTATGGCTGACTTCTTTAGGATTCACAGCCTTGTCTGCTTGTTGGGCTAGACTTAGGCTCCCAGCATAAGCAATTATTCTCTGTTGCAGGGAGTATGGCCGGAGTTGCAAAGATGAGTCTGCAAACAAAGTGCAGTCAAGTGGAGGTCCTCATACTCAAGTCAGAATGAGGCCCCAAAACCAGAATGAAGCTTCTTTTAATTAGGATAATTGCTAAAGGCTATGTGCATAAAGTCAGCTAAGCAAGCGTCTTAATCTAATGGCTTAGCTTTTCAAAGTTGAATTTTGAATTAATTGGTTTCTATAACACTAGGAAGGGTCAGGTGTGAAGGAGGATCCAGCCCTGGACAATGTTAATGGCTCTAGGCATTCCTGCTAGCTGCAGCCACGTTCAGCTTGTAAACATGTCTTAAGGCCTTGCACCTTCTCCAGCCCTTCCCTTTTGAAGTCTTTTCCTTTGATGCTTCTCTCCTGCATCTTCCACAATTCTCTGTGCTCCAAGTCTTGTCTCTCAGATTTGGATTCTCAGGTGTCTAAATTTCAAATATGGGCAACTACTTTCATGTCATAAACACTTTGTCACTCTATCATTGCTTTAGCTCTCATTTCTAAATATTCTTGAGATTTCTCAACTTGGCTATATTAAAATTTTTTTTAACGTTTATTTATTTTTGAGACAGAGAGAGACAGCATGAATGGGGGAGGGTCAGAGAGAGAGAGAGTGAGACACAGAATCTGAAACAGGCTCCAGGCTCTGAGCTGTCAGCACAGAGCCTGACGCGGGGCTTGAACTCACGAACCGCGAGATCATGACCTGAGCCGAAGTTGGGTGCTTAACCAACTGAGCCACCCAGGTGCCCCTCAACTTGGCTATATTTAAAATGTAATATCATTTCCATTATGTCTAGGTGTTTTTAATGGTAGGGTTTTTTTTTCCTCAGAAAATCTATTCCATCATATTTTCAGTAATCAATTTTGCTAGTTAACTAAAATAAATGTTTACACTCCAATTTTTGTTCTGAAGTTTTATTAATTTTTAAGAATATAATTTTATGTTTGTATGTTTAGAAAATTAGAAAATACAGACAAGCATAACTAAGGGAATAACAACATCATTTTCCACTGTGCAAAGTTTATCATTATTAATCCCTGAGAATTACATTTCCAGATCTTTTCCTATGCATGCACACACATATACAGATACTCTTTTGCTAAAATGTTTCCATCCTATACATTATTTTGCAACTTGTTTTTTCTGCATCAGTGATATCCACCTATTCAATGTCAGTATTTATTCACTTTATTTATTTATTTATTTATTTATTTATTTATTTATTATATTTTAAAAAATGTGTTTTTAATTTTGAGAGAGAGAGAGAGAGAGAGGGCACGAGATGGGGAGGGGCAGAGAGACAGGGAGACAGAGAATCCCAAGCAGCCTCTGAGCTCCCAGTGCATAGCCTGATGGGAGGCTCAAACTCAAGAACAGTGAGATATGACCTGAGCCCAAATCAAGAGTCAGAGGCCTAACCAACTGAGCCACCCAGGTGCCCCTCATATAATTTAAAATCCAGATTTTATTCAGATTTCTCCCATTGTCCTTCAAACAGCCTTGTCATACAAATTGTCAAAAATATCCCAAGCCAAGACTCTGTTTTTATATTTGGTCTCTTAAATTGCTTAACTAGCTCTTAATTCTCTTTTCATCTAACTGAGACCATTTCTTCACACCATTGACTTGTAGATGAGACTAATGCAAATTATTTTCTTTTGATGTCTTTAGCAAGTTTCTCTATTTCCTGTGTTTCTGATAGCTCAAAGATTATAAGATCCCAAAGATGTGGTTTAATGAAAACTTAAAAAAAAAAACTATAATGTATCATAGTGATATTGTGCATTTAATATTGTGTCAGAAGACTCAAAATATCTAGTTGACCCTTCATAAGTGGTGCTAAGAGTGGCCACTGAATTAGGATGATGTCAGTAGGAATGCCCTATTCCTCATTAACCATTCACAAAATGGTTTAGCAGGAGTTGCCTGAGTCAATGTAATTAGGATTTATAAAACACTGATTCCTTAAGTATGCCATTACTTCTACATTTATTACCTGGCTTATTCTGGGAAGTATATAATAAGAATAGATGGGGATATGCTGCAGGAGCAAACAACTCTTGAATCCTGATGACTAAAAAAAATGTTTTCTTCTTGGTCAAGCTATATGTCAAATATTGTTTAGTAGTGAGACCTCTGCTTTCACAATCACTGAGGGACTCAGGTTGATGGAGGCTCAAATTCAACACCTGCTCCCATTATTGTCATGACGAAGAGAATGCTAGAATGTCTCACATTAGCAACTTACTGCTCCAGGCTGGAAGTGACACACGCTACTTCTATCCATGATCCACTGGCACTACCTCACTTCAAGGAGAAATACAATCTTCTGATGTTCTTGGAAAAAGGGGGACTACTGCTGGCACTAACACTGGTTATTGAACACTTACTCTTTGCCTGCCACCTAGTATACATTGTCTCCAACTGGCTGTACATTCCAGGAGATAAGTAGTTATATCCCTACTCCATAGACAAAGAAAGTGAGGTTAAAGATTTCTACAAGGTCTAGAAAGTATCAAAGTCATAATTCAAATCTAGGTCTTTGTGACTCTACAGCTCATGGAGGGATCTTTTGGTGGGGTAGTGGGATGAAAGTATCTTCATTTCTTTTGTCTTGGAGTTTGGGGTCTTCTTAGGCTCTGGTTGACCCTAAGGATAACTGGAGTTAGGGTGAGGCCAAGGAAAATGATGATGAAGATGATGACAATGATGGTGATGATGATGATGGTGATGATGATTATGACATATATTGAGATGTTACCAGGCATTTATTAAGTGTGTTGCATCAAGAACTTCAATCTTCGAAGTAGCTCTATGAGGTAAATACTTTTATTATCTTCATTTTAGAATGAGGCTAAATAACTTGCCAAAACTCACATAGCTAGTAAGTAGCAGAAGTGAGACTTGACACAGGCAATCTGACTGTGAAGTTTTTCCTCTTGATGACTACAAACCTAATCAGTCAGGCCTGGTCTTGCCTTAGACTTTATTAAGAGAGATAAAGAAATTTTGACAGCTGTGTTATAAGTGCTTACCCAGTTCGTACATTTTACTTGAAAATGTATCAATCCTATAGCTTCTGCAAAAGGACTGGGTCCAAGTAGGTATTTTTCACTACATGACTCACCTCCTAGCTCTGGTGACTGACACTAAGGATGGAGACTTTCCTCAAGAAAGAGGGACCCTCCATAGCCTGGCAATAGCCAAGGAGATTTTTTTCTCTTGGGAATCAGGAGTTGGGGCATGGAGTCAGGTAGATAGTGGTGGGACTTTGAGCCATGTACAAACAAATGAAAGCCAGACAGATTTCTGAGGAAATATCATTTTAAGTAGAGAGAATGGCAAGTGCAAAGGTCCTGAGACAGAAGCATGTTAGGCATGTTGGAGAAGTAGCAAGAAGACCAATGTATTTGGAATGAAGTGGGTGAAGAGGGAAGCGGAAGTAACTAAGAACAGAGAAGGAGCCAGGAATAGATCAGGCAAAACCTGTAGTAATGGCCTTGGATATTATTTAACATATGATGAGAAGACATTAGAGAATTTTGGTCATGGAGAGAGATAATCTGAAACATATTTGAAAAGTATCATATTGGTTACTGGGTGAAGAATGGATGATAGAGCACAATAATGGAATCAGGGGGTGCAGTTAGAAGGCTCTTGCATAGATGCAGGTGAGAGATGAAGGTGTTTTGGTTCACATTATTGTAGAGGTGATGGGAAGTGGTCTAATACAAGATAGAGCCATAGAGTTTGTTCTTGGATTGGATGCTGGATGTAAGAGAAAGAAAGGAGTCAAGGATGATTGCGAAGGTTTTGGCCTGAGTAATTGGGTGCATGGTGATCTATTTATGGAGAGGAATAGGGTATGTGGAAGGGAGATCCTACATTCAGCTTTGGACATGTCAAATTTGAGATACATATTATTCTTCCAAGTTGGATGTGAGACTATGGAATTTAGAACTGGAGATCTATATATTTTATGTCCTCAACTCTGAGATACACATTTTCTGTATATTATTATCTCTGAAACCAGGATACATCCCATTATCATTGGCTGTCAGACAAGTGGCATTTGTGATTTAGCTATGACATCTTCTTTTGACATCTGTTAGTAAGATCAAGAAAATAACGGCATCAATACATCTTTGATTTAATGAAAGATGTCAAACCTGGGGGTATTGGTGTATTGAAAGCCATGAGATTAGCTGACACTATTCAGGAAGTGTTGATAAAAAAGAGAGCTGAGGAATAAGCTTGGGTCATTCCATTATAGCAAAGTCAGGAAAATAAGGACCCTGATGAGGGATTTCCAGTCACATAGAGGAAACTGGGAAAATGTGAAGAAAAGATATCAATTATGAAGTCATGAGCAAATGTGAACAAACTACTAGGAGCTTACATATGGTGAGGATTGATTACATGAGATTTAGCCAAGTGAATATCATTGGCAACCTCTGTAAGAATATTCTGGTGGAGTGGTAGGAACAAAGCCTGACTGTTGTGGTTTAAGTAAGAGTGAGGTGAAGTAGAAGTATAAAGTAGGGACCATTTGAAAAGGAATTTTGCTATTAAAAAAAAAACAACAGAAAAAGGAGATATATTCTGGAAGGATATGTGGAATTGAAAGGAAGGTCTTTATTTTTTGAGATGAGAGGAGGGGAACGGGGAGAGGGAGAGAATCTTAAGCAGGCTCCATACCCAATGTGAAGTCCAACA
Source organism: Lynx canadensis (assembly GCF_007474595.2). Classification (NCBI taxonomy): domain Eukaryota; kingdom Metazoa; phylum Chordata; class Mammalia; order Carnivora; family Felidae; genus Lynx; species Lynx canadensis. The sequence goes on along the minus strand of NC_044308.2, from coordinate 27,597,951 downwards.
TGGGGCTCTACCTCACGACTCTGAGATCATGACCTGAGCTGAAATCAAGAGTTGGATGCTTAACTGAGCCACCCAGGCACCCACAAAGGAAGGTCTTTAAAGCTAGGATCCCATGCATATTTATCAGTTGATAGGACAGATGCAGCAGTGAAGGAGACATTCAGGGAAGAGTGAAGGTGAGGTGAGGCAGCGACTAATACCTGAATGGAGTCATTGATATGTGAGGGGGTGGACCAAGAGTACTAGTAGGGGGATTGTGTACCCACAAGATATGGAAGCTTTATCCACAGTAATAAAATGAAAAGGAAAAACTACATAGTTATGGTGAGAATTTTCATGATGAGAACAGTTTTCTCAGGGTGCTTCTGGCTTTAATAATATCTGCTTGTTAATTATTTCTAATTTTAATAAGTCTGGAGGTGGATGGACACAAGACTGGGTCAATCAATGGTGCATATATGATTTCCAGGAGCTCCTTTTATCCTTCCACTCTGTTGTCCCCAGCTGGCTGGCTTTTCTTCCTTAGGCCTGTTGTATCCTTGGTACCAGATGGTTGTGTGGCACTAGGGAAAGGGAAAGGTCTGTGGAGTAGATATTCAATTGTGTGCCTCAGGAGTTCAGGCACATAGTAACTACATGAAGCGGATTCACCTAGCATTCAGGTTTGCCAGGCAAGTACAATGGAGAGAGAGAGGAATAAATGATTAGAAATTATGGACAAGCAATATCATGGACTGCAAAACTGAACTTGGCAAAAAAGAAAAGTGAGGATGTGAGTCAAGACTTCTAGAGGGGTTGAAGATTGTTTGAATAATTACTAGAGGAAGTGAACTGGAAAGATAAGATGCAGTGATCAAAGAGTCAGAGGCTCACAACTGTGATCTTCTGAATGATTTCATGAATGGAACAGATCATGGTGGTGAGTAGCTCAGGAGCAGCAGGAAACAGGATGGTTAAAAGCAAGGCCATGAGGAAGTAGAGGCAGGAACACTGAGTGGGTGACTCCTGTGCTAGGAAAAGCCCTGACAATGGAGCCAGTGATAGCAGTGGTAAAAAGGTCATGAGTGGAGTGGTTTAAATCTTCAATGAACATGAAAAGTGATGGATAGTACCGTGGATTGTTGCAATCAGGAGGGTGGTATAATCCGGTATCAAGTGTTTCAAAGAAGTTCAGTTTTGTCTTGTTTTTAAGTGAAGCAGGAGGAATAATGGTCTAAAAGTGTCAGGGATCTACTTCTTGCCCTAAGATGTATGAATGTGGAAGAATAAAAAGCCACTGTTTTCCACAAGGACTATAGGTTTTTCATTAGAACAGGACTATGATGAGAATATGCCTGTAAGTTCCACAGGGTTCAGGGGTAGGGGTGTGGGAATAGATGAGAAATAGGTACCTAAAGATAAGACTATGGAAAGAAATGAGATTAGGAATATACAAAGCTTTAAATTTACTCATCTTTTTTTTGGGTTGTCATCTGTGCTTTTGGTGCCATAATTAAGAAATCATTGCTAAATTCAATGTCATAAAACTTTCCCTCTATGTATTCTTCTAAGAGTTTTATACTTGTAGGTCTTACATTTAAGTTTGATTCATTTTGAGTCAATTTTTATATATGGTGTAAGGTAAGGGTCCAACTTCATTCTTTTGCATGTGGAAATCCAGTTTCCCCAGCACCGTTTATTGAAAAGATCAACCTTTCACCATCGAATCATCTTAGCACCCTTGTTAGAAATCAATTAACCAGATATGTGAGTGTTTATTTCTGGGTTCTGTGTTTTATTCCATTGATTTACGTGTCTATCCTTGTGGAAATACCACGCTATTTTGTTTACTGTAGTTTTGTAGTAAGTTTTGTTATCAGGAAATATGAGTCCTCCAACTTTGTTCTTTTCAAGATTGTTTTGGTTTGTATATAGGTTTTCATAGGTGTTCATTAGCAGGTTGAGGAGTTCCCTTCTCTTCCTAGTTTGCTCAGAGTTTTTATGAGATGTTAATATTTGTCAAAAGCATTTTCTGCATCTATTGGGATGATCTCATGATGAATTGCACTTAGCTCTGAATGTTAAACCAACCTTGAATTCATGGGATAAATCCCAGTTATGCTGTATTATCCTTTCTAATGTTGCTGGAATCCATTTACAAAAACCTTGGCGAAGAATTATTATACCTAATGTTCATGAAGGATTTTGGTTTTAAGTTTTCTTCCAATGTCTTTTTCTGGTTTTGTTATCAGGGTAATACTGTGGGTATCGAATGAAAATTTTTCCTCCTCTTCAATTTTTTGGGAGAGTTTATGTAGAACTGTTTCTACTTCTTTATTAAATATCTAGTAGAAGCAGAATCTATCAATGAAACAATCGGGGCCTGGAGATTTCTATTTTGGAAGGTTTTTAAACTGTGAATTCAATGTTGAAAATAGGTATAGTCCTGTTCAGGTTATCTATTTTGTTTTGGCAGCGTATAACTTTCTTGGAATTAGTCCATTTCATATAAATTGTCAAATTTGTATGTATAGAATTTTCCTAGTATTTTCTTACTTTCATTTTTGAAGATTTTATTTTTAAGTAATCTCTACACTCAGCATGGGGCTCGAACTTACAACTCCAAGATCAAGAGTCACATGTTCTACTGACTGAGCCAACTAGGTACCCCTACCTCACTATCCTGTTGAAGTCTGTGGGGTCTTTACTGGTATCTTCTCTTGTATTCCTGATATTGGTAACCTGTATGTTTTCTCTCTCTTTCTCTCTCTCTCTCTCTCTTTATTGGCAGTCTTATAGATATTTATCTTTTATCTTTTCAAAGGAACAACTTTTAGTTTCAATTACTTTCTCTGTTGTTTTTCTATTTTCAATTTAATTTATTTCTACTCCTGTATTATTTCCTCCTTCCTCCTGTTTTGGATGTATATTGCTTTTCTTTTCCTAGTTTCTTGAAGTGTAAGTTTAGATCCTTGATTTTAGACCTTTCTTCTTTTCTAAGAAAAGCAGCTAATGTTATAAATTTCACATTCATTACTGTTTTAGCTACATCCCACAAATTGTGACATTATATTTTAATTTTTATTCAATTCAAACAGTTCTATTTCCCTTGAGATTTCTTCTTTGACCTGTGGATTACTTAGAAGTATATTGTTTAATTCCCAAGTGTTTGGAGATCTTCATGTTATCTTTCACCGACTTGTAGTTTAATTTTATTATGGTTAGAGAACATAGTTTGTAGGAATTCAATTATTTAAAAAAAGTTTAAAGATATGTTTTTTGGCCACTGGTTCAGTGGTACTGATTCCCTTCTCCGATTCCCCTGCTCCTTGAATTCTGCCTAGGATTTTAGTTGCTTTCAGTGGGACAGCAGGAGGCTCTTACAGACTCAAGACAGCCTCCCGCGCTGTGTTCTCACCTGTACAGGTGCCCACAGCACACACCCTTGTACCTCGGTGCAACCCAATCTCCGTTAAGTCCTACCCCGCCCACAGGTGGTCCGGAACGCAGTGCTGAGCCGGGGACAGGAGTGTGTGCGTGCAGCGGAAATCCCGCCCCCCGGCGCTTGCGGTTGGCCCTGACCGCAAGGGGTGAACCCCTCGGAGGAAGATGAACAGGGTTGAAGGAAGCAGGAGAGATGGGAGGAAGGGCGAGTGGGCTCCTGTTTTCCATTGGCTGGGCCTGCCTCGTAGACTCTCTGTGATTGGCTGGGCGCGGGGGCGGTAGTCCGTGTCGGCCCGCCCCTCCGGTCGAAAGAGGCATAGGGATCACCAGCGCCGGCGGAGCCAGCGGCTTCTTGGAGGCAGTGTCCGCACGCCGCCGAAGTGTGGCGGCAGGGCCTTAGCGCGTCAGGTCCTCGTCCCCGGGGGTGGCGAGGGCGGCGAGCCGCTGGGGCGGCGCGGGTCGGGACCCAGGGCACGGTCGAGCTAGGGCGCGGCGGGCGTTGGCGCGGCTGCCAGACCTGGGCCTGCGCGGACCGCCCGCGGCGCGCGTCTTGGGCTGTCTTTCCATTTCAAAGTGATTATTCTTTTGGATTTTTCTGCAGACGTGACTTTTGATTAATTTGTTTCACGCACCACTTACTGGTACGGAATAAAGAGGCAGATGCATGCTACTGTCATTTGTCGTTGAAATGTGGGCTTCCTGTCTGTCCTGTGTTTACCTTTTGGATTTAAGGGAAGGGGATGACATTGTGATTTGGTCTCCTGTGACCGTCCATTCTCAATGTCTTGACGACGTAGTACAGAAACCAGGCGAATTCCATGTGTGGCTTTTACCTATATTGGAAGTAGGCTTTTTCGTTCCTCCTCCTCCTTCCTGTCTCTCCATCTTTCTCTTCCTTTCTCTTCCTTTCCTTCCCCTCCCCCAACGGTTCTCTTCTCCCATCTTTCTGTGTTTTTTTTTCCCCCCGCATTAAACCTTGTGGGAGGGTCTTTGTACAATTCTGAAAAGCTTTAGGTGTTCCAACATTTTTATTTTACTTGCAGGACTAACAACTGGGAGGAAGCTGGAGGAAAGATGCCCTCTGATTCTTTCTGTTTGGTTGCCCAGACTCGACTTGACTCCAAATGGTTGAAAACAGATATACAGGTGGGGTTTCCACATGCCTTTTTCTTAGTGTGTTTCTGCCTCCATATTTAATTTTCTGTTTAAAGCTTTATATGGGATAAGTAAGAGGATGCAGATCAGATCTCGCCATGGTAGAGAAGCAGGTTTATTTCCTATAATTTAAAATGTACCTTTATTGTATCAGTTTTTATAGACTGTGGCTACATTTTAATTGAAGTTATGTGTAAGTGCAAGAAACTTGAGATCTGATTATGAAAACATTTTTCCTATTACTATTTTTAAGAGGTCTGTGTTATTAAGTATACCTTGGTGATATTTAGTGATAGTTTTTGCGATGTTCAGATAGGAGGGGAAGTGACATGTAGTAATTTATTATGTCCTGCAGAGACTCACAGGACCCTGTGTTTGTGTTCCTGGAGAGACAAGAGTTCATTTGAGCTGTTTGTTTAGTATTTGTGACTGGTCGTATTAATAGGAAGTGCTCAGGTTTTCACATAAAGAATGTGTGGAAACAAAATGTTGGCCTTAGACTTTCTAATGTTTTGATTTAATAATGTAATTGCAAGCTTGTCCAGACATTGTCAAATAAATAATAGCAGTAATGTTTCTGTAGACTTTTTTTTTTGCCACAAGTTAGTTTTCTTTGTAAATGGTTTGTAAAAACTACTTTTGTTAACTCCATATTAACAGGAAAAAGAACTGTCTGAAATATTTTGTAGTATATATGGGTTTTCTTTCTCTTTCCTGAGGTTAACTGTTTTAACTATTTATCAAGTAATCTACCTTTTTCAGTATGATCTTGCACAGTTTATCAAGAGTCATATATTCTGTAAGCACTTGATCATGGATACTTGAAGTATTATTGCCCTTCCTTTTTTTTTTTTTCTTTTAAAATTTTTATTTAAATTCTAGTTAGTTAACATACAGTGCAGCATAGGTTTCAGGAGTAGAATTCAGTGATTCATCACTTACATACAACATCCAGTGCTCATCATAACAAATGTCTTCCTTAGTACCCATCACCCATCTAGCCCATCCCCCACCGACCTCCCTCCCCTCAGTTCTCTATCTTTAACAGTCTTTAATGGTTTGTTTCTTTTTTTCTCTCTTTATTCCCCCTTCCCATATGTTCATCTGTTTTGTTTTTTAAACTCCACATGAGTGAAATCATATGGTATTTGTTTTTCTCTGACTTATTTTGCTTAACATAATAACACTCTACCTCGATCCACGTCACTGTGCAAGATTTCTTTCTTTATGATGGCTTAGTAATATTCCATTGTGTATTATGTATTTGTGTGTGTGTATGTACACACACACACATATAACATAGATGTATACATACATATGTATATACTACCACATTTTCTTTATCTATTCTGTATTCATCAGTCAGGGACATTAGGGTTGTCTCCATAATGTGACTATTGTTGATAATGCTGCTATAAACAGTGGGGTGCATGTACCCCTTTGAATCTGTTTTTGTATACTTTGGGTAAATACCTATTAGTGCAGATGCTGGATTGTAGGATAGTTCTATTTTTAACATTTTGAGAAATCTCCATGCTATTTTCCAGAGTGGCTGCACCAGTTTGCATTCCCACCAACAGTTATTGCCCTTTCTTAATTTTTTTTTTTCTTAAGTGTTGAGTCTCAAGTCATGATCTCATGGTTTGTGGGATTGAGCCTTGTGTTGGGCTCTGCGCTGGCAGCACAGAGGCTGCCTGGGGTTCTTCTTTCCCTCTCTCTCTGCCCTTTTCCCGCTCACGTATGCACGTGCTCTCTTCTCTCTCAAAAATAAATAAATAAACATTAAAAAAAAAAGTGTTGAGGCCTAGTAGGTATGAGAGCCAGGTGCTTAGAACTATGTTGTGGATTTTGGGATTGTTATTAATGGTATAATGTTAGATTAAAGCACAAAGAATTGGGTTATGAATTGGCATAGTAGTGACTCTTTTGGTTTGTTACTGTTTCAACGTTGCCTTTTATTTGGCAATTACTGTTCATTTTCTTTCGTTATTTTTTTAAAAAGTGGGGTTGTGGGAGGTAAGATGAGTAATTTCTTATTTCTGAAATCTTGAGATTCAGGGAAACTGATTTTAAGGCTTGTTTTTTGAATTAGTGTTTTTGTATTTTGCAAAACTTGTTGAAGTAAAGAACTTTATCTCATGAAGTTTTTCTTTTCTTTTTAATCACTATTGAATAACTGCTTAATGTGAGTTTTAACATCTTGATCTAAAACCAGTTTAATGCTGAGTTTAGTGCCTATGATGATTCAGGCAAATATGCTTAAAAAGAAACACTGCTTATGCTTTAGAGTGCTTACTATTTTCCTTTTGATTTAATGTAACATACGGTGTTTGGCCCTTCATAGACATTTCAAATATTAGTCAAAGCCATCCAAACTTATCCCAGGAGTAAGTGAAGAGATCTATGTTTTGGAGAGTGCACCAGAGGGAAAATGTGTTTTAGGTATTGAAGCCACTTAATATCATGAAAAAGGTGATCATGGACCTTGGTTATATATAGTTTCTCAAGCATAGCTTATTATATGTGAGGAATAAATGTCGTTTTACCCTAAGAAATGACTTAGACATAGTTTCACTCTTTGGAATCCTTCCCGCAGACACACATTGCAGATGCAAGCCTTGTACCGATAGGTTTTACCCTCTCTACCAACTGGAGTGGGAAGTGCCCCATTTCTTAGGTAGAGCTTTTGTATTGGGAACAAAATTGATAACTGGTTAATTAATATTATGTGGGGTAGAAACATGTTTCTTAACCATAGGATTTAGCAAATCTATTTTCTACAGCTATTTTTGTTTGAAATGTCCTTGAGGTTTTTAGCAACTTTAGAAAAGAAAAATTTTTAAAGGCTATGAAAACTTTTAATATGTGTATATTATGAAAAGCATGGACACTGATCCTAGACTTTCTTGTTAAATGTGTCAGGCCTAGGATGTTGCAACGAGCTGCCGCTAATGGAGTGACAATTGTATGGCAGGCGTATATCTGGCTTTTACATATATAATGCTTTTTGCGTTTTCTTTAAAATTTTTTTTTAATGTTTATTTATTTTTGAGAGAGAGACACACACAGAGTGTGACCAGGGGAGGGGCAGAGAGAGGGGGAGACACAGAATGTGAAGCAGGCTCCAGGCTCTGAGCTGTCAGCACAGAGCCGGACATAGGCCCGAACTCACTAACCATGAGATCATGACCTGAGCCGAAGTCGGACGCTTAACTGACTGAGCCACCAGGCACTCCTGCTTTTTATGTTTTTGATACTCTTCTTTTTTTTTCTTTTAGAATTAAAAAAAAATTTTTTTTTAACATTTTATTTATTTTTGAGAGACAGAGCCCAAGTAGGGGAGGGGCAGAGAGAGAGACACACACAAAATCTGAAGCAGGCTCCAGGCTCTAAGCTGTCAGTACAGAGCCTGATGCAGAGCTTGAACCCACAAACCACGAGATCATGACCTGAGCTGAAGTTGGATGCTTAACCAACTGAGCTAGCCAGGTGCCCCTTCAATACTCTTTTCTGATTGTTGTGTGGAGTACTTTGAATCGGCAGTTCTTCACAACTCTCTTGAAGAGTCAATAAAATACAGAGCTAAGAGATGTTATCTACATAATCACTACTGTTACCATTTTTTATATTTAAAGTAAAAGTCCTGTTTGATGTGATTGGTAGTTTCTCAGTGAACTGAAAAGTCAATTAAGCAAAGGAACTATAAAAAATAGTTTTTTTTAAAGGTATATGATACCTTAAAACCTTTTTATTCTTTTTTTTTTTTTTTCCTAAATTTGATTCAAGAGATAGCAAAAGGGGGAGGGGTAGAGAAAGCAAGAGGGAGAGAGAGAATCTCAAGCAGGCTCTACACTGTCAGTGCAGAGCCCTATGCAGGGCTCCATCCTATGAACCCGGAGATGATGACCTGAGCTGATATCAAGAGTTGGATGCCTAACTGACTGAGACACCCAGGTGCTCCAAGAGCTTTTTATTCTTAAATCATATATGCACATTTATTTGCTAGTCTTGATGTAAGGCTAAGGGTATGTCTTTGAGCATGGTCCAAGAATGGTATTATCCTTTTCTTGCATAATCTGTACTCAGATTAATCTCCTTACAGTTTCTATTTTTGGGTTCTTTGAAGTAGAGCATGAAATTAGATATGTATGATGCAATTTTTTTTTAACTTTTTATTTTGAAGTAATTATAGACTCATAGGAAGTTGCAAAGAAAGTGGAGACGTCACTGTATACTCTTCACCCAGACTCCCCCAGTGGTTACATCTTATATAACTATAGTACAGTATCAAAACCAGGAAACTGACATTGGTACAATGTGTATATAGTTCTCTGCCAATCATGTAATTATACCACAAAGATCTGCCTCTTGCTCCTGTATAGTCACACCCTCCTTACCCCACCATCTCTGACCCCTGGCAATCACTAGTCCATTTTCCATCTTTTTAATTTTGTCATTTTGAGAATGTCATATGGTAATGTGACCTTTTGAGATTGGTTTTGTTCATGGTGTAATGCCCTTGAGGTCCATCAAAGTTGTTGAGTATATTAATAACTAAACTCGAATCATTTGTCTCTTCTAATCATCAATTTAAAATGAGTAAAGATAAGTTAAATATTAAATAAACATAAAATTATTACATGTATATACTGTCACTTTATGCTTGGAAATATCAGTACCTTAAAGAACATAAAAGTGATCATCTTGGTAAATTCTATTCTCAGGTTTTCCAGTTGACAGATGAGATGTAGAAATAAAAGAATTTTGTAAATACAGGTAACTTAATATTCCTAATGGTATCTTTTGATTAATTTCTTGTCTATAGGATAGGTAGCATACCTCACTTTTTTTTATTGATGAATTTGGTTATTTGTCTTTTTCTCTGTATTTTGGATTAATTTTATCAGAGCTTTATACATATTGTTAGTCTTTTTTTAAAAAAAATAACTGTTCTTAGAAAAGACTAATAATGTTTATAAGGAGAATATAATAAGGTTACCATCACACATTGACCACAAGACTTTTTTGCAGAAGAAGATTGAGTAACACATTTATGGCACCCTCTAAGAAAAGAAAATGTGAGCCAAGGATGTTATGTTCTAGTAAAACTGACTTTTCAGGTAAAAAAGGCACAACTTTATCAATGAACGAATATTGTTCCCATGAGCTCTTCCTGAGGAAGCTAGTAGAGAAGGATCTTTAGATGACTTAATGACTATAGACGGGCATGAAGACTCTTGGTTATGTGTGGAGCCTGGAATAAATGGGTTTTAAAAGGGAGAGAGCATATTATGTAATTGCTGTAAGCTTAGACATGGTACATTATAGTATAACTGTTCTGCCAGTATCTAATCTATTAATGATACGCATCGAAAATTTCACTTTAGGTGTTGTATTTCATCTGGGGTTCCATTCAGGTCCTTTTTATATCTTCCATTTCACTTGTCATCAGGTTCATATTTTCATATTTGTGAGCCTATGGACATATCTATATAATAATGCTTTTAACGTTCTTGTCTGCTAATTCTATTATCTCTATCACATCTAGCTTTATTTCTATTGATTGCTTCTGTTGTTTCCATTGATTGATTGCTTTGATTATGGAGCATTTTGTATGCCAGGACATTATAAGTATTATGTTATTCTGTGCTGGCTTTTGTTTTATTTATTTTTTTTTATTGAATGCTGGACATTATAAATATTGTATTATTCTGTGCTGGATTTTTTTTTTTTTTTTTTTTAAGAGCATTAGTTTGTCTGGCATGCATGTAGGTTAGTTGGGATCAACTTAACTTTTTTAAAGCTTGATTCTCAGGTTTGTTCAGGCTGATGTAGCACAGCCTCTAGTCATGTGCTAATTTATCTGCCTTACTAAGGCAATACCCTCCTTAGGACTCTTCCTAATGCTCGGTGTGTTGGGTGTTTTTTTCATTCTGTTTGGTAGAAACATAGGCTTTTCTCAGACTGGAAATCATGGGAATTCTGCCCACTTCTTTCTAGAGCTTCTTTCCCTAGCCTTGATAATTTTTTCAACTATCGGTATTCAGCCCAAGACTAAAAGTGTCCCCTCTGCCCATCTCTAGGGATCATTCTCTGCAGCTCCCCCTTCACCTGTATTCTTGTCATTTTAACCTACTTATAGCTGAACTGTCTCCTCAATTCAGCAAGACCTCTGGGCTCTATTTGGATTCCCCTTTCCCGTGCTGCATCCTGGAAGCTGCTTCTAGGCAGTAAGCTTGGGCACTTGTAGGGCTTCATTTGTTGCCCTTCTCAGGGGTCATAGCCCTGGGCTGTTGTTGTCCAGTGTTTGAAAACAGCTGTTTGATGTATTTTGTCTGCTTTTGTAGTTGATTACAGCAGAGAGGTAATTCCTAAACAAGTTAATCCTTCAGCGGCAGAAGCAGCATAGGCCTTCCTAATCTGCTTTTAATCTCATTCAGAGTTCTTAATTATCGATAATGTATTTTTTTGATTCTAGAATTTCCATGTTTTTGTTTAAATGGATTTTATTGAGTGCAGTTATATTTAGTAAGGTACATCTATTTTAAATGTTTAGTTTCAAGTGTTTTGGCATTTTTTTTCCTTCCTTTATAGTTTCTTTGCGTCTTCCCTTCCCTCTGGGCTGGCACCCCAGCATACCCATGGGCTGCCCTTCCCCTGCAGTCTTGGATATAATGTCACCAATAGCATGTGGGTTATGGCTTCCCAACTGCCTACCATGGAGCCAGTGACACAGCCTACAAGGTGGTGGGAGAGCAGGATCTAGCTCCCCATGGACTGAACATTCATCTCTTGACAAGGAGAGATAAAGGAACTAGTATTTTAATTTATTTCTTTTTTCTTCCCTCCTTGGATTGTTGATGGTTTCTTTTTGCAAACCTAGTAGAAGAGCCCCACATGCCTAGTGAATGTGCCTAGTCAACAACCTGCTGTATCTGCTATTCACTGTGGAGTAGGGCCTTTTTCTGTAAAGGGCTAGATGGTAAATATTTCTGTGAGCCGTGTGTTCTTTGTAACAACTACTTACCTCTGCCATTGTCATGCCACACATAATATATAACAAGTATGTCTGGGTTCCATTAAAGCTTTATTGATACTGAAGTTTGTCATAATTTTCATGTGTCACAAAATATTTTCCTTGACTATTTTTCAGCCATTGAAAAATTTAAGAACCATTTTTGGTTTGTGGGCCATATGAAATCAGGTAGTGGGCCAGATTTGGCCTGTGGGTTAGACCTTAGTTTGCTTACCCCTGTGGTAACGTGCTGTGTCTTATGCTTCATGTATTCCCTTGTCCCCCTTTCCCCTGCCTCTCACTGCCCTGGGCTGACATTTGCCAAGTAAAGTGTCAGGACTTTATTGCCCAGGCTCTCCTTTTTAGGACAGTCTGTGTCTATATTTCTATTTTTTGCATCTGCTCTTGATCTGTTTCTATTGTCTTCTATACATTTTTTTCCCATTTTTCTGTCACATTATCTTGCCTTATCCATTATTATTTTTGTTTGAGTTCCAGATAACTGTGTATGAAAAACTATTGTGATGATTTGAGGCTCTGGCTCTGGGTGACAGTTTCCTCCTCTGGAGGGGAATCTATCAGTCCAGTTGCACTAGCAGTCCCAGGTCACTGCAGAGAAGTTGAGAACTGAGAGGAATCAAAACTGGGCTTCTTCCCTAGGAATGCCATCTGCTCCCACTTCACCCCTACTTCTCGTGTGTGTGGGCCTTCGAGGTTTTGCTCAGAGCAAGGTTTATTTACTAGGCCTTTACCCCATGAGGACCCTGGCTGCAGCCTGTCCCCCAGCAGCTCTGCTCAGCTATTGGCTTAGTGCTGCTCATAGAATTGGCAAGTGCCTTTTGGGGAAGCAGACTTAGGTTCTTTGGGCTGTACTTCTCTCTTGGGTCTCAGGCCTCCTATTCCTGGCTGCCTGATGTCTTAAAACAGATGTACTTTATGTTTCTATCTGACCTTCCTTGGCTTACTTTTTAAGTGCATTCTCTCTCTGTCTCTCTCTCTCTCTGTCTCTCTCTCTCTTTTTTTTTTTTCTTGGTATTTCTAAGCTCTAAACACCAATGTTATTCAACTGGGACTGCATCCAAAGACATTGACGCAGTCACCTTGTGGGTAATCCCAGTGTGCAGTTGGGGTTGAGGATGTTGGTTACTCTCTCTCCTTGGACGTTGGCATTTCCTCCAGGTCCTGATCCTATATCACACTTGCTGATGACTCTCAAATTTGGATCTCTAGTCCTGAACACTCTGTTAACATCTGGATTTGTATTTGCAGTGTGTATGTATGTATGTGTGTGTGTGTCTGTGTGTCTGTGTGTCTGTGAGTGTGCATATAAGTATATGCATGTGTGCATGGAGAGAGGATCTCGGTGTTCATGTTCATAGTTAGTGCAAATCTCAGTGGTTAACACTGAGTTAGTTCTCTCTCGTTCTGATTCTATCCCTACCTTTTTTTCCATTTGTCTCATCTGTCTCATTTGATCTGAAATGTCTTAAGTACTTTACTTTCCTTGTCTTGGCTTAGGCTGTCATCCTTTTTTGGGGTGACTCTTGGCAAAAGGCTCCAAAGTTATTTTCTTTGTTTCTAGTTTCTTCTTCTGTCTCTATCCATTGCACTGATAGTGAGTTACGCCTTAAATGATGATCATTTATTCCCTGGACCACCTAAAGATGCCGTGTAACTGCTGGAGGCACACATGAGGCTGGTTAATCTGGCTCCTGTTTGCGTCCCAGGCTTATGTGGCTGTGTGGAAGCTGGACTGAACCCCGGCAGTGTTAGCTGCCCTCCTCTTACCTAAACGAGTAGATGGGCCAGGCTTTTCCCTTCCCTTATTAAAACAACAGGGGCGCTGAATGTTTGTGGCTCACTCTTTAGGAAGGAGTTTCCTTTTCTCCTTGCCAGTTGATACTTTTATCTTTTTTTCTTCTTTTAATTTTTGTAAATGTTTATTTATTTTTTTTGAGAGAGATACAGTGTGAGCAGGGGAGGAGCAGAGAGAGAGGGAGACACAGAATGTGAAGCAGCTCCAGGCTCTGGACTGTCAGCACAGAGCCTGATTCAGGGCTCGAACTCACCGCGAGATCATGACCTGAGTTGAAGTTGGAAGCTTAACCGACTAAGCCATCCAGGCGTCCCAAGAGTCATATATTTTCATTCTAAGTGTGTTTATGGCAGTTATCTTGTTAGTGAGGTGAACAAATAAAATATGAGGGCTGAAAGAAAGCTGTTGCTTCTATGAAAACTAAGTTGGATGCTGAATTGGTTTTCTCTTGCTGTATAACAAGTCACTGGCCACAAATTTAGCACCTTAAAACAACTCATGTTTATTCTCTCTCTGAGTTTCTGTGGGTTAGGAGTCTGGCCACAGCTTAGCTGGGCCCTCTGCTTTGGGTCTAATAGGCTGCATGAAATCAGGGTGTGGGCCATGGTGTGCTCTCATTGGTGTCCTCTTTGTCAGAATTTAGTTCGTTGCAGTTGGGGGACTGAGTCATGGGCTCCTAGATGCTGCCCGTCTGCATGGCAGCTCATGGCAGTTTGCCTCTTCATGGCTGTAGAGAATGTCTCTTCTGGATGGCCCCACACTCTTCAGGGCTTACACCTGATCAAGTAGGGCCTCTAGGGTAATCTTCTTTTTTATTAACTAGAAATCAACAGTTGTGGGACTTTATTTATTTTTTTTCAACGTTTTTTATTTATTTTGGGACAGAGAGAGACAGAGCATGAACGGGGGAGGGGCAGAGAGAGAGAGGGAGACACAGAATCTGAAACAGGCTCCAGGCTCTGAGCCATCAGCCCAGAGCCTGACGCGGGGCTCAAACTCACGGACCGCGAGATCGTGACCTGGCTGAAGTCGGACGCTTAACCGACTGCGCCACCCAGGCGCCCCTGTGGGACTTTAATTATATGTGAGAAGTTCCTTCATGTTTGCCATAGATGGAAACAAAACCTGGTCACAGGTGTGATGTCCCATCTTATTCATGGGTACCCACCCAAACTCAGAGGGGATCACACAGGGTATGTATGTACTAGGGGAAGAGGATCTTGAGGGCTTAGACTTTTGCTTACCACACATGCTTTGGGTAAAAGTGAGATGCTGAAAATATTATTTGTACAGGTTAGGTAAAAGAGAACTCTAAAGGATTGGGGAAAAGGTCTTGAAAATCTGGAAGAATTCTAATCTGAGATTGCTCACAAAGTGCCCTTTAATTCTTGCTCCATTTAAAGAGTTGGAGACTGGAAATAGTGGATGCTTCATGAGGGTGGTGCATGCTGGAATGATGACAAGGAATGAGTTAGTGGACTTGTAAAAAAAAAAAAAAAAAGGCCCTGGCTTTTCTTTAAAAGATGGCCAAACAGGGACGCCTGGGTGGCTCAGTCAGTTAAGCATCTGACTTCGGCTCAGGTCCTGATCTCACAGCTTGTGAATTGGAGCCCTGCATCAGTCTCTGTGCTGACAGCTTGGAGCTTGGGGCCTGCCTCAGAGTCTGTGTCTCCCTCTCTCTCTCTCTCTGCCCTGACCCTGCTCACACTGTCTCTCTCTCTCAAAAAATAAATAAACATTAAAAATAATAATAATAAAAAACGATGGCCAAACAGATGTGTCTGTTTTAGTGTAAAGTGTCTTATGTGTATGATATGAGGGCTTCTGTTTTCAATGGGTGCCTTCTCTGGGTGTCCACCCTTGTCCCTCATTGGCTGCTTGCTCTGGGAAGCCTTTTCTGACTCCTAAGTACTGACAAGTGAGAGTTATTTTTGTTTTTTTTTTCTTTGAATATTACCATGGACTCATGTGTTTTTATTTACTTTTGCAGTCCACTGCAGTTATGTATTTTGATGCTCAAAATTGTTTTAAATTTGGTCAGTGGATTCCCCATAAGTCCTTAACCAGCTTTTTTGGTGCAAACACAAAATATTCCAGGCTCATCTTGTTGCCCTGACCCTTGAATTTTTCCTAAGAGCCCAGATTTTGTTCAGTGGGAAGTGAGATTTAAAAACTGATACGTGGGTGCTGGGAGTACTTATTGTTCTCAGAGTATCATTGATTCTAGGTCCTTTCCAAAACGAAGCACATATATTCAAATATAAATTCATATTGAGATTTCCAGTTCAGTTTGTTCTTAAAAATGTCCTTGATTTTATTTCTTTTATACTTAAAACATTCATATCTAGTAACACTAACATAACTGCTGTAAACACGTTTTATTATGTTAACACTGCTGTATCATACAATATATATGAGGTAGTTTTAAGATTTTAATTAAAGTCAATATTATGATTATTGATAAGACCAGTGAGTAAAGTTTAAGATATTTTTTCCCTTAGAGTATATTTGACTAATGATGTATAATTGAAAAGGCCCCTGAGATGCTTTTCTTTGTGATAAACGTAGGTTAATTTGCTTGTTACCAGTTGTAGATTTTGCCTTTTTATGTTGAATTTTAATTTTTGAAGATCAAAATCATTGCTCTGTTTTAGAAGTAAAAATATATAAAGTTTATTCAAAATCTTTCATTCGTCTCTACTGCCCATGTTCCTCTCCTTGTCTCCCTGTAGATAATTATTATTATTTGTTTCTGGTTTATCTTTCCAGAGTGCGTATGTATGTGTCTTTTTTCTTGTCTTATGCAAAAGTTAGCATGGTATGTATACTGTTATGCACTGTGCCTTTTTCACTTAACTATATTTTTTGGGATGATTTTTATTAAATGTTGATGATTGAATAAAAAAGAGGAAATGAAAATTTTTAAAAAATCATCTAATTCTTTAAGAATTGCATTGTGAGTATGATCATTCTGTAAGTTTATTATTTATCGTTACCAGCTTGCTTTCACACGAGATGGGCTCTGTGGCCTGTGGAATGAAATGGTTAAAGATGGAGAAATTGTATATACTGGGACAGAATTAAACCAGAATGGAGAGCTTCCTTCTAGAAAAGGTAAGGACCTTTCACTAGTAGTTTTCATTTTGTAAAGACCTTTATAAATTGTAGTTTATAGAAATTTTGGAATGTGCAATGGGAATATGAGTATCTGAACATAACTCTGAAATTTTGTTTTCTCTTTGGTGATTGTTGTCTAAATTACAGTTAATTATGAGCTACCTGGATTTCATTGTTCTTTGTAAATGAAGGTCTTTTCATTGCAAAGCTACCTTGCTCTGCTGTCCTTCCCCAGTTAATATTTCTTCTTTTAAGTTTTACAATATATCTTGCCTTGTCAAACTATAAATAGTAATTATTATAAGAGTGAGGAGATACAATTACTCCTGAAATTTTTCCTATCTGACTCTTCTATGGGAATATATAAAATACTTTTTGTTAAGCCTTTGGCCTGTGGACTGGACTTGGCCCCTTATTTCATTGTATCTTGTATTTTTTGCAGAGAAATACCAGCAAACACTCTTGTTTAGGCCTGTTGTTATGAAAAGTCAACAAGTCTCCGTCATTTAGTTGTTCTCGACCTTGGCTATGGCTTGGAAACTTTTGAGTCTTTAAAAAGAAATGGATGCCTGTACCCACCCCAGACCTGTAGAATCTCAAAAACCCACTTGAGATCTACTGCTGAAGTTGCTGAAGTTTTTTAGTCCCACTATTTGAAAGCCATCAAGGTGGATAAAAATATTACTTTGGAAAGTAGTTCTTACCCTCTTTGTAGAATGAATTGAGATAGTGTCCATTTGAAAATACACTGGAAAACATTGGTATATTTTTTTGGTTACAACAGCTAGAATTTTCTTTTTTTCCTGGCATTTCATTGTGAAAATTTCCATACACCCAGAACAACTGACATATCTACATAGTGAGCAGTTGCAAACCCCACAGATCCTACCGCAAGTGTTTCTCTTCACTTGTTTATCTCAGGGGTCTGTGGATCTCCATTCTTCTGTCCATTGGTGCATCTTACCTGGCTCCCTTACTTCATGCATATCATTTACTTGATTGAGTTCAGTTTAGCTTTTTCTTTCAGTAAAATATATGCATAATGAAATGCGTATGTTTTATTATTCCACAAGTTTTGACAAATGTAACTTGTGTAACCTAACATTACTCTCTCAACATTACTTCCCACTTAGAAAATTCCCTTGTGCCCCTTCCTGGCCCCTCCCAGACCCCACTTTCTAGATGCAGACATGGGTCTGATCTTTCTTTCTGTTGATTAGTTTTGCCTGTTCTAGAACTTCATGTAAATGGAATGATGTAGTAGTTTGTTCTTTTGTGTCTGGCCTCTTTCACTCTGTAATTTATTAATAGTTTCCGTGGTTCATTACGTTTAAAAAAAAGTTTCCCATCTCTTCTTCCCACCCCTCCAGTATTTGTTAATGAATTAAACAATATTTCCCCCCATTTTTTTTTTTTTTATGAAACACTCATTCTAAAAGATGCTCTGAGAAAAACTATTTACTTGGAAAAATTCAAAGTATATTTCTGATTATATTTGATGAATATGTTTTCTTCTTTTGAAAGTCATATAGTTAGAAAGCAAAGCATAATTTTTTTTTAATGTAGGTCCCAATTGAATAGTTTTTTGGGGGATCATTTTTTTGGTATTCAGTAAAAGTTTCTATTTTAGGTGTGGCCTGATGTGTGCTTTTTATTGTTAGAAAATACTTTTTTCACGGATAGGTTTATATCTATACCAAATTCCATTTAGAAGACTATGTATGGGGCACCTGGGTGGCTCAGTCAGTTGAGCATCTGACTTCGGCTCAGGTCATGATCTTGCGGTCTGTGGGTTCGAGCCCTGCATCGGGCTCTGTGCTGGCAGCTCAGAGCCTGGAGCCTGCTTTCGATTCTGTGTCTTCCTCTCTCTCTACCCCTCCCCTGCTCATGCTCTGTCTCTTTCTCTGTCAAAAATAAATAAACATTAAAAAAAATTGAAAAAAAAAATAAAAGACAATGTATGTTGATGGTATTGTAGCTGATTATGAGGAAAATACAGATTAGAGTAGAAGTTCTTTAGATACACAGTATTCCTTGTTGTATTTTCAAAGATTACTTTCTTTGGGAAAGGATCAGTTTCTTTCTTCCACAAACAGCCATGCTAGGATAGGTTTTTATTGTTGTCAAGTTTGATTCTTTCATGGCTTATTTCTGGGAAATAGTGGCTTCTAATAATTTCTATTTCCCCTGGAATAAACTTTATTACTTTCTTTTGCAATCAGATGTAGAACTTGCTAGTCCTACTGTTGAGGAAAGAAAGCTGCCTCCCATATAGTACAATTTTTTGTTAATTTTTGGGGATATTCCCCCACAAAAGACAGGCTGGATTATGGTCTCATACTTTTTCAAGTGAATGTTTCTAATTAACACCCTATGTGGGGTTGTTTGTATTTATTATTTTGAGGGAAAGCAGAGGAGGGAATAGGATATTAAAACAAGAAAGTTAAGAGGCTACTAAAAGATATGCTAAGCTTATTTTTTTTTTTTTTAATTTTTTTTTTCAACGTTTATTTATTTTTGGGACAGAGAGAGACAGAGCATGAACGGGGGAGGGGCAGAGAGAGAGGGAGACACAGAATCGGAAACAGGCTCCAGGCTCTGAGCCATCAGCCCAGAGCCCGACGCGGGGCTCGAACTCACGGACCGCGAGATCGTGACCTGGCTGAAGTCGGACGCTTAACCGACTGCGCCACCCAGGCGCCCCTACTAAGCTTATTTTTTATATTTGGTTAGGGCTGGCCTTGTATGAAGATTTAAGCATGAGCTCTTTAATTTATTGTAAACCTTTTTAGTCTATGCAGGTAGTAGAAATATTAACCAGTACTTTGCTTAGCTGCTATATTTTTTCTTGAAAGTATTTTCTCATTATTTCCTTTTATCTTCAACTTTACCAACAAACGGAAGCCACAGTTTGCACAAATAACAGGGGAAGAGCTGGAAATTGAAGCGAGGCCTCTTGAGAAAGTTTCGCTATTTCTTTTATACTACAGATATTATTTATTGACACCAGGATCAACTTCTTGTAGTTCCATGGAGCTGATGAGTTCATGTTGTGTATAAGTGTGATAATTGTTTTGAGTGTGTGTATGTGGGTGTCTAGTCAGTACTCTTTATGTGTTTTTAAGAGCTCAGAGATTATTTACTTGAACATGAATGTTTCCATTATATCCTATGCTGATTGGCAGCTTTCCTCCTGTTTTATAACTTTTCTTTGGAGTTGTAAAACATTACATGTGGGCTTTCTCCCACAATAATTCATGATTATTTGGGCAAAAAAAGGGTGTGAGCAGTTCAGGGGTAGTGTTGGCTGAAGTTTGAGCAACAGTTATGGACACCTGGTCTGGGTTTGAGGGATGGTGGTGTGTGAGGTTATGTAGGAGAAGTGGGCACTGGCCTCCAGGTGGAGGACTGTGGAAAGCAGGACTGGCAGTGGATGTGCAGGGGCGACAGGGAGCAGTGAGCAGGAAGCAGCAGAAGTGTGTTGTGCCAGACTGTAGTGAAATGTACTCTTTTAGGTGCCCTGCTGCATCTAAATACTGGGAAGTATGCTTGTTGATGCAGTGGACACATTCCCTGGGTGACATGTTTATACTTTGAAGTTTGAAAGCCACTGCACAGAGGGCCATGAATATTAGGAAAATTAAAGAAGACTCTGTCCTCCTGCGGTGGGAACTCAAAGAATTAAATCCTGATTCCCTAGCCCAAGGAGTCTCAACCTCTGTTGCTCATTAGAATAACCTGGAGGGCTTGGTTAGACACCCATGGCTGGCCCTTCCTCCAGAGTCTCGAATTTCTTAGAGTTGGGATGGGGCCTGGGAATTTGCATTGCTAACATGTTTCCAAAGTCCCAAGGATGATGCTTGCTTTTCAAAGAGTATGTCATGTTTGCTTTTAAGGCACAGTCTATTGCTTTGGGAGTTAGAGACGCAGAGGAAAGGAAAAGAACCTCCTCACCTGCTGCTTAGGAAATAAGAATATTAAAGAAAACCAACCATATTCCAAAGCAAATGACCACAATTAGATTTCCCTCATAAACTTATTCTGTTCTCCATAATTAGTTCTTGTTGCTTTGGATCTCGAGTCCTTTATGGAAAGCGTAACCCACCTCTGGGAGTCTGCCTGGTGTCTACTGGCAGGGGTGATGTCAGCTTCTGCTGGAGTCTGTTCCCTACAGGATTAGTAGTTCCACTGAGGCTCTGTGTTCTTGTTTATTGAAGAACCATTTCTGGCCTTCACCTTTGGAAGGAAGCAGATAAGACATAAAGCTCTGGTTAATTGATTATACTTAGCAACAGTATCAGAATGGACAGGAGTAAAATTCTTGGCGTGATGGGCTTCGTGGCTGTGTGTGAGGATTTGTTTGTTGTCCACCCTGGGGGTTAGAACATAGCAAGGGCAGCGAGGCATGGATGCATCTCTAGGGTCTCTCACTGTCCTGGGAACTACAGAGTGTTTGTTCATATAACATGCTACTTGTATGAAATTAGGCACCTTAATTTTCTCTTTTTGATTTGCTAGCTCTTCCCATATTGTGGGCCTAGAGCACAGGGAAACTCTAATGATAGTAGTGAGCTAATAAAGAAATAAGGAACATCCTAACTCTACTTAATTTTATGTTCGGCCTTCCTTTTGCTTGTGAGCATTTCATCATGAATTCTGTGATGTGGGAGCCCATGTTTGTTATTCTGGTCATCTGAAAAGTGCCAAAGACCATTGGGATGTAAAAACACCTTGACAATTTTTAGTTCAGAATTTTGAGTCTGATCCTGCGAAGATGGTATCAAACAGTTTCCACAGGAATCTGACCTGGGCTCTAGAGGGGAATGTCTATGCTCTGACTTTTCCCAGCTGGCATGGAGAAGTGGTTACAGAGAGGAAACCCAGTCTAGTAGTAAAGGGCTCACACTTTTGTTTTTTGATCAACTTGGTAAATTCTGACACATTTTTACAGATTTTGTAAACCAAGGCAGATAATATGTGAATTTGAATTCTATGTGGAAAAGTGCTACTTATTTAGTAGTAGAGATTTTTTTCTTTGGGACAACCAATACAAAACAAAGGGGTAGCAGAAAGCAAACATAGGAAGAAAACGTAATAGGGTGGTTCAAGAAGCTTCCAGGGAAGGTCTCTGAGATCAGGTGCCAAGGCCTTATGCCTTGTTCACATCCCCTCACCCTGCTATGCCTTCACATTTACATTCCTCACCCTGCCTGTAACAACTCTATAATGGCTATGACCCGTGGGGACAAGCTCTGTTTTTTCACCATGGTATGTACTCCCACCACCAAGCAGAGTGCTAGCACACAGGAGGGATCCCATAAATAAGTAATCTGTGTTGTGAATTAGTGAGTACTTTCAGCTTCAGGCCGAAGAGGGGTGTACAAATTCCCCTAAGAAGGATGGGACACAGAAGATAAGTGACCTTTTATGTATCATTCAAGTGAATGCTTTGAGCTTTTTTACTCTGCTATCCATCCTTCTGAGTATTCTTCCTTAATTTCTCCATCTTTTAAAATCCAGTTATTGGTTTGATCATTTTTTTTAGTGGAGAATGAAATTTTCCTGTTAAATGAACATAGGTATCTTTTTATTTATTCTGAACTCTTTAAATTGTAAGGGTGCCATGTTACATGTATTACATTACTAATAATGAGCTAGACATAAGAGATAGTTGCACTGTATCTTTATAATGCAAAAGAATATTGGGGCACCTGGGTGGCTCAGTCAGTTGAGTGTCCGGCTTCGGCTTGGGTCATGATCTCATGGTTTGTGCGTTCGAGCCCCTTGTCGGGCTCTGTGCTGACAGCTCAGAGCCTGGAGCCTGTTTCAGATTCTGTGTCTCCCTCTCTCTCTGCTCCTCCCCCGCTCGTGCTCTTGTCTCTCTCTCTCTCAAAAATAAATAAACATTAAAATTTTTTTTTAATAATGCAAAAGAATATCAAGGGAAATTTGAATGACAACTTCTGTGTTTGTGTTTTATTTATTTATTTATTTATTTATTTATTTATTTATTTTTAATTTACATCCAAGTTAGTTAGCATACAGTGCTGTAATGATTTCAGGAGTAGATTCCAATGATTCATCCCCTGTGTATAACATCCAATGCTCATCCCAACAAGTGTCTTCCTTAATGCCCCTTGCCCATTTAGCCCATTCCCCCCACCCAGAGCCCCTCCATGTGTTTATGTTCTATTAGAAAGTTGTCACGTCTAATCTCTCTTAAAACTGTACTTCTTTGTAAGAAGAAAAAAATTTCAGTGTCATACAAATACATAATACAGTATCTTTTTTTAACTAGTATTTGATTAGTTGGGACCCTTAGTGTGATGGTTAAATTATGTATCAACCTTGCTGGGCCATGTTGCCCAGATGTTTGGTCAAATACTATTCTGGATATTTCTGTGAAGGTGTTTTTTGGATGAGATTCACATGTAAATTGATGGACTTTGAGTAAAGCAGATTACCCTATAATGTGGGTGGGCTTTATCCCAAGCAGTTGAAGAGCATGAATAGAAAAAAGACTGACCTTCAGCAAGAATGAATTCTGCCTCCACATTTCCTTTGGATACAAACTAACATAACTGGTTCCTGTGTCTCCAGTCTGCCAGCCTGCCCTGCAGATTTGGGGCTTGCACTTCTGTAATTGTATGAGCCAGTTCCTTAAAATAAATAGCTTCTGCCTCCCTCTTTCCCTTTCTCTCCCTCTCCTATACATTCTTTTGGTTCTCTTTCTGTGGAGAACCCTCACTAATGTGCTTAGTTACCCATCGTTTTCTCCTACAGTCAATCAGTCTGTCTGTCTATCTATCTATCTATCTATCTATCTATAGTTTATTTTTTGAGAGAGAGAGAACGGGAGAGGGGCAGAGACAGACGGAGACAGAATCCCAAGCAGGCACCAGTCTGTCAGCGCAGAGACTGTTGTGGGGCTTGATCTCATGAACCATGAGATCTCATTACCTGTGTGGAAATCGAGAGTCGGATGCTTAACTGACTGAGCCACCCAGGCGCCCCTCCTGCAATCTATTTTTCAGAAGCAATTGATAGTGAACAAGATTTCTTAAAGTTAGTGATTAAGGTAAAAACAAAACCCAAGTGAACCTTCTCGGATGGTGAAATGCTGATTTTCCTGATGGTGGCCCAAGACTGTTACAGGTATACCCCTCCTGCTGTGTCCCCCACAGAAGTGCTTTCTGACTCTAGGCTGCTGCTGCCCCTGGGTGCCAAGCCTTCACACCTTGGCACTCATCCTTCTGTAGGTCCTGGATATAGCAACTTGAATGGAAATCACTTTGGATGGTTTGTAAAAACTTCCTCACTGTAACTGGACAGGAATGTCTTAAAGTCCTGAGGTCATCCAGTCCTAGTTCCACTTTCTTTTTTTTTTTTTTTTTTCACTCTTTTAAAAAAATCCTTTTTTTTTTTTTGAGAGAGAGAGCACACACGTGAGCAGGGGAGGGGCAGAGAGAGAGGGAGACACAGAATCCACAGAAGTCTCCAGGCTCTGAGTGGTCAGCACATAGCTGACCCCACTGACCATGAGATCATGACCTGAGCCGAAGTCAGACGCTTAACCAACTGAGCCACCCAGGTACTCCCCTAATTCCATTTTCAGGGACCAGGTGGCAGAGGTCTCCCCCGTCAGTGGCCTCTCAGGTATATGGTCTTGGAAAGTCAGCTTCTCCAATTTCTCCTTCTTCCCAGCTTTCCATGATTTGTGATGTGTTTGGGCAGTTTGTGTTCTGTTCATTTTCTCTCTGTAAACTTTTAACCCTGCATCCATAAAAAGGAGAGCAGACAAATACTGAAGCGAATGTGATGTTGTCTCTGAACTGGTCATGCTAATTCTTATTGTTTCAATTATTCTTCTCTGTGGTTTCCTTAACCTCTAATGACTTCATTCTGCCTTTGCTGTTGTAAATGTTCTCATTTATGCCCCTGAGAATAAAACTTGAGGTATGCTTAGTGATACTTCTTGTCTGCTTCCTGGTGACTGTCAAAGCTTTTCATTCTGGACAAGAGATTATATGACCAGTATACCCAGTTTAAAATGATCATTTTGTATTCTTATTTGTAAAATTTGTAGAATGGTATAGGTCACACGTTGGCAAATTTTCTGTAAAGGGTCAGATAGTAAATATTTTAAGCCTTGTGGACCATAACTATGAGGTAAGTATGAGACCCTGCAGCTGTTGTACCAAAGCAGCCAAAGGCAAAACTAAGCAAATGGATGTGGCTATGTGCCAATAAAACTTTATTAACAGACCAAAATGTGAAGTTCATATAATGTTAATATCACAAAATATTATTATTCTTTTGATTATTTTTCAGTCATTTAAAAACATAAAATCATGGGGTGCCTAGGTGGCTCAGTCAGTTGAGTGTCTGACTCTTGGTTTTGGCTCAGATCATGATTCCAGGGTCATGGGATCGAGCCCTGTGTTACCCTGAGCATGGAGCCTGCTTGAGATTCTCTTTCTCTCTCTCTCTCTCTCTCTCTCTGACCTCTGGCCCTCTCCCCTACCCTCTTTCTTTCTCTAAAAACAAAAAGTAAAATCTTTTCTTAGCCTTTGGGTCAAACACAAATTGGACTTGGGCTAGAGTTGGCCCCTGGCTCTGTCAGTGGACCCCACAGTGGAAACCCAGGGCCTAGCAGTTAGCGCCAACACTGTGTTCTAGCCCCAGCTCTGTTTCCCTGGCTAGGACCTACTCTGGGAAGCACAGTTTCTACATATGTGAATGAGAGACAACAAGGCCTGTCTCCGTGAAAGGTCGTTTGTAAAGCTTAAAAAGGATAATATTTGGCTAGATGCCAAACTATGTAGTATACATTGGTTTATTTTCATTTTTTGTTAGCTGTCCCCCCCCCCCCTTTAATATCCTGCTTTTTGGGGTATCATTTCTAAAATTAAATGTATCTTGTTTCTTAAGATACTACTTTGTTCTCATACTTCCCGTGTTATTAGGTTAAAATAAGGGGCTAAATAAATCACTTATTTAAATTAGTGTTTAGTTTCTCAGGTCAAGATAGAGGGTTATCTACTGCAGATGCAAACTGTTTTCCCCCTATCCTTAATACATTTCCTCATGTCTTAACTGGCCCAAGGCCATGTCCTGCTCCAGCTTTCAGGACCTAGCTCATTGCCTGAAAATGCTTCTTCCAGACTCTTTCCAGCTGTCTTCCCTGGTCCTTGATAAGTCACTCAGGACCTTGCCAAAGCCTGATTTGTATTGATTAGTTATGTATGTGATACATATTTTCTAGAAGTTTTTTAGGGCTATAGAAGGTATCTTTTACTTTTGTATAAAAGTGTTTACCATGGTACTTTGATGTGCTGGGTGGTAAATACATGTTTGTTGAACTTAATTGAAATTTTACTGTAATTTTAGGGAAAACCATTTAAACAATTTTTATTTTTAAAAGTACTATGGTGCAATTTATTCCTTTTAGATGTTCAGTTCAATAAGTTTTAAAGACATATATAGATTCATGTAACCATCATTGTGATTACGATTCAGAACAGTTTCATTGTCCTTAGAAAAACTCCCTTATGTTGTTCCCTTGTGTCACACATTTCCCCAACCCCTAATCCTTGGCAACCACTCATCTGTTGTCCATCACTGTAGTTTTGCCTTTTTGAGAATTGTCATATAAATGGAATTATATGTAATATAACATTTTGAAATTGGCTTTATTTACTCACTAGTTATATCTTTAAGATTCATCCAAAGTGTGTGCCAATAGTTCTTTGTATTAGAGTAATATTCCATGGTTTGTACCACAGTGTTTATTCATTTTGGTTGTTTCTATTTTTTTTTTTTTTGTAATTATAATCTGCTATGAACATTTCTGTACAAATTTTGCATGAATATAGTTTCCATTTCTCTAGGATAAATACCTAGAGATGTATGACTGTTGGGCTATATACTAAGTGTATGTTTCACTTCATGCAAAACTGCCAAATTTTTTTCACAGTGGCTTTATTATTTTGCCTTCCCTCCAGCACTGTGTGTTAGTGCCTGTTGTTCTGTATCCTTGTCAGCACTTGGTATTACCAGAACTTTTAATTTTAACTATTCTTATAATTATGTAGTAGGAGCTCATCTTGGTTTTATTTTGCATTTCCTTAATGGCACGTAATGTTAAATACCCTTTCATGTCATCCTTACATCCTGTTTGATGAAGTTTCTGTTTATAATTTTTGTTAATTGGTTAATTAGGTTGTTTTCTTTTTGTTTAGTTTTGAGAATTTTTTTATGGTTTGTATTCTCATTACGGGTCCTTTCTCAGATACATGATTTGTAAATATTTTCTCTCAGTCTGTACCTTGGTTTTTTATTGTCTTAATAGTGTATTTTATAATTTTTTCTTTTATGGATTGTGCTTTTGATCTCATGTCTAAGAATTTTTTTGCCTGTTGTCTGGTAATGAAGATTTTCTCCTATGTTTTCTTCTAAGAGTTTTATAGTTTTTCATTGTATTATTAGACCATTAGTCCATTTTGAGTAAATTTTTGTATAAAGTACAAGGTTTGGGTTGAAGTTATTTTTTATTTTTGCACATGGATATCCAGTTTTTCTAATACTATTTTTTCCTATTGAATTGCTTTTGTACTTTGTAAAAAATGAATTGACTTAATTTGTATGTGATTATTCCTGGACTTTCCAGTCGTTGCATTGATATGTGTCTATCCCTTTGCTAATGCCGCACTGTTTGCTTACTGTGGCTTTATAGTATTAGAATTGGTTTTAAGACTGTGGCTAAGTACTGAGTATTAAAATTGACTCTTCCAACTTTATTGTTCCTTTTCATAATTGTTTTATTTATCCTAGTTTTTTTGCTTTATATGTAAATTTTAGAATCAGCTTCTCTAATATCTACAAAAAACTTGCTGGGCTTTTGATTGGTATTCTGTTAAATCTAAAGATCAGTTTGGGGAGAATTAACGTCATTACTATATTTTGTCTTTCAATTCATGAACGTAGTATATCTCCATTTATTTAGGTAGTGTTTTATTTCTTTCATCAGGATTGTGTACTTTTCTGCATACATTTCCTATACATATTTTGTTAGTTTGTACCTAAGTATTTACTTCTTCTGGAGCTATTGTAAATGTTTTAAATTTTTTTTGCTTTCCAACTGTATGTTGATATTATATAGTATGTCTTCTACATTATGTCTGTTATGTAGAAAATATGTAGATGATACTATATATTACATTTTTGCGTGTTGGCTTTGTCTCCTGTGACCTTGCTAAATTCACTAGGCAGTGCTTGTAGAATGTTTCTTGGGATTTTCATGAAGGCAGTCATGTTGTTTTTGAATAGGAACAGTTTTTTTTTTTTCCAATATTTCTTGCCTTATTGCATTAACTAGGACTTCTAGTACAGTATCAAATACGGGTGAAGAGAGTGGATATCATTGCCTATACATCAATTGATAGTATCAAGTGATTCTTATTTCTATTGGGGGGTTACATTGATTGATTTACAAATATTGAACCAGCATTGTATTCCTGGGATAAACTCCTCTTGGTTTTGGTGTATTATTCTTTATATGTATTGCTGGATTCAGTTTACTAATATTCTATTGAGAATTTTACATCTATGTTCATGAGGGATATTCATTTATAGCTGTTATTTTTTGTATGATTGACCCTTGAACAACATGGGTTTGAACTGTGTGAGTCTGCTTCTATGCAGATAGTTTACAGCGTTGTACTGTAAATGCATTTTCTCTTCCTTATCATTTTCCTAATATTTTTTTTTCTGTAGCTTACTTTATTGTAAATATGTAGTATATAATACATATAACATACAAAACGTGTTAATTGACTATATTATCAGTAAAGCTTCTGGTCAACAGTAGGCTATCTACTAATAGAAGTTATTCTTAGATAATTTTTTTGAGGAGTCAAACAGTTATATGCAAATTTTCAACTGGCAGGGAGTTGGCACCCCTGCCCCCCGTGTTGTTCAAGGGTCAACTGTACTTTTGTTTGTCCGGTTTTGGTAAATGAGCTGGGAAATGTTCCTCCTCCCATTTTCTGGAAGAGATTGTAGAATTGGTATAAATTTCTTCTGTAAATATTTAGTTGAATTCTCTGTCGAAACCTTCTAGGTCTTGACATTTCTAGTTTGGAAGGCTTTAAACTCTGAACTAAATTTCTTGAATAGTTATCACACTATTTAGCTTACCCAGTTCTTCTTGGGTGAATTTTGGTAGTTTGTGGTCTTTGAGGAACTGGTGTATATCCTCTAAGTTGTTGAATTTGTGTATTTAGAGTTGATGTAGTATTCCCTTATCCTTTTAATATCTGTACTGGCTCTAGAGATACCCTTCTGTCATTCCTGATACTTGTAATTACTGTCTTTTCTCTGTTTTTCTTTTCCCAACAGTCTTGTGCATAGTTTACCAATTTTATTTATCTTTTCAACAAATCAACTCTTAGTTTCATTGATTTTTCTGTTTTTCTCTTTTCAGTTTTATTGATTTCTGCTCTTCATTATTCACCTCTTTCTGCTTGCCTTGGGTTTATTTTGCTTTTCTCTTTCTAGTTTCTTAAGGTGGAAGTTTAGATTGTTGACTTCAGACCTTGTTTTTTTTTTTTTTTTTTTTTTTTTTTTTTTTTGTAAACATAAGCATTTAATATTATAAATTTCCCTGTAAGGACTGTTTTAACTGCACCCCACAAATTTCGATGTGTTTTCATTTGATTCAAAATATTTTTAAATTTCCCTGGAGACTATTTTAACCTGTGCATTACTTTGAAATGTGTTAATTTCCCAGTCTTTTGACATTGTCTTGTTATCTTTCTGTTAATTGATTTCTGATTTTATGCCATATAGACAGGCCATATATACTTAGTATAATTGATTTCAGCTCATTTAAATTTGTTAAGATTTGTTTTATGACCCAAGATGTGGTCTGTCTTGGTGACTATTCAATGTATACTTTAAAAAGAATGACTTCTGCTGTAGTTTGGTGATCAATCTGTAAAATGTTGATTTCGTGCTTTTGGTTGAGGTCATGATCTTCAGTACTTTATTATTGCTGGTTTTCTTTCTACTAGTTCTATTACTGAAAGGGTAGTTTAGATATCTCTAATATAATTGTAAGTTGGTCCATTTTACCTTGCAGTTCTCATTTTGTGTTTTGATGGCTTATTGTTAACTTCATATGCATGTAAGATTGTTATGTTTTCTTGAAAATTTACCCCTTTATTATTATTGCTCTTCATCTCTGGTAATTTTCTTTGCTGTGGAATCTGTTTTGTCTCATATTAATAAAGTCATTTCACCTTTCTTTTGATTAGTGTTTCTTGGTATATATTTTTTCCACCCATTTACTTTTTTTTTTAAGTTTATTTATTTATTTTGAGAGAGAGAGAGAGAGAGAGAGCGCGCGCGCAAACATGCAAGCATGCAAGCAGAGGAGGGGCAGAGAGAGAAGGAGAGAGAGAATCCCAAGCAGGCTTCATGCTGTCAGAACAGAGCCTGATGCAGGACTCGAACTCATGAACCACGAGATCATGATCCAAGTGGAAATCAAGAGATGGACGCTTAAGTGACTGAGCCATGCAGGCACCCCTCCACTTATTTACTTTTAGTTGCCTTGTATCATTACATATTAAATGAATTTTTAGAGATGGCATATAACTGAGTCATTTAAAAAAATCCATTCTGACACTTTGTCTTTTGTGTTTAGACTATTTATATGTAGTATAATTAATGATATGTTTTGGTTTAAGAATATCATTTTATTGTTTGTTTTTTTACTTGTTTTCTGCTTTTTTTTCCTGTTTACCTTACCTGCCTCTTTTAGGGTATTTGAACATTTTTTTAGTATTCCATTTCAATTTATTTATTGTGATTTTTGAGTGTATTTGTTTATAGTTTTTTTAATGGTTGCTATAAGGGATTACAAAATGTGTACTTAAACATTTCGGTTTATTTAAATCAGTATTTTACCACTTTAATTGAATGTAGAAACTTTACCACCTATAGGTATCTTTACTCTTCTCCCTTTATGTTATAATTGTATTATTTATATATTACTTCCACATGCTTTGAAAATCTTATTAGACAATGTTGAAATTTTTGCTTTCAGTCTTCAAGTGAACGTAAAGAAACCTATGAGAAGAATAATTTATTTACTGTTATATATATCACTGCTGTTGCTCATTTTTTATTCCAGATGTTCCAAATTCCCCTCTACTATTGTTTCCTTTGTTCTTAAGATCTTTTTAGCAATTCTATTAAAATAGGTGCTGATGACAAATTTTCTTAGTTTTTCTTCATTTGAGAATGATAGATCTATTTGCTACATGTAGAATTCTAGTTAATAGTTGTTTTGTTTCAGCACTTTAACATGTAGAACCCTAATTTTAGTCCTTATACCATAATTGGCCTTTTGATGCCATGACATCAGTTTAAACCTTGGTGATGACTGAGACTTTTAGGGGGAAAAGTGCTTCCTAGTAAGTGAGTTGGTACTTGACCGGGAAGGAGAGGATCATGTGGTGAGGTGGACATCAAAAACGTGAACTTTACAAGTATCCTTTGTTATGGAAATATAGTTCATCAAGTGACCCTTGTGGTATTGGTGTGGGGAGTATGTGCCCCCAGGGGGCGTTCATTTAAGGTTAATCATTACCTGTGGCAATGGTGACAAAAATTCCATTTGCCAATTGTGAGTAATTTAAATAGAAGTTCTCTGAGGAGTCTATTGTGCTTCTCAAGTAAACTCGATGACTCCTCTTCTAGGGGAGGTGGAAGTGTCATTGAATGCTTTCCTAAAGAGCCCAGCATAGTGTATTCTGAGAAGTGGAATGAATTCTTTGGTCAACTCCAGAGGGGTGTAAGGAGTAATGGTCCTTGTCCTTACAAGGATAAGACAAGTGAGGCCTCATATTGGGGCCTTAGTATACATAGGGATGTATCACCTTGATTTATATTTTCAAGTTTTCTTTCTTTTTTAATCTTTATTTTTGAGAGACAGAGAGAGAGAGAGAGACGGAGTGCAAGCGGAGGAGGAAGAGAGAGGGAGACACAGAATCCGAAGCAGGCTCCAGGCTCTGAGCTGTCAGCACAGAGCCCAATGCAGGGCTCGAACTCACTAACCTCGAGTTCATGACCTGAGCCAAAGTTGGACACTTAACTGACTGAGCCACCCAGGTGCTCCACCTTGATTTATAGTTTCGATGTCTGTGAGGCAAGAGATTCTTGGAGTTCTTTACCCCCAAAAGATCAACACTAAGGCTATGGCTCAAAGGTTTGTAAAAATGTGCATATGGGGCCATTTGTTGGTTAGAAAGTCCAGTGCTAAAACAGCTGTCAGAGGTTTTGCTAATTGTACTGGCCTTTGGGTCCCATCCTTTCTTAGGGACACCCTCACAAGGGGATGAAAGCAGCAGCATTCCATTGAGCTCCATCACATATGATGGTAGAGATGCTGTCCATAAAGTGTGTGAACTCCAAGTTCTGTTCATTCAGTTGATCTAAGGGGCTCCCCCAGTAGCCATGGAGAGGGGTGACTTTCAGCATTGTGGCATTAGAAAAGGGACTGAGAACAGGGGAGTCCACCCCCTTGTACAAGTGGGCAAAGGGGCCCAGGTTTGGTTCCATGTTATAGCTGTGTCAAGCTTGTAGGGAGGTTGCTTCCATGACCCAAAGCATAGTGGGGAGCTGAGTGCGGACGGTCATAGGCTCAGGTTCTTTGGGAGCCTCTGTTTCCAGGAAAACTCAGTATATGGCCAGCAGTTTCCACTCCGATGATGCATAGTGTAGGGCTGGTAAGAGCCCTTACATCTGAAGCCCCCGGGCAGTATGTTGTCATTACAGGTGGTTTGGAGACTCCAGGGGGCTTGCAAGTAAGGAAGTAAATTTAGGAAGTAAGTTCCTAAAGCCTCTTTAGTGAAAAAGTCTCTGAGGGTGTGAAAAGGAGTATTTGTTATTAATTTCCTAGGCCTGCTGTAACGGAATACTACAAATTAGGAAACTTAAACAACAGAAACGTATTGTCTCACAGTTCTTCAGTCTACAAGTCTGAAATCAAGGTGTCAACTGGGTTGTATCCTTTTGAGGGCTAAGAGAGAAGGGTCTTCCAAGCCTCTCTCCTTGGCTTCTAGATGGCATTGTCTCCCTGTGTTTTCACATTGTCTTTCTTCTGTGTATATCTGTGTTCTGTGTTCAAATTTCCTCTTTTTGTGAGGATACTAGTTATACTGGATTAGGGCCCACCCTAATGATTTCATCATTAAAACATTTTTTTAAAATGTTCATTTGTTTATTTTGAGAGAGAGAGAGAGAGAGTGAGCAAGGAAGGGGCAGAGAGAGGGGGGAGAGAGAGAATCCTAAAAGACTCTGCACTGCCAGTGCAGAGCCTGCTGTGGGGCTTGAACCCACAAACAGTGAGATCATAACCTCAGCCTAAATCAAGAGGCATACACACAGACAACTGAGCCACCCAGGTGCCCTCCTGATGGCTTCATCTTAACTTGGTCATCTGCAAAGACCGTTTTTGCAAATAAGGTCACATTCATAGGTACTGGAGATTAGAACTAAAACATCTTTTTGGCGGGCAAAGTTCATTGTATAACAGGTCCCATATTTGTTAAGCCAATTTATAATTGCTAAATACTTAATTTTAATTAATTATTCATTGTGTCAGAGCATCTATCTAGGCCTACGATGGGATATTTTAGGGTAGTAGTTGCTATGACCAGGGGAAATTTAGGCAAGACAATAGTTCTGATGGTTAAAATAAGGCATACCTGTTGTCCTATAGATTATATGTAGTAATTTTCCTAAGATTATAGGGGGTACTTTGTTTACATGTAGTGGGATCTCCAGGCATAAATGTAATCTGAGCCCCACTATTGATTAAAATCCCTGGAGGTTTGCCAATTGGTGCATTTTAGCAGATACTAAAGTTAATTCAGAACCTGTAACATATATAAAAATTCTCAACAAGATACTAGCAAATAGAATTCAACAGTACATGAAAAGAATTATTTATTATGATCAAGTGGGATTTATTCCTGGGATGCAAGGCTGGTTATTTCTACACCACATTCCTAAAATAAAGGATAAGAACCATATGATCCTCTCAGTAGATGCAGAAAAAACATTTGATGAAATACATTCTGGATAAAAACTCTCAACAAAGTAGGGGTAGATAAAACAACCTCAACATCATAAAGGCCATATGTGAAAGACCCACAGCTAATATCATCCTCAGTAGGGAGAAAGTGAGAGCCTTTCCCCTACGGTCAGGAACAAGACAAGGATGCCCACTCTCACCTTTACTATTTAACATAGTATTGGAAGACCAAGCAATCAGACAACAAAAGGAAATAAAGGGCATACAGATCAGCAAGTAAGAAGGTAAACTTTCACTATTTGCGGACAACATGATACTCTATGTAGAAAACCTGAAAGACTCCACCAAACAATTGCTAGAGCTAATCCTTGAATTCAGCAAAGTTGTAGGATATAAAATCAACGTGCAGAAATCTGTTGCATTTCTGTACACCGATAA
Organism: Lynx canadensis; assembly: GCF_007474595.2. Lineage (NCBI taxonomy): Eukaryota > Metazoa > Chordata > Mammalia > Carnivora > Felidae > Lynx > Lynx canadensis. The sequence continues at coordinate 27,563,883 of NC_044308.2, read as the reverse complement.
TGAAGCAGTAGAAAAAGAAATTAAGGAATCAGTCCCATTTATAATTGCACCAAAACCAATAAGATACCTAGGAATAAACCTAACTAAAGAGGTAAAAGATCTGTGCTCTGAAAACTATAGAAGACTTATGAAAGAATTGAAGAAGATGCAAAGAAATGGAAAAGCATTCCATGCTCATGGATTGGAAGAACAAACATTCTTAAAATATCCATACTACCCAAAACAGTCTGCGCATTTAATGCGGTCCCCATGAAAATACCACCAGCATTCTTCACAGAGCTAAAACAAACAACCCAAAAAAATTTGTGTGGAACCACAGAAGACTGGAATAGCCAAAGCAGTTCTGAAAAAGAAAAAACTGGCGGCATCATGATTCTGGATTTCAAGCTATATTATAAAGCTGTAGTCATCAAGACAGTATGGTACCAGCACAAACACAGACACATAGATCAGTGGAACAGAATAGAAAACCCAGAAATGGACCCACAACTATATTGGTCAACTCATCTTCGACAAAACAGGAAAGAATAGCCGATGGAAAAAAGACCGTCTCTTCAACAATGGGTGTTGGGAAAACTGGATGGTGAAATGCAGAAGAATGAACCTGGACCACTTTCTTACACCTTACACAAAAATAAACTCAAAAGGGATGAAAAACCTAAATGTGAGACAGGAAATCATCAAAATCCTAGAGGAGAACACAGTCAGCAACCTCTTTGAGCTTGACCAGAGCAACTTCTTACTAGATATGTCACCAGAGTCAAGGGAAACAGAAGCAAACGTGAACTACTGGGACTTCATCAAGATAAAAAGCTTCTGCACAGTGAAGGAAATAATCAACAAAATTAAAAGGCAGCCTAACAGAATGTGAGAAGATATTTGCAAATGACATATCTGATAATGGGTTAGTACCCAAAATCTATAAAGAATTTATCAAACTCAGCACCCAAAAAACAAACAACTCAGTTAAGAAATGGCCAGAAGAATGAATAGACACTTTTCCAAAGAAGACATCCTGATGGCTAACAGATGCGTAAAAAGATGCTCAACATCACTCATGTTCAGGGAAATACAAATCAAAACGATGATGAGATATAACCTCACATCTGTCAGAATGGCTAAAGTTACCAACACAAGAAACAACAGGTGTTGGCAAGGATACAGAGAAAGGGGAGCCCTCTTGCACTGTTGGTGGGAATGCAAACTGGTGCAGCTACTTTGGAGAACAGTATGGAGGTTCTTCATGAAACTAAAAATAGAACTGCCCTACAATCTAGCAATTGAATATTTGGTATTTACCCAAAGGATACAAAAATAAAGATTCGAAAGGGTACATGCATCCCAGTGTTTATAGCAGCATTATCAACAACAGCCAAACTGTGGAAAGAGCCCAAATGTACGTTGACTGATGAATGGATAGGGAAGATGGAGTGTGTTTCATCAAGAGAATGAAATCTTGCTATTTGAAACAATGTGGATGGAGCTAGAATGTATTATGCTAAGTGAAATAAGTTAATTAGAGAAAGACAAATACCATATGATTTCATTCATGTGGAATCTAAGAAACGAAACATGAACACATGGGAAGTGGTGGGAAAAAAAGAGAGGGAAACAAACCACAGAGAATCTTAGTGATAGAAACAAACTTAGGGTTGTTGGAGGGAAGTGGGTGGGAGATGTGCTCGATGGGTGATGGGTGTTAAAAGAGAGCCCTTGTTGTGATGAGCACTGGGTGTTGTATGTAAGTGATAAATCACTGAATTCTCCTGAAACCAATGTTGCATTGTATGTTAACTAAAATTTAAATTAAAAACATGAAAAGTAGGTTTACATATTTTTAATAATTTTTTAAAAAGTTTTATTAGAGAGAGTGTGTGCGCACAAGCAGGGGAGGGGCAGAGAGAGAGGAGAGAGAGAATTCCAAGCAGACTTCATGCTGTCTGTGCAGAGGCGGACATGGGGCTCGACCTCATGAATTGTGAGATCATTGCCTGAGCTGAGATCAAGAGTCAGATGCTTAACTGACTGAGCCACACAGGCGCCCCTAAACATTTTTTTTTTTAATTTTTTTTTTCAACGTTTTTATTTATTTTTGGGACAGAGAGAGACAGAGCATGAACGGGGGAGGGGCAGAGAGAGAGGGAGACACAGAATCGGAAACAGGCTCCAGGCTCTGAGCCATCAGCCCAGAGCCTGACGCGGGGCTCGAACTCACGGACCGCGAGATCGTGACCTGGCTGAAGTCAGACGCTTAACCGACTGCGCCACCCAGGCGCCCCTAAACATTTTTAAATTAATGGAATGATAATGTTCATCGTAAACAAGTTTAATCAACACAGCCGAGTATGAATAAAAAGAACCCTGTATTATAGAGTCATGAAAGCTCATTTATCTTTTTGTTGTATAAGTTCTTTCAGTAAACTTTGGGGTTCCAGTTGGGTCAAATTGTGGACCTTTGTTTCAATTTAATTTTTTTTTCCTCCTAAGAGCTTCAAGTCAGTATTGTCAGGGCTAGGAGCCTCCCTCATGGCACTGGTTGCTTTATAGGATTTAAGGACCCTGGTGTACACTGGCCTTGAATTAACCCCTTTGCTGTGCCCACTGCTGCCGTGGATGTTTTCTCTACAGACTTGGGGATCAGGATCTTTGTTGTGACAGAGGCGTGGACAATGGAGTGATGGGTGCAGTGGACCAGTACAGGGCCCACAACCCAGAGGGTAATGCTTTGAAACCATTCTCTGCTTTAACCTTGCCTTTTCTTTCTGTGCTAGCCTTTGATTCTCTGTCTTTGTCTCTCTTTCCTCCCCTTCTCCCTTCCCTCTCTCCCTCTTCAAATTTTCTCAGTATTCTGGCATTTTCTGTTTTGTGCAGTAACTCATAGTGATGATCTTCTGAGTTGTTACAGGAAAGATTTGGGGTTCTGGTGACCTGCCTCTTTCTCTACAGAATGCCAGTCAGTCTCCAGGAGGTTGGGGTCTAGATATCTAGTAAGGTTATTTGTGTCTAGTGAGGAGCAAATGGGATGACACATGCGAGCTGGGGCCAAGTCCTCCATGCAGATGCTGGTGTTCCTCTGTCATATAGCAGGTTGGAGGTGGGCTTCTGAGCTTTCACTGATGGCAGAACTGAAGGTTAGAGATGTTGACTGATCTTATGCCTAACTGCTTGTAAAAGATTGAATTTGGAGAATCAGGTTTTCATTCCAGGACACTTCTCTCACACTTGTGCAAAAACCCAAAATTTTGCAAACCCGTTCTTAATTAAAAAACTCAGTAACAATTCTTTCATTATTTAGTTTTTAGCAAAAAGACAGTAACTTGTTAAAAACACAAGTGCCATAGTTATTTGGCCTCTCCTCTCACTTGTCTTACTTAAAAAAAAAAAGTTTTATTCTGTGTGGCCTTAGTTTGTTACATTAAGAGAGGTTGTGGTATCTAAAACACTACCATTGTTACTTGAAAAACAAATAATCCAGTGAAGAAATGGGCAGAAGACATGAATAGACACTTTTCCAAAGAAGACATCCAGATGGCCAGAGACACATGAAAAGATGCTCAGCGTCACTCATCATCAGGGAAATACATATCAAAACCACACCGAGATACCACCTCACACTGGTCAGAGTTGCTAAAATGAACAACTCAAGAAACAACAGATACTGGTGAGGATGTGGAGAAATGGGAACCTTCTTGCACTGTTTGTGGGAATGCAAACTGGTGCAGCCGCTCTGGAAAACAGTATGGAGGTTCCTCAAAAAATTAAAAATAGAACTACCCTACAACCCAGCAATAGCACTACTAGGAATTTATCAAAGGATACAGGAGTACTGATTCATAGGGGCACATGTACCCCAATGTTTATAGCAGTGCTTTCAACAATAGCCAAATTATGGAAAAAGCCTAAATGCCTATCAACTGATGAATGGATAAAGAAGATGTGGTTAATATATACAATGGAATACTACTTGGCAATGAGAAAGAATGAAATCATGCCGTTTGCAGCAGTGTGGATGGAACTGGAAGGTATTATGAGTGAAATAAGTCAGTCAGAGAAAGACAGATAACATGTTCTCACTCATGTGAATCTTAAGAAACTGAACAGAAGACCATGGGGGAAGGGAAGGGGAAAAAACAGTTACAGAGAGGGAGGGAGGCAAACCATAAGAGACTCTTAAATACAGAGAACAAACTGAGGTTTGATAACGGGGTGGAGGAGAGGGAAAGATGGCTGATGGGCATTGAGGAGGGCCCTTGTTGGGATGAGCACTGGGTGTTGTATGTAAGCGATGAGCCATGGGAATCTACCCCCCAAACCAAGAACACACTGTACATACTGTATGTTAGCCAATTTGACAATAAATTGTATTAAAAAAAAAACCAAAAAAATCTACCATGTTGTTTGGTCAGTTGCATTTACACTGAGTTAGTAAAATTATATCTTCTGTGCTAGTGATCCTTAATACTGGCTGAATATTAGAAATACGTAGCAACTTAAAAAAGGTAGTGCCCAGGTCCTGTCCCAGAACAACTCAACCAGAATCTCAGGTGACAGAACTCAGGCGTGGTATCAAAGATATGTGTGCGCATGTGTATAGAAGTGTATATTTGCATACCCCTCACCCAGTGCTTCTGAGGGCTGAGAACCTCATTCCAGGTCTTTTTCTATGACTTAAGCAAACATTAGTGCTTAATTTAGAGATGCTATGTGATTTTGTATTTGCAATGTATAAAAATGTACATATTTCAAAAAACATCTGTCTACCCTTTGGCCACCTGTGCCTCTAGCCCCACATTTCCACTGACACTTCACGTTACTTAATTATCCAACAGATCATTGAAGGCTTACTTCTTGGCATGCATTGTTCTAGGTACTTGGGATAACCAAGTACCAGATGAAGAGGGGGAAAAAATCCTGTCTTGGAGCTTATATTTTAGTTTACGAATGATTGCCAATTTGGTGAATGTAATGTAGTATTTTATTGTTTTAGTTTATATTTTTATAAACATGAGTTTAAGTAACTCTTCATAGCATTAGTCATTTGGGATTTCTCCTGTTTGATATCTGATAATTTTCTTACAGAATACGGGAGTTTCTTGAGTACTTGTCACTTGTTGGTTTTAGTTATTTTTAGATACTCCTGTTTGTAATATGATATCTCTTTCACAGATTTATATGTGTATTTCTAATTATGTAGAAAATAATTCATTTAGTATTGGCCTTCTAGGATAGGACATGTTTATACTTCAAGGTTTAGGTGAGCTGTGTCTTTATTTGCTCTGTAAGGAGTTTCATGACATTTGTTCTTGACTGAAACCTAAATTGTCAGTGGTCTAAAGTCATGGTTTTCAACTTTTGGGTCCCAAAACTCCTGAATTATACTCTGTCAATGGTGGTGGTCCTGTGTAGCAGTGGTTCTCGGTGGAGTAGGCAATATATGGAGTTAAAAATGATTTTTGAATCATGCTCCCATTACACATCCTCCCTTCTTTTGGACGCACTTGGGGGTCACTGGATAAAAGCAGTTCACATGAAATTCAATTAGGTGATATCAAAGCTAAGTTTCTGGGGGGCACCTGGCTGGCTCAGTGGGTAGAACACATGACTGTTGATCTTGGGGTCATGAGTTTGAGCCCCAAGTTGGGTGTTGAGATTATTTAAGGAAATTAAAAAAAAAAGACTAAGTTTCTTAGTTGTGAAATGTAGTAAGGAATTGATGGAATATTTTAGAAGACATGCTTCAAAGAAGAGTTTGAATGATATATTGATTTCTTTATTAAAAGGGCCATTCATTACTTCATAAATCACACTGTACCTTTTATGGTGATGATTCATATAATTTTCTTTTAATCCTCAAATTTTCAGCTAATGTTGAGTATTGTAATGAACTTTCCATTTTTGGGAGGGACATTTGCAAAGAGACTGACAAGTGGATGCTACATTTTGAAAAGGAATTTATAGATATTTTTTTGATTTTTAATTTTTTAGATGATGGAGTTGATACTCAAAGTGGAACAAAGAAAGAAGATCTGAATGACAAAGAGAAAAGAGATGAAGAAGAAACTCCTGCACCTGCATGTAGGGCCAGATCAATCCTAGAGAGCTGGGTATGGGGCAAACAACCAGGTATGTATTCTGAACTTCTGAGATTCTGGTACTTTGGAAAGTATCAGATGGACCAGATGGACATTTGTTTTTTGGTAGTGGAATTCTTTTTTTAAAATTTATTTTAGAGAGAGAGTGTGAGGGAGAGGAGCAGAGGGGAAGCGAGAGAGAATCTTAAGCTGGTTTCATGCTCAGCACACAGCCCAACGTGGGGCTTGAACCCATGACCCTGGGATCATGGCCTGAGTTGGAATCAAGAGTTGGATGCTAAGCCGACTGAGCCATCCAGATGTCACAGTTATGGCATTCTTTAAAAAATTTTTTTTAATGTTTCTTTATTTTTGAGAGAGAGAGAGACAGGGCGCAAGTGGGGAAGGGGAAGAAAGAGAGGGAGACACAGAATCTGAAGCAGGCTCCAGGCTCTGAGCTGTTAGCACAGAGCCCGATATGGGGCTTGAACTCATGGACTGCAAGATCATGACCTGAACCAAAGTCGGACACTTAACTGACTGAGCCACTCAGGCACCCCCAGTTATGGAACTCTTAAAAATTTAACTTAAAAATTTTTTTATATTATGGTAAATTCTACATAACATACAGTTGACTGGTTCAACCACTTTTAAGTATACAATTCAGTGACATTAAACATATTCACAATGTTTTGTAATCATCACCACCATCCATTTACAGAACCTTTTCATATTCCCAAACTGAAGGAAACTTTATACTTATTAAATGGTAACTCATGTTTCTTCCCTACCCTCAGCCCCTGGAAACACAATTCTACTTTCTGTCTTTAGGATTTTGACTAGTTGGTTACCTTGTGTAAGTGGAATCATAAAGTATTTGTCCTTTTATGTCTGGCTTATTTCATTATTTAGCATAATGTCTTCAAGGTTCATCTATGTTGTAGTATGTGTGAGAATTTCCATCCTTTTAAAGGTTGAATAATAGTCCATTATATGTATAGATCACATTTTGTTTATCCTTTCATCCATGGATGGGCATGTATGTTGCTGCTATATTTTAGCTGTTGTGAATAATGCTTCTATGAGTGTAAGTATACATAAGTTCTGCTTTCAGTTATTTGTGTATATACCCAGGAATGGAATTGCTGCATCATGTAGTAATTCTGTGTTTAATTTTTTTTTTATATATATATGAAATTTATTGACAAATTGGTTTCCATACAACACCCAGTGCTCATCCCAAAAGGTGCCCTCCTCAATACCCATCACCCACCCTCCCCTCCCTCCCACCCCCCATCAACCCTCAGTTTGTTCTCAGTTTTTAACAGTCTCTTATGCTTTGGCTCTCTCCCACTCTAACGTCTTTTTTTTTTTTTTTTTTCCTTCCCCTCCCCCATGGGTTCCTGTTGAGTTTCTCAGGATCCACATAAGAGTGAAACCATATGGTATCTGTCTTTCTCTGTATGGCTTATTTCACTTAGCATTACACTCTCCAGTTCCATCCACGTTGCTACAAAAGGCCATATTTCATTTTTTCTCATTGCTACGTAGTATTCCATTGTGTATATAAACCACAATTTCTTTATCCATTCATCAGTTGATGGACATTTAGGCTCTTTCCATAATTTGGCTATTGTTGACAGTGCTGCTATGAACATTGGGGTACAAGTGACCCTATGCATCAGTACTCCTGTATCCCTTGGGTAAATTCCTAGCAGTGCTATTGCTGGGTCATAGGGTAGGTCTATTTTTAATTTTCTGAGGAACCTCCACACTGCTTTCCAGAGCGGCTGCACCAATTTGCATTCCCACCAACAGTGCAAGAGGGTTCCCGTTTCTCCACATCCTCTCCAGCATCTATAGTCTCCTGATTTGTTCATTTTGGCCACTCTGACTGGCGTGAGGTGATATCTGAGTGTGGTTTTGATTTGTATTTCCCTGATAAGGAGCGACGCTGAACATCTTTTCATGTGCCTGTTGGCCATCTGGATGTCTTCTTTAGAGAAGTGTCTCTTCATGTTTTCTGCCCATTTCTTCACTGGGTTATTTGTTTTTCGGGTGTGGAGTTTGGTGAGCTCTTTATAGATTTTAGATACTAGCCCTTTGTCCGATATGTCATTTGCAAATATCTTTTCCCATTCCGTTGGTTGCCTTTTAGTTTTGTTGGTTGTTTCCTTTGCTGTGCAGAAGCTTTTTATCTTCATAAGTTCCCAGTAATTCACTTTTGCTTTTAATTCCCTTGCCTTTGGGGATGTGTCGAGTAAGAGATTGCTACGGCTAAGGTCAGAGAGGTCTTTTCCTGCTTTCTCCTCTAAGGTTTTGATGGTTTCCTGTCTCACATTTAGGTCCTTTATCCATTTTGAGTTTATTTTTGTAAATGGTGTGAGAAAGTGGTCTAGTTTCAACCTTCTGCATGTTGCTGTCCAGTTCTCCCAGCACCATTTGTTAAAGAGACTGTCTTTTTTTGATTGCATGTTCTTTCCTGCTTTGTCAAAGATGAGTTGGCCATACGTTTGTGGGTCTAGTTCTGGGGTTTCTATTCTATTCCATTGGTCTGTGTGTCTGTTTTTGTGCCAATACCATGCTGTCTTGATGACTGCAGCTTTGTAGTAGAGGCTAAAGTCTGGGATTGTGATGCCTCCTGCTTTGGTCTTCTTCTTCAAAATTCCTTTGGCTATTCGGGGCCTTTTGTGATTCCATATGAATTTTAGGATTGCTTGTTCTAGTTTTGAGAAGAATGCTGGTGCAATTTTGATTGGGATTGCATTGAATGTGTAGATAGCTTTGGGTAGTATTGACATTTTGACAATATTTATTTTTCCAATCCATGAGCAGGGAATGTCTTTCCATTTCTTTAAGTCTTCTTCAATTACCTTCATAAGCTTTCTATAGTTTTCAGCATACAGATCCTTTACATCTTTGGTTAGATTTATTCCTAGGTATTTTATGCTTCTTGGTGCAATTGTGAATGGGATCATTTGCTTTATTTGTCTTTCTGTTGCTTCATTGTTAGTGTATAAGAATGCAACTGATTTCTGTACACTGATTTTGTATCCTGCAACTTTGCTGAATTCATGTATCAGTTCTAGCAGACTTTTGGTGGAGTCTATCGGATTTTCCATGTATAATATCATGTCATCTGCAAAAAGCGAAAGCTTGACTTCATCTTTGCCAATTTTGATGCCTTTGATTTCCTTTTGTTGTCTGATTGCTGATGCTAGAACTTCCAGCACTATGTTAAACAACAGCAGTGAGAGTGGGCATCCCTGTCGTGTTCCTGATCTCAGGGAAAAAGCTCTCAGTTTTTCCCCGTTGAGGATGATGTTAGCTGTGGGCTTTTCATAAATGGCTTTTATGATCTTTAAGTATGTTCCTTCTATCCCGACTTTCTCAAGGGTTTTTATTAAGAAAGGGTGCTGGATTTTGTCAAAGGCCTTTTCTGCATCGATTGACAGGATCATATGGTTCTTCTCTTTTTTTTTTGTTAATGTGATGTATCACGTTGATTGATTTGCGAATGTTGAACCAGCCCTGCATCCCAGGAATGAATCCCACTTGATCATGGTGAAGAATTCTTTTTATATGCCGTTGAATTCAATTTGCTAGTATCTTATTGAGAATTTTTGCATCCATATTCATCAGGGATATTGGCCTGTAGTTCTCTTTTTTTTACTGGGTCTCTGTCTGGTTTAGGAATCAAAGTAATACTGGCTTCATAGAATGAGTCTGGAAGTTTTCCTTCCCTTTCTATTTCTTGGAATAGCTTGAGAAGGATAGGTATTATCTCTGCTTTAAACGTCTGGTAGAACTCCCCTGGGAAGCCATCTGGTCCTGGACTCTTATTTGTTGGGAGATTTTTGATAACCGATTCAATTTCTTCGCTGGTTATGGGTCTGTTCAAGCTCTTTCCTCCTGATTGAGTTTTGGAAGAGTGTGGGTGTTCAGGAATTTGTCCATTTCCTCCAGGTTGTCCAATTTGTTGGCATATAATTTTTCATAGTATTCCCTGATAATTGTTTGTATCTCTGAGGGATTGGTTGTACTAATTCCATTTGCATTCATGACTTTATCTATTTGGGTCCTCTCCCTTTTCTTTGTGAGAAGCCTGGCTAGAGGTTTGTCAATTTTGTTTATTTTTTCAAAAAACCAACTCTTGGTTTCGTTGATCTGATCTACAGTTTTTTTAGATTCTATATTGTTTATTTCTGCTCTGATCTTTATTATTTCTCTTCTTCTGCTGGGTTTAGGCTGCCTTTGCTGTTCTGCTTCTATTTCCTTTAGGTGTGCTGTTAGATTTTGTATTTGGGATTTTTCTTGTTTCTTGAGATAGGCCTGGATTGCAATGTATTTTCCTCTCAGGACTGCCTTCGCTGCGTCCCAAAGCGTTTGGATTGTTGTATTTTCATTTCGTTTGTTTCCATATATTTTTTGATTTCTTCTCTAATTGCCTGGTTGACCCACTCATTCGTTAGTAGGGTGTTCTTTAACCTCCATGCTTTTGGAGCTTTCCAGACTTTTTCCTGTGGTTGATTTCAACTTTCATAGCATTGTGGTCTGAAAGTATGCATGGTATAATTTCAATTCTTGTAAACTTATGAAGGGCTGTTTTGTGACCCAGTATATGATCTATCTTGGAGAATGTTCCATGTGCACTCGAGAAGAAAGTGTATTCTGTTGCTTTGGGATGCAGAGTTCTAAATATATCTGTCAAGTCCATCTGATCCAATGTCTCATTCAGGGCCCTTGTTTCTTTATTGACCGTGTGTCTAGATGATCTATCCATTTCTGTAAGTGGGGTGTTAACGTCCCCTGCAATTACCACATTCTTATCAATAAGGTTGCTTCTGTTTATGAGTAATTGTTTTATATACTTGGGGGCTCTGGTATTCGGCGCATAGACATTTATAATTGTTAGCTCTTCCTGATGGATAGACCCTGTAATTATTATATAATGCCCTTCTTCATCTCTTGTTACAGCCTTTAATTTAAAGTCTAGTTTGTCTGATACAAGTATGGCTACTCCAGCTTTCTTTTGGCTTCCAGTAGCATGATAAATAGTTCTCCATCCCCTCACTCTCAATCTAAAGGTGTTCTCAGGTCTAAAATGAGTCTCTTGTAGACAGCAAATAGATGGGTCTTGTTTTTTTATCCATTCTGATACCCTATGTCTTTTGGTTGGCGCATTTAATCCATTTACATTCAGTGTTATTATAGAAAGATACGGGTTTAGAGTCATTGTGATGTCTGTATGTTTTATGCTTGTAGTGATGTCTCTGGTACTTTGTCTCACAGGGTCCGCCTTAGGATCTCTTGTAGGGCTGGTTTAGTGGTGACAAATTCCTTCAGTTTTTGTTTGTTTGGGAAGACCTTTATCTCTCCTTCTATTCTAAATGACAGACTTGCTGGATAAAGGATTCTCGGCTGCATATTTTTTCTGTCTAGCACCCTGAAAATCTCGTGCCAATTCTTTCTGGCCTGCCAAGTTTCAAAAGAGAGATCAGTCACGATTATTATAGGTCTCCCTTTATATGTGAGGGCACGTTTACCCCTTGCTGCTTTCAGAATTTTTTCTTTATCCTTGTATTTTGCCAGTTTCACTATGATATGTCGTGCAGAAGATCGATTCAAGTTACGTCTGAAGGGAGTTCTCTGTGCCTCTTGGATTTCAATGCCTTTTTCCTTCCCCAGTTCAGGGAAGTTCTCAGCTATTATTTCTTCAAGTACCCCTTCAGCACCTTTCCCTCTCTCTTCCTCCTCTGGGATACCAATTATGCATATATTATTTCTTTTTAGTGTATCACTTAGTTCTCTAATTTTCCCCTCATACTCCTGCATTTTTTTATGTCTCTTTCTCTCAGCTTCCTCTTTTTCCATAACTTTATCTTCTAGTTCACCTATTCTCTCCTCTGCCTCTTCCATCCGAGCTGTGGTGGTTTGCATTTTGTTTTGCATTTCATTTAAAGCGTTTTTCAGCTCCTCGTGACTGTTCCTTAGTCCCTTGATCTCTGTAGCAAGAGATTCTCTGCTGTCCTGTATACTGTTTTCAAGCCCAGCGATTAATTTTATGACTATAATTCTAAATTCACTTTCTGTTATATTATTTAAATCCTTTTTGATTAGCTCATTAGCTGTTGTTATTTCCTGGAGATTCTTCTGAGGGGAATTCTTCCGCTTGGTCATTTTGGATAGTCCCTGGTGTGGTGAGGGCCTGCAGGGCACTTCCCCTGTGCTGTGGTGTATAACTGGAGTTGGTGGGCGGGGCCGCTGTCCGACCTGATGTCTGCCCCCAGCCCACCGCTGGGGCCACAGTCAGACTGGTGTGTGCCTTCTCTTCCCCTCTCCTAGGGGCGGGATTCACTGTGGGGTGGCGTGGCCCGTCTGGGCTACTTGCACACTGCCAGGCTTGTGATGCTGGGGATCTGGCGTATTAGCTGGGGTGGGTAGGCAAGGTGCACGGCGGCAGGGGGGCAGGCTTAGCTCGCTTCTCCTTAGGTGATGCACTTCAGGAGGGGCCCTGTGGCAGCGGGAGGGAGTCAGATCCGCTGCCGGAGGTTTGGCTCCGCAGAAGCACAGAGTTGGGTGTTTGCGCGGAGCGAGCAATTTCCCTGGCAGGAACCGGTTCCCTTTGGGATTTTGGCTGGGGGATGGGCGGGGGAGATGGCGCTGGTGAGCGCCTTTGTTCCCCACCAAACTGAGCTCTGTCGTCCGGGGGCTCCGCAGCTCTCCCTCCCTTTGTCCTCCAGCCTTCCCGCTTTCAGAGCAGAGCTGTTAACTTATGACCTCCCAGACGCTAAGTCGCGCTTGCTGTCGGAACACAGTCCGTCAGGCCCCTCTGCTTTTGCAAGCCAGACTCAGTCTCTGCTTGGCCGGCGAGCCGCCCCTCCGCCCCGGCTCCCTCCCACCAGTCCGTGGAGCGCGCACCGCCTCGCCACCCTTCCTACCCTCTTCCGTGGGCCTCTCGTCTGCGCTTGGGTCTGGCGACTCCGTTCTGCTAATCCTCTAGCTGTTTTCTGGGTTATTTAGGCAGGTGTAGGTGGAATCTAAGTGATCAGCAGGACGCGCGGTGAGCCCAGCGTCCTCCTACGCCGCCATCTTCCCTCCAATCCTAGAGCATAGTTTTAAATGCCCACTATAAATAGTCTTTTGGAGGGTCTGCCAGTTTAGAGTCCAGAGGTTTTCCATAAATTGTCCGCACATCCCATGTCCACCTTCTGCCCGCAGGGGCCCCCAGGAAACTTCTGTGTTTAATTTTTTGAGGACCTGGCAAACTTTTCCACAGTGGCTACACCATTTCATTTCCAGCAGCGTATGAGTGATCCTGTTTCTCTGTGTCCTCACCGTCATTTGGTGTTGTCACTTTTTTTTATTAGTAGGTGTGTGGTGTGGTATCTCATTATGGTTTTAACTTGCAGAATCCTGTGGCTGTTTACCATCTGTGTATCTTCTTCAGTAGAATACCTATTCATGTTAGATTTTTCTTTTTCTTTCTATCATGGTGTTTTTACACTTCTGTATATATTCCAGATACTAGTCCTTTGTCTTATATATGGTTTGCAAATAGTTTCTCTCAGTTCATAGCTTATCTTTTCACCCTCTCAACAGTGTCTTTAGCGCAGCAAAAGTTTCAAAATTTTGATAAAGTTCAGTATAGATTTTGCTTTCTTTTTCTTCCTCCTCCTCCTCTTCCTTCTCTTCTTTGCCTAGACCTTGAGCCTGAAGATTTTCCTCTGTTTTTTCTCTAAAAGTTTTGTAGTTTTATGTTTTTCATGTATGCTCCTGTTTCATTTGAGTTAAATTTTGTGTGCAATGTGAGGTTTAAGTCAAGTGGTTTTTTTTTATTTTTTATTTTATTATTATTATTTTGCTTATAAATAATTGCTCCACCATATTTTGAAAAGGCTACCTTTTTTCCATTGAATTGGTTTTGCACGTTTGTCAAGAATTATTTGGGTATCCTTGTGTGGTCTAATTCTGGTTTCTCTATTCTGTTCTAATCCATATGTGTATCTCTCTGCCCACAGCATGCTCTTCATTACTATAAGTAAGAGTAAGTTTTGAAATCAGATAGACTGGTTCTTCCCACTTTATTATTATTTTTTCATATTGTTCTAGCTGTTCTGGTTCCTTTGCCTTTCCTTAGAAATTGTTAAATAACTTTTGGATAATTTAATATCCATGTGTTCATTGCTAGTGGATAATTTAATATCCATGTATTCATTGCTAGTATATAGAAATACAATTTATTTCTATATGTTTATCTTGTATCCTGCAATCTTATTACTCTAGGAGGCTTTCTTGAATTTTCTATGTAGACAATCAGTTTTATTTCTCCCTTTCCAATCTATGTGTTTTCTATTACATTTTTTTGCCTTATTGTTCTGGCTAGAACTTCTTTACTATGTTTTATAAAAGTGGTGAGAGCAGCCTTACTTTATTCCTGATCTTAGGGGAAAACATTTAGTCTTTTCATTGTTAACTATAATGTTAGCATAAGTTTTATAGATGCTTTTTATAAAGGTGAAGAAGTTCCTGTCTATTCCAGTTTCCTGAGAGTTTTTATTGTGAATGAGTGTCGAATTTTATCCAATGCTTTTTCTACATTGCTTGATTTGTCATGTGATTTTTCCCCCCTTTAGTTTGTTAATATGAAGGATCTGATTTTTGACTATTGAACCAGCTTTGCATTCTTGGAATAAACACCACTTGGTGATGATGTTCTTTTTATTAATTCTCGAATTAAGTTAATTTTACTTACTAATATTTTGTTAAAGATTTTTGTGCCCAAATTCACGAGAACAATATTCTGTAATTTTTTTTTTTTGGTACTGTTTTGGGTTTTGATATCATGCTAATACTAGCTTCTTAAAATGTATTGGGAGTATTCCCTTTTCTGTGTTACAGAAGAGATTGTTTAGAATCTGTGAATTATGTTTTAATATTTGGTAACATTCTTCAGTGAAGCAGTCTGAATCTTGTGATTTCCTTTTTGAGATTCTTGAATTATGAATTCAGTTTTCTTAATAGTTGTATGGCAGTTTCTTTTTCTTTTTAAAATTTTTTTTAATTTTTAATTTTAATTTAATTTAATTTAATTTTTTTATTATTTTTTTTAATGTTTATTTATTTTTGAGAGGCAGAGAGAGACAGAGTGTGTGTGGGGGAGGGGCAGAGAGAGAGGGAGACACAGAATCTGAAGCAGGCTCCAGGCTCTGAGCTGTCAGCACAGAACCCAATGTGGGGCCCGAACTCATGAACCGTGAGATCATGACCTGAGCCGAAGTCGGATGCTCAACTGACAGCCACCCAGGCGCCCCTAAAAAGTTTTTTTTTTTAATGTTTATTCATTTTTGAGAGAGAGAGAGAGAGAGTGAGCATGAGTTGGGGAGCAGCAGAAGGAGAGGGAGACACAGAATCCAAAGCAGGCTCCAGGCTCTGAGCTGTCAGCACAGAGCCCAACGTGGGGCTTGAACCCATGAACTGTGAGATCATGACCTGAGCCAAAGTCAAAGCAACTGACCCGCCCAGGTGCCCCAGTTGTATGGCAATTTAAATGATCTGTTTTGTATTTGCTGAGTTGGGGTAGTTTGTATTTTTTGAGGAATCTGCCCATTTTGTCTAAGTTGTCTAATTTATATGTGTAGAATTGTTCCCTAATAGCTCCTAATTATCTGTAGAGCCTCTTTCTTTCTTTCTTTCTTTCTTTCTTTCTTTCTTTCTTTCTTTCTTTCTTTCTTTCTTTTAAGTTTATTTTGGGAGAGTAGGAGTGTGAATGGGGGAGGATCAGAGAAAGAGGGAGCACGAGAGAGAATCTCAAGCAGGCTCCGTGCTGTCATTGTAGAGCCCGACATGGGGCTTGATCTCATGAACCCTGAGATAATGACCTGAGCCGAAATCAAGAGTTGGACGCTTAACCGACTGAGCCACCTAGGAGCCCTGAGCCAGTTTCTTTCTTGATATTTGTAATTCATGTCTGTTCTCTTTTTGTTTTTTGTCAGTCCTGTTTATGGGTGTGTCAGTTTTTGTGATCTTTTGAAAGAACCAGTTCTGTTTTATTGATTTTTCTCTACTGTTTTTTCCATTTTCAATCTTACTGTTTTTGCTCTTAGTTATTTCCATTTTTTTTTGCTTACTTTTTGATTTATCTTGCTATTTTTTTCCTAAGTTGCTGAGATGGGAGCTTATATTTATTGATTTGAAAGTTTCCCACTTTTCAGATGATGTATTTAGTACTGTACATTTCTTTTTTCGTTTGTTTTTTAAAGTTTATTTATTTATTTTGAGAGAGAGTGAGCAAGCAAACACAAGCAAGGAAGTGGTATAGAGAGAAGGGATAGAGAGAATCCCAAGCAGGCTCTGCAGTGTCAGTGCATAGCCTGATGCGGGGCTTGATCTCATGACCCATCAGATCATGACCTGAGCTGAAATCAAGAGTGGGACACTCAAGCAACTGAACCACCAGGCACGCCAGTACTGTACATTTCTCTCATGACTGCTTTAACTCCCCCCATGCCCCCCATTTTGCTGTGTTCTATTTACAACTTAATTCAAGTCAGTATATTTTTGATATCCCTTCCTCTTTGACCCATGGGTTATTTAAGAGTGTGTTGTTTTGTTCCCAGGAGTATGGCGATTTTCCCATTATTTTTCTGTAACTGAATTTTTCTGTTTCTAGTTTGTTTCCATTGTTTTGGAGAACATACTCTGTGATTTCACTTCTTTTAAATTTGTTGAGGTTTGTTTTGTGGCTCAGGATATGACTGTTTTGATATTTGTTGTGAATGATTGTGTATTCTACTATTTGCTGGAGTGTTTGAAACATGTTGATTAGATTGTGTTGGTTGTTCCAATCCAAGATCCTGTGGGTAGATCCAGTGGTGTTGTTGCATTCTTTTGTGTCTTGTTGTGTCAGTTGTTGAGAGAAATGTTGAGGTCTTCAACTGTAAGGGTATGTAAATGTCCTTTTCTCTTTTCAGTTTTTTTTTTTTGTTGTTGTTGTTCACATATTTTGTGGTTTGGTGCATACACATTTAGAATTATTATGTTTTAATGGTGGATTGACAATTATCTCATTAAAAAATTTTTTTTTAAGATCTACCCTATGACCCAGCAATAGCACTGCTAGGAATTTACCCAAGGGATACAGGAGTACTGATGCATAGGGGCACTTGTACCCCAATGTTTATAGCAGCACTCTCAACAGTACCCAAATTATGGAAAGAGCCTAAATGTCCACCAACCGATGAATGGATAAAGAAATTGTGGCAGTCAACAGCAATGAGAAAGAATGAAATATGGCCCTTTGTAGCAACGTGGATGGAACTGGAGAGTGTTATGCTAAGTGAAATAAGCCATACAGAGAAAGACAGATACGATATGTTTTCACTCTTATGTGGATCCTGAGAAACTTAACAGAAACCCATGGGGGAGGGGAAGGAAAAAAAGAAAAAAAGAGGTTAGGGTGGGAGAGAGAGCCAAAGCATAAGAGACTCTTAAAAACTGAGAACAAACTGAGGGTTGATGGGGGGTGGGAGGGAGAGTAGGGTGGGTGATGGGTATTGAGGATGGCACCTTTTGGGATGAGCACTGGGTGTTGTATGGAAACCAATTTGACAATAAATTTCATATATTGAAAAAAAACTTTTGTTTTTTAATCTTATTTTTGAGGGAGAGGGAGACAGAGTACAAGTGGGGAGGAACAGAGAGAGAGGGAGACGCAGAATCCAAAGCAGGCTCCAGGCTCTGAGCTGTCAACACAGAGTCTGATTGGGGGCTTGAAGTCATGAACTGTGAGTTCATGACCTGAGCCTAAGTCAAACACTTTACTGACTGAGCCACCCAGGCACCTCTTCTCATTTTTTAATGTTGCTCTGTGTTTCTAGTAATTATCTTTGCTGTGACGTTTATTTGACACTAATATACCCGTTCTTGCTTTCTGTTTGCATGCTTTTTGTTTTTTCTGTCCATTTACTTTTGCCCATTTGAAGTTACTTTCTTGTATATGGCTTATAGTTGGGTTCTGTTATTTAGTCTACTCTGCCAATATCTGTCTTTTAATTGGTGTCTTCATTTAGACTGCATTGAATTTCATGTAATTATTGATAAATTGTAGCTTAAATTAAGACTTCTGTTTTACATTTTCTCTTTGCTCTGTTTTATTCATTTTTGTTTTGTTCATACTGCCTCTCTTGACCATTTTTAGAATTCCATTTTGATTTATCTATAGTGTTTTTGAGTTTATTTTTTTGTGTATCCTTTTTAGTAGTTTGTGTGGTTAATACATTATATATGTGTAACTAAGGACAGTTTCCTGGTTGTGTCATTTAACCAGTTTGGTTGATGTACAGAAACCTTCCCTTTATCCTTTTCTGTTTATATGATTGCCTTAAATATTTTGTTGCTTGTATTTATAACCACATTTGGTAATACTATAATTTTTGGGTGAAGGTTCAGACGTGTTAGAAAAGTCAAGAGATGAAGAAAATACTATTGTATTTACCCATGTATTACTTACAGTGTTCTTCCTTCCTGAGTGCCAAGGTTTTCCTTTTATTGTTTCCATTCTGTTTAGAGAACTTCCGTTAGCCATTCTTTTAGTGTGGGTCTGCTGATGACATATATTCTTAGTTTTCCTTCATCTGAGAATGTTTTATTTTCCTTTCATTCCTGAAGGAGGTTTTTGTTGTATTTAGGATTCTGTGTTAATGATTCCTTTTTTTCCCCCATCACTTTAAAAATATTT
The DNA here is from genome assembly GCF_007474595.2 of Lynx canadensis. Lineage (NCBI taxonomy): Eukaryota > Metazoa > Chordata > Mammalia > Carnivora > Felidae > Lynx > Lynx canadensis. The sequence continues at coordinate 27,545,073 of NC_044308.2, read as the reverse complement.
TGTTGCTTTCAGCTGGCCTCTGTGGTTTCTGATGAAAAATTTGCTGTTACACGAATTGTTATTCCACCATAGTTAAGGTGTTTTTCTTTGGCTGCTTTTACAATATTTTCTTTGCCTTTAGTTTAATTATGATGTGTCTTAGTGTGGATTTCTTTGGGTACATCCTGTTTGGAATTTGCTCACCTTCTTAGGTTTGTAGATATACATCTTGCTGATGTGGGAAGTTTTCAGCTTTACTTCTTAGAATACTTTTTCAATCCCACCCCCTTCTTTAACCACCCGAAGTTCAATGAGAAAAGTGTTAGATCTTTTATTATATTCCCATAGGTCCTGTGGCTGCTCATTTTTTTTCTTTTTTTAAGATGAAGTATAATATGTATGAGATATATAATAAGTATGAGATATAATGATATATATAATATGTTAGTTTCAGGTGTACAGTATCTTGATTTGGTATTTACATATATAAGAATGATCACCATAGTAGTCCAGTTACCATAGTCACCATATATAATTAAAAAAATTTCTGTGATGAGAACCTTTAAGATCCACTCTCCTAGCAACTTTCAAACATGCAGTACAGTATTAGCTATAGTCACTGTTGAACACTACACCCACATGACTTACTCATGTTATAACTGAAAATGTGTATCTTTAGATCCCCTTATCTGTTTTGCCTGCTCCCTCAACCACCCTACCCCAGTGACTCAAACAACCACTAATCTGTTCTCTGTATCCTTGAGCTTGGTTTTGTTTGTTTGATTTTGTTTTGTTTTGTTTTTATATTCCACATACAAGTGAGATCATCTAGTATTTACCTTTTTATATCTGATTTATTTCACTTAGCATAATGCCTTCAAAATCCATCTTTTTACGTCTGACTTATTTCACTTAGCATAATACTTTCATAGTCCATCTATGGCAGTATTTCCTTTTTTATGTCTGAAAAATATTACAATGTGTATATACACCATATTTTCTTTACTCATCTATCCATCAGTGGACATTTAGTTTGTTCCTATTTCTTGGCTATAGTAAATAATGCTGAAAATGGGGGTACATATATCTTTTCAAATTAGTGTTTTTGTTTTCTTCACATGAATACCAAGAAGTGGAATTACTGAATCATATGGTAATTCTGTTTTTGATTTTTTTGAGAAACCTCCTTACTGTTTTCCATAGTAGCTGCACCAATTTACATTCCCAAAAATAGTGTAAGAGTGTTGCCTTTTTTCTACATCTTAACCAGGACTCATTATTTCTTGTTTTTGTTTTTTTTGTTTTTTTTTTTATTCTAACCATTCTAATAGAGGTGAGGTTATATTGATTTATAGTTGTTATTTACATTTACTTGATAAATGTTGTTGAGTACCTTTTCATATAGCTGTTGTCCATCTGTGTGTCTTCTTTGGAAAACCGTATATTCAAATCCTCTTCTCATTTTTTTTTTTTAATTTTTTTTTCAACGTTTATTTATTTTTGGGACAGAGAGAGACAGAACATGAATGGGGGAGGGGCAGAGAGAGAGGGAGACACAGAATCGGAAACAGGCTCCAGGCTCCGAGCCATCAGCCCAGAGCCTGACGCGGGGCTCGAACTCACGGACCGCGAGATCGTGACCTGGCTGAAGTCGGACGCTTAACCGACTGCGCCACCCAGGCGCCCACCTCTTCTCATTTTTAAAAATTTTTTTTTTTCAACGTTTATTTATTTTTGGGACAGCGAGAGACAGAGCATGAACGGGGGAGGGGCAGAGAGAGAGGGAGACACAGAATCAGAAACAGGCTCCAGGCTCTGAGCCATCAGCCCAGAGCCTGACGCGGGGCTCGAACTCACGGACCGCGAGATCGTGACCTGGCTGAAGTCGGACGCTTAACCGACTGCGCCACCCAGGCGCCCCTCTTCTCATTTTTAATTACATTTTTTTTTGCAATTGAGTTGTATGAGTTTTTTAAAATATATTTTGGATATTAACACCTTATCCCTTATCAGATACATCATTTGCAAATATTTTCACCCAGTTGGTAGGTTGCCTTTTCATTTTGTTGATAGTTTCCTTTGCTATGCAGAAGCTTTTTAGTTTGCTATAGTCCCATTTGATTATTTTTGCTTTTGGTGTCAGATTGAAAAAATCATTGCCAAGGTCTGTGTCAGGGAGTTTATCACAAATGTTGAATTCTAGGATTTTTATGGTTTCAGGTCTTACATTCAAGTTTTTTATCCATTTTGAGTTAATTTTTGTGTGTGGTGTAACATAGTGGTCCAGTTTCATTCTTTTGTGTGTGCCTGTCCAGTTTACCCAACACCATTTATTGAAGAAACTGTCCTTTCTCCATTGAATATTCTTGGCTCCTTTGTTGTAAATTAATTGACCATATATGCATAGGTTTATTTCTGGGCTCCAATCTGTTCCATTGATCTGTGTGTCTGTTTTTATGTCGATACCATATTGTTTTGATTAGTATAACATAGTAATATAGTTTGAAATTAGGGAGTGTGGTGCCTCTGGCTTTGTTCTTTGTCTCAAGATTGCTTTGGCTATCTGGTCTTTTGTGGTTCCATACAACTATTAGGATCATTCTGTTTCTATGAAAAATGCCATTGAAATTTTGACAGGGATTTTAAATCTGTAGATTGCTTTAAGTACTATGGACATTTTAACGATATTAATTCTTCCAGTTCATGAATATGTCTTATCTTTCCATTTATTTGTGTCATCTTCAGTTTCTTTCATCTACTATTTTTCAGTGTACAGGTCTTTGGCCTCCTTTGTTAAAGTTATTCTTAGGTATTTTATTCTTCTTGATGCAGTTATAAGTGGGATTGTTTTCTTGATTTCTCTGATAGTTCATTATTTATAGAAATGCATCAGATTTTTGTGTATTGAGTTTTGTATTTTACTGTACTAAATTTGCTTATTAGCTCTGACAGTTTTGTTTTTTTTTTTTTTTTTGGTGGTCTTCAGAGTTTTCTCTGTAGAATACCATGTCATCTACAAATAGTGACAGTTTTATTTTTTCCTCTCCAATTTGGATGCCTATATTTCTTTTTCTTGCCTGAATGCTCTAGCTAGGATTTCTTATACTATGTTGAATGAAGTGGTATCCTTGTCTTGTTCCTGATTTTTGAAGAAAAGCTTCCAGGTTTTCACTGTTAAGTCATTGTTAGCTGTAGGCTTGTCATACATGGCTTTTATTATCTTGAGTTACATTCTGTCTATACCTGCTTTGTTGAGAGCTTTTATCTTAACTGGATGGTGAATTTTTTCAAATGCTTTTTCTGTATCTATTGAGATTATCATATGATTTTTATTTTTCATTTTGTTAATGTATACACCACATTGATTGATTTGTGGATGTTTATCATCCTTGCATCTCTGGGAATAAATCCCATATGTTCATGGTGTATGTATTGTCCTTTTAACGTATTTATGAATTCAGTGTGGTAATATTTTGTTATGGATTTTGGTGTGTATGTTCATTAGGGAAATTGGCCTGTAATTTTTTTTTTCTTGTGATGTCCATATCTGGCCTTGGTATTAATAATTCTGGCCTTATAAAATGAGTTAGGAAGTGTTCTCTCCTCTTCAGTTTTTTTGGAAGAGTTAAGAGAAGGGTTGGTGTTAATTCTTTTTTGAATGTTTGACAGAATTTACCAGTGAAGCCATCAGGTTCTGGACATTTTTTTGTTAGGAGGTTTTTGATTATTGATTAAATTTTCTTACATAGTAGTAAGTACATAGTAGTTTCTTATGAACTTTTGTATTTCTGTATTGTCAGTCTAACATCTCTTTCATTTCTGATTTTGAGTCCTCTCTTTTTTTCTTGGTGACTTTAGCTAAATGTTTGTCAATTTTGTTTAAATTATCAAAGAACCAGCTCTTGGTTTCATTGATGTTTTCTTTTGCTTTTTATTACTTATTTCATTATTTCATCTCTGATCTTTGTTTTTTCCTTCCTTCTATCAACTTTATCCTTCATTTGTTCTTCTTTTGGTAGTTCCTTGAGGTGTAAAATTAGATTGTTTGTTTGAGATGTATCTTGTTTCTTGATGTAGGCGTTTATTGCCTATCTCTTTTAGAACTGCTTTTGCTGCATCCCATGAGTTTTGGTATGCTCTATTTTTATTTTCGTTTGTCTCCAGGTATTTTTTGATTTCTCTTGATTTCTTGGTTGAAGCATTGGTTGCCAAGTAGTGTGCTGCTTAATCTCCACATATTTGTGAATTTTCCAATTTTCTTTTTGTAATTAATTGATTTCTAGTTTCATACCATTGTGGTTGGAAAAGATGCTTGATGTGATTTCAGTCTTCTTAAATTTATTAAGACTTTTCTTGTGGTTTAATATCCTGGAGAATTTCCATGTTGACTTGAGAAGACTATATATTCTGTTGTTTTGCCATATATATTTGCTATGTCCATCTGGTCTAATGTGTAAATTAAGGTGATATTTCCTTACTGATTTTATGACTGGATAATCTATCCATTGATGAAAGGAGAATATCAAAGTCCCATGCTGGTTTATTGAGATTTGCTTTAAATATTTATATGGTCTTATGTTGGGTGCATAAATATTTGTAAATGTTATATCCTCCTGTTGGATTGACTTTTTTAAAAAATGTTTATTTATTTATTTTGGTGGGGGAGGTCAGAGAGGGAGGAAAGAGAATCTGTGCTGAAGGTGTGGAGCCCAGCATGGGGCTCAGTCCCACCAACTGTGAGATCATGACCTGAGCTGAAATCAAGAGTCAGGTGCTCAACTGACTGAGCCACCCAGGTGCCCCTGCATTGGCTTTTTTAAATCATTATGTAATGCTTTTCTTTGGTTCTTATACAGTCTTTATTTTAAAGTCTGTTTTGTCTGATATAAGTGTACTATGCCCACTCTGCTTTGGTTGTCATTTGCACAGAATATCTTTTTTAATCTCTTCACTTTCTCTTTGTGTCCTTATGTCTGAAGGTGAATCTCTTGTAGGCAGCATATAGATAGATCTTGTTCTTTTATCCATTCAGCCACTCCATATCTTTTGATTGGAGAACTTTCTGTACTTACATGTAAACTGATTATTGGTAAGTATGTGCTTACTGCCATTTTGTTAATTGTTTTCTGGCTGATTTGTAGTTCCTCTGTTCTTTTGTTTTCTTTGTGGTTTGATGGCTTTCTTTATTGTTATGCTTAGATTTCTTTCTCATTATCTTTTGTGTACCTGCTGTAGGTTTTTGTATTATGGTTAGCATGAGGTTTGCATATTTATAAGTCTATTTTAAGTTGGTAACAGCATAAGTTTGAAAACATTCTAAAGCTCAAACTTTTTACTCTCACCCCCATGCTTTATATTTTTATGTCATAATTTATATCTTTTTGTACTGTGTATCTCTTAATTATTGTAGTATATAATGTATTTTTACTAATTTTGTCTTTTAACCTTTATACCGTGTTTATAAGTGATTAATCTTCTACCTTTACTATATATTTCTCTTTCCTGTGAGAGTTGTACTTTTATATATTTTCTTGTTACTAATTGGTTACCTTTCTTTTCAGCTTAAGGAAGTCCCTTTAACGTTTTTTGTAAGGGGTTAGTAGTGCTGAATTCCTTTAGCTTTTGCTTGTCTAGAAAATTATCTCTTTTTCAGTTCTGTATAACTTTGTTGGGTACAGTATTCTTGGTTGGAAGTTATTTTCTTTCAGCACTTTGAATATATCATGCCAGTCTTTTCTGGCCTGCAAAATTTCTGCTGGAATATCTTCTGAGTGTTCCTTCTATGCAACAAGTGGTTTTTTTCTTGCTGCTTTTAAGATTCTTTTTGTTTTTAATTTAGGCATTTTAATTTAGTTACAATGTGATTTTAGTGTGGGTTTCTTTGAGTTGTCTTATTTGGAACTCTCTGGGCTTCCTGGATCTTGATGTCTTTTCCTTTGTTTGATTAGGGAAATATTCGGATGTTATTTTTTCAAAGAAGTTTTCTGTCCCCTTCTCTTTCTCTTTCTTCTGGGACTCCTATATTGTCAATGTTAGTTTACTGGATGTTGTCCCAGAGGCCAACAGAGAAATTTAGTAGGAATGTGGCTGTTGGCTCCCAGGATCTGAAGCTGCCAGGCTGATGAAGGTAGTGGCCTCATGGCTAATAATCATTAGAGACAACATACACAGGATACTCCTGCTCTTGCCAACACTGGAAGCTTTACTGGTGTAGGGAATTTGCAGAAGGGAACTTAATTTACTGCTCAGCTTAAGGCAGTGTTATGTTTAGTTGGGAAATCAGAATCCTTTGAATTATTTTCATTCATGCAGTTGTCTTCTAGGTACTTAAAAAAAAGCTCCTTAATTGTGGAAAATTCAGACATACATAATATAATAGAGCAGTATAATGGAAATACCACTTACCTATCACACATTTTACTACAGTTAGTCTTTGAACAATGTGAGGATTGGAGCACTAATCCCCATCCAGTCAGAAATCTTCATATAGCTTTGATTTCCCCAAAACTTCACTATTAATAGTCTATTGTGGACTGGAACTGGAAACATAAGCAGTCAATTAACGTGTATTTTTTTATATGTATCATATACTGTATTTTTATGGTAAAGTAAGGTAGGGAAAAGAGAACTTTATGAAAATCATAAGAAAAAGAAAAAAAACATTTATAGGACTGTAGTGTATTGATGCAGTAAGTTTACATGGTCTGTTTTCAAGATGAATTGTCAATAATATTTCGATATTGTCTTATATGATATGCACTGGATATACATATTATAAATGCTGGATAGTAAAAATGAAAAGATACGGTGAAAAAGAAATTCCTATTTATTTACAGGTATAATGATTCATGAATCCATAACAAAGAAGCAGCAATGTGATTGCTTTATGGTAGCCTAGTGTAATTGATACAATTGCTTCATGGTAGCCTCACCTATACGCTAATGAATGGATTGTTATAAGATTTTTATAGCATACTGTATTACAGTCATATTTGTAATGCAATATTGGAAACATTGTTAAAAGTTTTTAGAAAACCACTTACCTGTGATGATAGGCTGATATACATTTTCTCCAATTATGAGAGTGAGAGACAGAGGGGTGCATACTGTACAGTAATGTAATTCTTTGAAAGGAAAGTTATAAAACAGCAAGGAAACTAACACATTATTAATTTTATATTAAATATCACTTTATGCCTCTATAAGGGTAGGCTATCTACTTCCATATAAGTCTTGCACACGACGTTCTAAATGTTGAATATTTATGATGATGTTGATGATGATGATGACAACATAAAAATGTCTTCTACAGTTCTTGCTGTACAGTTATTAGATTTTCACACAACGGCACTCACATATACATCAGATAACTTTATTAACTTTATGGCATGATTATTCATTAATTGGAGGTGAATTATCATAAAGGTATTCATTATTGTCCTAATGTTGTGTAGGCTGAGGAGGAGGAAGAAGAGGAGGGGTTGGTCTGTCTGCCTCAGGGGTGGTGGAGGCAGAAGAATTGGAGGAGGTAGAAGGGGAGGCAGGAGAGGCAGGCACATTCAATGTAACTTTATGGGAATACATTGTAATTTCAGACTTTTTTGCCTTTTCATTTCTCTGAAAATGTTTCTATGTGTACCAACCGTTCTACTGTTTGCTTTAGTTTCATTGCCCATATCATAAAAGGGTCCACATTGTAAAAGAAGTCAAAACTGTTTTTGAATAATTGGAACACTTCTGCGAAGTTGGCTTTTTTTTCTGGCATTGCTTCTACATCTTCTTCATTGTCTTGCTTGCACTGATTGGGAATCACTTATCTTCATTACATTATCTTCTGTTAATTCCTCTGGTGTGGTGTCTGTTACCTCTTGAATTTCTCCAGGATCCATATCTTGAAACCCTTTACTCCTCACCCTTTTGCCTTATCCATAGCCTCTTTCTTGATTTCTTTGATTGTCTGTCATAAATCCCATGAAGTCATGCACAAAATCTGGACACAGTTTTCTCCAACAGGAGATTTGTTTCAGGCTTGATGGTGTTTATAGCTTTTTCTATAACAGCAATGGCATCTTCAGTGGTGTAATCCTTCCAGACTTTCATGATGTCCTATCAGGATTCTCTTCCACAGTGTTAGTGATCCCTTCCACAGAGTACTGTGTGTAATGAGCCTTAAAGGTCCTTATGACTCCCTGATCTAGAGGCTGAATTAGAGACATTGTGTTTGGAGGCAAGAACACCACTTTGATGACACCTTCAGTGTTAAACTCAAGGGGTTCTACATGGCCAGGGGCATTGTTCAATATCAAAAGAACTTTAGAGGGGAACAGGAAGGTGGTGGCGTAGGAGGATGTTGGGCTCACCTCGTCCTGCTGATCACTTAGAATCCACCCACATCTGCCTAAATAGCCAAGAAAACCACCGGAAGACTAGCAGAACGGACTCTGCAGAGCCAAGCATAGACAAGAGGCCCACGGAAGAGGGTAGGAAGGACAGAGAGGTGGTGGGAGCCGGGCAGTGGAGGGGCAGCCTGCCAGGCAAGGCAGAGCCCCCGAAGTCTGGCTTGCAAAAGCGGAGGGGCCAGACTCTCTGAGTTCTGGCAACCAGCGGGATTTAACATCTGGAATGTTAAAAGTCAACAGCTTTGCTCTCTGAGAGCTGGGAGGGTGAGAGGACGCCGGGAGGGAGGGTTGTTGAGCCCTGGAAGGACAGAGCTCCGTGGGGGAAAAAAGGCACTGGCACACGCCATTTCTCTCTCCCATCCCCCAGCCAAAATTCCAATGGGAACCCATTCCTGTCGCTGAACTTGCTGGCACTGCGCAAATGCCCAAAGCTGTGCTTCTGTGGATCCATCCCTCCAGTGGGCCTGCCTCCCTCCCAGTGCTGCAGGGCTCTTCCCTCAGGGGACCACCAAGGACAAAGCTAGCTAAGCCTGCCCCTCCCGCCTCTGTGCACCTTGCGGATCCACCCTGGCTAATATGCCCTTGGCCAGATCCCATCGAAGCAGCACCACAACCCTGGCAGTGTGCAAGCAGCCCAGACAGGGGCCACACCACTCCACAGTGAGTCCTGCCCCTGGGAGAATGGAAGATAAGGTACATACCAGTCTGACTGTGGCCCCAGCGGTGGGCTGGGGGCAGACATCAGGTCTGACTGCGACCCTGCCCACCAACACACGCTTCTCCAGACAGCACAGGGGAAGTGCCCTGCAGTTTGGAGCTACCACTGGGACTACCCAAAATGATGAAATGGAATTCTCCTCAAAGGAAACTCCAGGAAGTAGTGACAGCTAACGAATTGATCAAACTGATTTAAGCAATATAACTGAACAAGAATTTAGAATAATGGTCATAAAATTACTCGCTGGGCTTGAAAAAAGCATAGAGGACAGCAGAGAATCTATTGCTACAGAGATCAAGGGACTAAGAAATAGTCATGAAGAACTAAAAAATGTTATAAATGAGGTGCAAAATAAAATGGAGGTGACCACAGCTCAGATTGAAGAGGCAGAGGAGAGAATAGGTGAATTAGAAGATAAAATTATGGAAAAAGAGGAAGCTGAGAAAAAGAGAGATAAAAAAAATCCAGGAGTATGAGGGCAGAATTAGAGAACCAAGTGATGCAGTCAAATAGAACAATATCTGTATCATAGGAATTCTAGAAGAAGAAGAGACAGAGAAGGGGGCTGAAGGTGTACTTGAGCAAATTGTAGCTGAGAACTTCCCTGATCTGGGGAAGGAAAAAGGCATTGAAATCCAAGAGGCACAGAGAACTCCCTTCAGATGTGACTTGAATCGATCTTCTACACAACATATCATAGTGAAACTGGCAAAATACAAGGATAAAGAGAGAATTCTGAAAGCAGGTAGGGATAAACAGGCCCTAAGACAAAGGTAGACAGATAAGGGTAGTAGCAGACCTATCCACTGAAACTTGGCAGGCCAGAAAGGAATGGCAGGAAGTCTTCAATGTGAAGAACAGAAAAAAATATGCAGCCAGGAATCCTTTATCCAGCAAGTCTGTCATTCAGAATAGAAGGACAGAGAAAAGTTTTCCCAAACAAACAAAAACTGAAGGAATTCATCACCACTAAACCAGCCCTACAAGAGATCCTAAGGGGGATTCTGTGAGTGAAATGTTGCAAAGACCACAAAGTACCAGAGACATCACTGCAAGCATGAAACCCACACACATCACAATGACTCTAAACCCGTATCTTTCAATAACAACACTGAATGTAAATGGACTAAATGCTCCAACCAAAAGACATAGGGTATCAGAATGGATAATGAAACAAGACCCATCTATTCTCTGTCTACAAGAGACTCATTTTCGACCTGAGGACACCTTCAGATTGAAAGTGAGGGGATGGAGAACTATCTATCATGCTACTGGAAGTCAAAAGAAAGCTGGAGTAGCCATACTTGTATCAGACAAACTAGACTTTAAATTAAAGGCTGTAACAAGAGATGAAGAAGGGCATTATATAATAATTACAGGGTCTATCCATCAGGAAGAGCTAACGATTATAAATGTCTATGCGCCGAATACGGGAGCCCCCAAATATATAAAACAGTTAATCACAAACATAAGCAACCTTATTGATAAAAATGTGGTAACTGCAGGGGACTTTAATACCCCACTTACAGGAATGGAGAGATCATGTAGACACAGGATCAATAAAGAAACAAGGGCCCTGAATGATACATTGGATCAGATGGACTTGACAGATATATTTAGAACTCTGCATCCCAAAGCAACAGAATATACTTTCTTCTCGAGCGCGCATGGAACATTCTCCAAGATAGATCACATACTGACTGGGTCACAAAACAGCCCTTCATAAGTATAAAAGAAGTGAGATCATACCATGCACACTTTCAGACCACAGTGCTATGAAAGTTGAAATCAACCACAGGAAAAAGCCTGGAAAACCTCCAAAAGCGTGGAGGTTAAAGAACACCCGACTAAAGAATGAATGGGTCAACCAGGCACTTAGAGAAGAAATTTAAAAATATATGGAAATAAATCAAAATGAAAATACAACAGTCCAAACGCTTTGGGATGCAGCAAAGGCAGTCCTGAGAGGAAGATACATGGCAATCCAGGCCTATCTCAAGAAACAAGAAAAATCCCAAATACAAAATCTAACAGCACACCTAAAGGAAATAGAAGCAGAACAGCAAAGACACCCCAAACCCAGCAGAAGAAGAGAAATAATAAAGATCAGAGCAGAAATAAACAATATAGAATCTAAAAAAAAAACTGTAGAGCAGATCAATGAAACCAAGAGTTGGTTTTTTGAAAAAATAAACAAAATTGATAAACCTCTAGCCAGGCTTCTCACAAAGAAAAGGGAGAGGACCCAAATAGATAAAGTCATGAATGCAAATGGAATTAGTACAACCAATCCCTCAGAAATACAAGCAATTATCAGGGAGTACTATGAAAAATTATATGCCAACAAACTGGACAACCTGGAAGAAACAGACATATTCCTAAGCACCCACACACTTCCAAAACCCAAACAGGAAGAAATAGAAAACTTGAACAGACCCATAACCAGCGAAAAAATTGAATCAGTTATCAGAAACCTCCCAACAAATAAGAGCCCAGGACCAGATGGCTTCCCAGGGGAATTCTACCAAACATTTACAGCAGAGGTAATACCTATCCTTCTCAAGCTGTTCCAAAAAATAGAAAGGGAAGGAAAACTTCCAGACTCATTCTGTGAAGCCAGCATTACTTTGATTCCCAAACCAGACAGAGACCCAGCAAAAAAAGAGAACTACAGGCCAACATCCCTGATGAATATGGACGCAAAAATTCTCAATCAGATACTAGCAAATCGAATTCAACAGCATATAAAAAGAATTATACACCATGATCAAGTGGGATTCATTCCTGGGCTGCAGGGCTGGTTCAACACTCACAAATCAATCAACGTGATACATCACATTAACAAAAGAAAAGATAAGAACCATATGATCCTGTCAATCGATGCAGAAAAAGCATTTGACAAAATTCAGCATCCTTTCTTAATAAAAACCCTCGAGAAAGTCGGGATAGAAGGAACATACTTAAACATCATAAAAGCCATTTATGAAAAGCCCACAGCTAATATCATCCTCAATGGGGAAAAACTGACAGCTTTCCCCCTGAGACCAGGAACACGACAGGGATGTCCACTCTCACCGCTGCTGTTTCACATAGTGTTGGAAGTGCTAGCATCAGCAATCAGACAACAAAAGGAAATCAAAGGCATCAAAATTGGCAAAGATGAAGTCAAGCTTTCACTTTTTGCAGATGACATGATATTATACATGGAAAACCCGACAGACTCCACCAAAAGTCTCCTAGAACTGATACATGAATTCAGCAAAGTCACAGGATGCAAAATTAATGTACAGAAATCAGCTGCATTCTTAGACACTAATAATGAAGCAACAGAAAGCCAAAGAAACTGACCCCATTCACAATTGCGCCAAGAATCATAAAATACCCAGGAATAAACCTAACCAAAGATGTAAAAGATCTGTGTGCTGAAAACTATAGAAAGCCTTATGAAGGAAATCGAAGAAGATACAAGGAAATGGAAAAACATTCCGTGCTCACGGATTGGAAGAATAAATATTGCTAAAATGTCAATACTACCCAAAGCTATCTACACATTCAATGCAATCCCAATCAAAATTGCACCAGCATTCTTCTTGAAGCTAGAACAAGCAATCCTAAAATTTGTATGGAACCACAAAAGACCCCGAATAGCCAAAGTAATATTGAAGAAGGCGACGACCAAAGTGGGAGGGCATCACAATCCCAAACTTTAGCCTCTACTACAAAGCTGCAGTCATCAAGACAGCATGGTGTTGGCACAAAAATGGACACACAGACCAATGGAATAGAATAGAGACGCCAGAATTGGATCCACAAAAGTATGGCCAACTCATCTTTGACAAAGCAGGGAAGAACATCCAATCAAAAAAAGACAGTCTCGGGGCGCCTGGGTGGCGCAGTCGGTTAAGCGTCCGACTTCAGCCAGGTCACGATCTCGCGGTCCGGGAGTTCGAGCCCCGCGTCAGGCTCTGGGCTGATGGCTCGGAGCCTGGAGCCTGTTTCCGATTCTGTGTCTCCCTCTCTCTCTGCCCCTCCCCCGTTCATGCTCTGTCTCTCTCTGTCCCAAAAATAAATAAACGTTGAAAAAAAATACATATGTAAAAGATCATGTATAATAATTAAAAAAAAAAAAAAGTCTCTTTAACAAATGGTGCTGGGAGAACTGGACAGCAACATGCCGAAGAATGAAACCAGACCACTTTCTTACACCATTCTCAAAAATAAACTCAAAATAGATGAAGGACCTGAATGTGAGACAGGAAACCATCAAAACCCTAGAGGAGAAAGCAGGAAAATACCTCTCTGACCTCAGCCACGGCAATTTCTTACTTGACACATCTCCAAAGGCAAGGGAATTAAAAGCAAATATGAACTATTGGGACCTCATGAAGATAAAAAGCTTCTGCACTGCAAAGGAAACAATCGACAAAACTAAAAGGCAACCGACGGAATGGGAAAAGATATTTGCAAAGGACATATTGGACAAAGGGCTAGTATCCAAAATCTGTAAAGAACTCACTAAACTCCACACCCAAAAAACAAATAATCCAGTGAAGAAATGGGCAGAAAACATGAAGAGACACTTTTCTGAAGAAGACATCCAGATGGCCAACAGGCACATGAAAAGATGCTCAATGTCACTCCTCATCAGGGAAATGCAAATCAAAACCACACTCAGATACCGCCTCACGCCAGTCAGAGTAGCTAAAAGGAACAAATCAGGAGACTATAGATGCTGGCGAGGATGTGGAGAAACGGGAACCCTCTTGCACTGTTGGTGGGAATGCAAACTGGTGCAGCCGCTCTGGAAAATAGTGTGGAGGTTCCTCAAAAAATTAAAAATAGATCTACCCTATGACCCCGCAATAGCACTGCTAGGAATTTACCCACGGGATACAGGAGTGCTGATGCGTAGGGGCCCTTGTATCCCAATGTTTATAGCAGCACTTTCAATAATAGCCAAATTATGGAAAGAGCCTAAATGTCCATCAACTGATGAATGGATAAAGAATTTGTGGTTTATATACACAATGGAATACCACTTGGCAATGAGAAAGAATGAAATCTGGCCTTTTGTAGCAACATGGATGGAACTGGAGAGTGTTATGCTAAGTGAAAAAAGTCATACAGGAAGACAGATACCGTATGTTTTCACTCTTTTGTGGATCCTGAGAAACTTAACAGAAGACTATGGGGGAAGGGAAGGAAAAAAAACAGAGAGGGAAGGAGGCAAACCATAAGACTCTTAAAAACTGAGAATAAACTGAGGGTTGATGGGGGTGGGAGGGAGGGGAAAGTGGTATGGGCATTGAGGAGGGCACCTGTTGGGATGAGCACTGGGTGTTGTATGGAAAGCAGGTTGACAATAAATTTCATATATTAAAAAAAAAAGAACTTCAAAGGGTAGTCCCTGTTTGATAAGGTACTTCCTGACATCAGGGACAAAGCATTGATGGAACCCATCCAGAAAAAGGGTTCTTGTCCAGCCCTTCTTGTTGGACAGCCAGAAGACTGGCAGCTGGTGTTTATATTTGCGTTTCAAGACTTGGGTATTAGCAGTTTTATAGATAAGGGCAGTCCTGATCATAAGCCTGACTGTATTTGTCTATCCCTGCCTGCCTTAAATCCTGGTGCTCAGTTCTCTTCCTTAGTAATAAATGCTGTTTGTGGTATTTTCTTTTTTTCCAGAATAGAGCACTTGCATCTGCACTAAAAACGTGTTCAGGCAGATTTTTTTTCTCTTCAGTGACAGTCTGAATGGCATCTGGAAACTTGTATGCTTCCTCTTGGTTAGCAGAAGCTGCTTCTCCTGTTATCTTGACGTTTTTTAAGCTAAACTTCTTTCTAAAATTCCCAAACTGTCATTTACTGGCATTAAATTCTCCAGATGTTGATCTTTACCTTCTTTTTGCTTTAAGTTGTCATATAATGACTTTGCTGTTTCTCAAATCACTTTAATGTCTCTATAGGTATGCCTTTGTATAGCAATCCTGCACCCATATAAAAGCTGCCTTTTTAGTACCAGATAAAAGGTATTTCGCATAAAGTGCAATGTTTTTGTGTTTGCTAGTAGTGTAGCTGCTGTGTCAGCTTTATGAATTTCCTTTTCTTTTTTTCACATTGGTTTTTATACTTGATTCATTTATCTTGAAATGGCAGGCAACCACAGCTGCAGACCTCAACCTATGGTCCATATCAAACAGTTCAACCTTTTCTAGGAATGTCATGACTTTTCTCTGCTTCTTGGGAGCACTTCCAGCATCATAAGTGGCACTATTTATGGGTCCCATGGTGTTATTCAAGGTTTACGGTATTGCACTAAACACAATGAAAGTATGCAAGAGAACTACTAGAGATCACTTTTTACTGCAGTATGCAATTTAGTAGAGAGATGAACTGCTCATGTGGAGATGATTAGCATCTTTTTGGCATTTTAAGTGGATATTCGGAACACTTGAGCTCACTGCAGTAGCAACAGGAGGTGGTTATGAAATTATTACAGTAGACATTACAGTAAGTCTGTACTGTTGTTAATTTTATGCTGTTATGATTTAATACTGAATCTTTAGATTTGTTTACATTTCTTTCGACTGTGAATGGCACCATGTAGGGACTGTATCTTTGTGTGTAAGTGTTGATAAATTTTAACTTTATCATAGATTTGTGTATATTTTATAGGAATAAATGATAAAATAAACTAGTAGCTACATACATTTTATGCATTCATGACAAACCTAACATTAATTTTTTCATATTTGAAATTTGAATATTAATTGAGATTTTTCCTATTTGTGATTTGTCTGTAAGTTTTAAAAAAAATTGTTGCAATCTCCATAAAATTTTCCAATATATTTATTGAAAAAAATGTGGGTATAAGTGGACCCGTGTAGTTTAAAACTGTGTTCTGTAAGGGTCAACTGTAATTACTTTATTTTTCCCTGAAATATTCCAATAAATATATTACCTTTCATGAGTCATATATGCTATGCAGTTTTCTTCCTTCCTTTCTTTTCCTTTCCTTTCCTTTCCTTTCCTTTCCTTTCTTTTCCTTTCCTTTCCTTTCCTTTCTTTTCTTTTCTTTTCTTTTTTTCTTTGAGAGAGTGAGAGCATGAGTGGAGGAGGGAAGAAGAAGAGGGAGAGAGAGAATCTTAAGCAGGCTTCATGCCCAGTGCAGAGCCTCGTGCAGGGCTCAAGCTCATGATGGTGATATCATGACCTGAGCCGAAATGATGAGTTAGACACTGGGGCACCTGGGTGGGTCAGTCGGTTAAGCATCCTAGGTCATGATTTCACAGTTCGTGGGTTCAAGCCCCATGTGGGGCTCTGTGCTGACAGCTCAGAGCCTAGTGCCTGCTTCGGATTCTGTGTCTCCCTCTCTCTCTGCTCCTCCCCCATTCATGCTCTCTTTCTGTCTCTCAAAAATAAATAAAAGTTAAAAAAAAATAAGAGTCAGATGGTTAACTGGCTGAGCCACCCAGGTGCCCCTATGCTGGGCAATTTTATTGAAACATGTATATTTTGAATTTGGTTATACAGCATGAATATAATGGATAGATTTTTTCTCTGTAGGAAATATGCTGCTAAGTACTGACTTTATAATTTTATGTTAAAAACTTTTATATAGCGTTTCAGAGAGGCAGCATACCATGGTGGCTAGGAATGGTCTGTCTCATATGCTGTAATCCTTTGGGTCACCTTGCACAAATTCTCTGTGCCTCAGTTTCCTCCTCCTTAAAATACATGTACAATACTACCTCTTGATGGTGACTGAGAGGTACTTAATAGGTGTAAGGTGCTTAAAACCATTTTGGCACATACTAAGTATTCAAGTGTTATATATTATTGTTACCATTCACTTTATCATGTTTATAACAAACTGTGAGCAAGATATTGAGAGGCTGGGTATTTTCTTCTTGTTTTCTAGATGTGAATGAATTGAAGGAATGTCTTTCTGTGTTGGTTAAAGAGCAGCAAGCTCTGGCCATCCAGTCAGCCACTACCACCCTTTCAGCCCTGAGACTTAAGCAGAGGCTGGTCATCTTGGAACGATATTTCATTGCCTTGAATAGAACTGTTTTCCAAGAGAATGTCAAAGTTAAGTGGAAAAGCAGCAGTATTTCTTTGCCTCCTGTGGACAAAAAAAGGTAATATAATGAAGAAGGAATCCTGATACCAGCTAAATATAAAATGCAGGCTGTTTGGTTGAGGAAGTTTAAGTACAAGTTTCAATATAGTCCCTTCCATTCTTGCTTTCCCTTTTTGTATGTTTCATATAATCTGGAGAATGGCTTTGCTAATTTGCTGAGAGTAACAGACTATGCTTCTTAATCTGTGCCATTATTTAATTTATTTATTTAAAAAATTTTTTTTAATGTTTGTTTTGAGAGAGAGAGAGACAGAGCATGAGCGGGGGAGGAGCAGAGAGAGAGGGAGACGCAAAATTTGAAGCAGGCTCCAGGCTCTGGGCTGTCAGCACAGAGGCCAATGAGTGGCTTGAACTTGTGAACTGTGAGATCATGACCTGAACCAAAGTTGGGCATTTAATCGGCTGAGCCACCCAGGAGCCCCTGTGCCATTATTTTAAAATGCTTTTCTGTCAGTAACTGTGGAAGCCAGTGAAGGCGTAGATAAGCATATCTAGATTTTTGAAAATGGGGCCTGAACATTATATTGTTTTTGTTTTGTTTTATTTTGCTTTTGGATAGGGAATACTCAGATCCTAATATTTAGTGCCTAGCTAGTTTAGATGCTTCAGTTTTTTCTTCCTAATGTGATTTTCTTATTCTTTAACTCTTCAAAATTTTTTTTAATGTTTATTTATTTTTGAGAGAGGGAGAGAGAGAGAGAGAGAGTGAGCACAAGCAGGGAGGGGCAGAGAGAGGGGGAGACCCAGAATCCGAAGCAGGCTCCAGGCTCTGAGCTGTCACCACAGAACCCGACGCAGGGCTCCATCTTGTGAAACACGAGATCATGACCTGAGCCAAAGTCGGTTGCTTAACTGACTGAACCACCCAGGTGCCCCATCTTATTCTTTTATTATAAGAGATGTTTCAGATATATGATTTTTAATATACTGGTGTACATCAGCAGATTGTTCTCAGATGTAACTAGAATGCTTAAGGCTTGTGTAGAGTTTTCTTTTCCCAAAATGTAGCTTTCTACCACACTTTTGTTCTCAGAAGCATCGACTAAAAGATTTCCAGATTTAACTCATATTTTATGTAGTAAAAAGAATTGGTTTTATTTGATTGTAATACTGATTTTTATTCCCTAGAGAGCACATGGAATGTACAGGGGCAGAGAAAAGCAGGGGGGAAACCTTATTTTGCTACCGGGAGACAAGAATTGCTAAATGTATCATGTTTCATGTATTTTTCCTTTTAAATCTAGTTGAAACCACATTACATGTCCTATATTTGATAGTAGTTTTAAGATAAATTAAACCAAGTGACAGAGGAGGATTCCTGCCCATGTGATGATAACCAGCAGCACAGTTCTTTCTTTCTTGGCTGGAGAGTGAGTGGTCTTTGTAGTGATCATTGATCAGGGAGGGGTTCTGCATATGGGGATGATAGATTCTAAGCCTTTTAAGTGTTCCTGTGTGTTTGTTGAATGAAAATGAATTCTCTAAGATGCAGAAGTGTCTTAGACCCCAACTGATTTTTCTTTGTGCTTTTTCCTTTGTGGTGACATAAGAGTTGGTGGGTTAATTGAAATCTGTCTTTCACTGAAGCAAGCAAATTCCTAAAATTAAAAAAAAATACATATTTTGAGATAATTATGGGTTCACATGGAGTTGTAAGAAATAGTACAGATTCCTTATACCCTTCATCTACTTCCCCCCAGTGGTAGCCACTTGCAAAACTGCAGTATACTATCACAATGAGGATATTGACTTTGATACAGTTTACTTCTCTTACTCATATTTCCTCAGTTTTACATGTTTTCAACTCAGTTTTTTACATGTTCTCAGTGCATGCATGTGTCCATTGTGTTTTCCATACAATTTTATCACAGGTTTGGATTTCTCTCACTATTGCCACAGTTAGAGTACAGGACAAGGAGCCTTTTTATAGCCACATTCACCTCCTTTTCCCTCCCCTTTGCCTTATCCTCTTTCAGCCACTAATGTGTTCTTCATGTCTATTATGTAACCTTGGCTTTTTTCAATCAGGGTTACCTCCTTGAGATTCTTTCAAGTAATTGTATGTATCATCATTGCATAGTAAAATTCTGTGACATGGATGTGCCTCATTTGGTTTAACCATCCAGTGAAGGACATAAGTTATTTACGGTTTTTGAGTTTTATGAATTAAAGCTGCTGTGAATATTTGTGGACAGGTTTTTGTGTGAACCTCAGTTTCATTTTTTTGGAATAAATGCCCTGGAGTTCAATTGTTGGGTCTTATTATGTTTAGGTTTGTAGGTCATTGCTGCGCTCTTTCCAAAATAGCTGTGTAATTGTATAGTCTCATCAACTATGTATGAATGATTTAGTTTCCCCATAGCCTTGTCAGCGTTTGAATTTGTTGCTGCTTTGTTTTAGCCAGTCTGTTAGATGTGTCATGATATCTTCTAAATTTTTGTAGATTTCCTCATTTCTCAATTTACTGAATAGTGGTGGATTTCACCTTTTTTTGTGGAATTAGCAATGGGTTGGATTGTTGACTGGTGTGGATGGGAGTGGGTCTAAGCTATTTGCTTTTTTTTTCCTTGAGTATCTGTAAAATAGAGAGTGACTTATTGAAGATTTAGCAGTTTTTAAACTGTGCAGATTGAGGACTGTTGGGCACTTTCTCAGGGGCCATTATGATTACCTGAGGGGAGCCCCAGTTTCATGCTTTTCCTGGAGCAATTTTCTCCCAGAGGGAGAATAGACTTAGCATGTGTACTTCCTGTTTTAAAGACCACGTGTATTATTATACATATGTATCTTGTAATATTTATATTTCTCATTCAGAAATAAAGTTTAAATCTCCTTAATCCTGTCTCCTAGGCACCCAGTCCTCTCATTAGAGGCAGCCACTAATTACAGTTTCTTGTGTCTCCTCATGAGCTTCCCTCATAGAGCTCAGGATTCACAGAATGTGCATACTAGCTGCCTCTCTGGGATCCACACGTTCTTCACTGCTAATTTTACTTGACATTGTATCTTGGGAAGGTCATTCCATATCATTACCTATTTTTCATAGCATTTCCCCCTGATTGTGAAAGAATATTATAGTAAGTTTGAAAAATATAATACATAGTAGAAATATTCAGCCGTATAAAGTTGCATGATTGAGTTTATATTGTACACTTTTTTTGTATTCTAGTTTTTTGTTTTTTTTAGAATATCATGGTATACTATTTGTATAACTTTAAAAAATATGCATATCTTGTTAAATTTACATACAGAAGTAGTAAAAAGCTTAAAAAAGACATGTGAGAATGATAAGCACTAAATTCAGGAGAGGATAAACTCAGCAAGATGAGGGTGAAAGAGAATAGGACAGGTACATGGAGTCTCTACTCCTGGTCAGCACATAGACCTAAAAGGGGCCAAAGCAAATACAGATTCCATAGCCCTAGGTGCAGTCCCGGGAATTTGTCGTATTGTTCTCTCAACGCCCTCACCTGCCTTTTCTTTGCTACATGAGCTTTAATCTCTCCATTTATGTATTTATATGTTGATTTTCTGTTTACCATGTGTGTCTCCCTGACTAATAATATCAGCTCTCTGAGATTATTTTGTGAGAATTTCTGCAAGTCATTTAAAATTCTCTGTAAATGCCTTTTTTTTTTCTTCCTTAAAGAGGGAACTTCCTTTACAAAGGACATTTGGTAAAAGTTTTTAAATATGAAACTAAAAGTCACTTGTGATCCTGCTGTCTAAAGAAATTCAGTGATCACATTTTGGTACAAATCCTTCCATATTATTTATTTTATTTTAGTATTTGCACAGTCCTCTGACCAGTTATCACAACTCCCATGTGTGTTGTCCGCAGTTCCCGACCCACAGGCAAAGGAGTGGAAGGACTTGCGAGAGTCGGATCCCGAGCAGCTCTCTCCTTTGCCTTTGCCTTTTTACGCAGGGCGTGGCGATCAGGTATGTGGGCCCAGAGTGTCGTTCGGTTTCCTCACCACATCAGGAGACTTGGGTTCTCTTCTCAGTTCTGCCACCACATGCCCTTGGGCTGATCCCATGTAGTCTGTGTGCCTCATTTTTCTTGTTTGTAGAATGAGAGGCTTCAGTCTATTTGACTTTTCAGGTCTGTTCTTTAAAAAAAAAAAAAAAAAAAAAATAAGAAAAAGTGTGTATGTGTTTATGTTGCAGGTAAACCACTGTTAGTACATCAGTGCTGATTTATTTTCTAGGAGAACAAGAAGTTAGAATTGCTCATGAGAGAGTCATAACATAAAGAACTGACTTTGGGGCACCTGTATTAAGTTTTAATCTCTTGAGTTCTTGGAGTATCTCATTGAGAGGAAAGTGAGGGATTGAAAATGTGACAGTGGTGTCTTCTCACACAGAGGGGTTGGAGGACCATCTGGGAGAGTGGGGAGGGCTTTACTTGTCAGTGCTGCCTGAGGAGTGGATGGCCTCCTCTGATGCATGTGTGCCCAGGTGAAGATGCGGATCTATGCAGCGAGCTATTGCAGGAGTCCCTGGATGCCCTGAGAGCCCTGCCTGAGGCCTCGCTCTTTGATGAGAGCACAGTGTCCTCTGTGTGGCTGGAGGTGGTAGAGAGAGCAGCCAAGTTCCTTAGATCCGTCGTGACAGGGTGAGTTCTTTCTTTTCACATCTTAACTCTGAATGGTTCTAACATGTTTCAGTCTTGTCTCACCTTCTCTTTAGAGCAGGTTTGTGTGTATGTCTCCAGCCTGCCCTCAGCTCTGTTATTCTGGATCTTGATTTTCAGCTTTTCAAATGTTTGCTTTTGATATTCTGATTAGACCCTGGAAGCTATCATATTGAATCAGATGGAAAAATGAAAAATATTTTTGTAATGTATTTTTTTTCAGGTATTTATGATTTGGGTATCAGTCATTCATTAAGTGAGCATCTATTGGGTGCCTTTCAGTGAGAATATGGATGCTACCATTCTGAGTGATGGGTGTTGTCTTAATAGACAACATGGTACTAAATAGCTACTCAAGATCAAAATGTTTAAACCTCCATCTATTCTTTTTAGTGTAAAAAATTTTTGAATGTGAATCATTTTCTATAAGGAAAACCCTGAACTCTGGTCTTGGGTGTTATATATTTTTGTTAACTTTAAATTTTTAGGTTTTTAAAAAGAAAAAGTATATATACTTAATACGTAATTCAACGCCAAAGACATAATTAGAGGAGAAGTGAGTCTTTTCTCATTTGCTTTGTCAAAAGAGGTCACTGCTCTGCCCCTTCCAATGTGCAAGGACACCTGTGGTCTCTGTGCTAACAGACTGTGAGTTTGGCTCCCTAGAGAGCTGATATAGGCATTGTGACAAGGTTTTGGGCTGGGGGCCCTGAAAATAGGCTTTGAATTACAGTTGATCCTTGAACAATGTAGGGGGTAGAGGTGCCAGCCATTCACACAGTTAAAAATCCACATATAACATTTTACTTCCCCAAACTAAACTAATAGCATGTTGACTAGAAGCCTGACCGATAACATGAACAGTGGATCAATGCATATTTTGTGTTGTATGTATTATTTACTATATTTTTATAATAATACCCTTTTCTTAAATTTTTTGGTATTTCTAAGCTACATGGTTCATCTGTGAGTTTTTTCAAATTGTTGCAAATCTCCAAAAAATTTTCCAATATCTGTATTGAAAAAAAATCTGCATATAAGTGAATTTGTGCAGTTCAAACTCGTATTGTTCAGGGTTCAACTGTAATTTCAAATATTCAGCTATAATGTTGATGTCAGAAAGCCCTCAGTTCTCCATCTTGGGTTCAGAAGAATTGTCATTTATTATTGGGGAAAAGTTAAAATATTTATTTGATAAAAGATAAAAATAAGCATAGACATTTTGTCTAGAGTCTCAGGTGCTTTTAGAAGTTGATTTTTCTCCATTTTCATAGAGGGATGTTGATACTCTAATAGCCTTAGATTTCACTGAAAGTGGAAACATATCTAAACATGTTTCTACTCATGATTTGAATAATGATATAAATAATTTTATGCTGTGGAAACTGGAATATGTGTTTTCTAGTGTAGTCATCTTTTGTATCTGAAGTCTTTTAATAAAAACATATCTTTTTAAGTTAATTGTATACTTTATTTTTTATTAAAAATTTTTAATGTCTATTTATATTTAAGAGAGAGAGAGACTGCATGAGTGGGGGAGGGCAGAGGGAGACAGAGACAGAAGCTGAAGCAGGCTCCAGACTCTGAGCTGTCAGCACAGAGCCTGATGCGGGGTTTGAACTCACAAGCCAGGAGATCATGACCTGAGCTGAAGTCAGATGCTTAACTCAGGCACCTCGTTAATTGTATACTTTAAAATCTCTGATTAAATTTGAGTAGTAAGTCTCAGAAACTTGATTCTAAATATTAAAAATATACATGCTGTCTTTAAGTTCTCATGCTACTTTGTTCTTGCATCCACTGCTGTCATTTCAGAGATGTTCATGGAACGCCTGGTACCAAAGGGCCAGGAACCATCCCCCTGCAGGACCAGCACCTGGCCCTGGCCATTCTGTTAGAGCTGGCTGTGCAGAGAGGCACACTGAGGTAAGGGGTGCTGCAGGCTGGGAGCATTTCATGGAACACCTCTGTATCTGAACATCTGTTTCACTTTATGGCATTTCATTGAATCATTTGTGTTTGTAAAAATATGTGGTGTTCTATAATCAAAGAACCGTATCCCAGGAGTTTCTCTTCTTTCAAGCCTGGGTACAATTAGGTTTTCTTCACTTCCCTTTTTTTTTTTTTTTTTTTTTAAAGTTTGTTTATTTATTTTTTTAGAGAGCAAGCAGGGGAAGGGTAGAGAGAGAGGGGGAGAGAGAATTTCAAGCAAGCTCTGCACCGTTAGTCCAGAGCCCGATGTAGTGCTCAAACCCATAAATTGTGAGATCGTGACCTGAGCCAAAAATCAAGAGTTGGCACCTTAACTGACTGAGCCACCCAGGCGCTCCTCTTCACTTCATGTTTTATGTTCAACTTTTGTAGTCTAAGACCTGTTCCTTTTTTTTTCTTTTTAATTTTCTTCAAATGATTTTTATTCCATTAGTTTAAGGTCCTAGAAATTCTCTTTAGAAAGTGCTGTTTGAACTTCTTAACTGGTTTTATATTTCTTATCCTCAGAAGGTGGATATGTTGTGCTAAAATGTTGGCATTGATTAAGTGCTTTTACTGCCAAGAATTGTTTTCATGGCGTTATTTTAGTTTCCTTTTCAATCTAAAGTATTTTTTCTATTTTATTTAGCTGTCTGCTTTTATTTTTGACAGTCCATGGCAATAAAAGCTAATATGTTTTTACTAGATAATAAAGATATTTTCTCTTTCAGCCAAATGTTATCTGCCATCCTGTTGTTGCTTCAGTTGTGGGACAGTGGGACGCAGGAAACTGACAATGAGCGGTCTGCCCAGGGTACCAGTGCTCCTCTTCTCCCTTTACTGCAAAGATTCCAGAGTATCATCTGCAGTAAAGATGCCCCTCATACAGAAGGTGACACTCACGTAAGTACCATAAAAAAACTCTGCCTTTAAATAGCTTTCTTAATTCAGTTATCCTAAAAGAGTTAGACTTTTATAAACAAAACCAGAGTGCATGTCTGTGGCAGTAGTTGTCTCTAGGGGAAAGTGTGTATTTGGTGATGACAATAGTGAGTCAGATGTAGGACAGGTGTGGGATATCATGGGGTGAGTTTCATTCGATGCGGTGGAATATCACTTGAGCATATGGCATCTGTGTGTGTGTGTTCTGGATTGTGTATACTTAGTAGGGAGAATGTATTTCTTGACATGTATCAACTTGTACTTTTAGAGAGATTCTTCTACTGCTTTTTGACCATGTAGTTTTCTTTCTGCTGGATTAGAGCCATTTAGCCCTTTGTGTTTGTGGGTTTATTATTACCTGTGTGTTCCCAGTAACCAGTCATGTTGTGCTTTGGCTGTGATGGAGAGTGAGTTTAAGATGCTGTGGAAGATATAAAGAAGGCATGCTCACTTCCATGAAAGAATTAGTAGAGGCATGAAAATGGGTAAAAATTCTGACAATATTTCAAGAACAAAGTGAGAGAGTCAAGCAGGTCCTTATGGGCACTTGCAGTAATAACATGGGGAGGCGGCACAAGTTGCTGAAGCTGAGCTGGTGTGGGATGGAGTGTGTGTTCGGTTCTGAGGATGTGCTCCACCGTGAGGTCGTGTAGTTGCCTAGTGGTTAATGTTTATTTGTTTTGAGAAGTCTGCCTTGAGAAGTCTGGTAGTCCTTCTCTTCCATGTTACTCCATATACTGTTTATGGAGAAGACAGTTCAACGAGCACCAGCTGTACTGCAGCACAGAGCTAAGTCTGACATACCCACTTTTAAATACATATTATAAAAAGAGCATTGAGAATAGTGGCTTACTTTTTGGCCCTTTCTTTGTGCAGGGCACTGCATGGAGTGTGTCACCTAAGTCATCACTGTGTTTGTCCTAGGAAAACAAGGCTGGTAGCAGAGGAGGGCCTGTCTGCGTCCTGGGTCTGAACCCCTGGGACTGCTTCTTTTTAGAAGTACAAGTTTGATCTTGTAGGTCTTTTTTGGGGGGGGGGGGGACAGCCATTCCATTATAAAGTTAATTTTCTATCACTTGGCAGTCTTTAATTGTAATAAGGCTTTCTGCCTTTAGAAGAATTAGATTTGGGGTGCTTGATTGACTCAGTTGGTTAAGTGTCCTGACTCTTGATTTTGGCTCAGGTCATGATCTCACAGTTCCTGGGATTGAGCCCTGTTTTGGGCTCTGTGCTGACAGCTGAGGCCTGCTTGGGATTCTCTCTCTCTCTCTCTCTCTCTCTCTCTCTCTCTCTCCCTCTCTCCCTCTCCCTCTCTCCCTCTCTCCCTCTCTCCCTCTCTCCCTCTCCCTCCCTCCCTCCCTCCTCCCCCCCACTTTCTCCCCCTCACCCTCTCCCTCTGCCCTTCTTCCCCTCTCATTCTCTCTTTTTCTCAAAATAAATAAACAATTTTTAAAAAAGAAGAATTAGATTTACTTAATGTTAATGTCCGAGTAACATTAGGTTTCCTTCAGAGTGGGTGGCATTAGGTTTTAGTTTTCAGTTTGTAAAGCCAGGTTGAGGTGTAGTGCTGTGTTCCTAGGAAGCTTCCTCTGCATTCTGAGGGCTATTGGCCGGGCCAGGGGGTGGGGAGGGGGGAGTGGGGTGGGGAGCCTGTAGGATGTCTGGACCATGTCATTGACCTGTGTAGAGTATGCACATGCGTGATGGATGTGCAAATGTGCAGGCACTGCTGTGTGCAGTTTTACAGCAGGTGTGTATATATGTAGATGTGTAGGGTCAGTGCATCAGCAGTACTTCTCATCTGATGGCTAAAAGGAGTAGATGATGCACAACTGTGAATACCAAAATATAAAGAGTTGTTAATGGCTAATTGTGTTACTTGAATTTTTTCCAGCGTTTTGAAGATGCTTGTTTACTTTTCTTCTCTAGCTTTTGTCTGGTCCCCTGAGCCCTAACGAGAGTTTTCTGAGATACCTTACTCTTCCACAAGATAATGAGCTCGCCATTGACTTACAACAAACTGCAGTTGTTGTCATGGCCCATTTAGACCGCCTGGCTACTCCCTGTATGCCACCTCTGTGTAGCTCGCCAACATCTCATAAGGTACCTGCGCTAGCAGTGTTTATTCTTTGTATCTTTGTGTGTACTACAGTCATTAGCACCTGTAGGTTCTCATTCTGTGCCACTTTCTCTGGTATTGGGGGTGGAGCTGGCTTACAGCCTTTTTTTTTTTTTTTTTTTTTTTTTTTTTGGAAGTAGGGTCCACGTCCAATGTGGATCTTTAACTCACAACCCTGGGATCAAGAGTTGGATGCTCCACTCTGAGCCAGCCAGACACTCTGCTGGTGTACAAGTGTAAACATGTATACATTTTAAGGTATTGTCAGTGGTCAGAGTGAGTGGTGAGCAAGCTGAGGTGTACATGGGTTGAGGACCCAATTCAGTGTTGCAGGTTCCAGATTCAGGAGGTATAGCTCCAGAGAACTCTCCTTTATCCAAACAACCACATGCTGTCCTGCCTTCCTCAGGGAGATTCCAGCGTATTTTTTTGTACACTAGGAGCTCAGAACATGGGCTGTCTGTAATGCTGCTCAGAGCACTGATGACACTAATCTACATGTGTGTAGAGCCTGCCAGTGCGGGCCACCTGAGGACTTCACATTCACAGTTGCATCTGACCATCACAACACTACCCCACTGTATTGATGAGAAAACTGCCATTTGGAGTGGCAGTGAATTTTAGCAGGGTCACACAGAATAATCCTGGATTTGAATCCAGTTTTTTCTAACTTTTATTTTTAGCAGGATGTGTATTTATCTCATTTTATAGTCATTTGTTTTTTTCCAAATAATATATTCACATGGTTCAAAAATCAAAATTAAATGCAGAGACGATGTTATTTCCCTGTCCCCCCACCCACCTGGTTTTGCACCTGCTACTTTTCATTTTTCTAGTCTCTTATATATCCTTCAGTATTCTCTGAAATGAATATATTAGTGGTAGCATGTTGTAGCTTATTTTTGTCACTACACAGTGTGTACCAAGGAGTTTATCAATAAACAAAGCCTCTCTCTTTATTTTAATGCAACTCAGTATTCCATGTATGGTTGTATCATGATTTTTTTGTTGGAATCTGTGTGGTCAGAAGTGTACTATTCCAGTAGTGCTGCAATGGCCAACCTCATACATTTGTTCTTGTTCGTGCAAATGCATGCACCAGTGGTGATGTACCTGATGTGGGTGGACACTAGCCGATTATCACAAAATTGTTCACACACAGCTTGATCCTTCTCATCCCCACCAACAGTTGGATACTTGTCTGCCAGCCTTGTGCTTAGGCTTTTAGGTTTCTGCCCGTTATGGTAAAAATGGTAACCTGATATGGTTTGAGCATTTGTTTAAGGTTTACTTGTATTACTTTTTTTTTTTTTTTTTTTAACTTGTATTACTTTTTAATGGGCTCTGTTAAGATGAAGTGCTGTGGAAAAATATGCTTGATCTTACCTGTTAACTGAGGTAATATGGGATGTTTTGAGTTATTTTGATGTTTTGGATCATCTCCTTTCTTTACTTGCTTTGTTTTTATCCCACAGTATCTCAGTGTTACTCTTAGCATAAATTATTCTTTTTTGACTAAGAAAGAAATTTTCTTGCCACTCTAAACAAAATGTTTACTTTGTTATCTTACAGGGATCATTGCAAGAGGTCATAGGATGGGGGTTAATAGGATGGAAATACTATGCCAATGTGATTGGTCCAATTCAGTGTGAAGGACTTGCCAATCTGGGAGTCACGCAAATTGCCTGTGCTGAGAAGCGCTTCCTGATCTTGTCAAGGAATGGCCGTGTGTACACGCAGGCCTACAACAGTGACACACTGGTGGGTGTTCTGGGCCCAGATTGCTTTCCTTGGTGGGTGGTTTTCTACTACAGGAGCTACAGAGGTGTCTAGTCTTTAAGTCATTTGATTTCTGAAGATTTGGAAACCTCTGTTCAGTGTATTTTATTAGTTTTATTTAATAATCTCAATCATAATTGTTGCCAAAATCTTGGGGCAGAATTTCTTAATTGTTAAGATCAGGAGCTCCTTATAGTAATACTTATTGCCCATTATGAATCCCATTTTTAAACTAACTTTCCATGTGTAAACTCAATTGACTTTGGGGGTGAGGCAGTATCAGATAATCTGAGGAAATTGGGCCTTGTCAGATAGTACATGTTCCTATTAAAGAAAGGTGCTTACATTGTTGAGTTTTCATTATGTGGAGGTGGCCTAGTAATGTCACAGAGCTCTTGGAGGCTGCCCACTCTTCTGTTGGTAGTGGGCAGGGCATCTAGACAGTTGGCTGGCAGTCTCCATAGGCTCATGTTCTTCCAGTTCCAGGAGCGTTTGTTAAAATAAGATGCGTGAGAAGAGTCATGCTGTTTTCATTGTCCTTGGACTGCTTACTAATTTTCTTCCTATTTTTACCCTTTTAGGCCCCACAGCTGGTCCAGGGTCTTGCCTCCAGAAACATTGTAAAGATTGCTGCCCATTCTGATGGTCACCACTACCTGGCTCTGGCAGCCACCGGAGAGGTGTACTCCTGGGGCTGTGGGGATGGAGGACGGTTGGGCCATGGGGACACTGTGTATGTATGGCCCATTCTTGTAATTGACTTGCTCTTCTTTTGAGTTACTGTATCCAAAATAGGGTGGAAAAGGAGTGTGAATGGGTGTTCCAGTTGCTCTGACATTTAGGGCTAGGGTGGAGAAAGCAATCAAGATGTGTCAGCCCCTGGGTGATGCTATGGGAGTTCTGCCTTCCCACATCAGAAGATGACATCAATTGGCCTTCGTGTTCTTCTCTCTCAGATGGAATGCTTCCAGCTTTTGTCACTCCTGTTTTAACTATACATGGCACACCTCACACTGTGGAATTTTCTAAAGCAAATCCCACGCTACTTGTTTCTTTATTCACAAACACTTCAACATGTCTCTATCAGATAAGATCCTCCTTTCCTTGAGCCATTTCATTTTCATAGGTACAAAAATATTTCTTAATGTCCTATTTTGTAGAAGCTTTTGATTATTGTGAGAGACCAGGAATAAAACAAAATGATTGTTCTAAATGCATTGTTGTGAAAATGGAGAGTACCCATAGCTGCCACAGAGTGGTGGGAACACTTTTACATATTGCTGGTTTGAGTGGAGCCTAGTGGAGCAAAACTTGGGCATTTGATTAAAATTGAAGATGCACTTGAAGGGGGTCAGAGGCATGAACAGCACTGTTGAGAGGAGTCTGGCCTGTTCTCACTGCAATGGGATGGAGTTGGACATCCCTGGGTAGAATCCCAAGCCATGAAAAAAGCTGAGCAATGTGTATTGAGTGTTAGCATTCAGCAGAAATATTCCAAACTTGGCAGTATTGTCAGGATTCAGACAAGTGTGGTAAAACGATGGTGAGAAACAAAGGAATGATAACTACAGAATTTAGAATTGTTATTCTCGGACTGAAAGGGAAGAGATGGGCAGGGCTCATAGGATTTGAAAGGATGGAGATACAGGGTGGAGGCATTAGTTTTTACTTCCAGTATGCTAGTTGTAATTTGTACTAAATTACAAAAAAAAAAACTACCTTGTAATAAAATAATACTCAGTTGAGGTTAAGTGCTAGATGCTAGAAGTTGGAGAGAAACTTTGGGAGATTGAAACTTGAGCTGAACAGGAGGGAGAAATGGTATCAGAATAGGGTTGTTCAGCTCTCCCTGTGCCTGTATGTGCCCCTGCCTCTGTGTGTATTTATTTATTTTGCAGAATAGTGGGTCACAAAGTTAGTATACCATGTTTTTGGAGAGGCTAGAGTAGGTGTTAACAATCACAGTGAACATGTTATGGATTGAAAGCATAAGGTATTTTTCTAGTTTTGAAAATGAAGAGCCAACTAGTAAGGCCTCTACCTGCTGAATTCTTACTGCCTCCTACTTTTCAGTTGTAAAATATAATTTGGAGTGTGATTAGTAAACCTTGCTCCTTCATTCCCTCCTCATTTATTTAACAAATGTGTAAATTTTAGCCATCTGTATGAGGTTTACAAATCCATCAATTTTAAGAGAACAGTTTAATGAATTTCAGCAAATGCACCATAACTGAGACACAAATTATTTCCATTGCCCCTGCTATTTTCTTTGGATCCTTTGCAGTCAACTCCTGCTCTCTACCTCCAGTTCCTGTCAACCACTGGTCTGCCCTCTGTCACTATATGGTATTTTGTTTCTGGCCCCTTCACTTAGCAGAGTTCCTAAGCTTCAGCCAAGTTGTTGGGCGTGTCAGTACTTGCTTTGTCCCTGTTGCTGAGTGATCTGTTTATGGATGGGCCACTGTTTTGGACCATTGTGAACAAAGCTGCTCTGGACTTGATTGTATGAGTCTTTAACACTGTTTTGATATTACTGCTGGATGTCATGCTTGGCATTGGGTACCCAATTAACACACAATCATGGAAATGTTACGTGTTTGAATTCTGTGTTCCTTAATTATTTCATAAGACAGCTGAAAGGCCAAACTGTCTTGGCACTCTGATAGTTTATTCTGATAGTTATTTTCTTTGCTAACACTAAAAGGACATGCTTAGAAGGACATTCATATTTGTTCCCATTCTCTCCACAGGCCTTTGGAAGAGCCTAAGGTGATCTCTGCTTTCTCTGGAAAGCAGGCTGGGAAGCATGTGGTGCACATCGCATGTGGAAGCACATATAGTGCAGCCATCACTGCCGAGGGGGAGCTGTACACCTGGGGCCGAGGGAACTACGGCCGACTAGGCCATGGTACATTTGCTGTGAGCTGGCTCGAGCATGTGGTGGGAGGTTTTCTCTTTGGAGGGACTTACATTAATGATAGTCCTATCTGTTTGAAGGCTCCAGTGAAGACGAGGCCATCCCAGTGCTGGTAGCTGGGCTTAAAGGATTGAAGGTCATTGATGTGGCATGCGGGAGCGGGGACGCTCAAACCCTGGCCGTGACAGAGAATGGTATGCAGTACTCATGCTGCCCTGGGCAGGTTCTCAGGATGAGGAGTGCCGCTTTCCTAGAGGGAGTAAGCTTGGAGTAGAGTGCACCTCATATGGTTGCCCCTTTGACCATTTTTAAGTGGTGTGCACCTCTGGGTCCTTGGCATTTCTGGGTCCAGAAGTTATAAGACTTTTAATTTCTGTTGCCCAGAACTGCTAATTAGCAGCTACATCCTAACTATTTGGGCATTTTATTTATTTATTTTTTTATTAAAAAGAATTTTTTTTAAATATGAAATTTATTGTCAAATTGGTTTCCAAACAACACCCAGTGCTCATCCCAACAGGTGCCCTCCTCAATGCCCATACCACTTTCCCCTCCCTCCCACCCCCATCAACCCTCAGTTTATTCTCAGTTTTTAAGAGTCTTATGGTTTGCCTCCTTCCCTCTCTGTTTTTTTTCCTTCCCTTCCCCCATAGTCTTCTGTTAAGTTTCTCAGGATCCACAAAAGAGTGAAAACATACGGTATCTGTCTTCCTGTATGACTTTTTTCACTTAGCATAACACTCTCCAGTTCCATCCATGTTGCTACAAAAGGCCAGATTTCATTCTTTCTCATTGCCAAGTGGTATTCCATTGTGTATATAAACCACAAATTCTTTATCCATTCATCAGTTGATGGACATTTAGGCTCTTTCCATAATTTGGCTATTATTGAAAGTGCTGCTATAAACATTGGGATACAAGGGCCCCTACGCATCAGCACTCCTGTATCCCGTGGGTAAATTCCTAGCAGTGCTATTGCGGGGTCATAGGGTAGATCTATTTTTAATTTTTTGAGGAACCTCCACACTATTTTCCAGAGCGGCTGCACCAGTTTGCATTCCCACCAACAGTGCAAGAGGGTTCCCGTTTCTCCACATCCTCGCCAGCATCTATAGTCTCCTGATTTGTTCCTTTTAGCTACTCTGACTGGCGTGAGGCGGTATCTGAGTGTGGTTTTGATTTGCATTTCCCTGATGAGGAGTGACATTGAGCATCTTTTCATGTGCCTGTTGGCCATCTGGATGTCTTCTTCAGAAAAGTGTCTCTTCATGTTTTCTGCCCATTTCTTCACTGGATTATTTGTTTTTTGGGTGTGGAGTTTAGTGAGTTCTTTACAGATTTTGGATACTAGCCCTTTGTCCAATATGTCCTTTGCAAATATCTTTTCCCATTCCGTCGGTTGCCTTTTAGTTTTGTCGATTGTTTCCTTTGCAGTGCAGAAGCTTTTTATCTTCATGAGGTCCCAATAGTTCATATTTGCTTTTAATTCCCTTGCCTTTGGAGATGTGTCAAGTAAGAAATTGCCGTGGCTGAGGTCAGAGAGGTATTTTCCTGCTTTCTCCTCTAGGGTTTTGATGGTTTCCTGTCTCACATTCAGGTCCTTCATCTATTTTGAGTTTATTTTTGAGAATGGTGTAAGAAAGTGGTCTGGTTTCATTCTTCGGCATGTTGCTGTCCAGTTCTCCCAGCACCATTTGTTAAAGAGACTTTTTTTTTTTTTTTTAAATTATTATACATGATCTTTTACATATGTATTTTTTTTCAACGTTTATTTATTTTTGGGACAGAGAGAGACAGAGCATGAACGGGGGAGGGGCAGAGAGAGAGGGAGACACAGAATCGGAAACAGGCTCCAGGCTCCGAGCCATCAGCCCAGAGCCTGACACGGGGCTCGAACTCCCGGACCGCGAGATCGTGACCTGGCTGAAGTCGGACGCTTAACCGACTGCGCCACCCAGGCGCCCCGAGACTGTCTTTTTTTGATTGGATGTTCTTCCCTGCTTTGTCAAAGATGAGTTGGCCATACTTTTGTGGATCCAATTCTGGCGTCTCTATTCTATTCCATTGGTCTGTGTGTCCATTTTTGTGCCAACACCATGCTGTCTTGATGACTGCAGCTTTGTAGTAGAGGCTAAAGTTTGGGATTGTGATGCCCTCCCACTTTGGTCGTCGCCTTCTTCAATATTACTTTGGCTATTCGGGGTCTTTTGTGGTTCCATACAAATTTTAGGATTGCTTGTTCTAGCTTCAAGAAGAATGCTGGTGCAATTTTGATTGGGATTGCATTGAATGTGTAGATAGCTTTGGGTAGTATTGACATTTTAGCAATATTTATTCTTCCAATCCGTGAGCACGGAATGTTTTTCCATTTCCTTGTATCTTCTTCGATTTCCTTCATAAGGCTTTCTATAGTTTTCAGCACACAGATCTTTTACATCTTTGGTTAGGTTTATTCCTGGGTATTTTATGATTCTTGGCGCAATTGTGAATGGGGTCAGTTTCTTTGGCTTTCTGTTGCTTCATTATTAGTGTCTAAGAATGCAGCTGATTTCTGTACATTAATTTTGCATCCTGTGACTTTGCTGAATTCATGTATCAGTTCTAGGAGACTTTTGGTGGAGTCTGTCGGGTTTTCCATGTATAATATCATGTCATCTGCAAAAAGTGAAAGCTTGACTTCATCTTTGCCAATTTTGATGCCTTTGATTTCCTTTTGTTGTCTGATTGCTGATGCTAGCACTTCCAACACTATGTGAAACAGCAGCGGTGAGAGTGGACATCCCTGTCGTGTTCCTGGTCTCAGGGGGAAAGCTGTCAGTTTTTCCCCATTGAGGATGATATTAGCTGTGGGCTTTTCATAAATGGCTTTTATGATGTTTAAGTATGTTCCTTCTATCCCGACTTTCTCGAGGGTTTTTATTAAGAAAGGATGCTGAATTTTGTCAAATGCTTTTTCTGCATCGATTGACAGGATCATATGGTTCTTATCTTTTCTTTTGTTAATGTGATGTATCACGTTGATTGATTTGTGAGTGTTGAACCAGCCCTGCAGCCCAGG
Organism: Lynx canadensis; assembly: GCF_007474595.2. NCBI lineage: Eukaryota > Metazoa > Chordata > Mammalia > Carnivora > Felidae > Lynx > Lynx canadensis. The sequence continues at coordinate 27,510,412 of NC_044308.2, read as the reverse complement.
AATGAATCCCACTTGATCATGGTGTATAATTCTTTTTATATGCTGTTGAATTCGATTTGCTAGTATCTGATTGAGAATTTTTGCGTCCATATTCATCAGGGATGTTGGCCTGTAGTTCTCTTTTTTTGCTGGGTCTCTGTCTGGTTTGGGAATCAAAGTAATGCTGGCTTCACAGAATGAGTCTGGAAGTTTTCCTTCCCTTTCTATTTTTTGGAACAGCTTGAGAAGGATAGGTATTACCTCTGCTGTAAATGTTTGGTAGAATTCCCCTGGGAAGCCATCTGGTCCTGGGCTCTTATTTGTTGGGAGGTTTCTGATAACTGATTCAATTTTTTTGCTGGTTATGGGTCTGTTCAAGTTTTCTATTTCTTCCTGTTTGGGTTTTGGAAGTGTGTGGGTGCTTAGGAATATGTCTGTTTCTTCCAGGTTGTCCAGTTTGTTGGCATATAATTTTTCATAGTACTCCCTGATAATTGCTTGTATTTCTGAGGGATTGGTTGTACTAATTCCATTTGCATTCATGACTTTATCTATTTGGGTCCTCTCCCTTTTCTTTGTGAGAAGCCTGGCTAGAGGTTTATCAATTTTGTTTATTTTTTCAAAAAACCAACTCTTGGTTTCATTGATCTGCTCTACAGTTTTTTTTTTAGATTCTATATTGTTTATTTCTGCTCTGATCTTTATTATTTCTCTTCTTCTGCTGGGTTTGGGGTGTCTTTGCTGTTCTGCTTCTATTTCCTTTAGGTGTGCTGTTAGATTTTGTATTTGGGATTTTTCTTGTTTCTTGAGATAGGCCTGGATTGCCATGTATCTTCCTCTCAGGACTGCCTTTGCTGCATCCCAAAGCGTTTGGACTGTTGTATTTTCATTTTGATTTATTTCCATATATTTTTAAATTTCTTCTCTAAGTGCCTGGTTGACCCATTCATTCTTTAGTCGGGTGTTCTTTAACCTCCACGCTTTTGGAGGTTTTCCAGGCTTTTTCCTGTGGTTGATTTCAACTTTCATAGCACTGTGGTCTGAAAGTGTGCATGGTATGATCTCACTTCTTTTATACTTATGAAGGGCTGTTTTGTGACCCAGTCAGTATGTGATCTATCTTGGAGAATGTTCCATGCGCGCTCGAGAAGAAAGTATATTCTGTTGCTTTGGGATGCAGAGTTCTAAATATATCTGTCAAGTCCATCTGATCCAATGTATCATTCAGGGCCCTTGTTTCTTTATTGATCCTGTGTCTACATGATCTCTCCATTCCTGTAAGTGGGGTATTAAAGTCCCCTGCAGTTACCACATTTTTATCAATAAGGTTGCTTATGTTTGTGATTAACTGTTTTATATATTTGGGGGCTCCCGTATTCGGCGCATAGACATTTATAATCGTTAGCTCTTCCTGATGGATAGACCCTGTAATTATTATATAATGCCCTTCTTCATCTCTTGTTACAGCCTTTAATTTAAAGTCTAGTTTGTCTGATACAAGTATGGCTACTCCAGCTTTCTTTTGACTTCCAGTAGCATGATAGATAGTTCTCCATCCCCTCACTTTCAATCTGAAGGTGTCCTCAGGTCGAAAATGAGTCTCTTGTAGACAGAGAATAGATGGGTCTTGTTTCATTATCCATTCTGATACCCTATGTCTTTTGGTTGGAGCATTTAGTCCATTTACATTCAGTGTTGTTATTGAAAGATACGGGTTTAGAGTCATTGTGATGTGTGTGGGTTTCATGCTTGCAGTGATGTCTCTGGTACTTTGTGGTCTTTGCAACATTTCACTCACAGAATCCCCCTTAGGATCTCTTGTAGGGCTGGTTTAGTGGTGATGAATTCCTTCAGTTTTTGTTTGTTTGGGAAAACCTTATTTATTTCTGAGAGACAGAGAAAGGCAGACCATGAGTAGAGGCGGGGGAGAGAGAGAGAAAGAGAGAGAGATACAGAATCCCAAGCAGGCTCCAGGCTCTGAGCTGTTAGCCCAGAGCCTGATGTGGGGCTCGAACTCACGAACTGGGAGACTGTGACCTAAGGTGAAGTCGTATGCTCAACTGGCTAAGGTACCCAGGCACCCCTGGGGATTTTATTTTTTTACTATAAAATGAGAGTTACAGTAGAATAATTGACATTATGAATTGTTTCTGGTTATTATGTTTCTTAATGTCTAGCTATCTTTGATTCCCTGTGGTGAATCCTGCTTTTGCCTGTGTGGATTCAGAGTAGGAAGCTACATTGTTGGCTTGTTTTTGATTTTACTTGTGTTTGTCTTCATTAGTGAGACTGTACTCATTTTGCTTTTTTTGAGCGTATATTTATTAGGTTTAACGGTTAGAATTAGATTGATATTTTAAACTGTTATTTGTTAATGTTGTGAGGGTCTGTCCTCAGAATCGTGGTGATCTGTCAAAATCAGCTGGGGAGCCTGTCTGCCCTCTCCTGCAGAAGTTGAATGGCAGATTGGGAATTGACTTACTTCTGGGAATTTCTTTAGTAAGAGGACAAAAATAATTTCAGTCATCTTCATGTCCACATAGGGCCCCTCCCCGCCCCACACCTATTCCCACTAAAGGATAGGCATAGAGTCATCTTTCTTCTGCTTCTATGAGTCTTAGAGAAAAATGGTCTCATCAGTCATCTGAAAGTTCTCTTCTAGCATGAAGCTTTCAGTTTGACGTCTTGTTTTTAAGTGTCCATTGTTGAGTGATTGATAATATGTTATAAAACTCTTAACAAGGAAGTTTTTTCTTAAGTAAGCCTTATTAGGGCTTGTTCTTGAATTCTTAGTGTGAAACACTGTGTAAAGTGTTGACTAAATTGCCTTGATTGGAAACTGTGCATGCTGTTTACCTCCCACTGGTGTTTCTTTGGTGCGGGTGTTATAAAGGGAAATGTCCCTGGTATGTTACTATTCTTTGAGAAGACTGGTATAGTAGAAGCCTGCTTGTCTGTTCGGTCTGGTCCTGGATGACAGGCTCACTGAAAAAAATTGGAGTAAGTGGGAATTGTGGGCTGGGCTATGTGAACAACAGGCATTTTGCAAGGCATGTAGTATATGCACATTCTTTGATAATTGTGTATGGGTCTGCTGAGTTGAACATTGCTATGTTTCTTTCACTGACCACCTGCTAGTGTATCATATACAGTTTTAGATCAGGGATTGACTGTTTTTGCAAATAGACTGATATTGGAATGCCACCTTGCTTATGTATTATCTGTGGCTGCTTTCCTATGACAGGGGAACAATTAGATAATTGTAACAGAGACCACATTGCCCACAAAGCCTAAAAATACTTACCTTCTGAGCTCTAACAAAAAGTTTGTTGGGCGCCTAGGTTGTTCAGCTAGTTAAGCATTCAACTCTTGATTTTGGCTTAGGTCATGATTTCACGGTTTGTGGGATTGAGCCCTGCATCGAGCTCTGTGCTGGCAGTGTGGAGTCTGCTTGGGATTCTCTCTCTCCCTCTCTCTGCCCCTCCCCTGCTCTTTCTCTCAAATAAATAAATATTAAAAAATATTTTTAAAAATTTGCTGATCTTTAGATTATTTAAAACAGAATGGAGGAGTGTCTGGGTGGCTCAGTCGGTTGATTGTCCGACTCTTGATTTTGGTTCAGGTCACAATCTCATGGTTATGAAATTGAGCTCTGCACTGAGTGTGGAGCCTGCTTAAGATTCTGTGTCTCTCTCTCTCTCTGTGTCTCTCTTCCCCTCATCCTCTACTACCTCTCTTCCCTGCTCGTGTGCTCTCTCTTTAAAAAAAAAAAAGAAAAAAAAAACTTAGTCACTTATGGAGCGATGTAATTTCTTCTTTTATATTTCTTCTCATTTCTTTTCTACAGTTTTCACCTGCACCTAATTTAGCAGGTTTCTTTTTTAATAATTTATATTTATTGACTTTTTGCAAATTATCAGAGTAAATATAAAACAAACACATTTTTGTAATTTATTGGTTTATATAATATTTAATTCGATTATACTCACAAACATTATTAGAAAGAAATGCCGTCCTGCAGTTGACTTGTGGTCAGCATGACAGGAACAGTGTGCAGGCAGACTTGAGAGAGTGGTCAGGGAATTACAGCTGTGTTCAATGGGTCCAGTTATAGTATTTTATAGAGGCAGTGGGTCTTTTGTTCTGTTTTCACTACTTGGTTGAACTGAACCCAGTCATTGAGCACAAACTAGGAAGAGTCAGGACTTTATTATTCTTTTAGCTAAAAACAAAAACAAAAAACCACACCCAGCTTTCCTTTTCCTATTGCTTCTATATCAACCTGAAGTATAAACTAGATTTCATTTGGTAAGCGGTCACCTGGTTATTGTTATTATAGTTAATATACTATATATATAAGTCTAGGTTTATGTTATTGGTTATATTGAGTATTTTCAGCCACTTAGAAGTTGCATTAAGATGTACAGTTATTTTTACTTAAATATATTTGTATTTTTTAGGTCAGGTGTGGTCTTGGGGAGATGGTGACTATGGAAAATTGGGCAGAGGTGGTAGTGACGGCTGCAAAACACCAAAGCTTATTGAAAAGCTTCAAGACTTGGATGTTGTGAAAGTCCGATGTGGAAGTCAGTTTTCTATCGCTTTGACGAAAGATGGCCAGGTTTATTCATGGGGAAAAGGTGACAATCAGAGACTAGGGCATGGAACAGAGGAACATGTTCGTTATCCCAAACTCTTGGAAGGCTTGCAAGGTAAGTGCAAAATGAAAACTTTTAAAACCTTTTGAAGCTTTTTCTTTAGTAATCTTTTAAAGTTTGTAGGTCTTTCCTTTATTTACCTACTATTTCACGAATTAACTCATCATTAGAAGGCTTTTACCCACATTTTTATAGGTATAGATTATAAATGGAAAATGGTTTTGTTTCTATTTAAAAATGGTGTAGAATTATTCTCACCAGATTTATTTTGAAATTCGTTCAGTTTTACAAATATTGGTGCCAGGCATCTATTCATCACTATGTAAGCTGGCCTTAGTGAGATTAACTTCTGTTGGTGAGGTCACCTGTAGTTATACTGTAGACATTGCTAAGATGACGGATGTATATAGTGCTGTGGGAGCACAGTGGGAGGAGATAGGATTGGTGTGCCTAGAGTGGTCTCATTTGAAATTATCCTTGATAGGTGAATCCTGCTTATTTGGTTTCAAGGGCATCTAGCATGCATTCTAGATAGAATGGGAGCCCAGGCATGTAGGTGTGCTTTGCAGGTGCCTTCTGAAGTGTGGGAGAGGTTGGTGATAGGTTTATCAGGTGGGGCTTGTAGTGCTTTATCTAAGGGGTGAGCGACTGTTTTCCTAAAGGACCTAGACCATAAGTATTTTAGCTTTGAGTACCATACACTGTATGTCTCAACTACTCTTTTTCTGCTTTTGTACCCCAAAAGTAGCCATGGACAATATGTAAACAAATGGTCCTGGCTATGTTAATGGCTTTATTCATAGAAACAACCCTTGGCCTGTGTTTGGCATGAGGGATGAAGTTTGTTGGATCTCTGTGCTGGATCCTACTTTATGTTTTTGCTTTTTTGTCAAGGGAGTTTAAAGGGAGACTTTTACATAGGACTTGCTAGTTTCTTTCCTGATGACAAGGTTTTATGGTGTCTATTATTTTCTAAGTTTCTGAGATAAGTTGTAGGGTAATACAGTTGGTTTATATTATGGAGCTATGTTTAAATTTTGTTAGCCTTTCTTGTTTATATTTTTTTCATTTAGCTAAGGAAATATGCTTCCTCAGCAACATTTATTAGATACAGAGAGAGCTTATCATGAAAGTATTTAAATAATTTTTGGTACATTTTGGTTGTTGTCAACTTATCATAGGCTCTTAGAATTGTTCTCCTTACTCTAGTAGAATTTTGCAGCTAAATTATTTTTTATGTTGACATTTCTGAAGACATTCCTTGTGCTGGTCATGTTAGACTTACTATTAAGCAAAAATATAATACTTGGATAACACTGTTTAAATAGGAAAAATGTATTATTTGACTTCAGAAAAAAGAGATTTTTGTCTTAGAAAACTTCCTTAATGAAGACGGTACTTTGATATTCATCAGGATAGCCCACAATGTGGGCTATAAAACACCCCTTAACATATTTAAAAGAAGGGAGATCAAACAATGTCTGCTGTCAGACTACAATATAATTAAACTAAAAATCAATAAAAGATAGCTGAAATATCCCCAAGTACATGGAGATAAACTTCCAGGGTGCCGGGGTTGCTAAGTCAGTTAAGCATCTGACTGGCTCAGGTCATGATCTCACGGTTTGTGGGCTCCAGCCCCACATTGGGCTGTCTGCTGTCAGCTCAGAGCCCACTTGGGATTCTCTGTCTTCCTCTCTCTCTCCTGCTTGTGCATACTCACACACTGTTTCTCTCAAAAATAGATAAACATTAAAAAAATATTAAAAAATAAACACTAAACTTCCAAATAACACATGGTCAAACAAAAAACTCTCAAGAGAAATTTTAAAATATTTTGAACTAAATGAAAATGAAAACAACTTATCAAAATTTGTGGGATGCTGTGAAAGCAGTGCTTAGAAAGATATTTATAGCACTGAATTCATGTATTATAAAAGAAGAAAGATCTAAAGTTAGTAATCTTTGTGTTCAGGAAAGGAAACTATCAACAAAATGAAAAGGCAACCTACAGAATGGGGGAAATATTTGTAAATCATATATGGGATAAAGGATTAATATCCAAAATATATAAAGGACTCATACAATTCAATAGCAACAAAACAAAACAAAACCTGCTCCAAAACCAATTTGTTGAAAAATTGGGCAGAGGATCTGAGTAGACATTTTCCCACAGGTGGCTTATAGATAGCCATCAGGTATATGAAAAAGTACTCAATGTCAGTAATCTTCAGGGTAAATGCAGATCAAAACCACAGTGAGATATCACCTCATACCTGTTTGAATGGCTATTATCAAAAAGATAAGAAATAACTAGTGTTGGTGAGGATGTGGAGGAAAAGAAACTCTTGTGCACTGTTGATGGGAATGTAAATTGGTACAGCCACTGTGGAAAACAGTAAGGAGGCTTTTCAAAAATTAAACAAAAAAACCAACTACCATGTGATCCACCTGTTCCACTTCTGAGTATTTATCTGAAGGAAATAAGTATGCTAACTCAAAAAGGTACCTGCATCCTCCTGTTCATTGCAGCATTATTCATAGTAACCAAGATATGGAAACAACCTAAGTGTCCATTGATAGATGAGTGGATAAAGAAAATGCAGTATAATGGAATATTATTCAGCCACAGAAAAGAAGGTAATTCTTCCATTTGTGTTAACATGGATGGACCTTGAGGGCATTATGCTAAGTAAATAGGTCAGACAGAGAAAGGCAAACACTGTATGATGAGAAATGAGAGAGAAGACATACTACAGATCCTTTGAACTTTATAAAGATGATAAAGGAATACTAAGAACAACTCTATGCCCCCATATTTTGTAATGTAGATGAAATGAACCAATTCTTTAAAAGACACAATTTGCCAAAACTCATACAAGAAGAAATAGACAAACTGAATCGGCCTATATCTATTAAATTGAGTCAATAATTGATAACTTTCAGAAAGCGTGAGGCCCAGATGGGTTTACTGGTGAATTCTACCAAACATTTAAGGAAGAAGGGAGAAATTATACCAATTCTCTATAATCTCTGTTTCAGAGGAGAGAAGCAAAGGGAATACTTATTAACTCATTCTGTGAGGCCAGCACCACCCTAATATCAAAGCCAGACAAAGACATTATAAAAAAATTACAGACCAACATCTCTCATGAATATAGATGCAAAAATCTTCAATGAAATATTAACAAATCAAATTCAACAATGTATAGAAAGAATTATATATCACCACTAAGTTGAGTTTATTCTGCATATGCAAGATTGGCTAATTCAGCATCCAAAAATCAATGTAATCCATCAAATCAAGAGAGTGATAAGAAAAATCACATGATCATATCAATAGATGCAGAAAAAAACATTTGATAAAATTCAATGCCTATTCCTACTAAAAACTCTCAATAAACCAGGAGAGAACTTCCTTAACTTGATAAAGAATACCTATAAAAATCCTACAGCTAACATTATACTTAATGGTAAGAAACTTGAATCCTTCCCACTAAGATCAGGTACAAGGAAAAGATGTCTCATCTCACCATCATCTCTTTTCAGAACGATGCTTGAAGTTCTAGCTAATGCAGTAAGACAATGAAAGGATAGTAAAGGAATGCAGATTGAGAAGGAAGAAATAAAACTGTTTGTTCACAGATGACATAAAAGTCTATGTAGAATATCTGAAAGAATTAACAAAAAAGCTGGAAGTAATAAATGGTTATAGCAGAGTTGTAGGATACAAAGTTAATATACCAAAGTCTTGTTTTTTTATATGTCAACAATTAAGAAGTGGAATTTGGAATAAATACATAATATCATTCACATTAGTAGTAAGGAAATGAAATAAATAGGTATAACTCTGACAAAGTAAGTACAAGAGCCATATGAGGAAAACTATGTAACTGATGAATGAAATCAAAGGAGAACTAATAAATTGAGAGATATTCTTTGTTCATGGATAGGAAGACTGAATATTGTCAGTTCTTTCCAGCTTGATCTATAGATTTAATGCAATCTCCATCAAAATCTGAGCAAGTTATTGTATTGGTATTGACAGACTGATTCTAAGTTTTATGTGGAGAGGCAACAGATCTAGAATAGCTAACACAGTATTGAAGGACAAGAACAGGTTGGAGGACTGACGCTATGCAGCTTCAAAACTTAATATAAAGCTACAGTAATCAGGACAGTATGACATTGATTACAGTATAGACAAATTGATCATTGAAACAAAGTAGAGAGTTCAGAAATAGACCCACATAAATATAGTTAATTGATCTTTGAGAAGGGAGCCAGGGCAATACAATGAAGCAAAGGTGAGTTTTTCAACAAATGGTGTTGGAACAATTAAACATTCACATGCAAATAAAAGTGAATACTTGATAATAGGGGAGGCTATACATGGGGTGGAGAGTATATGGGAAATCTCTGCATTTTTCCTCAATTTTGCTGTGATCCTAAAATGTTCTAAAAATAGAAAGGAAAAAAGATATACTTTGCATGATTATATCTTGGGACAGGAGAATACGATTTAATGATTAATTAAAAATACACTTATCTCTTTCTGAATGAAAAACTGAATATGGAGAAAAAAAATAACAGCTCTGGGGTGCCTGGGTGGCTCAGTCAGTTGAGTGTCCAACTGTGGCTCAGGTCAGGATCTCGCAGTTTGTGTGTTTGAGCCCTGTGCTGATAGCTCAGAGCCTAGAGCCTGCTTTGGATTCTGTGTCTCCCTCTCTCTGCCCCTCTCCCACTCAGGCCCTTGCTCTCTCAAAAATAAATAAACATTAAAAAAAAAAAAAAGGTAACAGATCCTTTTCATACCTTAACATTGTTTAATTTTCAGGCTGCAGGTCTTAATAAATTGTAGCTAGTAAACCATAACAAGGGTTTTAATAACATACATGAAGCAGATGAATTATGCATAGTATTAAAGCAATGAATTATCCTTTAGAAGTTGACATTAAATACCTTCTGACCTGAATGATCTACAACAGAAGTCAGGTGTGAAGCTGTGTTGTATCTTTCCTCTTAGGGAAGAAGGTAATTGATGTGGCTGCAGGCTCCACCCACTGCCTGGCTCTGACTGAGGACAGTGAGGTCCATAGCTGGGGCAGCAACGACCAGTGTCAGCACTTTGACACCTTGCGTGTGACCAAACCAGAACCTGCTGCACTGCCAGGACTGGATACCAAACACATAGTTGGAATTGCCTGTGGACCTGCTCAGGTACTGAGTGGATAGTTTGGTTAGATATTTTGTAGAATTTTGGTTGCCCATCCCTCATTGCTAGGATGTTGAAATACCATTGACTTGTGTGTGTTGTTCTTATATCCTGTAGTTGTACTAAACTCACTTATTAGTTCTAGGAGTTTTGTGTCAATTCCCTGGAGTTTTCTTCAGAAACATAGACACAGTTTTATTTCATCTTTTTTCTGTATTTCTTTCCCTTGCCTTATTGCACTGGCCAAGACTTCCAATATGATGTTGAAGAGTGGTAAGAGGGCACATCCTTGTTCCTGTTTGTAGCGGGAAAGCATTTAGTCTTTCACTATTAGCTAGGATGTTAACTGTAGGATTTTTTTTTTTTAGTAGATGCCTTGTGTCAGATTAAGGAAGTTTCCTTTAACTCCTACTTTTTTGAGAGTTTTTTTTTTTTAATACTGAATAGATGCTGAATTTTGTCAGATACATTTTTCTTCTCAAATGATATGATCATGTAGTTTTCCTTCTTTAGTCTGTTTATATGGTAGACTATGTTAATTGATTTTCAAATATTAAGCAAACCTTGCATTTCTGAGATAAACCCCACTTGGTTATGGTGTATTATTCTTTCTTATATATTGCTTTATTTGATTTGCTAATGTATTGTTGAGGATTTTTCTGCTGATGGTCATCAGAGATAATTGGTTTGTGGTTTTATACTGTGTGTCTTTTTATCAGGGTAAAACTGGTCTCATAAAAAGTGTTGGAAAGTGTTCCTTTCTCTTCTGTTTTCTAGAAGGGATTGTGTAGAGTTAGTGTTATTTCTTTTTTAAATTTTTTTTTCTTTGGTGAATCCATCTGAGCCAGGAAATTTCTTTCTCAAAAGATTTTTATGTAAAAATTGTTTCTTTAATAGATACAGAACTATTCAGAGTGTTTCTTCTTGAGTAGGTTTAACTGATTTGTGGCACTCAAGGAGTTGTTCCATTTCATCTAAGATGTCTGAGTTTTGTGTGTAAAGATTTCCTTAGTATTCTTTTACTAACCTTTTGAAGTCTTTGGGGTCTATAGTAATATATTCTCTTTCATTACAGATATTAGTAATTTGTGTGTGTGTGTGTGTGTGTTTGTCAGTTTTGCCTAGATATTTATCCATTTTATTGATCTTTTTAAAGAACTTTTAGTTTCAAAAAACTTCCCTTTGTTTTTTGCTTTCAATTTCATTGGCTTCTTCTCTTTGTTATTTTTTTTTTCCCCTTCAGCTTGCTTTGGGTTCACACTTTTCTATTTTTAGTTTCTTCAAGAAAAAGCCTAGGTTAATTTTAGACCTTTCTTCTTTTGTAATATTTAAGCAGTTGATGCTGTAATTTCCCTCTAAGTAGTGCGAATTTGCACTCATACATTTTGATGTATTTTGTTTTTGTTCAGTTCAAAATACTCTCTAATTTCTTTTGAGAATTGCTCTGTGACCTATGTATTATTGTGTCATTTAATTTTAAAGTGTTTGGAGATTGTACTATTATCATTCTCTTACTGTTCCTAGTTTAATTTTATTGTGGTTAGGGAACAAACTATATGATTTCAATTCTTCTAGGTTTGTTAAGATTTGTGTCTCAGGATATGTTCTCTTAAGTGAATGTTCTGTGTGTGTGCTTAAAAAGGGTTATGTATTTTGTTTTACATGTATTTTGCTGTTGGGTGAAGTGTTCTATAAATGTCCATTAAATCCAGTTCATTGATGGTATTCAATTGTTGTATATCCTTGCTGATTTTCTGTCTGCTTCTATCTCTTTCTAGGAGGATAGTGTTGGTATTTCCAAGTATAATTATGGATTTCTCCATTTCTTTTGGCTCTATCAGTTTTATTTTTTTTTTAATATCAGTGCTTTTGGTCATTAAAAAAATTGTGGTTGACTATACAGTGGCATTAAGTATATTCATGAGACTGTGTAACCATCATTGTTATCCATCTCCAGAACTTTGTCATCCTAAACAAAAATTCTGTACCCATTAAACATTAGTCTCCTTTTCTCTTCCCTTTGGCCCCTAGTAACCTCAAATTTACTTTCTGTTTCTGTGACTTTGCCTATTCAAGATACCTCATATAAGTATAATCATATAATATTTGACCTTTTGTGTCTGGCTTATTCCACTTAGCATAAGTTTTTTAATTTTTAATTAAAATTTTTTTAAGCATAAGGTTTTTAAGCTTGTTCCATGTTGGAGGATGTTTCAAGATTTTGTTCCTTTTAAAGGCTTAATAATATTCCATTATATGTATATCCCACATTTTGTTCATTTATTTCTCCTTTTTTTGTACCTTTGGCTATTGTGGTTGTGTTGCTCTGAGTGTCTGGGTCCACGCTTTCATTTTTTTGTTTTTGTTTTTGTTTGTTTGAGTATATATCTAGGAGTGGAATTGCTGGATCATATGGTAATTATGAGGAATTTGAGGAACTGTCAAACTGTTTTCCACAGCAGCTGCATGATTTTTACATTCCCACCAGATATGCACAAGGGTTTCAGTTTCTCCACTTTTTTTTTGCCCAACCCTGGTTATTTTCTGGTTTTCTTTCTTTGATTGTTTGAAGCCATCCTTGTGTGTATGAAGTGGTATCACACTGTGGTTTTGATTTGCACTTCCCTAATAGAAAAGATGTTGAACATTTTTTTATGTGTGTATTGACCATTTGTATATCTTCTTTGAGGAAATGTTGATTAAGTCCTTTGCCCCTTTTTGAATTTTTTCTTGAATTGTAGGAGTTCTTGATGTATTGTGGATATTAATCCTTATCAGGTATATGATTTACAGCTATTTTTTTCCCCATTCTGTGCTTGTCTTTTCATTTTGTTGATAGTGTCCTTTGATGCACACAAGTTTTTAATTTTGAGTAAGTCTACTTTATTTTTTCTTATGTTGCCTATGCTTTTGGTGTTATATATATCCAAGAAATCTGTTGTTATGTAGATTTCACCCAGTGTTTTCTTCTGAAAGTTTTATAGTTTTAGCTTTTATGTTTTGGTCTTTGATCCACTCTAAGTTAATTTTTGTATATGGTATAAGGTAATGATCCAATTTGATTGCTTTGCAGTTTTCCCAGCACCATTTGTAGAAAAGATTGTTCTTTCCCCATTGAATGGTGTTGGCATTTATCAAAAATCATTTTACTGTATAGGTAATGGCTTATTTTTGGGCTCTCCATTCTGTTTCATTGGTCTGTATGCCAGTATTTCATTGGTACTTTATGCCAGGACCATGCTGTTGTGATTACTGTAGCTTTGTAGTGTAGTAGGCTTTGAATTAGGAATTGTGAGTTTTCCAGTTTTGTTCTCTGTTTCAAGATTATTTTGTTTATTTGGGGTCACTTGAGATTTCCATACACATTTTAGGATGGGTTTGTCAGTTCTTGTTTTATAGATTTTGAAGCTCTTTTTTTTTCTTTTTTTTTAAGATATGTGCACATTTAGGTTTGCTTTGTCATCTTGATGAATTGGCCAAGGGCATTATACAGTATGCCCCCTTTATCCTTCTTTTTCTTTGCTCTGAAGTCTGTTTTGTCTGATTTTAATGTAGGTGCTTCATTTTTCATTTATTTTGTAAAAATTTTATTAGGTTTATTTTGGGAGAGCACGCATGTGAATGGGGGGAAGGGCAGAGAGAGAGGGAGAGAGAGTATCTTATGCAGACTCCGCGCCTAGCACAGAGCCCAATGCGGGGCTTGATTCCATGAACTTTGAGTTCAGACTCAAGAGCCAAAATCAAGAGTCAGACTAAATGTTAAGTACTGACTGAGCCACCCAGGGGCTCCTTGCTTTTTATTTAATAGTGTTTGCATACTGTAACTTTTCCATTCTTTTAATTGAAAAAAAATTAAAAATTGAAATAATTATTGTAGGAATTTGCCAATGTCATGGGTTTTGTTTATTGAGGTTATATAAGAAGTCAATATTCTAGTTCCTTTCCCTTGCCATATAAAATTTAGAATAGTCTTGTCTATGTCAGCAAAAACATCTTGCTTGGACTTCAATAGGAATTGTATTCAACCTGTCATCAACTTTTGGAGAATTGGCAGTTTTGCTATATTTAGTCTTCCAATCAATGAAAATGGTATGTCTAGATATTTATTTACATTTTGTTTGATTTCATTTATTAGCATTTTCAGTATATAAGTCTTTGACATGTTTTGTTAGATTTATATCTTTTACTTTTAACCCACATGTCTCATTATGTGTATAGTGAGTTTCTTGGGTACCGTGTATAGGTGCATTTAAAAAAAAAATGCTTGAGTCAATCTATCTTTTAATTGATATATTTAGATCATTTATGTTTACTCCAATTTTTTTTTTTTTTTACATTTTTTTTTTTTCAACATTTATTTATTTTTTGGGACAGAGAGAGACAGAGCATGAACGGGGGAGGGGCAGAGAGAGAGGGAGACACAGAATCGGAAGCAGGCTCCAGGCTCTGAGCCATCAGCCCAGAGCCCGACGCGGGGCTCGAACTCACGGACCGGGAGATCGTGACCTGGCTGAAGTCGGACGCTTAACCGACTGCGCCACCCAGGCGCCCCTGTTTACTCCAATTTTTGACGTACATAGATTTGAGTCTTCCATTTTCTTGTTGGCTTTTGTTTGTTCTATTATTCCTCTATTGTGCTTTTCCTGCCTTTTTTGGGAGTATATGAACATTTTTTAATATTCCACTTAACTTTATTTATTTTGAATTTGACTTTATTTCTTTATATAATTTCTTTTTAGTGGCTGCTGTAGGTTTTACCATAAACATACTTAATTCTTTGCAGGCTACTTTAGAATCAAAATGTAACATTTTTAATTGGAATGTAGAAACCTGTTGTTTAGTTTTCAAATGCTTAAGAGATTTTTCTAGTTATTTACATCTAGGTTATTCTTATTGGCTTCTAGTTTCTGTTGGTTTCTAAGAAGCTTAATTTGATTATGTTCAGAGAACATATTCTATGATTTCAATTCTTTTATATAGGTAAGAAATATTTTATGATTAAATATTTTAAATATGACTGTATTCTGTTGTGGTTTTCTAGTAAGTGTCAGTTTGATCTAGTTCATTCATGGTTTTATTAGTTTCTTTTAAAGTTTTACTTTTTTTAATATCTCTTTGTTCTATGTTATTAGGAGGATAATTTTGCTGTCTTCAACTATATTTTTGGATTTATCTATTTCTTTCATTTCTGCCAGTTTTTACTGCCGTGTGTTTTCTGGTTCTGTTGTTAGGTACATATCATTCAACATTGTTCTGTCTTCTTGTGAATTGACCCTTTTATCATTGTATAATGTCTCTGTTTAGCCCTGGTAATTTCCTGCCTCTGAAGTTTGCTTTGTTTGATATTAATGTAGCCATTTTCTATTCCTTTACTTAAACTTTTTTAATCTTTATATTTAAGGTAGATTTCTTGTTGATACCATATAGTTAGATTTTGGTTTTCATACCTCCTGACAATTTCTACTTTTTGTTAGTATGTTTAGACCATTTACATTTAATTTAATTATTTATAAGTTACATTTATTTCTACCATTGTGAGGTTTTGTTTGCTCTCTTTTTTTATTCCTTTATCTTTTCCTGACTTCTTTTGGGTTGTTTGAATAATTTTTAGTACTCCATTTTAACTTACTGAGTTGTCTCTTTGTGTAGTTTTTTAGTGGTTGCTTTAGAGATTAAATATACCTAATCTTTCATTATTTACTTACAGTTATTTGTAACTGTTCAAGTAGATTATGATCCTCACTGTTATCTATTAGTGTGCATTAATAATTTTGAGAGTGAAAAGATTATAAACGTTGTATCTTTGTATTTGTGGCACAATGAGATTGGGTCCTAAAATGAGAGAGAAGATTGGAAGCTGATAGTGTATAAGCTAGACAACCATGAAAGTACATTTGTATTGGGGACAATTAGAGGTATGAATAAGTAATAATTTAAGGCATCTTCATAATTCATAATGGTGAATCTTTTCTGTGAAACAGTCCAAGAACTGAATGTGTGAATTCATTTTAGGTTCTTTTGTTTCTTCAATAGAGTTTTGCTTGGTCGTCTTGTTCTGAGTGGTCCATTGGCCTCCGTGTCCCTTTTGTGGTAGATATCTGCTCAATGACTTTTGAGCAGCTGGACCTCCTACTACGGCAAGTGAGTGAGGGGATGGACGGCACTGCTGACTGGCCTCCACCTCAAGAGAAAGAATGTATGGCTGTGGCAACACTGAATCTTCTACGACTTCAGGTATTAATGATTTCCTTTCCTCTCCCTCCCTTTGTAAGTGTCTTAGGTATTTGTAATAATGTTTATGTATATTGAAGGGTATGCATTTTAGCCTGTTAATTGAACTGCTAATGAAAATGTAAAGTATTTAAAGTGTTTAGATTATTTAGATTAGATTATTTAGGCTTAAAAAAATCAGTCTAGGGGCGCCTGGGTGGCTCAGTCGGTTAAGCGTCCGACTTCAGCTCAGGTCACGATCTCGCAGTCTGCGAGTTCAAGCCCCGCGTCGGGCTCTGGGCTGATGGCTCAGAGCCTGGAGCCTGCTTCCGATTCTGTGTCTCCCTCTCGCTCTGCCCCTTCCCCGTTCATGCTGTGTCTCTCTCTGTTTCAAAAATAAACGTTAGAAAAAAATAAAAAAAAAAATCAGTCTAGTTATATTTGTTCTGGAAGTCAGTCTTGGCATGCAGGGTGAGAGTTTATATGGATTGTTTTATTTCTGCAATAATCAGCTTGTTTGCATTCATCATGGAATCAATCTTGAATTTACTATTGTATGTGGAGAAACAACTGAGTGAGATAGTGGATAACTGAGAGACCAGTGGATGTGTTAGCCAGTCTCTCCTCTGGAGTATGAAAGCTCAACTCTGTAAGCTTGTCTCCCTCCACTTTGTCACAGGGAAGGTTAAGGTGAAAGGTCAAAATATGAAAACCTACAAACATATTTTTCTTCCTTTTTTTTTTTTTTTTCTTTTTTTGTTTGTTTGCTTCTTTGTTTCTTTTTTAAAGAAAAACTATAGCTGAAATCTTTGGTCATCATATTTCTCTTGGCAATAAAATCCTATGACTGAATGTCAAGAAAGTAGTTTTTCTCAACAAAATAATTTTTCCCTTTATAATACAAGGATTTCTATGTAACCCATCATGTCCCCCTCTTCTTCTGTCCCCTTTTTGCCTTGGTTCTAAAAGGCACACAGCTTATGGTAAATGATGAATCACGGGAATCTAGTCCCGAAGCCAAGAGTACACTGTATACACTGTATGTTAGCTAACTTGACAATAAATTATTAAAAAAAATAAAATAAAAAATAAAAAGCACACAGCTGAATTTAGTGTTTAGTTGCATTAATCAAATTAGCAGAAGTTTGGAGAGTACTTCGCTTTCCTAAAAATCTTCTAGAGGAGCTCATTTATTAGGGCCTCTGTGGTTCCCTTCCATGATTCCACACAGTTGTTGCTTCCCATGGTTTGTAGCAATGTTGCTATTCTGGTCATTGCTATGGAGAAAGACCTCATGTTGTTTTAGGTTCAATTCCTTTTGGCCTACATTTACCTGGTGACATATGTTTTTCTGTTGCTTTATTCTGTTTTTTTAGGTCCTTATGTTTTAATTGCATCATTTTAAAAATCACTTACAAAGCTTGATTCTTATTTTTTTTATTTTAAAAAAATTTTATTTTATTTTATTTTTTTTAACATTTATTTATTTTTGAGACAGAGAGAGACAGAGCATGAACGGGGGAGGGTCAGAGAGAGGGAGACACAGAATCTGAAACAGGCTCCATGTTCTGAGCTGTCAGCACAGAGCCCGATGCGGGGCTCGAACTCACGGACCGCAAGATCATGACCTGAGGTGAAGTCGGCCGCTTAACCGGCTGAGCCACCCAGGCGCCCCAAAGCTTGATTCTTAAAAAGAATCCAATTTGAGGATCTTTATTCATTAGGTGAATTTAATTTTTTTATAGTTTTTATGATTGCTAATGTATTTGAATTTAGGTCTTCTGATAAGTTTTATGTAAGTTTATTCTTCATTTTATTATTTCTCTCTTCTTTTAAATGTTTGTGTATTTTTGAGAGAGACAGAATGTGAGCAGGGGAGGGGACAGAGAGAGAGGGAGACACAGAATCCAAAGTAGGCTCTAGGCTCTGAGCTGCCAGCACAGAGCCCGATGTGGGGTTTGAACTCACAAGCCGCATGGTCATGACCTGAGCCAAAGTCAGACACTTAACTGAGCCACCCGGGCGCCCCTATTATTTATCTCTTGATCAAGTTTCGAAAACAATTTTTTTAAGTTTATTTATTTATTTTGAGAGCAAGAGCAAGAGGGGAAGAGGCAGAGAGAGAGGGAGAGAGAGAATCCCAAGCAGGCTCTTTGCTGTCAGTGTGGAGCCCCATACAGGGATTGAACCAATGAACTATGAGATCATGACCTGAGCTGAAACCAAGAGTTGGATGTTCAACTGACTGAGCCATCCAGGCACCCCTCCAAAACAGTTTTTTCTTTCATGATACCTTTAATTGTTCCTAAATTTTTAAATCTGATTTCTGGACATTAATCATGTCACAAAAAAATTAAATATTTGTTAATTCCACAAAATGTTAAGTAACTAGTCCTTCTCTTCCTGAAAAATATAGGGCTATAGGATGCATTACCCTAAGCTCCCCGTTCCACCTTTTGTGTTTTAATTGTCAGGTAGTCTATTATTACATTGGATCCAATGCACACTTTTTTGTGTATGTGCCCCTAAAAGAAATGTGCCCCTAAAAGAAAAATGCTCCCAATTGTGATGTGTAAGATACATTTCTGGTTTAAGACATGAAAAGAAATGCCTGTTAGGATTGGTGAAATAATTATTTTTATATTGTTACAAAAATAATAATCATTTTTCGCTTTTCTTTGAATTATTATAGTCATAACTGTCATTTTAATTTTTTTATTAAAATTCTTTTTAAGTTTATTTATTTTGAGAGAGACAGAAACAGCACAAAATGGGGGAGACTGCCAGCAGAGAGAGAGGGAGAGAGAGAATCCCAAGTAGCCTCCATGCTGTCAACACAGAGCATGATGTGGGGCTTGAACCCATGAAACTGTGAGATCATGACCTGAACTGAAATCAAGAATCAGGCCCCTTAACGGACTGCGCCACCCAGACGCCCTATTATAATCGTCATTTTTAAAGAGACCATGCTTACTTTGATGTAGCCTTTTTTTCTTTTTTTTTTTAACCAATTTGTTTTGTCATTGTTGCTTATATCTTCTCCCTCCTGGGTACCTCCTTCAGTAAGTTTCTTCATCAAGGTCTGTGAGTTGTAAAGTCTGAAAACTGTTTGCTTGAATGTTTTCTTAAGGTAGTTTAACAGGGCTTAGCTTTCTAGGTTACATGTTATTTTATCAACAGTTTGAAGATGTTTTGTCTTCCAATCTTTATTTTTGCTGATGCAAATTGTTTTATTGATGTAATTGTTTCTTTGTAGTTAAGGTGTCTTTCTTTTTGGTAGCCTTTCAGATGTTCTTTTGTTTTGTAATTTTCATACATTATGTCTAGGTGAGGATTTATTTTTGTATATATAACTTGAGGTTATGATTCTCATTCTCATGTTTTGTTAAGTTTTGAAAAATAGTCACCATTTACCATTGAAATTAACTCTTTTTTTTATCTACTTTTTTTTTAATCTACTTCTCTGTGTATGTTGAACTTCTCTTGTCTTCCTAAGTATCACAACTTCTTTGATATTTTAAAAATCTTTTTATCTTTTATGATGTTCATTTTCTGTCTTTTCCATTCTGCCTTCTGGTTTTTCATTCAGTGCTCTCTTTCAGTTCCCAAATCCTTTCTTTAGATGAATGTTCCATATTTTTGAATTGTCCATTATAAAATAAATACTTGTATGATCATTGCATTCCATGCATTAACTCATTAAATCAGTATGCCACCCATCTGAGAGTTAGGACCTGTGATGTATATTGCATAAATGAGGACACAGAGGGAGGTTCAGGAATGTGGCCCAGATCAGGTACCCATGGCCTCAAGGTTTAGGGCTGGAACCTGGGCCCAGGATTTTCACACTTCTGCCTTGAGGTTTTTATTCTTGTAGCTGTTTTTTTCATTTTTAGAATTTATATTTGGGTCTTTTTCAAAGCTTTCATTTTGTTCATTATATTCTTCTGGGTTCTGTTCCTTCCTTGATCTCTAAGAACATTTTCTTTTTTTATGGATTCATTCCATTGTTTTTATTGCTGCCTTGGGGTGTGAGTTTTGCCTCTTATAAGAGCTCTGTTTTTTGATTCTACCTTGTGGTGACCTAGTATGGCTTGTCCTTTCTGACTGCAACACCACTTTCAGGGGAGTGTTTGCTAGGGGTATCCCCTTGCCTTTGGCTATGATGATGTCCCCAGACGACAGTTTTGTATTTGTGTCTCTTAAGTGTCATGAGTTTCTCAGGCTCCAGATGAGTTTTGGTTTTCAGTTCTTGACTTGTGATATGTGTACCTAGATGGTTGGTGTAAACTTGATTTTACATCTGTTCACAGGACAGATTTTACATCTGTCAGGTCTCTGATTTATTGTGGGGTCTCTTTCTACCAAAAGCTTTTATGGACAGTGTTGTTTTCAGGCCCTGGCTGGCAATAGATGGGTGATCTTCAGTGGCTCCCAAACTTCTGCAGGAAGCTCAGGTTCAGTGGGCTGTCATGGGCAGCTGGGATCTCATGCCCCAAGGCCTTGATCTATTCTTAGAGTCCAGAACCTCTTGGCTCCTGCTGTGTGTATCTCTCTGAGTTCTGGTTTGGCCCTTGAGGAACTTCCTTGTATACTCTCAGCTTGGCTATATAATCTTTTTTTTTTTAAACATTTTTTAAATGTTTATTTATTTTTGAGAGAGAGCATGAGAGGGGCAGAGAGAGAAGGGAACAGAGGATATAAAGCAGGCTCTGCATTGACAGCAGTGAGCCCAATGTGGGGCTTGAGCTCACAAGCTGCAATACCATGACCTGAGCTGAAGTCAGATGCTCAACTGACTGAGCCACCCAGGCGCCCCTATATTTTTTTAACAGCTTTCGGGTTGTATTATATTTGCTATTTCTCTGTGTTTGGTGCAGATGACTGGTGGTGGGGTGGAGGTTGCTGTTTCCACTTGATTTTATTTCTTTTAATGTTTATTTATTTTTGAAAGAGAGAGAGAGATAGAACATAAGTGGGAGAGGGGCAGAGAGAGAGGGATACACAGAATCCGAAGCAGGCTCCAGACTGAGCTGTCAGCACAGAGCCCGATGTGGAGCTCGAACTCACAAATCGTGAGATCATGACCTGAGCCAGTCGAGTGTGTAACCGACTGAGCCACCCAGGTGCCCCTGTTTCCACATGATTTAACCTCTCCATTGGTCTTGAGCTCTTCCATATATGTATTTATAGTGGGTTTAAAAAATTCCTCTTAAAAATACCTTACTGTGGACTCTCACCTAGTATGAGTAAAAGTTTTTAGTCTAGTTAAAAAAAATTCATATAGCCGAGCTTTTTTCTTTATTATTTCAATAAAACTCAGTTTGAGGTATTATTTAATCTTTAACAAGATTTGAAATACACTTGTTTTTAGGACTTCTAAATTAAAATTCTTTTTCTCCTTTCAGTTGCATGCTGCCATTAGTCACCAGGTTGACCCAGAATTCCTTGGTTTAGGTCTGGGCAGCGTCCTCCTCAACAGCCTGAAACAGACTGTGGTGTCTCTGGCCAGCAGTGCAGGTGTGCTGAGCACTGTGCAGGCAGCTGCCCAGGCTGTGCTGCAGAGTGGATGGTCCGTGCTTCTGCCCACTGCTGAGGAAAGGGCCCGGGCGCTCTCTGCTCTCCTGCCCTGTGCAGGTGGGTTTGGGGATGGGGTGGAGTGGTGGGTGCACAAGAGGGTGCCAAGGGGCATTGGCACTTACCTCACATTGTCAAAAACACTTTCCTTTCCAGTTTCAGGCAATGAAGTAAACATAAGTCCAGGTCGTCGATTCATGATTGATCTTCTGGTGGGCAGCTTGATGGCCGATGGAGGCTTAGAGTCGGCCTTAAATGCAGCCATTACTGCAGAAATCCAGGTATGGTTCTAGGAGTATGTATGTGAGCTGACAGAGGCAAGTTTTACCTGTCAGTGAGCTGAGATTGAAACACTGTACTCAGGTGAGGAAATAACAACATTTTGCAAGAATTATTGAAAAACTGAAACATAAAATGGTTAGTAACATCCAAATATTTTCTGTAATTAAAGCTTTTTTATCTAACTAGTTAAAAAAACTTGAGATATTAAGTATGATAAAATATACCCACTTTTATCTACTTAAATGAATATGACAGATACCCTAATCATATTATGAATCATTTCCATCACCCTAGAAAGTGTCATTGTGCCTCTTTGCACTCCAAGACTCCCATCCTCCCTCAGATTAAATTAGTGTTGCCAGTTCTGATTGCCACATAAATGGAATCATATAGTATGTACTATTTTATGTCTGCTTTATTTTACATTGATAATTTTCAGACTCATCTGTTGTTTTTACCATTGAGTATTTCATTGTATGATTATGGCACTGTTTGTTTATTCATTGTCCTGTTGATAGACATTTGATTAAAATTTTTGATTCTGTAAAGCTGCTTTGATCATGCTGTATACAAGTCCTTTAGTGAACATGTGTTTTTCTCTTGCGTAAATACTTGGAAGTAGAATTTGCTAGGTCTTTTGGTGACTGTGTTTTTACAGTTTCCCAAAGTGGCTGTGGCATTTAATTTGAGCCAGCCAATATGAGAGTTCTAGTTCTAGCTCTTCTTGACCTCACCGACATGAGGCATGTCATTCTTCATAAATTTAGATATTCTGGGTGAGGGAAGTGTGGTTTTAATTTGCATTTGTATGTACTTATTGGTCATTCATAGCTTCTTTTGTTGCTTTTATTGTTTCAATAGTTTTTTATCTAAAAACTAACACTGATAAAATTAGATGAAGTAAATACATTGAAAATATCTTTGAAAGCATACTTAAGAAGTACTTTGATTAAATTGAAAAAAAAAAATAGGGGCGCCTGGGTGGCTCAGTCGGTTATGTGTCCGACTTCAGCTCAGGTCACGATCTCATGGTTCGTGAGTTCAAGTCCCGTGCCAGGCTCTGTGCTGACAGCTCAGAGCCTGGAGCCTGCTTCTAATTCTACTTCTCCCTCTCTCGCTGTCCCTCCACTGTTCACGCTTTGTCTCTCAAAAATAAATAAAAACATTAAAAAAAATTTTAAATTGAAAAAAAAATAGAAGAAATCGTATAAATAAGAACAACTACAGTTCTTTGTATAGCTATTATTTTCCAGGTACTATATTTTGATTTTCTCTTTTAACTTTGTCAACGGTGTTGAGTGGAAAAAGTGGTTTAAAATTCCATTTTATAGATGTGGACATACGTACCACAAAAGTGTAGTGATTTGCTAAGGTGTTAGGACTAGTGAGTGGTAGGTTTGCTGATTCCAAGCCTCTTCCTTTTCTTCCTCTTCCCCACACAGCTCTGTGTGACAGCTTACCTGATGGGAGCCGTGACAGAGAACAGACAGAGGAAGTCCACGAGTGGGCCAGATATGACCCAAGCAGTATTTTTAGAACCTATTAATTTAGTTAGCAAATGTTTATTCCTCACTTCCTGCTGGACAGAGGGAGGGACCTTTAAGGAGGTATTGGCGGCAGGGTATTGCAGAGGTAGAGAGGCTACAGAGATACATAGATTGTGATCTATATAATCATTAAGCCTAAAAGATAACTAAAAGGCCATTCATTTTAAAACAAAATTGTTATAAAGCTACAGAAAGACGTAAACAAAAACCTCATATTTAAGAATTATTAGTATGCCAATATTGTTAATATTTTTGTTTTGTTGTCTGACTTTTGAGGATGCAAATGTTTACTAATGATGTGATTATGAGGCTAGGATTAATTTCAGTGGTGTGTTAATTTGCATCTTTTTTACTCATCAGGTTGCCATGTTTTCTGTTGTATATTTTACTGTCCATTTGTTCTGTTGTTTTGGAGAAGTCTGTCATATGAAAAGGGAATTCCTTCATATTCCTTTTTATTTTTTTATAAATAATCTATTTACCATTTAGGTTTTAGATATTTTTACTACAATTATTAATTATATTCTTTTTAAAAATGTAATTTATTTTGATAGTGTGCATGAGTGGGGGAAAGGGCAGAGAGAGAGGAGAGAGAAAATCCCGAGCAAGCTCCAAGCTGTTAGTGCAGAACCCAGTGCTGGGCTTGATTCCATGAACTGTGAGATCATGACCTGAGCCAAAATCAGAAGTTGGATGGTTAACTGACTAAGCCACCCGGGTGCCTCTAAGTATATTCTTATGGATTATAAGTCATTGAGTAGAGTATAAGAATGATTATTAGGAATGAGTTTTAGAAATGAAATTGTGCTGGGTTAAAAGGATGCACATTATTCATTTTTCTGATTTATGTTGCTCTCTTATCCTTAACAGTGGGTAGCCACTGAGGCTGAGTCTTCATCCCTATACCCCTCGAGGATTGGGATGGATTGTTGTTGGTGTTTAGACTGTTCTGGTTTTTGCCATTAGAAAATGCTCAGAAGGAAAGAAATTTTTTGCTTTTTCACCATAAATTTGGTTACTAGAACAATGCTTGGTATATAGTAAGTCCTCAGGAATATTGGTTGTGTTTGGCAAAGATACCTTCTATTTTTGTTTTTTGCCTTTTTGTTTTTTTTTTTAAATAATAGCTTTATTGAGATCTAATTCACATACTATAAAATTCACTCTTTT
Source organism: Lynx canadensis (assembly GCF_007474595.2). Lineage (NCBI taxonomy): Eukaryota > Metazoa > Chordata > Mammalia > Carnivora > Felidae > Lynx > Lynx canadensis. Next base: position 27,485,774 of record NC_044308.2, on the reverse strand, counting down.
ACAGTGTATAATTCAGTGGTATACTCACAGAGTTGTGCAACCATCATCACCAGTGATTTCAGAACCTTTCCATTACTTCAAAAAGAAACTCTGTGTCCCTTAACAGTCACACCCCCTATTCCCTACTTGTCTCAACCATTGACAACTGCTAATCTACTTTCTGTCTCCTGAAGAATTTCTAGCCCTACTTGTCTCAACCATTGACAACTGCTAATCTACTTTCTGTCTCCTGAAGAATTTCTAGCCCTACTTGTCTCAGCCATTGACAACTGCTAATCTACTTTCTGTCTCCTGAAGAATTTCTAGCTCTGGACATTTCATATAAATGGATTTATACGATACGTGACCTTTTGTGTCTGGCTTTTCACTTAGCCTAGTGTTTTCAGAGTTTATTCATGTCATACTTAATTTTTTAAAATTGCTAAATAATATTCCATTGTATGGCATAGCACATTTTGTTTATACATTCATCAGCCAATGGACATTTAGTTGTTTGTATTTTTAAGTTATGAATAATGCTGTTACGAACATTTGTGTATAGGTTTTTGTTTGGACAGGCTTTTTTTTTCTTATGGGTGTATGCCTAGGAGTGGATTTGTTTTGTTTTATAGTATCTCTGTGTTTATGTTTTGAAGAATGGCCAGATTTTTTTCTTAAGTGGCTGTGCCACTTTATATTCCCAGTAGCAATGTATGAGGGTTCTGATTTCTCTACATCCTTGTCAATGCTTGCTACTGTCCAACTTTTCTTTTATAGCTATCCTAACAGATGTGAATTTCCCTGATGACTAATGATGTCTAACATCTTTTCATGTGCTTATGAGCCACTTATATATCATCTTTGAAGATACTTCTATTCAAATCCTTTGCTTATTTTTAAGTTGGTTATTTATTTTTTAATTGTTGAGTTGTAAGAATTCTTTCTGTATTCTGAACACGTTTCTTATCAGATACATGACTTGGGAATATATCCTCTTATTCTTGAGTTCTTGCTTCATATTTGCAAAATAGATAGACTGTGTGTGTATGGGGCAGATCACATTAAGTATTTCTTAGATCCAGTAGCAGGAGAAAAGATTTTAGGGACTTTACAGAAGGAACCTGGAGAACGTCAGCAATGGCAGCCTGGGTAATGGATTTATAGGACAAATAGTCTGTTTAGAAACTGAGCACCTGAGCAGTGGGGTTTCCGACAGTGGATGTGGGCCAGTGTCACCAGGTGGTTTTGTGAGTTAGTGCACAGAAGCTGGGACATCTAGGCTGTGAGATCAGGGCTCAGCTCAGGGTGCATTCACACTTGGTACTAAGGTAACTGGTAACCAGTTTCTGTTTTATGAATTACAGGATATGGAAGCCAAAAAAGAAGCACAGAAGGAAAAAGAAATTGATGAACAGGAAGCCAGTGCCTCGACATTTCATAGAAGTAGGACTCCATTGGATAAAGATCTTATTAATACTGGGATCTATGAATCTTCTGGAAAACAGTGTTTGCCTCTGGTTCAGCTCATACAACAGCTTCTTAGGTAACTTGTGTTAGATATATTTTAACAGGAGGATTATTGGTTTTCATAGTAAGATAGTGAGATCTAGCTAGCACTAGGGTCTGAAAATGTTTTGGCTGTTGAGGTATACTCTGAAAATTATGTAGAATAGGTTTTGGGGTAAAGAGCAGACTCTTTTAAGTTTTTATTTTAATTCTAGTTAGTAAACACACAGTGTTATATTAGCTTTAGGTATACAATATAGTAATTGAACAGTTTCATGTATCACCCTGTGCTCATTTTAAGTGCACTCCTTAATTTCTGTCGCCTAGTTAAGCCATCCTCCCACCCCCCTCCCATCTGGTAACCATCAGTTTGTTCTCTGTAATTAAGAGTCTGTTTCGGGGCGCCTGGGTGGCGCAGTCGGTTAAGCGTCCGACTTCAGCCAGGTCACGATCTCGCGGTCCGGGAGTTCGAGCCCCGCGTCAGGCTCTGGGCTGATGGCTCAGAGCCTGGAGCCTGCTTCCGATTCTGTGTCTCCCTCTCTCTCTGCCCCTCCCCCATTCATGCTCTGTCTCTCTCTGTCTCAAAAATAAATAAACGTCGAAAAAAAAAAAAAGAGTCTGTTTCTTTGGTTTGTCTGTCTTTTTCCCCCCTTTACTCATTTGTTTTATTTCTTAAATTCCACATATGAGTGACATCATATGGTATTTGTCTTTCTCTGCGGACTTATCTTAAGTACTTAGTATTATACTTTCTAGCTCTATCCATCTCATTGCAAATGACAGGGTTTCATTTTTTATGGATGAATCATATTTCATTGTGTATACACACCACATCTTCTTTATCCATTCATCTATTGAGGGACACTCGGGCAGCTTCCCTTTGAATGAGTGTTTTTGTATTTGGGTAATACCCAGTAGGATGATTCCCGGATCATAAGGTAGTTCTGTTTTTAACTTTGAGGAACCTCCACACTGTTTTAAGAGCAGACATTAAATATAGATGAGGGGAGAGTTTGGAGCGTGTGAGGTAGAACTGGAGATTCTAAAGATTTTCAAACGAGAAAATTGGAGTGTACGATAAACAGGAAAAGATTCTTAGCCTCATTAGTAAGCAGTAGATGCAAATGCAAATCATTTTGGTAGAACTTTTTTTTTTAAATTGGTTGTATCATTGCCTCATTGCATATGTCATAGAATTATATGTATTACTAAGACAACTTTTATTTTTTTATCTTTTTAATTAATTATTTAATATAATTTATTGTCAAGTTAGCTAACATACAGTATGTACACTGTGCTGTTGGCTTCAGGAGTAGATTCCCATGATTCATAGCTTACATACAACACCCAATGCTCATCCCAACAAGTGCCTTCCTTAGTGCCCATCACCCATTTTCCCCTCTCCCCCCACCCCCCATCAACCCTCAGTTCTCTGTATTTAAGAGTCTCTTATGGTTTGCCTTCCTTTCTGTTTGAAACAATTTTTTTCCCCTTCCTTCTCACATGGTCTTCTGTTAAGTTTCTCAAATTCCATGTGAGTGAAAACATATGATATCTGTCTTTCTCTGACTGATTTATTTCACTTAGCATAATACCCTTGCAGTTCCATCCACATTGTTACAAATGGCAAGATTTCATTGTTTCTCATTGCCAAGTAGTATTCCATTATATATATAAACCACATCTTCCTTATCCATTCATCTGTTGATGGACATTTGGGCTCTATCCATAATTTGGCTATTGTTGATAGTGCTGCTATAAACGTTGGGGTACCTGTGCCCCTATGAATCAGCCCTCCTGTATCCTTTGGATAAATTCCTAGTAGTGCTATTTCTGGGTAGTAGGGTAATTCTGTTTTTAATTTTTTGAGGAACCTCCACATTGTTTTTCAGAGTGGCTGCACTAGTTTGCATTCTTACCAGCAATTGCAAGAGGGTTCCCTTTTCTCTGCATCTGTTGTTTCCTGAGTTAATTTTAATCATTCTGACTGGTGTGAAGTGGTATCTTGATGTGGTTTTGATTTGTATTTCCCTGATGATGAGCGATGTTGAGCATCTTTTCATGTGTCTGTTGGTCATCTGGATGCCTAAGACAACTTTTAATTAAAATATTTTTTTTTAAATCTTTTTATTTATTTTTGAGACAGAGAGAGACAGAGCATGAGTGGGGGAGGGACAGAGAGAGAGGGAGACACAGAATCCAAAGCAGGCTCCAGGCTCTGAGCTGTCAGTACAGAGCCTGACATGGGGCTCGAACTCGTCAACCACGAGATCATGACCTGAGCCGAAGTTGGATTCTCAACCGACTAAGCCGCCTAGGCGCCCTGACAACTGTTAATTTAAATGCTAAAGTAAGTAAAAGAATGGTGAGCATTATTTCTGAAGGCCCTATCTGGAGGAGGTAAGAATCAGTCAGAGTCAGAATATAAACAGGAACCTTGGGCTGAAGTGATCAGACACTGTTCCTGAAAAATGTCAGCCAACATTTCATTGTCATTCAAAAAGACCAAAAAAGCAAGGTGATTTTTGAAAGGTATTTGTTAGACAATGGAAAACTCTTGGCTTTTCTATTTAACAAAAGTCTTTCCTGTGTAAACTTGGCTCCTGTTTTGTTTCATTTTCTATACATAGAGAAAGTATTCTAGAGTGTTGGCTCAGGTAGTAGCCAAGTTCAGAGAACAGGGGGCTCTGCATGTATGTCCAGAAGAGTGGTGGGTGGTATGCTGCTGGTGTGGGGGCAGCCTGCTGTCCATACCTGAAGCACCAGAATTTTCTGGACACATTGGGAACTTTTAAGAGGAAGTTTTAGAGCTAGTTCTTTAAATAGATTATAGTAAATGCTAATTAAAAAAATTTTCCTATTTTTTTTTTAATCTGATGATTGTTTCTTTTGATCAGTATCTCATACCTTCTGATCTTTAGTACAACAGATTGAAAGTGAATTAACTCAGTGTAGTTGGTGGTAGTGGAAAGACGCTGGGATTTATTCCTAGAAGATTTCACTTGTGACTGCTTGTATAAAATTGGCAAGTGAAACTCTCCCCAGTGTGGTAACTGGAAGAGTAATAACAGGAGCAGTGTTTTTTTTTTTTTTTTTTTTTTTTTTAATTTTTTTTTTTTTCAACGTTTCTTATTTATTTTTGGGACAGAGAGAGACAGAGCATGAACGGGGGAGGGGCAGAGAGAGAGGGAGACACAGAATCGGAAACAGGCTCCAGACTCTGAGCCATCAGCCCAGAGCCCGACGCGGGGCTCGAACTCACGGACCGCGAGATCGTGACCTGGCTGAAGTCGGACGCGTAACCGACTGCGCCACCCAGGCGCCCCAACAGGAGCAGTGTTTATAGAGTTAAGGATCAAATGAGAAAATGGATGCTGAGTGCTTTGTAATTAAAAAATGAAGTTCTATGCAGAAGTTTTAAAGCATAAAGCATGTATTTTCTGAAACAATATTGAGTTCTTGAATGCCCTACCCTTTGCTGAGGAGGCTGTGTCAGGACTCCTGGTGTTTGTCAGAGAGTGAGTGTGTGTTCCCTGATCTCGGCCTATGGTAGGTTGCCCGGCCTGTTTATTCCCTTGGTGTGGAGAGACTTGTCTGTTTTACCCATCAATGCCTGTTACTGTACAGTCTGGAAGTCTCTTGCCATATTTGACTGATTAGCACTTGGAATGTGTCCAGTGTAGCTGAGACACTGAAGTTTTATTTTTTATTAATTAAAATTCAGTTATTTTAATTGAATTATTAGTTATTTATTAAAATTCATATTTAAAACCTTGGACTTGATTCAGTTGTTAGAAAACTTTTAAGTGTGTTTTTGAGTTTAAGTTTTATGTTGAAATAGTATTTTCAATATATTGGGATACTTTATTAATACTGGTTTTACATTTCTTTTTTTCTTTATTAATGTGACTGGCAGAACATTAAACATTTTTTTAAGTTTATTTGTTTATTTTGACAGAGTGAAAAAGAGCACAATCAGGCAAGGGGCAGAGAGAGAGGGAGAGAGAGGATACCAAGCAGGCTCCTCACTGTCAGCATAGAGCCCAATGCGGGGCTCAGTCTCACAAACTGTGAGATCATGACCTGAGTCGAAATCAAGGGTTCAGTGCTTAACTGACTGAGCTAGCCAGGTGCCCCAGTGACTGGCAGAACATTTTAAATGACATATGTGGCTTCCTGGCATTATGTTACTATTGGACAGCACTTTTTAGACCATCTCATAGGTTGTCTTCTGAACCTTTGGTAACATAGGGAGGAGCTGTCTCCACAGCAGTTTTATAATAATTATATACCTGCTTAAAAAACACAAAAACTGAACCCTGGAAGTAAACAACACTTCACAAAAGTTTTAGAATATAGAGAAAGGAAAATGTATCAACACCTTTCTCACTAACAGAGTGCCTACGATCCAGACTCTTTTCATAAATGTAGAAAGTGTACTTCTCTCATGTAGAGAGAGACTTTGATATTTAATTTTCTTACCTTAAGTGTGATTGAAGGTAGCTCAATGTGTTGACTTAGCTGATACAGTTGTTGAAAAATAGTCTAAAGATGGAAGAGATTGTAGGAATGTTTTGTATACTTTATTCCTTGGAAAACAGGTTAAAGAAATTGCAGTTTGCCAAGAATAAGTTGTGAAACAGATTTCAGAGTAATGCTTTAGTCTTACACTGGCAAGAAGCCACAGAAAAATATTTATATAAAATCAAGAGCTATGAAGATTTTTTAATTAGTGAACTCTACCAGAATTATACATTTTGATTATGGTTCAGGATTTTTTATTAAGGAAATAAGTTAACATTTATATTAGTGTCCTTTGCTCCTTCTTGTATAGCATGAAACCCAGATTTTTTCTACTGTCAAGGCAGGGTATCAGGTAGTAGAATAGAAAGGTGAGGTTGACTAGAGGCAAGACCCTGTGAGCACCTACCTTCATTTTGTGTGGATGGAGTATCCCTGTGCAGTAGCCAAGGGCTTCTTGCTGTTCTTTCTTAGCAACTTTTGGATGTGTGTTGGAGTTGTGCTGGAACTCCTCAAATGTTTCCTGCTCCTCTTCTTCCTCACAGTGCTGTTAGTTCCAGGAATGAATCATGGGGGCAAGTGCAACTGACAGGTTTTCCACAAGCCTACTGTCAACGTTAGAAATCAAAGGAGTGGAATAGAATTCCTGTCTGTGGCCTGGTGTTATGCAGAGTTCCCAGACTTACCTGCTCAGTGGCAATGCCAGGTGTTGGCTGACTGGCCCTCACCCGCCCTGAGATGGAGCTACTTTGACAGCAGCCCAGAGCAAGGCTCTGTTTTAGCTCTTTTCTTCCCCTGATTTATTCCTCTGTTCTTAGTACGGGGATCAGGCCTTGTTTGACTGGTGGTGGGACTGTCCCTGGGTGGCAGGGTCTTATCTGGTAGTCTATGTCTCCTCTAATCTACGTTCACACTCATACCGAACTTAATTTCCTCAAACATAAACAGAACATACTCTCCTTTTGAAGCTTCAGGGGCTGACTCAGCATTGCAGAATCTAGTACCAGCAGCCGGGCACTCTATCACCTACAGTGTCCATTCCTCTTCATTCTCTTGTCTTGACTTGACTCCCTTCCCTTGTTCCTTTGCAAGTTTCTTGTGGAGCCAGAACATTTTACTACTGTTCGAATTTTACTTTTGAGACCCATGTTTTTGTTTTTGTTTTTGTTTTCCTTTTTCACCCTATTAACTGATGGTTTGTGGCTCAAGTTAGATCCCACTGCTCCTTTCTTTGCTGCTGTATTGTTTGAGCACCTGTTACTCTGACCTGGTCTGTTTGCACCCACTTTGGTCTTCCTTCCTGTGCTTTCTGAGCCCTGTATGCCCCCTGCATTGCCCACCTAGGTACTTAACTTGAGTAGGTCTCAAGGCAGATTTGTGAGGCAGATGCAGAAAGGCGAGTAAATCTTGTATTTAAGAATAGTGTCACATCTATATTTGAAATACAGCTTTGGACAAAAATAACGACACAGTTGTTTTTTTCCCCAAAGGTCTGTTTTCTATCATTTTGGATCATTCCACACAGCTCTTTAGAGCACATTTGTAAAGCAAAGGGCATCATTATATCTTTTACAACTTCTGTGCTTCTTTTCTCAGTTTTGACTGAGGTTGTGTTTACTGCCGACACACCTGACTCATATTTGGGGAAGGAAGCCCGCTACAGGTCACCTGGATGCATGATTATATTTCTGAGTTTAGTTTTTGTCGTGCTTTCTTAATACTTTTTTTTTTTTAATAGACATAGCTTGTTAAATTTTGCAATCTTCTTTCCTCTGCATAGAAACATTGCTTCTCAGACAGTAGCCAGATTGAAAGATGTTGCCCGTCGGATTTCATCATGTCTAGACTTCGAGCAACATAGTCGTGAAAGAACTGCTTCATTGGATTTGTTGCTGCGCTTTCAGCGCCTACTTATCAGTAAACTTTATCCAGGAGAAAGTATTGGTCAGACCTCAGATATATCTAGTAAGTTGCTTAAAATTAAAATGTCTTATGTGTATTTTGGGCTTTTTAATTTAGGCCTATTCTACACTCCCAGATGAGTAGTTCTTATATTATTAAATGTGCCAATTTGGGGGGGACTTCATTTTGTATCCACTTTTTTTGGGGACAAATATTAGACTCATCAATATTTTTTGTTTCCTCGTCTTAATATTTAAGTTCTTTGGACATCAAAAATAGTTTCCTTTATGTTCAAGTTAGTCTTAACAGACAATTTATCAGACTTACTCTACGTGTCTGTTATGGAGTGTTGGATACTAACATAATGTGGGAACAAAGTAGTGACATAGCATTTGTTGATCGCACTGGAAAACCAGGTGGGGAGTAATGCAAGGAATGAATCATCATTGGAGGAAGGCTGGGTCTCAGTTATAGCACTGGTTTATTAGCCACTAGACATGGGACTAAGTCTGAGATTTACCAGGGGGCTGTAGGTTGCTCACCTGCAGAGCTGGGATAACATCTGAGGGTGCCTATGAGGATTAAAATAGGATGATATTTAAGCACTTAGTTCTGTGCATGACATAGATTAGAGTACTTTCCACAAGCTCAAAAGGTGGCTCTGTGTAAATTGGCTTTCTCTGTCAAGGATGGAAACATCTGCTGCTGTTAATATTTTTATAGATGTTATATTCTAAAATATCTTAGTTGCTGAAAACTGAAAAGGTTTATATATATTCTAAAATATCTTAGTTGCTGAAAAAATTAGGCATTTGTAGATAGAAAATTTCAGGTTGAAATAGGTGAACTTATAGTTCAAAAGAGACATCTCAAAGACAAAATCATGAGGACTGAAAAGCTATTAAGAGCCTTGTAGGAAGAAAAGTTAAAGATTTTAGGAGATTGAAAAATGCCTAACTTTGTTTATTGGAAGTAATTTGCGAGTGTTAAGACTTGAAATTTGATAACATTTGTGTGTATTAGGTGTAAGGTTTTAAAACTCTATAAATTATGACTTTAGTATTTACATTAAAAAATTTTTCTAGGTATTATATAGTGCAGTGTATGAAAATTTACATAACGAAATTCACTGTTTCTCAAATTCTGTGACATAAAAACAACCAGGGAATATGGGTTAATTTTCTCCTTTGAGAAAATTGTTATACATAAAAGATGTATAGATGAGGGTGGAATCAATGTGATTTATTTACGAAGTAAATTTTAATGGTAAAAATGAAATTTTCTAAATCTTTCTTCAAGGTCCTGAGCTTATGGGTGTTGGTTCCTTGCTGAAGAAGTACACAGCCCTTTTGTGCACACACATTGGAGATATACTGCCTGTGGCAGCCAGCATTGCTTCCACCAGCTGGCGGCACTTTGCAGAGGTGGCCTGCATTGTGGAAGGGGACTTCACTGGTACCTTTTTTATATCCTACCTTCAGACATTTATTTATTTTCAGAGATAGATAAGACTTAAAATTTATCACTTTGTGATAAACCTGCATGCCTTTGCCCCATACATTTTCTAGTCATGTTGGCTTTTCTCCTTTTCTTTTTTTACTTGCTTGACAATTCTGTTGGTGTAGGAGTTGTGTCACTGTAAATGTAATTAGTGATTTAGAGTCATACAGCCATTATTAACATTTCAATAATGAGGTCATTGGGAATTGTCTAATTTTATTTCAGCCCCATAAAAATTAGTTGCACCTTTCAGGACCTTAATAATTTCCAGTATTTCTTAATATGTTTTCAAGTTAGTTCTGTGACACTAGAGCATTCTTATTAAGTGCTTTTTTACTGAAAGTAAACTTAGTTGTAAGCACTTAAGTTTTCTGAATAAAAGACAAGTTCACAGAAGTGTTGAAACACAGTGGTTTTGAAAAGTATTCTTGTAACTCAGAGGGTTCTGTTTGATACCTTTATCTCTTTCAAAATGAAAGGTAAAATAATCCTGTAGAAATATGCTTTCCTTATTTTGTGATTTATCAGAATTTGAAGATAGAACAAGCTTAGAAAGTAGTTTTATAGGATATATGGTTTTATTTAAATCTTAATGCTGTTTTTTTTTCTTTTAAAATTTAGGTGTTCTCCTTCCAGAACTAGTAGTTTCTATAGTGCTTCTGCTCAGTAAAAATGCTGGTCTCATGCAGGAGGCTGGAGCTGTCCCTCTGCTGGGTGGCCTGTTAGAACACCTGGATCGGTTCAATCACCTTGCACCGGGAAAGGAAAGGGACGATAATGAAGAGTTAGCCTGGCCTGGCATCATGGGTATGACATCTTAACTTCTAGAACTTCTGCTGAGGAAAGTTTATCCTGATCTAACCTATTCTTGCCTTTTTATCCGAAAGGATACTTCACAAAGAGAAACCAATATTTGCCATTTTCACTGATGGGAGTATAAGTGGAGAATCAAGATAATCCAAATCAGAAGAGATTTAGATTATATATAAGAAATGATTTTTCTGTTAATTGTTGTTACTTTCTGAATTGGACTATTTTAGAAAGTTCTGTAGAACCCTTTCTTGGGTGTTGTCTCCAGAAGGTACTGTTGTGGCGATTAGATATAGTCCAGCTTTGGAGGCTGACATCAATATGGGATGTCTTTTTAAACTCATTTCTAACTGATGTTACTAAGTTGTGGAATTCCGATATTTAGCTGAGCACTTCCCTATATGTACTGTCTATAGTGCTTACCAAATTGGGATGGAACTTGTCTTCTCAAAGTTTTCAGCTTTGACATTTTTTAAGTGTATGTTACCATACTGTGTATGGTTCTGACTTCCTGGACTCATAGAATTAAATTGAAGTTGTGGTTCATTTGTATTTTGTAGGAAAGCTCAGGCAAGCTGGGCTTTTTTCCCCTTCCATTGTGGACTGTCATCTTCTAACATAGGAGTTTCAAATAAGAAGTAACAACTATCCTGAAGAAAATAACAATAGGATATGGAGCATAGTTTTTAATTTTTTTATATCACTAGTATTTTTAGCACCATTCATTTGTATTTATGAAGTTAAATGTTATTTTTGTCTCTATAGTTAGTATGGTTGAAGGCATTTAATCTGATTAAGCAGTTCAAACTTACTCATTTAAAAATCTTTTTTTATTATGAAATATAGCACATACTCAAAAGTACAGAAAACAGCTCTGTGACTGATCATAGAGAAAATCATTTGGGGCGCCTGGCTGGCTCCGTTGGTTAAGCGTCCGACTTCGCCTCAGGTCATGATTTCACGGTCCGTGAGTTTGAACCCTGCGTCAGGCTCTGTGCTGACAGCTCAGAGCCTGGAGTCTGCTTCAGATACTGTGTCTACCTCTCTCTCTGCCCCTCCACCACTCTCTCTCAAAAATAAATAAACATTAAAAAAAAAAAAAAAAAAAAAAGAAAATAACATCCATCCAGATTAAGAAATGGAATGGTGAGGCGCAGGAAGATGGCGGCGTAGGAGGACGCTGGGCTCACCGCGCGTCCTGCTGATCACTTAGATTCCACCTACACCTGCCTAAATAACCCAGAAAACCGCCAGAGGATTAGCAGAACGGAGTCACCGGACCCAAGTGCCGACGAGAGGCCCACGGAAGAGGGTAGGAAGGGCGGCGAGGCGGTGCGCGCTCCACGGACTGGCGGGAGGGAGCCGGGGCGGAGGGGCGGCTCGCCGGCCAAGCAGAGCCCCCGAGTCCGGCTTGCAAAAGCGGAGGGGCCTGACGGACTGTGTTCCGACAGCAAGCGAGACTTAGCGTCTGGGAGGTCATAAGTTAACAGCTCTGCTCGGAAAGCGGGAAGGCTGGAGGACAAAGGGAGGGTGAGCTGCGGAGCCCCCGGACGACAGAGCTCAGTTTGGCGGGGAACAAAGGCGCTCGCCAGCGCCATCTCCCCCGCCCATCCCCCCAGCCAAAATCCCAAAGGGAACCGGTTCCGGCCAGGGAAATTGCTCGCTCCGCGCAAACACCCAACTCTGTGCTTCTGCGGAGCCAAACCTCCAGCAGCGGATCTGACTCCCTCCGGCTGCCACAGGGCCCCTCCTGAAGTGGATCACCTAAGGAGAAGCGAGCTAAGCCTGCCCCCCCTCCCGCCGTGCACCTTGCCTTCCCACCCCAGCTAATACGCCAGATCCCCAGCATCACAAGCCTGGCAGTGTGCAAGTAGCCCAGACGGGCCACGCCACCCCACAGTGAATCCCGCCCCTAGGAGAGGGGAAGAGAAGGCACACACCAGTCTGACTGTGGCCCCAGCGGTGGGCTGGGGGCAGACATCAGGACTGACTGCGGCCCCGCCCACCAACTCCAGTTATACACCACAGCACAGGGGAAGTGCCCTGCAGGTCCTCACCACACCAGGGACTATCCAAAATGACCAAGCGGAAGAATTCCCCTCAGAAGAATCTCCAGGAAATAACAACAGCTAATGAGCTGATCAAAAAGGATTTAAATAATATAACAGAAAGTGAATTTAGAATAATAGTCATAAAATTAATCGCTGGGCTGGAAAACAGTATACAGGACAGCAGAGAATCTCTTGCTACAGAGATCAAGGGACTAAGGAGCAGTCACGAGGAGCTGAAAAACGCTTTAAATGAAATGCAAAACAAAATGCAAACCACCACGGCTCGGATGGAAGAGGCAGAGGAGAGAATAGGTGAACTAGAAGATAAAGTTATGGAAAAAGAGGAAGCTGAGAAAAAGAGAGATAAAAAAATCCAGGAGTATGAGGGGAAAATTAGAGAACTAAGTGATACACTAAAAAGAAATAATATATGCATAATTGGTATTCCAGAGGAGGAAGAGAGAGGGAAAGGTGCTGAAGGGGTACTTGAAGAAATAATAGCTGAGAACTTCCCTGAACTGGGGAAGGAAAAAGGCATTGAAATCCAAGAGGCACAGAGAACTCCCTTCAGACGTAACTTGAATCGATCTTCTGCACGACATATCATAGTGAAACTGGCAAAATACAAGGATAAAGAGAAAATTCTGAAAGCAGCAAGGGGTAAACGTGCCCTCACATATAAAGGGAGACCTATAAGACTCGTGACTGATCTCTCTTTTGAAACTTGGCAGGCCAGAAAGAATTGGCATGAGATTTTCAGGGTGCTAGACAGCAAAAATATGCAGCCGAGAATCCTTTATCCAGCAAGTCTGTCATTTAGAATAGAAGGAGAGATAAAGGTCTTCCCAAACAAACAAAAACTGAAGGAATTTGTCACCACTAAACCAGCCCTACAAGACATCCTAAGGGGGACCCTGTGAGACAAAGTACCAGAGACATCACTACAAGCATAAAACATACAGACATCACAATGACTCTAAACCCGTACCTTTCTATAATAACACTGAATGTAAACGGATTAAATGCGCCAACCAAAAGACATAGGGTATCAGAATGGATAAAAAAACAAGACCCATCTATTTGCTGTCTACAAGAGACTCATTTTAGACCTGAGGACACCTTTAGATTCAGAGTGAGGGGATGGAGAACTATCATGCTACTGGAAGCCAAAAGAAAGCTGGAGTAGCCATACTTATATCAGACAAACTAGACTTTAAATTAAAGGCTGTAACAAGAGATGAAGAAGGACATTATATAATAGTTACAGGGTCTATCCATCAGGAAGAGCTAACAATTATAAATGTCTATGCGCCGAATACCGGAGCCCCCAAGTATATAAAACAATTACTCATAAACAGAAGCAACCTTATTGATAAGAATGTAGTAATTGCAGGGGACTTTAACACCCCACTTACAGAAATGGATAGATCATCTAGACACACAGTCAATAAAGAAACAAGGGCCCTGAATGAGATATTGGATCAGATGGACTTGACAGATATATTTAGAACTCTGCATCCCAAAGCAACAGAATATACTTTCTTCTCGAGTGCACATGGAACATTCTCCAAGATAGATCATATACTGGGTCACAAAACAGCCCGTCATAAGTTTACAAGAATTGAAATTATACCATGCATACTTTCAGACCACAATGCTATGAAGCTTGAAATCAACCACAGGAAAAAGTCTGGAAAACCTCCAAAAGCGTGGAGGTTAAAGAACACCCTACTAACGAATGAGTGGGTCAACCAGGCAATTAGAGAAGAAATCAAAAAATATATGGAAACAAACGAAAATGAAAATACAACAATCCAAACGCTTTGGGACGCAGCGAAGGCAGTCCTGAGAGGAAAATACATTGCAATCCAGGCCTATCTCAAGAAACAAGAAAAATCCCAAATACAAAATCTAACAGCACACCTAAAGGAACTAGAAGCAGAACAGCAAAGGCAGCCTAAACCCAGCAGAAGAAGAGAAATAATAAAGATCAGAGCAGAAATAAACAATATAGAATCTAATAAAACTGTAGAGCAGATCAACGAAACCAAGAGTTGGTTTTTTGAAAAAATAAACAAAATTGACAAACCTCTAGCCAGGCTTCTCAAAAAGAAAGGGAGATGACCCAAATAGATAAAGTCATGAATGCAAATGGAATTAGTACAACCAATCCCTCAGAGATACAAACAATTATCAGGGAATACTATGAAAAATTATATGCCAACAAATTGGACAACCTGGAAGAAATGGACACATTCCTGAACACTCACACTCTTCCAAAACTCAATCAGGAGGAAATAGAAAGCTTGAACAGACCCATAACCAGCGAAGAAATTGAATCGGTTATCAAAAATCTCCCAACAAATAAGAGTCCAGGACCAGATGGCTTCCCAGGGGAGTTCTACCAGACATTTAAAGCAGAGATAATACCTATCCTTCTCAAGCTATTCCAAGAAATAGAAAGGGAAGGAAAACTTCCAGACTCATTCTATGAAGCCAGTATTACTTTGATTCCTAAACCAGACAGAGACCCAGTAAAAAAAGAGAACTACAGGCCAATATCCCTGATGAATATGGATGCAAAAATTCTCAATAAGATACTAGCAAATCGAATTCAACAGCATATAAAAAGAATTATTCACCATGATCAAGTGGGATTCATTCCTGGGATGCAGGGCTGGTTCAACATTCGCAAATCAATCAACGTGATACATCACATTAACAAAAAAAAAGAGAAGAACCATATGATCCTGTCAATCGATGCAGAAAAGGCCTTTGACAAAATCCAGCACCCTTTCTTAATAAAAACCCTTGAGAAAGTCGGGATAGAAGGAACATACTTAAAGATCATAAAAGCCATTTATGAAAAGCCCACAGCTAACATCATCCTCAACGGGGAAAAACTGAGAGCTTTTTCCCTGAGATCAGGAACACGACAGGGATGCCCACTCTCACCGCTGTTGTTTAACATAGTGCTGGAAGTTCTAGCATCAGCAATCAGACAACAAAAGGAAATCAAAGGCATCCAAATTGGCAAAGATGAAGTCAAGCTTTCGCTTTTTGCAGATGACATGGTATTATACATGGAAAATCCGATAGACTCCACCAAAAGTCTGCTAGAACTGATACATGAATTCAGCAAAGTTGCAGGATACAAAATCAATGTCCAGAAATCAGTTGCATTCTTATACACTAACAATGAAGCAACAGAGAGACAAATAAAGCAAATGATCCCATTCACAATTGCACCAAGAAGCATAAAATACCTAGGAATAAATCTAACCAAAGATGTAAAGGATCTGTATGCTGAAAACTATAGAAAGCTTATGAAGGTAATTGAAGAAGACTTAAAGAAATGGAAAGACATTCCCTGCTCATGGATTGGAAAAATAAATATTGTCAAAATGTCAATACTACCCAAAGCTATCTACACATTCAATGCAATCCCAATCAAAATTGCACCAGCATTCTTCTCGAAATTAGAACAAGCAATCCTAAAATTCATATGGAACCACAAAAGGCCCCGAATAGCCAAAGGAATTTTGAAGAAGAAGACCAAAGCAGGAGGCATCACAATCCCAGACTTTAGCCTCTACTACAAAGCTGTCATCATCAAGACAGCATGGTATTGGCACAAAAACAGACACACAGACCAATGGAATAGAATAGAAACCCCAGAACTAGACCCACAAACGTATGGCCAACTCATCTTTGACAAAGCAGGAAAGAACATCCAATGGAAAAAAGACAGCCTCTTTAACAAATGGTGCTGGGAGAACTGGACAGCAACATGCAGAAGGTTGAAACTAGACCACTTTCTCACACCATTTACAAAAATAAACTCAAAATGGATAAAGGACCTAAATGTGAGACAGGAAACCATCAAAACCTTAGAGGAGAAAGCAGGAAAAGACCTCTCTGACCTCAGCCGTAGCAATCTCTTACTCGACACATCCCCAAAGGCAAGGGAATTAAAAGCAAAAGTGAATTACTGGGACCTTATGAAGATAAAAAGCTTCTGCACAGCAAAGGAAACAACCAACAAAACTAAAAGGCAACCAACGGAATGGGAAAAGATATTTGCAAATGACATATCGGACAAAGGGCTAGTATCTAAAATCTATAAAGAGCTCACCAAACTCCACACCCGAAAAACAAATAACCCAGTGAAGAAATGGGCAGAAAACATGAATAGACACTTCCCTAAAGAAGACATCCAGATGGCCAACAGGCACATGAAAAGATGTTCAGCGTCGCTCCTTATCAGGGAAATACAAATCAAAACCACATTCAGGTATCACCTCACGCCAGTCAGAGTGGCCAAAATGAACAAATCAGGAGACTATAGATGCTGGAGAGGATGTGGAGAAACGGGAACCCTCTTGCACTGTTGGTGGGAATGCAAATTGGTGCAGCCGCTCTGGAAAGCAGTGTGGAGGTTCCTCAGAAAATTAAAAATAGACCTACCCTATGACCCAGCAATAGCACTGCTAGGAATTTATCCAAGGGATACAGGAGTACTGATGCATAGGGGCACTTGTACCCCAATGTTCATAGCAGCACTCTCAACAATAGCCAAATTATGGAAAGAGCCTAAATGTCCATCAACTGATGAATGGATAAAGAAATTGTGGTTTATATACACAATGGAATACTATGTGGCAATGAGAAAAAATGAAATATGGCCCTTTGTAGCAACGTGGATGGAACTGGAGAGTGTAATGCTAAGTGAAATAAGGCATACAGAGAAAGGCAGATACCATATGGTTTCACTCTTATGTGGATCCTGAGAAACTTAACAGGAACCCATGGGGGAGGGGAAGGAAAAAAAAAAAAAGAGGTTAGAGTGGGAGAGAGCCAAAGCATAAGAGACTGTTAAAAACTGAGAACAAACTGAGGGTTGATGGGGGTGGGAGGGAGGGGAGGGTGGGTGATGGGTATTGAGGAGGGCACCTTTTGGGATGAGCCCTGGGTGTTGTATGGAAACCAATTTGTCAATAAATTTCATAAAAAAAAAAAAAATAAAAAAAAAAAAAAAAGAAATGGAATGGTGGCAGGAACATCCTCAACACTGCTTCTTGTCTCCTGAAAGATACCTCTCTCTGGTCTTGTGTGGTTGCTGCTCCTCTACTTCTCTTTATCATTTTATCAGACAGGCTTGTGCTCCTTAATAGTTTGTTTAAATATTCTTATGTCTGTTTCTTTTTTTAAATTTTTTTTAAAATTTATTTTGAGAGAGAGCAAGAGTGAGGGAGGAGTAGAGAGAGAGGGAGACCAAGAATCCCAAGTAGGCTCTGTGCTGTCAGCACAGAGCCCCAAGAGGGGCTCAGTCTCATGAGTTGTGAGATCATGACCTGAGTCAAAACCAGGAGTTGTGTGCTTAACCAACTGTGCCACCCAGGTGCTCCTCTTATGTCTGTTTCTTGCTGGAATTAATTATGTCTATTTCTTGTTGGTTTGTAGGGTATGCTTTAGTACAGAATGCCAGGTTTCCATAGTGATTGTGCTGATTTTCATCTCCATAGAGTGTGAGAGTTCTCACCATTCCACCCCTGTGCCAAGAGGTCACGTGTCATTTTTTCCCTAGGCATTTTGTCCATAGGATCATTGTAGCAGCACTCTTGGGTGAAAGGAGTGTCCTTGGTCACTCTTCAGGAGTACCACTTTTGTCAAAATTAGTTGACTGTCTCTGCCTGTGTCTATTTCTCATCTTGAAGCTTCCCTTTGTGACTTCTGCACTTGTTAGCACCCTCTGGTGCATTGTTGAATACAAATGGTGATACTGGGCAGCCTTGTCTTGTTTAGGAGCAAAAGAAAAGCTTTCCAAATTTCACACATGAAATATGAGGTTTGTTAAGGGATTTCTTTGTAGAAACCTTTTTAAAAAAATTTTTTTTAAGTTTATTTATTTTTTGAGAGACAGAGAGACAGAGCATGAGCGGGGGAGGGGCAGAGAGAGGGGGAGTCACAGAATCTGAAACAGGCTCCAGGCTCTGACCTGGCAGCACAGAGCCCGACGTGGGGCTGGAACTCGTGAACCGTGAGATCATGACCTGAGCCAAAGTTGGACGCTTAACCGACTGAGCCACCCAGGCGCCCTCTTTGTAGAAGCCTTTACATATTAAGGAAGTTTCCTTCTATTCTGCTTTGCAATTAAGTTTTAATTAATCTCAGTGATCATATAATTTTTCTTTTTTCTATTAACGTGTTAATTATTGATTTTTCAAAAGTTAAATCAGCCTTCTGCATCTGGAATAAAACTATCTTGATCGTATTATATTGGTCATATTAATATGTGTTGCTGGTCTTGATGTGTTTTGCTTTTTTCCAACAATTTTGCATCTGTGCTTATGAATTGTAGTTTTCTTTTAATGCCCTATAAGTTGCTGATAATCACCCCTCCACTAACAAAGAGCCTGTAATTTAGGAACATGACAGCTTCCCATGCAATCTCTGTTAAATTTCTTTTTACAGTCTGTCAGCTGAGAATATTAGCTTGTTGGTAGAAACTATCTGAGGGATCCAGTAGTACATAAACATAACAAGACATTTAAAGTTTTAGTAAGACAGGCTGTGCTAGTCTCTTAGAGTTATTTAGAGAATGTTCTTTCCTCTTCTTTTTTTTTTCCTCCCCAGAAGGGTATGTATAAGATTGGTAGAATTTGCCAGATAATCATCTTGATCTGTAGTGTTGTGAACAGTTTTTTGTTTTTTTTTTTGGTTTTGGGGGTGGTAAGATAGAGTGGAAACCCAACTTTTTTTTTTTTTTTTAACTATGGTGAAGTATACATAACATAAAATGTGTCATTTTAACCATATTTGAGTTTTCCATTCTGTGGCGTTAAGTACATTCACGTTCTTGTCCAACCAACACCACCATCCAGTTTCAAAACCTTTCATCTCTCCTGAATTGAAACTCTGTACCCATTAAACATTAACTCTCCATTCTCCACTCCCTCTCACCCTTGACAACCACCATTCAACTTTCTGTTTCTGTGAATTTGACTACTCGAGGTAGGTCATGTAAGTGGAAGCGTACAGTATTTGTTCTTTGGTAATTGTCTTACTCTATTTAGCATATCTTCAGGGTTCATCCATGTTATAGCATGTGTCAGAATTTCCTTCCTTTTTAAGGCTGGATAATGTTTAATAATATTGCAAACAAAATGGTTTATCCAGTCATCTCTTGATATACACTTTGGTGGTTTCCACCTTTTGGCTGATGTGACTAACGCTGTCATGAACATGGGTGTGCAAATGTCTGTTTGAAGCCCTGCTTTCACTTCCTTTGGGTTAGAGGCTAAAAGTGGGATTGCTGAGTCATATGGTAATTCTGTGTTTAACTTCCCACCATAATGTTTTCCATAGTGGCTGTTCCATTTTACATTCCCATAGGCAGAGTACAAGGAAGGGCTCTATTTTTTCACATCCTTGCCAACACTTGTTTTTTTCTGTTTTATTGATAACAGCCATCCTAATGGGACAGAGTGGTATTATAATGTAGTTTTGATTTGGTTTTCCTTAATGGTTAGTGATAATGTATGTCTGTTCTTGTGCTTATTGGCCATTTGCATATCTTTGGAGAAGTGTCTATTCAAGTGTTCTTCCTATTTTTGAATCAGGTTTTGTTATTGTTGCTATTGTTGAATTGTAGGAATTTGTTATGTATTCTGGATGTATATGATTTAGTTATATTTTCTCCTTATGTGTGGATTGCCTTTTCATTTTGTTGGTAGTGTCCAGCGATGTTTAATTTTGATTAAGTCCAACTTAACCTAGTTTTTCTTTTGTTGCCTATGCTTTTGGTGTTCAAGAAATCATTGCCAAATTATATGTCATGAAGGATTCCTCCTGTTCTTTTCTAAGAGTTTGATATTTTATAGTTTTAGCTCTTCAAATCTTTGATCTGTTTTAAGTTTTGTATATGGTGTATAAGGTAAGGGTCCAACTTGATTTGTTTGCGATTGGATATTCAGTTTTCCTAGCACCACTTGTAGAAAAGATTGTCCTTCCCCTATTGAATGGTTGTGACACTCTGTCCAAAACATTTGACCATATATATGAGGATTTATTTCTGAGTTCTGTATTCTATTCCATTGATCCAGTTGTCTGTCTTTATGCTGGTGCTACTCTGGTCTTTATTATTTCTTTTCTTCTTTCTTAGGGTTTAATCTGATATTTTTCTAGCTTTTAGAGAAATGATGTTTGTTCATTGTGAAAACACTGATAAAAGTAGGAGAGAATAGGATAATGAACCTGGATTTACAAGTATTCACATTTCAGCTTCTCCTCCACTTAACTTAGTGATTGAATGATTGAATCATTTTAAAGCAGATCTCTTTAAGACATTTTGACACACATTACCTGTTAATGATTAGAACTTTTTTTGGTAATAAAACCTTAATATCATTATTCTGTCTAAGATTAATAGTGATTCCTTAATGTTACATGCAGTCTATGTTCCATTTTCCTGGATTATCTAAAAAGGTCTTTTTATTAGTGGTTATTTTGAATCAGCATCTAAATACGTTTTGCATGTTATAGTTGGTTGATATGCTTCCAGTCTCTTTTTCATTTAACAGTGTATCTCTAGGCCCTCCTCTTTGTCTCTGTGGTCATACTCTTTATTTGTCAAAGAAGCAGGGAATTTGTTCTGGAGAATTTCATATTTTCTGAATTTGGTTGATTGCCCTCTCTTTTAGTCTAATATCTCTCAGTTACACTTTCTCTAAACAGTTGGTTATATGTATAGGGGTGATGAGGTTTGGATGCAGATTTGGATTCAGTTTTTGATAGAGTGTGTCTGAGGTCATGCTGTGTGTTTCTTGTTTCATTGGCTCTGAGGCCTGTGATTCTGTGTGACACCCACCTTCAGTTCTGTTCAGATGGACCAGGGAGTTCATATACAGTCTGTCTTCTATAAAATCCCCTAGCAACCTTGCCTTCATTTGTTTGGGTAGTACAAAGTACAATTTGTACAGGTAAGGACATGATCCTAGCTTGACTCCCCTCTTCAATCACCTCCCTATATCATTTTCCAGTGATACTGAGTTAATGTCCTAGCACTTTGAAAGGTGACCAGTGAGGCATTCTTCCTTCATCTTCCCCTTCATTCCTCCCCTCCTCCTCTGTTTTTATTTTATTTATTTATTTTTTATTTACTTATTGTTTTTGAGAGAGAGTGAGCCTGGGAGGGGCAGAAGGAGATGGAGAGTGAGAATTTAAGCAGGCTTCATGCCCAGCACAGACCCTGACTCAGGGCTCAATCTCCTGATTGTGAGATCATGAGCTGAGCCGAAATCAAGAGTTGGACACTTAACTGACTGAGCCACCTCGGTGCCCCTTTTTAAAATTTTTGACTATCGTGAACTCTTAGAATTTTATTGATTTAATGTTTATTAACTTATTTACTTTTTTTCCCCCTACTATATATATTTAAAGGTATAAATGCCCTTAAACACATATTTAGCTCTAGAAGTGTGGATCTGTGGTATTTTCATTATCATTCATTGTATTTTTTCTATAGACATTTTTTCTGGGAAGTCAAATATGAATTTTTATTTTATTTTTGTTACCTATTTGTAATTTAACTGCATTGTAGTCAGTGCATATGCTCTGTAACTTTATTTCTTTGAAATTTTTGGGATTTGCTTTATTGCCTTATACATAATCAGATTTGCTATTCATGCTGCTCATGTGATATTGTTTTTGTTTTGTTTTATAATCATTGCATGTTCTTTGTGCATTTATTTATTTTTTAATGTTTTTATTTATTTTTGAGACAGAGAGAGACAGAGCATGAGCAGGGGAGGGGCAGAGAGAGAGGGAGACACAGAATCTGAAGCAGGCTGCAGGCTCTGTGCTGTCAGCCCAGAGCCCGACGCGGGGGTCGAACTCACAGACTGTGAGATCATGACCTGAGCTGAAGTCGGACGCTCAACCAACTGTGCCAGCCAGCCGCCCCAAATCATTGCATATTCTTAGTGAATTTTTGTTTGTGGTATTAGTTACAGCAAGAGATATGTTAATCTCCTATTGGATTTGTCTATTTCCCTTTATAGTTTTTTTGCATGATTTGTTCTATTGCTTTATCTCTTGATCTATTGATTGATTGATTTTGGTTTCTGTATATGCAGAATCATTTTTTACAGGTCAGAACTGTAGAAATAATGAGGAGGTGACACAGATACGCAAAGCTGATTTGGAGAACCACAATAAAGATGGAGGCTCCTGGACTGTGATTGATGGGAAAGTATATGATATAAAGGACTTCCAGACACAGTCATTAACAGGAAATAGTATTCTTGGTAAGGCCTCACTTTCTACTTCATGGTTAAAAGTTACAGCATGTGCCATTTTGAGCAGAGTATTTGGCTTTTAAGCGATCAGTTGAGTATATTGCTCCACCCCCCACGTTTTAATCTACTGGTGACTTTGGTGTGCGGCCTATCAGCGAATTCAAACAGGTTTGAAGAATTCCTTATCATTTTGTATTTGTTCCAACACCTGTTGAAACTTGTTTCAAATCCTGAGTTGGCGCAGGCAGCTCTGGGAGGGGATGAAAGATCATTATTATACTTTGGTAACCCTCACACTGGAGTCACCTGCCTGATCTGTTTCCTACTTGACATTTCTACTATTGGTGTGTAAGCAAATTGTATTGAAATAATGTTGCTTTTGTTTTTTTTGTTTTAGCTCAGTTTGCAGGGGAAGACCCAGTGGTAGCTTTGGAAGCTGCTTTGCAGTTTGAAGACACCCGGGAATCAATGCATGCCTTCTGTGTTGGCCAGTATCTGGAGGTGAGGCTGTGTGCGTGGGCATCATGGTGAACGTCAGGGGAGACCTCCTCTGTATATTTGTGATAGGTGGTTTTTACCTTGAAGTATTATTGATAATGGGGCCTTTCGGTGGAGGTGCGTGTCATTAAGTGATACATATGAAGATCCTTTAGAAGTTTTTTCATAAATGAATTTATTTACACTTATTCGTGTTAAGATTTATGAAGTATTGGTCTTGAAAAATTATTGTAAAAGTTGTTAATTTGTAACACATGTAGACACTTTTCCACACACAAAAAGGGGTTAACCTTTGGCCTTTACAGTTTTATTGTAAGCTTATGTAGAAATTTGAAGTGGCTTACTATCTTGAGATATATATTTTTGGGGGAAGAATTATCTAGTAGCATAATTCTTTAGAATAGAAGTATGTCCTACCTATGCATGAGCTTTGGAGTTTATATGTTGGGATTGGTTTTCCAGGTATAGATCCATAAGTAATAAAATTTATTAAATGCCACATAGGTAAGACTTAAAGCATTGCATAGGGAGAGATTGACTTTGCTTGTAAATTATCTAATAAGACTGGCAAAGTTTTTTTTCATTTGATCTCTTTTCTAACTGGTTTCTTTTTGTTAACATAAATTTATACCTCCACATATTGTGGTCCTAGTTCACTACTCACAGCAGTCCTTTCATATTTTTGGGTTTTTGGGGGTGTTATTTATGCATGTAACAATTCAGTATATTTTCTGAAGTATACAGTCAATCTGTAAACTTCTATTTGATTCTTTAAGGAATTATCTAGTTTACCTGTTGTTTTT
This sequence comes from Lynx canadensis, assembly GCF_007474595.2. Lineage (NCBI taxonomy): Eukaryota > Metazoa > Chordata > Mammalia > Carnivora > Felidae > Lynx > Lynx canadensis. The sequence goes on along the minus strand of NC_044308.2, from coordinate 27,461,906 downwards.
TAAATTTTTTAAAAAGTTTATTGTGTGTGTGTGTGTGTGTGTGTGTGAGAGAGAGAGAGAGAGAGAGAGAGAGAGGAAGGGGGAGAGAGAGAAACAAGGGAGGAACAGAGAGAAAGGGAGAGAGAGGATCCCAAACAGGCTCTGCACTGTCTGTGCAGAGACCCAGGTAGGGCTCGAACTCACAAACCGCGAGATCTTGACCCAAGCCGAATCAAGAGTTGGACACTCAACTGATTGAGCTACCCAAGAGCCCCTCTAGTTTACCTGTTTATCTGAGCTTTGGTTTTACCACAGTAGATCTGTGTGTTTACCGTTTGCTTTGTAGGGTGTGCCTACAGCACACAGCATGTATAGCAGCATAATAGGATGTAGGAAAAGGGTATCCAGAGCATCTGCTTCTCTTCCTCATGGAACTTTGTCTTGTTTAGGGACATAAGCTGTTGCTCTTTTGGTTTTTATGTTTCAATTAACCCTGTTTTCTCAGACTGATGATGAAATTTATCTTTCCAAGCCTGACCAAGAAGTTGTTACCATACCAGATCTGGGAAGTCTCTCTTCACCTCTGATAGACACAGAAAGGAATCTGGGCCTACTTCTCGGATTACATGCTTCCTATTTAGCTATGAGCACACCACTGTCTCCGGTTGAGATCGAATGTGCCAGTAAGAAAAATTTGCTTTCTGCTAACAGATTAGAAGGTTATTTTAGCTGAGTCTTACGTGCTATTTAGAATAGGAGAAGAATCAACACAGTTGTTGGTGAGTAAAAATAAGGATCGTGGGACTATGACACTAAACCAATGAAATAGAAATAGTTGTGAATGGCTTTCATTTGCTCTCATGACCTGTGGCAGCAGAGGAAGCTAACAGGTGCATGGAAATATCAGTCCTATGCGTGCTCTCACTTTTGCTTCCTGTAACGGATGGGTTCAACTTGGCTGTCGTCTCCATGTGACATGGATTGGGTGTTCCTATTGGGGATAATATTCTTTTTGAGGATTGTGTTTTTACTAGACCCAAATATCTTTTGGGATTGCGACCTTTTTAATGACCTAAAGTAATAAAATTTCACTATATTCCATAAGATGGATTTAAAGTTTTGTTTACATATTCCTACATTTCTCTGTCTGCCAACCATCCAGCAAGCATTTACTGAGTAAATACTCAGTATGAGTTACCATGCTAGGTGCTCAATGCATTAAGTGTGCATTAGACACTTTTCTGCTTTTAGGTGCTTTTGTGTGATGATGAGCCAGACATTATAATAGAGCAGTACACAGGGTAGAAGAGCATGAAATGGAGACATTTGTAATTTGTTCTGATGGGGAAGAAACCCCATCAGAGGTGAAGGAGTAAGGACATTGGAGTCCCAGAAAAGTGAGTGTGTGAATCTTCTGGGCAGAAATACAGGTGTGTGAGGAGCATTTGTTAAGAAAAATAGGGCTTCCTATTGCTTGTGTATGTGTACTGTCAGGAAAGAATGCTAGTGGGCAAGGATGGTCAATGTACTTGGTCAGCCCAGCCTTCCGGAACAAGCCTTTGGTGTGCATGCTGGGCATTTTGCTGCCTGCAGAGCCTCTCAGGGGGCTGGACTCATCCTTTCCCTCAAATATTTGTAGTATGGGGAAGATACATTTCTTCTAAATCAGCAAAGAGGGTGGGAAATGAGAAGAGTCAGAGTAGAATTGATCAGAAAGTACTATGGGCCCTGGTAGGTGAGGCCTAAGCCATCAGAAACCACCTTTAGAGCAGTATCTTTGAGAGATTAGAGGGAGTTCTAAATGTAGAGACCTAGGGAAGGTCATGATCATATTTGTGTTTTAGAATTAATGTAGCACTTAGGAGAATGCTCCTGGATCTTCTAAAATCTAAATTTTCAGTAAAAGAACATGGAGTACATCCCAGATTTGATTGCTTGGGTTTTGGAGGACTATTTTGATAACAGAAGTCATTGAAAAAAATTTGTAGTAATGAACAAACTGATTCTTCATTTTTTTTGGTGAATCTCACTCCAGTTATCTTAGCAATTAGAATGAGCATCCACATTGGCACTGATGCATATTCTTGTGTGTCTAGCCATGCCTCACGCAGGTCTCCTTTGTGAGACACACGTAGTCTACTGGGTCTCCAGTCTCCAAGGATCTGTCTCTTACTAAGGTCCCATGTTATATGATTAGTAGTCTCTCATTTTTATTATTAGATTAATGCTCTAGGGAAATATGTCCTGCCCTGAGCATGTTTTTTCTTTGTAGTCCCCTTCTCATGTGCTGCTTTCCTACCTGGATGCTCAGTGTTTTTATCTTTATCCAGATCTCCGCTCAGTTGTCACTTCCACAGAAAATCCTTTACCGACTCTTGCAGTAGTGGAGGTCTATACTCTTGTACCAACTGTAGTACTTTGTAGCATACAGTTATCCTAATTGAAATTGAGTGATTGCTTGTGTAAGTGTTGCCTCCATGCTGCTCTCCCTAGTAAAATGCAATGCCCCAGTGTTCCCACAGTATCAGTAGAATCAGTCAGCTCCATGTTTTACTGGGTATCTAGAAAAGTTGTACTGGAACTATTATACTGAGTTCTGATACCATGCTTAAGATGTAGTGAATAGCCAGAAGTGTTAACCTATTTTCATGCAGACATAGGAATTATAAGCCAGTCTATATAAATGTTAGATGTGACTCTTTAATATGAATGATGCTGAAATTTTCCTCTTAAATCAAATATTCACTTCTTATCTTTTATATCAATGTTTATTTCTGAATAGTACACTCAAGTTTCTCTTTAATGTTTGCATATGCACTTTCTAGAGTGGCTTCAGTCATCCATCTTCTCTGGAGGCCTACAGACCAGCCAGATCCACTATAGCTACAATGAGGAGAAAGACGAGGACCATTGTAGCTCTCCTGGAGGCACTCCTGCTAGCAAGTCCCGACTCTGCTCCCACAGACGGGCCTTAGGAGACCATTCCCAGGCATTCCTGCAAGCCATTGCTGACAATAACATACAAGATCACAATGTGAAGGTGAGCGAGGCCTTCCCACACTTAGTATCCTTGGTTTACCGTAAAACTTTGATATGTGAACACTTTCATGTTCTCTGATTTGCTTAGCACAGACTTTAGTTACATATTATTTGTAGGGATGGTTTTGAGGTAAGAGGCTGGTTCAGTTCTTCTGGGTGCCTGACTCTTGACTTCAGGTCAGGTCATGATCTCAAGGTCATGAGATAGAGCCCTGTGTTAGGCTGTGCACTGGGCATGAAGCCCGCTTAAGGTTCTCTCTCTCCCTTTGCTTCCTCCCCTGTGTGCATGCGCGCTGTCTTTAAAAAAAAAAAAAAAAGAAAAGAAAAAGAAAAAAAAGGCTGATTCAATTCAATATGTCAGTGATGTTTTAGAAGCATTGCTGATTGCAAGTACATTAGAAATTGTGGCATGTAGTTTGGAATTTATGAGGGCGTGTTAGGTGGGTCTGAAGTTACCCTCCAGCTGTTTCTGTTACAGGACTTTCTGTGTCAAATAGAAAGGTACTGTAGGCAGTGCCATTTGACCACACCAATCACTTTTCCTCCTGAGCACCCTGTGGAAGAGGTTGGCCGCTTACTATTATGTTGCCTTTTAAAGCATGAAGATTTAGGTATGAATCTTGACATTTTAGCTATACTATACATTTTTCAACTGACATGCAATGTGCATTCATTCTTACGCTGCCCCTTTTTAAAAATGTCTTTTACAGGTCACGTGGCATTATCTTTAGTTCACGCAGGAACCCTTGGTATTGAGCAAGTAAAGCACAGAACATTGCCTAAATCAGTAGTGGATGTTTGTAGAGTTGTTTACCAAGCAAAATGCTCACTCATTAAGGTAAATACATTTTTATTCTTTTTTTTTTTGTGCTTTGCAGATAGTTGGTAAAATATTTGTTAAGTTGTCTTTTCTTTTTTTTTTTTTTTTTTTTTTTAAATTTTTTTTTTTTTTTTCAACGTTTATTTATTTTTGGGACAGAGAGAGACAGAGCATGAACGGGGGAGGGGCAGAGAGAGAGGGAGACACAGAATCGGAAACAGGCTCCAGGCTCCGAGCCGTCAGCCCAGAGCCTGACGCGGGGCTCGAACTCCCGGACCGCGAGATCGTGACCTGGCTGAAGTCGGACGCCTAACCGACTGCGCCACCCAGGCGCCCCTAAGTTGTCTTTTCTTATTTAACTTTGTAGACGCATCAAGAACAGGGTCGTTCTTACAAGGAAGTCTGCGCTCCAGTCATTGAACGTTTGAGATTCCTCTTTAATGAACTAAGACCTGCAGTTTGTAATGATCTCTCTATAATGTCCAAGTTTAAACTGTTAAGTTCTTTGCCCCGTTGGAGGAGGATAGTTCAGAAGATAATTCGAGAACGAAGGAAAAAGAGAGGTAAAAGATGGGAAGATACTGTCAAAGTGTGTGCTTTTCCCCAGTATATTTGAGTCTGTGATTTGAGTGAAGCTGTTTGCTACTGCTTAGTACATGTGGATTTCCACAACTGCCATGATATTTTATGTGTATTTATGATTAAATAGACAAATCCTGCTTATTTTTCCTAGACATCAGATAATGATACAACTTTGCTATTGAGTATGTTATGATTTGGTAATTACTAAATTGATGCTGTACAAGGTAAATACTATAAACTTTATTAAATTGATGGGGAAGAGGAAGTTTTTTTTTGTTTTTTTTTTTAATCGTCCTGGTAAATGAGATATATGAGAATGTTTATTCTTTTAGTTAATCTTGCCATTATTGTAAGGAAATGTTTTCCTTTGGAAATATTGAGTATTCTGATACATGGAGAATTGTTATAAAAGGAACTAAAAGAATTACTAATATTTTCAGGAAGCAACTGTTTAGGGATGTGGAGAATTTTTATATTAAATGAGCAAAATTTGAGTACAAGTACATGAATTTGGAATTTGGTTAATTATGATTATAAAAATTTTTATATTAAATGAGCAAAATTTGAGTACAAGTACATGAATTTGGAATTTGGTTAATTATGATTATAAAAGCGTTTTGCAGAAATTTCTGATTATATTCTTATGAATTATACCAATTTATTCACAGATAAGCTTGTTAAACTATTATTTACTGAGTTTTTGATGGACATTATGAACAATGATGTCATAAAAGACTAACTTTGTGTTAGAAGCCATCCTGAATTGATTGTTCTTGAGAAAACTCTTAACCACAACAATTTGCCTGAATCCTAGAGATACTCTGAATCAGGAAATCGTGGTAGGAATGCTTCTGAGATCCCTTTAACCTAGGTAGTGAGGAAATTCATAGTAGAGGCACAGGCCTGGGAGACCACCATCTCAGCTTGAGGAACAATGATGCCCTCACCACCTGGCCATCGCCTCCATGGATTCTGAGGCCATGTTGTCACCTCTTAAAGTTTCTTGTTGTGGGTTTAAATATTTAGTTGTGTAAGTTTGAAGCTGTTTTTGTTTTTATTTTAAGAAAATCAAATAACTTATAAATGATTATTACTGGTGCTGTGTTAGGCTCACCAAAAGCACCCTTAAATTTGATGATTCACTGGACTCAGAAGAGCTGTTATACTCACAGTTACAGTTTATTACTGTGAAAGGATACAGATTAAAATCAGCAAAAGGAAAGGCACATTGAGGGAAATCCAAAGAAAACTAGGCCTAAGCTTCCAGTTCCCTCCCAGTGGAGCTGCATAGGGCCGTGCTTAGTTCTCTCAGCAGTGATGTGTGACAGCATGTGTGAAGGGCTGTCAGCAAGGATGCTCATCTGAGCCTTGGCATCCAAGATTATTATTGTGGGTCAGTCACATAGACATATGGGGCCTGCATGGTTACTCTTAGTTATTTAGACTCTAGCTTCCACAGTAGAAACAGGTGATAACTGTAAGTCACATTCTTAGCATAAACTGTGTGTTCAAACTGGAAAACATGGCCTTAGACCTCAGGCATACAGAAACAATTTTCTCAGGCAGAACATGTCAAGGACTTTGGATCTCAGTTCACAGGGGATGGCCAAGTGCTGAAAGGACAGTGTTTCTTGGGAATTTGCAGAGTTTGGGCAACCCAGACCTGCTGTGTTAGTGTTTACTGCTCATGTGTATTATTAATTATATTCCTTATTATATTACTTGCTGAGAAGAAATAAACTAAAAGTCTTGAAAGGGAGCAAAAATATGAAAGCAACACCACATATCATATTGAAAATTCGATAGAAATTTCCCAAATTAAAGAGACTAACATAGTAAAAGGTATCCAGTTAATTCAGTTCAGTTGCATAGTGGTGACAGATTCATTGCATTGGTCCAGAGTGGGCAAGCTGGGGACAAATGCAGGTTGCTGCTTGCTGTATGTTGCCCATGAGCTAAGATTGGGTTTTGAATTTTAAAGTTACTTTTTAAAAAACCAAAAGAAGAATAATATGTTTGACACATGGAAATTATATGAAGTTTAAATTCAGGCATCTGTAAATAAAGTTAGCTGCTTTTCAGCTTGCAACAGCAGAATCCAGTATTTGCAATAGACTGGCCTGCAAAGACTAAAATATTCACCATCTATCTGGCCCTTTAAGAAAAAGTTTGTTGACTGCTGGGCTTCTCTTTCTGTATGACCATCATAGCACCTTCTCCATCTTTCTATACATGATGTGGAGTAGCAGAGTGTTATTATTGAATGTCATGTGAGAATAATCATGATAGTTTTTACTTTTGTAGTTTGAGCATTTCAGTTGACAGTGGTATTTACATGTTTGAGTAAAATAGGTCCTTTACCTTCATGCATATTTAATACTTCTTAATTTAAAATTGTATATAAATAAATGAATTTTATAATGAAAGATGTTTTTAATCATAGTTCCTAAGAAGCCAGAATCTACAGATGATGAAGAAAAAATTGGAAATGAAGAGAGTGATTTAGAAGAAGCTTGCATTTTGCCACATAGTCCTATAAATGTGGATAAAAGACCCATTACAATTAAATCACCTAAGGTGAAGTATTTTCTGTGATTCTGAGGCTGGCTGAATAGAAACACAGCACATAGCAAGGGAACCCATAAGTATTGTCACTTTGTCCTTGAGCGTCTATAGGATAGAGAGTGTAGTGGGTTATTATACATATGGGTGACCGCCCCAGTCATGCCTAACACACTTGATTTATGGTGTCCTGGTTAGATCGATAGCTGGAAAAGTGTTCCCTTTTACTTTTAGTAATACATTATATCATTATTCATTTGCCATTCATTCACTGAATGTATACTTTGCTCTAGAAACTGTCCTGGTCACATAGGCTGTTGAAACCTATGATAATTTAACTTTGTATACCATGTTAGTCTGTTCCAAAGTATGTAAGTATAGAGATTATAAATTCATTTATAAGCCTATTTATGGCATAGTTATTTTTGCCATAAATTAGTTACTTAATTTAAAGTATTTTACCAATTTAAACGTACTTGCATTTATTTATAATTTATTTGAGTAACTGTTTCAGAGCCCATGTTAATAAGGTACACTAATGGTGAAAATGGCTTTCCTTTGTCAGGATAAATGGCAACCACTGTTGAGTACCGTTACAGGTGTTCACAAATACAAGTGGTTGAAGCAGAATGTTCAGGGTCTCTATCCACAGTCTGCGCTCCTCAGTACAATTGCTGAATTTGCCCTTAAGGAAGAGCCAGTGGATGTGGAAAAAATGAGAAAGTGCCTACTAAAACAGGTAAAATTTGCTAAAAACATTCTTCTCTGCATGGGATAATATACACAACATTTAACTGTATGCATTCATATTTTGCAGTTGGAGAGAGCAGAAGTTCGTCTGGAAGGGATAGATACAATTTTAAAACTGGCAACCAAAAATTTCTTACTTCCATCTGTGCAGTATGCTATGTTCTGTGGATGGCAAAGACTTATTCCTGAGGGGATTGATATAGGGTAAGACTTTATTATAACATTTTTTCTTAATAAGGGAAATGCTGGCAACAAGACATTATTTTATTGAAATTAAAAGTCTGGCAATATTCTGATTTTTTAATGTTTATTTATTTTTGAGAGAGAGAGAGCGCAAGTGGGGCGGTGGGGGGTGGAGGGAGTGGGCAGAGAGAGAGAGAGAGAGAGAGACAGAATCTGAAGCAGGCTCCAGGCTCTGAGCTGTCAGCACAGAGCTCCACATAGGGCTTGAACTCATGGACTGTGAAATCATGACCTGAGCCAAAGTCGGACGCTCAACTGACTAAGCCACTCAGGTGCCCCCTTTCTGGCAATGTGCCAAGTAAAATTCTTTATCTTTGTTTGAAAGGGAACCTCTTACGGATTGCCTAAAGGATGTTGATTTGATCCCACCTTTTAATCGGATGCTGCTGGAAGTAACTTTTGGCAAGCTATATGCTTGGGCTGTTCAGAATATTCGAAATGTTTTGATAGATGCAAATGCAAAATTTAAAGAGCTTGGTGAGTTAAAAAAAAAAATCTGATGTTTAAAAGGCTGTATTAAGATTGCTGTTGAAGTATTGCCCGTAATCATGTTAGCATTATCTTATAGTTTGGCTCTTAATTATATGTTGTGGAAACTTACAAATGCTAATTTTTTGCTCTTTGAGAAGACTTTAATAACTTTGTACATTAGAATGATAATCTTTTAAAAATTTTTTATTTTTATATTTATAGATATATAAATATATTTATATTTTATTTTTATTTTTTGAAAGTGTGCACACACGTTCCTATGTGTGGGGTCAGGGGCAGAGGGAGAGGGAGAGAGAGAATCTTAAGCAGGCTCCCATGCCTAGTGTGGAGCCCCAACTCAGGGCTTGATCTCATGACTGTGAGATCATGATCTGAGCTGAAATCAAGAGTTGGACACTTAACTGACTGTGCCACCCAGGTGCCCCTAGACTGATACTCTAAGCTGCTTTAAGGTTTCTCAAATTTTAAATGGAACTTTCAAAATTCAGCAGAAGACACAATTTTGTAGTGTCCTAATAGTAAGCTTTTACATTTTAACATTTTCATGTGTATCACTAACACCATATACCCTGAAGTGTATATCCTTTATTAATACTTAATTTATTGAATAGTTTGAGCACCTGCAGAGAAATGCTAGGATTGGTTTTGTGGAAGAGAAGTGAAATATGACTCTTGTATGTGAAATAAAATGAGTAAGCCACCAGGGATATTTAGAGGAGCTGCATGTTAAGTTTTGCAGACAAATGGAAATAGGTATATGTGGATTGATGGTGGTAGGATTATTGCAAAGCAATGAACAACTGCCTGATGTCCACACTCTTTGGAAACCCATTGAAAAACATAGTTTTTAAAAAATTGCTATTGTTTTCCTCATCTGTATGTTCTTATATCCACATGCAAGAAATTTATGTGGGTGCTAATGCCATTTAGGTATCCAGCCTGTCCCTCTACAAACCATTACCAATGAGAACCCGTCAGGACCAAGCCTGGGGACGACCCCACAAGCTCGCTTTCTCCTGGTGATGCTCAGCATGCTCACCCTGCAACATGGTGCAAACAACCTGAACCTCCTGCTGAACTCTGGCATGCTTGCCCTGACACAGACAGCACTTCGGCTGATTGGTAGGTTGACACTAGTCATTTATGAAAATGCCAAGGTTTTTCCTTCATCTTTTCTTTCTCTTTATAAATTTTTTTTATTGTGGTAAAATGAAAATAACATAAAATGTATCATTTTTTTACAATTATTTTATTTATTTTATTTTTTTTCAATATATGAAATTTATTGTCAAATTGGTTTCCATACAACACCCCGTGCTCATCCCAAAAGGTACCCTCCTCTATACCTATCACCCACCCCCCCCTCCCTCCCACCCCCCATCAACCCTCAGTTTGTTCTCAGTTTTTTTTTTTTTTTTTTTTTTTAAATTTTTTTTTTTTCAACGTTTATTTATTTTTGGGACAGAGAGAGACAGAGCATGAACGGGGGAGGGGCAGAGAGAGAGGGAGACACAGCATCGGAAACAGGCTCCAGGCTCTGAGCCATCAGCCCAGAGCCCGACGCGGGGCTCGAACTCATGGACCGCGAGATCGTGACCTGGCTGAAGTCGGACGCTCAACCGACTGCGCCACCCAGGCGCCCCAGTTCTCAGTTTTTAAGAGTCTCTTATGCTTTGGCTGTCTCCCACTCTAACTTCTTTTTTTTTTTTTTTTTTTTCCTTCCCCTCCCCCATGGGTTGCTGTTAAGTTTCTCAGAATCCACCTAAGAGTGAAACCATATGGTATCTGTCTTTCTCTGTATGGCTTATTTCACTTAGCATAACACTCTCCATTTCCATCCACGTTGCTACAAAGGGCCATATTTCATTCTTTCTCATGAGGGTACAAAAAAGTTATGTAACTAGATACTGGTAATGCTTGTACAACACTGTGGATATGCTTAATGCTAATCAATTATAAAGTTGTTTAAAATGATACATTTTACTCCTGTATCCCTTGGTAGTAAAATGTATTATTTTAAACAACTTTATAATTGATTAGCATTAAGCATATCCACAGTGTTGTACAAGCATTACCAGTATCTAGTTACATAACTTTTTTGTACCCTCATGCAAAGCCATACCCATTTAGTGGCAGCTCCTGATTTCCCACTCCCCCAGCTTTTGGCAACAACAAATCTGTTTTAAGCTCTGTAGATTTTCCTAATCTGAATATTTCATATAAATATAATTTTTATATTTCATATAATTTTTAGCCTTCTGTATATGGCTTATTTCACTTAGCATGTTTCAGTACTTCATCTCTTTTTATGGTTAAAATATATGAATATACTACATTTTATTTATCCTTTTATCCATGGTTGGACATTTGGCTTGTTTCTACTTTTTGGCCATTGTGAGTAATGCTGCTAGGAACATTTGTGTACAAGTTTTTGTTTGAACACCTGTTTCCATTTCTTCTGTTATATACCAAGGAGTGGAAGTGCAGGGTCATAAGGTTATCCTATGTTTAACATGCTAAGGAACCTCCAGTCTTTTCCCTAGCACTGCACTATTTTCCATTCCCCCTCAGCAATGGATTGGCTTCTAGTTTCTCCACATCTTCACCAACAGTAGTTTTTCTCTGGATGGATCAAGGCCATCCCATTTGCTATGAAGTGGTATCTCATTGTGGTTTGATTTACATTTTGCTAATGTAAGGACATTGAGCATCGTTACACATGTTTGTTGGTCATTTGTATATCTTCTTGGAGAAATTTCTTTTTTTTTTTTTCTGGTGTGTCAGTTCTGCTTTACTTTTTTTTTTTTAATTAAAAAAATTTTTTTTAATGTTTATTTATTTTTTAGAGAGAGAGACAGAGTGTGAGCAGGGGAGGGTCTGAGCAGGCTCCAGGCTCCTAAACAGACTCCAGGCTCTGAACTGTTTTCACAGAGCCTGATGTGGGACTTGAACTCGCAAACTGCGAGATCATGACCTGAGCTGAAGTTAGACGCTTAACCAACTGAGCCACCCAGGCGCCCCCTTTTTTTAATTAAAAAAAATTTTTTTTTGTATTTTAATTTACATCCAAGTTAGTTGGCATATATTGCAATTATGGTTTCAGGAGTAGAATCCAGTGATTGATTCATCCCCTATGTATATAACACCCAGTGCTCATCCCAAGTGTCTTCCTTAATGCCCCTTATTTAGCCCATTCCCCCCACCCACAACCTCTCCAGCAACCCTCAGTTTGTTCTCTGTATTTAAGGGTCTCTTATGTTTTGTCTCTCTCCTTGTTTTTATATTATTTTTGCTTCCTTTCCCTTATGTTCATCTGTTTTGTATCTTAAATTCCACATATGAGTGAAGTCATATGATATTTGTCTTTCTCTGACTAATTTCACTTAGCATAATACATTCTAGGTCCATCCACGTAGTTGCAAATAGCAATATTTCATTCTTTTTGATTGGTGAGTAATACTCCATTTTGTGTGTGTGTGTGTGTGTGTGTGTACATTTCGATACGTTGGCTATTGTCAATAGTGCTGCTATAAACATTGGGGTGCATGTGCCCCTTCAAAACAGCACGCCTGTATCCCATGGATAAATACCTAGTAGTGCAATTGCTGGGTTGTAGGGTAGTCCTTTTGTGATTTTTTGAGAAACCTCCATACTGTTTTCCAGAGTGGCTGCACCAGTTTGCATTCCCACCAGCAGCGCGAAAGAGATCCTTTTTCTCTGCATCCTCACAAACATCTGTTCTGGCCTGAGTTGTTAATGTTAACCATTCTGACAGTTGTGAGGTGGTATCTCATAGTGGTTTTGATATGTATTTCCCTGATGATGAGTGATGTTGAGCATTTTTTCATGTGTCTATTAGCCATCTGGATGTCTTCTTTGGAGAAGTGTCTATTCATGTCTTTTGCCCATTTCTTCACTGGATTCTTTGTTTTTTTGTGTGTTGAGTTTGTTAAGTTCCTTTATAGATTTTGGATACTAACCCTTTATTTGATATGTCATTTGCAGATATCTACTCCCATTCCGTTGATTGCCTTTTAGTTTTGTTGATTGTTTTCTTTGCCCTGCAGAAGATTTTTATCTTGATGAGGTCCCAATAGTTCATTTTTGCTTCTGTTTCCCTTGCCTCCGGAGACGTGTTAAGAAGTTGCTGTGGCCAAGATCAAAGAGGTTTTTGCCTGCTTTCTTCTCGAGGATTTTGATGGCTTTCTGTCTCACATTTAGGTCTTCCATCCATTTTGAGTTTATTTTTGTGTATGATGTAAGAAAGCGGTCCAGGTTCATTTTTCTGCATGTCGCTATCCAGTTCTCCCAGCACCAGTTGCTGAAGAGACTGTCTTTATTCCATTGGATAGTCTTTCCTGCTTTGTCAAAGATTAGTTGGCCATACGTTTGTGGATCCATTTCTGGGTTCTTTATTCTGTCCCATTGATCTGAGTGTCTTTTTTTCTGTCACTACCATACTGTCTTGATGATTACAGCTTTATAGTACATCTTGAAGTCTGGGATTGTGACACCTCCAGCTTTGGTTTTCTTTTTCAGGACCATTTTGGCTATTTGGGGCCTTTTTTGGTTCCATCCAAATTTTAGGATTGTTTGTTCTAGCTCTGTGAAGAATGCTGGTGTTATTTTGATAGGGACTGCATTGAATATGTTGATTGCTTTGCGTAGTATTGACATTTTAATATTTTTTCTTCCAATCCAGGAGCATGGAATATTTTTCCTTTTTTTGTGTGTCTTCTTCTATTTCTTTCATAAGCTTTCTATAGTTTTCAGTGTATAGATTTTTCACCTTTTTGTTTAGGTTTATTCCTAGGTATTTAATGTTGTTTGGTGCAATTATAAATGGGATTGATTCCTTGATTTCTTTTTCTGTTGCTTCATTATTGGTGTATAGAAATGCAGCCAATTTCTGTGCATTGACTTTATATCCTATGACTTTGCTGAACTCATGGATCAGTTCTAGTAGTTTTTTGGTGGAATCTTTTGGGTTTTCCATATAGAGTATCACGTTGTCTGTGAAGAGTGAAAGTCTGACTTCCTCCTTGCTGATTTGGATGCCTTTTATTCCTTTGTGTTGTCTGATTACTGAGGCTAGGACATCCAATACTATGTTGAATAACTGTGTCGAGAGTAGACATCCTTGTCATATTCCTGACCTTAGGGGAAAGGCTCTAAGTTTTTCCCCATTGAGGATATTAGTGGTGGGTCTTTCATATATGGCTTTTATGATCTTGAGGTGTGATCCTTCTATCCCTACTTTCTTGAGGGTTGTTACCAAGAAAACATGCTATATTTTGTCAAATGCTTTCTCTGCATCTATTGAGAGGATCACGTGGTTCTCGTCCTGTCTTTTATTGATGTAATGTATTACATTGATTATTTTGCAGATATTGAAGTAGTCCTGCATCCCAGGTATAAATCCCACTTTGTCGTGGTAAATAATTCTTTTAATGTATTGTTGGATCCAGTTGACTACTATCTTGTTGAGAATTTTTGCACCCACGGTCATCAGGGAAATTGGTCTGTAGTTCTTCTTTTTAGTCAGGCTTTGGGTTTGGAATGGAAGCTTTCCTTACATTTCTATTTTTTGGAATAGCTTCAAAAGAATAGTTGTTAACTCTTCTTTAAACTTTTGGTAGAATTCCCCTGGAAAGCCATCCGGCTCTGGGCTCTTGTTTCTTGGGGATATTTTTGATTACTAATTTGATTTATTTACTGGTTATGGGTCTGTTCAAATTTTCTATTTATTCTTGTTTCAGTTTGGTAGTGTATATCTTTCTAGGAATTTGTCCAATTCTTCAGATTGCCCCGTTTATTGGCATATAATTGTTCATAATATTCTTTTATTATTGTTTGTATTTCTGCAGTGTTGGTTGTGATATCTCCTCTTTCATTCTTGATTTTATTTGGGTCCTTTCCTGTTTCTTTTTGATCAAACTGGCTAGGGGTGTATCAACTTTGTTATTTTTCAAAGAATCAGTTCCTGGTTTCATTGATTTGTTCTGTTTTGTTTTTTGTTTTGTTTTTGTTTTGTTTTTTTTTTGTTTTTTTTTTATAGCATTGATTTCTGCCCTCATCTTTATTATTTCCTGTCTTCTGCTGGTTTTGGGTTTTATCTGCTGTTCTTTTTCCAGATCTTTAAGGTATAAGGTACGTTGTGTATCCGATCTTTCTTCCTTCTTTAGAAGGTCTGGATTGCTATTTACTTCCCTCTTATGACTGTCTTTGCTGTGTTCCAGAGATTTTGCACTGTGGTGTTATCATTTTCATCGACTTCCATGTACTTTTTAATTTCCTCTTTAACTTGTTGGTTAACCCGTTCATTCTTTAGCAGGATATTCATTAGTCCAAGTATTTGTTGTCTTTCCAAATTTCTTCTTGTGGTTGATTTCAAGTTTCATGGTGTTGTGGTCTGAAAGTATGCATGGTATGATCTCAATTTTTTGTACTTGTTGAGGGCTGATTTGTGTCCTAGTATGTTATCTGTTCTGGAGATGTGCAGAGATCCATGGAGATCCATGTGCACTTGAGGAGAATGTGTATTCTACTGCTTTAGGATGAAATGTTCTGAATATATCTGTTAAGTCCATCTGGTCCAGTGTGTCATTCAAAGCCATTGTTTGCTGGTTGATTTTCTGTTTAGATGATCTGTCCATTGTTGTAAATGGGATATTGAAGTTCCCTACTATTATGGTATTACTGTCAATGAGTTTTTATGGTATTATTGTCAATGAGTTTCTGTATGTTTGTGATTAATTGATTTATATATTTGGGTGCTCTCACGTTTGGCACATAAATGTTTACAGTTGTTAGGTCCTCTTTGTAGATAGACCACTTAATTATTATATGATGCCCTTCTTCATCTCTTGATACAGTCTTTATTTTAAAATCTAGTTTGTGTGATATAAGTATGGCTACTCTGGCTTTCTTTTGTTGACCATTAGCATGATAGATGGTTCTCTATCCCCTTATTTTCAATCTGAAGGTGTCTTTAGGTCTAAAATGGGTCTCTTGTAAACAGCATGTAGATGGATCTTGTTTTCTGATCCATTCTGTTACCCAGTGTCTTTTGATTGGAGCATTTAGTCCATTGACTAATATTTTCAGGAAGCAACTGTTTAGGGATATGGAGAAATTTTTATATTAAATGAGCAAAATTTGAGTACAAGTACATGAAATACTTTGGAATTTGGTTAATTGTGATTATAAACACGTTTTGCAGAAATTTCTGATTATATTCTTATGAATTATACCAATTTTTTCACAGATAAGCTTATTAAACTATTATTTACTGAGTTTTTGGTGGACATTATGAACAATGATGTCATAAAAGACTAACTTTGTGTTAGAAGCCATCCTGAATTGATTGTTCTTGAGAAAACTCTTAACCACAACAATTTGCCTGAATCCTAGAGATGCTCTGAATCAGGAAATCATGGTAGGAATGCTTCTGAGATCCCCTAACCTAACCTAGGTAGTGAGGAAATTCATAGTAGAGACACAGGCTTAGGAGACCACCATCTCAGCTTGAGGAACAATGATGCCCTCACCACCTGGCCATCGCCTCCATGGATTCTAAGGCCATGTTGTCACCTCTTAAAGTTTCTTGTTGTGGGTTTATTTAGTTGTGTGATGTTTGAAGCTGTTTTTGTTTTTATTTTAAGAAAATCGAATAACTTATAAATGATTATTATTACTGGTGCTGTGTTAGGCTCGCTTATTTGCTGCTCTGCTTCATCCCTGCTTGCCGTCGTGGCAGCCATTTGAGATTGCATCTCAACTATAGCATCTTTAACTTTGCCCTGACTAGATTTTATATAGTTTACCTCTGCTGAAATGGATTCTATGCTTTTTTCAACCCCAGCTGGTATTCTTATTATTGTGATTCTAAATTCTGGTTTAGACATCCAGCTTGTGTCTGTGTTGATTAAGTCCCTGGCTGTCATTTCTTCCTGTCCGTTCTTTTGGGGTGAATTCCTTAGTTTCATCATTTTGGAGGAAGAAAAAGATTTAATAAAATAAAAAGTAAAAATTGAAAAAATTACCAACAACACAAAAAATCAAATAAAGGATGTTAGATGCTAAGTGCGTTTTGGTCTGGTTGTTGAAAGAAGCATGACAGAATAGAGAAAAGAGGGAAAGAAAAAGGGAAAAAATAGGAAAACGTTTGGAAATTAAAAAAAATACAATAAAATAGAATAAAATGAAAGGATGAAAGTAAATGGAATAAAAAAATTACAAAAAATTACAGTAGAAAAAAATTAAAAATCTTTTTTTTCAACATATGAAATTTATTGTCAAATTGGTTTCCATACAACACCCAGTGCTCATCCCAAAAGGTGCCCTCCTCAATACCCATCACCCACCCTCCTCTCCCTCCCACCCCCCATCAACCCTCAGTTCTCAGTTTTTAATAGTCTCTTATGCTTTGGCTCTCTGCCACTCTAACCTCTTTTTTTTGTTTTTTTCTTTTTCCTTCCCTTCCTCCATGGGTTTCTGTTAAGTTTCTCAGGATCCACATATGAGTGAAAACATATGGTATCTGTCTTTCTCTGCCTGACTTATTTCACTTAGCATAACACTCTCCAGTTCCATCCACGTTGCTACAAAAGGCCATATTTCGTTCTTTCTCATTGCCATGTAGTACTCCATTGTGTATATAAACCACGATTTCTTTATCCATTCATCAGTTGATGGACATTTAGGCTCTTTCCATAATTTGGGTATTGTTGAGAGTGCTGCTGTAAACATTGGGGTACAGGTGCCCCTATGCATCAGTACTCCTGTATCCCTTGGGTAAATTCCTAGCAGTGCTATTGCTGGGTCATAGGGTAGATCTATTTTTAATTTTCTGAGGAACCTCCACACTGTTTTCCAGAGTGGCTGCACCACTTTGCATTCCCACCAACAGTGCAAGAGGGTTCCCGTTTCTCCGCATCCTCTCCAGCATCTATAGTCTCCTGATTTGTTCATTTTAGCCACTCTGACTGGCGTGAGGTGATATCTGAGTGTGGTTTTGATTTGTATTTCCCTGATAAGGAGCGACGTTGAGCATCTTTTCATGTGCCTGTTGGCCATCCAGATGTCTTCTTTAGAGAAGTGTCTATTCATGTTTTCTGCCCATTTCTTCACTGGGTTATTTGTTTTTCGGGTGTGGAGTTTGGTGAGCTCTTTATAGATTCTGGATACTAGTCCTTTGTCTGATACGTCATTTGCAAATATCTTTTCCCATTCCGTTGGTTGCCTTTTAGTTTTGTTGGTTGTTTCCTTTGCAGTGCAGAAGCTTTTTATCTTCATAAGGTCCCAGTAATTCATTTTTGCTTTTAATTCCCTTGCCTTTGGGGAAGTGTTGAGTAAGAGATTGCTACGGCTGAGGTCAGAGAGGTCTTTTCCTGCTTTCTCCTCTAAGGTTTTGATGCTTTCCTGTCTCACATTCAGGTCCTTTATCCATTTTGAGTTTATATTTGTGAATAGTGTGAGAAAGTGGTCTATTTTCAACCTTCTGCATGTTGCTGTCCAGTTCTCCCAGCACCATTTGTTAAAGAGGCTGTCTTTTTTCCATTGGATGTTCTTTCCTGCTTTGTCAAAGATGTGTTGGCCATACATTTGTGGGTCTAGTTCTGGGGTTTCTATTCTGTTCCACTGGTCTATGTGTCTGTTTTTGTGCCAATACCATGCTGTCTTGATGATGACAGCTTTGTAGTAGAGGCTAAAGTCTGGGATTGTGATGCCTCCTGCTTTGGTCTTCTTCTTCAAAATTACTTTGGCTATTCGGGACCTTTTGTGGTTCCATATGAATTTTAGAATTGCTTGTTCTAGTTTCGAGAAGAATGCTGGTGCAATTTTGATTGGGATTGCAATGAATGTGTAGATAGCTTTGGGTAGTATTGACATTTTGACAATATTTATTTTTCCAATCCATGAGCAGGTAATGTCTTTCCATTTCTTTATATCTTCTTCAGTTACCTTCATAAGCTTTGTATAGTTTTCAGCATACAGATCTTTTACATCTTTGGTTAGATTTATTCCTGGGTATTTTATGCTTCTTGGTGCAATTGTGAATGGGATCAGTTTCTTTATTTGTCTTTCTTTTGCTTCATTGTTAGTGTATAAGAATGCAACTGATTTCTGTACATTGATTTTGTATCCTGCAACTTTGCTGAATTCATATATCAGTTCTAGCAGACTTTTGGTGGAGTCTGTCGGGTTTTCCATGTATAATATCATGTCATCTGCAAAAAGTGAAAGCTTGACTTCATCTTTGCCAATTTTGATGCCTTTGATTTCCTTTTGTTGTCTGATTGCTGATGCTAGAACTTCCAACACTATGTTAAACAACAGCGGTGAGAGTGGGCATCCCTGTCATGTTCCTGGTCTCAGGGAAAAAGCTCTCATTTTTTCCCCATTGAGGATGATGTTAGCTGTGGGCTTTTCATAGATGGTTTTTATGATGTTTAAGTATGTTCCTTCTATCCCGACTTTCTCAAGGGTTTTTATTAAGAAAGGGTGCTGGATTTTGTCAAAGGCCTTTTCTGCATCGATTGACAGGATCATATCGTTCTTCTCTTTTTTTTTGTTAATGTGATGTATCACGTTGATTGATTTGCAAATGTTGAACCAGCCCTGCATCCCAGGAATGAATCCCACTTGATCATGGTGAATAATTCTTTTTAAAATGTGTTGAATTCGATTTGCTAGTATCTTATTGAGAATTTTTGCATCCATATTCATCAGGGATATTGGCCTGTAGTTCTCTTTTTTTACTGGGTCTCTGGTTTAGGAATCAAGGTAATACTGGCTTCATAGAATGAGTCTGGAAGTTTTCCTTTCCTTTCTATTTCTTGGAATAGCTTGAGAAGGATAGGTATTATCTCTGCTTTAAACGTCTGGTAGAACTCTCCTGGGAAGCCATCTGGTCCTGGACTCTTATTTGTTGGGAGATTTTTGATAACCGATTCAATTTCTTCGCTGGTTATGGGTCTGTTCAAGCTTTCTCTTTCCTCCTGATTGAGTTTTGGAAGAGTGTGGGTGTTTAGGAATTTGTCCATTTCTTCCAGGTTGTCCAGTTTGTTGGCATATAATTTTTCATAGTATTCCCTGATAATTGTTTGTATCTCTGAGGGATTGGTTGTAATAATTCCATTTTCATTCATGATTTTATCTATTTGGGTCATCTCCCTTTTCTTTGTGAGAAGCCTGGCTAGAGGTTTGTCAATTTTGTTTATTTTTTTAAAAAACCAACTCTTGGTTTCAAAAATCTTTTTTATAAAAACATAATTTCTGTTTTCACAAATAAGAAAAGAAAAAAAAATTGAATAGATGGACCAGCTAACAGAATGAAATATGAATGAAATTACATCCTGTTTCCTCTAGCAGTCAAACTATGAAGCACTTTATAGTCATTCAACTAAGCAGGCAGAGAGCCTTGTGGTGGTCATCTAGAGCTTGGCTGGCACAGTTGGACATGGTTTTGTGTAATGGCTCCATTCTCCACTGGATGGTGCTTCTTAGCTTACTGGGGTGGATCGTTGTGGTGCATGAACATGTGTATGCACATGTGTATGATAGGTGAAAATGGTGTCACCCAGGTCCCCAGTCTCTAGTATCAGAACTCCGTGCTCTCATATACCGGCAATCAAGCACCCTTTCTTTCTCTCCGGCTTCCATCCACTCCCTGCTTTTATACTGTATGGGACCACGCTGTCAGTGTGCAAGGTTGCACCTCCCTCTTGAATTTCATTTCAGATGAGGCTGTGTTTCCAAATCCCTTCTGAGGGCCCTGTGGCTTTGACCTGCTCAGACCCTCTTGGGGAGGGTCTCACTGAGGAATGGCCAGTTGCCAGCCTGCCCTCAGGAATGTTTGCATGATGGTACTGTTGCAGATGCCTAGATACTGTGGCCTAGATATCTGTGGGTGCCAGCCAGCCCCAGAAAAAGTTTGTGTGATTGTGTAGCAGCAGTGTTTCAGGGATTATGGTAAATCACAATACATATCTGGTGCCAGGCTTCACAGCCCCCTAACATCATGTTCCAACACCAGCAAATATGGCTGTTCTATGGGTTCCATTGGGACCTTTGCCTGTGGGGAGGCTGCATAGCCTCTACCAAATGTCCTCTCAGCAGGGGAGCTGCCTCTCCTTATGTGGCCAGAGGACCCCCTCAGACCTTGCTGTTTGCTCCTGGGGATTCGCCCATCTCACCAGAGCTCTGCCACATATTGAGAGTTTCAACTCTGTATCTCCCTTTTATAGAGTCCTAATGGTATTTACAACCTTCCCCTTTCTCCTTCCTCCCTTTCTTGTTCAGTCCCTTATGGGTGTTTCCACTCTCTTTCTCTCAGTTACTTTCAGTTGGAGTGCTTTTCCCCTACTCTTCCCTCTGTCTCTGTCCTCTCTCTGCAAGCAAAAATAGCTCCCTACCCTCCGTGGCTTTTCTCTTTCCCATTTCTCCTCTCCATGCTGCATCCCTGCTAAGTTCTGTGGCTTACGTTATGCAGATTGTTGTGTTGATCCTCATATCAGTTTTCTGGGTGTACAAAATGGTTTGGTGCTTATCTAGCTACATTTCTGGAAGGAGAGAAGCAGAAAACTTTCAGCTGCTCTGCCATCTTGGCCTCTCTTCTCTTTCTTGGAGAACTTGCTATTCAAAACTTTTGCCCAGTTTTAAATTGAGGTATTTGTCTTTGTATTGTTGAGTTGTAGGAGTCCTTTACATAGTCTGGATACTAGACCATTATCAGTTATATGATATGAAGATATTTCCTCCCACTCTGTGGGTTGTGTTTTACGCTGATGCACAGAAATTTTAAATTTTGGTGAAGTCCAATTTGTCTGTTTTTCTTTTGTTTCTTGTGCTTTTGATGTCATGTTCAATAAACCATTGCCAAATCCCAGTTAATGGGGATGGCTCACTGTGTTTTCTTTTTTTAAGTTCATAGTTTTAGTTTTTATAGTTAAGTCTTTAGTCCATTTGTAGGCAATTCTTACTACGGTGTGAGGTAAGAACTCCTTTTACTTCTTTTTGTTATCCAGTTGTCCTAGTACTGTTTGTTGAAAAGACTTCTTTTCCCAAGGTCTTGGCCCCCTGTGAAATCATTTGACTATAGTTATTACAGTTTATTTCTAGACTCTCTATTTTGTTGGTCTGTATGTCTGTCATTATGTCAGTACCACATTGTTGTGAACACTAGCTTTGTGGTAAGTTTTGAAATAAAAAAGTAGTTTTCCAACTTTATTTTTCTTTCTCAAGATTATTTTAGCTATTTTGGGTCCTTAGCATTTCAGGAATTCAGGTCCATAGGAATTTCAGGCCTGGCTTTTCCATGTCTGGAAAAAAATAGCTATTGAGATTTTCTAGAGGTTGTATTGAATCTGTAGATTGTGTTAGGGAGTATTGGTATCTTAACAAATATTAAGTCTTTCTTTCCATGATCATGGGATGGCTTTATATTTATTTAGGTCTTCTTTCATTTCTTTGAACTGTATTTTATAGTTGTATTGTTATAGGGTAATGCTGGGCTCAGAGTGAGTTAGGATTTGTTGCATTCTATTCTATTTTTGGAGAGTTAGAGAATTGGTATTAAGTCTTCTTTAAAAGTTTGGTAGAATTCACCAGTTACGCCATCTGGCTCTGGGTTTTTCTTTGTTGAGAGGTTTTGATTACTGATTCAGTCTCTTTACTTATTCTAGGTCTACTCACATTTTCTATTTCTTCTTAACTCAGTTCAGATCATTTGGGTGTTTCTAGGAATTTATCCATTTCGTCTAGGTTAGCTAATTTGTTGTTGTATAGTTGTTCATATACTCTCTTACCGTTCTTTTTATTTCTGTAGAATCAGTAGTAATGTCCTCACTTTCATTTCTGGTTTTAGTTATTTGCATCTTGTCTCTTTTTTCTTAATCTACCTAAACGTTTGTCATTTTTTTGATATTTTCCAAAAAACTGACTTTTATTGATTCTATTGTTTTTTAATTATCTCTGCTGTAGTTTTTATTCTTTCTTTCTTTCTACTATGGGTATATTATTGTGTTCTTATTTTTCTAGTTCCTCCAGGTGTAGAGTTAAGTTACTGATTTGAGATTCTTCTTCATTTTTGTTAAGTTTATTTATTTTGAGAGAGAGAATGTGTGTATGCAAGTAGGGGAGAGGCAGAGAGAGAGAGAGAGAGAGAGAGAGAGAGAATTCTAAGCAGGCTGTGTACTGTCAGCGCAGAGCCCAGTGTGGGGGTCAAACTCACGAACCATGAAATTATGACTGGAGCTGAAATCAAGAGTTGGACTTTTAACCCACTGAGCCACCCAGGCACCCTCTTCTTTTTTCAATGTATGCCTTTGTAGATAACAATTTCCCCAATAGCACTGCTTTTTCTGCATCCTATAAGTTTTGGTATGTTGTGTTTTTGCTTTCATTCGTCTCAAAGTATTTTTTTTAATTTAAATTTTAGTTAATTAACATACAGTGCAATATTGGTTTCAAGAGTAGAATTCAGTGATCATTACTTATGTACAACACCTAGTGCTCATCACAAGTGCCCTCCTTAATACCCATCACCCGTCTAACCCATCTCTGACCCACCTCCCTCCATTAACTCTTAGTTTGTTCTCTATCATTAAGAGTCTCTTGTGGTTTGTTTCTCTCTTTCTTCTTTCCCTCCCTTCCCATATGTTCATCTGTTTTGTGTCTTAAATTCCACATATGAGTGAAATCATATGGTATTTGTTTCTCTCTCATAGACTTATTTTGCTTAGCGTAATATATTTTAGCTCCATCACATTGCTGCAAATGGCAAGATTTCATTCTTTTTGATGG
The DNA here is from genome assembly GCF_007474595.2 of Lynx canadensis. Lineage (NCBI taxonomy): Eukaryota > Metazoa > Chordata > Mammalia > Carnivora > Felidae > Lynx > Lynx canadensis. Next base: position 27,438,631 of record NC_044308.2, on the reverse strand, counting down.
CTGAGTAATATTTCAGTGTGTGTGTGTGTGTCTGTGTGTGTGTGTGTGAGAGAGAGAGAGAGAGAGAGAGAGAGAGAGAGAGAGTGAGAGCGAGAGAGAGTGTTTTTGTGTGTGTGTATACCACAGCTTCTTTATCCATTCATCAGTTGATGGACATTTGGGCTCTCTCCATAGTTTGGCTATTGTTGATAATGCTGTAAACATTGGGGTGCATGTACCCCTTCAAATCTGTATTTTTGTATTCTTTGGGTAAATAACGGTGCAATTGCTGGATTAGTAGGGTACTTCTATTTTTAGCTTTTTGAGGAACCTCCATACTGTTCTCCAGAGTGGCTGCACAAGTTTACATTCCCACCAGTAGTGTAGGAGGGTTCCCTTTTCTCCGCATCCTTACCCACACCTCTTGTTTAGCCATTCAGATAGGTGTGAAGTGGTATCTCATTGTTTTGATTTGTATTTCCCTGATGATGAGTAATGGTGAGCATTTTTTTCATGTGTCTGTTAGCCATCTGGATGTTTTTGGAAAAGTGTCTATTTACGTCTTCTGCCCATTTCTTAACTGGATTATTTGTATTTTGTGTGTTGAGTTTGATAAATTCTTTATAGATTTTGGGTACTAACAAAATTTCTCTCATGATTTTTTTTTACTTTGGGTGGTTAAGTGTTTGTAATTTAATTTCCATATACTTGTAAAATTTGTAGTATTCTTTTGTTATTTCCAGTTTCATTCTGTAGTTGTTGGAGAAGGTAATTGGTATGATTATAGTATATTTCAGTTTATTGAGACTTGTGGTCTAGTATACGGGCTATCCCGGAGAATGTTCCATGTACCCTTGAGAAGATTGTGTATCCTGCTTTTTTTCAGTTCTGTATATATGTGTGTCTATTAGATCTGATTGGTTTCTAATGTTTTTTGTGTGAACTGTGAAATACTTCAGCGTCAGTCTTCTAAGTCCAAGTGAAAAAGCAAGGCTTTCTTAAGCTCTTTGGTCTTCTCAATCTTTGTGTCCACATGACCCATTCAAAAATATGCATCAGTCTAGAAAACAGTCAGCCTCTATGAGTCATGCATCTGATTTCGTAAGACCTCATGAGTAATTAAAAAATGCTTTTAAAAAGTCTCAAACTTGTATTTCCACCTAGAAATTGCCTCTCTTTTTATATCATCTCCCTTTTTTCCAGAGGATCCAAATAGGTAAAAGTCATAGCACAAATTATTAATTATGGGGGCCTTTGTTAGGAGTTTAAATTTCAACCTTCCTCCTGGCTACAGAAAGCAAGGGAATTGTGTCCCATGAATACATATCTGTATTTACTGCTTTCCTTGATCAGGATTATTTTTCTTTAATATAAGATATTATAAGCAGGGTGCTTGGGTGGCTCAGTCAGTTGAGTGTCCAACTTCAGCTCAGGTCATGATCTCATGGTTCATGGGTTCAAGCCCTGCAACAGGCTGTGTGCTGACAGCTCAGAGCCTGGAACCTGCTTCGGATTCTTTGTCTTCCTCTCTCTCTGCCCTTCTCCTGCTCATGCTCTATCTCTCCCTCTCCCTCAAAAATAAATAAAAACATTAAGAAAAAAATTATAAGCACATAATACTTTATATTAACTTTATGTATGCATCAGATATCACAGCCACAAAATACAAAAGCACTTAAAAAAAGGTCCCCCTTTTTTTCTTATTGCAAATGTACTCAAATCCTTTGCAGTAAATTTGGCATTTATAGGGTTAGCATTATATCTGCCAGGGGAGCTCCTAGCTGGAATGTAACAGATGCCCTTTTTGAGGTCTCACTGAGGCACCATTGAGCTGGGCTGAAGAAAAGAATATTTTTTTTCCTAGTAAAACTGGGGAAAAGCTTTACTTTATCTAAAGCTTTACTCCAGCCCTAAGAATTGAATAACTGGTTTTTTTTAAATCCCTTTTGGAGGAGAGAGGATCACAGACTATGTACATTTTTGACCCACCCAAGCCCACCTTTGGGAATGTTTGGGCACCTTTTCCTCCCACTTGGAGGAGAGAACAAAGACTGAAGGAGTTACCAGGACTGTACTTTCCCCCCACCTCAAGTTAGCCAACAAGACCAAAAGCAGCCAGGGGATCCAGCACGCTCATTCCTGGGGTTAAATTCACTATTTTAAAATCCATTTGTAAATTTTACTTCTTGTAGCTGATGGTTCAGCTTCTGTTTTTTTTTTTTTTTTAATTTTTTTTTTTTTAACGTTTATTTATTTTTGAGACAGAGAGAGACAGAGCATGAACGGGGGAGGGTCAGAGAGAGGGAGACACAGAATCTGAAACAGGCTCCGGGCTCTGAGCTGTCAGCACAGAGCCCCACGCGGGGCTCGAACTCACGGACTGCAAGATCATGACCTGAGCCGAAGTCGGCTGCTTAACCTACTGAGCCACCCAGGCGCCCCACTTCTGTTTTATATTATGGATGATTTCATTGCCATCAAGGACTAAATATTCATCATACTCCACCCCTTCATTCTTCCTTTTACCAAACAATACTTACGCAATATTTCAGCTAGTCAAGGTTGTTCTAGAGATTCCTACTGCTGCCATCCCTGTGTCAGAGTCCCTAAGACCACGCCCAGATTCAGTGCTTTGTGAGAAGACCTTATCAGACTCCGGGTATAGTCACACTGAGGGCTAAGATTTACTACAGTGAAAGACTAGGAAGGAAAATCAGTGAAGGGAAGAGGCACATGGGAAAAGTCCGGGAGAAACTGACACGAGTCCTGTCCTAGTGGAGTCACACAGGATGAAGTTCATTCTCAGCAAAGAGTTGTTGATTGTACATGTGAAATGTTGTCTACCTGGGAAGCTCATGAGAGACTCAGCACCTAGGATTTGCACAGGGGCAGGTCATGTAGGCACCTCCTGGCATATACCCAAATTCTAGACCCCTAGAAGGAAGCAGGTTTAAGCAGAGACCACATTGTACAAATAGTTTAGGCACTGTGAGGCCTCTTATCAGGGAGGGGTGGGAGCCCTCCTGAGATCCAGGTTCCCAGAGGCCAGCTGAGGGCTACCTTGCAAGCCAGCCCTTTCTAAGGACAGTGGTATCAGGCCTGCTGTTCTTAGCTCTTTTCTGCATAGTATCATAATTAAAGTTTGTTAATTTCTCATTGTTAGACATTTAGGTGGTTATCCTTTGCTTTACTATTCTAATAAAACATGTGATGAGTATTTTTCTAACTTAATCATTTGCTTTTTTTGGAAGAGGGGGCATAATTCCTAGAAGTAGAGTAAATGTCTCTGTTGATCATTCTATATCTTTTATATCTTCTGATACTTTTCTTTAATTAAACATTTTTTTTAAAGTTTATTTATTTTGAGAGAGAGAGAGAGGGAGGGGCAGGGAAGGGCAGAGAGGGAGAAAGAGAGAATCCAAGCTGGCTCCACACTGTCAGTGCAGAGCCCTGATGTGGGGCTCGAACTCACGAACTATGAGACCATGACCTCAGCCGAAAATAGGAGTTGACTTCTTAACCAGCTGAACCACCCAGGTGCCCCTCTTCTGATATATATTTATATATTTGGTTCTCCTTTTATCTTTTTAAACTCTCATCAATAAATCTTTCATGGTACTTATTATATTGATAATACACTATACACTATAGATTCTTTAAAATTATTTTCATCAGTCCTTACTAATTTTTGAAAAAAAGTGTATTAAGGGGTGCATGGGTGGTTCAGTGGGTTAAGCACCTGACTTCAGCTCACGTCATGATCTCATGGTTCATGGGTTTGAGCCCTGCATCGGGCTCTATGTTGACAGCTCAGAGCCTGGAGCCTGCTTCAGTTTCTGTGTCTCCCTCTCTCTCTGCCCCTCCCCCATACTCTGTTTCTCTCTCTCAAAAATAAATAAACATTAAAAAAAATTTAAAAAGTGTATTAAGATTAGGATATTGTAACTACTTGTTGGCTCACCTGCTGTTTTTGATGCTCTGATAGGTCCTAGTTGTGATAATGTTGAAGAGGATATGAATGCTTCTGCCCGAGGAGCTTCTGCTACAGTTTTGGAAGAGACAAGAAAGGAAACGGCTCCTGTACAGCTGCCAGTTTCAGGGCCAGAACTGGCTGCCATGATGAAGATTGGAACCAGGGTCATGAGAGGCGTTGATTGGAAATGGGGTGATCAGGTACTCAGATTTGATTTTAAACACATTAGCCACACATTAGTCACCATCCTTACTTGCTTGCTCTTAGTGGGTGGAATTGGAATATATAACTATGTTAACTCAGGGCCTATGCAATTGACAGATGACGTAGTTGTGGATTCCTGGGCAGGTGAATAGAGTCAAAACAAGTAGAGAGTATCAGTGGCTGTAGGGGCACCTCAAGCAGGATCATGTATTTAAGGAGTCATGGCTGTTTTTAGAAAACTTACTAGCATGGGCTCAATTTGAGGAGGAGCCTAGAGTAGGAGCAGGAGTAAGCAGGAAAGAGTAGACTTCATCTTATTAATAGTGTTCTAAAAGCTGTGAGGCAGAAAAACCCAGGTGCTGAGAGGTGGTGGCCATGTGCCCAATTAAGTGCCCCAACCTAGCAGTTTCAGGTGTGCCAGCTGGGTGGTGGCCACCTCTCTGTTTCTCCTTGTGGCATATCACTCCCAAGCTTCTGTGAGGTCTCACAAGGAGAGATTGTGGGGACTGGTGTCTGTGTTATTACCGTAGTCACTAGCTAAGGATAGTGCTCACCCTCCTACAGTGTGGTAGCATTCTTGGCACCTCTAGGTTTTCTCAACCTCACTGTTAAGCATGGGTCTTACCAGAATCATTTCAGAAGTGTCCTAGAACAGGTAGCAGCATCCTAAAAACAGCTTTCACTCATAGACATGAGAGACGGAGTCTCCACTCTAGGTTCCAGAGAGAAAACTGAAGAACAAGAGGAAAACAGGAGATGCTGGTGCTTGTTTCAGGTTTCTGGTATTTTGAAGCCCAATGGAGGGATCGAGCCAAGGAATAGGGCATCAGGACTAGGCTGGAAAGCCTCATCTCTAATTGGTTTAGGGAGGATGCTGATTGATGCAATTCTTTTCCCACTTACCTCTTTGGTAAAGGAGCATAAGCCAGTTATTTCCTGATGTTTGATTTAAGGTGATGATGTGAGCTGTGCATGGTGCAGGTGGGTTTGGAGCAGTCTGTGGGCACAGTGACACAGCAGTCCTTACAGGCTTTGTGTGACAGAACAGGCGTGGGCCCTCTTAACTGATCTGTGTTTTGGCTTCCTCAGGATGGACCTCCTCCTGGTCTTGGGCGTGTGATTGGTGAACTTGGAGAGGACGGATGGATCAGGGTCCAGTGGGACACAGGCAGCACCAACTCCTACAGGATGGGGAAAGAAGGGAAGTATGACCTCAAGTTGGCGGAGCTGCCAGCCTCAACACAGCCCTCAGCAGAGGACTCGGACACAGAGGATGACTCTGGTGGGTGCCTTGGGGCTGTTTAGTCCGGAGCAGCTTGGCAAGTTGTGTGCTCATGCTAGCTGGCTGTCCTTTTCATCTGGAAGTGAGAACAGTGTGTCAGAACTCACCTGCAGACAGTGCTCTGTAGTTTTGGACTTGCCCCAGAGGTTCAGTTTAAATAAGCCCCAGGTAATTCTGATATAGGAGTTAAAAGCATGGCTCTGGTAACTGGCAGCCTAGCTGGATTTGACTCCCTTGCTCCCTTTGGGGACAGTCCAGTAAAGTTTGGCACTGTAGGGCTTGCTTGCTATGTCTTTACCTCTAGTGGACCTTCTCATTTGGCTCTGAGTCTCCTGTGTGAGGTAGTGAGTCAGTGCCTGGTGGACTAGGAGTAATGTGGAATTAGTCAGTACAGTATTACCTTAAGGAAACCAGAAATGAAAATTTGGAGTGAACCCAGAAAGTTAAATCCTATCTAAGTAAATCCAAGGTTGTGGGAGGAGGACTTCATGACATTCTCCAATGTGTCCAAAAGACTTTGGGATGTATGAATGAAACTTCCCATGGCTGGTCTTGGTGAGACTGTCCAGGAGGCCTGGGCTGATTCCTGGGGCTCAGGTGCTAGCTGTATGCACTGCATGGTCAGGCTTTGGAAGTCACTTGTATGGTCAGGAGAGGAAACCTAAGAGGCTGAGCTCAGTAGAAGATGGGTGGTATGGAGAGTGGAAAAGGCTCTGCTCCATCCATGTCACTTGTGGGGGCCCACGCCCCCTCAGATGTAAACAGATGATGCCTTGTGGAGCTGTTGGGAGTAACATATGTGAAACTTGGAGTTGTGCTTAGTTGGTCAGGGCTGGTTTTGTTATCACTGTGTCTGAGCACACGATGTCTAGGCCACTTGTCCCTCCTCCCAGTTCTCTGTCTGGGGTCTTCACTCAGACAAGTCAGAACCTGAGCAGAGCTGGCTAAGTGACAGAACTATAGCTTGGCTGTCACGTGCCCCCTTGTCAGAAAGTCAGTGGCTTTGACACATGAGCCTCTGCTTCCCCTCCATGGAACAGGCACTTCTATCTTCATCCAGGGCATAGCTAGCTCATCAGCAAGCAGTTTTTGACATTTGATAAGTTGTCTTTCTAAAAGAATAAATCCTTGTAATTGTTTTAGTGCTTCTGAGCCATATGTGGAGATAGCTTTAAAAAATTAAACTGTAATTTGGAAGGCTTATTTTCTTTGAGGAAGGTGGGGACAGAGATGATTACGGTGTTCAGTGTATTTTGAATTCTTTTCTTGTAAAGAGCTACTTCCCTTTCCACAGTAAAAATTGTGATATTAAATTCCTTAAAAAACTGTTATGAAATCCCTAAGTTACATGCAGGGATATTTTCCAGTTCTATTTGGGAATATAGCTTCTTATTTTGATACTTTTTTTCCAGAAGCTGAACAAATTGAAAGGAACATTCATCCCACTGCAATGATGCTTACCAGTACTGTTAATTTACTACAAACTCTTTGTCTCTCTGCTGGAGTCCATGCTGAGATCATGCAGAGTGAAGCCACCAAGACCCTGTGTGGACTGCTGCGAATGTTAGTGGAAAGTGGAACGACGGACAAGACATGTATGCAATGAATAGTTGTGGCCTACAGAGTACTGGGGCTATGAATTTGGTGTGTGTGTCAGTGAGTGTGAGCATGTGGGTGAGTGTGCATGTGTATTAGTGTCCTAGGGCCGCTGTAACAATTTACTGCAAACTTGGTTAGTTTGTTTGGGCTGCCACATCAAAGTACCATACACTTGGGTGGCCTAAATAATAGAAATTTTTTTCTCTGTGTTCTAGAGGCTAGAAGTTCAAGGTGTCAGCAGAGCTGGTTCTTTCTGAGGGCTGTGAGGGAAGGATCTGTTCTAGGCCTCTCCCCTACCTCCTGTAGTTTGCTGGCAATCTTTGACATTCTTTAGTTTGTAGATTACTGACCTCATATTTACCTGTGTGTGTTTGTCTCCAAATCTCACCTTTTTATAAGGTTACCAGTCATAATTGGATTAGGGACCCACCTTAACCTAGTTTAAGTTCTCCCAAACAAATTATATCTCCCCTGGACCCATTTCCAAATAAGGTCACATTCTAAGGTACTAGGGGTTAGGACTTCAACATACTGATTTTGGGAGGCAGGTAGGACACAGTTCACCCCATAATGGAGTTATGGAGACCACATTTTCCAACATCAAGGATTTTTGGAGACCAGAAGTCTAACATCAAGGTGTCAGCAGGGCTGTGTTCCCTGCAAAGACTTTAGAAGAGGATCCTTTCTGTCTCTTCCAGCTCTGGTACCTCCAGGGTATCTTAGCTTGAGGCCACAGGACTCCAGGCTCTGCCTCATTTTCACACAAAGGACTGCCCTGTGTCTCTTTATGTCCTTTTCTGCTTCTTTATAAGGACTTTCATTGGATTTAAGGTCCACTCTGATAAAATACAGTATTATATCAATCCTTACTTTAAGGAAGTACATCTGCAAAGAGTTTATTTTCAAATAAGGCCACATTCTGAGGTTTTGGATGAACATGAATTTTGGGGGATACAGTTCAACCCACTGAAATGTTTGCATGAAAATGTGAATATGTCTAAGTGTGGAGAGAAGGAGTTGATGGAGTGGGAGGAGTGAGTGTGTGTGTATGTGTGAGAGTGCTTGTGAGTATGGGAGAGTTTGTCTCTGAGTGAGACTGAGTATGTGAGTGGCTACAGGTGTGAGTGTGAAGTGGGGAAGGGAATGTGTGTGAGTAGCTGGGTGTGTTTGTGAGTGTGTGTCAGTATATCAGTGACTATGAAAATGAGTATGTGGGATTGTGGTAGGGTGTGACTGTGAAAGTTGATTGTGTGTGTGTGTGTGTGTGTGTGTGTGTGAGTGTAACTGAGTGCAGGCGTGAACTTGTGTCTGATGGCGGTGTCTCTGGAAGCCTAGAGAGTAGGAGGGCTGGGCCCTGGCAGGCGGGCCTCTGACAGGAAAGAGTGGAAGCCCCTGGGTACCCATGAGTGGAGACCTGGAAGCCAGGAGGAGCAGACAGGGTCAGTTGCGTCCGTCAAATTGGATAAACCTCACGAAAGCCTCCTAGTCTTGTTCTATTACTGCAGACTTATTAAACTTGGATTGGAAATTTATGGTGCAGATTAAGTATAAACAGGATCATGGGAGATATTTATTATTATTATTTTTAAAGTGTATTTATTTTTGAGAGAGAGAGAGAGCACATGTGTGCGCACATGTGTGCGCGTGAGCCAGGGAGGGGCAGAGAGAGAATCCCAAGCAGGCTCCGTGCTGTCAGCAAGGAGCCCTTTGTGGGCTCAAACTCATGAATTGTGAAATCATGACCTGAGCTGAAATCAGGAGTCAAACACTTCATCCACTGAGCCACCCAAGTGCCCTGATGATATATAACACGTGAGGTTTTAAAATATACAAGATGCACTCTAATAACTGCTGTTTGAATTGTGAATCATTTTCTTACTGCCTATAAATAATAAGTACATGAAACTCCTTAATTGGTTTGAGCTACTCATGTACTTTGAAGGTTTTAAAAGTGTTGTAAAATGTTCCTTTAGTAGGGTTTTCTCTCACTCCTCTCATTTTGAATTAGTGAAATTGTAGTATATTTGTAAAGTAGGCTATTATCGAGCATAACACGGTAAGTACATTAAAAGTGTAGATTGTGCTGAGTATTTATTTCTAGAAATTTGGTGCCAAGCTGGTTTGTTTCACTGTGGCAGCTTCCCCAAACAGGCTGGTCTGCCGGGAGCAGCACCGGAGCTGGTGCACGTTGGGCTTTGTGCGGAGCATTGCACTCACGCCACACATGTGTGCTGCCCTCAGCTCCCCACAGTGGATTGCCCTGCTCATGAAGGTTGTGGAGGGACATGCACCTTTCACTGCTGCCTCACTGCAGCGACAGGTAATTGTGCTGCTGGGCTGATGCTGTTCAGTGTGAATTTTGAAACTGTGCAATCCCCTTAAGAGGTGGCATCAAGATACCAATTCTCCCAGTCATCATAATTAGGTGCCTGTACTCAATGAGTGCAGAAAAGAACTGGAACTAACCCAAAGTAGATTTTCTAGTGCAAGGGGCTGAAGTCCTTGATTATTTTAAATTGATTTTAGGTTGCTAAACTGTAGTTGACTTGCTTTTCTTTGAAGTGATAAATCCTACCAGCTTCTCTTATCTGCTTCATAGGAGTTGTAGTATAATTGTCTTCAGAAGAATTAAGCTGAAAAGAATTATTTTTTAATTAAGTGAATATCTGCATCTGTAGTGTAGCTTTTTCCAACTCCTGATAATCTATATCATTAATCAACTTGGGTGTAATTATCTGGTTGTAAAATAATGGATATCTGAATTTTCACATGATTAATTGCATTAGAGGGACAAAAAAAGAAAATAAAAATCTGTTATCTCTTAACGTAAAACCACAGATTATGGTTTTCTTTAATGTTTGCCGTTTTAAATTGCCTTTTGTCAGATCTTAGCTGTGCATTTACTGCAAGCAGTGCTTCCATCATGGGACAAGATCGAAAGGGCAAGGGACATGAAATGCCTTGTGGAAAAGCTGTTTGGTTTCTTGGGCAGCTTGCTCACCACCTGTTCTTCAGATATCCCGTTCCTCAGAGGTGGGCCTCTCTCCTTACTTGTGTCCTGGTTCAGTGAGCAGGGCACCATGTAGCTCCTCTCTCACATGTCTCTTTCAGAATCTACTCTGAGGCGGCGGAGGGCACGCCCACAGGCCTCTCTGACTGCCACTCATAGCAGCACCTTGGCAGAAGAGGTGGTGGCACTGCTCCGCACACTCCACTCCCTTGGTCAGTGGAACGGCCTCATAAACAAGTACATCAACTCTCAGCTCCACTCTGTCACCCGCAGCTGCACAGGAAAGCCACCAGAGGGGGTGGGTGCCGCGTTTTCATATCTGTTAGTTTTTCTTTGTAGAATGTTGATTTCACTTTTAAATTATCTTTTGAAATGACATGTATTTTGTTTAAAGATATTTTAAACCATATTGTGGTGGAAATAACTATTGAAGAAACTAGTATAAAAATGAACTTGGCTTAGTTATAAATGTGTAAGAAACAGGCAGCACCCTTGGCTGTCTTCTTCAAACTAGCTGTCTGTCTGCATTAGGCCCTGTTAGAGGATTACTTTCCTGACTCCGAAAACCCAGAGGTGGGGGGCCTCATGGCAGTCCTAGCTGTGATCGGAGGCATCGATGGTCGCCTGCGCCTGGGGGGACAAGTCATGCATGATGAGTTTGGAGAAGGCACGGTGACTCGCATCACCCCAAAGGGCAGGATCACTGTACAGTTCTCAGACATGCGGATGTGTCGCGTTTGCCCATTGAATCAGCTCAAACCAGTAGGTGAACTTGTATTCAGTTACTTGGTAATAAGGCAGAGGAGTTTTATGCTGGAACTAAGTGCTAACATTAGTGCTAGAATGAACTTGATTCTTGTAGTTAGTGCATGCTGTCTAGGAAACTATGCAACCTGAGGAAAGCCATATGTTTATCTTCCCTTGTTTGCTTTGTGTCTGTGATAAATAGGGCCTGGTCTCATGGTGTTACACAAATTACTAGTTCATGTCTTATTTTAGCCCCCAAAGACATAAAAGGGTGTTAGCAACATAGAAGTTACTGGTAATTATGTTTGTTAGTTTTAATTATCTTAAAATGTAAATTTATGAAATCTGACTTTTATTGAACAACTCAACTTTTAAAGAAACCTAAAAGTGATTCCTTAAAAAAATGACCTTTCTTCGTAAATGCTTATTTATTGTGTTGAGTGACATGACTTATGTAGCAGCTGCTGTCATCTTAAATCTGTGAATTAAGGATGTATAGGGAAAGAGAGTCACTTATATTATTTTGATGTAATCTAAGTATAACCTGACTATATTTCTATAAAATACTGTTTTTGATTTATAAATGAATACATGCATGTTGTAGAAAATTTGTAATGCATAGAAAATGCCTAAAGAGATAATCATCACCAGCCTGACATAATTATTATTGATAAGTTGTTAAAAAAGTAATTTAGGTTATGTTTACTATACATATAAATCTCTATTTTATCTTTAATGGAATATTTTAAAATTATTTTCAGATATAAAAAGACTTACGATATGTATATTTTAGAATTAAGATTCATGGTTTGATAATTTTTAGAACATTTCATTTGCTCATTTCATTGGATGGACTTTGAAGGTTTCTATCTTCTTGCTTTAGCTCCCTGCTGTGGCATTCAGTGTCACCAACCTCCCCTTCACAGAGCCTATGCTATCTGTCTGGGCTCAATTGGTAAACCTTGCTGGAAGCAAACTGGAAAAACACAAAGTAAAGAAGTCACCTAAACCGGGTTTTGCAGGTCAGTACATGGTACTTCTTGGTGAAACAACTACAATCTTAACTGGTATTGCTTGGACAATGTCATTTTGTGAGAGCAAGTTCCTGTGACTGTCAAAGTCTTTGGGTTTCAATGGATTGACTATTTGTTGAGTTATAGTGGACATGAAAGCTTGAATGTGGTGATGAGAGTGTATAGTACCAAGAATGACACCATGGGGAGAGAGGCGTCTGAAGAATCCCTAGGTTCCCCCCTACCCCTGCGCCATGCTCCCCGACTTTCCAGTGCCAGCATTTATTCTGAACAAACCTTTTGAAGAAGAATCTGTGTTTTCGCCCCCCCCCCCCCCCCCCCCCCCCCCGTTAACCCTCTAGCCATGGCTCTTTAGTTCAGTTGCCTTTTAGGAGCTTTGCTTCTGGCCTCATCAATGCCAGACCCAGTAAGGCCTGCATGTTTAGACCTGCCTTGCTTCATATCTATAGACGTTGGGCTAAAACAAAGGTCACCTGTGCTTAAAGCCTTCCTTCCTTTGGTCTGGAATACTGCTCCCTTAATTTTCCTTACGTTGCCACTTGCATGTTCTTTGAAGAGTTCTTCTCCTTGACTATTCTTTGCACATTGGAAATCCTTGTGAGTTTCTCCATAACTTTTGGCTCATTGTGTCCACTCTTACTGAGCTTTTTCACCCATTTCTCCCCATTCCTGTGATTGCTGCTGCAACATTTATGATAGTGATCACCTTTAACTCTGAATATCCAGTTCACATTTCTGGCTGGAGGGCCATGTGCATGTATACCACAGCATGTTCAGAATTCCGCTAACCTTATCCCTTAGTCACTCTTTCTCTTCACAGTGAATAAACCTGGCTGCCAGGCAGTCAGGCTTGATGCCTGAGAGGCACCTGTGATCCTCCATCCCCTTCCATCCTATGTTGCTGTTGGCTGTGTTGCCTTCTGTGGCCTCTGACATGCCCTGCTGGAACACTGTTGCCACAACTATAATCCGGCTGTACTTGTGGTCTGCCTACACTTTGTGGCAGCTTAGTTTCCTCCTCAGTTGGCTGTCAGGCACCACTGCAGTCATTTGTTTAGATAAGACTCCAGGGAGTGCCATGATCTTGTTGAGTTAGAGAACTGTATGTTGTGACTATCAGACAAAATCATCCTGGAGGAGTGTTGGCAAGAAAAGGTGAAGATATTTTGTTTGTGACATAGATATCTGGTTGAAATTTTAGCAATATGGGAAACATTGATTATACTAATAATAACTGACATGGATCTAACTTTGTTAAACCATTTAATTCTCACCCTAATCCATCAAGGTAGCTGCGTGGGCAGCAGGAAAAGGGGAAGACCCAGGGGAGGTAGAGGATACTTATCCAGAAAGGCAAGTCCTTCATTATTGACAGTATTTGGCATGTCCAGCTAATTCCTACAGGGCAGGGCATTGTTTGTGCCACTTTACAGGCATGGCACTGTGGTGCAGGAAGCAGAGCACTTTCCCTAAGGCCACACAGCTGGTGAGGAGAAGAGCCCAAGCAAGGTGTGCCGTTCCTGAGTCCTTTTCTCCCACAGGACAAGTAGACCTGGAGCTGCTGAGGTGCCAGCAGTTAAAACTGTACATCCTGAAGGCGGGCCGTGCGCTGCTTTCACACCAGGACCAGCTTAGGCAGATCTTGTCTCAGCCGGCTGTTCAGGAGGTCACAGCTGCTCATACAGGTATCTTTTTAAGGAAGCTGTTATAGATATGTAAGGAATGCAGGTACTCCCATAGAAAACAGGCAAAAGACATGAGCAAGTAGTCCATAAAAAGGGAAATAGAGATGGTTTTTAAATGCATGAGAAAGATGTGTAACCTGGCCAGAAATTGATGAAGTGCAAATGACAGTGTCATAATCTTATAAGACAAAAGATCCATCGTTCCGTCTTTTATGCCTACCCCCAGAAGACACCTTATCACTTGACACAAAAGCAATTCTGTCACCTCCATGGCCTTCCTTTTTCAAATACACTTATACCTCTCTAGTAGACTTATCATCCTGAATATCAGACCTTACCATACAGGTCCCTGCCACAGCTCTAAGTCAGTCTTATGTTTCACCCTGGTATTCAAGGCATTCTATCACATTCAAGGATCTGATGGGAAGGGAGGGAAAACAGTAAAACAGTGGTGTCCTGCTTTGTTAAAGTGTGGCTCATGGACCAGTAGCACTGATGGCACGTAGGAGCATGTTAGACACATAGATTCTCAGGCTACACCCCAGACCTAAGAAATCAGAGTTTGCATTTTAATAAGGCCCTAAGGTGGTTCATACATATCTAAAGTAGCACTGCTTTAACACATTGCTTGTGGGAATTTAAGTTGGTACAACCAACATTGAAGAAATGTTACACTTTAAAATACATGTGTATTAGGGGTGCTTGGGTGGCTCAGTCGGTTGAGTGTCTGACATCGGCTCAGGTTATGATCTCGCGGTTCGTGAGTTCGAGCCCCGCGTTGGGCTCTGTGCTGACAGCTCAGAGCCTGGAGCCTGCTTCAGATTCTGTGTCTCCCTCTCTCTCTGCCCCTTCCCTGCTCATACTGTGTCTCTCAAAAATGAATAAACTTTAAAAAAAAATTTTAAATACGTGTGTACACACGCACACACATCTGTATCTGCATCTCTGTATCTAGCTCTGTATCTCTCCATTGACCTGGGAGTCATCTTGTGGGAATTTATCACATGAAAAGGCATGAAGATATGTGTTTACAGATGCCCATTATGGCTTCTTTGTTGGTATTGTTTTTAGGTTGAAAACTGGAGACACTTTTATGCCCATTATTAGGTGGTGTATCCATACACTAGAATACCAGCTGACTTTATTTTCTTTAGACTTTTCTATATTTCTTCAATTTTCTGGAATAAGCTTATATTACTTTGAATAGAAAAAAAAGCTATAAAATATTTTTTGATTATCTACTCTTAAAAAAGATGTGCTAAAGTATTATAGGGAACAAGATAGTCCTTGTTTATGACCCCAAACTCTCTGGGGTCAGAGTGAAAAGAGAAAATGAATGCAGATGGCTCTGTACAGGTTATGATGCCAGTGCACTGTGAAATGTGTAATTGTAGTTCCACAAGTGTCTTGGGGATACAGGTGGCTGAGGGCTGGGGAGGGCAGCTTCTGAGGGGTGTGGCAGACTTGAGGTGCAGCATGATGAAGAAGCTCTATTTTGGTGGAAGAGACAATAGGAGCACAGATGTATCAGTGAGTATATAGGAGAATGTTGAAGTGCTTCACTTTGCAAGGAGCTCAGGATTTATTGATGAATGTGGGGCAAAAGCTGGAGAGGTCAGCTGAATTCATGTGATAGAATGCCTTGAATACCAGGGAGAAACATAAGACTGACTTAGAGCTGTGGCAGGGACCTGTATGGTAAGGACTGATACTCAGGATGGTAAGTCTACTAGTGAGGTAAGTGTATTTGAAAAAGGAAAGCCATGGAGGTGAGAGAATTGCTTTTGTGTCAAGTGATAAGGTGTTTTCTGGGGGAAGACATAAAAGATGGAAAGGTGGTTCCAGTAGATCATAATCTGGTGGTTTTGATAATAACCTCATGGGAAACCAGTGAAAAGTCAAAGATGGCTGATGTTTCAAGCTTGAGCTACCGGGAGGACAGGAGGGAGTGCCTCTGATGAAGATTAGAAAGCCTAGTGTAGTGTGCGGTTTTTTGTTTCTTAATCTTTTTTTTTTTTTAATTTTTTTTTTTCAACGTTTATTTATTTTTGGGACAGAGAGAGACAGAGCATGAACGGGGGAGGGGCAGAGAGAGAGGGAGACACAGAATCGGAAACAGGCTCCAGGCTCTGAGCCATCAGCCCAGAGCCTGACGCGGGGCTCGAACTCACGGACCGCGAGATCGTGACCTGGCTGAAGTCGGACGCTTAACCGACTGCGCCACCCAGGCGCCCCTGTTTCTTAATCTTAAGAGGGTATTGTGAATTTAATTTTAATGTGCTGAGTATAAGGTAAATCTAATGAAAGTGCAGATTTATTCTGTATTAGACAGTAGGGACCTTGGAAACTATCCATAATTATAGAAGATCAGGAAACCAGAGACCAGGGAATTGGACTGACTGCTCTCTGGTCACCCTGATGAGTAGCTCTGTAGGAACTGAATTAGGGTTACTATCTCACGGTTGGGACAGAGTAGGGGCTCCAGATAGCTCTGTAGAGTAGGGCTTGACAAATTATCATGGTTACCTGTTTTTGTAAAGTTTATGGGAACACAGCCGCACCTACTTATTTACACGTCATCTTAGGCGGCTTTTACTCTTCAGTGGCAGAATTGAGTAGCTGTGACAGACCATGCAGCTGATAAGCTTGAACTATTTACTCTCTGTCACTTCAAGAGAATGATTTTCCAACCCCTGGTCTAGAGAATTAGTTGAAGTTGTCACCAAACCAACCAGCGAACTCAAATGGTGAGTGGGCTCCAGGCAGTGGGACTCAGTGGGCCTGTGGCAAACAGGAAGTGCTAAATGCCTCACTCAAAGCTGCTCAGAGATTAAAACAGACAAAAAGATGTTACCCTGACCACACAACATATCTGGAATTGGTGTCAGTTTATGGTCTGAACAAGGGTTAGCAGGAAAAGCCAAGGCTAAAAATAAAAAGGGAGTGTTCATAGAAGAGGTTTCTGAAGCAATGAGTGTGCACCAAGAAAGAGAAGGTATAAGAACTGGACAAAAGGCAGAAATCTGGGAGGTAGCTTTTTTTTTTTTTTTTTTTTGGCTCTGAGGAGATAGATGAACCAATAAAGGACAGATGCCAAAAAGCAGGGAGTGGAAAAATTTTTAGACTAATTTTTGATATCTGAGCCTTGAAGATTTTGATCGTCTAGTGCTTGAAGAGGTAGAGATCATACTCACTTTAACATGTTCAGTGCAACATCTTTAATAGTAAAGAGATGTTAGGAGTTGAAAATGTGATGTCGTGCATATTTTTTTTTTTTTTATATTCAGATGATGGAGCAGCTGCATCCCCTGACCTTGGGGACATGTCTCCTGAAGGGCCACAGCCTCCAATGATCCTCTTGCAGCAGTTACTGGCCTCGGCCACCCAGCCATCTCCAGTGAAGGCCATATTTGACAAACAGGAGCTAGAGGTACGGTAGCAGCCTCTGCAATTTTAATCTGGTACACTAAATTTGGAACAATTTTTTTCCTAGATGTGTATTTTCTTAAGGATATATTCTGAATTTTAAATAATATGCTAAAATAATTCCTATGACTAGTTAGGCTTTAACCATGTTTGTCATAGAGCATTATAATACTAGTTAGAGGGGGAATGAGTTGAAGTTTAACCTTATTTTGAATATATGTGAATTCTTTGAAAAAGTTAATGAGATTCAACATGGGTCAGATGCTCAAATATTCATGGCATGATCTTTTTCTAGGAAATAATTGTTATTGAAGGAGCCCATTAGACCTTGGAATATTGCACTGGCATGTTTGTTCCACTCACTGCAAAGGCTTTTTTGGGCATGCACTGTTGCTGCTAGGCTCTTGGTCCTTGCCCTGTTGCAGAGCACCTATGCTGCACAAGTGTAGCTTAGGGATCAGGCTGTGGGCATGTTCCCATAGAAAAGACAACATGTGATCAGGTCTAAAAGTGATGGGGACTTTCATGGCCTGCAACATGAGGGACTAGATGTTTCTAAAAATCCTTCTTTCTATGTAATATGTAAAAAACTCTGGATAAAATATCAAAGACAAAAACCAAACCTAGAGTACTCAAGTTGCCAGGCAGAATATACCCTAATAGAAATTCTTTGAGACCAGGACTGCAGGGAGTTGGATCCGAAGTGAGGAAGCAGCTGTATCAGGTTGATGGGAGGGCTGATAGTAGTCCAAGAGTGAGGTAGGAAGAAGTAGGTAGCAAGAAAGTAAGAACTGAGGTAGGAAGAAGGTGGGGTGCAAAGGGAAAAGGCAAGAAGTATTGAGCATGAGAATAGGGAGCAGTACAGTGCCTTCTTTGAACTGGCCTGAATGCCAACTACTTGCTAGGTCTAAAAACCGCTAAGATGAGGGTCAGGTTGAAGTGGCCATAGAACAGCAGGGTTTCTAGTCACTTCTAAAGATAAAAAGAGGGCATTGAAAGCAGTTGAAGAGCAAATTGGGCTGAATGCAACCTGGAATCACACTGGGAGGTACCCAGTGTTAAGAGGAAAGATGTGTAAGGAGACCAGGAAACGTAGAGTTATCCTTTAAGAATTGGGAAGGACTACCAAAGAGAGATCTTTCATTGTTTTATCTCCATTGATTTAGATGAAAATTCAACCATCATTGTTATTCTGTTTGAAGTGCCTTTTTGTCATAGACTCTGGGTCTAAAGTTCTTTCTTGTCTAGCAAGAAAGCAGGACTCAGGATTAAATTCGAGAGATGGTTAATGTCCAGGAAAAGACAAGAGCCCTGAATAAGGGTCCTTGCCCTGTTTTTATTAGGATCAGAAGGCTTACAAACATGGTGATGGATGTGCACAAAGAGACAATGAAATTATGAACATTAACTCATGGATGTGAGGGAAAGGGGGTCTTGAAGATATTAGGGGTTTGGGTTAATACAAAACAAAATCCTGGCTCTGGAGGCAGCCAAAGGTTGTTTACAGCAGACATGAGGCACCAACTCTGTTTATCTTAGCTAGCCTAGGGGATTAGACTGATGGAGCAAGTAACCTCAAGGTTAACAAGGCACCTTTTCTTTTGCTAATCAGTTCTCCTCTGGGCAGCTTTACCTGCAGCCCGGTGGTCTGTAGCCCTATTTACTTGTTTACCTAGTTTGGTCCTTCCTTCCTGTGAAAGCAGCTTTCTGCTATAATACTAAATAGGGGGGAACTTTTGCCCTGAATCTCTAGTCTTGTTTACCTCATATACCTTTGTATTGCGGGCCTTTGCACCCCCTCTCTATTCTGGGGGCCTTAGCCTCCCTTCTCTATCCTTATTCACCTAATCTTGTTTACCCAAACTTGGGTGTGAGCATCCTATGGCTTTGTAATTCTTTATGCTTGTTAACTCATTGGTGCAAGCCCAGGGAATTTCTAAGCTTTTTCCTCACACCTTTTTTCTCCCATTCTGGCTGCATTTAATATTTTGTGATTTGTTTGTTTTTTGTTTTGTTTTCTACACTTTGACTAAGGCATGCCAATGTATGTATGTATTTTTTCTCCCCCATCCTCTTGGGATATGCTCAAGTTACTTGCATCTCTGGCTTGATATCCCCCCCACCCCCCGCACCAAATTTGGAAACTTGTTAACTATATTTTCCTGTCCTGTTCTTTGCTAAGACTACCGTTACACATCTTTGAGATTATTAATTTGTTTCTGTGTATTTTGTAGGTCTTTTTCTCTTCATTAATAAACTTGGCTAATTTTCTGGATCTGTTTTTAGGGTCAGGCTGTTCTGCTTTGTTGGGTCTAAATCTGCTGTAAGCCATCTAAGAGAGTCTTTATATTTTCAGATCTCACGTTTCCATTTGGTTCTTATTTTATAGCTCTATGGTTCTGACAGTTCTTATCTCTTCACTTTCTATTTCTTTACTGTATATGTATGTAAAACATATTCCTGATAGTTGTGTTAAATTTCTTTTTAACACGTGGGCCAGCTGTCAGTCTGCTACTATTGGCAGTATTTTTTCTCTTGATTATAATCAGTTATTGGTTCTGCTTCTTCACCTATATGTAGTTGTTAGTATATTCTGGATGTTTTAGTTCTTTTTTAAATGTTTACTTATTTTAGAGAGAGAGTGCATGCATGTGAGTGGGGGAGGGGCAGAGAAAGAGGGGGGAACAGAAGATTGAAGTTGGCTCCACATTGACAACAGAGAGCCTGATGTGGGGCTCAGACTCATGAACTGTGAGATCATGACATTAGCCGAAGTTGGCATCTTAACCAACTGAGCCACCCAGGCACCCTGTATGTTTTAGATATTACACTGTATCCGCTCAGTGTTCTGTCAACATCTTCTGGAGAATGTGAATTTTATTCTCATAGATGGTTTAGTACCTGGCAGTTCTCCCCAATCCTGTGGAGGCTTGGTTCTAGACTTTTTATTTATTTATGTATTTTATTTATTTATTTTTAATTCAAAATTTATTGTCACATTGGTTTCCATAAAGCACCCAGTGCTCATCCCAACAGTGCCCTCCTCAATGCCCATCACCCACGTTCCCCTCCCTCCCAACCTCCATCAACTCTCAGTTTATTCTCAGTTTTTAAGAGTCTCTTATGGTTTGGCTCCCTCCCTCTCTAACTTTTTTTTTCCCCTTCCCCTCCCCCATGGTCTTCTGTTAAGTTTCTCAGGATCCACATAAGAGTGAAAACATATGTTATCTGTCTTTCTCTGTATGGCTTATTTCACTTAGCATAACACTCTCCAGTTCCATCCACGTTGCTACAAATGGCCAGATTTCACTCTTTCTCATTGCCGAGTAGTACATTGTATATGTAAACCACAAGTTCTGTATCCATTCATCGGTTGATGAACATTTAGGCTCTTTCCATAATTTGGCTATTATTGAAAGTGCTGCTATTAGATACTGCTGCTATTGGGGTATTAGATAGTGCTGCTATTGGGGTACAGGTGCCCCGGTGTTTCAG
This sequence comes from Lynx canadensis, assembly GCF_007474595.2. Classification (NCBI taxonomy): domain Eukaryota; kingdom Metazoa; phylum Chordata; class Mammalia; order Carnivora; family Felidae; genus Lynx; species Lynx canadensis. The sequence continues at coordinate 27,418,197 of NC_044308.2, read as the reverse complement.
CACTCCTGTATCCCTTGGGTAAATTCCTAGCAGTGCTATTGCTGGGTCATAGGGTAGATCTATTTTTCATTTTATTAAAAATTTATTTTATTTTATAAAATAAACCTCCACACTGTTTTCCAGAGCAGCTGCACCAGTTTGCCTTCCCACCAACAGTGCAAGAGGGTTCTTATTTCCCCACATCCTCGCCAGCATCTATAGTCTCCTGATTTGTTCCTTTTAGCCACTCTGACTGGCATGAGGTGGTATCTGAGTGTGGTTTTGATTTGCATTTCCCTGATGAGGAGTGATGTTGAGCATCTTTTCATGTATCAGTTGGCTATCTGGATGTCTTCTTCAGAAAAGTGTCTCTTCATGTCTTCTGCCCATTTCTTCACTGGATTATTTGTTTTTTGGGTGTGGAGTTTGGTGAATTCTTTATAGATTTTGGATACTAGCCCTTTGTCTGATATGTCATTTGCAAATATCTTTTCCCATTCCGTCGGTTGCCTTTTAGTTTTGTTGATTGTTTCCTTTGCAGTGCAGAAGCTTTTTATCTTCATGAGGTCCCAATAGTTCATATTTGCTTTTAATTCCCTTGCCTTTGGAGATGTGTCAAGTAAGGAATTGCTGTGGCTGAGGTCAGAGATGTATTTTCCTGCTTTCTCTTCTAGGGTTTTGATGGTTTCCTGTCTCACATTCAGGTCCTTCATCTATTTTGAGTTTATTTTTGAGAATGGTGTAAGAAAGTGGTCTACTTTCATCCTTCTGCATGTTGCTGTCCAGTTCTCCCAGCCCCATTTGTTAAAGAGACTGTCTTTTTTCAATTGGATGTTCTTCCCTGCTTTGTCAAAGATTAGTTGGCCATACTTTTGTGGGTCCAATTCTGGAGTCTCTATTCTATTCCATTGGTCTGTGTGTCTGTTTTTGTGCCAATACCATGCTGTCTTGATGACTGCAGCTTTGTAGTAGAAAGTCTGGGATTGTGATGCCTCCTGCTTTGGTCTTCTTCTTGAAAATTACTTTGGCTATTCGGGGTCTTTTGTGGTTCCATACAAATTTTAGGATTGCTTGTTCCAGCTTCGAGAAGAATGCTGGTGCAATTTTGATTGGGATTGCATTGAATGTGTAGATAGCTTTGGGTAGTATTGACATTTTAACAATATTTATTCTTCCAATCCATGAGCACAGAATGTTTTTCCATTTCTTTGTATCTTCTTCAATTTCCTTCATAAGCTTTCTATAGTTGTCAGCATACAGATCTTTTACATCTTTGGTTAGGCTTATTTCTAGGTATTTTATGACTCTTGGTGCAATTGTGAATGGGGTCAGTTTCTTTATTTGTCTTTCTGTTGCTTCATTATTAGTGTATAAGAATGCAGCTGATTTCTGTACATTAATTTTGCATCCTGTGACTTTGCTGAATTCATGTATCAGTTCTAGTAGACTTTTGGTGGGGTCTGTTTGGTTTTCCATGTATAATATCATGTCATCTGCAAAAAGTGAAAGCTTGACTTCATCTTTGCCAATTTTAATGCCTTTGATTTCCTTTTGTTGTCTGATTGCTGATGCTAGGACTTCCAACACTATGTGAAACGGCAGCGGTGAGAGTGGACATCCCTGTCGTGTTCCTGATCTCAGGGGGAAAGCTGTCAGTTTTTCCCCATTGAGGATGATATTAGCTGTGGGCTTTTCATAAATGGCTTTTATTATGTTTAAGTATGTTCCTTCTATCCTGACTTTCTCGAGGGTTTTTATTAAGAAAGGATGCTGAATTTTGTCAAATGCTTTTTCTGCATCGATTGACAGGATCATATGGTTCTTATCTTTTCTTTTAGTAACGTGATGTATCACGTTGATTGATTTGCGAGTGTGGAACCAGTCCTGAAGCCCAAGAATGAATCCCACTTGATCATGGTGTATAATTCTTTTTATATGCTGTTGAATTCGATTTGCTAGTATCTGATTGAGAATTTTTGCATCCATATTCATCAGGGGTATTGGCCTGTAGTTCTCTTTTTTTGCTGGGTCTCTGTCTGGTTTGGGAATCAAAGTAATGCTGGCTTCATAGAATGAGTCTGGAAGTTTTCCTTCCCTTTCTATTTTTTTGGAACACCTTGAGAAGGATAGGTATTAACTCTGCTTTCAATGTCTGGTAGAATTCCCCTGGGAAGCCATCTGGTCCTGGACTCTTATTTGTTGGGAGGTTTTTGATAACTGATTCAATTTCGTCACTAGTTATGGGTCTGTTCAAGTTTTCTATTTCTTCCTGTTTGAGTTTTGGAAGTGTGTGGGTGCTTAGGAATGTGTCCATTTCTTCCAGGTTGTCCAGTTTGTTGGCATATAATTTTTCATAGTACTCCCTGATAATTGCTTGTATTTTTGAGGGATTGGTTGTACTAATTCCATTTGCATTCATGACTTTATCTATTTGGGTCATCTCCCTTTTCTTTGTGAGAAGCCTGGCTAGAGGTTTATCAATTTTGTTTATTTTTCAAAAAAACAACTCGTGGTTTCATTGATCTGCTCTACAGTTTTTTTTAGATTCTATATTGTTTATTTCTGCTCTGATCTTTATTATTTCTCTTCTTCTGCTGGGTTTAGGCTGCCTTTGCTGTTCTGCTTCTATTTCCTTTAGGTGTGCTGTTAGATTTTGTATTTGGGATTTTTCTTGTTTCTTGAGATAGGCCTGGATTGCCATGTATCTTCCTCTCAGGACTGCCTTTGCTGCATCCCAAAGCGTTTGGACTGTTGTATTTTCATTTTGATTTATTTCCATATATTTTTAAATTTCTTCTCTAAGTGCCTGGTTGACCCATTCATTCTTTAGTCGGGTGTTCTTTAACCTCCATGCTTTTGGAGGTTTTCCAGGCTTTTTCCTGTGGTTGATTTCAACTTTCATAGCACTGTGGTCTGAAAGTGTGCATGGTATGATCTCACTTCTTTTATACTTATGAAGGGCTGTTTTGTGACCCAGTCAGTATGTGATCTATCTTGGAGAATGTTCCATGCGCGCTCGAGAAGAAAGTATATTCTGTTGCTTTGGGATGCAGAGTTCTAAATATATCTGTCAAGTCCATCTGATCCAATGTATCATTCAGGGCCCTTGTTTCTTTATTGATCCTGTGTCTACATGATCTCTCCATTCCTGTAAGTGGGGTATTAAAGTCCCCTGCAATTACCACATTTTTATCAATAAGGTTGCTTATGTTTGTGATTAATTGTTTTATATATTTGGGGCTCCGTATTGGGTGCATAAACATTTATAATCGTTAGCTCTTCCTGATGGATAGACCCTGTAATTATTATATAATGCCCTTCTTCATCTCTTGTTACAGCCTTTAATTTAAAGTCTAGTTTGTCTGATATAAGTATGGCCACTCCAGCTTTCTTTTGACTTCCAGTAGCATGATAGATAGTTCTCCATCCCCTCACTTTCAATCTGAAGGTGTCCTCAGGTCTAAAATGAGTCTCTTGTAGACAGAAAATAGATGGGTCTTGTTTCATTATCCATTCTGATACCCTGTGTCTTTTGGTTGGAGCATTTAGTCCATTTACATTTAGTGTTATTATTGAAAGATACGGGTTTAGAGTCAATGTGATGTGTGTAGGTTTCATGCTTGCAGTGATGTCTCTGGTACTTTGCGGTCCTTGCAACATTTCACTCACAGAATCCCCCTTAGGATCTCTTGTAGGGCTGGTTTAGTGGTGATGTTTTCCTTCAGTTTTTGTTTGTTTGGGAAAACCTTTATCTGTCATTCTATTCTGAATGACAGACTTGCTGGATAAAGGATTCTTGGCCGCATATTTTTTTTGTTCATCACATTGAAGACTTCCTGCCATTCCTTTCTGGCCTGCCAAGTTTCAGTGGATAGGTCTGCTACTACCCTTATCTGTCTACCTTTGTCTTAGGGCCTGTTTATCCCTACCTGCTTTCAGAATTCTCTCTTTATCCTTGTATTTTGCCAGTTTCACTATGATATGTTGTGTAGAAGATCGATTCAAGTCACGTCTGAAGGGAGTTCTCTGTGCCTCTTGGATTTCAATGCCTTTTTCCTTCCCCAGATCAGGGAAGTTCTCAGCTACGATTTGCTCAAGTACACCTTCAGCCCCCTTCTCTGTCTCTTCTTCTTCTAGAATTCCTATGATACAGATATTGTTCTTTTTGATTGCATCACTTAGTTCTCTAATTCTGCCCTCATACTCCTGGATTTTTTTATCTCTTTTTCTCAGCTTCCTCTTTTTCCATAATTTTATCTTCTAATTTACCTATTCTCTCCTCTGCCTCTTGAATCTGTGCTCTGGCCGCCTCCGTTTTATTTTGCATCTCATTTATAGCATTTTTTAGTCCCTCATGACTATTTCTTAGTCCCTTGATCTCTGTAGCAATAGATTCTCTGCTGTCCTCTATGGTTTTTTTTCAAGTCCAGTGAGTAATTTTATGACTCTTATTCTAAATTTTTGTTCACTTATGTTGCTTAAATTCATTTTGATCAATTCATTATTTGTCGCTACTTCCTGGAATTTCTTTTGAGGAAAATTCTTCTGTTTTGTCATTTTTGGTAGTTTTCTGTCCCTTATGTATTTTAAAGCTTGTGTGTTCTGCACCTGTGAGCACTGCTGTATTAAAGGAGGGTCATACACTGTCCAGGGCCTGGCCCTGCAGGAGGTGCTTTTTCAGAGATTGTTACTTGCTCTGTGTTGTTGTGACTTTGGTTATATTATTACTGTACTTGTAGTAGTATTTTACTATGAGTAAATATTTACGAGTAAAAAAACCTTCCACCAGGTGTGCTTTGAATTTTTCCTTGGAGTAACCCTGTAAAGGAAAACAGACAAACTGGAGACAAAAACATGCAAACACACAAACAAATAAAAGCAAAAACCTAAAGTCTAAAAACAAAAAACCCCAAAACACCTACCACAAGTAAAGAAGAAGGTGAAAGCGGTGATGATGGAAGAGCACATACAAAGAGAGAAATGACTGGAGCTGGGGAGGGGGGCAGAGAAAAAATAAACATTGATAGGCAGAGAGACTAAAAGGCCTAATCCAGAGAGAGAGAAAGGAAATAAAGAAGACGGCAGAGAAAATTAATGAAGATAAAATTACCCAGACAGAGAAACTATATGGCTTGATTATTCCAGGGAGAGAGAAAGGAGTGTGAAGAAGGAGCTGTAGTAGAACTTGTATCAAGACAATGGATTCAATATGTCTTTTTAGACAGACCAATAACCAGAGTAACCAGCTTAGGGGAAGGAAGAGATAAGGAGGAGAAATGGGGCAGTGGGGAGGATATATCTACATATCCAGAATTGACCTATAGTTAATCCTGGCAATGCTGCATCGCTTGTAGGTAGTAGTTATCTTCAGGGTCTGTGCCATTCCGGTGGATATGCAGTTACCCAGTGCAAGGGGGCATGGTTTGGCGTTTTCTGGACCAACTTCCACTATGGGCCTGGGAGTGATCTCTGAGGCACCGCCTTGGTGGTGGCAGGGGTGGTGGTGGTGGTGGTGGGATGGAGGGGCGGGGGGCAGAGGGCGGGGTTGGGGGGGAATGGTGATTCCCCAGTCTCTTCTTCACGGAGCTGGAGCTAGACCTGGTAGACTCAGTTTGAGTCATCCTCACTGTGCCGTGGGCACAGATGGGGCATGCCTTCTCTCTCTGCCAACTCCCCTGACCCTGCGCTTGGCTAGGATTCAAAGTCTTGCTCCGTGGTTCTGATGCTGGGGAAGCGCCTTTCAGTGCAGGATATGTGGTCCCGGCTGGCTTTGTCTGTGCCGCAGCACTTCAGGGAGGATCTCCTTCTCTTACAGAGGAGCTCCTGGAGTGGCACACGAAGGCAGGCTCTGTTTTTTCCCATAGCACTCCAGGGGAACAGTGGGCTTACCCTCCTGTAGACTGAGCCCTCCACCCAGCCACCATACCCGGAGGTGGCTGACACAGGCAGGTTCTGTGCTATTGCGCAGCCCTCCAAGGAGGGAACCTCTTTCTCCAGCTGCAGACTGAGTCTCTGACCTACCACCGCACCCAGGCCTGGCTCCTCTCCTCCCCAGGTGTGTGAACAGGGAGCTGGCCCAGTCCAAAGAAAGCCCCCCAGTTAGAGATCAGATGCCTCTCAGTCTCATTCCAAGGTCTTTCTCTTGTCCAGATACAGTCCTGCACTTCCCTTGCCACTCTTTCTCTTCCCTTTGTCTCTCGCAGAAGGGAGTGTCTCCCCTTCATGCCCATGTGGCCTTTTTTATCTCTCCCAGTCCACCTTTTTTCCAGTTTTCCCATTTTCTTCCTAGTAGATTCAGTCTCTTTTCTTCCCAGGCTCTGGTGTTCAAAGTCTTTGGCTTCTACACTTCTTTGTTTGAGAGATGCAGGACGTATGGATTCCCCCTACTTCTCCACCATGTTGGCCGCCCATCTGGTGGCTAATGGCCAACCACCAGTGGTGGTTGATTTTTGTTTTGCTCATAGTCTTGGTTTCTGTATTCGAATTCTGCAGGATTTAGAACCATTTCCGAGGCTTCAGTGGAAACCTTTACAGCTTGACCAACTCCATCTAACTTGGTTGGACTGGGACCTCAGACTGTCTCCCTAATATTGCATAGGTATAGAATCCCTCTAGCCTTCCAGCAGTTCCTTTATGCTGGGTTCTTCAGAGTCTCACAAATGCTCAGTTTTGGAATCAGCCAAGAATTTGGGATAGTTTGTATGCACATTTTGTGATTTCTCCCTCACTTCTGACTGCTTTGGCAGGACTGAATTCCAGTTTCTGACTGCAGTCTAATAGCACTGCCTGGTCAGCTTGCCTTCTGGCTTCCCTTGTGGTCAAGGGTTGTATCTGTTTCAGTTTTGATTGCTTTGGCTGTTCTCCAGAACCTTCAAACTGTTTTTAAAAATATTTTGTTCAGGGTTCATAGTTATTATCAGTAGAGGTTTAGCCCAGTTCACTCTAACTCCTCATTATCAGAACCAGAACTCTAAACTCAGTCTGGTTCTGAATTGTAAGCTTTTAGGATGAAGACCATCACTAATGAGTTATTCACACTTCACAGCAAAACCCTAGGTTTTTGACACTACCTAGGCACTGGAAGGCTTAATGGAGTCCTCTTTATTTCTTCCACCCTGTTTCTTCTTATTCCTTCCTCAGATGCTCAGTTCAAAAACAATAGCAAGTCTTAGACCATATGAAAGTAATTGGAGATGAAGAGCAGAGTGTTGCAAGTAGTTCAGTGAAAGGATTGTGTGTACTGGGAGTAGGGATTCCTAATGATAACCTCAATAATGCATATATTCGTTGATTGTAATTTATTTCCCAATTTTTTTTATTTCCTTTATTTTTTTTATACCATATTTAACTCGCAGAGTGGTTCTTTTACCCTTGAATCACTGAGAGTTGATTTGATGGTACATGAGAGAATTCCATGTCGTCTCTGACTTGTTTTACAGAAGAAGAGAGCAGGAGACCGGACCCTACCTCCTGGGGCATGGGGAGGGGGTGAGGGACTCCTTCTTTCTCATCTGTCCCCTCTCAGTCTGCATTTAACTTGCTCAACTTGTTTCCTACTCAGAGCGGCTATGAAGTTTTCTTTAATGGGCACTGATAACTGGCTAATTTCCTGGGCTCTGTGTGTGTTGCAGCAGGAGTTGTTTGACCATCACATCTTTCCTCTGCATTAAACTATGAAAGTTGTCTTTGTTGTTTGTTGTTAACATGTTTTATCCATTCATTTAAAAATAACACATGTAAATCTGAATTTTCTGTTCTTCTGTACTGCATTTCATAGTAGAAGTTTGTAATTTCCATTTTCATAGACTGCTTAAGTCTTTTGACTTTTCTAAACCTCCCAGCTTCACTCTCATTTGTCCAGGCTGCAGCACTGGCCGTATGTCAGTGTTTGGCTGTGGAGTCCACTCACCCGTCAAGCCCTGTGTTTGAAGACTGCAGCTCCAGTGAGGCCACAACACCTGTCCCTGTACAGCATGTTCGCCCTGTCAGAGCAAAGAAGCGCAAACAGTCACCTGCTCCTGCTCTGCCTATTGTGGTTCAACTCATGGAAATGGGATTTCCTAGAAGGAACATAGAGTTTGCACTGAAGTCACTCACTGGTGCCTCAGGGAATGCTGCTGGCTTGCCAGGTATTTTGTTTTCCTTGTGGGTGTTTCACTTAATTTGCCCACACATTTGTTTGTGGGTTTATCTTGAGATGCTAACATCAGATGCCTATGGGCAGGTGGGTGCTGTGGATCCTCACTCAGGGTGCACTGTGTGTACTTGCTTGTAGGTGTGGAGGCCTTGGTTGGGTGGCTGCTGGACCATGCTGATGTGCAGGTCACAGATCTTTCGGATGCAGACACAGGGTCTGAGGAGTGTTCAGATGAGGAGGTGGTGGAGGATATGGACGACGCAGCCTATGCTGTGGTTAGTGCCTCCTGTGTGGTTGCCCATCTGCCTGTGTCTACCTGTCCTGTGCTTTGGGTTTCCTGTATGCTGTTCCATGAGGTCTCTCTGCAGTTTTGCCAGGCACACAGTAAAGCTAAGTGCTAATTGTTTTTTTGTGCCTTAATTACTTGAGCTGTAAAACAGACCCTTGTTCAACATCTAATGGTATTGGGTAGCCAACACCCATTTTTGTGTCATATAAAAAGCATGTTTTATATGACACAGTGACTTCTGATTTCAGTAAATTGTTTCATGAGATTAATTTGGAAATGTCTCAGAAATTTTCTATACTTTTAGCTTTTGATATTCATTCTGTTTACCATATTGTGTCTTTTAGAATGAAGAATTTTATAGTGAAAATACGTATAATATTTCATATTTTATTTTTTGATATTAAAGATTTCACATACTTCAAGTAGGCTTATCTGGCTCACAATTTTTAAAAAATGTATTTATCTTTTGTAGTCTACTGGTGCTGTTGTAACAGAGAGCCAGACGTACAAAAAACGAGCTGATTTCTTGAGTAATGATGATTATGCTGTCTATGTGAGAGAGAATATTCAGGTGAGTAAATGTCTTAGGCTGGAACCTTGTTCAGGTTTTCAGTGAGCAGAGGCCTGGCGAAGGAGGGTACAGAACCCAGCAGGCAGGCTGTTGTGACTGGAGCAGAGGACAGAGGAAGAGAAGATGAGCAAGGGGTGCCAAAGCTAGAGAGCCATGGCACAAAGACCTGTGCTTCTCAATTATTCCCATTTTGGACATTTTAAAAAACCTATTTCTGCTTGTTTTTCTTATATCATTCTTACTCCCATCTAATTTTTAAAATCTAGTTAGGCTTTTTATGTAGTCCTTTATGTATCTTAAATCTTTTCTTTAGTTGTTTTAATTCTTTTGTTCTAGTTAATATACTTTAGAGAAAATCCCAGAAATCATCTCATTTAATCTGTAAATCTGTTAATAATATGCATTCCTAACACAAAAAAGATTTTGTTTTTGTTTTGTTTTTGTTTTTGTTTTTGTTTTTGTTTTGGTGAGCTCTACACCCAGCATGGGGCTTGAACTCACGACCCTGAGATAAAGAATTCCATGCTCTACTAACTGAGCCAGCCAGGTGTCCCGATAAAGGATCTGTTTATAACAACAACATTACTGTTACCTAACATTAGCTAAGAAAATAAGCAATAATTCTATAATATCATCTCATATCCAGTGCTTACTCACATTTTCCCACTTTTCTCAGAAATTGCTTTTTGAAACAGTAACATTTTTGAATTTGGATACAAACAGGGTCATACACCTGACATTTGGATGATGTCTCTCTGAAGTGTCTTTTAACCTGGAACAGTTTTCCCCTCCCATTTTTTTTTCTCCTTTCCATGTCATTTATTTGTGGCTTCTTCCTCCCTCTTCTGCATCTCCTGTTAAATCAGAATAAGGGCTGGTGGGGTCGGGGAGCTGTTGGACTCAGGCAGTGTCTTAGGCACGAATGCATCATCTGGACCAAAATGCAGTGTTGCTGGTTAGGTCTTGTTAGTCTATTCCATCTGCTAAGAAGTTCTCTATTGTTCACTTTTGCACTTTGATATCCATTTGTGTTACCACCTAGACTTTTTATGAGGGGTTGCATAATAGTGATTTTCTAACTGTGTCATGCCTTTCAAATTTATTAGCTGGAGTTTATTCTTTGAAGAATGCTTTTTAAATCAACTCTAGTTACTCTTTATAATACAGTTATATAGGAAAGTAAGAATAAGTGCTTGCTTTTTTTTTTGTTTTTAGTTTTTTGTTTTTGTTTTTGCTTTATCAATTTCCAGAATGGTGAATTGGTGCCATGGAACTTACACAGGTGACCAAAAGAACCTTTGCTTATTATCATTGTGATAAATTTATTGACTGATATGGATTTGATGTGTTTCAACCATTATTCTTATTGATTAAATTGTTCTTTTGAGTGAACACATTAATCTTTGAGCACTCCCTTGCTTTATGGCACAAGTTGATCCATGCTCATCTTGTGTATTTCCTGCTCCAGACATTGAGCCAGCAAGTTTTCTAAAGAGCCCTGGTTCCACTTAGTGTAAAATGATTTTGAGAGTACACTCAGTGCTAGAAGAAATCCTTTCTTAGATAATGCTACGTATAATTGTTCATCTATACATTGGACTGAATTTTTAATTTAATTTTAATCTTAGGTGGGAATGATGGTTAGATGCTGTCGAACATATGAAGAAGTGTGTGAAGGAGACGTGGGCAAAGTTATCAAATTGGATAGAGATGGATTACATGACCTTAATGTGCAGTGTGATTGGCAACAGAAAGGAGGCACTTACTGGGTTAGGTATATTCATGTGGAACTTATAGGTGAGCACATTTTTAAGTGAGTTGTTACACTTTTTTCTTAATTAGTGACAGAGTTCCCAGGAATGAATACTAATTATAGTTCACTTATTGTAATTTCTAGGCTATCCTCCACCAAGTTCTCCTTCTCACATAAAGATTGGTGATAAAGTTCGTGTCAAAGCCTCAGTCACCACACCAAAATACAAGTGGGGATCTGTGACTCATCAAAGTGTGGGGGTTGTAAAAGGTAATATTATCCAGGCAACAAAATTCCAGATGTTAGCTTTTCATCAGCTAATATGATAAAGTCATTTTTTTTTTTTTTTTCATTCAGGGGCAAGAAAAACAAGTATGAAGATAGCTTATAGTGTTTTTTTGCTTGTCAGTGTTCTCTAGACCAGGAACTCACATATAGTTGAACAGAGTCAGGTTTATTAACTCATTGCCACTTGTGAGGATGCATACCCCAGAAAATGGGGTGTCTCCATAGGTGGGTATAGCAAAGGATTAATGGGGTTTGTGTTGGATACTTTGGGAAAAGTTTAAAGGAGTAGGGTTATTCTAAGAATGGGTGTCTTAATAATTATTATCTATATGTCAGAAAGAATGGAGCTAGGATGAAGTTAATGATTGGCAAGGAAGCAGTTGTTCATATTAACCAGGATTGGAGGTTAGGGGAGGGTGTCTGGTTGTGTTTGTGGTTTGGGTTAGATTTGAACTTGATCAGACATGATTAAAGAGCAGTTTTGGTTTTGTCTTGATTCATTACAGTCACAGGGTAATCTTATTTGATGTTGGTGTTCTGTAAACTTGTTCTGTCATTCTGCCAAATGGCCTATATGTGAATGTTTGGCCAACCCCCTCAATTGGGGACTGTTTCTGTCTCTCTCTCTCTGCTATATAAAAATTTAGGACTAAATTTAAGAAAAGGAAAAGTGCAAATGATGGGATTTAGGAACTGGAAATACAAAATTCTTTTCAGTTTATGTTTAAATGTGATATTATAGAGATTTCAAACTAATCAGTGTACTTTAAAAGGTATACTATGTCCATTTGAACAATTACATGAGAAGTAATTAAAAATGCATGTGTTTTTATTTTATCTTTAAACTCTTTTAATGGCATAAAGAGATCCTGTTTTGTTTTGTTTGAACCTTCTATAATACTCACTGTCAAATACCTTAGGTTAGAAATGGCCATAATGGTGGTGCTTGTCTAGTGCATGGGAGTGTTAGAATGTCTCAGGTTACATGAGAACAAATGGTTTATTTAACATTTTACTTTAGTTTAACATTTTTCTTCAGTTAACAGGTTCTTAAAAGCTTTATGAATCAAAACAGATTTATTAACGTAAGTTTTTATTATTACAGCATATTTGACATATGATGTTATATTAGTTTCAGGTGCACAACATAGTGATTCAACAATTCATTATATTATACAGTGCTCATCACAATGAATGTAGTTACCACCTATCACCATACAATGTTATCACAATATTACTGACTATATTCCCTATGTTTCATCTCTGTAACTTTTTTATTTTGTAAGTGGAGGTCTGTACTTCTATTTTAATTTAATTTATGTTTTAAATTTACATCCAAGTTAGTTAGCATGTAGTGCAGCAATGATTTCAGGAGTAGATTCCTTAATGCCCCTTACCCATTTAGCCCATCACCCCTCCCACAATCCTTCCAGTAACCCTCTGTTTGTTCTCCATATTTAAGAGTCTTTTATGTTTTTGTCTCCCTCCCTGTTTTTATATTATTTTTGCTTCCCTTCCCTTGTGTTCATCTGTTCTGTGTCTTAAAGTCCTCATATGAGTGAAGTCATATGATATTTGTCTTTCTCTGACTAATTTTGCTTAGCATAATACCCTCTAGTTCCATCCATGTAGTTGCAGATGGCAAGATTTCATTCTTTTTGATTGCCAAGTAATGCTCCACTGTATATATATATATACCACATCTTATCCATCGTTGGTCATTTGGGCTCTTTCCATACTTTGGCTGTTGTTGATAGTGCTGCTATAAATATTGGGGTGCATGCGCCCCTTTGAAACAGCATACCTCTATCCCTTGGATAAATACCTAGTAGTGCAATTGCTGGGTTGTAAGGTGGTTCTATTTTTAATTTTTTGAGGAACCTCCGTACTGTTTCCCAGAGTGGCTGCACCAGTTTGCATTCCCACCAGCAGTGCAAAAGAGATCCTCCTTCTCCGCATCCTTGCCAACGTCTGTTGTTGCCTGAGTTGTTAATGTTAGCCATGCTGACAGGTGTGAGGTGGTATCTCATTGTGGTTTTGATTTGTATTTCCCTGATGATGAGTGATGTTGAGCATTTTTTCATGTGTCATTTGGCCATCTGGATGTCTTCTTTGGAGAAGTGTCTATTCATGCCTTTTGCCCATTTCTTCACTGGATTGTTTTCTGGGTGTTGAGTTTGGTAAGTTCTTTTATAGATTTTGGATACTAACCCTTTATCTGATACGTTGTTTGCAAATATCTTCTCCCGTTGTCAGTTGCTTTTAGTTTTGCTGATTGTTTCCTTTGCTGTGCAGAAGCTTTTTATTTTGACTCATCAGAATAGTTCCCAGTAGTTCCCAATAGACTTCCAATAGTTCATTTTTGCTTTTGTTTCCCTTGTCTCCGGAGACTTGTTGAGTAAGAAGCTGTTGCGGCCAAGGTCACAGAGTTTTTTGCGTGCTTTCTCCTTGAGGATTTTGATGGCTTTCTGTCTTACGTTTAGGTCTTTCATCCATTTTGAGTTTATTTTTGTGTATGGTGTAGGAAAGTGGTCCAGGTTCATTCTTCTGCATGTTGCTGTCCAGTTTTCCCAGCACCAGTTGCTGAAGAGACTGTCTTTTTTCCTGCTTTGTCAAAGATTAGTTGGCCATACGTTTGTGGGTCCATTTCTGGGTTCTCTATTCTGTTCCACTGATCTGAGTGTCTGTTCTTGTGCCATGTACTTCTTTTTTAAAATTTATTATTATTTTTTAAAATTTTATTGAAATCCAAATTCTAACATAATAATGTAATAATGATTTTAGTAGTAGAATTTAGTGATTCATCACTTACATATAGCACTCATTGCTCCTGGCAACAAGTACCTTAATGCCCATCACCCATTTACTCCATCCTCCCCACCCAGTACCTCTCCAGCAACCCTCAGTTTGTTCTCTGTATTTAAGAGTCTCTTATGACTTGCCTCCTTTCTGTTTTTATCTTATTTTTGCTTCCCTTCCCTTATGTTCATCTGTTTTGTTTCTTAAATTCCACATATGAATGAAATCATAGAATTTTAATGTTTATTTTTGAGAGAGAGACAGAACGTGAGTGGGCAAGGAGCAGAGAGAGAGAGAGAGAGAGAGACAGACAGACAGACAGACAGAATCAGAAGCAGGCTCCATGCTCTGAGCTGTCAGCACAGAGCCTGATGAAGGGCTCTAACTCACAAACTGTGAGATCATGACCTGAGCCAAAGTTGGACGCTTAACTGGCTAAGTCACCCAGGTGTTCCTCATGATAAATTTTGAAAATAAGAACTTGGTTCAGAAGTTAATGTTTTGTAGCAGAGTGCTCTCACCCAAGGTCAAGAGATCTCTTAACATTATTATTAGTTTTATTTCCTAAGATACTAAATGGAGTTTTTGACTTGATGTAATTAAAAACAAAGTAACCATATTGTGGAAAATTTCAAACATATACAAGTAGAGAATATAGTGTAATGAGCCTCCATGTGCTCATCACTTGGCTTCAACAGTTGTCAGCCCCTGGTCAAAGTTGTTTCATCCATGATCCCCGCCCTTGGTTATTTTAAAGCTAATCCCTTATTGACACCATGTGTTAGTTCGTCCATAAGTATCTTAGTATGTCTCTCTAAAAGAGAAATACTCTTGGTAAAACATAAATAACTATAATGTAATTATCACATGAGTAGTTAGGTATAGTTTTAATTTTAATTTTAGGTTTTTATTGATGACTGAGATGTTTCAGCAATTTCTATTTTGTCCTAGCTTTCAGTGCAAATGGAAAAGATGTCATTGTCGACTTCCCTCAGCAGTCTCACTGGACCGGGCTGTTATCAGAAATGGAGTTGGTGCCTAGTGTTCATCCTGGGGTTACGTGAGTTAATTTTTATATCACTAGATTTGTTTTGGGGGAATGTTTTTCTTTGTAATTAAATTTAATAAACGGCCTTATCTTTTTCTTATCAACTCAATGGTTTTTTAAAAAATAGGTGTGATGGCTGTCAGATGTTTCCTATCAATGGATCTAGATTCAAATGCAGAAACTGTGATGACTTTGATTTTTGTGAAACATGTTTTAAGACCAGAAAACACAACACCAGGCATACATTTGGCAGAATAAATGAACCAGGTATGATAGAATGGTTGTTTTTTTTTAATAAAATATTATTAATGAAATCATTGTGCACACATATGTATTTAGTTTACTCTTTAAAGGTCATGTTTATATGGTGAGCACTGCATAGTGTACACAGTAAAACAGGAAACATGATCTTACACACTTGGTAACTTGGTATCTTTTTTTTTCAAGCAGTGAGGCACTGTGAGAATTGAATAACAGGATTTCTTTGCTTGTATTTTCATAAAGAACATTAAAAAGATCTTAAGAAACTAAGAAGTGTTTTATTCGATGGGGTGTGGAATTGGATAGATGGAGAGTGAGACTTTTTATTTGTGTATCTTTTATTATAATTTTTTGTTGTGGCAGAATACAACATAAAATTTGCCATATTAATCACTTTGAAGTGTAACAGTTCAGAGAATGTTGTACAACTATCACCACTATTTATTTCCGAAACTTTTTCACTGCTCCAAAAAGAAACTCTACCATTAAGCAATAATTCTCCATTCTCCTCTCCCCCAGCCCCTGGCAACCTTTAATCTGCTTTCTGTCTCCATAAATTTGATTACAACATGTACTTCATATACGTGGAACCAAAATTTGCCTTTTTGTGTCTGGCTTATTTTACTTAGGATTATTTTTCCAAGGTTTATCCATGTTGTAGCATGTGGATACTTCTTTTTATAGCTGAATAATATGTCATTGTACGTACATACTACATGTTGTTTATACATTCATCCATTAATGAGCATTTGGGTTGTTTCTGCCTTTCAGCTATTGTGAATAGTGTTACTGTGAATATTGGTGTACAAATCTGTTTGAGTCCTTGTTTTTTAAATTGGTAGTGGAATTGCAGGGTCATATGGTAGTTCTTTAACTTTTTGAGAAAATGCCAAAATTGGCTGCACCATTTTATATTCCCACTAGTAATATATAAGGGTTCTAATTTCTCCATCTCCTTACCAACATTTGTTATTTATTATTATTATTTTTTTTAATTACAGCCATCTGATTTTAAGTTTCCCTAATGACAAATGACATTGAGCCTCTTTCCTTGTCATTTTGGCCATATCTTTTTTTGGAATATATCTATTTAAGTCCTTTGTGCATTAAAAAACATTTTTTTTTAATTTTTATTTTTGAGAGAGAAAGACAGAGTGCAAATGGGAGATGAACAGAGAGGGAGACAGATTCCAAAGCAGGCTCTGAGTTGTCAGCACAGAGCCTGAGGCGGGACTCAAACTCATGAACTGCGAGATCCTGACCTGAGCCGAAGTCGGATGCTTAACTGACTGAGCCACCAGACGCCCCTTTTTAATTTTTTTAATGTTTATTTATTTTTTGTGTTTTACCCCTTTTTAAACTTTTGATGTTGAGTTATAGAAATTCTTAAAATATTCTGCACATCAAACCCTAGGAGATAGGTGATTTGCAAATATTTCATCTCCTTCTTTGGATTGTCTTTTCACTTTCTTGATAGGCTTCTATGATACATAAGTTTTTAATGTTAATGAAATCCATTTTATCTATTATTTCTTTAGTTGTCTGTGTATTTGGTGTCATATTTGCTTTCGGTGTCAATAAATCCAAAGTCATGAATGAAGATTAATACCTATTTTTCTTTCTAATAGGTTATATAGTTTTAGCTCTTAAACTTAGGTTTTGATCCATTTTGAGTTAATTTTTGTACATGGTATAGTGTAAGAGTTCAGTTTCATTCACTGCACATGTGTGCAGTCTAGTTTCCTGAAACTGTTGAAAAGACTATCTTTTCACCATTGAATGGTCTTGGTACCCTTTTTGGAAATCAATTGAACATAGATGTGAGAGTTTATTTTTGGGCTCCCAGTTCTGTTTTATTGTTTATTTGCTTATCCTTATGCAAGTAGCAAACCATACATTGTGATGATGGTAACTTTGCAGTAAGTTTTTGAAATTGGGAAGTGTGAATCCTCCAAAGTTGTTCTTTTTCAAGATTGTTTTGACTATTTGGTATCCCTTAAAATTCAATATGAATTTGGGGATGAATATTTCTGTTTTTATAAGCATTATTTGTATAGGAATTGCATTGAATTTCCTTATTGCTTTGGGCAGAATTGTCATTTTAATCATATTAAGTCTTCCAATCTATGAATGAGGGATATCTTTTCCATTTATTTACTAGACCTTCTTTCAGCATTTTTCTTTCAGCAATATTTTGTGATATTTCAGTTTACAAGTCTGTGCCTTCTTGATTAAATTTATTCCTAACTATTTTTATGCCATATTAAATGGAATTCTTAATTTTCTTTTTGGAATATTTTTTGTTAGTATATAGAAATATACACTACACTTTCAACACATTTTGTGTGTTGAGTTAGTATCCAGCATCTTTGCTGAATTTATTTATTGTCTCCTACAGTTTTGTTTTTGTTTTTGGTGTTTTCTAAAAATTTTTTTCTACATGTAAGCATAGTATCTATGCACCAAGATCATTTTACTTCTTCCTTTCTGATTTGAATGCCTTATATTTCTTTTTCCTGCTTTAGCTAGTTCTTCCAGTACTAAGTTGAATGGAAGTGGCAAAGTTGGGCATCCTTTTCCTACTCCTGATCTTAGGGGGAAAGCTTTCAGTGTGTTAAATTGAGCATGTTAGCTGTGGGTTTTTCATAAATAGCCTTTATCATGTTGAGGAAATTGTTGTCTAATTCTAACTTTTATTATTTTCTTATCTTTATGTAGATTTGTAAAATGTAGAGTTATCTCCTTTTCAAGGCTAACTTAGAATACTTTCCTTTTTTTCTTACTCAGCCTGCCATAGGTTTGTCAATTTAATTATTCTCTCTCTCTCTCTCTGTCTCGCTTCTTTTTTTAAAGTTTTTTCAGAGAGACAAATTTTGGCTTGGTTTGTTGTTTTTCATATCTTTTTCTTTCTTTTTCCTATGGAATTTGGATTTAGGTTGATTCCCCCCCCCCCCATCTTGAGGTTAATGTTTATCTCATTTTCTCGCTCTGTCTTTTTTAATATATGAACTTAAAAATTTAAATTTATCTTTAAGCAAGGCTTAAGCTGTTTTCTGCAATACTGCTGTGTAGTAGTAGTATTTTTAAAATTCCATTTGGGATTATTTTTTTGTATTCATTGGTTTTTAAATTTTCAAACACATCAACATTTTTACTTGTTTCTGCATTGCATTCAGAGTGTGTATTCTGATTGATCTTTGACATTTTCTGAAACTTGCATGTGATCATATGACTTAGTATATGATTGGATTTTATAAATGTTTAATGTATGCC
Organism: Lynx canadensis; assembly: GCF_007474595.2. Taxonomy (NCBI): domain Eukaryota; kingdom Metazoa; phylum Chordata; class Mammalia; order Carnivora; family Felidae; genus Lynx; species Lynx canadensis. Next base: position 27,399,799 of record NC_044308.2, on the reverse strand, counting down.
TAAAAGAATGTCTCCTGCAGTTCTGCGGTAAAGTTAGTGTTTGCTTAGTGTATCTTTTTTAGCCTTTTACCCTCAGTCTTTCTGTATTCTTATATTTTCAATATATTTCTTATAAGTTGTAAGTAGTCTTTTAAAATTCCAATATGATTATTTGGATCCTTTAGGTATTTACAAGGCAGTTTATGATGTATTTTTATTTAAAGTGATCAAATTCTCAGTGGTTTTTATTTGTCCCTCCTGTTCTCTGTTCCCCTTTCTGCATTACATCTGTGTTTGGTCTGATAATGTTTTTTATTATTTAACACCGAAGCCCCCACACCCTGCCCCCCCCTTAGTGGCTAAGAAGTTACATACATTTTAGTGTATATTTATATATTATATGGGTAGTGTGTATGTTATACACATTTTTAGTATAAGTCATTAAGATAGTAAAACATTCATCTTTGACTTATCAAAATCTAATTATTATTTAGTATTTTTACTCTCTTCTAAGCAATGCAGAGATCTTAGGTCCCTTTAACTTTATTTACTCTTATTTTGATTTAAATTATCATGTTTTTATTGTGTTTTACAATTTTACACACATTTTCAACCATATAAGACATATTATTGGTATTGTATATAGCCATTATTTATTTAGATTTTTTCACATACTTAACATTAAAAAATTTTTTAAAGTATTTATTTTGAGAAAGAGAGAGCACGCATGTGTGCGTGAGTAGGAGAGAGGCAAAGGGAGAGAGAGAATCCCAAGCAGTCTCCGCACTGCCAGCACAGAGCGCAACATGGAGCTGGATCCCATGAACTGTAAGATCATGACCTGAGCAGAGATGAACAGCCAGACACCCAACTAACTGAGCCACCCAGGACCCCCTCTGTTCTTCTTTATATCTTGCCTTTTTATCTGTCATTATTCTTCCACCTGAGGAATAGCCCTTAATTTTCCTTAATGGGTCTCCTTCTGTAATGCTAATGAATTACTTTTTTTTTGTGTTTCTGAAAATACCTTATTTCTCCTTCATTTTAGAAACATATTTTTTAAAGAATTTCCTTTAAAATACTATTCCTAAAAAAAAAAAAAATACTATTCCTTTGGGGCGCCTGGGTGGCTCAGTCGGTTAAGCCTCTGACTTTGGCTCAGGTCATGATCTCATGGTTTGTGAGTTCGAGCCCTGTCTCAGGCTCTGTGCTGACAGCTCAGAGCCTGGAGCCTGCTTCGTATTCTATATCTCCCTCTCTCTCTCTGCCCCTCCCATGCTCATTCTCTGTCTCTCTCTTTCTCTCTTTCTCAAAATAAATAAATAACAAAAAAATAAAAAATAATTAAAAAATGCTTTTCCTTTGTAATTTGGTTTATATTATTTCTTGAAGTCACTTCTATTAAAGCTGATAATCTTTGTATTTCCTCTTAGTCTGTTTTTGAGTTACTTTTTTGTTTTTATCTTGCACAAATTTTTAAAATTTTTTTAATTTTTTTAATTTTTTGAATTTATATCCAAGTTAGTTAGCATGTAGTGCAGCAGTGATTTCAGGAGTAGATTCCTTAATGCCCCTTACCCATTTAGCCCATCACCCCTCCCACAATCCTTCCAGTAACCCTCTGTTTGTTCTCCATATTTAAGGGTCTTTTATGTTTTTGTCCCCCTCCCTGTTTTTATATTATTTTTGCTTCCCTTCCCTTGTGTTCATCTGTTCTGTGTCTTAAAGTCCTCATATGAGTGAAGTCATATGATATTTGTCTTTCTCTGACTAATTTTGCTTAGCATAATACCCTCTAGTTCCATCCATGTAGTTGCAGATGGCAAGATTTCATTCTTTTTGATTGCCAAGTAATGCTCCACTGTATATATATATATACCACATCTTATCCATCGTTGGTCATTTGGGCTCTTTCCATACTTTGGCTGTTGTTGATAGTGCTGCTATAAATATTGGGGTGCATGCGCCCCTTTGAAACAGCATACCTCTATCCCTTGGATAAATACCTAGTAGTGCAATTGCTGGGTTGTAAGGTGGTTCTATTTTTAATTTTTTGAGGAACCTCCGTACTGTTTCCCAGAGTGGCTGCACCAGTTTGCATTCCCACCAGCAGTGCAAAAGAGATCCTCCTTCTCCGCATCCTTGCCAACGTCTGTTGTTGCCTGAGTTGTTAATGTTAGCCATGCTGACAGGTGTGAGGTGGTATCTCATTGTGGTTTTGATTTGTATTTCCCTGATGATGAGTGATGTTGAGCATTTTTTCATGTGTCATTTGGCCATCTGGATGTCTTCTTTGGAGAAGTGTCTATTCATGCCTTTTGCCCATTTCTTCACTGGATTGTTTTCTGGGTGTTGAGTTTGGTAAGTTCTTTTATAGATTTTGGATACTAACCCTTTATCTGATACGTTGTTTGCAAATATCTTCTCCCGTTGTCAGTTGCTTTTAGTTTTGCTGATTGTTTCCTTTGCTGTGCAGAAGCTTTTTATTTTGACTCATCAGAATAGTTCCCAGTAGTTCCCAATAGACTTCCAATAGTTCATTTTTGCTTTTGTTTCCCTTGTCTCCGGAGACTTGTTGAGTAAGAAGCTGTTGCGGCCAAGGTCACAGAGTTTTTTGCGTGCTTTCTCCTTGAGGATTTTGATGGCTTTCTGTCTTACGTTTAGGTCTTTCATCCATTTTGAGTTTATTTTTGTGTATGGTGTAGGAAAGTGGTCCAGGTTCATTCTTCTGCATGTTGCTGTCCAGTTTTCCCAGCACCAGTTGCTGAAGAGACTGTCTTTTTTCCTGCTTTGTCAAAGATTAGTTGGCCATACGTTTGTGGGTCCATTTCTGGGTTCTCTATTCTGTTCCACTGATCTGAGTGTCTGTTTTTGTGCCATTGCACATATTTTATATGCCCATGGAAATGTATTTCTTTTTATTTATATTCTTTGGGGTTAGCAGGATTCTTTATTTTTATTTTCTTTTTTTCCCCTTAGTTGTATTTAGGAAATAAATTGACATATAACATTGTGTAAGTTTAAGATGTACAGTGTGACGATTTTGTACATGTATATATTGCAAAATGATTACCACAGTGGGGTTAGTTGGTTAGTTGACAAATCCATCACTTCACATAATTACCTTTGTGTTTGTGTGGTGAGGGTAAGAACGCTTAAGATCTTCCTCAGCAACTTTCAAAGCAGGGCTTTTTAAATCTCTAGCTTGATATCTTTTGCCAGTTCTAGAGATTTTTCAGTCAGTAATATCTTCAAATATTGTCTGTGTCCTATTGTCTCTTCTGTTTTGGGATTCCTATTTCATCAGTGTCAGAGCTTCTTTCTATTCTCTTTCACCTGCTCTTTTATGTTTTCTAAGCTTTTGCTCCTCAGGACTTCTTTCTAGATATTGTTTAGTAATTCTCTTTTCACCTGAGTCTCATCTCATGTACTAGTAAACCTATTCATTGAGTTCTTAATTTCAATTACTACATTTAATAATTTTTTTTAACGTTTATTTTTGAGAGTGAGAGCGTGTGTACTAGTGGGGGAGGGGCAGAAAGAGGGAGACAGAGGATCCCAGGCAGGCTTCTTGCTGTCAGTGCAGAGCCCAATGTGGGGCCTGAACTCACAAACTCATGAGATCATGACCTGAGCCAAAATCAAGAGTTGGCCACTCAACTGACTGAGCCACCCAGGTGCCCCTAACAACTTTAATTTTTCTGTTTTTTAATATAGTTTTCAATTCTCTGCTGAAATATTCAATGTTCTTATCTTTTCAGACATAAGTAAGTATGGTTATTTTAAAAACTATCTTATAACTCCAATATCTAGAGACTCTGTGGGTCTGTTTTTATTGTCTGTTATTTCTGATAGTTTTTTTAGTCATGTCTTAGTCTAGTCTCCTCATATGCCATTATGTACTGGACATTATATTAAAAAAAAAAATGTTTCTTGAATCAGTTTGAGGCCCAAGATATTATCATTCTTCAGAGACTGAGGGGAAAGAGGGTTGGTCTTCCAGGTAATTGGGGTAAGTAACTATCTGAGTTCACCTCAGTCCAGTTTCAGCGACTGAGATGATTTCATGCTGAGCTTTAATAAAATAAACAGCACTGCACAGTTCACTCTTCCTCTTGGGATTTTTCCTGTTGAGATCCCAACCCAAAGTGTGGGTTTTTCTGTGGCTATCTTCTTCTCTCCTGGTGGGCTCTGGACTCCAGTTCTTGGTCCCCACCTCTCCCCTGCCCAAGGCTGTCCAAAGTAGTGTGGTTTTTTTGGAGGCTCTCCTTACTGACAATTATGATCAGGGACAAGTAGCTTCTGATCCATGGTGTTGCTCATCTGGACATCTCTTTTCATCTCAGCTTTTCTTAGATTCTGGTCCCATAATTCTTTACCATCTTGTTATTTCTGATACTTTTAAGACTTTTTCATCTTTAAATGTTTTATCTGCCTTTTCTAGTTGTCCTCAATGGGGGGGGGGGCCTAGATGAATTTCCAGATGTGCCATTCATGGATGTAGAGACTCTTTACAGGTTTGGTTTTGCTTTGCATTTGTAACAGCATTTTTAATCAGAATGGCTTTTGTTAGAACTGTTGCTGAACTCCCTCCCTCCCCCAGCTTCTATGTATTCTTTCATCTGGAAATATGTCACTCTGTTGTTACTTGACAGTCAAGTAGAATAAGCCATAGCATTATATAAATTTCATTTCATAAATTGGTATAAAATACACTGACTAAGCTTTTGAAGCTATTTTAGGTATTCCGTCCTTTTAAGTTGAAAACTTACTATTTTCTTGAAGTAAGAACTTCTCACTGTGTAGTATTCTTTATTTCTTGGTTGTGAAGGTTCTTCCATACACATCTTAACACTGTTTGACCACCATTAAATAGGACAGTCTGCAATATTTTGTGGCCGTTCTGGAAAACAGCTGAAGCGTTGTCACAGCAGTCAGCCAGGAATGCTGCTGGACAGCTGGTCCCGGATGGTAAAGAGCCTAAATGTGTCATCCTCTGTGAACCAAGCTTCTCGTCTTATTGATGGCAGTGAGCCCTGCTGGCAGTCATCTGGCTCACAAGGAAAGGTAGTGTGCCATGTGGCACTTCTAGAAATGCTTTTATTTAGATGGCTTTACCATTTTAAACTTCAAAATGAACTTTGAAAAACCTGCTAAGTTACACTGTGTTGATACCTGCCAGTACTGATTTTATATTTTATATTTTAAAAATTATTTTTAAAGCTATGAGTAATACACCATCCAATATGTATTATCAGATTTTTTTTCTTTTACCATTTTTTATTTGTTTTTGAGAGACAGAGACTAAGCATGAGCAGGGAGGGGCAGAAAGAGGGGGACACAGAATCTGAAACAGGCTCCAGGCTGTCAGCACAGAGCCCAATGTAGGGCCGAAATACATGAACTATGAGATCATGCTGTTGTTTTTGTTAACTCTCCCACATAAAATGTATGAGTTCAGATTCTGCTTCTGGTGAGCACTTTTTCTAATATATCTGAACAAATATGTGTTGCTCTTTGGAATGTTATCATGATTGCGCTCACGTGTGGGTGTACATCTTTGAACTCATGGTCAGTCTTGGAGAAAAGGGTTTTTTTTTTTCCTATCTTGATTCTAGTATTTTTTATAGTCCACTCCTTGATGGGTATAAAGAGGCCACTGAAGATCAGGAGTCTCTAAACACATAGTTTCTGGGGTTCAGAGTGAGACTTTCTTGTAATGAACAATTAAGTAGTAGAGTAGAATAGTCCTCTCTCTCAGGTCATACCATATATTTAGAAAATCTCATGTACATTCAGTCTTCAGTGATACTATTTTAATAGCTAAAATATGGCTGAGTTTTACTAATTGAGAGTACATTTTTTTTTAAGCATTGGATTCGTTTGGAGATTTTCCCAGATGTTCTTGTTCATAGATTAAAAATGATAGTTGATCCTGCTGACAGTAGCTACATGCCTTCCCTGGTTGTGGTGTCAGGTAATTGAATTAGTTTACTCAAAGAATATCTTCTCTCATATGATAAAAACTCCTTTGTCTGATTCCTTTACTCTCTTTTTCCCCACTAGGTGGAAATTCCCTAAATAACCTAATTGAACTAAAGACAATCAACATTAATCCCACTGACACCACAGTGTCCCTTCTGAATGACTGCACAGAGGTATGATATCGTTTTTGATGGTTTGCAAAGGACAGTGGAGGTGACTTTTTTGATTGTCTCTAAACTAACATTGAGCCTGCTTTCCCCCCTGAATTAGATTAAACAGGTATATAATTTGAATTTGCTGCTTATCAGATCAGCTTGAAAAGGAAACAAAATAAATTTCATTCTCACTATCTTAAGTAAGAAGTGAGGGTAAAGCTCCTAGCAAAAGTTGTTACCGGGCACATCATACTGGTTTTTGTATCCAGCACAGGATTGTTTTTATTAAATATCTATTAAGATGTGATGGTTTTTTTTCTACCTGCACATGTGACACCTAAATTGCTTTTTTGTTTTCATTCCTGTGGCATCAAGTATGGAACATGTCCTGAAATACTGAGCTATTGATTTGATTGGTTATAAAGTAATTTTTAAAATGAATACAAGTTCATTATAAATATTGAAAATGCTGTCAAGTTTCTTTTACATAGTCCCTCTATTACAGAGCAGTGAGACTGTCTCATATCTTTCAGTAAATCTTTTCACACAGGTGTCAATACAATTTTAATAAATTAAATATATTAAAAATAATACAAAATAAGATAGTTTTTAATACCACCTATATATTATTGTTTCATGAGGACTTATTTAATTGGTACAATGATAGTAGGTAAAGATATCAAATAATTGACATTTATTCATCTAAAATTTATAAGTGAGTTTAAAAAAATAAAAAAAAGTTTTTTTAATGTTTATTTATTTTTGAGAGCGAGAAAGAGACAAAGTGAACAGGGGAGGGGCATAGAGGGAGGCACAGAATCTGAAGCAGACTCAAGGCTCCGATCTGCAGCACAGAATTTTTGAACTCACAAACCATGAGATCCTGCCCTGAACCGAAGTTGGATACTTAACCCACTGAGCCATCCAGGTGCCCCATAAGTGAGTTTATTTTTAAATTATTAAATTCAGTTCAGCATTTATTATTACTATTATTGTCATTGGTCTACCCACATAAGAGCAGACAAGTTCAAGGTGGTCCTAGTGTGTTATTTAAAAGAAGCTGATACATAGCCATCAAGTTAATTTGTTCATGGGTGAAAAGTTGGTAACTTGTATCTAGTCTATGGGAATGTACCAGCTTCTTTTCCCAGGTCTAAGAGGTGATGATCCAGCCTTAATTTTCAAACTTCAATAAATAGAATTATGGGAAACCATTCATTCCTGAATGTCATTATTTTGGGATATACCAATTAATTAATTGATAATTAGTACCAGTGGTGGTAATAAATGAATAAAGTCATAAATTATTGAAAGGAAAGATAATACTGAATTTTTCTGAAAAAAGGTAATACCGAGTTTTAGTACATTTTACTGTTAACTCATTGCTAGATAACTGAAAGCAGCTTGTCTAATGTCTTAATTATACTTCTCAATATTGTTGTACTTTAAATCAAGTAGAGTTAATTAAATCAGTAACTAACAGATGATTCATAAAAGGTGTATTAATTGTAATACAATAAATTTTCAACTTAGAACAATTTATTACATAATATTTGGTAAGTATAGAGTAGTGTACATGACATGTGAGAAATATGAAGCATTGTGAGTAGTTGGAAAACTCATGACCCACTCTCTATTCCTCCAACCAGCTTAAGAACGAGAATATTATCATTCCTGGGAAGCCATTGGACATTGTAGCATTGCCTTTCCTATAAAAATGGCTTGTTGTGGTAATTTTCTAACATAACCAAAAATAAAAAGTATACTGATTCCCCCACAAACCTTTGACACATCTTCAACAATTATCAACATTTTTGCCATTCATGTTTCACTGTCTCCTATATCTTCCCCCTTTTTTTAAATTCCTAGAGTGTTTAAAAGCAAGTCCTAGATATGACCTTATTCCATATTATGTACTTCAATATTAACCTCTAAAAAATAAACATAAAAAGTTAAATTAAAAAAACGAATAAATAAGAAATATAAAAGGGATGCCTGGGTAGCTCAGTCAGTTATACGTCTAACTTTTGATTTTGGCTCAGGTGATGATCTCATGGTTGTGAGATCGAGCCCCAAGATCTACGCCCAGCGTGGAGCCTGCTTAGGATTCTCTCTCTCCCTTTCTCACTCTGCCCTCTCTCTGCTCGCTTGCTCTCTTTCTCTCTCTCTGTAAATAAATAAACAAACCTCCAACAAGGACTTTAAAAACGTAATCACAATGCCATGATCACACCTAATAGTTATTCTTTAATATCATACAATATCCAGTCAGTGTTTACAATTTTTGGAGTTATCCCATAAATATCTTTTTGCAGTTGGTTTGTGTGCCTTTACTTTGCACTTCATTTAAGTCTTGATTCTCTTGGTTTTGTTTTGCCAAAGAAAGAAATTGGTTTTCATTTCCTGTAGAATTTTTCATTTTTTCATTTGTTTTTTTTGCAATCCGGTGGTTTTGTTCCATCTGTGTTTCCTGAGACATCTTAGGTAGTAGATCTTGTGGTTTGATCAGGTCCATTTGGGGCAATAAGAAGTCAGTGGAAGTGTGTGTCCTTCATGCTGCCTCATCACTCTTTGTTCACAGGAAATATAGGCATAGAGGAATACTGTAGATGCCAGATACAGGATGTGGGGCACTCTGCACGACAAAGAACCAACTTTAACAAATGGATGTCAAAGGCATAACAGAGAGAGGTTGCATCCTGTTTGGATCCTGATTTGAACAAGCCAAGAATAGAAAAATGTTTATGAGATGATCAGAAATGTTGATTACTGGTAGCGTATTAGATGATAGAAAGAATTATTGTTTTAGGTATGACCATAGTAATGTGGATGCATTTTTTAAATGCCTGTACTTCAGTGACACACTGAAGTTTGAAACAACATGGTCCCTGGAATTTTCTTATGATAATCCATATATGAACAAAATTGCTCATAATGTTGATAACTTGGAACTAGGTGATAGGGTTGTGGGGCTTTTTGTGTGATTTTCTCTAATTTATATATATTCAAGTATTCTTTATTCTAAAAATTAAGAATGCTCTGAACTACCTGACGTTTAATCTCTTTCCAAATAATTCTTGGTTCTATAATGCTTTAAGACAGAAAAGCTTGTAGTCATTCAGTAAGGCTATTATACTGCTTCATTTTAGTAAGAAAATGAGTATGAGTCCCATGCCTTGGATATACATACGTGGTGATTAATGACTTTTTAAAATTGTACTCAAATGTAGCTGTATTAATATTGCCTAACTTGCTTGAAATTTCCAGAACTAAAGTGAAAGAGCTGTAACTTTCCACACATTCCATGTCTCAAATGTGTTGCTGTCCAGTTTAAGTATCTCATGTATTTGAGTTTAAAAAGTCTGTAGCTTACCGTTTTTGTGTCTAGTATCACAGGTATATTGAAATTGCAATAAAGCAGTGCAGGAGCTCAGGAATTGATTGTAAAATTCATGGTCTCATCCTGCTGGGGCGGATCCGTGCAGAGGAGGAAGATTTAGCTGCAGTTCCTTTCTTAGCCTCTGATAATGAAGAGGAAGAAGATGAAAAAGGAAACAGTGGGAGGTGAGAGCCATTTGTTACTGGTGGTGCTCATTCCAAAATTCTCACCCTTAAAAGCAAATATTTAATTGGAGTGTATTTAATAATGAGAGTAATTTTATGCACTCAGGAATGTTTGGAAAATTTTAGTTGTTTTAAAAAATTTTAACTTAATATTTGAAAAATGTTTAATGTAGAAACACATTGGGGTGCCTGGGTGGCTCAGTTGGTTGAGCGTCTGACTTCAGCTTAGGTCATGATCTCATGGTTCGAGAGTTTGAGCCCCGCGTTGGGCTCTGTGCTGACAGCTCAGAGCCTGGAGCCTGCTTCAGATTCTGTGTCTACCTCTCTCTGCCCCTCCCCCATGCACACACATGTGTGTACTCTCTGTCTCTCAAAAATAAATATTAAAAATATCATTAAAAAGAAGAAATAAAAATGTTTAATTTTTCTACCTGAAATATCACAATTAATATTTTGATATATATCCTTTTAGTTTTCTTTTTTATCTGTCCCTAATTGTGTTTTTCCAAGAGATGGTGTGATATGATATACATTTTATAAACTTTTTGCTAAATATTTTGTTAACTTTTAAATTAAAATAATGTGTAAAATATATATAATAAAATTTATCCTCAACTATTTTTATTGTTTTAGTAAAAAAATTTTTTAATGTTTATTTATTTTTGAGAGAGAGAGAGAGGGAGACAGACAGACAGACAGACAGAGAGACAGAGCATGAGAGGCAGAGGGGCAGAGAGAGAGGGAGACACAGAATCTGAAGCAGGCTCCAGGCTCTGAGCTGTCACCACAGAGCCCGATGTGGGGCTCAAACTCAGAGTGCAAGATCATGACCTGAGCTGAAGTCAGAGGTTTAACTGACTGAGCCACCCAGGCGCCCCAGCCTCTTAACTGTTCTTATTTTTTGATCAAGTGGGATTCATTCCTGGGCTGTGTCACGGCTGGTTCAACACTCGCAAGTCAATCAACGTGATACATCACGTTACTAAAAGAAAAGATAAGAACCATATGATCCTGTCAATCGATGCAGAAAAAGCATTTGACAAAATTCAGCATCCTTTCTTAATAAAAACCCTCGAGAAAGTCAGGATAGAAGGAACATACTTAAACATAATAAAAGCCATTTATGAAAAGCCCACAGCTAATATCATCCTCAATGGGAAAAAACTGACAGCTTTCTCCCTGAGATCAGGAACCTGATAGGGATGTCCACTCTCACCACTGCTGTTTCACATAGTGTTGGAAGTCCTAGCATCAGCAATCAGACAACAAAAGGAAATCAAAGGCATTAAAATTGGCAAAGATGAAGTCAAGCTTTCACTTTTTGCAGATGACATGACGTTATACATGGAAAACCCGATAGACTCCACCAAAAGTCTACTAGAACTGATATATGAATTTAGCAGTCTTAGGATACAAAATCAACGTACAGAAATCAGTTGCATTCTTACACACTAATAATAAAGCAACAGAAAGACAAATAAAGAAACTGACCCCATTCACAATTGCACCAAGAATCATAAAATACCTAGAAATAAACCTAACCAAAGATGTAAAAGGTCTGTATGCTGAAAACTATAGAAAGCTTATGAAGGAAATTGAAGAAGGTATAAAGAAATGGAAAAACATTCCGTGCTCATGGATTGGAAGAATAAATATTGCTAAAATGTCAGTACTACCCAAAGCAATCTACACATTCAATGCAATCCCAATTAGAATTACACCAGCATTCTTCTCGAAGCTGGAACAAGCAATGCTAAATTTGTATGGTACCACAAAAGGCCCCAAATAGCCAAAGTAATTTTCAAGAAGAAGACCAAAGCAGGAGGCATCACAATCCCAGACTTTCTACTACAAAGCTGCAGTCATCAAGACAGCATGGTATTGGCACAAAAACAGACACACAGACCAATGGAATAGAATAGAGACTCCAGAATTGGACCCACAAAAGTATGGCCAACTAATCTTTGACAAAGCAGGAAAGAACATCCAATCAAAAAAAGACAGTCTCTTTAACAAATGGGGCTGGGAGAACTGGACAGCAACATGCCGAAGGATGAAAGTAGACCACTTTCTTACACCATTCACAAAAATAAGCTCAAAATGGATGAAGGACCTAAATGTGAGACAGGAAACCATCAAAACCCTAGAAGAGAAAGCAGGAAAAAACCACTCCAACCTCAGCCATAGCAATTTCTTACTTGACACATCTCCAAAGGCAAGGGAATTAAAAGCAAAAATGAACTATTGGGACCTCATGTAGATAAAAAGCTTCTGCACTGCAAAGGAAACAATCAACAAAACTAAAAGGCAACCAATGGAATGGGAAAAGATATTTACAAATGACATATCAGACAAAGGGCTAGTATCCAAAATCTGTAAAGAACTCACCAAACTCCACACCCGAAAGACAAGTAACCCTGTGAAGAAATGGGCAGAAAACATGAATAGACGCTTCTCTAAAGAAGACATCTGGATAGCCAACAGGCACATGAAAAGATGCTCAACGTCGCTCCTTATCAGGGAAATACAAATCAAAACCACACTGCTATACAGCCTCATGCCAGTCCGAGTGGCTAAAAGGAACAAATCAGGAGACTATAGATGCTGGCGAGGATGTGGGGAAATAAGAACCCTCTTGCACTGTTGGTGGGAATGCAAACTGGTGCAGCTGCTCTGGAAAACAGTGTGGAGGTTCCTCAAAAAGTTAAAAATAGATCTACCTTATGACCCAGCAATAGCACTGCTAGGAATTTACGCAAGGGATAAGGGAGTGCTGATGCCTCGGGGCACTTGTACCCCGATGTTTATAGCAGCACTTTCAACAGTAGCCAAATTATGGAAAGAGCCTAAATGTCCATCAACTAATGAATGGATAAAGAAATTGTAGTTTATATACACAAGGAATACTACTGGGCAATGAGAAAGAATGAAATCTGGCCATTTGTAGCAACGTGGATGGAACTGGAGAGTGTAATGCTAAGTGAAACAAGTCACACAGAGAAAGACAGATACCATATGTTTTCACTCTTATGTGGATCCTGAGAAACTTAACAAAACCATGGGGGAGGGGAAGGAAAAAAAAAAGTTAGGGAGGGAGCCAAACCGTAGGAGACTCTTAAAAACTGAGAATAAACTGAGAGTTGATGGGGGTGGGAGGGAGGGGAGGGTGGGTGATGAGTATTGAGGAGGGCACCTGTTGGGATGAGCACAGGGTGTTGTATGGAAACCAGTTTGACAATAAATTTCATATTAAAAAAAACCTTTTTAAATGTATGTAGTTCCTTGGCATTAAGTACATTCATATTATTGTGTAATTATGGGCAGTATTTATCCCTCAAATATCCATACCATTAAATAGCCTTTTGTTAGGGCGCCTGGGTGGCTCAGTCGGTTAAGTGACCGCCTTCAGCTCAGGTCATGATCTCAAAGTCTGTGGGTTTGAGCCCCACATCGGGCTCTTGGTGACAACTTGGAGTCTAGAGCCGGCTTCAGATTCTGTGTCTCCCTCTGTCTCTGCCCCTCCCCTGCTCACACTCTGTCTCTCTCAAAAATAAAATCAAAACCAAAAAAAAATTAACAAAAAAATAGTCTTCTGTCATGTAATTTTATTGAGTGCAGTATTTCATCTTATGACAATGTTCTCATTTGCTTCCTCAATTAGATATTTTGCATGAATATTATAGTGATGAATATTAGTGTACTCATTCACCATACATCTGTTGAATACCTGTTATTAGCTAAATCCTGTTTCTGTCCTGTGAATGCTGTGGTGAATATGCAAATTAAGACAAACACACAAATTAGAATTCATCATCAGAGTGGCCTTAAGGCTGTGGAAAGTGCATGAAGGAGAAATGCATGGTGCTTTGAGAGTCAAACAAAAGACTGTTGATCTACAAAAGAGCATTGATCTGTCAGGAGAACAAGAAAAACTCTCTCCAAAGGCATACTTTCAGGAAAAGTCAGAGTTTTCAAAACAAAGTGGGCAGAAAAAGGTGTTTCGGGCAGGGGAATAACATATACCAAGGGTTAAGAAAGACATCTGCCAGGTTTCTGCACATTCAGTTTTTTAATTCTTTTTTTCCCCTTACATACATTTATTTATTTATTTATTTATTTATTTATTTATTTATTTATTTATTTATTTATATTTCTTATTTATTTATTTATAATTCTTTTCCCCCCTTACATTTATTTATTTATTTATTTATTTATTTATTTATTTCTATTTCTTATTTATTTATTTATAATTCTTTTTTTCCCCCTTACATTTATTTATTTATTTATTTCTATTTCTTATTTATTTATTTATAATTCTTTTTTTCCCCCTTACATTTATTTATTTATTTATTTATTTATTTATTTATTTAATGACCTAGAGAGACAGAGCACAAGTTAAGGAGGGGCAGAGAGAGAAGGAGACACAGAATCTGAAGCAGGCTCCAGGCTCTTAGCTGTCAGCACAGAGCCCAATGCGGGGCTCGAACTCACAAACTGTGAGATCATGACCTGAGCTGAACTTGGATGCTTAACCGACTGAGCCACCCAGGTGCCCCAGAAAACAGTGCATTTTCAAGTGTTGTGTGTGGGTTATATTCAAATGGCTTTGTTTCTTAAGGCATAAGTAAGAAATTTTCATAAAATACAAAAATTCATACAAATAGTAAAACCAATATCTATCTTGTACAGAAAAAAATTTAAATATATATAAAAATCCAAGATGGCTTTTAGACTGAAATCTAACTACTTCTGAAATATATCTAGATTATAGGTTCTTTCTTTCTGTCTTTCTTTCTTTTTTAATTTTATTTTTTATTTTTTAAAATTTACATCCAAATTAGCATATAGTGAAACAATGATTTCAGGAGTAGATTCCTTAATGCCCCTTACCCATTTAGCCCATCCCCCCTCCCACAACCCCTGTAGTAACCTCAGTTCTCCATATTTATGAGTCTCTTCTGTTTTGTCCCCCTCCCTGTTTTTATATTATTTTTGTTTCCCTTCCCTTATGTTCATCTGTTTTGTCTCTTAGTCCTTATATGAGTGAAATCATATGATTTTTGTCTTTCTCTGACTGACTAATTTCACTTAGTATAATACCCTCCAGTTCCATCCACGTAGTTGCAGATGGCAAGATTTCATTGTTTTCGATTGCCAAGTAATACTCCATTGTATATATATACCACATCTTCTTTATCCATTCATCCATCGATGAACATTTGGGCTCTTTCCATATTTTGGCTATTGTTGATAGTGCTGCTATAAACATGGGGGTACATGTGTCCCTTTGAAACAGCACACCTGTATCCCATGGATAAATTCCTAGTAGTGCAATTGCTGGGTTGTAGGGTAGTTCTATTTTTAGTTTTTTGAGGAACCTCCATACTGTTTTCCAGAGTGGCTGCAACTGCTTGCATTCCCATCGCTTTTTTAATTCTAAGATGTTTATGGAGGACTGGAGTGTGTGGGCAGATGTTTGAGCTCTGTTCACGTCCCAGTAGAAAACAACGTAGATAAATCACTTTCCTCAGATAAGTTGTATTTCCCTAGAGAAATTGCTAAAAGTGCATTGCTAAATCAAATGATATACAAAGTCATTTGATACCTGTTACTGTTGTCCTGCTAGTGTAACCTGTTCCTTGCGGATACTAGAAGGAGGCAGGTACCCTAGTGCTGGCTGAGTTCTTCTGCACTGCCCTTTTCACTAAGTGTTTTTTAGTTTTTTAGACAATGTAAGCTGTCTTTCTTTTAGAAACGGAGGAGCTCTGCCTCTCACTGTTATTAAATCACATTCTCTTAGTTGTGAATGGGTGGCAACTGTGGTAATAAATCAGGTTATTCTGGGGTTCTGTGATCTTGGGTTTGGATTCTGTCATGTATTATTTTGGAACCTTTGCACTGAAACTGAAAAGAAAATAGTATATATGATGCTACCTCATCTAGAATATATATCATATTGTATGTTATGGTTCAAACTGGTGGTATCTATATACGTTAATTAAGGAAGGAAAATTCCAGTTTCCTTGAATGAATCATTGAGATTTTTAAGAGGAAGATCTATAGATTTGCATATTCTTATTCAGTAGCTATGAAAATGAATTGCGCAAATATGTAAATACATGTACTATATATATGAGATAACCAAAAATGTTTGAGCTGTACTCATTGATGAAATTTTTACATAATTGAATACATTAACAAAATAATTCTAGGTATTTGAATGTAATGTTTTTTCCTGTCAGATCTTAATTAGCTAACGATTTCAGGGTGAATGAGTAGTCCAGACAGTTTCCCCTTGCCCACACTAACTACCCGCTGACCTCCATTCCTGCTGGTTGATAATTACATGGTACCAGTTGTTTCATATCTTGCATATCACTCTTGGTGTCCCATACATATTTTTGACTAAAATGTGTTGTAAGTATGTCAAAGATACATGGTCCCTGATTTACAGTAGTTTGACTTGTAAGTTTTCAACTGTATGATAGTGCAAAAGTGATACACATTCAGTAGAAGCCATATTCGAATTTTGAATTTTGATCTTTTCCCAAGTTAGCAATATGTGGTACAATCCTCTCTTTTAATACTGGATGGCAGCAGCAAGCCTTAGCTCCCAGCCATGTGATCACAAGGGTAAATAACCAATATACTTATTATAGCCATTCTGTTCCTATACCATTCTGTTTTTCATTTTCAGTACAGTATTCAAGAAATTACATGAGATACTCAACACTTTATTATAAAATAGGCTTTGTCTATTTTGTCCAACTGTAGACTAAGTGTTCTCTGCATGTTCAAGGTAGGGTAGGCTAAGCTATGATTTTTGAATAGGTTAGGTGCAGTTTTAAAATGCATTTCAACTTATGGTATTTTCTATTTATGATGAATTTATTGGGGTATAACACCATTGTAAGTGGAGGAAGATCTGTACTTACAATATACATTACTTGTTCTCTTTTGCCTGGTATCAGATGAAAGAATTTTCCTACATTTTTATTCCCAACCCATAATATTTTGATCCCTGAAAGTAAATATTCATTAGTATATAATGTATTAAAAAAATCTTACTTATCTGGAATCTAGTCTCGAGCCTTCACTTTTCCATCCTCACTTATAAAAATAGAACAAAAGCAAACAAAAAGGCAAACACCTTAAACACAGAAGAAGCAGTTCCTTAGTAGCTGGCATTACCTGACAACAAAGAAAATCTAACACTGTCCCATTTACTTGGTGGTCTTGAGTTCAAGAACTGGAGTGCTTTATTGATTCAACTTCCAATCCATTGAGGGCAGGTCAGGAGATTTAATGAGCAAGGTGGTGGGAGCCAGTAGCCAGAGCTTTGCTTCAGGAGCCTTGGGGTACAGAGCAGGCCCCTCAGGAGAGCAAGGAGGTGGGGGATCTCTAGCCCAGCTGCCCTATGTGGAGGGCAGAGGGTGTGAAGGATAAAAATTACATTTTGCTTTGGGACATGTATCTGTGTTAGAGTACCTCAAAAGTCATATGGCTAAATCTATTTTATTACTTCTTTGAGGGGAAAAATGTTTATTGTTTAATAAACCAGTTGTTTATTTAGATTTACAGACATTGCCACAATGCCAGGCCCAGTGGTGATTGCTGAGGCCATTTAATCATTAAGTGTTCTCTGAATTTAACATCTGTAGTAGTTGTGTATTGAGGCATTGGGCGGGTATATCTGTGAGACAGTAAAACAGTTGTTTTGTTCAACTTGATGTGTAAGAAGAAAGAGAGCTTCATAGTGTGTCATAGAAAGGTCTCCGCCAAAAACAAGGCTAGAGTTAAATTACAGTATTGAAAGGTATTATGATGGCATCTAGAAATTTTGACCCTCTGGAATGCTAACTTGTGTATTTACTTGAGGTTTTGTTGTATTAAAACAAAACTTTTATTAAGAGTTTCTGATAATAACCAGCAAACTTTGCTTGCTTGAGGTTGCTTTCCTTTTTGTTTAAAAAAATTTTTTATATTAAATGACTTCTATTTCTGTCTTTTTTGTTTGGTTAGCCTTATTAGAAAGAAGGCTGCAGGGCTGGAATCAGCGGCTACAATAAGAACCAAAGTGTTTGTGTGGGGACTGAATGACAAGGACCAGCTGGGCGGCCTGAAGGGCTCTAAGGTATCCCTCTCTGCCTGAAGTTCCTCACCTGACACTCACCTGTCATCACCTGTCATTACATGATCGAGGAGGATCTTTGCTGGTGCCTTTGTCCCAGAGAGGCTCAAAAATAATCAGACCTCTTTGGAGGTTTTTATGATGGTTTACCTTCTATAAGTTGTTGTGTAAATTGGCTTTTCTAAAGAAATTCTTGATATGAACTTGCAGACATTATCAGATTTAGTTTCTATTAAAGCCTCTGTCCTTAGAAAATAGTGCACTTCAGATGTGGTGGTATTATTGCTGTTTTATAAACTAGAAAATATACTTTTGGAAAGATTTGACAAACAGATGAAAATTATAGACTGTAATTATATTTTGCCTTCAGTACAATAAACATTTTCGCTAACCATGAACAAAATAATGTGTAAAAAATGCCATAGTAGCATAAAGATGAGCAAGACGTCATTTAAAGACTAGGTACAACAAATGATGCATTTGAACTAGGGTTGAATTCAGCATCTGTTATGTTACTTAGTGTCTCTTACCCAAGGAGCCACAAAACAAATTACTCGAAATTTAGTGCCTGGAAATAGTTTCCCTTCCGATGAGTGTCTCTGCCTTTCAGTATTCTGTGAGACTTCACCCATCATAAGATCCCTTATTAACTTGCATTGTTGAGAAGCTGATAAAGTTAGAACTCATTTTAAATCTCCCCTTTCAAATACAACAAATTTTCATCTTTATTTGAACATCCTTGAATCAGTTTGTGTTTTAAAGCCCCAAGGCTCCATTTGGAGGTGGGCAGGGGGCAGTAAGCTCTGGGAGTCTCAGTTGTAATGGTGTGGGGCTGTATAGAGGATTTGTTGGAGTTTGCACGTGAAGCATAGATTTGGCATTCCATGGTTATGATGAAGATTCTTTCTGGTGCTGGAGTAGTGATTATCTGATAATTTTGGGGAATTATAAAGATAAAGTCTTTAAGAATTTTAAATTAAGTCATACCCATACCAATGGGAAATTGAAGCACATAATTTCTGAGAGATGTCAGAATCAATAAGAATGAGCAGGAAGTGACATGAAATAAAATGTTTACCAGATGCTGGGTTACATCTTTACATTATATATATTTTATTTTTCACCTTTTATTGTGGAGCTGTTCAGACATAGCAGGTAGAAAGAATAGGGACCTGAGCCCTCATGTTCCTGTCCAGCTTCAACCGTTAACAGTAGAGGGTCATGGTTTTTGTCTTTATTTATTTTACAGCTCCACCCCTGTTTAAAGTAGATCTCAGCATATCATTTCATCTTTAGAATACTGTACTGAATCTCTTAGAGAAAAGAACATCTTTGGTTAATATAACCATCCAAATTACAAAGTTTACATGTAATTTTAAACGTGTAAATAAAATTGTTTTTTTCCTTCTTTTGCTTAACAACAAATCCTGTTCTAGATAAAAGTTCCTTCATTCTCGGAGACACTATCTGCTTTGAATGTAGTACAGGTGGCTGGTGGTTCTAAAAGTTTGTTTGCAGGTATGATTATTCTTACACTAAAAAATTTTTAAATTATGCTTAGCACTAAAAACATAGTTGTTATGTTGTGAAAAGTGAGTCCTATCCTCCTTCTTGTTCTTTGCAGTGACTGTGGAAGGGAAGGTATATGCCTGTGGAGAAGCCACAAATGGCCGGCTGGGGCTGGGCATCTCTAGTGGGACTGTGCCCATCCCTCGGCAGATTACAGCTCTTAGCAGTTACGTGGTCAAGAAGGTGGCCGTTCATTCAGGTACCAGGCCAGAGTTGGCACTTGTATGCAGATAAGCCTTTTGCTCATGCTCTGTAAATAACTATGGCCCTTAAATATTTTTCCTGAGGGCATCCTTGCATTCCTTTTCAAGTTTTACTTAATTGTTAAGAATAAAAATTGGATAATATAAATCTCCAGGTGGTCTAGAATTTATTGTTGGTACACAAGGGTTTTTAGAGACCAGTAGTTGTAGGCATTCCAGGCGTGTGGGGACTAACCCTCCAAGGTATGCATTTTCAGTCTAGAAGCAGTGGTCACTGGTTCATGACATCTTTGAAATCATCATGTTCTGTGCTTAAATATAAGCTTGAATATCTTTGTGAGGAAAGAGCCTATAACTTTCCTCAGATTTTCAAAGTGTCTGTGAACCCTAGTGATAAGAAAGATCCTCTGAAAAAATCCCACTCCCTCAATTTAGAACCTTTACTGAGAATTATTCCAAAGCACTGTGTGAGGCCTCTGAGGAATGGAACTAAATTAGATACAAAACTCAGTTCATGCCTGCACTGAATAGGTTTGGGTTTAGCCCCATATAAAAGCAAGTCCAAACAGTAGTGGCATGAGCAGGATAGAATTTTACTTTTCTCCTCTGTAAAAGTCTGGGGCCGGGGTCCAGGGCCATTATGGTAGCTGAGTGCCCACGAGGAGCATAAGCACAGGCTCGCTCTTTCTGTCCATCCTTGATAGATGGCCATGCAGCTCTCCTAGGTGAGCACAGACAGGTGTTTCCTCCAGCCCACTCATTCCCTCTAAAGCAGTTTTCAGGAAGCCTTGCTCACTTCTGTCATGTCTCTGTCACCATCTTCTCTGGACAAGGGAGTCTGGGAAGTATACTTTTTAGCTGAGTGTATTGTTACTCTCCTTGCTGTGGGTTCTGTTGGTAAAGAATAGGGCAGAATGAATGTTGTGGGGGACTGGGATCTCAGGAGTTGGCAGGTACGCAGGTGAGAGAAAATGCCAGTAAAGATAGTGCTGTTCAATCATGGGGCAGAGTGGATGGACTGGGACAGTGGTCCACACTGGGGAAGAGCATGAGCATGAAGATTGAATACAGTGCCTTAATTGTAAATGATACTGTTTTTGCTTAAATAACTTCACTGTTGGTGTGCATTTTTCTAAAGCTTAATTGCCAGTACATTTGATAATTTGCCTAATCACAAATGTACTTATTTCTACTTTTTTTCCATCTGAATTTTGATCTTTTGTATATTTAACATAACAGGAACCCCATTATTAAATGGCACTGTTTTGTTTTCTTCTTCATTGCAAGTAAAATTCTTTCTAGGATTTCAACTTTGTAGTTTAATAAAAGTTCACTTACTTTATGTATTTGTCACCCTGAATTGTTGATCCTATCTACTCATTTATTCAGCACATATTCATTGAGCACATACTCTATGCCAGGCAGAGTAAGTAATTACACTGTGAACTTTTTGTAATGCAACTTTGGCAGCCCATATCTGTGTGGATGTTGCAGGTGGCCGGCATGCTACGGCTTTAACGGTTGATGGGAAGGTGTTTTCCTGGGGTGAAGGTGACGATGGCAAACTTGGACACTTCAGCAGAATGTAAGAATATTTTCTTCATTACTTGCTAGTAAGAAACTGTTACTGATAATAATAGTGAACATCTTTTGGTAGTTATTTTGCAGAAAATTAAATAGGATAGGTCATTTTTGAAAATGGAACTTAAAATATCTATTTGTTAAAAATATCTGTGCATGTGATTTGGCCTCACATGATCTGTTTTAATGTTTGATAGTTGATCTACAGATGTTTGACTAAATGTGGATCAGTGTTGATGTCCTTTTTTTCTTCTTTAAAAAGACTTGATCAATTATGGGGAATATTATTTTATCTTGCTTTAGGAACTGTGACAAGCCACGGCTTATAGAGGCCCTGAAAACCAAGCGTATCCGAGATATTGCCTGTGGCAGCTCGCACAGCGCAGCCCTCACATCCAGTGGGGAGCTGTACACCTGGGGCCTTGGAGAGTATGGCCGGTTGGGACATGGGGATAATACAACACAACTGAAGCCCAAAATGGTGATTATACACATTTTTGTTGCTTACAGAAAACTTACCATCTGCTGATTTCAAGAGAAGATAAGCTTCGAGTCTAGGAAAGTTCATAAAGACATGTGCATTATTGGCTTTCAGTCTGTGGAAAAAATTTCCCTTGTTTTTTCAGTGCCTGTGCTTGATTCTGTTTTTAAATTTGTAATTGAGTAGGTCAAAGTCCTTCTTGGTCACAGAGTAATCCAGGTTGCATGTGGAAGTAGAGATGCACAGACCCTGGCTCTGACTGATGAAGGTGAGCTGCTGCCAGACTCTATGTTTCTGGGTGGGTAGGAACATCATGAATGCTGGCCTGAAGTACATATTTTTTGAACCTAGGTTTGGTATTTTCCTGGGGTGATGGTGACTTCGGAAAATTGGGCCGAGGAGGAAGTGAAGGCTGTAACATTCCCCAGAACATTGAGAGACTGAATGGACAGGGTGTGTGCCAGATTGAGTGTGGAGCTCAGTTCTCCTTGGCTCTCACCAAGTCAGGAGTGGTATGGACTTGGTACGTAAACTCCCTGTCACCCATCAATGTGTCCGTGTCCATGTAGACAGTGGTGGGACCCTGTACCCCATGCCTACCCTGGAGGGATGGTTAACTCTTCATTTTCTTACTTATCCAGGCATCTTTGTTCTTTTATTTATTTTGACTTAGGATTAATGACAATATTATAATAATAAATTTCTCATTGTAACTCGGTCATTTGGGAAAGAACACTAGAGAATTTTTAGCCCAGCTTGTCTTTTCTGTTTAGATGAAGTTTATATAGAGGGTTTCTTCTTCCTTACCATGCCAGAAGCCTAGTGATCAAATGGACAGAAAGCAGATTTTTTATTTCTTTGATCCTGAAAAAGTTCACGTCTGTCTTGTGAAAGCTTATTTTATTAAATTTAAAAGGAGTAGGGCACCCAGCTGACCTTGTGACAGTGTGATGGGCCTTTGCTTGAGTGTTATGACTCAGCAGCAGCTTGAGGAAGAATTAGACCTGAGAGGACTTTTAAGAAGCATTTGAAATTGTCATGTGTTCAAACTCTTTATGTAAAATCTACATCAGTAACTTAAGTGTTGTACAATATATGTTAAGGATCTTACTATAGAATTAGTGAATTAATTTGAATTAATGATATACTATTTTATAACATAATTTCAGAGACCCTAGGCACTTAGTCTGATGTTAACATGTTGGCTTTAATGGGTGTTTTCCTGTGGAACATTACCTGATGATAACCATATATTAAAATGCACACTGTTGACTTTCTTGCAGGGGGAAGGGGGATTACTTCAGGTTGGGCCATGGCTCTGATGTGCATGTGCGGAAGCCGCAGGTGGTGGAAGGGCTGAGAGGGAAGAAGATTGTGCATGTGGCCGTCGGGGCCCTGCACTGCCTAGCCGTCACAGACGCAGGGCAGGTAAGCTGAGGTGACAGGTCCTTGTATCAAAAGTGTAACTTACGATGAAATGAAATGAAATGATGAAGAACTAATGGGCTGTGCCCATTTTGTTCCTGTGTGTATCTGTCCAGTTGTAAGCATGGCAGGGCACCCAGTAAAGAGTTGTTGACTAACATGTATTACAAAGTAGTGGGTTTTCCTGCTCTAAAATCCACCTGTAAATGAGAAAAGATTATTGTCATGGAAGGTGCTCCTACTGCTGAGATGTTAGCAGTGTTTCACTTTAGAACTTGATAGCTGATGGAGAGATATACATACATCATTTTAGAAATAAAGTCATTCATGACAAGTATTACTCCTCCATGACAGGCTCATGAATGTTATATTTTAAAAAATCATTTATGACAACAAATTAGCACACTGTTTTTAAAACAAAATGACTTAAAATTAATTATTCCTTCTAGTTCTGTAAAGCCAAGAAGTGAATTACTGGAAAAGTGAAAATACTGTTTTTGATCATTTTTCTTTGCAAAATAAAGGAAAAAAATAAGTATTGAACCTTAATGAAGAGGAGAATCTCCCTGCTTCCTAAAACAAAGCCAAATAGATGAATTCATTGGATTGATATTAAGTAGATACTTATTGATAGTCATTAGAAAGAATTTTGAAGTAATTTTAGAGAAAATGTTCGAAATGTTGAAAAATTCTGTTTTTGTTCCCTGTAACAGGTTTATGCTTGGGGGGATAATGACCATGGCCAACAGGGCAATGGTACGACCACGGTTAATAGAAAGCCCACACTTGTGCAAGGCTTAGAAGGCCAGAAGATCACACGAGTGGCTTGTGGGTCTTCACACAGTGTGGCATGGACTACCGTTGATGTGGCAACACCCTCTGTCCACGAGCCTGTTCTCTTTCAGACTGCAAGAGACCCTTTAGGTGCTTCATATTTAGGTAACACAGAATTGTTTTTAGTATGAGATCCTTCTGTATGGTACAGCAACATTCTAGATAGAATATTTAATAAGACCACCAGATTAGAGGTTGTAGCACTGTGTTAACTGCATTCTGAACCAAGATCACAAAATAATCACGGTACTCTGATTTTTGCATGCTGGAATGAAAATTTTAAAAGGAAGTACTGATGCTGATTCTTATATTATGATCAGGTCCACTCTGACAGTGCTGTATAATAACTGCTTGACATATGTAAGCACTGTGCTGGGCTACTTGGTATTTTCAACAGCTCTATTCAGGTATAATCAACAAACTGTACATATTTAAAGTGTAATTGACATGTTTGTGCCTGTGAAAGCATCACTGAGTCAAGATAAGTGAACACAGATGTATCTTTTGTGCCCCTTCTCAAGTTCCCTTCCTCCCACAACTCCTGACTTGTCTTCTGACACTATATATAGATTTGCATTTTTTAGAGTTTTATATAAATGGAATCGTACAGTATATACTTTTCAAATCTCACTTTTTTCACTCGGCATAATTATTTTGAGATTCTTCCATGTTGTATGTATCAGTAATTCTTTCCTTTTTATTGTTGAGTAATATTTCACTTATGGATATACTGTAATTAGTTATTTATCACCTGTGGTGATAATAATACCACCTCCATATTTTTGTCTACACTTGGTTTGGTCAGTCTTTATAATTTTAGCCTAGATTTGTGTAGATATGTAGTGGTATCTCATTGTGGTTTTACTTTGCATTTCACTGATGACTAATGATGTTAAGCATCATGTTTATTTACTATCCAAATATATGTTTTGTTGTAGTGTCTATTCCTATCTTTACTGTAGTTAAAACTAGGTTGTTTTCTTATGATTGAGTTTTGAATGTTCTTTATATATTCTGGATCCAAGTCTTTTGTCAGATACGTGACTCGCACATATTTTCTTGAAATATGGCTTATCTTCTCATTCTCTTCAGGTCAATTTTAAAGAGCAGAAATTATTAATTTTGATAAAATCTATTTGATCCAATTTTTTTTAAATGGTTCATACTCTGGGTGTTATATCTAAAAAAACCTTTGTGTACTCAAGGTCATAAGATTTATTTCCTGTGTTATGTAAGATCTTTAGTTGTAGATATTTAGGTCTATGCTTGATCTTGAGTTAAATTTTATATATTGTATGAGATGTGCATTGAAATTCTGTTTTGGAGGCATGTGTGTGAATACCCAGTTGTTTCAGTTGCATATATTGAAAAAACTATTCTTTCTCCGTTGAATTGTCTTTTGCACCTTTGTCAAAAATCATTTGTCTGTGTATGTGTGGATCTATTTCTGGATGCTCAGTTTTATTGACTTATTTTTGTGTTTTGATGCTAATACCACATTGTTTTGATTACTATAACTTTATAAAAGACCCACATTCGGGCTGTGGTAATTCTTTAGCTTTGTTCTTTCTCAGATGCTGTTTTGAGTATTAGAATCAGCTTGTCAGTTTTTATGAAATAGCCTTCTTGGAATTTTGATTGCATTGACTATGGATCAGTTCAGACATCTTCGTAATATTGAATCTTCCAATCCATGGATGTAGCATTTCTTTGCATTTTTTGAGGTCTTTAATTTTTCTCAGCAATATTTTATAGTTTTACTTTATAAGTCTTTGTCGTATTTATCCCGGAGTATTTTATATTGTTCATACTGTTATAAGTGACATTTGAAAATTATTTTTGTTCCTTGTGTATTATCTAGAAATACTCAAGTTGGCACTTTCTAATATATAGAAATACAATTGATTTTTTTTAAGGCAACTTTATCTTTCTTTATTCTAATAGAAATGTATTTTTTTCTCCTCTGTCACTCATGAGGGGACATTCAGTCTCCAGCATCATCATCGGCTTTTATAATTATCTGAAATGTGGTCTTCTGGCTTCACTATTTATTAGCTGTATAAACTGGGGCAAGATCCTGAGCCTTCCTGTTTGCTGTTTCCTTTTCTGACATAGATGAAACTGGGGCTTGACTGTAGTCTTATCTTTTCCAATTTATATTAATCAGGGGTTCCATGTGGGTCTGTTTAACTTACAGCTCTTTTCATGTCACATTATGTTGTTACATTTTGACATTGCCCTTTCCCATCAGCACAGTACTCTGGAGAGTCATCCATGTTGTTGCATGTTTCAGTAATCCATTCCTTTTTATCACTGAGTACTCTTCTATGTTTTAACTATTCACACTCTGAAGGACATTTGGATTATTTCTAGTTTTAGGCTATTACAAATAAAACCTGCATGAATATTCACATACAGGTGTTTGAGTCTGTCTTCCATATCTGGGATAACCCCCCCCTTGGTTTTGCAGCTTTTTGGTTTTTAAAATTTTTCTCTGTTGTTTATCTGCTTTTAGCTGTCCTCATCTTCATTAGTTCTTTCTTTATGCTTGCTTTATGTTTATTTTTTGTCTAGTTTCTTGATCATCTCATTGATTTGAGACCTTTTATTTTTCCTAATGTAAACTTTTAATAGTATAAATTTTCCTTTCAGCACTGCTTTTTAGCTATAGCTCACAAATTTTGATATGTTGTTTTTTCTTATTCACTTTTATGTATTTTAAAAATTCCCTTTTAGACTTTGTTTTGACTTATGGGTTATTCTTTGTTAGATTCAGTTTGCTAAAAAAATTTTTAAGAACCTTTTCCTCTTTGTTCGTGGTAGATAGTGGTCTGTAATTCTCAAATAATGTCTCTGGTTTTGGTATCAGGGTCAGGGTAATGCTGACCTCATAGAATGAAGTGGTAAATGTTCCCTGCTTTTCATTTTCCTTTTAAATTTGTGTATAATTGGTACTCTTTCAATAGAATTCATTAGTGAAGCCATATGGGCCTAGTGTTTTCTTTGTGGGGTTTCTTTCTGTCTTTTAACCACAAATTTAATTCCTTTAAGGGATACAAGGTTATCTCTTTCTTTTCTAGTAAGATTTATGTCTTTGATGGAAGTTGTCCTTTCATGTAAGTTGTTGAATTTATTGGCAGTATTGGCTTATTTTCCTTTTAATATTTGTGGAATCTGTAGTAATGCCATTTCTTTCATTCCTTATATTGGTGACTGTATCTTCTCTTTCCAGTTTGTCTAGAGGTTTATCAATTTTACTAATTTTTTTCAAATAACAAATTTATAGTTTCCTTGATTGTTCTCTGTTGTTTTTCTGTTTTCTGTTTTAGTGATGTGTGCTCTAATCTTGTTAATTTGTTTCTTTTTCTTTTGATTTAATTTGTTCTAATTTCTTATATTAGAAGCTTAGGTCATTGATTTAGGATCTTCCTGCTTTTCATATGGAGCCATTTACGTTTCTCTCCTTAATTATTTGACTTTGTAATCATTCTGTCAGTTATCCTTTTTATCCCTTTGCTTTGAAGTTTTTTGTTTTTAAAATCTAATTTGTCCCATATTAATATAGCCACTCCAGCTTTCTTTGATCAGTGCTGTATAGTATATAACCATGCTATTCCATGCACTGTGACATACTATATCTTTTTCATCGTTTTCCTTTTAACGTATTGTGTCTTTATATTAAA
This sequence comes from Lynx canadensis, assembly GCF_007474595.2. Classification (NCBI taxonomy): domain Eukaryota; kingdom Metazoa; phylum Chordata; class Mammalia; order Carnivora; family Felidae; genus Lynx; species Lynx canadensis. The sequence continues at coordinate 27,372,209 of NC_044308.2, read as the reverse complement.
AGAAGTTTCCTTGGGGTGCTTGGGTGGCTCAGTCAGTTAAGCATCCAACTTTGGCTAAGGTCATGATCTCATGGTTCATGGGTTTGAGCCCCATGTTGGGCCCTGTACTGACAGCTTAGAGTCTGGAGCCTGCTTCAGATTCTTTGTCTCCCTCTCTGCCCCTCCCCCACTCATGCTCTGTTTCTCTCTCTCTCAAAATAAATAAACATTACAAAATATTTTAAAAAATAAAAGAAACTTCCCTTTAGGCAACATACAGTTGAATTTTGCTTTTTAAAATTTTTGCTGACAACCTCTAACTGGGGGTGTTTAGTCCAATTACATTCAATATGATTAATGTATTTGTTTTAAATCTATCATCCTGTTTTTTTTTAATCAGTCCTCACTGTTCATTGTTTTCTTTTTGCCTTCCATTAAATTATGTTTTATATTTTTTCTCCTTTGTATTCTAGGAGTGCTAACATACTATGCTATTTTACTGATTGTTTTAGAATGTATATTATACACCTTTAACTTATTATAGTCTATCTTTAGATGTTACACTATTTCACATATAGTATATGAGTTATATAACAGTATATTCTATTGCTTCCCTCCCAGACTTTGTGCTATTGTTGTCATATTTCTGTGTAGGTTGTAAACATCACAGCATCTAAAATTAATTTTCTTTATTAAAAAAATCTTCTTATGTTTATTTTATTTTTAAGAGAGAGAGAGAGAGAGAGAGAGAGAGACAAGAGCATGAGCAGGGGAGGGGCAGAGATAGAGGGAGACACAGAATCTGAAGCAGTCTTCAGGCTCCGAGCTGTCAGCACAGCTTGACAGTCAAGCAGGACTTGAACTCACTAACCACAAGATCATGACCTGAGCCAAAGTTGTATGCTTAACTGACTGAGCCACCCAGGTGGCCCTAAAATTAATTTACTTTAAACATTAGGTTATCAATTCAAATGTTTTAAATAATAAGAGAAGAATGCCTCTATATTTACTCATGTAGTTGCCATTTTCAGGGTTCTTCATCCCTTTGTGGAAAACCATGTTTCCATCTGGCATTATTTTCCTTCTACTTGAAGGACTTCCCTTTTTATGTTTTATGGTGTAGATGTGCTGGGGATTTTTCCTGTCAGCTCTTAATGTCTGAACTAGTCATTATTTTGCTTCATTTTTGCAATTTATTTTAGCTGGGTATAGAATTATAGGTTGACAGTTTTTTCTTTTAGTTTTTTAAAGAAGACCCAGTGTCTTCTAGCTTGCATTGTTTTCATTGGGAATTTGCTGTTATTCTTATCTTTGTTGTTCTGTACATAATGTGTCTTTCTTCTCACACAGTTTTGAGACTTTCTCTTTATCCCCCTGGTTTTGAGCAATTTGACTACAATGTGTCTTGGTACAGTTATCTTCATGGATCTTGTGCTTGTACTTCTTGGATTTTTGGGTTTATAATTTTCATCAAATCTGGAAATTTTTCAGATTTTTTTTTTCTTCAAAAAATTGTTTTTTCTGTACCTTTCTCTTTCTCCTCTTTTGGGAACTCTGGTTCTCTATGTATTAGGTCTCTTGAAATTGTCCCATAGGTAATTGATGCTCTGTTCATTTTTTGCTTTCTTTTCTCCTCAGTTTCATTTTGCATAGCTTCCATTGCTATGTCTTCAAATTCACTAGTTTTCATTTTCTAATGTGCTGATTATGTCACCAAACTATTTTAATCTCAGACATTGTAGTTTCCTTTCTAGAAATTTGATTTGAGTGTTTTTATATCTTTCATATTTCCATTTCCCCTTTTGAACATACATAATATAGGTATAATAAGAGTTTTAATTTCCATGTCTGCTGGTTCTGACATTTGTGTCAGTTCTGGGTTATTTAGATCCATTGATTTTTCTTAATATTTATGAATTGGGTAGTATTTTCCTGTCTTCCTGCCTGCCTGGTAACTTTTAGTTAGATACTGTACATTGTGAACTTTACTTTGGATGTTGCTAGAGATTTTTGTATGTCTGTAAGTCTTCCTGAGCTTAGTTAGATACAGTTAGGTTACTCTGAAACACTTTCTTCCTTTTGGGTCTGGGTTTTGGATTTGTTTAGTGGCTTCAGACCTCTTATTAGTCTGGGGCTGATTATTCTCCACCGCTGAGACAAGATCCTTCTGAATACTCTACTTAGTGCCCAGTGAATCATGGGGTCTTCCTGTGTGGCTGATGGGAGCAAGTGCTATGCTTGTCCCTCTGTATTCTTCAAGATGGTGCACTGGGCCTCCAGTCCTTTCATGTAGTTCTTTCTTTGACTTTGGGAAGTTTCCTGTCATGTAGGCATGCATCACCTTTTGCTGCATCCTCAGCTGGGGTGAGTGAGGTTACCTGCACAACTCCAGAGCAATATCAGGGCAACTCTCTCCTCTCTGCTTCTGTTCTATGAACTCTGACTATATTGGCCTCCCTGACTCTGAGGTCTGCCCCCTTTACGCACATAGACCACTGTACTCCACCTGGTTCCCTTCCCTTGGCTGAGGCCTGTGAGCTCTTTGGGCAGTGAAGAGTCGGAACATGTGTCTAGTAAGACTATTTATTGGTGAACATCTTGTCTTCTCTCCATTGTTTTGTATTATTTTTTGTTTTGCATTTCAATGGTAAGTAAATACAGGCAGTTATTGTATTTTCATAGCACATACATATGTTATAAATGCATTTAGCAAAAATCTGCATTTTTTTTTGCAGTTATAGCAAAGCTTTGATGAAAATGGCTTGTTTTTAGAAGTATAGATAAATAGGTTGTTTGTTGTTGTTTTTGTTTTTGTTTTTACTCTGGGAGACCATTAATGAACCTAATACCTGATCTATGAAATAGCAAAATGCAGATTACAGTGTGTTTTATAACTAAACTGAAAGGTCAAATAGGAATAGAGCAAACTCTGATCTTTAAAGTTGAACCCACACTTTATTTTCCTTTTTCAGGTGTGCCTTCAGATGCTGATTCTTCTGCTGCCAGTAATAAAATCAGTGGTGCAAATAATTCTAAGCCAAATCGCCCTTCTCTTGCCAAGATTCTTCTGTCATTGGATGGGAATCTGGCCAAACAGCAGGCCTTGTCTCATATACTTACAGCATTGCAAATCATGTATGCCAGGTAGGCTTGTTGGCTAACTTTTGAAATCCTGTAGTTATGTAAACTTTGAGTTTCTATATTTTTGTTTGATCATATGTCTAGGAGACTGTTGTGGTGTTATCTTTAAATGCTGTGAGTTTTAGTTCATATACCCTTAGATAGTGAATGATGGTATCTTCGTGCTTTCTTTAATGGGGAATGAAATAGGAATCAGAAATCCAAACTTAAAAACATTTTGTTATTCTTTATGGTGAGTAAACTCTAAGCATTACTGTTTGAGGAATGATATTGATGTGTATTGATACGAATATGCAGTAATGTTTAAGACCTCTGGTCATCTGCTTCACTCAAACACTTGATAAGGCAGAGTTTTGATAATACTATCTTTCCAACATTTTGCTGCTATTTTCTCAGTCTGAATAAGTTGCCCATCTGTCATGGTTATGGACTTGATGAGTAGAAATAAATTACATAGGAAAATTAATTTCAGACCAAAGTCCAACTCTGTCATTGAGAAGATGTTTAGTCTTTGCAACTTTGTGTGAAGCACCCTTGGTACACAGCTCTCAGTAAATAAAAAATTATCCTCAGTCTCTAACAATAAGCCTAGAAGATTTCTCAGGGAAATCCAGGGGTTTATTCTTGTCTGATTTTTATGTTTGATATTTTTTCACCTGTCATCACTGTGGTCATTCAGATAAATAAGATCTTAAGTAAACATTTTAGCTTTTAGTTGATGAATATTAGCTCATTAGTTTCCCAAAACTCCTTTATGTGTATCCTATAAAAATGAAGGCATCATTCAGTAAGGGCTTGTCCCTGCTCCTGACTCTTCTGTCCTGCAGTGGTAAAGGGCAGTTCACCACAGGCCTGGCTTTCTCTCCTGACAGAGATGCGGTGGTCGGGGCCCTCATGCCGGCTGGCATGATCGCCCCAGTGGAGTGTCCCTCATTCTCCTCCTCGGCACCTCCTTCTGATGTGTCTGCTATGGCCAGTCCTGTGAATGCAGAGGAATGTGTACTGGCTATTGATATTGAAGACAGACTGAGTCCAAATCCATGGCAAGAAAAGAGAGGAGAGGTAAAAATAAATAGAAAAGCAATAAAGCAACATTAGATCAAAAAGGAAATGGTAGCTACTTTGTATCTAGAGAAGTATAAGTCATTCTTCCACTAATTCAGAGTGCTTTTGTGCCTACTTCTGTGATTTTTGGCTTGGATTAGAAAATATTTTATTTAAAAGGATCTTTTTAGTGCTTAAGTAGAAATAGATTTATTCATTTAAAAAGTTGCTAAATGCAAATCCATACTCCTTTATCTGCAGTTCTGACACCTTAAAGCTATTTTGGGGAAAAACCCAACTTGAAGAGTTGTGAGCTCATTTTAATCTTCATGTGACCATTGTGAATATTAATAGGTTTTCATGGGAATATGAATGTGCTTGACTTTGCAGGGTTGCCCTGTACCCCACTGGAGCTGGTGGTGTATGCTCCTTGCTAACCTCTGTAACATCTGTGACATTCCAGATGACCCAAGGGGTTTGAGATCAGGCTTTTTGAAATTGTGTGGGAAGTGTGCCATGTTGCTGAGTTTTTCCTTTCCTTGTATACTTTTTAAACTAGATGATCTCTTCTGAAGATGCCATGACCCCCTCTGCAGTGACCCCATCTGCTTCCTCAGCTTCTTCTAGACCATTTATCCCAGTGACGGATGACCCAGGAGCTGCCAGCATCATTGCAGAAACTATGACAAAAACCAAAGAGGTCAAAGGGATTTCTTCTTTAACATTTTATTTGGAAATAATCTTAAATGTACACAAAAGTTGGAGAAATAGTACATAGAAATACAACACATTATACTACCATATACCGTTCACCTAGGTTCTCCAGTTGTTGGCATTTCTGAACCATTGTGGGGGAGCTGTAGGGCACAATCCCCTTTCATCCTCAAGGCTTTAGTGTGTATTTCCTGAGTGTCAGGGCATTACATTGATCCAGGATTACTTTCTAATCCATAGACTTAATCAGGTCTTTGCTCATTGTTCCAATAGTGTCATTTATGGGTTTAGAACCCATCTCAGGGTTGGGTGTTGTCTCTTTAGTACTCAATATGGGACATTCTTTAGTCCTTCCTTTTGGCTGAAACACCATACGAAGGATGTAGAGTTCTTTTCATTGCACCCCTCTGGGGTATGTGCATTGTTGATTTGCTGCATTACTAGTGATACTAATTCTTATCACTTAAGAGTATCTGCCAGGTTTCTCTACCAGAAGTTAATAAGAGTGTATTAGTAATTATTCATGAGGAGATACTTTGAGACTGTAAATACCTGTAAGTACCTTGTTCCTCATCATATTTTTACCCACTAGTTTCTAGTATCTGTTGATGATTCTAGCTGAATTCGTTATAACTGTGTTGTCACATGATGATTTTTCAGATTTCATCATTCCTTTTGGAATATAATTGTTGCTGTTCTTCTGTGAGAAGCTCCCTTCTCATCTTTGTCTGTCTGTCTGTCTACGATGATATAAAGTAGGATGGGATCCTACTTAATGACATACATTACTATCCTCATTTGACACCCCAATTATCCTAGACTTGGCCCTTGGGAGACCTTTTTGGCTGGTTCATTTGTCCTGACATGTCCCCATAATTTTTGAGCACTTCCTTACTTTTTGGTACAACAGTGTGTTCTGGACTTATCTTTCATTTGCCCTGTCCCTGCTCTGGAATCATCCATTTCTCCAACGATCCCTGATTCCTTTTAGTAGATCATAGAATTTAGAAACAAGATCTGGAAACTTGGTAAGTTGACTGCTATCGGATGTTCTTGGTTTACACCTTCTCAGCAAACATGCACGCATCTGAGCATTTTTTTTTTCTCATTTAGCATCTTATCTTTATAATAAACACCATGAGGGGTACCTGGGTGGCTCAGTCAGTTAAGCGTTCCACTCTTGATTTCAGCTCAGGTCATGGTCTTGCAGTTCATGAGATCGATCCCATGTCAGGCTCTGTGATTGCACCTTGGAGCCTGCTTAGGATTCTGTCTCTCCCTCTCTCTACCCCTCCCCCACTTGTGCATGTACTTGTACACTCTCTCTCTCTCTCTCAAAATAAGTAAACAAGAAAACCCCCAGCAAAACCATGAGTAGTTCAAACCACTATTTCAGCTTAGAATAAAAACCAAAAACCATTTTCAGTTTTAGTCCAACAACCACAGGATTTATCTTTGCTCTCTCCCTTTCTGTATTTAAAGTATATAATCCTTTTATTTGTTGCTGGATTGATTTGCTCTTTTGTTGAGGGTTTTTATAGCTGGTATTCATAAAGGATACTACTAATCTATAGTTTGCTTATGATGTCTGCCTGGTTTGTGTATTTGAGTAATACTGGCCTTAGTGGAATGAGTTGGGACAGTGTTCTTTTTTACTGTTTCTTTTTTAGAATAGTTTGAAGGGTTAGTGTTACCTCTTTAACTATTTTGTAGAATTTTATGTGTCCCTTTAACCTGTTCTCATCATTTTTTGCATGTTTCCTTGCTTTCTGGCACAACACACAGTTCTAGTCTCAACAAAATGATTTATCCTCCAGCCCAGAAATCAAATGTTTCTCTAGGAAGTCTTGGTTCTTTTCAGTGGAGAATGGCATTTAGAAGGCAAGATCTGGGCCTTCATGTCCTCATTTAAGTTGGAGTGTTGATGTTCTCAAGCATTCTTAGTGGACAGAGCTAGGGAATAAATGTGTATGTGTATGTATATACACACAATAGATATGTATTCTTATATTTATTTAACTATATACCTACATATCTTGAAAACCACTGGTTCACAACAGTACAATCAATTGTAATACCAACACAGGATTCATTCTTCTTTTCTCCCCCTCTGTATTTATAACTCTCTTCTCTGAAAGTGAGAAACCTGATTCCTATTATTGGCAGTTTATTTATTTCCTCTTAGGTAGCCAGCCTCCCATGTTGGCTGCCACACCTTGCCCCACATGGATACCCCCTTTTCTCCACACAGCTCCTGACACTCAAAACCAGAAGTCATCCCCAATGGATACCCCCTTTTTTCTGCACAGCTTCTGATACTCAAAACCAGTTTGACTTCTGCTCAACTGCTTGATTTGTGACCTCTCCCTCACCTCCCAAGCTGGCTTGCCAAAGCAGGGACCCATTCTGTCACACCAGCCACCCCCACATGTGGACACCCTCCCCACCCCCACTTAGGTGCTCCCTATGCTTGGCTATCTTACCCTGCTCACACTCTCTGCCTTCTTCTTTGGGGACAAACATGCGTTTTTTGTTTTTTTTTTTAAGTTTTTACTTAAATTCCAGTTAGTTAACAGTGTAATATTAGTTTTAGGTATAAATGATAGTGCTCATCAAACAAGTGTACTCCTTAATCCCCATCACCTACTTAACATGCATTATTTTCAATTACATTTGGAACTCTTGATTTATTATTCTATTACTACTGGTAAAAATATGTCCTATGGAAATTATTCTTAACCATCTGTGGTAATAAAAAGATTGCCATTTATAAATTAGGTGGCTAGACTCAGCTTCTCATACTTCATGATCTCCTATGGTGAAGGTTTAATGCAGAAATTATCCTGAATTATATAAAATTTTTGCTTTTAGGTAGAAGAGGGATTTCTTTCCTACCAGTTTATTTAAGAGACATAGGCACTAACCAGATTATACCCCTAAATTCCTATCATTTCAGTTTTAGTTTGAGTCATAAATAAATAAATAACATAAAATATAAATGTAAATAAATAATTTTCATATTAGTATTAGGTTAGTATTAATCACGTGTTAATATATTCCACTGAATGCTTTTGCTGCTCTTCAGTGAGTGAGATTCTGTAATGGCATCATTTCTGATGAACTACACTTAACGATTCTCTGGGTCTCCATGCAGAGGTAGGAGCAGGGTCCATTTCTTTAAAGGGAGGAACTGTGTTCCTAGCACAGAGAAGTATGGTGTCCAGGGCCTAAGTCTGTGGAATTTGCACATTGGGTATGTCACATTTCCCTTAAGTTTCCTATGTGGGGCTTGTGCTTCCTTTATCTCGTTTCTTTTTCTGGAAAGGTTGGCACTAGTTTTGCTGAGATCCAGAAAGCAGAAGAGAAAAGGAGAGGCACATCTGGGATCTTGTTCTTCCCCTAATGATCCAGACTCTGCCTGGGGAACTAGAAGGTCCTGTGTTGTCCCCCATTCAGCACAGGGTCTCAGTGATTCCCATTCCCTCTACGTTCAAAAGCTCTGCGATTTCCCACCTCTGATGGCTCCTTGTTCCTTTCTATAAGTCACACCCCACTACAACCCCCAAGAGGCTCTTAGGTGTTGGATAGCAGGCTGTGAGGCAGCAGTCCTGGATGGGACATCCTCACAAGGTCAGAGGCTGCCACAGGCAAATAAGGGGCTCATTTCACCTGCTACAGAGGAGGGAGAGGTAAATGATGACAGGTGTGGTATGTTCTAACTGACATACTGTGAATGAGAAGTAAGAGGAGAATATCTATTTTCATTTTCAAAGTACCCAAGGAACAAGAGATAATGGATACTGTGTTACATGCCAGCCAACAAGTCACTTTAAAGCGATTTAGAGATTCTAGGAAAGAGTTATGTAGAGAATGTAGGCAAAACATGTAAAAGTACAAATTTAGTTGGTAGAAAATCCCCAAGCTTATCTTATGAATCAGGGAGGGGTAAATTGTGTATGTTGTGACTTCATTCCAGGCCGTCCACCTATGATTCGAATTTGGTCACAGTATAAATTGTCATTTATTTATAGTTTACACATGCCTTTTCATAGATATTATCAGTATTTTGTAAAATAGTTAATTGGTCTTGAAAGCATAGTACATGGTGGTGGAAATTTTAGAGGTCTGTCCTTTCTTAACCTGGCATTTCATGCTCTTAAAGGCTAAAGGCCTCAGAAAGTCCCTTATTCATCAGTAGTAGTCATGTATTCTTTGAGTTTATGGGTAAACTGGTGACTGTTTCATAATGTATCATTCCTCATTTTAATTGTTGGACTTTTTAGGATGTTGAAAGCCAAAATAAAGCAACAGGCCCAGAACCTCAGTCCTTGGATGAATTCACTAGTCTGCTCGTTGCGGATGACACTCGTGTCATGGTGGACTTGCTGAAGTTGTCCGTGTGCAGCCGGGCAGGGGACAAGGGCAGGGATGTGCTGTCAGCTGTGCTGTCTGGCATGGGTACTGCATACCCACAGGTGAGCCATGTGATGGGTGTCGTGGGCTCCTCTCTGAGGGATATGCTACTGTTGACATCACACCTTCTCTCGTGCTTGATTTTATTCTAGGAGATAGCAGTTCAGAAGGACTCCTTGTAAACAAGCCCTTTCTCTGTTCTGTGTGCTGTGGTTGTCCTCACTGTGCCTTCTGACATCATTTTGGTATTTTTTGCCATTTAGAAATTTCTGATTTTTATGAAGTTGGATCTGCCAGTTTTTTTCATTGATGGCTTCTGGATTTTGTATTATGCTGAAAAACTGCTTGCCTGTGTGACATTATTTAAAGAAAATTTCCCAAGTTTCTTCCAATTATTTTTATGATTTCATTTATTATATTTACATTTTTGAGCCATCTGGGATTTATCTTGATATAAGGGACAATGTAGGGATCCAACTTTATTTTTTCCTAGATGGCAAACTTGTTGTCTGACAACCATTTATTGAATAATAATAAAAATCCATCCTTTGCCCAATGATTTGAAAAACATTTTAATCATATTTTAAATTCTTGTATATATTTGGGTCCATTTATGGACTCTTCTGTACATTAACCTATTATGCTTTAAAATAGTTTTAATATTTGGTAACATGGGGTCCATCAGGATTTTCTACTGTGGTGGCTAGCTGAGCCATCCAGTATAGTGGCTTCCAGTCACATGTACCTGTTGACCACTTGATGACTAGTGCACCTGAGGAACTGAAGTTTTCATTTTATTTAGCTTTAATTTAAATGTGTATAGCTACATGTGGCTAGTTTAGGGTATAAAGTCAGCATCATATCAGTACATCTTAGAAATTGGATTGATCAGTCCTAAAACTTTTTGGCTTCCTAATGACTCTTTTATTTATCAATGGCCTTCTGCCTTTTTAGAACTGGCCACATCAGGGAGTCTGATGCCATGAACTCTGTACAGAAATGTAACCTGTGTTTTTCTAGACCTTATATCACTGCCGCCCAAATGAGAAAATACTTAAGTGTGGTTGAGTGGTCTTGAAAACATAGTAAATGATTTGGTAGTTAGTAAATTAAATGGTTTGGGGCTTGTTATTTCTTAATCGTATTCAGGAAGAACAAGAGGTAGGTTTCCTACTTTCTAGTTTTTTAAGGCAAGGTACTTGGCACAATTCTGAGAGATTGAATCAAGATGAATTGCCACAAGCAAAAGCTTTTTGTTTTTTGTTTTTTTTGTGTTTTTGTTTTTTTCACAAGTTTATTGCATTTGTGAGAGGAAAGGATATGAATGAGGACATGGATTTAAAGTAATAATGCCCAATATTTAGTACACACATATCTGCCAGGCCCAGTTGTAAGTGCATTCTCAGTATAGATGGTAGATGTTCTCTGTTTACAGATGAGGAAACTGAGGCTCTGAGACGTTGTCCACTGGCTGTGGACACTCAGGTTGCTGGTGGGTGGGAGAAATGGGACTGGACCCTGAGTGCTCTGAGGGAAAAGCCACATCTGTGGTGCCTGTGTCACCCTCTTCTTGTTGACCTCTCCTGGGGGAGTGATGGGATTTTCAGAGGAGGATTGTGAAGCCCAGAAAACTCCTGGTGGACTGTGTGGTAGGTGTTTGATGCTCCCAACATGTGTGTCCCAGTGATGCACACTAGGTTTAAGGGGAAACAGAAGCAAAGATAGGATTGTCTTCAGACTATCCTGGTCAGGGGCAAGATGCTGGTCCTGTGTCACCCCAACCTAATATTTGGGACTCTTAAAAGAGAGATGTCTGAATTTATAGTCCTGTTACCTAGATAGCAGTGATATTAGTTTGTCATTAACAAAACTATTTACTAAGCTAATCTATTTGTTATCTAAATGTGAGGAAAAATAGAGGAGAAAAATCATTTATTCCTGGAAAGTATGGAATACACAATAGTTTTTTCTCTAAATTTCAAAAATTTTCAGGCTCTTACTGCTACAATAACATATTCTTATTTGTTTTTAAAAATAGAAATCAAAGAGTTTATAATCACCAGTATTTACCACTTCAATGGTGTGAATCAGTAAAATTTTAAAATGAAATAAGTATTGGGGAGCCTGGGTGGCTCAGTTGGTTAAGCATCTGACTCTTGATTTTGGCTCAGGTCACAATCTCATTATTCACAAGTTTGACAACTGCATCGGGCTCTGTGCTAACAGTGCAAGCCTGCTTGGGATTCTCTCTCCCACCCTCTCTCTCTGCCCCTCCCCTGTGTGTGTTTTCTCTCTCAAAATAAATAAACTTAAAAAAAATGACATAAGGACATTATGGATTGTTCAGAGAAGATGGCATTGGGGCTGACCCTTAATGTCCTGGGTCAAGGGAAATCCCACTTATGTTTGTGCTTGTAGCTGTTTGTTTCAGGTATTATGCTGCTGTTTGATCTGGGTGGCTTGATTGTTCCTATCTATTTCTGCCCCCTCCTGTTTGAACCCCAGTGACTTCTAGGATCTTGGTCATTTTTATCACCTTTCTGCTCCTGCCCTGGATATTTTTGTTCCTGAGGCAGATTTTTTCCTCACTAGGAAGTAATCTTGTCTTGGTATAAAAAACTGTTGTGATCACACTTTCATTGGTTGGCACATATTGAGTGTTTTGTGTATGTGAGGCAGCTCCCAGCTACTTACAAGCTTCACAGCACCTCTGAGGTCTGTGCTATCTTGATTTTATAGATGAGGGAACCAAGCCCTGATTTAAAGTAGATTTATCAAATTCTGAAGTCCTATCCTGGTGCCCTGATCGTGTCCCTGCTTCCTCCCCCAGGTGGCAGATATGTTGCTGGAGCTCTGTGTCACTGAGTTGGAGGATGTGGCCACAGACTCGCAGAGTGGTCGCTTGTCCTCTCAGCCTGTGGTGGTGGAGAGTAGCCATCCCTACACAGACGACACTTCCTCCAGTGGAACAGTGAAGATACCAGGTACTCAGCGCTGGCCTAGGGGGAGGAGGGGGGAAGAATCTCTGCCTATAGAATAGCTTCATTTCTATAATTGTATCAGAAGTACACCATTTTATAGAAAAGAAGCTACAGAATTGCTTTAGAATTATTTCCCAACTTTTTAAAAATACTTTTTTTCTCAAAATAAACATGATACAGAAAACCATGCAGAATGAATGTTTAGCTTAACGATTATCAGGTGTGGTTGCCATAGTCACCAAAACTCAGATCTAGAAGAAGTCCTGTGCCAGTTTCCAGAAACTCTTTCTTGTGTCCCCACTAAAGTGATTGCTGCCCGCCCTTAGAGATAATGCTGACTTGTATTTCTGGGCAGTTTCTGTTACCCAGGTGTGTACCCTCTTCTAAGTCTCTTTCTAATTAATAGTTTCTATCTTTTAAGTTTCTTATTGTAACTTGAGTTCTTTCCTTGATTTTCTTTTTCCTTTTTTTCAACAGTCTATGTGTTGAGGAACCTCAGCCTTTAACCCATTGGTCTTCCCTGCAGCCTGGATTTACATACTCCTGCTGCACTTCAGCCTATTCTTGATCCTTGTCTTTCTGCAAATTTCTCCTGATTCAGAGTTCCAAGTAGTTCAGACCTTTGGCAAGACCATTGGTGGTTGTGTCCCTGTGCCTGCTTGTCTTTCCTTATGTGATGTCAGCAGCTACTGATACTCAGAGCCTGAGGCCATTAATCCATTGGGGGTTGCAAAATGGTGCTATTCTAATTGTTCCATTCTTTTCCTGTTTATTAACTGGAATACTTTATAAAGAGATATTTCCCCTCATCCTTTAGTTAGTTATCTAGGGGTGCTGTTTGCATAAGCAAGACAGGATTAAAAGCTTTCTTCTATTTATATTTTTAAGAGGATGAATTGATTCCCTATCATTCTTTGAAGGTGACCAGAATTTTTTTTTCTTTTATGTTGTTATGAACTTATGGATTTAAACATATATGATGGGCTTTAATCCCTTGTGACTATTATTCTGTTGAAGCTCAAATTATCCCATCTCTAGATATCAGGAACCTCTTCAATTTGTTCCAGAAATGACATTGGTGATCCATTGATAACCTCCATGCAGTCTGGTATAATAAGATGCTTTGGGCTTGTCATGTAGTTTCTGCCCCCTACCTGGAATCTTCCTTGGTGTCTTTCAGTGGAGAAGGCATTTTAGATTACTGGGCTGTCATTGTTTCTAGACCTTTTCAATAGACAGAGGTAGGATGAATGGTTGGGCAGTCCCCTTTCTTTTGAGTTCATACTGATACATTGGATTCAAATTCAGAACTGCAAGGTTTCTATTAACCTCTAACATTACTTCTGTGTTTTCTTCTATACTGAAAATCTTGATTAGATAAGGGATGACAGAATTATAATATCTCAAAATTATTCATTTGCTTTATTTCACATTTCAGAAACAAGAGACTAAGGATTCAAATCTAATATAAGCAAACATGAATATAGTTCCTGAAATAGCAAAAAAAAAATTTGGCTTATTCTGTCTTCCTTCTCCCAACTTTATTAAAATGTGATTATACTGTATCTACCAGAGCATAATAACCATTACATACCGTACTTCTATTCAATCTTCATTTAGTTTTATTTTTACTCTGTTAATGCTCACTTCTAGTCCTTTGTCTCTCTCTCTTTTTTAAAAATATTTATTTATTTTGAGAGGGAGAGAGAGAGTGTGTAAGCAAGGGAGGGGCAGAGAGAGAGGGAGAGAGAGAATCCCAAGCAGGCTCTGTGCTGTCAGCTTAGAGCATGTCATGGGGCTAAATCTCATGAACCATGCCATGACCTGAGCTTAAATCAAGAGTCGGTCGCTCAACTGACTGAGCCATCCAGGGGCCCTATCTCTTTTTTCATTATGATTGACTGAAGCTCACACTTTAGTCAATTCTTCAGTGGGCTCAGGATAGCAGCCCTGGGATCGGCTTGTCCATGACAGTTTGTGCTCAAACTTGAAAGTTAGGTTTTCTTGGTAGTAAATTTTTGGATCACCTATTCTTCCTCTGTGAAAGTGTGATGGTGGTAATCTGTTTTTCCACTTATGTATTGTGCTTTGTTTCAGTAATTTTACTAGAATATGTTTTCAAATGGTTATTATAGGCGGTATTCACAGATAGGTGGTATGTTCCTTTAAAATGCAGTTTCAGACCTGCAGTGCAGACCTGTTGTGTTACAGTTTGTACTGTTTGTAATCCCTTAGCCCTCTTTCATGGACCCGTGATCATCATCGTGTATTAGATACCTTTTAGACTCCATGTTAACTATTGCCTCTCAAATACTTCCTACCTTTCTCTTTTTCTTCTTTTTCTCCTTCTGTTTGTTTTAAAGCATCATCTATTTGTGTTCATTTACTCTTATGCCCTTTCTAATTTAGTCTGTATTTAAATTTTTTTTTAATGTTTGTTTTTGAAAGAGACCAAGTGTGAGTGGGGGAGGGTCACAGAGAGAGGGAGACACAGAATATGAAGCAGGCTCCAGGCTCTGAGCTGTCAGCACAGAGTCCAATGAAGGACTTGAACTCATGAGCTGTGAAATCATGACCTGAGCTGAAGTTGGATGCTTAACTGACTGAGCCACCCAGGTGTCCCACTCCAGCTTGGTAATAAAACTTGAAGTCCGGAATTGTGATGCCTCCATTTTTGCCTTTCTTTTTCAAGGTTGCTTTGGCTATTCAAAGTCTTTTGTGGTTCCATATAAATTTTAGGATTGTTTGTTCTAGCTCTGTGAAAAATGCTATTGGTCTTTGGATAGGGATTGCATTAAACGTGTAGATTGCTTTGGGTAGTATAAATATTTTAACAATATTTGTTCTTCCAATTCATGAGCATGGAACATCTTTCCATTTCTTTGTGTCTTCAGTTTCTTTTGTCAGTGTTTTATAGTTTTCACAGTACAGGTCTTTCACCTTTTTGCTTAGGTTTATTCCTAGGTATCTTATTATTTTGGGTGCAATTGTAAATGGGATTTTTTTTTAAATTTCTCTTTCTTTTGCTTCATTATTAGTGTATAGAAATGCAACAGATTTCTGCACATTAATTTTGTATCCTGTGATTTTACTGAACTTATTTATTAGTTCTAGTAGTTTTTTTGGTGGAGTCTTTAGAGTTTTCTATGTGAAATATCATGTCATCTGCAAATCAGAAAGTTTTGCTTTTTTTTCTTGCCCATTTGAATACCTTTTATGTCTTTTTGTTTTCTGAATGCTGTGGCTAGGACTTCCAGTACTATGTTGAATAAAAGTGGTGAAAGTGGACATTCTTGTCTTATTCCTGACTTTAGGGGACAAGCTCTCAGTATTTCCTCATTGAGTATGATGTTCGCTGTGGGTTTTTCGTATATGGTCTTAGTTATGCTGAGGTATGTTCCCTCTAAACCTACTTTTTTGAGAGCTTTTAGCATGGATGGATGTTGTACTTTTTCAGGTGTTTTTTCTGAGTCTGTTGAAATGATCATATGGTTTATATATCATGTTGATGAATTTGTGAATGTGGAACCATGCTTGCATCCTCAGAATAAATCCCATTTTTTGTGGTGAATGGTTTTTTTAATGTAATGTTGAATTTGGTTTGCTAATTTTTTGCTAATTTGGTTTTGCTATTTTTTTGAGGATTTTTGCATCTATGTTTATCAGAGATATTGACCTGTAGTTCTCTTTTTTTATGTGGTGTCTTTATCTGGTTTTGGTATCAGGGTGATACTGACACCATAGAATGAGCTTAGAAGTTTTCCTTCCTCTTCTGTTTTTTGGAATAGTTTGAGAAGAACAGGTATTAACTCTTTTTTAAATGTTTGGTAGAGTTCACCTGTGAAACTGTCTAGTCCTGGACTTATATTTGTTGGGAGTTTTTTGATTACTGATTCAGTCTCCTTGCTGGTAATTGGGCTATTCAAATTTTCTATTTCTTCCTGTTTCAGGTTTGGTGGGTAATATGTTTGTAGGAATTTATCCATTTTTTTCTAGGTTGTGTAATTTTTTGGCATATGGTTTTTAATAACATTCCCTTACAATTAAAAAAATTTTTTTTTACTGTTTATTTATTTTTGAGACAGGGAGACAGAGCGCGAGTGGGGGAGGGGCAGAGAGAAAGGGAGACACAGAAATTGAAACAGGCTCCAGGCTCTGAGTTGTCAGCACGAGCCTGATGCGGGGCTCCAACCCATGAACCCTGAGATCATGACCTGAGCTGAAGTTGGACGCTTAACTGACTGAGCCATCCAGGCGCCCCTCCCTTACAATTTTATATATTTTTGTGGTGTTGGTTGTTATTTCTCCTCTTTCATTTGTCACTTTTTTTTATTGGAGTTCCTTTTTTTTTTCTTTGATGAGTCTGGCTAGAGGTTTATCAATTTTGTTGATCTTTTCAAAGAACTAGCTCCTGGTTTTATTGATCTATTCTATTGTTTTTTTTAGTTTCTATATCATTTATTTCTGTTCCAATCTTTATTATTTTCTTTCTTCTGCTGGTTTTACATTTCATTTGTTGTTCTTTTTCTAGCTCTTTTAAATGTAAAGTTAGGTTGTTTTTGTGAATTTTTCTGTTTTCTTCATGTAGGCCTGTATTGCTATAAACTTACCTCTTAGAACATTTTTTCCCCCAAAGTTTATTTACTCATTTTGAGAGAGAGAGTGAGCATGAGCAGGGAGGGGCAGAGAGAGAGGGAGACAGAGAGAGAGAGAGAGAGAGAGAGAGAGACCCAAGCAGAGAGAGAGAGAGAGAGAGAGAGAGAGAGAGAGAGACCCAAGCAGGCTCCATGCTGTAAGCACAGAGTCAGATGTGGGACTTGAACCCACAAACTGTGAGTTCATGACCTGAGCTGAAATCCAGAGTCGGATACTTAACCAGCTAAGCCACCCAGGCGCCCCGGATTCCATGTACTTTTTGATTTCTTCTTTGATTTCTTGGTTAACCCATTTGTTTTTCAGTAGCATGTTATTTACCCTCCGTGTATTTGTAGTTTTCCAGACTTTTCCTATAATTGATTTCTAGTTTCATAATGTTGTGATCAGAAAAGATGCATGGTATGGCTTTGATTTTCTTGAATTTGTCAAGGCTTGTTTTGTGGACTACTCCGTGATCTATTTTGGAGGATGTTCTGTGCCCTCCTGAAAAGAACATGTATTCTGCTGTTTTTGAATGGAATGTTCTGAATATATGTGTTAAATTCATCTGGTCCAGTGTGTCATTCAAAGCCACTGTTTCCTTGTTGATTTTCTGTTTGGATGATCTGTCCATCAGTGTAAGTGGTGTGTTAAAATCTCCTAGTATTAGTATGTTACTTTCAATTAGTTTATGTTTGTTATTAACTATTTTATGTATTTCAGTATTCCTGTATTGAGTGCATAAATATTTACAGTTGTTATATCTTTTTGTTGGAGTGTCCTCTTTAATATTGTAATGTGTCTTTCTTGGTATGTTGTTACAGTCTTTGTTTTAAAATCTACTTTATCTGATATAAGTATTGCCACTTTGGCTTTCTTTTGACATCCATTTATATGATAAGTGTTTCTTCCCACCCCCACCCCCCCCCCCCGTGTGCGGGTGTCTTTAGGTCTGAAATGAGTCTCTTGTAGGCAGCATATAGATAGGTCCTGTTTTTTTGTTTGTTTGTTTTGTTTTTTATCCATTCTGACACCTTGTGTCTTTTGATTGGAGCATTTAGTCCATTTACATTCAAAGTGATTATTGATAGATACCTATTTATTGCCATAAATTGATTGTTGTTTTGCAGTTGTTTCTGAGGTTTTCTCTGATCCTTTTTTCTTTCTTCCATGGTTTGCTGGTTTTCATTAATGATATATTTGAATTTCTTTCTCTTTATTCTTTGCATATCTATTAGTAGGTTTTGATTTGTGGTTACCATTAGGTTTGTATATAACATCTTCTTTTTTTTTTTTTTTTTTTTATGAAATTTATTGACAAATTGGTTTCCATACAACACCCAGTGCTCATCCCAAAAGGTGCCCTCCTCAATACCCATCACCCACCCTCCCCTCCCTCCCACCCCCCATCAACCCTCAGTTTGTTCTCAGTTTTTAACAGTCTCTTATGCTTTGGCTCTCTCCCACTCTAACCTCTTTTTTTTTTTTTTTTTCCTTCCCCTCCCCCATGGGTTCCTGTTAAGTTTCTCAGGATCCACATAAGAGTGAAACCATATGGTATCTGTCTTTCTCTGTATGGCTTATTTCACTTAGCATCACACTCTCCAGTTCCATCCACGTTGCTACAAAGGGCCATATTTCATTTTTTCTCATTGCCACATAGTATTCCATTGTGTATATAAACCACAATTTCTTTATCCATTCATCAGTTGATGGACATTTAGGCTCTTTCCATAATTTGGCTATTGTTGACAGTGCTGCTATGAACATTGGGGTACAAGTGCCCCTATGCATCAGTACTCCTGTATCCCTTGGATAAATTCCTAGCAGTGCTATTGCTGGGTCATAGGGTAGGTCTATTTTTAATTTTTTGAGAAACCTCCACACTGCTTTCCAGAGCGGCTGCACCAGTTTGCATTCCCACCAACAGTGCAAGAGGGTTCCCATTTCTCCACATCCTCTCCAGCATCTATAGTCTCCTGATTTGTTCATTTTGGCCACTCTGACTAGCGTGAGGTGATACCTGAGTGTGGTTTTGATTTGTATTTCCCTGATAAGGAGCGACGCTGAACATCTTTTCATGTGCCTGTTGGCCATCTGGATGTCTTCTTTAGAGAAGTGTCTATTCATGTTTTCTGCCCATTTCTTCACTGGGTTATTTGTTTTTCGGGTGTGGAGTTTGGTGAGCTCTTTATAGATTTTAGATACTAGCCCTTTGTCCGATATGTCATTTGCAAATATCTTTTCCCATTCCGTTGGTTGCCTTTTAGTTTTGTTGGTTGTTTCCTTTGCTGTGCAGAAGCTTTTTATCTTCATAAGGTCCCAGTAATTCACTTTTGCTTTTAATTCCCTTGCCTTTGGGGATGTGTCGAGTAAGAGATTGCTACGGCTGAGGTCAGAGAGGTCTTTTCCTGCTTTCTCCTCTAAGGTTTTGATGGTTTCCTGTCTCACATTTAGGTCCTTTATCCATTTTGAGTTTATTTTTGTAAATGGTGTGAGAAAGTGGTCTAGTTTCAACCTTCTGCATGTTGCTGTCCAGTTCTCCCAGCACCATTTGTTAAAGAGGCTGTCTTTTTTCCATTGGATGTTGTTTCCTGCTTTGTCAAAGATGAGTTGGCCATACGTTTGTGGGTCTAGTTCTGGGGTTTCTATTCTATTCCATTGGTCTGTGTGTCTGTTTTTGTGCCAATACCATGCTGTCTTGATAATTACAGCTTTGTAGTAGAGGCTGAAGTCTGGGATTGTGATGCCTCCTGCTTTGGTCTTCTTCTTCAGAATTCCTTTGGCTATTCGGGGCCTTTTGTGGTTCCATATGAATTTTAGGATTGCTTGTTCTAGTTTCGAGAAGAATGCTGGTGCAATTTTGATTGGGATTGCATTGAATGTGTAGATAGCTTTGGGTAGTATTGACATTTTGACGATATTTATTTTTCCAATCCATGAGCAGGGAATGTCTTTCCATTTCTTTAAATCTTCTTCAATTACCTTCATAAGTTTTCTATAGTTTTCAGCATACAGATCCTTTACATCTTTGGTTAGATTTATTCCTGGGTATTTTATGCTTCTTGGTGCAATTGTGAATGGGATCAGTTTCTTTATTTGTCTTTCTGTTGCTTCGTTGTTAGTGTATAAGAATGCAACTGATTTCTGTACATTGATTTTGTATCCTGCAACTTTGCTGAATTCATGTGTCAGTTCTAGCAGACTTTTGTGGAGTCTATCGGATTTTCCATGTATAATATCATGTCATCTGCAAAAAGTGAAAGCTTGACTTCATCTTTGCCAATTTTGATGCCTTTGATTTCCTTTTGTTGTCTGATTGCTGATGCTAGAACTTCCAGCACTATGTTAAACAACAGCGGTGAGAGTGGGCATCCCTGTCGTGTTCCTGATCTCAGGGAAAAAGCTCTCAGTTTTTCCCCGTTGAGGATGATGTTAGCTGTGGGCTTTTCATAAATGGCTTTTATGATCTTTAAGTATGTTCCTTCTATCCCGACTTTCTCAAGGGTTTTTATTAAGAAAGGGTGCTGGATTTTGTCAAAGGCCTTTTCTGCATCGATTGACAGGATCATATGGTTCTTCTCTTTTTTTTTTGTTAATGTGATGTATCACGTTGATTGATTTGCGAATGTTGAACCAGCCCTGCATCCCAGGAATGAATCCCACTTGATCATGGTGAATAATTCTTTTTATATGCTGTTGAATTCGATTTGCTAGTATCTTATTGAGAATTTTTGCATCCATATTCATCAGGGATATTGGCCTGTAGTTCTCTTTTTTTACTGGGTCTCTGTCTGGTTTAGGAATCAAAGTAATACTGGCTTCATAGAATGAGTCTGGAAGTTTTCCTTCCCTTTCTATTTCTTGGAATAGCTTGAGAAGGATAGGTATTATCTCTGCTTTAAACGTCTGGTAGAACTCCCCTGGGAAGCCATCTGGTCCTGGACTCTTATTTGTTGGGAGATTTTTGATAACCGATTCAATTTCTTCGCTGGTTATGGGTCTGTTCAAGCTTTCTCTTTCCTCCTGATTGAGTTTTGGAAGAGTGTGGGTGTTCAGGAATTTGTCCATTTCCTCCAGGTTGTCCAATTTGTTGGCATATAATTTTTCATAGTATTCCCTGATAATTGTTTGTATCTCTGAGGGATTGGTTGTACTAATTCCATTTTCATTCATGATTTTATCTATTTGGGTCATCTCCCTTTTCTTTTTGAGAAGCCTGGCTAGCGGTTTGTCAATTTTGTTTATTTTTTCAAAAAACCAACTCTTGGTTTCGTTGATCTGCTCTACAGTTTTTTTAGATTCTATATTGTTTATTTCTGCTCTGATCTTTATTATTTCTCTTCTTCTGCTGGGTTTAGGCTGCCTTTGCTGTTCTGCTTCTGTTTCCTTTAGGTGTGCTGTTAGATTTTGTATTGGGATTTTTCTTGTTTCTTGAGATAGGCCTGGATTGCAATGTATTTTCCTCTCAGGACTGCCTTCGCTGCGTCCCAAAGCGTTTGGATTGTTGTATTTTCATTTTCGTTTGTTTCCATATATTTTTTAATTTCTTCTCTAATTGCCTGGTTGACCCACTCATTCGTTAGTAGGGTGTTCTTTAACCTCCATGCTTTTGGAGGTTTTCCAGACTTTTTCCTGTGGTTGATTTCAAGCTTCATAGCATTGTGGTCTGAAAGTATGCATGGTATAATTTCAATTCTTGTAAACTTATGAAGGGCTGTTTTGTGACCCAGCATATGATCTATCTTGGAGAATGTTCCATGTGCACTGGAGAAGAAAGTATATTCTGTTGCTTTGGGATGCAGAGTTCTAAATATATCTGTCAAGTCCATCTGATCCAATGTCTCATTCAGGACCCTTGTTTCTTTATTGACCGTGTGTCTAGATGATCTATCCATTTCTGTAAGTGGGGTGTTAAAGTCCCCTGCAATTACCACATTCTTATCAATAAGGTTGCTTCTGTTTATGAGTAATTGTTTTATATATTTGGGGGCTCCGGTATTCGGCGCATAGACATTTATAATTGTTAGCTCTTCCTGATGGATAGACCCTGTAACTATTATATAATGTCCTTCTTCATCTCTTGTTACAGCCTTTAATTTAAAGTCTAGTTTGTCTGATATAAGTATGGCTACTCTAGCTTTCTTTTGGCTTCCAGTAGCATGATAAATAGTTCTCCATCCCCTCACTCTGAATCTAAAGGTGTCCTCAGGTCTAAAATGAGTCTCTTGTAGACAGCAAATAGATGGGTCTTGTTTTTTTATCCATTCTGATACCCTGTGTCTTTTGGTTGGCGCATTTAATCCATTTACATTCAGTGTTATTATAGAAAGATACGGGTTTAGAGTCATTGTGATGTCTGTATGTTTTATGCTTGTAGTGATGTCTCTGGTACTTTGTCTCACAGGGTCCCCCTTAGGATCTCTTGTAGGGCTGGTTTCGTGGTGACAAATTCCTTCAGTTTTTGTTTGTTTGGGAAGACCTTTATCTCTCCTTCTATTCTAAATGACAGACTTGCTGGATAAAGGATTCTCGGCTGCATATTTTTTCTGTCTAGCACACTGAAAATCTCGTGCCAAATCTTTCTGGCCTGCCAAGTTTCAAAAGAGAGATCAGTCACGAGTCTTATAGGTCTCCCTTTATATGTGAGGGCACGTTTACCCCTTGCTGCTTTCAGAATTTTCTCTTTATCCTTGTATTTTGCCAGTTTCACTATGATATGTCGTGCAGAAGATCGATTCAAGTTACGTCTGAAGGGAGTTCTCTGTGCCTCTTGGATTTCAATGCCTTTTTCCTTCCCCAGTTCAGGGAAGTTCTCAGCTATTATTTCTTCAAGTACCCCTTCAGCACCTTTCCCTCTCTCTTCCTCCTCTGGGATACCGATTATGCGTATATTATTTCTTTTTAGTGTATCACTTAGTTCTCTAATTTTCCCCTCATACTCCTGGATTTTTTTATCTCTCTTTTTCTCAGCTTCCTCTTTTTCCATAACTTTATCTTCTAGTTCACCTATTCTCTCCTCTGCCTCTTCCATCCGAGCCGTGGTGGTCTCCATTTTGTTTTGCATTTCCTTTAAAGCATTTTTCAGCTCCTCGTGACTGCTCCTTAGTCCCTTGATCTCTGTAGCAAGAGATTCTCTGCTGTCCTGTATACTGTTTTCAAGCCCAGCGATTAATTTTATGACTATTATTCTAAATTCACTTTCTGTTATATTATTTAAATCCTTTTTGATCAGCTCATTAGCTGTTGTTATTTCCTGGAGATTCTTCTGAGGGGATTTCTTCTGCTTGGTCATTTTGGATAGTCCCTGGTGTGGTGAGGACCTGCAGGGCACTTCCCCTGTGCTGTGGTGTATAACTGGAGTTGGTGGGCGGGGCCGCAGTCAGTCCTGATGTCTGCCCCCAGCCCACCACTGGGGCCACAGTCAGACTGGTGTGTGCCTTCTCTTCCCCTCTCCTAGGGGCGGGATTCACTGTGGGGTGGCGTGGTCCGTCTGGGCTACTTGCACACTGCCAGGCTTGTGATGCTGGGGATCTGGCGTATTAGCTGGGATGGGTAGGCAAGGTGCACGGCGGCAGGGGGGGCAGGCTTAGCTCGCTTCTCCTTAGGTGATCCACTTCAGGAGGGGCCCTGTGGCAGCCGGAGGGAGTCAGATCCGCTGCCGGAGGTTTGGCTCCGCAGAAGCACAGAGTTGGGTGTTTGCGCGGAGCGAGCAATTTCCCTGGCCGGAACCGGTTCCCTTTGGGATTTTGGTTGGGGGATGGGCGGGGGAGATGGCGCTGGCGAGGGCCTTTGTTCCCCTCCAAACTGAGCTCTGTCGTCCGGGGGCTCCGCAGCTCTCCCTCCCTTTGTCCTCCAGCCTTCCCGCTTTCTGAGCAGAGCTGTTAACTTATGACCTCCCAGACGCTAAGTCGCGCTTGCTGTCGGAATACAGTCCGTCAGGCCCCTCCGCTTTTGCAAGCTGGACTCGGGGGCTCTGCTTGGCCGGCGAGCCGCCCCTCAGCCCCGGCTCCCTCCCGCCAGTCCGTGGAGCGCGCACCGCCTCGCCGCCCTTCCTACCCTCTTCCGTGGGCCTCTCGTCTGCGCTTGGGTCTGGTGACTCCGTTCTGCCTATCCTCTGGCGGTTTTCTGGGTTATTTAGGCAGGGGTAGGTGGAATCTAAGTGATCAGCAGGACGCGCGGTGAGCCCAGCGTCCTCCTACGCCGCCATCTTCCAACACCCCTTCCTAACATCTTCTGCGTATAAGCAATCTATATTAAGTTGATAGTTGTGTAAGTTTGAACCCATTTTTTTCTCCTCTCTCCCCCAATGTTTTAGTATATGGTGTCATATTTTACATCTGTTTATATTGTGAATACCTTGACTGATTTTAGTTGTGTCATTTTGTTCCCCCAGTCTTTGGGCCTCTTTCTGAGTTGTTTGCTCTGATGTGAGTGTTACCTAGTTGTATCTGTGGGGTAGAGTGAATTTAGGGTTTTCCTATCTGCCTTCTTCCCCAGAAGTGCCTATCATTTCTACTTTTAAAATATATATATTACGAACTTAGCCATTTGTCTCTAACTCCAGGCCATTCTGGGTCCAACCACCTAGTCACATCCAGTTTATTATATGAGCACCATATATTAGTGGGCTGCTCATGTTCCCACTTCTACACCTAACCTTCTGTGTCCTCCAGAATCATCTCCCTACAGGACATCCAGAGATGCTCTCTTAAAACCACCCTGTGAACCACCCCAGTCAGAACATGCTGGTCCTCTGCTTAAAACCCACCAGTGTATCCCTATAACCTTAAAATAGGAGCTGAACTTCTCTAACCATGGCCTGTACAACTTTGTATGAACCCTGATCATACAAATCATTCCTTTCTCCCTCGTTGTCTCTCCCTCCTGGCGCCTCCTCGTCATCTTCTTTCCTAGTCCTGAAATATATTCCAGGCTCAGGATATTTGTCTCACTTCATATTTGCCATCTGCCTGAAATATTCTTCCCCTAGGCAATTAGTTACAGAGTTCTGACCATTCTCTTGTTCAGAGAATTTTTTCCTAACCATCATATGCAGAAACAGCCTTTCCCCAATCTCATTTCACACATGTCTTTCTTTATAGCAGTTTAAAGGGCATCATCTATTCCTTAATCTAGAGCAGACACTGACTACAATCAGTGTTGTATACATAGGGGGAGAGTGGAAATCCTTTTCCTTGTTCCAGTAGGGTGAATATATTCAGTCTCTCAGCATTAAATTCATTAACTATAGATTTTTCTTAAACGCCCTTATCAACTTGGGGAAGTTTCTATTCCTACTTAGTGGGGGGTAGTAGGTGCATTTTATGAATGAGTGTTGGATTTGGCAAATGCTTTTTGTGTGTTTTGTTACTCAGTAATGCATATTGCAGAAATCAGTTTTTGGATATTAAACTCACTCTAATCTTAAACAAATCACAGTTGTTCATAATGTATAATCTTTATTATATGTTACAGGATTTGGTTTGCTAATATTTTGTTAAGAATTTTTGCATCTATTTTCATGAATAGTATTGCCCTATAGCTTTCTTTTAGGTTTGTATTTTAAAATTTATTCATTTATTCATATAGCTTTTCTTTCTTGTGATAGCTTTGTCTGGTTTTGGTGTCAGGATAATACTGGCCTTAATACATGTTCCTTCCTCCTCTTTTCTCTGAAAGAGTTTGTGTAGGATTGACATTCTTCCTGTTGGGAACGCAAGATACCTCTCTTCCTGTTGGGGTCTGCAACTGATGAAGAATGGTAGGGCATGAGAGCTCCCCATTCTAGCCTCCTGACTTCATTTGAAATGAGCTTTCCTTTATTCAGCTTCACACATAGGTTTACCAGTTTATTATAAAGGATATTATAAAGGGTGCGGATGAATAGCAAGATGAACAGGTACATAGGATGAGGTCAGGAAAAAACCTGATACAGGGGCTTCTGTTGCTATGAAACTGGGGTATATCATCCTCCCAGCTTGGTGTCTTATCAAATCTTGCTATTCAGGAGTTTTTATGTATCTTAATCTACAATACCCCCTCCACCTTACCTCCCCTTCCCAGAGATCTCTTGGTGGTAACAAAAGAGCCAGCTCTCTAATCATTTGATCTTTCTGGTGACCAGCCCCATTCTGAGGTAATCTAGAGACCCCACCCTAAATTACCTCATTAGCATAAACTTAGGTGGGCTCAAAAAGGCTCCTTATGAATGACAAAAGACACTCCTAACAGAAAATTTCTAGGGTCTTAGGAGCTTTGTGCCAATGATGAGATACAAGATATGTATAATAAAATACATATTTTATTATAACACAATAGTGATATTCCTTCTTTTTTTCCTGGTTTTGATCATTTGTATCTTCTACATTTCTGCCCCCCCAATCAGTCATCTTGAAAGTTTATTTTGTTGATCTTTTCAAAGAACTAATTTCTGGTTTCATTGACTTGTTTCTCTCTTCAGTTGTTTTTCTGTTTTCTCTTTTACTGATTTCTATTCTGATCTTTATAATTTTCTTCCTTCTGCTTCAGGTACAATATGTTTTTGCTTTTTGTTTTTAGTTTTTTTAAGGTAGAACCATAGATTATTGAGACCTCTTTTCTAATAGAGTTTGAAGTGACAGATTTCCTTCTAAACACTGCTTTGGCTATGCCACATAAATTATGATAATGCTGTGTTTTCAAGTTTTGTTCAGCCTAAATATTTCCTAATTTCTTTTTTGAGATCTCTTGTTTGAACCATGGATTATTTAGAAGTGCCGTTTAAGTATTGGAGGTTTCCCAAATTTCCTTCTTTTGTTGATTTCTGATTCAATTCCACTGTAGTTATACAATTATGGTTGTAGTTGTTCAGTCATACATTGAATGATTTCACATCTTTTAAATTTATTGAAACTTGTTTTATAGAATGTGGTCTATCATAGAGAATGTTTCATGTCTGTTAATAGGAATGTACTTTCTTCCTTTGTTGGGGGAGTGTTCTGTAATTATTATCTGTAAGGTTAAGATGATTGGTAGTCCTGTTGAAATGTGTAGTCTTACTGATTTTCTTTCATTCATTCTGTCAGTTCTGGAGACTTGGATATTGAAATCTTCAGCTATAATTGTGGACTTGTCTACTTCTTTCATTTCTATCAGCTTTCCATTCATATATTTTGGAGCTTTGTTGTTAGGTGTGCATACCTTTGTAATTGTTATTTATATCTGATGTTTGACTCTTTTTTCAGTGTGAAATGTCCCTTTTTGTTTCTATTAACATTTCTTGCCTTAAAGTCTGTTTTGTGTAATATTTGTATAGCGACTCCATTTCTTTTACGGTGATTGTTTCCATACTAGATTTTTTTCCATCTTTTTACTTCGAACTTTTTTTTGTCTTTGAGCCTGGGTTTGTCTCTGGTTATGCGCCTTTTAGTTGCATCTTGCTTTTTTCATCCAGCAATCTCTGCTTTTTGATTGAGATGCTTAGGCCATTCATATCTAATGTAATTATGGCTTTGGTTGGATTTACATCCGGCATTTTGCTATATTTTCTCTAATGCCTGTGTCTTCTTTTGTTCTTCCTTTAGTGCTTTCTTTTGTGTTAAAATTTTTTCGTGTGTAACATTTTAATTCCTCTGTTGATTTTCAGCCACTTTTTTTAGTGTTTGCTCTAGGGTCTAAAATAAGCATTTGAATATATCACCATCCACTTCATGGTTAATATCTTAATTCTGGTAAAATGTAGCAACTTTGCTCCAGTGTAGTTCTATTTCCTTTTCTCTCCTTTTTGCTGTTATTGTCATATATGTTACATTTATATATGTTAGAAATCTGTGCCACATACTTGTAACTATATCTGTTATACATACATGTATATGGTATGATAATCATTGCATTATGTCAAGGATTCGCAAACTTCCATGTGTCACAAAATATTATTTTGATTTTTTTTCTAACCATTTGAAAACACACAAATCATTCTTTGCTCACAGGCTATGCAAAAATGGGGGGTGAGACAAATATGGCCCATGGACTATAGTTTCCTAAGCTCTGCTTCATGTAATATTTTGTCTTTTAAAAGTATTAAGAAAAGGAAAGGGAAAAAAATACTTATGCTGTATCTTAACCCACATATTTCCCTTTTCCAGTGCTTTTTATTTCTTCCCATGGATTCAGGTTTCTGTTTGGTATTTCAGCCTGGAATACTGTAAATGGTTTTTCTAAAGCATATCTGCTAGCAGTTCTCTCACTATGTGTTTATTTGGGAATGTTTTAATTTTGCCTTCACTTTTTGAAGGATAGTTTTGCTAGATATAGATTTCTTAGTTTAGAAATCTTAGAGTTTTTCCCTTTTATTATTTTAAACATGTCATCCCACTGGTTTCTGACGTCCATTGAAGGCAGCCATTAATGGTATTTTGTACCCCTAGATGTTTTGTGACTTTTTTTTTAATCTTGCTGCTTTCATGATTTTGTCTTTTTGTCTTTGGTTTTCAGTAGTTTCAGTATAATATGTCTAGGTGTGGATCTCTTTGTTTTATCCTACTTGGGATTTATTAATTTTGGGAACTGTAGATTAATGTTTTTTATCAAATAAGGAGGTTTGGGCTGTATTTTTTAATTACTCTTTCTGTGCCCTTTTTTTCTGTTCTGTTTTTTGGGAGGAAATTCCCAGATGCATATGTTTGTATTCCTTAATGTTGTCTCCTAGGTGTTTGAGACTTTCTCATTTTTCCTGTCTTTTTTCTCTTATTTTCCAGGAGTAAGAGAGAAATGATACAGTCTTCAATTTGACTCCCTTTTTTCTGCCATTTTGCCCATCTAATGAATTTTTCATTTGGGTCATTCTATTTTCCAACTCCAAAATTTCCTTTTAGTACTTTTTTCATAGTTTCTCCCTCTTTATTGAGATTCTATATTTGTTAAGTCAGTCTTATCATTTGTTACTATGTTTTCTGTGTTACCTTATTTTCTCTGGTTTTCTTGGATTTTTCGAACATTTCAGTTGCTTTATTGTTTGCTAGATCTAGCATTTGGGCATCAGAGTTCATTTTTATTGACTGATTTTACTTTTGAGTATGGCTTACATTTTTCAGTGTTTTTGTTTGTCTCATAATTTTTTTGAAAAGCGAACATTTTAGGTAGTAGTATGTAGTATCATCTGGATTCTGATATTCTTTTTCAAGATTTGTATTGGTTGATGGGTTATTTTCATTGTGTTCTGTACTTGTTTTGTAACATGACTGTAATTCTCTCTGAAATCTGGTTCCCTCACAGCATGTGGCCTCTGATGTCCCGGTTTCATTCTTTTGTTCTCATTTTTGTTCTCTAGCCTGACTTCTAGGGTTTGTTCTGTATCCTCTTGGCTTATGCTCAAGCCTGTTGATCTCCCCTTCTGTTGGTGGATCTACATGCAGGTGGGAGCAGGGAGGGCATAGAACTCTGTTTTGGCAGTTTTCCTGTGTGCGCGCATCCCAGTTTGTCCAGGCCTCCATGATGCCCTCATTGGCCCTTCTGTGCTCTCTGAATTTTATGATCTCCTTGTTAAATTTCTGGATAGTTCTCAGATTTAATACTTACCTCTCAGATTTGATACTCACTCGCCAAACCATGTTCTCAGGCCAGTGGAGATGGAGGCTTTCTTGTTGGTCTTTTTATTAGCAGTGCCCCTGGCATGCATTTTCTGCTCCCTGCTCTGCACCAGTCAGCTTCCCCTGGAGGCAGAGTCCCATCTTGGTAGAACTGTCCTCCAGCTTGGATGGAAACATACCCAGGCAAGAACATCATAGGTACTCCCATCTCTATCCAAGTTTGGCAGTTTTTTTCATGAATAAACACTTCTCAACTTGTTGTTTGCCTTTAATTTATTTGCAGAGCCCTGAGATCATCATCTTTTATAATTTTGAATGGTTTTATAGCTGCTTTGAAGGAGGGGATTTGTTAACCTCTTCCCTCCACCATAACCTAGGTCCTGCTCTTCATTAATTATTTTGTAAGCTAACTTTTCCCACAGAAGACTCTAGATCTAATACTAAATGTTGATGAATATGGTTTCATGTGGCATTTTAAATGTGTGTGGGGTGGGGGGATAATAAAGTTTGGTCTGGCAACTGAGGTTGCAGCCTGAAAATTTGCCCAGAAATGAGAGCACAAAATGAATTTGCCAAGCAGAAGTGTATTCTTGGGCTTTCCATCACAGGTGAAGTCTTCTGTGGGAGATAAAGTGGGGGGAAAGAGGCAGTCAATCTTAGATTCTTGTCTATGAGGTCAGTTCCTCCTGACTTTCTGCTTTTCATTAGCTGTTAAACATCATATTAGTCTCACTGTTTCTATGTGTCTGTTGCGGCTTATGGCCTTGTCTGTGGTATGTCATTTGGGAGTGATCACTGTGTGTTTTGTGCTCACTTGACCTCCAGGTGCAGAAGGACTCAGGGTGGAGTTTGACCGGCAGTGCTCTACAGAGAGGCGCCACGACCCTCTCACAGTCATGGATGGTGTCAACAGGATTGTCTCCGTGCGGTCAGGTGTGAAGGGAGGTTGAACAGGACACTATCTGCCCACCTTCATAGAACAGAACTAGTAACTTACTAAACAGAATGCTACTGCTTCATTCCTGTGTGAGACTAAAGGAAGGGATAGTAAGCTATTTTGCTGCAAAGTATAGAAGGTTTTGTCTGCCTGTTCACAGTACTTTGAGTAAGATAGTTGTGAGAATGGTATCTGCACCTCACCAGTGAATTACTGGGTTCCTGGTAGGTCCTTGTCAGGACATTGGCCATCTTGGAGGCCCAGTTTCACCCAGATAGCTAGAGATGGTGCTGTAAGACATATGGGAGTACCAGGCTTGTGCAAACTAAAATTTGATGTATGAAAAAGCTTCCTAAAGGGACTTGGTTTATAATTGACTGCAGTAAGGGCTGGGCTCAGGTTTTGGTAAGATTGTATGCTCTGTGAGGAAATCTGGGGCTCTTTCTCCTGTTTCCTGGGTAACTGCCATCACATAAGACCTTCCCCAGGAAACTCTCTGTAGCCCTTGACCTGGGCTTGTGTGCTGCTGGCTCTGCAGTGTGGTAGCTATGTATCAGGGCAGTGCCCACCTGTCTTCATTTTCCCTCGTACTTGATGTAATGTGTATGGAAGGGCAGTATGTATTAAATATCATTCACTAGGAGTAGAGGGAACTCAGATTTTGGAGAACTTGGGTTGGAGGAGCCAGCTGTTCTTGAGACATAGTGTGAATGATTTTGCTTTGTTTTTAAAAAAGTTTGTGTTTATCACATGACATAGTGAACCCAACCCTGGGGCATAATTTTCCCCACTAGGCCGAGAATGGTCTGACTGGTCCAGTGAGCTACGCATCCCAGGGGATGAGTTGAAGTGGAAGTTCATCAGTGATGGGTCTGTGAATGGATGGGGCTGGCGCTTCACAGTCTATCCCATCATGCCAGCTGCAGGTAAGTAGGGGGCTTACGATGTCCAAATCTTGATGACTCAAGCAAGGTGGACACATAAATTGTTTTCATTTAGTACATTGTACTCTGCCTTCTCCTGTTGTGTTGGGAGCCAGCACTGCCCAAGGCCCCACCACAGTGGTGATCATAACTGCCAAAGAGCAACCTTAGTAGCCCAGTTGTTGGGATGTTAGGACTCCATTACCTAATGGGAAAGGAGTTATTATTGTTGAATGAACTTCTTAAGCTGTTTGATTTTCAGATAAAATGTCTAATACAGTGCATAGTTGTGTGACATAGACAGTAGCGGTACCATGGGCACCCTCTAAGCATGGCATCCAAGTAGATGAGGCCCACTCGTTGGTCAGATTTTACAGGTCTCCTTGTGGGGTAGCCCTTATCCTGTCCAACATGGAAACATTTACAATGCTCATTTCGCAGGCCCTAAAGACCTCCTTTCTGATCGCTGTGTCCTCTCCTGTCCGTCCATGGACTTGGTGACATGTCTGTTAGACTTCCGGCTCAATCTCACCTCAAACAGAAGCATTGTCCCTCGCCTTGCAGCATCGCTGGCAGCCTGTGCACAGCTGAGTGCCTTAGGTAAATAGCATCTTTATTATCATGTCTGTTGTACTTGATGGGAAAAATGGTCAAGCTTCTGATATTTTCTGTCTGCTCATTTAAGCTGCCAGTCACAGAATGTGGGCCCTTCAGAGACTGAGGAAGCTGCTTACAACTGAATTTGGGCAATCAATTAACATAAACAGGCTACTTGGAGATAATGATGGAGAAGCAAGAGCTTTGGTACGGAACATTACTTCACAGTTTCTAGATGTTTGACTTTGGGAATAAAATGTTGCTTGAATAATTTAAGGGGCGTCTGGGTGGCTCAGTCAGTTGAGTGTCTGACTTCGGCTCAGGTCATGATCTCGCAGTCTGTGAGTTCGAGCCCCACATCAGGCCCTGTGCTGACAGCTCAGAGCCTGGAGCCTGCTTCAGATTCTGTATCTCCCTCTCTCTCTGCCCCTCCTCCACTCACACTCTATCTCTGTCTCTCAAAAATGAATAAATGTTAAAAAAAAAAATTTAAAAAAATATTGCTTGAAAAATTTAAGTCACTGAGAAGAGTTGGGAAATTCTACATAACAATAAGCCTGCTTTTGTCCCATCCAGACTCCTTTATGTTACTCCATATACTGAGTGCAGGCTGGACTGTGATTTTTGGAAACAAAGATGTGTCAATGGCTGTGAGCATAGGATTGTATCTGTTAGACTTTGCAACAAGTCTGGCTCACCACATCCCCTTATTTTGTTGGATGAGGTAGTTACTGTTAAAAGGATGCTTGATCCTAACGATCTTGGGAGTTGGGACTTTGTAGGCCAAAAAGGGCCTGGTTCCCTGCAAGTGGCTATATTGAAATCTAGACCAAGCATTCTGAGGTAAATTTTCAAGCTCTTCTTTTAAATTTTAGTGTTCATCAAACCTATTTGAAAATATCAATACACATTTTTTTAGGGAGAATAGTATCAATATAACAAAACTTTTGACTCACAGAAATAAAATGGTTACTTTCCCTACATTTTGGATTGCTTTACTAGGATATAATCTTGTTGTTTTCTTAGAGTTTTACAGGTAGTGCTCTTGCTGCTTTGGTAAAAGGCCTTCCGGAAGCTTTGCAAAGGCAATTTGAATATGAAGATCCTATTGTAAGAGGTGGCAAGCAACTGCTCCACAGCCCATTCTTTAAGGTAATGTTTGAGTTGTTTTAAAGTGATGAGACCCACAAAAGTATGGCCAACTAATCTTTGACAAAGTAGGAAAGAATATCCAATGGAAAAAATACAGTCTCTTTAACAAGTGGTGCTGGGAGAACTGGACAGCAACATGCAGAAGAATAAAACTAGACCACTTTCTTACACCATTCACAAAATAAACTCAACATGGATGAAGGACCTGAATGTGAGACAGGAAACCATCAAAACCCTAGAGGAGAAAGCAGGAAAAAACCTCTCTGACCTCAGCTGCAGCAATTTCTTACTTGACACATCTCCAAAGGCAAGGAAATTAAAAGCAAAAATGAATTATTGGGACCTTATGAAGATAAAAAGCTTCTGCACTGCAAAGGAAACAATCAACAAAACTAAAAGGCAGCCGATGGAATGGGAAAAGACATTTGCAAATGACATATCAGACAAAGGTCTAGTATCCAAAATCTATAAATAACTCACCAAACTCCACACCCGGAAAACAAATAATCCAGTGAAGAAATGGGCAGGAGACATGAGTAGACACTTTTCTTTTTTTTTTTTTTTTTTTTTTTTTTTAATTTTTTTTTTCAACGTTTATTTATTTTTGGGACAGAGAGAGACAGAGCATGAACGGGGGAGGAGCAGAGAGAGAGGGAGACACAGAATCGGAAACAGGCTCCAGGCTCTGAGCCATCAGCCCAGAGCCTGACGCGGGGCTCGAACTCCCGGACTGCGAGATCGTGACCTGGCTGAAGTCGGACGCTTAACCGACTGCGTCACCCAGGCGCCCCTAGTAGACACTTTTCTAAAGAAGACATCCAGATGGCCAACAGGCACATGAAAAGATGCTCAACATCACTCCTCATCAAGGAAATAGAAATCAAAACCACACTGAGATACCACCTCATGCCAGTCAGAGTGGCTAAAACAAACAAATCAGGAGACTATAGGTGTTGGTGGGAATGCAAACTGGTGCAGCCGCTCTGGAAAACAGTGTGGAGGTTCCTCAAAAAGTTAAAAATAGATCTACCCTATGAGCAATAGCACTGCTAGGAATTTACCCAAGGGATACAGGAGTGCTGATGCATAGGCACACGTGTACCCCAATGTTTATAGCAGCACTTTCAACAATAGCCAAATTATGGAAAGAGCCTAAATGTCCATGAACTGGTAAATGGATAAAGAAGTTGTGGTTTATATACACAGTGGAATACTACTTGGCAATGAGAAAGAATGAAATCTGGCCTTTTGTAGCAACATGGATGAAACTGGAGAGTGTTATGCTAAGTGAAATAAGTCATACAGAGAAAGATGCCATATGTTTTCACTCTTATGTGGATCCTGAGAAACTTAACAGAAGACCATGGGGGAGAGGAAGGGGAAAAAAAAAGTTACAGAGAGGGAAGGAGGCAAACCATAAGAGGCTCTTAAAAACTGAGAATAAACTGAGGGTTGATGGGGGGTGGGAGGGAGGGGAAAGCAGGTGATGGGCATTGAGAAGGGCACCTGTTGGGATTAGCACTGGGTGTTGTATGGAAACCAATTTGACAATAAATTTCATATTAAAAATAAATAAATAAATAAATAAATAAATAAAGTGATGAGAGAGCTGGTTGGCTAGGAGAGACACAGAGAGTGGTCGTGCGTAGTGCACCACATTTCAGGCCTCCTTGAGGACATGGGTAAGTATTGCTGAAGTTGAATATGAAAATTTTCCAGAAATGACTATGACCTAATAAGCCCTTAATACTTTAGCCAAGTATTAGTGTACTTTGAGATGCTTGACTTAGGCAGTAAGTGTTGTGGCAGTTGTCAGATCTGAGGTCTTGTGTATAAGGTGCATCACTAGGAGCTGGGTGGGAATAATCCACACCACTGGTAATGGTAAAACACTTGCAGACACATAGCAGTCAGCCTGGAATAAGGAGCTCCTGAATGAGAACTCACAGAAACCCTGTAATTGTGTCTGTCTTTAGCATGCAGTGTTGGTGAAATAGATTCTTAGCTGCATTTCTGAGCTTCCTTGTTTTGTTAATTTTTGGTTGCTACAGGTACTGGTAGCTCTTGCTTGTGACTTGGAGCTAGACACTCTCCCTTGCTGTGCTGAGACGCACAAGTGGGCTTGGTTCCGAAGGTACTGCATGGCCTCCCGCGTTGCTGTGGCCCTGGACAAAAGAACACCCTTGCCACGTCTTTTTCTTGATGAGGTATAGCATGTTATTTTGGAATGTAAAAACATTTTCCTTATTCAGTCATGGTGTAAACAGATGCCAATATTATGAGACACAGCAACATTTCTCTTACAAAGGGATACCATAAAAAAAAAATCACATAGGTGAAAATGAATAAATGCATACTGTGAATTTCAGTTAAAGTTTATTTTTAGTAAACTAAAGATATACTAGTACTGCCCAGACATTTCAATATCTTAGACTTGATTATAATTGTATTGATTTTGCTTATTAACTATAAAATCACAGTATTGATGTTGGCATTCCCTCAGATTCTGCAATCGGGATTACTCCTGTGTTGTTACCTTAATATTATGTGTTTCATTTTTGAGAGGTGAGTGTTTATTGATAATCTCATAATAATGTTGTCTAGGTGGCTAAGAAAATTCGTGAGTTAATGGCAGACAGTGAACACATGGATGTTCTCCACGAGAGCCACGACATTTTTAAAAGAGAGCAAGATGAACAACTTGTGCAGTGGATGAACAGGTTATTATATCAGAACCAAGAATAATGCTGTACACTGGGGAAAGGTGTTGTATGTGCAGTTCTTTCCGATGTTAATTGTTCACTTAATGTTTGTTGTAGGCGACCAGATGACTGGACTCTTTCTGCGGGTGGCAGTGGAACAATTTATGGATGGGGGCATAATCATAGGGGACAGCTTGGGGGCATCGAAGGTGCAAAAGTTAAAGTTCCCACTCCATGTGAAGCTCTTGCAACTCTCAGACCCGTGCAGTTAATTGGAGGAGAACAGACTCTGTTTGCAGTGACAGCTGATGGAAAGGTAAGGGTGCCTTTTCTGTGTCATATGTTAAAAACTAAGAGACAGCTATGGCTAGAGTGCGTTATTGGTCCGTGGTATGTGTAAGGACTCTGTATTAAAACGTTATCTCAAGGTTAATAGTACTTATTGTTGGAAGCAGTTATCATTCTAAAATATTTCTGTATGATCTTTGATGTGTTCTATAACTTTACAGTGTTTTATTTTGAAATACAGCGTATGTAGAAAAGTGTACTGTTTGCATATCAATAATACATTAGAGTATTCCTTTTTTTTATTTGCTAGTGTAATGCTTTTTAAAAAATTAATTGCTTCTAGTATGATGAAATGGTTAATACTTACATATTGTCTTTATGTTTGGTGACCTTATTCAACTATTTTCTTTCTTTTGTATATCTCAGGATTTCTTGTATCTTCTTTATAGAGTCATAATCTGTAAATCAGTTTTGTTCCTTTTCAGTTCACCACTCTTATTTTTTCCTTTTTGTGTGGAAGAAAGGAAGCTCATTGTATTGGGTTGTTTTGATATAATATTGAGCGGGGGTGGTAGTTGCGGGCTTGTTCTTAATCCAGTTTGCAAAGTAAACACTGTGATTGAACATTTCACAAACTTACTGTGAGGTTTTGGTGGATGATCTTTATGAGATTAAGGAAACTTCCTTCTCTTTCTACATTAAAAAAAACTATTCCTATGGATGTTTTCTCCTTTAGTGGATTTATGTCGTGAATTGGATTAATTGGTTTTCTTATATTAAACCCCCTTGCATTCTGTGGAGACACCCACCTTGGTCAGGATGTTTTATATTTTTTTGGTTTGTGTTTGTGAATATTTTCTTTGGGATTTTTGGGAGCCCCAAGATCTTAAAGTGCGATTATAATAATGTTTCTGTCTTATATATTCCTTGTCTGATTTTGGTACTCTATTATTATATATCTATTTAACTTACAACAATTAACTTAAAAATGCATGTTTATTATCTTGCAGTTTCTCTGGGTCAGGACTCTGGAAGGTGGCTTAGCTTGGTCCTCCCACCTAGGATCTCTCCCCAGGCTGCAGTTGCCTCAGGGCTATACTGAGCATTCAGTTCCTCATGAGCTGTTAGTTGAGGCTGCCCTCAGTTCTTTGCCACATCACACTGTAGCAGCTGGCTTCCTCAGAGCAAGCAAGGGAGGTGTTAGCAAGACACAAGTTACAGTCTTGTGTGACCTAATCCAAAAGTGATAGTCCATCCTTGTTGCCATATTCTGTCCATTAGAATTGAGTCACTAGGTCTAGCCCATGTTCAAGGAGAAGGGATTACACAGGGTGTGAATTAGGGACTCTTGGGAACCACATCAGAGACTGCCTGCCAAGAATATCAAGATTGTGCTAGTCTCATAAAAAAGGGTTGAAGTGTTTTGTTTTGTTTTGTTTTGTTTTGTTTCCTTTTTCTATTCTCTGGAGAATTCTATGTCTTTTATTGTTTCCTGGTTATTATAACATGCATATGTAAAATCTGAAGTGAATTACTACTTCTGTCCTCCTCCCAAGTAATACAAATAGCTGATACTTTGTTATCCTGTGTTCTGGCACAAACCCATTAGGGAATGATAGGCATTATTATTTTTGTTGTTATTTTTCCAGATTTACCCAAATGTTGCACATGTCTTTGCTCACATTATTTCTTATGTCTCAGACCTTATATCTTTAAACAGTTTCTTCTACTTCATTTTGCTTCTACTTTATATTTTCATTTTTCTTTAGTGAGTCTTTTGTTGGTTTATCCTCAGATTGTTTTTGTTTATTTGAATATGTCTTTATTTTATCCTTTATCCTAAGTAAGAGGTGCAAACATTTTCTGTAAAGGTCGTGATAGTATTTTTGGCTCTATGGGTCATGTGGTCTCTGTTGGCAACTATGAAAACAAGCCTATGAATGATATGTAAATGAATGTGTCTGGCTATGTCCAATAAAGCTTTATTTACAAAAGTACATGGTGGGCCTGATTTGACTCATGGGCCATAATTTGCCAACCCCTGTTCTAGAGTATGAAATTTTAAGTTGACTGTTATTTTCAGTCAGCCTGTTAAACGTTTTATTCTTTTGGATTTTGGACTTCATTGTTGCTAATGAGATGTCAGCAGTCAGACTAACTTTTACCCAAATGGAGGTAATAAATCTTTTCTCTATGGCTGCTTTTAAGATATTTCTTTAGTGATCTGCATTTTGCTGTGATATATTTTTATTGCCCTTTTTTGTTTTACTTTGTTTTTGCCAGGTGGTAAGGGATGGGAGAGGGGGGCTTTCTGGCTCTTGAGAAGTGGTCTTTAAACAACTCTGGTAAATTCCTAGACTGTTTTTTTGCCTCAGATATTGCTTCTACCATATTCTCCGTGTGATCTCTGCCTGAAAATGTGTTCTGATTGTTGAGTGCTTTATATCTCTAACTCCTTCTTTCCATGTTTCCTCTTCTCTTTGTGTTTCTATGCTATATCTAAAGAATGTCTTCAGATTCATCTTCTAGTCTCTTGTTACCTATTTATAATCTGCTATTAAATGTATCTGGGTATTTAATTTCAATTATTGTTTTTTTAATCCCTGGAAGTTCTGCTTTGGGTAATTTTGTAATTCCTTATTCCTTAGGGATACTTTCAAGCTTTTATTTCTTTAAAGATAATATTGGACTGTTGTTCTGACTCCCTCATGGCATCTTTTTTAAACTATGAGCTGACCCTTTTCCTTAGAAAATTTTATGTAGAAATTCTTTGAGGCTTAGTTGGAAATCACTCATCAAAAGAGAATTTATAACCCTGGGGTACTACAAATCTAAGTCATTGTAAATTAAATTCTCAAAGGAATTTAGATCATACATAGTATAAATTTAGACTGAAAACCAACCTAATGATCACCTTTCATGGTTGTGAATTCTCAGGAGAGCTTTTTCTCCATATGATTTAGTGCTGAGATTGAGAAAGGGAACTTGCCTTGTTGTTTTCTTTTTATTCCTCACAGTTGGCCCACTGGAGGATCATCTTTCTAAAAGGAGACTCCTTTTAAGCTTGGTACTTTACCCTCTACACCCCGTGTGCTGAAGATTCTCAAAACCTTCTCAGGGGACACTGGCTTTAGGGCTCTTTTATCAGTCTGAGTTCTTGGTTTCACTTTCTGTTTTAGTCCTTGAGGTTTTCCTTACTATTGTGTCATTGCAGCAATGCATTTGAAACAATATGAAACAATATTTAAATTTTTATAGGAGGGATGTTTGACATGCATTTGGAAAAGGCAGTCTGATTCTTTTTTAAATTAATGATAAACCTTGTGCCCTGAAATAATTACTCACTTAGAACGAAAGAAAAATAGTGTATTCTACTGTGTGACT
The DNA here is from genome assembly GCF_007474595.2 of Lynx canadensis. Lineage (NCBI taxonomy): Eukaryota > Metazoa > Chordata > Mammalia > Carnivora > Felidae > Lynx > Lynx canadensis. The sequence continues at coordinate 27,332,750 of NC_044308.2, read as the reverse complement.
TATATGCAGCCTTGCTGAAATACTACATCTATTTATAGTTTTTCTATGAGTGTTTCTATCAGTGTTACTATCAGAGATTTGCTTCCAGGGAAAAGATCTTCTTTTTAAAATACATTTTGTGAACTTGGGATTTTAAATAGTCATAACTATTTCATTTTTAGTGTTTGATAAAGCACGGAAAAGTCTTAAACATTCTTGTAACTTTTTTTTTTTTTTTTTTTTTTTTTGAGAGAGAGCGAGCGCACATGTGTGTGAGCCAGGGAGGGGCAGAGGGAAAGGGAGAGAGAGAATCTTAAGCAGACTCCATGCTCAGTGCAGAGCCCAGTGCAGGGCTCAATCCCACGACCCTGACTGAGCCACCCAGATGCCCCCATTCCTGTGATTTTTAACTTTAAAATTCTTTTCTCTGTGGTAAAAATATCTAGCACACTGATTGAGTTTGTTAATTACTAGAATATAGGGATATTTAGATAAAAATCTGATATTTATATTCTTCTTGTCTTAGCTGTATGCCACTGGATATGGTGCAGGCGGCAGACTAGGAATTGGAGGGACAGAGTCGGTATCTACCCCAACATTACTTGAATCCATTCAACACGTGTTTATTAAGAAAGTAGCTGTGAACTCAGGAGGAAAACACTGTCTTGCCCTCTCTTCAGAAGGAGAAGTTTACTCTTGGGGTGAGGCAGAAGATGGGAAGTTGGGGCATGGCAACAGAAGGTATTATGTGAAAACATTATTTTTGATGTTATGCTTTCCTTGTTTCTTTTATCTCTTGTATAACATATTGGCACTTTGTTTTTCAGGACAACATTTATAATAATCTACTCAAGTTAAATGTTAATGACTTATTTGGCAGAAATAAGTTCATGTTCCAATGTGTGGGCTTGCCTCCACTACCCTTCTATTTGAGGGGAAAATCAATTCTGAATTTTCGATTTTTAAGTACTAAGTACATTGAGTTTCTCTTAGTCCTTCTCCTCAAGTTTTCTTCCTCCGATCCCGAGTAATTCACTGAATCAACAGTTGGCATTTTGGTAACATGTGTGATACTAAAGCTGTAAATACAGAGGAAATGGAAGGAGTGAGGGTAAGGGGACACACAAATGACAATATTTTTTAAACAAAGTAACCAAACTTTCTAGTTTTTAAAAATTAATGGGAATTACCTGCCCAGTTGGAGTAACAAAGACCTGCATCTCTGAAATAACTTAAAGTACCAGACTAAATATATGAAACAGCTGCCCTAAAGACAATGGATAACAGGCAGTAAAGTTACATACAGTGATCTACAGAGGTGAATACTGGCAGTCACATGTGTCAGTGGCCAAGGAACTCAGAGGCCAAGGAACAAACCACCCAAAAGGACTAGAAGGAATGGTCCACAGAGCTCACAGAGGGCAGACAATACAGCTTGCTTCCAAAACCTGATAATTCCCAGAACATTGGTTAGAGGACTAAGAATGATGTTGCACAAAAGTGGGTAAAAAAATTAAAGGTAGACTGTTGCTCTGATCCCATCAATAACGCTTAAAAGCAAAACCTGAAAGGATTAAATTGTTCACAAGGAACCATAAGCTCAGGAATATCTTTATCAATACAGACATATCAAGCGCTCAGCAAGATAAACGTCACAATGTTCTATATCCATTCAGACATTACCAGGCATGTGTCTCTTCAATAAATAGTATTGGGAAAATTGGATATTCAAATGCAAAAGAATGAAATTAGATCCCTGAATTATACCACTTACAAAAATTAACTCAAAATGGATTAAAAACCTAAATATAAGTTCTGAAACTATAAGAGTCCTCTAAGAAAACATAGGGAGAAAGCTCCTTGACCTTGGTCTTTGCAATGTTATTTTGGATATGACACTAAAAGCACAAGCACCAGAAGCAAAAATAAAGTGGGACTACATTAAACTAAAAAGCTTCTGTACAGCAAGTGAAACAATCAACAAAAGGCAACCTATAGAATAACAGAAAATATTTGCAAACCATATAACTGGTAAGGGATTAATGTCGAAAATGTGTAAGGAACTTGTATAACTCAGTAGCAAATAATAAAAAAAAAAACCCAATTAACGAATGGGCAAAGAACCTGAATAGACATTTTTCCAGAGAAGACATACAGATGACCCACAGGTACATGAAAAGTTGCTTAGCATTACTGATTTTCAGGGAAATGCAAATCGAAGCCATGAGATATTACCTTACACCTGTTAGAATGGCTTTTATTAAAAAGACAAGATATAAGTGCTGCTGAGGTTGTGGAGAAAAGGGAAACTTTATACACTGCATATAAATTATGCAGCCACTATAGGAAAGCATAGAAAAAAGTAAAAAATAGAACTACCATGTGATCCAGCAGTCCCTCTTCTGGGTGTATATCTGGTGAAAATGAAATAATTTTCTTGAAAGGATCTATACTCCCATGTTCAGTGTGGCATTGTTCACAATAGCCAAGACATGGAAACAACCTAAATGTTCATCCACAGGTGAATGGGTGAAGAAGATGTGGGGTGGGGTGGGGTGGTGGTGGTGTGTGTGTTAGAATATTATTCAGCCATAGAAAAAGAAATCTTGGCATTTGTGACAATTTGGATTAACCTAGAGGACATTATGCTAAGTGAAATCAGTCAGAGAAAGACAAAACACTATGATTTCACTTATATTTGGAATCTAAAAAAACTGAACTCCTAGAATTAGAGTAGACTGGTGGTTTCCAGGGGCTAGGGATTGGGGGGTTGGGAGATGTCGACAAAGGGTACTAACTTCCAGTTATAAGATGAATAAATTCTGGGGACATAATGTACAGCATGGTGACTGTAGTTAACAATACTTTATTGTATCCTTGAAAGTTGCTCAGAGGGAGTAGATCTTCAGTGTTCACACCACACAAAAATTATTATGTGAGATGATGGCTGTGTTAACCTTATTGTGGTAATCATTTTGCAGTATATATGTATCAACTCATCATATTGTACACCTTAAATTTATACAATGTTATATGTCAATTATATCTCAAAGCTGTAAAAAATTTATCAGGCATGCAAAAGAGTAGGAAAATATAGCCCATATAAAGAGAAAAATCATTCAGGGGCGCCTGGGTGGCGCAGTCGGTTAAGCATCCGACTTCAGCCAGGTCACGATCTCGCGGTCCGTGAGTTCGAGCCCCGCGTCGGGCTCTGGGCCGATGGCTCAGAGCCTGGAGCCTGTTTCGGATTCTGTGTCTCCCTCTCTCTCTGCCCCTCCCCCGTTCATGCTCTGTCTCTCTCTGTCCCAAAAATAAATAAACGTTGAAAAAAAAAAATTAAAAAAAAAAAAAAGAGAAAAATCATTCAATTAAAACTGACCCAGAAATGACATAAGTAGTAGAATTACTAGATAAAAATATTAAAACAGTATTTTAACCACATGCCTATATCTTTAAGAAACTTGAGGGAAAACTTAAGCATGTTAGAGATTGAAAGGTATTTTAAATGCCCTAATCAAAGTCTGGGATGAAGAATACAGTGCATGTGTTTAATATAGATTAAACATAGTAGAGGAAAAGATCAGTGAGCTTGATGACGTAACAATAGAAACTGAAACAAATGAAACACACAAACATATAAAATGAATATCACATCAGTGAATTGTGGACAACAGCCTCAAGTGGCCTATTATATAAGTAAAGTCACCAAAGGAGAGGAGGATAGGGGATTTTGAGAAATGATGGCTGAAAAATGTCCAAATTAGATCTAGGAATAAAAGAGAACTTCTGTAACTTGATAAAGGGCATCTCTGTTAAATATAGAGCTAATAGTGACTTAATATGACATACTGAACTTTCCCTAACTATAGGAACCAAGACCAAGGACATCTGCTATCAAGATTCAGCATTGTACTTCAAGATTGTCAAGTGAAGTTCAGCAGTATAAAGATATAAAAGGCATTCAAAAGGGAAAGAGAATTAAAGCTGCTTCTTTACACGTAGTATAATTGCTTATATAGAAAATCTATGATACCTACAAAAAGCTACTAGAATCAATAAGTGAGGTTAGCAGGGTTGCAGGATAGATCAATAAATAAAAAGCAATTGTTTGTCTTTATACTATGCAAATGTAATCAGAAATTGAAATTTAAAAATACCATTTATATTACCCCCCCCCCAAATTGAAATAGTAAGGGATAAATTTGACCAAAAAAAAAAAACCATGGATGACTTAGAGAAAACTATAAAATATTGCTAGGGAAGATTTTAGAAGACTTAAAAATCAATGAATGAGTATACTGTGTTCATGGATTAAAAGACTCAATATTGTTGATTTATTAGTTTTCCTCAAATTAACCTATAGATTCAACCCCTTCTCAAACAAAATTTCTGTAGAAATTGACAAGCTGATTGTAAAATTCATAGAGAAATACAGAGCACCTAGAATAATCAAAGCAACTTTGAAAATCAGGAGCAAAGTTGGAAGACGCTACCTTATTTCAAGCCTGATTTTAAAGCTACAGTAATCAAAACAGTGTAGTACTGTTGTAAAGAGAGAGAAATGTATTAGTGGAACAGAATGGAGTCTCAAAATATACCACAAATACTGAATAATGAGTGTGGAAAAATGAAGTTTGATTTCTGCCTTATAACTTCCAATGCACAATTTACAAAAGTGCAGTTTATTGGAGAACAGAGCTTTTTCAACAAATGGTCTTGAACAATTGGATAACCATATAGCAAGCAGTGAACTTTTTGACTTGCACTGTATCCAAAATTAACTCAAAATGAATCATAGTCATAAATGTGAAACCTAAGTCCAAAAGCTTACAGAAGAAAACATGAGAGAAAACCTTTGTGACTTTAGGTCAGACAAGGAGTTTTAGAAAGAACTCCAAAAGCATGATCCAGTAAATAAAAATAGGATAAGTTGGACTTCATAAAAATGTGAACTCCAGGTGTTTGAAAAGACATGCTACAGACTGTGAAAGCATTATTTGCAGTCATACATCTGGCTTAGGTCTTACTTTCAAAATTATTATAAAGAGCTTTCAAAACTCAGTAAGAAGAAAACAAACTTAATTGTCAGTGCTTGGCACATTGTAGGCTCGTTGACATTCATATGATAAAACTCTATAAATGAAATGTTGATTTATAGCAAGGGTGGATGAATTGTTTTGGTAAAGAGCCAGGTAGCCTACATATTTTAGTGTTTGTAATATATGCTTCTTTCCCTTTTTTTTTTTTTTTTTAACAACCTTTAAAAATGTAAAATTCATTCTAGGCTCATTGGCTTTTCAAAAACAGGCCATGGGCCAGACTTGGCCCATATTTGGGCACTAGTCTCCTGGCCTCTAATTTAGCAAGTCTCCTGCTCAGTGGCATTAGGGCAACTGGTATAAAGGAAAACATTTAGGAAATTATAAAATTTCGAGTTCAGGTCTGAATGATTCTTCTTAATTAACAATTGATTTTATGACAATAACCAAAGTGTAGAAAGAGCCCAAATGTCCCGAATGGATAAAGAAGATGTGAGATATGTATGTGTGTATACACACACACACATACGTACACATACTCCATTATATATATATATATATATATATATATATATATATATAGTAATGATAAGATATATATACATATGTATGTATGATACACATATATGATCAGGTGTATATATATATATATATATATATATATACATAAGATATATATATATATATATATATAATGGAGTATTACTTGACAATCAAAAAGAATGAAATCTTGCCATTTGCAACAGCATGAGTGGGACTAGAGTGTATTATGGTAAGTGAAATTAGAGGAAGACATATCATATGACTTCACTCATGTGGAATTTAAGATACAAAACAGATGAACATGAGGGAAGGGAAACAAAAATAATATAAATACAGGGAGGGGGACAAAACATAAGCGACTCTTAAATATAGAGAGCAAACTGAGGGTTGCTGGAGGGGTTGCGGGTGGGAAGATGGGCTAAATGGGTAAGGGGCCTTAAGGAAGACACTTGTTGGGATGAACACTGGGTGTTACACATAGGGGATGAGTCACTGAAATCTATTCCTGAAATCATTGCACTATATGCTAACTAAGTTGGATGTAAATTTAAAAATAAAAAATAAACATAAAAAATAATTCATTTGAGAAGTGTACATTGAATAAGTATATAACAAACCAAAAGCCTAGTATTTAATACTTTTAAAATATTTAAGAATAAAACTATTTCAGTTATATTTGGTGGCCTTTTTTGCAGTCCATGTGACCGCCCTCGCGTCATTGAGTCTCTGAGAGGAATTGAAGTGGTTGATGTTGCTGCTGGTGGAGCCCACAGTGCCTGTGTCACCGCAGCAGGGGACCTCTACACATGGGGCAAAGGCCGGTATGGCCGCCTGGGGCACAGCGACAGTGAGGACCAGTTAAAGCCAAAGCTGGTGAGAAGGCGCCTTGAGAAGGTGCTCAGAGGCCTGGGGTGTCTCCTCACACCCTCACTTTTGAAGGTGGTGGGGAGGCAGCTTCTCATTGTCATTATGCCATTTTGATTTTTAAAAGTCAAAAGTATTTCCTGTTATGGTTTCTTTTTAGTTTTAGAGTTGATGGTCTTAGCCTCATTATTTACAAGGAGGTTTATATTCCATGTGTCATTTAAACAGAATAGTATTTGAAATCTCCTTTTATTATTTTATTTATATTTTACACATATAAATATATATAAATAAATATTACCTGGCATCTAGCTAAATGCTTTGGCTTCTAGAAGGCCCACGGTATTTTGGGTGAGGCAGTGAATAAGACTTCCTGGTGTGGTAGGACTGGCTCACTAGAGACACTGATAACCTGCCTCCTATCATTTATATTGATTTGGTTCAAACTGATGAAGGTGTTTTTGGTCTTATCTTACATGATTATTAAAATTACACATTCTTTGTAAAGGCTTAAAACAGTACCGCCCCCACTCTCCCAACCCAAGAGCATCACAGTACTTTAAAGCCTTTCCTTAGGTAAACCTTCTTTCTGCTGTGATTGCATAACCTTGATTTCTTTTTTTTGAAGGTGGAAGCACTGCAGGGCCACCACGTGGTTGATGTTGCCTGTGGTAGTGGAGATGCCCAGACCCTCTGTCTCACTGATGATGACACTGTCTGGTCCTGGGGGGATGGGGACTACGGCAAGCTTGGCAGAGGAGGCAGTGATGGCTGTAAAGTACCCATGAAGGTATTTGTGTCTGCACAGTGGGAGAAAGGCACCTTTCCCAATGATCTGGGACTTGAGGGTTCCACGTCTTTGTGGAGCTCTTAGAGCCCTCCCCTCCCCACCCCAGGCCCTCCTAGGCTTACCACCCCATCCCCCTCTGCATGCTTCTTAGGAGTCTTTTAACCTCATCTTTACCTTCTTTGCAGAAAATATAATGGGTAGTTGAGTAAAAAGTGAAAGGCCCAAAGGTATTAAGATATATTAAGTGCTATTTGTGCTGTCTTGGGAAATTTATGTAAGTTAGCACAACCTGTGGTTTTATGTAGTATATAGACCTGTTTGAAGAAAGGGATAACAAATTGTTCACGGTCTTTTCAATTCACAGAGTTCTGTAGCTATGATTGTAATAGTACTTGCTGAAAGGGTTGCAGCTGGCTTAGCCAGAAGCTGTGTTAAATAGACATCCTGTGACACACTAAGAGAAGAGACTGTAGGCCTGGGTTGGGGGTCAGATTGCTTTTCTCCATGTGATCTGCATGACTCTGAGCAATTTCTTAACTTTGTGAGACTCTCTTGTCCTTGTGAATGGGTAGTTGGCAGAGATTAAGTTCATTGATGTGTTTAGATCATGTGCTGACTGCTGTGCTGCCTACAGTGCATGAACATGATGGAGCCATTTAGCTGAGGTGTTTTGCTGTGGATTTGGGAGTGTGTGTGCTGTGAAAGAAAACTAGAAATTGTTCTCTGCTTGGTGTTTGGTCTTGTTGGGGATCTGGGACTGCATGTGAGGAGTAGAGACCCTCACAGTGCACAGGCAGCTCTGTGGGGGAGGGGGGCAGCATTCTACTAGGGCCCCCTCAGATGGGACAAGAGCCTGGCCAAAACTGCATAGCTTTTCTTCCCAGAGCTGTGCAGCCCAGTATAGGAGCTGTTGGCCACACATGGCTATTTAAGTTTAAATGTAACTCAATTAAAATTCACTTACTTGCTCATACTGGCCGCATTTCATGTGCTCAGTGTGAGCATGTGTCTGGTGACTTCCATATTGGGCAATGTGGACACAGAACATTTCCATTACTGCAGAGAGTGGTTTTGGCAGGCAGTGCTTAGAGCCAAAGCCTGGTGGAGATGTGCCTGGAGACATCCCTGCATGCTGGTGAGCATTGCTGGAGAACCAGAAACTCAGTGCTTCCTCTTCATTCTTAGCATTTCTTATTCCTTTTCTCTTGCAGGTATACAGTATTTTAACCACATTACAAGTTACTTAAGGTTTCCAAATTTATGAAAAAATTGTGTGTTGTAGACTTTCTTATGCTTAGGAAAGCTTTAGACACAGGCTTTGCACCTTCAGGGATTAGGATGTTGAGCATTGGGGGAATGGAAGTTATTACTTGATATGATTGTGACAGAGGTGAGGGTGAGGAGAGAACAGAGAGAATTGTTTTTAATTAATTTAAATTTAAAATCAAATATGAGGGGCGCCTGAGTGGCTTGGTTGATTGAGCATCTGGTTTCAGTTCAGGACATGATCTCGCAGTTCTTGAGTTCAAGCCCCATGTCAGGCTCTGTGCTGACAGCTCAGAGCCTAGAGCCTGCTTTGGATTCTGTGTCTCCCTATCTCTTTCTGCCCCTCCCCTGCTCACACTCTGTCTCTCTCTGTCTCTGAAAAATGAATAAACGTTAAAAAAATCAGGGGCGCCTGGGTGGCTCAGTTGAACGAACATCTGACTCAGCTCAGGTCATGATCTTGCGGTTTGTGGGTTCAAGCCCCACATCGGGCTCTGTGCTGACAGCTCGGAGCCTGGAGCCTGCTTGGGATTCTGTGCCTCCCTCCCTCTTTCTTTCCCTCCCCTGCTCACATTTGATCTCTCTCTGTCTCTCAAAAATAAACATTAAAATTTTTTTTTTTAAAAATCAGATATGAGAACTTAAGTCTGAGAACAGTCACAGGTAACAAGGAGCATAGCTTGCTGGGTGAGAAAAAGTGATGACTAGGTTAGTGAGCCCCAGTGAAACTTCTGGGTGTTGGTTGTGAAGGGCCTGGACCCCCGATGTACACGGGTGGAAATGACTTCTCATACTAGCTTGACCAAGGTCATGTTTGATTTAATTAACCTGGATAGATGGATAAGTTCTAAAGGCCACAACCTGGTCCTCTTGGCCAATCCTCCTCCCCCTTTTTGCTGATCCTCTCTTGGGGGCCTGTGGGGTCTGAGAGGGTTGGAGGGCAGAGGAGCATTGCAGGGCTTACTGGAGAATGGGGCTGCCACACCAGAAAGAGAAATAGAGTTGGGAGAATAGATTCTGGGGGAAAATGATCATAGAACTTCAACTGTGACATGTCCATTTTTAGTGACACATGCTGAGTGTCATTGTGCAGTAGCATGGGCTCGTGGTCTAGTGTCAGCAGGTGTGCCTTTAGAGTCAGGCATCCTCCTGAGAATACTTACTTGGTTAAGTGGAGTAGGACTTTAAGTTGTGTGAAATATTTGACCTGAGTAAGGATTTTCAGAGTTCTTTATTAGATTTAGTTCAGTCTCTGTGTGGTTGCAGCAGTCAGAAAAAACCTTGATTCAGTCTGATTGAACCTTTTTCCCTTCCAGATTGATTCTCTTACAGGCCTTGGAGTGGTTAAAGTAGAATGTGGATCCCAGTTTTCTGTTGCCCTTACCAAATCTGGCGCTGTTTATACATGGTATGCAAGATTCTGTTTGTTTAATCTCACAAAACCAGTTTGTTAATTTGAAGTTATATTAACTGACATCTCATAGACTGAGATGTAACTTCTATAGCAGGCTGTGATTTGTGTCCTGAAGTATGGTGCTTATGCCAGGAGGGTGGGACGGGGTGGTAAACGACAGGGCCTTGCACTCATAATTCGATGTTTCATTTTGTGCAGGGGCAAAGGTGACTATCACAGGCTGGGCCATGGATCTGACGACCATGTTAGAAGACCTCGGCAGGTTCAGGGGTTGCAGGGGAAGAAAGTCATTGCCATTGCCACTGGCTCCCTGCATTGTGTGTGCTGCACTGAGGACGGTAAGTGGGGAGGCCCAGTGTTGCAGCACAGAGGCCTTTAAATCTAAGAAGTCTGGTCAGGGATAATATATGCATATATATTATCTGAGAATTTCTGTGGTGAGCAGGGCCTGGTGTTAACATCTCTGAATATGTTAAATTTCATGGCTGTGCAGAAAAGAGCAACCAGAGCATACCTGATACTGTTGTTCTTAGGAAGGGCTGCTTGCAAGGTGAGCCTCAGCTGGCCGCTGGGAAACGAATTTGGGGAGGGCTCTCTCCCTTCCCTAATTGATAAGAGGCCTTGCTTTGCCTAAAACTACACAATGTGGTCTCTGCTGAAACCTGTTTCCTGGAACATGGGTATGTGCCAGGTGGAGGTGCCCATGTGACAGCCCTAGTGAAAACTAGGGGCTCTAATGAGCTTCCCTGGTAGAAGGCACTTTGCATGTGTTGTCACAACTCTTTGCTAGAGGAATTAAACTTGTGCTGTGTAACTCCACTGGCATAGGGTCCTTGGAAGCTTGCATCTGGTTTTCTCTGGACTTCACCCATGTGCCTTTTCCCTTTGCTGATTTTATTTCATGTTCTTTCACTGTAATCATAGCTGAGTATGACTATATGCTGAGGCCTGGGCGTTCACCCAATGAATCAGCAAACCTGAAGGTGGTCTTGGGGACCCCAGTACAATGGCAAAAGGGACTTTATAGATAGAATTAAGGTTGATCATTAGCTGACTTTACAATATTGAAGTTATTCTAGATTATTTGATGGGCTAGTGTAATTACATAGACCCTTCACAACAGAAAAGGAGGCCAAAGAGTCAGTCAGATGTGACAGAGAAGAGGCAGGAGAGAGTTTTCAAAGTGTGAGAGAATCTTGATCCACCATTGTTGGCTTTGAAGATGGAGGAAAGGGACCAGGGAATATTGGTGGCCTTGGGAAGCTGGGATCAGCCATCAGCTGATAGCCCACAAGGAAACAAGACCTTGGTCTTCCCAAGAACTGAATTCTTCCAACAGTCTGCATAAACAAGGAAATGAGCTCTCCCCTAGAGCATCCGGAAAGGATGAGCCTGCTGATATCTAGACTTTAGCCTAGTCAGACTCCTGTTGGTCTTCTGACCTACAGAACTGAAAGAACTGTTTAAGCCAGTAAGTTGTGGTAATTTGTTATGGCAGTAATAGAAAACTAGTGTATCATCTTTCATTAAAAGAGCCATTTCCCCCCAGTTTTGTCTCCTTTTAAAGCCTTTGATAAATTATATGAACATGTGCCCTTTAATTGTTTCATTGATGGAAAAGTTTCCTATATGAATAAGCAATTTTTATGGCTTATCATGGGACTGGCATTATAGTTCTTAACCAAGAACTTACAATACATTTTTTTATTTGCTTTAATTCTTTAAATTTTTGAAGCAAATCACACACTTAGAGAATAGTTGGAAGTGCAGTACAAAGAACTTTTTTTTTTTTTGATCCGTTTGAGGTGCTGCCCTGATGCTCCATCACCCTGAACATTTGAGTGTATATTTTACAAATAGGAACACTACTAAACAATCCCAACATGGCTGTTCATTTGGGAAATTCACACTGGTTATTACTCCACCTAATCTTCACTCCCATTCATGGTATAGCACAGGTTATACTTAGCTGTCATTTTAATGTCTCATCTTCTCTGAGACAATCCTCAGTTGTCCCTGAGTGTGATTCTTTGACACTTCTTCAGTCTTCCTGAGCTTTTTGGACTATGACACATTTAAAGATTACAGGCTGTTTATTTTGTAGAACATCCCTCAATTTGAGTTTGTCAGATATCTCCTCAGTAGATTCAGGTTGCACATCTGTGATCTTAATTCAGTCTGTGTTCTTAATTCATTCTAAATTCATCAGGTGTCATATAGTTTCTCTTTGTCCCAGTGGTGTTAACTTGATTAAGGTGGTGGCTGCTAGGATTTTCCATTCTGAATATCTTTTGTAACTAGTAAGTATTTGGGAGGGTATTTGAAGCTATTTAAATATCCCTTTTCTCATTGTATATTTTATTCTCATCAAATATTTGATATTTGTTTTTAATTTATATCTATGTGGGACTCATGGTTTCCTAATTTATTCATTGGATTGTACATAATCTGTTACTGTTAATAATTTTGATGCTGAAGTTGGCCCTGTTAGGCTAGCTTTATTTCCTTTTTTTTTTAATTTTTTTTTTAACGTTTATTTATTTTTGAGACAGAGAGAGACAGAGCATGAACAGGGGAGGGGCAGAGGGAGAGGGAGAGGGAGACACAGAATCTGAAACAGGCTCCAGGCTCTGAGGTGTCAGCACAGAGCCTGAAGCAGGGCTCGAACTCACAGACCGTGAGATCATGACCTGAGCCGAAGTCAGACGCTTAACCGACTGAGCCACCCAGGCGCCCCTTTATTTCCTGATGTGTGCCCATCATTCACTGGGTACTTCCTTGCTTTCTGGCACAATAAGACACCCTATCTTCTTGACCCTCCAAGGCCCAAGCCTAGCATTAACCATTTCCACAAGGAGTCTTGGTGTCTTTAGAGGACAATGGTGTTTAGAAGACAAGATCAGGTTGATAGATGTGCTCATTGCTCATTGCTCTCTCTGGCTCAAAAATAAATAAACATTAAAAAAAAGATTAAAATCCTTGATAGTCTACAACACACTAGAGAGGTTAATATGGTAACTAAAAGGAGAACAATGGCCAAGGATGTGATGTGCTCAGTATATATATATATATATATGTAAATAATATACAAATTTGCATCTATGTTTATTTTTGTGTGTGTGTGTGTGTGTATATATATATATATATATATATATATATATATATATATATACAAATTCTACACATTCACACCAGGAGCCCAGATTCTAGTTCTATACCACAGGGTGATTCATTCTAGTTTTCTTTCCACACTTACAACTCCTTTCTCTTTTGGTGAGAAGTCTGGATTTCATTATCTCTAATATAGGGATCCACTCACTCTGCCTGAATGTGACCAGTGCCCCATCATTACCTTTGCTCTCTCCCCTGCATGGATCCTTACCTGACTCGGGCTGTGACTGCCCATTCTGGGCCACCCCCACACATGGGCCACTCTGCTTGGGCCAACTCCCCACACTGAGCGACCCCCTGTATGGAAGTTTTTGTCATGTATGGATTCTGATTCTCTGCATCCAGTTGTACCTCTGCAGAGAAGTCCTCCTCTCCTTACTTGTGCTGTAACACTGACCCAGTGGCTTTAGGACTGAATTGTCTAGGGTGGGAATGGGCCAGCAAGCACACTGCCGTTGATCATGTAGGCACTGCACTTTACAGAGTGCATGGCTCTCTTAGGAGTCTTTGTGGAATATGGCAAGGCTAATCTCTAGAAAACTAACCTCATTTCTATTTTAGTCACCAAGTGACCTTACCCTAGAATAGTTTTCTGGTGGTGTTTCATGGTTGGGATCTAGTATGGTACACTGAAAAATATGATTCTCATTATGATGAATCTCATGTTTGGGATATGAATAACTATAGGAAGAACTATGTGTTCCTTTAAAAACAGGTTGTGTTTTTAAAAAAAAACTGATTTTTTTCTCTCCATTTAACATAAAAAATTAATTTGGGCAGTTAAGGATATTACCATCTGTTTTACTATTACTTGTTCTGATAAAGAACTGTTACAGTTATGTGCTTACTCCTGTGAACAAATGCTATTGTATTTTTAAGACCAGAATCTTGTGCCTCTTACTAGAAAAGGCATGTTGGCCAGCAGGGGCTCTCAAGAGTTCTGAGAAGCGTGCTCCCTCTTTGGATGTTGCAATTAGAGACATCTAGGTCACACACGAAGTTGACATTCAGCACCATTTGAAGGGAGAGATGATTGTGATGGGAAGATGGTAGAGGTTGTGCATTCACTGGTCCTAGTATACAAGTTCTTGTTCTAAATCCACTTCATTTAGGTGAAGTTTATACGTGGGGCGACAATGATGAGGGACAACTGGGAGATGGAACCACAAATGCTATCCAGAGGCCTCGGTTGGTAGCTGCCCTTCAGGGTAAGAAGGTCAACCGGGTGGCCTGCGGCTCAGCACACACCCTTGCCTGGTCAACCAGCAAGCCTGCCAGTGCTGGGAAGCTGCCTGCCCAGGTTCGTACTAGTTGGGCTGGGTGGGCTAGGAGGTGTACAAGTAGTGACAGAGTTACTATCTGTATATTGAATTATGCATGTAAGTAAGCCACACTCACATTTCATTTTCCATTGTATATTTACACAGGTGTTCCACTGAAAATAATTCAGGTTAATATTCACATTAACCAACATTGTCCATATACCCATGTGTCACCTTCATTCTAAATCTTATAAACTGTACAAAACCATTCTGATAGTACAGGCTGCACACTTTCCTTAGTAAATGTATTTCTATAGACTAATTTTTAGCATTTTCCTTGGTTCACATTACTTGGCTCAAGCAGTCAAACTGGCCAGAATATTATTCTAAAACCAATGAAGTTTTTCACATCAGACTCAGAAGTCTCAGGGATTCCTTGTTTTTGAAAAGGAAAAAAAAAAAAAAAAAAAAAAAAAACTTTTTCAGAATTCAGCTACAAACTGTGACTTATCTGTGCATTTGACACCTAAGTTGATTTAATGTAGTTTCAACATTTCAGGTTCCCATGGAATACAATCACTTGCAGGAAATCCCCATAATAGCACTGCGGAACCGACTGCTGCTTCTGCATCACATCTCAGAGCTCTTCTGCCCCTGTATCCCCATGTTCGACCTGGAGGGCTCTCTTGATGAAACTGGACATGGGCCTTCTGTGGGGTTTGACACTCTACGAGGAATTCTGATATCCCAGGGAAAGGTACTCTTGTAGCAATCTTTGCTATAGGCAAAACTGGTATTTTCAGTAAAATTTAATCCAACAAAAATTCCCAAACTGGGAGTAGACAGAATACAGTGTATTCCACAGGGACTCATTGTTGAGTACCTGCTATATGCCAGGTTCTGTTCTGGGTGCTCAGAATATATCAGTGAAAAGCAGACAAAAATTTCTTCTCTTTTGGAGCTTACATTAAAAATTAATAGTGTGGTGCGTTATTTCCCTTTTGTAATCTCTGCTTCCTAACTCCCCCCTTTAAGGGGTGGGGTGGTTTGCAAAACTAAGCCTCGTTCCTGCCCATGTTCTCTGCTTACCTAGCCATGAGGCATTATGGCAAATCTCCACTGTCAGCAGGAAGGATAAATGAGATAATTTCTTCCCCAGGGATGTCCAGCAGAGGGTGCCAGATATTATACATCATTTAGATAGAAATTCAATATCAGGATATGTAGAGATTCCTAGTCAAAGGATAATTTAACAGGCTGTGAATAGAATCATGAAGGAGGGCATCTAAAAATCACTGGACATATTTTGACCCATTGACATTTGTAATAATTTGAGCTTTTTAGAAATAGGATGCCTGATTCAGGAGTTAAGAGTTTCCCATTACTGGACATCATCGTTTCTGGCAAGTAGGTTGGCAGGATGTTCTAAAAGAACCATTGTGTGGTAGGGGTAATATTTGTGTAGAAAAAAGCATAGAGGTCAGATTGAGAACTCCTAATTTTGAAAAGCCTATGATTCTGAGACCTATTTTGTGACTTATTTTGTTATCAAAGATTACAGTCCCTTTTTTTTTTTTTTTTTAATAATAAAATCTGGATTATTTGGAGTCCTATCCAAACAGATTTATTCTTTTTTAAGAATGGCTTTGTTTGCACTTAGCTGGAGGGGACCGGTCCACACATTTTATTTTCATGTGTGGCTTAGAGACAAGTGGACATTGATAAGGATTGTAGTAATGGTAAGATCTCTCTGATGATGGGGAAGAGGAAAAAGTTGTATGCAGTTAACATTGATAAGAAACTTAACTTCAACCATTTTTTAATAATAAAAAGTAGCAAATTGATCCCTTTTACCATTTTTTAAAAATCTATCAGAGTGGAGATGATAATAGGCAGCTAGGAAAAATCCTTTCCTCATAGGGAGACAACCAAGTGAGAGGCAGGATGGATCCCACATGGATTGCATGAGTGTTCTGCAGGCTGTGAGCACAGGGGCAGGACAGCAGGAGCACTGAAGGAGTCTGGCAGGCAACTTCAGTGGCAGAGAATGTGTAATCAGCCTCTGTTTTGGTCCTGGGTGAGAAAGGATCACATCTGCTGGAAAATTTGGGAAATGGGTGTTAGTGGTGACCATGGAACATTATTACCAGTATGCAATTCAGAGCACAGAAGAGAGAGCATCATAGGAGACCCCTGCTGGATCAGGCCATTCAGAGAAGGGAAATGCATGTTCCTGTGGAGGAGGAGCTGTCCTTGGCTCTGGGCAGAGCAGTCAGGCGGGATGGAGGACAAAAGTAGCTGGTAGGTGTTGTACAAGGGTGCATGGTGATGGGTGCACCTATGTGAGCCCCTGTGTGGCGTAGGGTGCCCTGTGAAAGTCCCTTTGTGGTAATGGGTGGACCGCTGTGAGGTGTGATGGGTCTGTCTCTGTGGGCTGGTTGCCTCTATGACACCCTTACTTGACTTTCTCTACCTCTGAGGCCTCATCCTTGGGCTGCTTAGGGCTCTTGCCCTTCCTGCTTTCAGAGGTTGGAGTTCTGACCTGGGAGAGTGACCTGGATACTCTTGTAGGTACCCTGTGCTCCCCCAACCATGCTATCTCTGGACAACGGCAGAGTTATCCACTTGGCAGAGACCTGGGACTCCTATCGATCCTGTCTCGTTTGTGTCTCTTGAGTCTGCTTCCCTACCCCTGTCCTCACTGGTGCTACCGGTGCCCTGATCCATATGAGTATGGCAGGCCTACCTGTACGTGGGTGTCATTGGGCCCCAGTATTCAGGTTTCTGTCAGTGTATGGTACCTATATGTTTCCTCCTTCACTGGTCTCCCATTCTCACCCCAACCCTGGATCAACATACAGGACTCCCTGGCCCTGCTGCTGGTTTGTGGTTTTGTCACAACAGTGACACTGAGGCATAGTGTTTAATGTCAGTCCTGCCGCGAGTGGACTTGTGGTCTGTCTGGGAGACCTTGGCTTTTCTAGTTAATCCTCAGGGCCTGGCCTAAGTCCCAAGTCAGAGAAGATATGTGCCAGACTCTGGCCCTCCCCACTCTCTGCCCAGAGCATGGTGGGCTTCTCTTGCCTCCAGATGGGGGGCAGAGAGCACAGGTGGGCCTCTGCATAGGCTGTGCCTCTGGCACCACCTCACAATTTGAAAAAGAAGAGTTTGTAGTTACTGTTCTTAAGAAAATTTGACTTTTAGGAGAGAATATTTAAAACAAAACTATGACATGATTTATCTATGGATAATAATATTTCCTATGTCAGATTCTAAATTTTGTCTATCTGTCATATTTTAGGAGGCAGCTTTCCGTAAAGTAGTACAAGCAACTATGGTGCGAGATCGCCAGCATGGGCCTGTGGTAGAGTTGAACCGAATTCAGGTAACAAGTGGAAATTGTTCTGAGTCTGACACTTCTCAGATAAGATGGTTTTGTGGTTGGGAGTTGGGGCTCCACAGCCTGGGGGAACAGCAAACTTTCTCTTGTGCCCTTGCCTTAGAGAGCAAGGTATTACCTGTCTATGGTGTCCTGTGGTGCTGAGCCTTTTAGTTGGGAATGTAAATTGTTTTGTTTGGAACAGAAGTAAGAAAGATTTATTTCAGATAATCCAGAAGCATGCATACAGATAAGCAAAGAGGGAAAAGTAAAAATGACCCATATTTCCACCACATGGCAATAATTACTGCTGACAGTTGGAGGTGTGTTTGTATGTTTGTTATAACCGAAACTGGGTGCCTCTCTTTTGTAACTTGCTATTTTTTTCCCCCTGAAAACATTGTAAGCACCTCTCCTTGCAATACAGTGGGAGTGTGGGATTATTTTTGCTGACCAGCTACCCCATGTTCTCTTGGTTTTTCTGTGCAGGAGGCTAGAAAACCATGCCCACTTTTCTGGAATACAGCTGTGCTACTCGTCACAGCCCCAACTACAAGTGTATCTTCAGTTGCCCTCCTTGGGTTAGGTTCTGAGAAGGAGGTTAGGTCAGGGGCCCTCCATGCATCAAATTGTATGTGGGGACAGTTCCCATTCCCAACAGCCTCACACCCTTCCTGGCTCTGATAGCTTTCTTTGCCCACTTAATAGACCAGAATCACTAATACTGTTCTCTAGTAATGAATAAATGAAAAGTAGACCATCTCTGAATTAATATTGCTGCCAAGTATAGATAAGCTTACAATTTAAAAAATTAACTGGAAACCAGAGGAGCTCCAGTACTGATTATGGTATTGTGTGGTACTTGACATTTAACATGCAAATGAATTGGGCCCCACCTCTTGGAACAGAAACAGAGAGTTATGAAGAACAAATTCTTTGTTCCTTTATATTAACACATGATTTCTACCCTGGTGTTGGTTATATGACTAGACATTTCTCCAGAGTTGTACTTGGGGGCATTTTGAATTAAGACACAAACTCTTATCGTTTGTTGGAGAACACATGTGACCACACTGATGGATGTGGTCCCTTCACTGACGTCAGACTGTTTAATGCTAAGCTCTAGGTCAGTCAGCCTACTCTACAAACAAATGGGCTGTTTAATTAGGTTCATGAAAAAGGTTTTATTTCCACACCTTGGAGGATCATTTTGGTTTGCTCTACGTTATTAGGTCTTAAACACTAAAGTTCATAAGTGAGGAAAGCTCACCTAACAGATTGTTGGGCATTCCTAGATCGTATGCATGCCCTAGCCACATATAGGTGCCTGATCAGGGTCAGTGACCTGATACAGGTGGTTAAATCTGGGGCTTTTGGCATCATTGAACCTTGCTTACCTGGAACCCAAGTTAGGTGTGCCTTTTCTATCTTTCCCTTACCTCAGATTTTGCACTCATCATGCTCCTCTTTCCTTCTAGTCTTTATATTCTAGCACAATGCCTTGTGTTATGAAAATGTTCAGTACATGTTTGAAAAAAACAGAATGGATAAAGGGCAAATTAATATTAGCATTTTTAAAAGGCACATAAACAACTTTCAATGCAGCATGCCATGGCTACTCCAGTTATACCCAGTGGCCTTCTGGTACCAGAGCCAGATCTTTTTCAATTCAGAGTTCATACTTCCATCCTGAAGCTGGAAAGATCTTCCACAAAGATAAACATAGAATTGTTCTTCTGATCAAAAATAGAGTACAGGATGAGAGTGGGAGGTATTCCATGAATCCAAGTTGAACTCAAGATACCAGTTGATCCAGAAAGGTGGTATCAACCATCCTGTGGCCACAGGATGCTCCTGGCATCAGCCTCCTCCCATGGGGATGCCACTGCAGATATTCTCATACTGTCTGTGCAAAGTGTTCTGGAGACACTAAAACATAGGCGTGTTCCTGGAGGGTTTTCTTTGTTTGAATTTGATTTAGTTTTATAACAGAATCTGAAAATCAGCGTGCATAAAAATTTTTAATTTAAAATTTATTACAGAATTAATGCATACTCATTTCTGAAAATTTAGAAAATTCAGATTAAAGGCAGTTAAAATGACCTATATTTCTACTGTCCAGAAGTAGCCACTGGTACACAGGTGCATCCATGCAGAGTCATAGCTGTCTTATCATAGCCATTTCCTTCAGAGGAGCCAAAAGCATCAGCCTCTGTTAACTGGTATTATAAATGGAGGTGATGTGACATTCACAACGGGAAGCTGGGTCTGTGGCTTGTTCCTTATGAACAGACACACCCCTCTTCTTTTCTTTAGTGCAGTTTCCATCAGGGATTTGGGTACCTTAAAGAACTGCTGTGAGGTTTAAATAAAATCACATCTGTGAACATAGAGCCAAATGTGTGGCACACAGAAAATTTCATTCCTTAGGAGTGTGTTATCATTAGTTCATTATTTGTAAGTCCTGTTTATAGTTATTTGTGTGTGAGAATTAGCTATTTATTTTTAAAATTTTTTTTAACGTTTGTTCATTTTTGAGAGATGGAGGGAGACAGAGCGTGAGTGGGGGAGGGGCAGAGAGAGAGGGAGACATAGAATCCGAAGCAGGCTCCAAGGCTCTGAGCTGTCAGCACAGAGCCGACGCGGGGCTCAAACTCACAAACCATGAGATCATGACCCGAGCTGAAGTTGGACACCTAACCGACTGAGCCACCCAGGTGCTCCAAGAATTAGCTATTTAAACTCACCTTAGAACTCATTAAGAAGTTAAGGATTGTAAGAGTTTAGCTGGAGGAGGCAACGGAAAAGTGCATTTTCAAGATCATTTTTTCCTTAACTTTTCATTTTGCAATTATTTCAGACTGAGCTTCTCAGGTGATTCTGAAGCACAGCATAGCCAGCAAAGCTGTAGGGTTACTGAGTCCATACCAGGTGAGGGCCTTAAGGGCTCTTGGTCTGATCTGTTTGAAAATCTTAGATTAGGGGCACCTGGGTGGCTCAGTCGGTTAAGCATCCGACTTTGGCTCAGGTCATGATCTCATGGTTTGTGGGTTCTAGCCCTGCATCGGGCTCTGTGCTGACAGCTCAGAGCCTGGAGCCTGTTTCAGATTCTGTGTCTCCCTCTCTCTGTGCCCCTCCCCCACTCACGCTCTGTCTCCCTCTGTCTCAAAAATAAATAAACATTAAAAAAAATTAAAAAAAAAAAGAAAATCTTAGATTAGGATGAGAAATAAAGATAGGAAAAGTGATTGGGGGAAATGCAGTGACCCAAGGGTTGGAGTAGGATATGTGCAGGTGAGTAAGGGAGGGGAGCAGGGTTCTGTTCTGGCTGAGATAGTGGCTCCAGGTTTGGGTTCATAGTGCTGATAGTCTGCTAAGGAGAGCTGCTTTTGGAGCTCCTGGCGTCTTATTCATGGAGGCCAAAGCAGAGCGGTAAAGTGGTTGGCCATAGTTAAGTTAATGAAATGTGTGGATGAATCAGATTGTAGTTACTAACCACACCAGGTGCCACCACTCTGTGTGAATGACCAATGAGGTTTGTGATTTCTTGAAGGAATGTTTACTTAGACACCACCAGTCCTGAGGGTGCTGGGCTGTGGCAATGTGCTGCAGGCATTTGGGTGACCAGAGGCCATGCCTCCCATGATTATAGCAGAGCTTCTATTGGCACAGCTGTCCAGCAGGGATCCTGTGCATGAGGCCTGAGGAGGTAAACATGTGGTGTCGAGTGAGGGGAAAGGAGTGTGAAACCAGTCTTTGAGGTCCTCAGAGGGTTTGTGTGCAGGAAGAGACATGAGGTCCCTCTTGGGGGGAGGAGGGAGAATCATAGAGAAATGAGGTATGGCTTAGTCTAGAAGCTCTTCCACCTTGTACAGATATGTTTTGTGGATTTTGCTTTGTTTTGTTGGGTGATCACGGCAGCATCTGAGTGCTGCTGGCTGTGGACTCCATTCATGACAGCTCTTTAGGTCTGGCAGCAGAGTGCTGGCTGGACTTCTACTCTGGTGACCAAGGCAGAGGAAAAAAAAGGGTAACAGGAGGGGTAAGTGGCTATAGGGCTCATTATTGCCCAGGGCTGGTTGGCTGTGGAAGATAGAAGCTGTGTCCTTTCTGCTGCTGCAGCTGTTCCATATTTGTTTCTTTCTCCTCTGTAGGTCAAACGTTCAAGGAGTAAAGGTGGCCTAGCAGGCCCTGACGGGACCAAGTCTGTCTTTGGGCAGATGTGTGCTAAGATGAGCTCGTTTAGTCCTGACAGCCTCCTCCTCCCCCACCGTGTCTGGAAAGTCAAGTTTGTGGGTAAGAACTTGCATGCACTGCAGACCTGTGGTCCTGAGGGTTGTCAGTCTGAACACAGGCATTAGTGCAATGGGCATTACAAGGAGAGCTGAGAAGCCCAGCTGGCTGCACCCTGTGGGGTTTGCTGGGGTGACTATGAATTACTGATTCTCTTTTCTTTCAAGGTGAATCTGTGGATGACTGTGGTGGTGGCTACAGTGAGTCCATAGCTGAGATCTGTGAAGAACTGCAGAATGGACTCACCCCCCTTCTGATTGTGACACCCAATGGTAGAGATGAGTCAGGTGCCAACCGTGACTGCTACCTGTTCAGCCCGGCCGCTAGGGCGCCCGTGCACACCAACATGTTCCGCTTTCTGGGTGAGCCTACTCACACAGGCATCATGTGACTGTGTGTGCCTTAGTTAGCTTAATGTCTACTGTGTCTTGGGAATCACAGATATTTTGAGTACTGTATTCGGTCTTAGCTTTTTTGATGTGTACCTGCAGGGACATGCAGAACCCAGCCATCATTTGCTGGGTGCTAAGGGGCAGAAAGTGTCTTTGGCACTCAGAAGATCTGAAATTTCATATTTCTGTAGTTTAAATGTATCTGAAACTTGGAATCAGATCTGAGGGGATTTTGGTGGTTGGCCAGTCCCTTCCTCCTGTTGCATTAAGTATCTGTGCTGAGTACTCCTGTTGCTGCCTGTACTTCTCCAGCCATTGCACCTACCTTCCTTGAGAAACTCCAGCTTTTGTTTTGTCATCAAAGGAACGGGGATTGGCCTCTGTGTGGTTTATATCCGTTGGTGGAAAGAGGAGGAGAATTAGAAACTCTCCCATAGGAATAAAAGGAACAAAGGAAGTAATGAATTTAGAATAGGACAAAATGTTTTAAGGATGGACCTAACTTGGGGTGCCTTGGTAGCTCATTTGGTTGAGTGTCTAACTTTGGCTGAGGTCATGATCTCATGGGTCATGAGTTTGAGTCCCACATCGGGCTTGCTGCTGTCAGCACAGAGCCTGCTTCAGATCCTCTGTTCCCTTCTCTCTTTGCCTCTCTCTCTCTTTTTTTCTTTCTCAAAAATAAACAAACATTAAAAAAAAAAAAGGATGGACCTAAGTCTCCATGAATTTGGGTAGCACTGGTTTAGAAGGCAGTGAGGCCCCAGTGTAGAGCTAGTCTCTACTGTGTTGTTGATTGAACTAGCTGTTTCATCATTGATTTCAAGTATCTACTGTTACTTGTGCTTTGAATGAGCAGGTGTGTTACTAGGCATTGCTATCCGGACTGGGAGTCCCTTGAGCCTCAACCTGGCTGAGCCTGTTTGGAAGCAGCTGGCTGGGATGAGCCTCACCATTGCAGACCTCAGCGAGGTAACCACCAGGAAGGTGGGGATGGGGAAATATGACACTTTGTGTACCTGATACAGAGTACAGGGGGTGCCTCAGGCTGCAGACTACCTTCTGGTAGCAAAGAAGGTCTATGGATATGAGGCCAGTTTGCTGCCATAACTTGGTAGACCATCTGTTTTGTGGTGCTTTGCAACTTGAAATCTTGTCAGATAATAATGTTCACCATTTTTCCTGTGGAGGAGGGGAGCTTGTGAGTGGCCGGGTGGTGGCTCTGGCTTTCAGTGGGGGAGACATGACTGACCAACCACAGCCAGCATCCTCCCATTGGCCATCCTTCCCTTGGTACCATGACTGTAGGGTGAGCTTCATCTCCATCCAGTGGCTGTTGCTCTCTTAGCTGTTAATTTTAAGGACTTCCTTGAATTACAAGTTCTTTCCTTAGCTCCCTGGGTGAAGTACTTTTTCACTGCTGGTCTCTGTTATTTCCTGGCGTGTACAGTGCACCAACAGCTTGAGGTATGCCCAGTGCAGACTGAGGCCCCCTTGTGGCTGAGTGTCTCAGGTGTGAACTACAGTCAGAGGTGTAGGAAAGACCCAGACTTAACATGTCGGCTCCCTTTTTTCCCTTAAAAGGTTGATAAAGATTTTATCCCTGGGCTGATGTACATCCGTGACAATGAAGCCACCTCAGAGGAGTTTGAGGCCATGAGCCTGCCCTTCACTGTGCCAAGTGCAAGTGGTCAGGACATCCAGCTGAGCTCCAAGTACACACACATCACCCTGGACAACCGTGCAGAGTATGTTCGGCTGGCAATAAACTACAGGTGTGTGGTCATCTATCCTCCATTGTTTTGATTCAGTAAATAGCAAAAATAGAAAATGGTTTGCTTGGATGGCTGCATTTTTCAGAAATATCATACAGTAAAATGCTAATGGACTTGGTTCCAACTGCTGCTGATCTGTAGTCATCAAAACTTGTTTTGTAATCCGACTCCGAGTACTCATTATTGCCTGAGATTCCTGGCTCTGATTAGAATACCAAGGTGGATAGAATTGCCCTGTTTTGGGAGCTGTCCAAACAGAGATCACAGGGCCTTTGGGTGCCCATCTGTGTGATCTGTCAACACTCCTGGGCAGGACTGTGCCTGGCCCCTGCCTGGCCATCACACCAGCATGGTTGCTGTGTGGCAGGTCCGCAACACCTGCCCTCCCCATATAGCTTTTGCCCATTGCTGCTTCCACCTGACATTACAAGTCCATACAGTGTAGTCCTTGGGGACCTCATTCTCCAGAAGCACCTGGCCAGGTATTGTGGTGAGACTGCATATTGGGTGGACTTTACTTGCTGAGTTCTGCTTGTGAGTGGTCCTGGCAACTGTGCTGTGCTCTCTGTGTTCATTTCTGCCTTGTGCCCTAACTCACCAGTCATGAGGGCCACAGTATCTGCTTCCAGAGGGTTCTTACTGTTGGTGCTCTGGAGCCTGGTTCTCTGATTATGCATATCTAATTCTGGCTCCTTCCTGGGTGTGCAATAAATATTAAGAATTGTGTCTTGGAAGCTGTAGGTAGTTTTTAAAATTATCTTCTATGTGCCAGTGTAGCTGCACTCAGAATGTGATGCCATTTCTATAAGATGCACACCTTGGTCATCTGTGTGGTAAGTCTTGGTATAGGCAGGACAAGATTTGTGTTACCAAAGATAGAAATGCAAAGTGATTTTTCTCTTTCAGACTCCATGAATTTGATGAGCAGGTGGCTGCTGTTCGGGAGGGAATGGCCCGAGTTGTGCCTGTCCCCCTTCTTTCTCTGTTCACTGGATATGAATTGGAGACAATGGTATGCCCCTAAGTGCTACTGCCCTGGAACTGCCTTTTGCATATTGAGCCACCAAATCAGTGCCACTAGTTAATGTCTTGATTAAATCTTGCCCATAATTTACATCTGAAGTAGCTCATGCCTGTTGAATGAAGTGAAAACATGTTCAGGAAGCTGGTGTTCCCTGCCTGCCTCTTTCCCTCCCTCGCAGCTATCACCCCACACCAGGGTGGAGCACAGGGTCAAGTGCACATCCATCTGAACACACAGGACCTATCCTCCCAGCCATCCACTCCAGCTCTCACACCCATCCTGCCCCAAACGAGCCTTGGTAGAAAGAAAGAATGATTGACTCTGTACTGAAGTGAAGAGTCAAAAGTGTCAACCATCCCTGACAGTGTGTCCTTCTGCAGGTGTGTGGCAGCCCAGATATCCCTCTGCATCTTTTAAAGTCGGTGGCAACATACAAAGGGATCGAGCCTTCTGCATCCCTGATCCAGTGGTTCTGGGAGGTGATGGAGTCCTTCTCCAACACAGAGCGTTCCCTCTTCCTTCGCTTTGTGTGGGGCCGGACGAGACTGCCCAGGACCATCGCAGACTTCCGGGGCAGAGACTTTGTCATCCAGGTGCGGTTCCTCCACATCTTGTGGTGTCAGCTGTGGGGGCATGCTCCTTGCACACGATTGTACAGCAGATTAGAAATGGGACTCTCATGTTATATGGTTTTTCTTTCTTCCTGGGAACAATAATGAAAAGCACACCAAACTTCTTTGATTTGATCACTCAGAATTTTATGACTACAGGATTTAGGTCTCACTTTCTACTTCTGGAAAATTTATCTGGCCACCACAAGAAGATACTGCTATTATGTTAGCATATTTGAGATTTTGAGCACACATGTCATTTAAAGCATATGTCTGATTCTCTGGTTGAATTAGGTAAATTAAGTAATGTTGCTTACTGAGAAAAATAAGAGCACCATCAGACTGAGAGCAGGAGTTTTGCTTTGATTTCTAACTCGGTGATCTGATGGCCGGAAATAGGCTCCATTTATCTTCCAGGTCATGGGGACTCAGCTGCCCTCTCTCTCCCTCCTCCATCCTGAGGCACTGAGTATGACTTTCCAGGTAGCAATACCATGGAAGTGGGGAGCTTCCTCAGAGGGCAGATTGGGGTGGAGGGTCCATTCTCTCTGCATTCTTGGAAGGATTTGGGGATGGGTTCCTTCCTGAGCATAGCCTGACTCCAGTCTCTGGCCAGGGTTGCAAAAATAGTTGGAGATCTTTGAGAACACATGTAGTTTTTCTCTCCTAAGGTGGGTAATTACTGGATTTCATCCACATGTCTTGCTGGCTTCATAATATCATATCTGTAGTAATTGAAAGGGGGCTAATGGTTCAAGGAGAATTCCCTATGTAAGTGGGTGCTGAGGATGTGCCTTCTGCCTGCCTTGTGCCAGGCCCTTTTTACAGCACTGATTTGTCAAAAGTAGTTGTCACAGTAACCAATTGCTATTTTTGACCATAAGTCCTAGGAATTATTGAGCTGTTCCTTTTAATTTCTAAAATTGACTATAGAGTATATGTTTTCTGATATTTTGTTACTCTTAGCCAAAAATGTTATGATTTTTGTGAGAGTCAAGAATCTAATGAACATAATGAAATACATTTGCAGTTTTATCTGTCCTTGCACACCATCTCTGATTATTTAACATTTTTTCATCAATAGGTATTGGATAAATACAACCCTCCTGACCACTTCCTTCCTGAGTCCTACACCTGCTTCTTTTTGCTGAAGTTGCCTAGGTATTCCTGTAAGCAGGTGCTGGAGGAGAAGCTGAAATATGCCATCCACTTTTGCAAATCAATAGACACAGATGATTACGCTCGCATAGCCCTTACGGGAGAGCCGGCTGCCGATGACAGTAGTGACGACTCGGAGAACGAGGATGTGGATTCATTTGCTTCAGACTCTACACAGGATTATTTAACAGGACACTGAGATAGAGAAATGCCATTCATCGCAAGACACCACGAGACTGAGCAAGAAGGCAGAGCACTACAGTTTAGAGTGCTGGAGGTATAATGTATTTGATGAGAAATATTAGGTCTCTAAAATGCATGGGGGTGGGCAGGGAGACTGATCGCTGGTGATTGAACAATGAATGGAATAATGATTGGGAAATCAGCTCTTGCACGAGGGGCACTATGTGGACACTAACATTTATTTTTGAGACTTAAAAGGGTCTTCTCACCCATAATGCTGCATTACATGTAGGACTTCTGTGTTTACTAAAGTGTGTAAATGTTATATAAATACTGAATTGCAGCATCCCAAAAATGAATAAAAAGCCTTTTTACTTGTGGGTGCAATAGACTGTGTTTTTTTCTTTTTTTTCTTTTTTTTTCTTTTCAAGTGTGTGCGTTGTCTTGATTGTACATTGGAAATACTGTGTAATGATTAAATCGTATTATAAATACTTCAATTAATATTACCCTGAATTTGTTTATTAAAAGTTTTTTGAACATTAAATGATCAGTATTACTTGAATGCATCCAGAGATTATTTAAATCAAAACCAAAATAAAAAGGCCATTGGTCTCCCTCTTCTCCCCAGGTGCACATTTTAGCATATGCGGTATGTAACTTGAATTGAGGCCTTTCTGTGAGCAGTATCTATGATAGAAGGTATACTATATATAATGTTTGTGTCTTGTATATCCCTAAATTTTAATTCCCTATGAATAAAACATCTGTCACAAAATTATAAGCTGAACTTTCTTACCTGGTTAGACTAGCACTTGGTGGTGTGCTACAACCAAAAAGTAGTCTTTGATATAGCATTAGTTAAAGCCATTCCAATCTAGGTTAGACTTTTTTGCTTACAAAAACCAAAGTCACTCTGGTGATAAAGGAGGAATGGGTATTAGGAGAAAGGAAAGTTTCAAGAGGAGTGGCTGGCATTGGGAGCTGGGGACCAGGAGCCTTCAGGATCCATTCCCCTGTCCTGCACCCCACCTGTCCTGGTTCTCATTCCCATCTGCCTGGGGTCAGGGGTGTGTTTCTGGTCTAGCCAGCCATGGGGTACTATTTGAGGTGCTTGGTCTAGGGTTGTGTGTATGGCAGGTTCCCTGCAAAGGGAAGGACAGAATAGGGTATGAAAGTTGGCCGACGGGTCTGGTGCACTAGAACTTGAGGTAAACTAGATGTAGGCAAAAGGAGGTATTGTATGTTGGGAGATGATTTCTTTATTCTGGGATACAACATTTTGCATTAGAAAATCCAAAGAGGAAGTTTTTCCAGGAATTTATCCATGATCAAATTGATGAATGCCCAGATTAGTCTTTTATTTTTAACTCAGCTCAAAATCTCCATAATCTGCAAGGTATTTTTTAAATCACCAACCCTTTTGTTGTCAGTCAGCTTTTGCTGCTTAACAAACTACCCCCAAAGTCCGTGGCATACAAGACAGCAGCATTTATTTCTCTCATGCATCTGGGTTGGCTAGTCTTGGCTGAATGGCTCTAGACAACAGGTAAGGTAGGGCTCTGCTTCACAGATCTTTCTGACTGTCCAGGGCAAGAGAACAAGTGAAAACAGGTGCGGCC
This sequence comes from Lynx canadensis, assembly GCF_007474595.2. Lineage (NCBI taxonomy): Eukaryota > Metazoa > Chordata > Mammalia > Carnivora > Felidae > Lynx > Lynx canadensis. The sequence goes on along the minus strand of NC_044308.2, from coordinate 27,303,988 downwards.
TATGCTCAGAACTGAACTTTCACCTCCACCCACATTCTGTGGGCCAAAGCCAACCAACTATGTGGCCAACCCCAAAACCAGTGGGCTGACAAATGTCTTTTGCCTGTAGAATAGCAGTTCTCAGAAAAGTCTTGTTTGAGGATCCCTTGGGTTCCCTTTCATGGTGTCCCAGGAGGTCTTCCCTTTTCCAGCTATATATCTGCATGAGACCAAATTTTCTTTATATCCTTCAACCGAAACTATATTATAATATATGGATGGCAGAAGCAGAAATGGGATTCCAGGTATCTTCTCATAAGCCAGATAGTAAAACAGATTAACATGTTTAATACCATTCGTCCCACTAAATTTTGTAGTTTTGGAAAATAATTTTTCAGAATAGTATTCATGTTAATAAGTAGTGGTTTTTTTTTTTAATATGTGAAATTTATTGTCAAATTGGTTTCCATACAACACCCAGTGCTCATCCCAAAAGGTGCCCTCCTCAATACCCATCACCCATCCTCCCCTCCCTCCCACCCTCCATCAACCCTCAGTTTGTTCTCAGTTTTTAAGAGTCTATTATGCTTTGGCTCTCTCCCACTCTAACCTCTTTTTTGTTTTTTTTTTTCCCTTCCCCTCCCCCATGGGTTTCTGTTAAGTTTCTCAGGATCCACATAAGAATTAAAACATATGGTATCTTTCTCTGTATGGCTTATTTCACTTAGCATAACACTCTCCAGTTCCGGGTTTGTTTTCTGTTAAAATGAATGAGTATTTTAAAACTTTTTAGTTTTAATTTCCAACATGATAACAATTGATAGATAGAACCTGGATAAAAATTAGTGAATGAAAAAGGGTTCTGAGTTAAACTGCTGCAGAGTTGGGAACTGCAAAGTCATGACCAGAAGTGTGGTCCAGAGATGTGCAAACAGATTGGGTAGCCATACCTTCTACCACACTGGCTTTGTCTTTGCTGGGTTTGCACTGTTCAGAAGCACTTGTTTAAGACCTACTTGTTATGAGCTCTTTTTATTTAACTTAGGAAATAGTGGAGGATTATCTATTTCCTATTTTTGTACTATTCCACTAAAAAAAAAAAATAGGGACTTTGATTTTTTTAGGAAGAGTTTCATTTTTGTCCAAGACAATCTCTAAGACAGTTACAAATCCTCTTCAATTTAATCTCTTTCTCTTATTTATGAAGCCTAAAGTTATAGTTCATTTTTTTAATGATAAACACTAAAATAAATAAATAATTTTGTGAGAGAGAATGTGAGTGTGTGTGCACATGCAAATGTTCAGGGGAGAGGCAGAGAGAGAGAATCCAGGCAGGCTGTGCACTGTCAGCACAGCGCCTGATGCAGGGCTCAAACCCATAAACCTTGAGATCAAGAGCCGGACACTCCACCGACTGAGCGACACAAGTGTCCCATAAAGTTATAATTCATTTTGGCAGACTGAAATTAATACAGCAGAACCTATGGAAGGATAAACTGTAGGAAAGACAGACCCATCCATGCTAGGAGTGAAAATCCTCAGTCACTGATAGACTACTTAATTTTATTGGCAGATTCCATCAACATTTTGAATTGTGGATTAATCCTTTCTGAGGCATAAAGTTGGTGTGATACATCATGTTTGTTTTTCTACCAATAAAAATGGTAATGGATGTGCATTTACAATGCATATGAAGCTACATCTGCTTAGATTTATAAAAACTTAATATGATGCCTGACACCAATGTTCACCCTTAGAATCCGTGACAAATTCTTTTTGGTTTTCTAAGCATAGAGCATCTCCAGTATTGTCCCCCAGGGCCTGATAGCCTTCCCTTCCCTAGTGCTTACTCAAGGGGCTGTCAGCCTCTTGTGCCTTTGTTTGAACTTACGTACCCTCCACACAGCCACATGACCAGCTGCCTTGCTCTGCAGTTTTTCATTTGGTACACCCCATCTTTTAAAGCCCAAGTACAAGCTCCAGGAGCTGGGATCAGTTTCCTTTAGCATGTCCCAGCGCTGGGACCAGGCCTGAGTGAAGAGCAGTGCAGGGTGGTGTGGAGTGGGTAGCCTCTGCTCTGCCACTTGATCTATGACCTCAGAAGTGGCTGCTGGCTCTGTGTTGTTGCTGGACACTGGGCCCAAGTCTGACAGGTCCACTTCTGGAAGACACATCTTACCATCTATAAATGGCAGCCCTTGCACTAGTGGCTGTTTGAACGCTAGAGAACGTAGAGACAGTACCTGGCTGACAGGTGTTCAACAATGAACGCTAAGGAAGGTTATTAATTTTCACCAGCATAGAATACTACTGTCCAGCATCAGGGTGACCACTGGTTTCTGAGGTTGTTAGAAACATCTGGGTTGACTAGAAATCGGCATACCAGAGAGAGCTTCCGAAGTCCATGTACATGTGAATTGTCTTGGCTTGCAAAACTAGCCAGATACTTTCTTTTGGGAACAGTGGAAGAGAAGGGAGAAGTCTGAGGTATAGGTGACCTAGCCTGGTCTTTCATATGCTAGCTGTTCACATATGTACCAGGCACTGGGGTTGAGGCCTTCTCCAGGCTGGGTCTGATAGCTGGAGCAGCTAGGGAACATGGAGTGTGACACCCCTGGGGTTTCAGTCTGCTCTGTGGATTAGGGTCTTCTGATCCTTCCTATCTCTCAGTCTCAGTACAACTCAGGCTTTAGCACTGACAAAGCTGATTAATCACTCTTTTTTTGTAGGTAAATACTTTATAGCAAGTGTCTCTGATAGGGTATGTCTCTTGGAAATCCCAATGGGCTTAGTAAGAAGGCCATGTATCGTGAATCTTGGGTGTGGATGGGCTGGGGATACAGCTCCTTTTGTGGGTCCATCTGCCCTGGGAGCCTAGGCTCTGTTCTGTCAGAGCTCAAGGGTGCCAGGCAGGCTGGCCAGGGCTCATGCCCAAGACTGCAGGAATAGGCCATGAGGGTTACCCACTCCTGCCCTGTACTAGCCCTAGGTCCTTCCAACCACAGGGCTGCCTACAGTGAACCTCTGCCTCTTTGTGAATCAAAAAGGGAGTCCATGACCATGGGACTTCTACCCCTTGAGGGGCGCATCTGAGACTAACGTGGCCATGGCAGTGTCCAGGGTTACCTGGTTACCCCACCACCCCACACTGGCTGGGCAGTCTAACATTGCTCTCAGGAGGCACAGGTAATGTTCCTGTGGTACCACTCCGTCCTGGGTGCAGGCTGCATGAGGTGAGTCCCTGAGCCGTCTGCTTGAGTGCAGGGACATGCAGGGAGCACAGGAGATTTGAGAACTGGTTCTACCAACCCTGCTATACTGTGGGGTCTTTTGGCCTGTGGATAGGTGAGCTCTACTGTATGCAACACATGCCACATACTATAAATGCTGCCATCAGGCTGAGAGTAGTCTCTGGCCTCCCGCACTTGCTCTTGTTGGCATGTCATGGTGGTCACAGGCATTTGGTGTCTCTCTTGTCCTTACAAAAATCTTTTTGTGTCATTGCTGTTACCTCAGCCTCAGCTTTGCACCCTGTTGTGTATGTATGTGCATGCCCAGTGGAGGCACCCGTGCCCAGGGCCCCTTACTATCACTCCTCCTTTAGTTGGCTTGGATGGAAAGAGGCCCTTAGAGGGAGGGACCATTATTTCTCAAAGCAGTAACATCCCAGTCTCAGTGCAGGGTACAGAAAAACCTGTTGGTCCTAGTGAAGAGGGCACAAATGCAGGACTCTGGGCATTTCCTTTCTGCCTCACCAGGGCTGGAGTAGGCTAGACCTACTGCTGGCAGTGAGTCTCAAGGACACCGTCCTCATGGGTGAGCAGGTGTGAGGAGCAGGCCCTTCTCTGCTGCAGGGAGCTCTACCTGGTGAGCCTCATCCCAGCCACTTTTCAAAGGTTTTTTTCCCCTGTATACAATGGGATCTGCACAATGAATTTTCCTCTAGATCATTACATTATAAAATAGACTTTTATTAGAGCAATTTTATATTTACAGCAAAATTGAGCAGAAGGTGCAGAGATTTCCCATATACCCCTTATTCTCACACATGCATTGCCCCCACCAGAGTGGTACATTTGTTGCAACCAATGAATTTACCATTGCGGTATCACATAGAAAGATCCTTTGTACTCTGTCTACTTACTTATCTCTCCTCCCCCAAACCCCTGATCTTTTCATTGTCTCCATAGTTTTGCCTTTTCCAGAGTGGAATCTTTTTAGATTGGTGTGTTTCACTTAGCAATGAATTTAAGATTCCTTCATGTTTTTTCATGGCTTGATAGCTCCTTTCTTTTTAGTGCTGAATAATATTCCATTGTCTGAATGTACCAGTTTATTTATGCATTCATCCACTGAAGAACATCTTGGTTGCTTCTAAGTTTTGACAACTATGAATAAAGCTGCTGTAAATATCTGTGTGCAGGTTTCTGTGTAAATGTAAGTTTTGAACTCTCTTGGGTAAGTAGCAAGGAATGCAACTGCTGCATCATATGGTAAGAGTATGTTTAGTTTTGTAAGAAGCTGCCAAATTGCTTTCCAAAGTGGCTGTGCCATTTTGCATTCCCACCAGCAGTGAGAGTTCCGGTTGCTCTACAGCTCATTACATATTAAAATGCCTTTAAAGTGCAGACTTGAAGGGGTTCCTGAGTGGTTCGGTCAATTAGCTCTTGATTTTGGCTCAGGTCATGAGCTCCTGGTTTATGAGATTAAGTCCCAATGCCAGGCTCTGAGCTGATAGTGTGGACCCTGCTTGGGATTGTCTCTCTCCCTCTCTCTTCCCCTCCCCCACTTATTCCCCCCCCCCTCCATGCCTCTAAGTAAAAGAATAAAGTACAGACTTGAATCCCAAGATTCCTCCCATTGCTTGCATCATGACTTCATTGTTTCCTTGCTACATCCTTGGCTAGGATGCAGTCTGTGGCAATTTAAACATGGCTCTAATGTTCTTTGACATTTTTCCCATCAAGAACTGAAGACTGTGTCCTTTTCCTTGAATCTGGCCTCATGACTGCTTTAGCAATGGAGTATGATGGAAGTGACACTGGCCAGTCCAGGGTTCAAGGCTGAAGGAACTGGCAGCTTCCAATTCCCGTCCCTTAGGCCCCAGCCACCATGCTGTGAGCAAGTCCAAGAGTCAGGGCAGAAGCCACATGGCAGGGCAGGCAGTTTCACAACAGAAGTGAGTGAGGGCACCTCCAGATGCTTCCATTCCCCAGTCTCAAGTTGCTTCCTGCCTTTGTGCCACCTTGACTGTACTGGAGCCCAGATGAACTATTTCCAATGTGCCTTTCTGAGTTCCAAGACCCATGGCATCTGGGAGCATGATAAATGGTTGCTATTTTTTACCACTAAACTTGGGGTGGTTTGTTACACAGCAGTAGATAAAGAGAACCCATGTGAGTCTGCATTTGATTTTTCTTCTTTCTCAGGTCACTCTCTGGGCTGGGCTAAGAGACAGAAAAAGAAATTGCCCTGGCTGTCTGCCCAGTGTCCCCTCTCTCCTACATCTTTTAGGAGTCAGTGCACAGGCTGGGAAAATTGAACTACCTGTGGGCAGCAGTGGAGAAACAGGATGTGTAGCCTATGCAGTCAGAGCAGGCAAAGGCTGGTGGCCAGAGAGGCCTGCACAGTGGGTGGTCACAGGGACCCCTGAGAGAAGGTGGGATTTCCAAAGGGGAGTTGCACACAGGTTTCCATGTGAAGTGGGGCTGGAGGACTGGGATGGAGATCACTCTGAGTCACACCTATCTGTTGAGGGTGAAAAGCCAGGGGCACTTCACTGGATCACCCACAAAGGCAGAAAATATGTACATCTGCACATCCATATAAACCTCACCACTACTTATATAATGTAAGCAAAGAGATTTTATTACAGGTATATCGGAATTTATACATTCAAGTACTGCATACTATTTTTTAAAATTTTTATTTATTTTTAAGAGAGAGAGAGCATGTGCAAGCAGGGGAGGGGCAGAGAGAGATGGAGACATAATCTGAAGCAGGATCCAGGCTCTGAGCTGTCAGCACAGAGTCCAATGCGGGGCTCGAACTCACAACCCCTGAGATCATGACCTGAGCCAAAGTCGGACACTTAACTGACTGAGTCACCCAGGCGCCCCTCAAGTACTGTGTATACTTGAAAATAGCAAGTCAGATTCCAATGATACTGCTCTTTGCTAAGAATATTTAGAAAGTCCCTATTTTGGAATTTCCCTTGGTGAAATCTTCTTGCCCAGCTCAGGAATCACATCATTTCTGACATTGTCCCCAATCACTTCTGACTGAAGAAATCAGAACCTCTCCACGGTACAGCACTGGCACCATGAATTATGCTGCAGGTTTCCAGTAACATTATCTGCATCCAATCCTCATTCTTAACTGCCTGAAAGGAACGCTGAATTGGACCTGGCTTCAACAACCAAGAGGATGGGCTGGCAATAACTGAGGAGCCCAGAGATGGAAAGCTTGACTCCTGTTCCAGTGTGGAAACCTGTACTGTGGGGGCTTTGTTGCCATGTGGGATGGGACATGTAGATGCCAATCTCTATCAGGGGTGGGATTTCCTCCATAATTTAGGCCACATGCACCCACTCCTGGAGCAGGGGTAGTTGATCCCACCACAGACATTAGGGGCTTATGATGAGGGAGTGAGAAGGAAGCATGCAGTCAGCCCTGCTCTCCAGGCTTAGAGTCATTAGTAACACAGGCACTAGGCACCATGTGTTTGGCCATGGTTGTCCTCCTAATGCTTCATGATCCTCCTTTGGACCTACTGGCCTGCACATCAAGGTTCCTCGGGTGTGAATACCATTCTGTAAGGGTGGGAGCAACCTAGAACCTTCCAACCATTCAGAGTGCCTGCACATTCATGCTCTGGGCTCCCCTCCTTGATACTTTCTATCCTGTATTGGTGTTTCTTGAGGCATTGGAGGAGAATGTGCAGGCTCAGGGATGAGCATGGATGAGCCAGCATTTCTGTTGTGTTCACAGGCTCTGTAGTGCCCTGCCCCATGTGGATGGAGTCACCAGGCACAGCATATATGAACTGTGTCCACACCCAACGTGTGCAGTGATATGATCCGAAGTGTCTGAAATGCCGTACTGGACCTTACTGTAGAGAACTTGGGCTCTTTGGTGGTTGTGGCCAGCTTGGGGACTGCAGTGTGACAGTGTCCACCATGCTCTAGGAGACCCAGAGGCTCTTTGGATCCCTGGTGTCTGCTCCTGGGTAGTCTGACCACACTATGTCCTATGCAACATGGTTGTTATAAAGTCTGTGCCTCCCAAATACCTAGCATAGCCAGACTCCATGAAGAAACAATTCTCCCAGAGAGGTTTAAAGAGACATTTTCCAGAAAGAGAACTTTTGGGTTTTGCCTGTTACATGGTGGAGGACCCAAGAGCCTCTAACTTCCTGCCAATCCTTGGGCAGTGCTTGGGGTGGGGTGAAGCGGGGCTAAGATCCCACTCGAGCTGCCTGGCCCACTGCAGGCCTGGGTGTCTGTGTCTGTGTAGTTTATGTGTTTGTGTGTGGCTCTATGTGTCTTGAGTGTGTCTGTGCATGGGTGTTGGTGTGTGTAGTTATGCGGCTCTCTGTGTGTCTATTTATATTTCTGTATTTCTGTGTGTGTCCGTTTCTGTGTGTGGTTAATGTGTGTGTAGTGTATGCTTGTGATATGTGTGTCTCTGTGTGTGTGTCTTTGTAGTTTGTGTTCTGTATGTGCGTGTGTCTATATGTGTGCCTGTATTTCCTTGTGTGTTTGTGTCAGTATGTAGTTTATGTGTCTATGTGTGTGTAGTGTTTGTGTGGTGGGCTGGTGGCCATGTGTATACTTATCTGTATCTGTGTTTAGCTTTATGTGCCTGTGTGTTCTATTTGTATGTCTGAAGCATCATGCATGAGTTTGTGTGTCTCTGTTTATGTTTCTTTGTGTGTGTTGTATGGGAGAAAGGGTGAGCCTTCTACAAATGTGACATTGACCACAGCCCAAGGCTTGAGGGGGAACAGGCAATGAGAAAATAAGAGGAATCTGGTCAGGTTTATCAGTTCTAGCTGAGAACTCTTAAAATGCAGGAGAAAAAAAAGGAAGCAAAATATGCACTCAGTTTATGTTTTTCCCAAATCTCGTTCACAGGAAAAAACCTGTTACAAGTACTTGGCTACCTTCTATAAACTAGACCCTGGGATAGGCACAGCAAGCAGACTGTCCGCTTTCAGAGAGGGTCCGGCCTTCTACATTTTCTGCATTTTTTCCCCCTCCATTCCCAATGGGTCTTCCATAGCTCTTGGGGCGAGGGAGCCCTCTCCGCCTCTCCGGGGCAGGCTGCCCTGGGTCTGGGGGAGTCTTCCAGAGGTGCCGTCTGTGGGAGTGGCCAGACCGGGAGGTGCGGAGGAAGGCTCGCCCCGCCCCCGCGGTGCCCACGCCCGCATCCAGTCCCAGCAGAGTTTTCCTTAGCTCTCCACTCACCGTTCGGGAGCTATCAGTTTGTATCTTACAACTTCACTTTTGGAGAAAGATCAAGTCGTCAGGCCAGTGGGGAGACAGGACGTGAGGAGCTAACCTGTCTGTTCTGGGAAGCAGGTAGGGTTTTAAAAAGCCTGTGTTGAGTCGTTGCTTTATGGAGGGGAAAATGAGTAGCTGGTGTGAGCACAGGGCGCTCATTACCACACCAGGCATTTCTAGATTTAACGGGAGCCGCTCACTGAGAGGCAAGTTCCCAGGACAAACCGGGCCCCTCACCCCGGGGTGGCCCATGGGGATACTGAGGGGCGTTTGGACGTGTTCAGATAGCGAATGTTCTGCTTGAACTGCAGGGCGGCATCTGCTCCCACTGCTGGCTTCACACACGTGAGCGCTAGTCAGGCGTTTCTGTGGAATGCGCCGGCGGGGGGGGGGGGGGGGGGGGGGGGGGTGGGGGTGGGGGAAAGCATTAAATCCCCCAGAGCCTCTTCTTTTCACTCTGACCACACACAGCGGAATAAATGGATTGGATGTCGCTAGCTCATTCCAAGGATATGGATAGTAAGCACAAGCTTCCCTGTGTGGATATTCTTGGGGTTACAGGCCCAGGCCTGCCTGGGCCAGGTGCCTAGCCTTCCACCACACAGAACTGGCTGCTCCTGAAGTTCCGCAGGTGATCCTTTGAGCACTTCGGGGATGTGACAACTCCACAATATGCAGTGATTCTGAGGGAAAGCAAACAGGAGGCTGTTGTCAGTTGTGAGCAATTATCTCCTGAATACAAGGCAGTCCACTGTTACCTAAACCACCTAGGAAATATAGTTCCTGAATTTGCTTATAGGGGTTGACATGGAGTCTGCTGTCCAGGCACCTGGGGCAGTGCCTGCTATCCAGGTCCTTGGAGTAGGACTTGTGGGGGCTGGGAGCTTCACTGCTTCTGGTGATACCAACTCACATAATTGCTAATGAAGATTAAATCTCATTAAAAACAACAGAGGTGAAAGCTCTAGGTAAACCATGAAGGACTGAACAAAAACTGCTTGTTATTGCAATTTAGTTTACAAACATTTGAGTGCAGTTGTTCATATCAGATGTAAAGTGCAAGTGATTTAGGAACATAAGTTTTATTATACTGATGAAAAGCAAATACTGATACTGTTTTTATTCTTGAAAAAGGTCATGGCCCCTTTGAAGTTAGCTGAGGTCTGAGGAACATCAGGAATTACAGAGGAAAGAAAAGCCCTGTCTGGAGATTTAGCAGTACCCACACCTGGGACACCTGGGAAAGGTTTTAAGCCAGAGGACACATAGTCTGATGTGTATTTTGGAAAGATCACTGTGGTTGGGTGGTAGGTAGCTGAGTCTTGCCCACTGAGAGGTAGCTGCACAACCAGGGCAGTGGTAGGGGACACTTCATAGGTAAAGGGTCTGCAGGGTGAGGACAGTTCTCAGGCTCTGGGTTTGTGATGGGTGCATCTAGAAGGATGCTGGACATCAGGGGAGACAAGAAGGCAGCTGCACACAGTGATCTAGGCTGCAGAGGGGAGCTTGGGAGCATTGCCTGTCCACTAGTGAGATCTAAGCCTTTTGGGAGAGGGAGAGGAGTAGGGCCTTTTAACTCTGGGGTTAGTTGGGGAATGGTGGGGATAGGGTGGGGAGGATTTGGCTTGCAATGGAAACATGAAAGGCCCGAAAAGGGGGAGGACAACCTAGAGGCTGGAGGCCCAGAAGAGGCGGCCTGTGTACACAGGAAGGGGAGAGCCTTTCGGGGAGTTTTCAATCTTTCCTATATATTGGAAAATAGGAGAAGAGACCCCACACACCAGGTGTCTCTGGTTAGCTCCTGGGGGAAGCCCTACCACTTCGCAGAAGCACTTTCCTGTGCTTGAAAGCAGTCTCCTCTCGGCCAGTTGCCCACACACGGGGCACTATCCTAGTGGCCCAGGCCCTCGTGAGGTGGGGCCCGCCTTGGTGGCCTGTGAGGCCACTCACTCTGCGATGAGGTCGGTGCTCTGGCCGCGCCCCAACCTGCTGTGCCCTGTGCAGCAGGAGGCGCGCTCTGAGAGAGAAGGGAGCGAGGACTCACCCCAGCACGGGTCTCTCTCTCTCTCTCTCTCTTTTTTTTTTTGATGGGCAAAGGACAGTTTCAAACTTGTTTGCAGGATGCGCGAAAAGTCAACAACACAGCGCCGCAGGAATAACAGGAATAAGCGAAACAGCCTGGAGTGCAGGTAGAAGAGATGGATACTCCTTCGCCTGGGGGCTGGTGGCAAGGCCTGGCGTGAGAGGCTGTCCTGCCCAGGCAGGCAGGCGAGGGCAGGAGGCTGAGCACGGCGGCCCAGTTCCAGACTGCAGCGGGGATAGCGCCGCTCCTGGAGGCACTCAGAAGCGCGCCCACTAGTTACCTTCCCTGGGCACAGCACGGGGAGAGCATAAAAGCGATTACAAACTATCCTGTTGGGTTGAATGTTCTAGAAACTTCTACCCAAATTCACATGTTGCAAACCCCATCTGAAGAGATACAGGGTCAGACTCTTGTGCCCTAGCCTGTTGTGCGGGTGGAGGCACAGCCCACTCTGCGTTACCCATCACAGACCTATCTGCCTTTTCTCAGAGTGGACTGAGAAGTAGTCTGACCGGGGAGCTGGCCTGTACCAGCCTCCTCGCCCTAGGGGCTGTGCCTCTTTCCAGGCTTCATCAATTAGAAAGGTGCACTGGGCTCAAACTGCAGCAGCCTCCTCCCCACAGACAGCCACGCCCCTGTGGACGCAGATCCTCCTACAGTCACACCTGGAGGCCTCAGCCAAGCAAATGCAAATACAGCATTTACCCTTCAGAGGCAGCCACACACCTCTGGAGACACAGCCATGTGGACAGCTCCACACTGACTGCGGAGCTTTGGGCCTCAGTAGTGCTTACCATGGAAAGGAACATTGGAAGATTCAAGTGTTTTTTTAGGACCTTGCACAAGAGGAGAAGATTAGCGGCCGAGCGGGTTATTTTCAATAACAAAGTTTTCACAGCAGCCAGTATACTTTTTTCTTTTTCTTTTTTCATTATTGTATTATGTCAAGTGATTAAAGAACTTGAAGAAAAGTGTTCTTAAAATTCACAAAGGTACTATATTCCAAATGATGTATATTGCTGCTACTGATTTACTGTAAAACCAACATGAGGATCGTCCTTCAGTAATTTAATTAGTTTAATTGGCATGCCTGTGCAGGGGAAGGCACCAGATCCTCAGAACGGGAGGTGCATGGGGTGTCAAAAAGATAGTTGTTGGACTGGGGTGCACGGAGGGCAGGTTCCTGGGACCCCTGTTCTCCTGTTGCTTCCTGCCCCTCATGCTCTGTCAGGCCATTTGCACCAAACTTGAGCTGTGCTCCATAAATGCCAACAAACCCTGCCATGCCCACAAAAGCCCGGCCAAGTTCTGTTAAGAGCCATTGGGGGTGCCCTGGCCTGGCTCTAGCATCTGGGGACACAGCTCCACAGATCGCCGCCTTTCTTACATCTCAATTGTCTGATCATCGTCTCAGGCCCAGCAACCAACAACAACTGCTGGACCAAGTTGAGAAAGGCCCAAAGGCAGAATTCTGTTCTCTCCTCAACATTGGCAGGTATTGGAACCTGTGTCCTATGCCCTGCCCCTGTGCACTGAGCCTTGGCCTCCAGCCACTCTTGACCCAGAGCTATCCTCCCAATGAGCCCCTCCACCACATCACAGGCACATCTGTGGGAGGAGCAGCAAGGCCAAATAGCACAACCTGAAGCAGGGTTGGTGAACTTCAGCTATGTCTCCAGGCAAGGCGTGGGCAGAGTGTCAAGTCTGTGGCAGGACACACCAACAGGAGGAGGGCCTAGGTGGGCAGGGTCCTTGTAGGACCTGGAGGGATGGGGAAGTACTGCTACAAGGCTGCTGGGGAAGGGAGCAGAGCCAGCGGGCAGACCCAGGAGCTGCAACATCCAGGTGTGAAGATAGGAACATTCCATGGGGTTTGAAATGTCAGCCACAATATCTACTTTTTTACAGAAGTTGGTGGCAGTTTGGTCAATTTGGTATGAATCTTGCTTAGAAGGAAAGGCCTGGGCTCAGCCATGGTGAAGGGCTGTCTGGCAGAGGGCCATAGCCCCTCTGTTACCACTCAGACCTCACGTAGTAGCTCTCCCACCCCAGCAGGAGCCTGCTGTGTCCTCTACCCCTGCTCAGGACACAGCTGCACCCAGGGGCTCAGGGGTGTAGCTCTTCCCCTATTGACTGCAGATGTCTATTGTAGTCTGAGCTTAGCTCAGTGCTCAGGGTGGGCCCTTCTCTGTGGAGTCTTAAGGGGTGAGTCCCAGACATCTCTCTGCATGTCAGGCATATGGGGAGAGGCTAGGCTGAAACTGTGGGTTCAAGAGAAGAGCAGCCACAGGCTAGGGTGCTGGAGAGGGTTTTTCCAGAGGTTAGTCCATGGGCTAGCATGTTGGGAGGGCCCCCTCAGAGGATGGGCTGTGGGTTGGGATAGTGGTGGTGGGCATTCCTAGAGGATGGATAGTGGAATTGGGGGTTGGGGTCCTCATAGGACAGATTGTGAGCTGGGGAGTTGGAAGGTGTTGGGAAATTGAGAGTGGGCCATGGGCTAAAGTGTTGGGGTCCCTCCCAGAGGACAGTCTGTAGGACTGGAATGCTCCAGCCATCTAAATGAAAATTAATGACCAGGTGCAAGCAGGAGGGTTTGGGATGTGTTTAGAAGACCTGGATGAGAAACGTAAGAGAAAGAGAGGGACCTCTGGGTGAGCAGAAGCCTTTGTGATCCCAGAAGGTATCCAGAAAGTGAGCCGAACAAGAGCAGAGGCACTGGGCAGTTGTTGAGCCAGGGTACAGAGGAAGTTGTGGGTGGGAGACTCAGCAGAGAGCTAGTTGGGTCAAGAGATAGACCTCTCTAGAGAATGGCCAGTGTTTAAAGCTGAGACTAAGATCTCCTAGGGAGGGCAGGCCTCAGGTGAAGGCTGGGAATAGTGGAAAGAGCCAGCAAAGGAGAATGAGGAAGAGCAAGAGCCTCAGTTAACCCTGAGACTTAAAAGGGAAGGCTGCTGAGAATCTGAGAAAGGGCCAGAGCTTGGATGTTATTGGAGGTGACCCTGACTAGATTGTTTTCCATCAGGTTGGGGGGACATGAGGTTGGTTGAAGTGGGTTCAGGAAAGAAAGGAGAAATGAATACAGTGGTCTTGAGAAGTTTGCTCTAAAGGACAGGAGAGAAATTGGGCAGTGGCTAGAAACCTCTGTGAAGACAGAGAGATTAAAGTTTTTATTTTGAGGTAATTATAGATTTACATGTACCTTTTACCCATTTTCATCCAATGGTAACATCTTGCAAAATTATGGTACAATATCACAACCAGAATATTCACATTGACACAGTCAAGATACAGATATTCCATTATTGTGAGGACTCCTCATGTAGCCCTTTTATAACCACACCCACATCCCTTTTGCCTGTATCACTTGCTTTACACATGGCAACCACTAATCTGTTCTCCATCTCTATAACTTTGTTATTTCAAGAATGCCAAACATACAGAATCATACAATGTATAACCTTTTGGGATTTGCTTTTGTTTTTTTTTTTAACTCATTACTTTCACTCTGTAGTTTCATGCTAGTTGTTGTATATATCACTAGTTGTGCCTTTCTACTGATGAGTAGGATTCCATGGTATAGATGTACCACAATTTGGTTAACCACTCATCCGTGGACAGACATTTGGGTTGTTTCCAGTTTTGGATTATTATGGATAGAGCTGCTGTGAGCATTCATGTACAGGTTTTTGTGTGAATATATAAGTTTCATTTATCTGCTGGGATAAACGTCCAGGAGGGCAATCGCTAGGTTGTATGGTGGTTTTTTAAGAAACTGTCAAACTGCTTTCTAGAGGGTCTGTGCAGTTTTATATTCCCACCAGAAGTGTATGAGGGGTCCAGTCTCTGCATCCTCTGCCAGCATTTGCTGTTGTCTCTATTTTGTTCATCTTAGCTATTCTCATAGGTGTGTAGTGATATATCATAGTTTTAGTTTGCATTTCCCTAATGGCTAATGATGTTGAACATTTTCTCATGTGCTCATTTACTATCTGTATATCCTCCTAAGTGAAGTGACTCTTAATATCTGCACTTACTTGATATTTTTTAATTTTTAATTTTCCTTTCTGTTGAGTTTTGAGAATTCTTTATTATTATTATTATTATTATTATTTAGAAATATTTTTTAAAAATACCAGTATAGTTAACATATAGTGTTATATTAGTTTCAGATGTACGATACAGTAATTCAACAATTCCATACATCACCCAGTGCTCATTGGGACAAGTGCACTCCTTAATCTCCATCACCTGTTTCACCCATCCCTCACGCCTCTCCCTTCTGGTAACCATCAGTTTGTTCTCAATAGTTAAGATTCTGTTTCTTGGTTTGTTTCTGTCCCTCATTTCCCCCCCTTTGTTCCCTTGTTTTGTTTCTTAAATTCTACATATGAGTGAAATCATAGTATTTGTCTTTCTCTGACTGACTTATTTCACTTAGCATATACTCTCTAGCTCCATCCATGTTGTTGCAAAGGGAAAATTTCATTCTTTTTAATGGTTGAATAACATTCTGTTGTATATATACTATTTTTTCTTTATCCATTCATCTATCCATTCATCACTTGGGCTATAATTTGTCTATTTTAAATAATACTGCTATAAACATCAGAGTTCATGTATTCCTTTGCATTAGTGTTTTTGTATTTGTTTTGTCAAATAACAAGTAATGTGATCCCTGGATCATCGGTTTATTGTATTTTTAACTTTTTGAGGAAACTCCATACTGTTTTCCAGAGTGGAGTTTTCAGTCGGCATTCCCACCAACATGCAAGAGGGTTCTCCTTTGTCCACAGCCTCACCAACTCTTGCTGTTTCTTATGTTATTGATTTTAACCATTATGACAGGTGTGAGGTGACATCTTATTTTAGTTTTGATTTGTGTTTCCCTGATAGTGAATGATGTTGAGCATCTTTTCATGTGTCTGTTGGCTGTCTGTATGTCTTCTTTGGAGAAATTTCTGCTCATGTATTCTGCCTATTTTAAATTGGATAATTTGTTTTTGGGTGTTCAGTTTTATAAATTATTAATACACTTTGAATACTAACCCTTTATCATATATGTCTTTTGCAAAGTTCCAATTCTGTAGATTGCCTTTTGGTTTTGTTGATTGTTTCCTTTGCTGTGCAGAGGCTTTTTATTTTGATATAGTTTATTTTCACTTTTATTTCCCTTGCCTCTGGAGACATATCTAGTAAGAAGTTGCTGTGGCCAAGGTCAAAGAGGTTGTTGCCTGTTTTCTTCTCTAGGATTTTATCTTATGTTTAGGTCTTTCATCCATTTTGAATTTATTTTTGTGTTTAGTTTTCTTTCCTCTTCTATATTTTGGAATAGTTTGAGAAGAATAAGTATTAACTGTTCTTTAAATGTTTAGTAGAGTTCACCTGTGAAGCTGTCTGGGTCTGGAATTTGTTGGGAGTTTTTTGATTACTGATTCAGTCTCCTTGCTGGTAATTGGTCTATTCAAATTTTCTATTTCTTCCTGTTTCAGGTTTGGTGGGTAATATGTTTGTAGGAATTTATCCATTTTTTCTAGATTGTCTAATTTTTTGGCATATGGTTTTTAATAACATTCCCTTACAATTGTATTTCTGTGGTGTTGGTTTTTATTTCTCCTATTTCATTTGTAATTTTATTTATTTGTGTCCTTCTGTTTTTTGATGAGTCTGGCTAGAAGTTTATGAATTTTCTTTAGCTTTTGAAAGAACCATCTGTTTCATTTATTTGTTCAAAAAAAATTTTTTTTTAGTTTCTGTATCATTTATTTCTGCTCTAATCTTTATTATGTCCTTCTTTCTGCTGTTTTTGGGTTTAGCAAACAAGTTCTTTCTCTAGCTTCTTTAGGTATAAGCTTAGGTTGTTTATTTGAGATTATTCTTGCTTCTTGAGGTGCCCTGTATTACTATAAACTTCCCTTTTTAGAACTGCTTTTGCTGCATCCCAGAGGTTTTGGACTGTTGTGTTTTTATTTTTTCTGTTTACTTTTTGATTTCTTCTTTGATTTCTTAGTTAACCCATGTTATTTAAATTCCATGTATTTGTGGTCTTTTCAGGTTTTTTCTTGTGGTTGACTTCTAGTTTCATAGCACTGTGGTCAGAAAAGGTGCATGGTATGACTTCAGTCTTCTTGTATTTGTTTAGGCCTGTTTTGTGGCCTAATATGTGATCTATTCTGGAGAATGTTTCATGTGCACTTGAAAAGAATGTATATTCCGCTGTTTTAGGATGGAATGTTCTGAATATATCTGTTAAACCCATCTCCTCCAGTGTGTCATTCAGAGCCATTGTTTCCTTGTTGATTTTATCTTCAGATGATCTGTTCATTGATGTAAGTGCGGTGTTAAAGTCTCCTACTATTATTGTATTACTATCAATTAGTTCCTATATGTTTGTTATTAACTGTTTTATGTATTTGTTGTGTACATGTGGTCCTATGTATTTTATGTATTTGGGTGCACAAATATTTACAATTGTTATATCTTGGTGGATTGTCCCCTTTTATAATTATATGGTGTCCTTCTTTGTTTTTATAGTCTTTATTTTAAATATTTTGTCTGATGTAAGTATTGCTAATCTGACTTTCTTTTGCTTTTGTTTTTATTTTTAAATCTGGCTTTGTTTTTACACCTATTTGCATAATGAAAGTTTCTTCATCCCCTCACTTTTAATCTGCAGGTGTCTTTAGGTCTAAAATGATTCTTTTGTAGGCAGCATATAGATAAGTCTTGTATTTTTATCCATTCTGTCACTCTATGTCTTTTTTTTAAACTTTATTTATTTATTTTGAGAGAGAGAGAGGTGGGGGAAGAGGGACCAAGAGAGGGAGAGAGGGAGAATCCCAAGCAGTCTGCACTGTCAGTGCAGAGCTCGATGTGGGGCTCAAACCCACGAACCATGAAATCATGATCTGAGCTGAAGTCAACAGTCAGATGCTTAACCAACTAGCCACCCAGGCACCCCTGTCACCTTATGTCTTTTGATTAGAGTGTTTAGTCCACTTACATTTAAAGTGATTATTCCTGGGGGCACCTGGGTGGCTCAGTCGGTTGAGCGTCCAACTTCGGCTCAGGTCATGATCTCATGGTTCATGGGTTCAAGCCCCATGTCGGGCTCTGTGCCAACAGCTCTGAGCCTGGAGCCTGCTTCAGATTCTGTGTCTCCCTCTCTCTCTGCTCCTCTCCTGCTTATGCTTTGTCTCTCTGTCTCTCAAAAATGAATAAATGTTTAAAAAGTTTAAAAAAAAAACTAAAAAAAATAAAGTGATTATTCCTGGATATGTATTTATTGCCATTTTCTTACTTGTTTTGTGCTTATTTGTGAAGTTTTTTTATGATCCTTTCTTGTTTCTTTCATGGTTTCCTGGTTTTCATTAATGATATATTTGAATTTCTTTTTCTTTATTCTTTGCATATCTATTAGTGTTTTTTGATTTATGATTATCATTAGGTTCATATATAAGATATTATGCATATGGCAGTCTATATTAAGTTGATTTCACTTAAGTTTGAACCCATTTTTTTACTCCTCTCCTTCCCATGTTTTAGGTATATGGTGTCATATTTTACCTCCTTTTATTTTGTGAGTTCCTTGACCAGTTTTTTAACAGAAATATTCATTTTTTGTTTTTTGTTTTTGTGTTTGCTACTTTCATATTGTTACTTTTGGTTTTCCCTTTCCACTCAAAGAGTCCCCTTTAATATTTCTTTCAGGGCCAGTTTAGTGGTCATGAACTCCTTTAGTTTTTGTTTGGGAAACTCTTCATCTCTGGTTCGATTGGCTGCATATTTTTCCCACTCAGCGTTTTGAATATATCATGTCATTCCTTCTGGCTTGCAAAGTTTCTGCTGAAAAGTCCACTCATTGCCATATGGGGTATATAACTGTCTTCTTTTGTCTTGCTGCTTTTAAATATTTTTCTTTATCACTACATTTTGCCATTGCAAAATGTTTTTGTGGATCTGCTTTTGTTGATTTTGTTGGGGGTTCTCTGTGCCTTCTGGATGTGGATATCTGTTTCCTTCCCCAGATAAGGGAAATTTTCAGCTATTATTTCTTCAAATAAATTTCAATAATAAAAAATAATTTTCTGCCCCCTTTCTCTCTCATCTTCTGGGACTCTTATAATATGAATGTTATGTTTGATACTGAGTTCAAACGGAGTCACTGAGTTCCCTAAGTCTATTGCCATTTGTTTTTCATTTGTTCAGCCTGATTACTTTCTATTACTCTGTCTTCTAGGTCATTAATTCATTTTTTCTGCTGCTTCTGATATGCCTCGATTCGAGAGACTCCCTGAAAACAAACCACCAGAGTCCAGAGTCAAAGCCAAGTGGCAAGGGTCGTTTATTGCAGGTTCGAACCCGGTCCTCCGCGCACTCGTTGCCGGTGACGCTAAGAGGCCCCGAGCGAGGATCTTACAGCTTCTTTTATAGACAGGCACAAACAAGTTAGGGATTTTTCGAGGTTACAGAGCTGTTATTGGTTGACATTTAAATTTGAACACTCAGCAGAACTTGATTGGTTCCCGCCTTTTTTTCAAACCACTCAGCAGAACTTGATTGGTTCCCGCCTTTAGGTCAGACCACAACCGGGCAGCCCTGGCTGGTTTCAGGAATGGTGGAGGGGGGGGGGAGGCCTTTTCTTTGCAGCTGTGAGTACACCTGGTAATTTTTCTCTTAGTCTCTCACTTCCAGCCTGGTGTTCATTCCATCAAGCATGTCTCTCATTTTGTTTATTGAACTATTCATCTCTACTGTACTATTCCTTATCTCTGTGTTAAAGGTTTTACTGATGTCTTCCACTTTTTTCTCAAGGTCAACAAGTATCTTTACGATCAGTCCTTTAATTCTTTATGAGGCATATTACTTATATATGTTTTGCTTAGATCTCTGACTATGGCCCTGTCATGTTCTTTCATTTTTTCAAATTCCTCTGTTTTCTCATTTTGTTTAAGTCTCTGTGCCTGTTTCTCTTAGGAAAGTCATCTCTGTCTCTGTTCTTGCAGTATAGTGTCACCTGTTCCCAGGGCCTGTTGCTTCTGGGAGTATCTCCAATATGTGCTGCATGAACTCTGCTGTTGTTTCCTGGCCACTTTATCCTTTAGGCCAGTCATCTGCAGAGGCTCATTTTGCCTGTTATGGGCAGTGTTTTGTCCCTGGCCTGAATATGCTGAGTTTTAATTAGGCGTGTGCTGGTCTGCTTTTGAAATGAGACCTGTTGAGGGGCACCTGGGTGGCTCAGTCAGTTAAGCATCCGACTTGGCTCAGGTCATGATCTCACGGTTTGTGGGTTTGAGCCCCGCATCGGGCTTTGTGCTGACAGCTTAGAGCCTGGAGCTTGCTTCAGATTCTGTGTCTCCCTCTCTCTCTGCCTCTCCCTTGCTTGTGCTCTCTCTCTGTCAAAAATAAATAAACATAAGAAAGAAAGAAAGAAAGAAAGAAAGAAAAGAAAGAAAGAAAGAAAAAAGAAAAAAGAAAAGAAAAAAGAAAAGAGACCCGTTGCCAGCACTGCTGAAACCAAGACCCCACAAAACTCCCAGGCTGGGAAATGTGGTGTGGGCAGGGGTTTTGGTTGGTCTTCTGGGGGAGGAGGCTACTTCATTGGGACTGGGGTAAGCATGACTGGGAAGGGAGGTTCCACCATAGCCTGGGGGACAGGTACTGGTGAAGCAAGTTAGATAGCCTAGTGTCAATGCTGCACTGGTTTCTGCAGGTAGCCCTGTGTTTATGCTGAGAGATGGGGAGGGGGGTGGAGAATGGCACCTGCTAGTTCCTTTGTTCCTAGAGGAATCTCTCGGTGAATGCTGCCTCTCTGGGATATGCTCTGAGATGAACAAATGACCTCCCTTCTGTGGGCCCCAGGTGTTTTCAGATCGCTGTTTCCACACTGTAGGTCCACATGCTATTTCCTCTGCCCTCTCTCCAAGAGCAGCCTCAATGCTCTTCAGGCATTCCCTGAGCCAAAGCTTCTGACCTTTAAAACTCAAGGCTTTAAGCCCTGCTGGTTGGAAGAACTCACAAAATTTGGCTCCTCTTGCTTTCCAAGCCAGTTGCTTTGGCAATTTGTCTTCCTTGTGTGGACTCCCTTGTGCTTTAATCTGTCTTTGCCCTTCTCTGGGACCATGGCTCCCTCCCCACTGCAGCAACCATGATCCATTTCTCTCTCAAACTGTGTCTCTGCACTTCCCACCTTCTTTGATATGGCCTGTTCTCTACCTTTAGTTTTGGAGTGTAGTTATGGAGAAGTCAGGTTATTTCTGAGGTATTTAGGATGATTTAATGGTTATCTAGTTGTATTCATGAGCTGAGCTGAGCCTAGGATCCTCCTACTCTGCCACCATCTTCTCTTCCCTGAGAGTTCTTTATGTATTCATATCCTTTCCTGGATATGTGATTGGCAAGTATTTTTTCCAAGTTTGTGGTTTGTCTTTTCATCCTCCTAACAGTCTTTCACAGAGAAAAAAATTATAATATTGGTTAAGTCCAATTTATCATTTTTTTTCTTTTTATGGATCGTGTTTTGGTGTCAAGTTTAAGGTTGTTTTTTTGTTTGTTTTGTTTTTGTTTTTGCCTAGCCCTATATCTAAAGATTTTCCCCTATGTTTATTTGTAAAACTTTTATAGTTTTACATTTTACATTTAAATGTGTGTTGCGTTTTTTAAAAATTTTTTAATGTTTATTTATTTTTGAGAGAGAGAGAGAGAGAGAGAGAGAGAGAGAGAGAGAGAGAGAATCTGAAGCAGGCTCTAGTCTCTGAGCTGTCAGCACAGAGCCTGATGCAGGGCTCGAACCCATGGACCGCGAAATCATGACCTGAGCTGAAGTTGGACACTTAACTGACTGAGCCACCCAGGCGCCCCAGTGTGTGTTGTGTTTTGAGTTAACTTTTATATAAGTTATGGGAAATAACTAAAGGTTCTTTTTCTTTTGCCCATGGATATCCAGTTGCCCCAGCACAATTTGTTGAACAGGTTGTCTTTCTTATGTTAAATTGCCTTTGCACCTTTGTCAAAATCAACTGGGCATATTTTCATGGGTCTATTTCTAGGTCCTCTGTTCTGTTCTGTTGATCCATGTATGTATGTATGAGTCTGCTCACACCACACACTCTTAGTTACTGTAACTAAGAGTAACAGTAACTGTATAGTGTAAGTCTTGCATTTTGATAGATTGGTTCCTCCCATTTTAATCTTTTTTTCCCCAAATTACATTAGGTATTCTAGATTATTTGCCTTCCCATATGATATTTTGAATTCTATATCTATAAAATATCTTTCTGGAATTTGATAGGAATTGCATTAAATCTGTATATAAATTTGGAGAGAATTGACATGTTTACTATGTTGAGTCTTCCAATCCATAAACATAATTTATCTTTTAATTTATTTAGTTGTTTGATTCCTTTCATCAGTGTTTTATGGTTTCTAGCATATGAGTCAGTACATGTCTTTTTGGATGTACATCTAAATATTTAATTTTTTAGCAACTGTAAATTGTATTTTCAATTTTGGTGTCAACATGTTCATTGATAGTATATGGAAGTATAGATTTTTAAAATATTATCTTGTATCCTGTGACCTTGATGAACTCACTTAGTTCCATGAGGATATTTTTGTCGATTACTTGGAATTTTATTATGTAGAAAATCATATCATCTGCAAATTGGGGCAGTTTTATTTCTTCCTTTCTACTCTCTCTACCAACCCCCCCCCCTTTTTTTTGCCCTATTGCACTGGCTAGATATTCTTGTACTATATTGAATATCAGTGATAAGAGTGGAAATCCTTGCCTTGTTCTTGATCATAGCAGGAAATCTTCAAGTTTCTTTGTATTAAGTATGTTGTTAACTATAGGTTTTTTGTAGATATTCTTTATCAAGTTGAGGAAGTTCCCCACTATTCCAGTTTTCTTCAAATTTTTAGCATGAATGGGTATTGAATTTTGTCAAATTGATATGATTATAACAATTGATATGGTTTTTCTTCTTTTGCCTGTTAACATGGTAGATTATATTGATTGATGTTTTTATTAGCTTTATTGATATATAATTATCATATAATATGTCCATTTAAAAGGTACAATTCAATGATTTTCACTATATCCACTGAATTGGATGGTGATAGCCACAATCTATTTTGGGGCACTTTCACTAACCCAAAATAAAGCCCCATATGTATGGTCAGTCCTCATTTTCCTTGTATCTTTCACTCCTCTCCTAATGGCAACCACTAATCTACTTTCTGTCTTGGTAGGTTTGTCTATTCAGAAGACTTCATGTATAAATGGAATGAGGCAATATGTGCTCTTTTGTGACTGGCTTCTTTCACTTAACAGTGTTTTAAAAGTTCATCCATGTCATAGTATGATCAGTATATTATTCATTTTCATTGTTGAATAGTATTCTATCATATGGATATACCACATTTTATTTACTCATTAATAATGGACATTTGGGTTGTTTTTACTTTTTGAGGGTTATGAATAATGCTCCTATAAACATGTACGTGTTTTTTTTGTGGGCATGTGCCCCATTTCTCTTGGTTATCTACCTAGAAGTAGAATTATTGATTCATATGGTAAGTGTATAGTGAACATTGATCAATTTGTGAATCCTTAACTAGTTTTGCATCTCTGGAATAAATTCTACTTGGTCATGGTGTATATTATATACTTGTGAAGTTCCTTTGCTAATATTTAATTATTTTTGTGCCACATCACTCCCATCCTTCCATCCTCTCTCAATCACTACTAAAGTGATTACCTGCTCTTCTGTTCTTCTTCTTTCTTTCTTTCTTTCTTTTTCTTTCTTTCTTTCTTTCTTCTCCTTCCTTCCTTCCTTCCTTCCCTCCCACCCCCTTCTCCCTCTCTCACTGTTTGTTTCTTCCTTCCTTCCTTCCTTCCTTCCTTCCTTCCTTCCTTCCTTCCTTCCTTCCTCTTTCTTTCTTTGCTTCTTTCTTTTCTTTCTCATACTGCCTCTGATTTTGGTATAAGGATAACACTAACCTCATAAAATTAATTGGGAAGTGCACCTCATCTTCTTGCCTCTGTCTGATTTTGGTATAAGGGCAACAGTAACTTCATAAAATTAATTGGGAACTCTTCCCTATTCCCAACCTCATCTTCTATTTTCTAGAAGAGATTGGGTAGAATTGGTGTTATTCTTCTTTGAATGTTTGTTAGAAGTTTGCAGTGAAATCATCTGGGCCTAGAGATTTGTATTTTGGGAATTCAAAAATTCAAAATCAATCTACTTAGTAGTTGTAGGATTATTCAAATTATCTATTTTATATTGGGTGAATTGTACTCATTTGTGCTTTTTGATAAATTGGTCCCTTTCATATAAGATGCCAAATTTATGTGTGCAGAGTTGTTCATAATGTTCCATTATTGTCCTTTTCATGTCTGTAATGTCTGTAGTGATGTTCCCCATTTAATTCCAGACATGGGTAATTTCTATTCTTTTTTTCTTTGTCAGTCATAGTAGAGGTGTTTGTCAATTCTATGGATATTTAAAATTTTTTTAATGTTTATTTTTGAGAGAGAGAGAGAGAAAATGCACATGGGAGAGAGGCAGAGAGAGAGGGAGACACAGAATCTGAAGCAGTCTTCAGGCTCTGAGCTGTCAGCACAGAGCCTGATGCAGGGCTTGAACTCACAGACTATGAGATCATGACCTGAGCTGAAGTTGGATGTTTAACCAACTGAACCACCCAGACACCCCTCTATTGAGGTTTTAAAAGAACAGGTTCTTTGTTTCATTTATTTTCTCTGTTGCTTTTCTGTTTTCTAGTTCATTGATTTTTACTCTTATATTTATTATTTTCTTACTTCTGCTTTCTTTGGTTTATTTTGCTCTTCTTTTTCTAGGTTACTAAGATGAGAATTGGTTAATTTGATGAGAGTTTAGATTATTGATTTGAGACCTTTTCTTCTTTCCAGAATGAACATTTAATGCTGTAAACTTCCCTCTCATCACTGCTTAGCTTTATTCCACAGATTTTGAAATGTTATATTTTAATTTTGTTTAGTTCAGTACAATTTTGATTTCCCTTGAAACTTCCTCTTTGACTTCTGGGTTATTGAGAAGTGTGTTGTTTAATTTTCAGGTATGCAGATTTTCTGCTTGTCTTTCTGTTATTAATCTCTGATTTGATCACGGCTACAGAACACACTGTGTGTTTTCAATTCTTTTAAATTTTCTGAGGTTTGGGTTGAGAGATCCAACATGGCAGAGAAGTAGGGGGATCTGAATTTACCTCATCCCTCAAACACAGCAATGTGGAGGCCAAAGGACTCTGAATTCCAAGAGTCCAGGCTGCAGAGTGACAGAGATGTCTCCAGGGACCCACGGGGACAACCTGGCAGGCCATAGGTGCATGATTGTGAACTGGGAGAGATAAAATGGATGGCATAGGCACTGATGGGAGGGATTCCTCTTCTGCAGAGAGACAAAGGGAAGAGAAATAGAGGCTGTGGAAGGACAATATCTGGACAAGAGAAAAACCACAGACTGGGACGGAGAAAGAGCCAGTTGCTAACTGTGGGGCTTTCTCTGGACTGGGGCCAGCTGCCCCGTTTGTGCACCTGGGGAGGAGGGGAGCCAGCCCCTGGTTCATTAACTAGTTCAGAGGTGCAGTCCACAGTGGGAGAAAGCAATACCCTCCCTGGAGTGCTGTAGGAAGAAGGTATATAACTGTTCAAGGGACAAAGACTGCCTGCACCCACCAGCCAGAGGCCATACATTGATGGCATGGAGTGGCACTTCCCTGAAACTGGGGTGCACAGGGGGACCCTTTAAGACATTGGGGTTTAAATCCCAGCCAAGAGCCAGGGAGGCACAGGAGTTGGTGGAGTGGGACAAACTGCTTCATTTGCACCTGTGGCACTGCGAGGACGGCCTGAACAGAGTGGTCTAGGACACCCAGTCCATGGGTGTTGCCATTTTTCTCCCTATCACCAACAAGGTGGGGCTTCAGGGAATTGACAGTGGGCCCACAGTGGAGGCAGGACTGGTGCACACCAAACCATGCCCCTCCATGCCAGGTAACTGCATATCTACTGAAGCAGTATTGATGCTGATGAACCAGACAGCCCCTCCTCCAGACCAGCACTGCCACCAGTTCCAAGGCACCCAGCAGTTTTGCATTTTTTGATTTAATTCTTGGAAAATTCATAGTATATATATGTTTTTTTCTTCCTTTTATCCTTATTTCTTCCCTCTAGTCTGGTTATTATGGTTGTTGGTTTGTTTAAGCAGACATATTTAATCTATTCTCTTTATACCTGTTCTATATCTCCTTATTTATTCCCCCCCCCTCTGGATTAAGCCATATAATTTATCTGCTTGGTCAATTTTCTTTTATTTCAACTCCCCCCCCCCCATTGGTTTGTTGTAGCTGGTATTTTTGGTTGTTTTGTTTTGTTTTTTGTTTTTGTTTTTTGCTTGTTTGTTTTTTGTTTATTTGTTTTTTGTTGTTTTTTGTTTTGTTTGTTTTCTTTTCTAGGGCTACTTCAATGAACAAATCAAAGCACACCTGATGGAGGGTCCAAAACATCACTATGGGGAGGGAGATAAAGCAACCAAAGTCACAACAACAGAGAGCAAGGAACACACTCCAAAAAAGCACCTCCTGAAGGGCCAGGCCCTGGACAGTATATGACCCCTCTTTAATATAGTAGTGCTCACAGGTGCAGGACACATAACAAGCTTTTAAAACACATAAGGGACAGAAAACTAGCCAAAATGATGAAACAGAAGAATTCTCCTCAAAAGAAATTCCAGGAAGAAATGACAACTAAAGAATTGACGAAAACAGACATAAACAATCTAACTGAACAGTTATTTAGAATGATAGTCATAAAATTAATTACTAGGCTTGAAAAATGGATAGAAGACAGCAGAGAATCTATTGCTGCAGAGATCAAGGAACTAAAAAATAGTTATGATGAATAAAAATGCTGTAAATGAGGTGTAAAATAAACTAGACATAGTGACAGTGAGGATTGAAGAGGCAGAGGAGAGAAAAAGTGAAGTAGAAAATAAAATTATGGAAAAAGATGATACTGAGAAAGCTGAGAGAGAGAGAAAAAAATTCTACACCACAAGGGGAGAATTAGGTAACTAAGTGATTCAATGAAACATAATATCTGTTATCATAGGAGTTCCAGAAGAAGAAAGAGAGAAAGGGGCGGAAAGTGTACTTGAACAAATCATAGCCAAGAACTTCCCCAGTTTAGGGAAGGAAACAGACATTGAAATCCAGGAGGCACAGAGAACTCCCTTCAGCGGTAACTTGAATTGATCTTCTGCATGACATATCATAGTGAAACTGGCAAAATAGAAGGATAAAGAGAGAATTCTGAAAGCAGCTAGGGACAAACAGGCCTTAACCTACAAGGGTAGACACATAAAGGTAGTAGCAGACCTATCTACTGAAACTTGGCAGGCCAGAAGGGAGTGGCAGGAAATACTCAATGTGCTGAATAGGAAAAATATGTAGCCAAGAATCCTTTATCAAGCAACACTGTCATTCAGAATAGAAGGAGAGATAAAGGTTTTCCCAGACAAACAAAAACTGAAGGAGTTCATCACCACTAAACCAGACCCTAAGGGGGAGCTCTGTGAATGGAATGTTGCAAAGATCAAAAAGTACCAGAGACACCACTACAAGCATGAAACCAACAGGATAACACAATGACTCTAAATCCATATCTTTGAATAATAACACTGAATGTAAGTGGACTAAATGCTCCTATCAAAAGACATAGGTTATAAGAATGGATAAAAAAACAAGACCCATCTATTTGCTGTCTATGAGAAACCCATTTTAGACCTGAGGACACCTTTAGATAGAAAGTGAGGGGATGGAAAATCATCTATCATGATACTTGTAAGTCAAAAGAAAGCTAGAGTAGCCATACTTATATCAGAAAAACTAGATTTTAAACTAAAAGTTGTAACAAGAGATAAAGGGCATTATATCATAATTATGGGTCTATTCATCAAGAAGAGCTAACAATTATAAATGTTTATGCACCCAATTCAGAGGAACCCCAATATATAAAACAATCACAAACCTAAGCAATCTTATTGGTAAGAATGTGGTAATTGCAGGGATTTTAATACTATACTTACAACAATGGACAGATCATCTAGGCAGAAAATCAATAAAGAAACAATGATCCTGAATGACACACTGAACCAGGTGGACTTGACAGATATATTCAGAACTTTTCACCCTAAAGCAGCAGAATACACATTCTTCTCGAGTGCACATGGAATATTCTCCAAGATAGATCACATACTGGGTCACAAAACAGACCTCAATAAATATAAAAGAATTGTGATCATACCATGCACATTTTTAGATCACAATGCTATGAAACTTCAAATCAACAACAGGAAAAAGTGTGGAAAACCTCCACATGCATGGAGGTTAAAGAACATCCTACTAAGGAATGAACAGTCAACCAGGCAATTAAAGAAGAGATTCAAAAAATATATGGAAAAAATGGAAATGAAAATACAACAGTCAAAAACCTTTGGGGTGGAGCAAAGGCAGTCCTAAGAGGAAAATACATTGCAATCCAGGCCTATCTGAAGAAATAAGAAAAATCCCAAATACAAAGTTCTAACAGCACACTTAAAGGAACTAGGAGCAGAACAGCAAAGACACCCCAAGGCCAGCAGAAGAAGAGAAATAATAAAGAGCGGAAATAAACAATATAGAATCCAAAAAACCATAGAACAGATCAATGAAACTAAGAGCTTGTTTTTTGAAAAAATAAACAAAATTGATAACCCCCTAGCCAGACTTCTCAAAAAGAAAAGAGAGAGAACACAAATAGATAAAATCATGAATGAAAATGGACTTACCACAACCAATCCCTCAGAAATACAAACAGTTATCAGAGAATACTATGAAAAATTATATGTCAACAAACTGGACAATCTGGAAGAAATGGACAAATTCCTAGACACCCACACATTGCCGAAACTCAAACGGGAAGAAATAGAAAATTTGAACAGACCCATAACTAGTGAAGAGATTGAATCAGTTATCAACAGTCTCCCAGCAAATAAGAGTCCTGGGCCAGATGGCTTCCCAAGGGAATTCTACCAGACATTTACAGCAAAGTTAATACTTTTCCATCTGAAGATATTCCAAAAAATTGAAATGGAAGGAAAGCTTTGGCTCATTCTATGAAGCCAGCATTACCTTGATTCCAAAACCAGACAGAGACCCCACAAAAAAGGAGAGTTACAGGCCACTATCCCTGATGAACATGGATGCAAAAGTTCTCAACAAGATACTTACAAATTGAATTCAACAGCATATAAGAAGAATTATCCACCATAATCAAATGGGATTCATTTCTGGGCTGCAGGGCTGGTTCAGTATTCACAAATCAATCAATGTGATACATCACATTGATAAAAGAAAGGATAAGTACAATATGATCCTGTCAATAGACACAGAAAAAGAATTTTGACAAAATACAGCACCCTTTCTTTTCAACTTCTTTTAACATTTATTTTTCAGAGACATAGAGTGTGAGTGGGGGAAGGGCAAAGAGAGAGGGAGACACAGAATCTGAAGCAGGCCCCAGGTCTGAGCTGTCAGCACAGAGGCTGATGCGGGGCCCAAACCCATAAACCACGATATCATGACCTGAGCTGAAGTCAGACGCTTAACCGACTGAGCCACCCAGGTACCCCACAGCATCCTTTCTTAATAAAACCCTCAAGAAATTCTGGATAGAAGGAACATACCTAAACATCATAAAAGCCCACAGCTAATATCATCCTCAATGGGGAAAAACTGAGAGCTTTCCCCCTGAGATCAGGAACATGACGGATGTCCACTCTCACAACTGTTGTTTAACATAGTGTTGGAAGTCCTAGCATCAGCAATTAGACAACAAAATGAAATAAAAGGCATCAAAATTGGCAAAGAAGATGTCAAACTTTCACTTTCCACAGACAACATGATACACTACATGGAAGGCCAAAAGACTACTAGAACTGATACATGAATTCAGCAAAGTCTCAGGGTACAATATCAATGTACAGAAATCGGTTGCATTTCTCTACACTAATAATGAAGCACCTGAAAGAGAAATCAAGGAACTGATCCCATTTACAATTGCACCAAGAACATAAAATACCTAGGAATAAATCTAACCAAAGATGTAAAAGATCTGTATGTTGAAAACTATAGAAAACTTATGAAGGAAATTGAAGAAGACAAAGAAACAGAAAAACATTCCATGCTCATGGATTGGAAGAATAAATATTGTTAAAATGTCAATACTACCCAAAGCTATCTAAACATTCAATGCAATTCCAATAAAATTGCACAAGCATTCTTCTCAAAGCTAGAACAAACAATCCCCAAATTTATATGGAACCACAAAAGACCCTGGATAGCCAAAGTAATGTTGAAAAAGAAAACTAAAGTGGGAGGCATCATAGTACCAGGCTTTAGCCTGTATTACAAAGATGTAATCATCAAGACAGTATGATATTGGCATAAACACAGACGCATAGACCAATGAAATAGAATAGAGAACCCAGAATTGGACCCACAAATGTATGGCCAACTAATCTTTGACAAAGCAGCAAAGAGTATCCAGTGGTAAAAAGACAGTCTGTTTAGCAATGGTGCTGGGTGAACTGGAGAGCAACATGCAGAAGAATTAAACTAGACCACTTTCTTACACCATACACAAAAATAAACTCAAAATGGATGAAAGACCTAAATGTGAGACAGGAAAACATCAAAACTCTAGAGGAGAAAACAGGCAACAACATATTTGACCTCAGCCGCAGCAATTCTTGCTTGACATATCTCCAAAGGCAAGGGAATTAAAAGCAAAAATGAACTATTGGGACTTCATGAAGATAAAAAGCTTCTGCACTACAAAGGAAACAATAAACAAAACTAAAAGGCAACTGATAGAATGGGAAAAGATATTTGAAAATGACATATTAGATAAAGGATTAATATCCAAAATCTGTAAGGAATTTACCGAAGTCAACACCCAAAAACAAATAATCCAGTGAAGAAATGGGCAGAAGACATGAATAGACACTTTTCCAAAGAAGACATCCAGATGGCCAACAGACACATGAAAAGATGCTCAATGTCACTTATCATCAGGGAAATACAAATCAAAACCACACTGAGATACCACCTCACACTGGTCAGAGTGGCTAAAATGAACAATTGCACTGTTGGCAGGAATGCAAACTGGTGCAGCCACTCTGAAAACAGTGTGGAGGTTCCTCAAAAAATTAGAAATAGAGCTACCCTATGACCCAGCAATAGAACTACTAGGAATTTATCCAAAGGATACAGGAGTGCTGATTCATAGGGGCACATGCACCCCAATGTTTACAGCAGCACTATCAACAAGAACCAAATTATGGAAAAAACCTAAATGTCCATCAACTGATGCATGGATAAAGAAGATGTGGTTAATATATACAATGGAATACTACTTGTCAATGAGGAAGAATGAAATCCTGCCATTTGCAGCCACGTGGATGGAATTAGAGGGTATTATGCTAAGTGAAATAAGCCAGAGAAAGACAGATATCATATGTGTTCACTCATATGTGGAACTCGAGAAACTTAACATAAGACCATGGGGGAAGGGAAGGGGAAAAACAAAGAGGGAGGGAGGCAAACCGTAAGAGACTCTTAAATACAGAGAACAAACTGCGTGTTGATGGTGGGGGGAGAGGGGAAAATGGCTGATGGGCATTGAGAAGGGCACTTGTTGACATGAGCACTGGGTGTTGTATGTAAGCAATGAATCATGAGAATCTACCCCCAAAACCAAGAGCACACTGTACACACTGTATGTTATCCAATTTGGCAATAAATCATATTAAAAAATAAATTTTCTGAGGTTTGTTTTATGGTCCAAGGTGTAGTATATCTTGGTATATGTTCTATGGGCACTTAAAAAGTATGTTCTGCTGTTGTTGGGTGGAGTATTCCATATGTGTCAATTAGATCCTATTGGTTGATGGTGTTATTCATTGCTTCTATATCCTTGCTGATTTTCTGTGTGGTGGTTCTATTAATTGCTGAGAGGGAAATGAAATTTCCAACTATAGAACTGTACATGTGTCTTTCTTCTTTCAGTTCCATTAGTTTTTTGCATCACATATTTTGCAGTTCTGTTGTTTGGTACATACATATTTAAGATTTCTGTGTCTTTTTAGTAAATTGACTCTTTTATTATTATATAATGTCTCTCTTTGTACCTAATAATTTTTCTGAAGTCTATCTTATATCAATACAGCCAGTTGTGCTTTCTTTGGATTAATGCTTGAATATCTTTTTCCATTCTTTCACATTTTAGCCTACTTATATTATTTTTGAAGTAATTTTTTTGTAGACTGTATATAGCTGAATCATGTTTTATAATCCACTCTACCAGTCTCTGTCTTTTAATTATATTTATACCATTTATATTCAATGGAAGTTTAATGTTAGGAATGTGGGTTAATTGTCTTATTTTGTAATTCCGTTTTGATTTATCTCCTGTATTTTTGAATATATCTCTTTTGTAGCTTTTTCAAGTCGTTTCTCTAGGTGTTAAATTATATATACAATACTTGTCATAGTGTTATCATTTTATCAGTTTGAGTTAAATTTAGAAAAACCTTACCCCTCTCTATATCCTTTTACTTCCTCCATTTGTGATAAATTTGTCTTAAATATTTCCTCTACATAGATTTATAACTACATCAAAGAGTGTTACAATTTTTGCTTCAAAATCAAACATAATTTAGAAGATCCAAGAGGAGAGGAAAATGTTATATTTACCCATTTCTTGTTTCCATTTTTTCTTTTTTACCTTCCTGATGCTCCAGAATTCCTTCCTTTAGCTGTCCTTTTATGTTTCAATAACTTCCTTTAGCCATTCTTTTAGGATAGTTCTTTTAGTTTTGTCCATCTAAGAATGTCTGATTTCATCTTCATTCTTGAAGGATATTTTCACTGGATAGAAGATTCTAGGTTAATAGTTTTTATTTTTTCATTACTTGAAAAAATATTCCACTTCTTCTGTCATTTGAATTGTTTTTACTGTCTAGGTATATTGTCATTTGCTAGTGGTTTCAAGATTTTTTCTTTGTCTTTCTTTAGTCTTCAGAAGTTTGTCTATTTTATGTCTTGATGTGGATTTCTTTGAATTTATCATTTTTTAATATCATTAAGTGTCTTGGATCTGTAAGGTTTATGTGTTTTGCCAAATTTGGGGAGTTTTCAGCCCTTATTTCTTTAAATGCTTTTTCATCTACACAGTCTTTCTCTTCTTCTGGGATTCTGATTACATGAATGTTAAATATCTTATTATTGTCCCACATGTTTCTGAGGTTCTGTTAATTTTTTAAAAACTATCAGATTGTATTTCTGTTGTTCTGTCTTCCAGTTCATCAGTTCTTTTCTCACCACCCCCCTCCATTTTTGGTGGGTGTTCATCTTTGAGTGTTAATCTTTGAGTGTTAATTTTGATTTTGATTTTGAGCTCATCTTTGAGTGTTAATTTTGCTATTGTTTTTTTTTTCCACTTCTATTTGGCTCTTCTTTTCTGAGACTGTTTCTATGTGGGATTTTCTCTTTTCCCCCCATTTGCTTCAAGTGTCTGTTATTGCTTGTTGAAGTGTTTTTATTTTGGCTGCTTTAAAAATTTCAGTCAGATAATTCTAACATCTTTTATTTAATTGTTTTCTTCTATTTTTTTCAAGTTGAGGTTTTCCTGGTTATCACTGTGACAGTTGATTTTTTTTAATTAAAATCTTTTGAGTTTCATTGAACATTTTGGGTATTATGAAACTCTGTATTCCTATTTAAAGTTTCTTTTAGCTGACTTCCTCTGACACCACACCAGCGGAAAGTCCTGGTACTGTGCCATTGCTTCCAGGTGGGGTTAGATGTTCAAGTTCTTCACTTGGCTTCAGTTTACATCTGGATGAGGAAGGATTCTCTATTTCTGGGTGAGGATGGGGCTCTGGCTCCCCACTGGGCCTCTGCTGATACCATCCTGGCTGGAAGGGGGTAAAGCACCATATTACTTCTTATGTGGCTTCTAGTGACACCAT
The DNA here is from genome assembly GCF_007474595.2 of Lynx canadensis. NCBI lineage: Eukaryota > Metazoa > Chordata > Mammalia > Carnivora > Felidae > Lynx > Lynx canadensis. The sequence continues at coordinate 27,270,305 of NC_044308.2, read as the reverse complement.
TGGGGGTGCCCTCATTACTGCCAAGCAGTGGTTAAAGTCTTGACTTTCCTCTTGGCCTCCTCTGACATCTTAGCAAAGATGGGGAGGGGTTCTTTTTATTGTAGGGAGGGGTGAAGTTTAGGTTCCCAGTGTGTGGTTTCTGCCTACACAGGGGTTGAGGGGTGTGTAGGGATCAGGTGGGACTACCTAGCACCCAGTAGAGGTGAACATCCCAGATCCCCATAAGTCTTCTCTGACACCAATAGGGATGGGGGCCTGGGTCCTTTATTTCAGCCTGGGGAGGGTGGAGGTTTAGACTCCCCACTTGGCCTTTGCTGTCTTGGGTGGATATGGGTTTGCAGTGTTTGGCTCCAGTTATTTTAGGCAAGCAGTTATTGCCTAAAAGTTTTCTGTCCTGCTAAGCTGCACCTTAACTACTCCTTTGGTTAGAAAAAGTAGGCTTTAGGGGAGCCTCGGTGGCTCAGTCTGTTGAGCGTCCAACTTTGGCATCAGGTCATGATCTCACAGTTCGTGAGTTTGAGCCCCACGTCGGGCTCTGCTGACAGCTCAGAGCCTGGAGCCTGCTTCAGATTCTGTGTCTCCCTCTCTCTGCCCCTTTCCTGCTCATGCTGTGTCTCTCTCTCTCTCTGTCTCTCAAAAATGAATAAATGTTTAAAAAAAAAAAGCATGCTTTTCTTGGGACTTTTTTGGTCTGTGCTTGTTGGTCTTTCCAGGTTGCCAACTTCTTCAGCACCCTTTCTGGGATATATGAGGCAAAATAAAAATTCAGGGGCCTCACTGCTCTGTCATTTCTTGGGTCCCTAACCAGTTTTCTTTCTTCTCTCTACCTTTCAGAGTCTTCTTATGGTTGCTTTATACAAAATGTCAGGTTTTTCATTGTATTTATCAAGAGAAAGAGGGAAAAGTAGGTCTACTCTGTCTTCCTGGGAGCAGTAGTCCTGAGATGTATCTTTATAGTGTTGGCAGATATCACAGTATGTTTCCATGCTGGCCTGAATTCTTCACGAGAGAAGAATTGCAACAATACAACTGAGTAGGTGAGAGTGGGAGGCTCCAGTGTACCCAGTAGGGTTGCAAACTGTTGTGTACTTGGGAGGCTGGACATTTTATTCTCATTCCTACTAGTTTTGTCAGTGTGCCAATTCTGGGACTTTTGCTATCGGAGACATTCATCACCTTCACTGTTCTCTGCTTTGAATCTCAGTGTCTGGCTCCTGCTTGGGCTCCCAGGTCAGCATCTTCCTGCTGAGTTTGGCCAATAGGAAGCTCTGCTGGGAGATTGAGGGATGGGGAGAGGTAAGCTGGTACTTCTTACCACTCCACTCTGCTTTGGGAGGCATCTCTTCTGGCACTCCACCTTCTTTCAGAAAGGCCCACCATGGTTTCTGCACTCACCTTCTTCCTCTGCTCCTCAGCTATGGTGGGGTGGAAATTTCCCCACTGTTGCTAATTGCTAGCCTTTGGTGAGTGTCACAGCATGTCCACCTCTTGTGTAACCAGTTTCCACGGTTAGGTCTTCAGCTTCTATTTCCTTCTTGGACCCTGGTTGATTCAGTCAGTGAAGGAAGGAAGAGGCAAAGGCAGCAGCTGAGGTTGAAAAGGAGGGAGGGTGTATGGGATTTTAAGGAGGGAGATGGAGGAGAACAGGAATGAAAATTGCCCTGGGAGATGTGTTAAAATTGTTGGGCAGTTTTAAGACCCAGTGGGAACACTGCACACAGAAGTCATGTAAAACTGTCAGGACCACAGAGGGTTCTCTATGGCTACATTCAGCTGCTTAGATGCTGGCACAGGGAAGGAAAGCCAATGTTGGGGTTTTTGCCATGGGTGGCAGACAGACCCCAGGGTAGCCCCCATGATCCCTACTGCCTGGTGGTCATGTCCTTGTGTGATTCCCTCCCCTGAGTTAAAGGTAGGCCTTGTGCCTGGCTTCCAACCAGTAGGATATGGCAAAGGCAGTTGATGGGATGTCGCTCCTGTTGTTGTGTTACATTATGTAAAATTTTGCCTTGCCAGTGGATTCACTCTGGAGACTCATGGTTGCTTGATGAAGTGAGCAGACATGTTGGAGGAGTCCACATGGCAAGGAACTGCAGGAACCTGTAGAAGGTGAGGGTGGCTTCTGAGAGCTTAGTGTGTGGTCTCTAGTCCACAGCTAGCAAGAAGCCAGAGCCCCAGTCCTGTAGGACCAGGAAGTGAATTCTGCCAACATTGAGTCATCTTGGAAGCAGATTTTTCCCTCGTTGAGCCTCTAGATAAGAAAAAAAGCCTGATGACACCTTGAGATCCTTAGAAAATGACCCAGCTAAGCCTGCCCCAACACCTGACCCACAGAAACCCTGAGCTTATAAACATGTGTTGTTTTAAGCTTACCAATTTTGTATTAATTTGTTATGCAGCAATAGAAAACTCACACATCAGGTGAGCTTGACAGAATGAGTTGGGGCAAGTAGGAGGAGAGGGTTTGCTGGGAAGAGGAGTGGGGACAGGGGGTGTTTGGCTGATGAAGAAGCAGAGAAGCTCCCTGCCATTGAGGTGATCACATAACTGAGAGTCCAGGGGGTGGGAAGCATCATCTCTGTAGATGTTGAAACCAAAATATGACAAAGGTAAAACAAGACCACAAGCTATGATTCAGATCTTCCAAGAATGAAGAGATATGACCAGGAAGATATTAGTTGTTTCAGTAAGGGGTTGGTGGGGCATTCCAATGACATGTTCTAAAGCAGCTGGAATACTTTAGGGATGGGAGAAGATTGCAGTGGAGAGCAAGGAGGATACCTTTCCAAACTCTTGGTAGGGCTAACTACATAATTTCTGGAGCCCCATGCAAATGAAAATGTAGGGCTCCTTTTTCAAAAAACAGGAAAAGTGTGATGTTAAGAGTATTAAAATGTAAAGCTTTTTCCTTTCTTCCACACTCTTTTTCTTGACTTGTCACAGTATTTTAAAATGTCATTATTCTAAGGAAGGAAAAATTAAAAATCTAAATTATTAGCATGAATGTCATCCCTGATCTTTATTTTGAAGTATAATTTTAAATGCAAATATGAAAGCATTTAACTTGTAGGTGGGATCAGGAAAGTTGTAAAGTTTGTATTTTGCAGTTCATACATGCATGTGGACTTTGTTCTTACCAGACAATGAGAGAATTGCACTAAACTAATGTAAATGTATTTACTTTACTTTTTGATACAGGCATATTCTACCAACACTCCACCTTCTTCTTACTGATGAGTGAGTCACAAGGAGTGGTGAATCCATGTATTGTAACCATTGAACCCATAGTCATGTACATTGCTTCTCAGTGTTGCAAATCCTGCTCAACCAAAGCTCACAACGAGGGTTGGGTTCAAAGCAACCATTGAAAGCAAACCATTCTGCTGCAAATCAAAGGTTATTGCTGGGGTTATGGGATGCTAGCAAATGTAAAAGAATAAAATTGTAATGGTTAGAAATATAATCCAAGAGTAGGACATCATAACCTTTTAATTTTACTTTCAATAAGCAGTTGTTTTCATTTTAATAGTAGGTATTATTTTCTCATTACAAAGGTATTAATTTGTTAGATGCAAAACCCATAAAACCATAGCATAGACAGGAACAAAGGAGAAAGCCCCCACCATCCAGAGGTACTCATGTTTCAGAGGCTGAGTCTTTTTGGCCTTCTGTTCTATGAAAATTCTATGTATATATTTATATCAAGAAAAATATCATAGTTTATCAATGTTTTTTCTGTATCCTTAATTTTCCCCCATATCAATCAATATCCTTATAGAGCATTTTAGTTGAATAGCATTTCATACTGCACACATATTACAACTTAAATAATGCTTCAGAGAGAGACTGCATGGATTCCATATGGATTCCCCAAAGTGCAAACAATATTTCCAGTTTGCTTTTCATCAACAGTGGTTTCTTTCTGGCTGACCTGGTGAGAAGAGTGACAACGGAACATGCATCTAGAGAACAAAGATGGTGGGCTGACCTCTGGTGTGCTGGAGATGGAGCTACATCAGTCATCTGCTCCTATGTGTGCTGGCCTGGGAAGGCCAGGGCTGGCGGTACCTGCCACCAGCAACCGCAGGCTACTGCAGGGAGTCAACAGGGTAGACCCCACATCCCCCTACTCCAGGAGGGCAACTGGGCAGAGCTGCTTGGCTTCTGTGGACCAGGATTTTGGTTCATTCCTCACAGAGCAGAGGTGAGTTTATAATAGTTTTATCTGGTAAATGTGGAAGTCACAGATATTGTGTTTTATGAGTGTAGTTCCCCTATTTTTTGTGGGAAATTTTCAGATATTATACAAGGAATGCAAGAATCTTTCTATCATTAGATCACTTTCCTGGCCTGTTTCAAATGAATGCTCTTTCTAAAATGTAGCTAACATAACTCCAAAAGATTATAAAAATAGAAAAGAGTTTTTAGCATGAACTTGGAATTTATTATATTATTTTAAGATGTTAAAAGTATTCCATGATTTTAAAAAGCACATGCTGTATCCTTATATGCTTATATATATGTATCTTGAAATATGCTTTATTCCTATAAATGTCAAGTGAATCATTTCAATATTGTTTTTCACGTTAGAAAAATCTTGATTTACATTAAAAAAACTTTTTATAAACCCTTAAATATTTACCAAAGTAAAATAATAAATAGGTATAAAAGTGTGCTATAAGTGTCTATTCATACCCATGTAGGGACATACTGGTTACCCTGCAGATCTGGGTATCCTGGTCCCTACAGGCAAGAAGTCCTGCTTGGGGCAGTTGCTTAGCCAGAACCCATGCAGTACCAGTGGTCTAATGTTGAAAAAGGCAAAGATCACAGAAATACATACAAGTGTGGTATATAGCCCTGCCACTTGTCTGAGACTGCCTTCTCAGGTCCTAGCTCTGCATGGCATCTGCTTTGATGCTTGGGAGTTTGCTGTCATCAGCATCTTTGGCTCAAGCTGCTCTGCTGCTGTGTTCCTGTGAATATAGAATGTTGGCACAGTAGGTGTGTGGGGATGGGGAGAGGTACCTGCCCATGAGTGTGCCTCTCTGGAGCTGAGTAGGGGATTGTCAGTGCCTGGCCCACCTGAACCAGTAAAGGGCTGCAGGTATGGTGGGGCTGGGTCCACTTGTCAAGGCATGCGCACAGGGCTACCTAGCCCATGGGAGAGCTTCCCACTGGGCTGGGGTGGGTGGGTAGCTCCCAGCTGTGAGGGCCAGCTTTATTTTGTAAAGGGCTAGAGGAGGCCATTTCCTGTTTGTGTCCCACACCTGGAACTGTGGGGGTGGGGCAGCTCCTTACCTGGGAGGCCCTAGAGAGATAAAATAAGTTGGCCATGGCTCCAAGCCACACTCCACTACCCCAACTGTGCAGGCAGCTAGGAGCAGGCAAAGGAGAAGGGCCCCTCCACCACCACCCACTGCCTCAGGTTGGCTGAGGCTGGGTGTGAGGCTGGCTTTCTCACATCCTCGATTGACTGTATGTAGATTTACACCTGGATATAGGAGAGAGCTATGGGCTCCACCTGAGTCAGAGTAAAAGGACAAATCTATATACAACCATATCTCAGAGATTTTCTGATTAGGTTCCAGACCACCACAAGAAAGCAGATATCTCAATAAAGCAACTCAAATGAGTTTTTTGTATCACAGTGAAAATAAAAGTTATGACTACACTATACTGTAGTCTAATAAAGTGTGCAATAGTATTATGTCTACAAAAACAATGTGTATATCTTAATTAACAAATACTTTATTGCTTAAAAATGGTAACCATCAAAGATGGCTGAGAAGTAGGGGAACCTGGATTTCCCTTGTCCCTCAAACACGGCTGTATTGAGGTCAGATCACTTGGAACACCCAGGAAATCAACCTGCGGAGTGGCAGAAGGATCTCTGCAGGTGGAGGGAGACATTGGAGGGATTGAGGTATGTGTATATGAATTGGGGGAGATAAAATGGCATAGGCAAGGTGGGGAGGGAACCCCTTTTGTGAACAGACAAAAGGGAGAGAAAGAGAGAGGGATTCAGTATCTACTTAGCATTAGAGGAAAACCTCTTCAGACCATGGACTGGGGAATGAGAAATATGGAGAGTGCTGGTTTCCATTTTGCAAACAGCCTTAGGAGCTGAAACTTAGAGGTATGAAAGTGCCCGACTTTCTCTGGACTGGAGCCGGCTGTGTGTGCACGCCTGGCGGGAGAAGGAGCCAGCCCAGGGTGCTGTAGCAATCTCAGGGGCTCACTGGGAGAGAATAGTCCCTTTCTTCCAGTACTGTGGGAAGAGGATTTATTGCCTCCCCAGGACAAAAGACCCTTTGGTGGCAGCCAAAGGCCTTTTATCAGCAGGGCTGAGGGGCCCTACAGCTGGACAGGGTCCCTACAGTGCAGGACCGTTTAAGACATCAGGGTTTGAATCCCAGTCGAATGCCTAGAAGGCGCAGGAGAACTGTGGAGCAGGGCAAGCTAACTGTGCTATTCTGTGATGGCTGCCTAAATAGCATGGTTTGAGACCCCCGGTTGGGAGAGAGTTTGGAGCGTTGGCCATTTTTCCCCCAAACACCAACATGGAGGGACTTCAGGGAAGCAGCACAGCAGTCCCCCAGTGGAGGCGGGCTTACACCAAACCCCGCTCCTCCATGCCTGGCAACTGCTTTTCTACTGGAGCTAGACTGACTGAGCCAACGCAGCCAACCTCTCCTCCAGGTCAGCATAGCCACTGGTCCAAGGCACAACCAGACAACTGTTCTTTGTTTTTGTCTGTTTGTCTCTCTGTCTGTTGGTTTGTCTGTTCTTCTATTCTCTCTACCTTCTTCTTTTTTTTTCTTTTGGAATCAGGCTCATAGTTTCTGATTTGTTTTTGGTCAATTCATATATATATATAATTTTTTTCTGCTTTTTTTGCTGTTTAGTCAGGCATTTTTACTCTTTTTACCCCTTTCCAATATCTTCTTTTTCTTTATTTTATTTTCTCTCTCTCTGGATTAAGACTTATACTCTCTGTTTAGTCTTCTTTTCTCCCTTTTCATTTTTCTCTTTGTGTGGGATCAGGCTTCCCCCCCCTTTCCTTTTTTTATAGGGCTACTTCAATGAACAAATCAAAGCACAACTGGTTGAAGGTCCAAACACTCCAGCACTACAAGAAAGGAGGAGCTTTGAAGAGGACTGACCAGTGGGATAGAGCAGCCAAAATGCCACAATAGAGTGTATGCAACACACCAAAAAATTCCTGAAGTGCCAGGCCCTGGATAGTGTATGACCCCTACTTAATATAGTAGTACTTGCAGGTACGGGACATATAACAAGCTATTAAAACATGTAAAAGACAGAAACCTAGCCAAAATAATGAAACAGAAGAACTCTCCTCAAAAGAAAATTCAGGAAGAAATGACAGCCAGAGATTTGCTCAAAACAGATATAAACAATATATCTGACAACAATTTAGAATAACAGTCATAAGACTACTAGCTGGGCTTGAAAACACACAAGACACCAGAGAAAACCTTTCTACAGACACCAAAGACCTAGGAACTAGTCAGGATAAATTTAAAAATGTTATAACTGAGATGCAAAACAAATGATACAGTGACTGCAAAGATGGAAGAAGTGGAGGAGAGAATAGGTTAAGTAGAAGATAAACTTACAGAAAAAAAATTAAGCTGAAAAAAAGAGGGAAAGGAAATTACTAGAACATGAGGGGAGACTAGGAGAATTAAGTGATTCCAAGAAACTAAAAAATATCCAAATCATAGGAGTCTCAGGAGAAGAAGAGTGAGAAAAAGGGGCAGAAGGTTTATTTGAGCAAAGTATAGCTGAGAACTTCCCTAATCTGGGGAAGGAAACAGGCATACAAATTCAAGAGGCACAGAGAACTCCCTTCAAACTAACAAACCAGGTCAACGCCATGACATATCATAGTGAAACTTACAAAATACAAAGAATTGAAGGAGAGTTCTGAAAACAGCTAGATACAAAAGGTTTTTTTGTGTACTTTATGTGTCTACTACAAGGGTAGACACATAATGTTAGTAGCAGACCTGTCCACTGAAACTTGGCAGGTCAGAAGGAAGTGGCTGGAAATATTCAATGTGCTGAATAGGAAAAATATTCAGCCAAGAATCCTTTATCCAGAAAGTCTGTCCAGAATAAAAGGAGAGATAAAGGCTTTTCCAGACAAACAAAAACTAAAGGAGTTCATGACCACTAAACCAGCCCTGCAGAAAATCCTAAGGAGGACTCTGAATGGGAAGTAGCAGCAAAGACTACAAAGGACCGGAGACATCACCACAATATGAAACTTACAGATAATACAATGGCAATAAATCCATATCTTTCAATCATCACTCTGAATGTAAGTGGACTAAATGTCCCAATAAAAAGACATAGAGTATCAGAATGGATTGAAAAAAAACAAAATCCATCTATATTCTGCCTACAAGAGACTCATTTGAGACCTAAGGACACCTGCAGATTGAAAGTGAGACCCATCTATCATGCTACTGGATGTCAAAAGAAAGCTGGAGTAGCCATAGTTATATCAGACAAACTAGGTTTTATTTATTTATTTATTTATTTATTTATTTATTTATTTATTACTATTTTTTAAATGTAATTTATTGACAAATTAGCTAATGTACAGTGTATACAGTGTGCTTTTGTTTTTGGGGGTAGATTTCTGTGATTCATCGCTTACATACAACACCTAGCACTCATCCCAAGAAGTCCTCTCCTCAATGCCCATCACTCATTTTTCCATCTCCCCCCATCAAACCTCAGTTTGTTCTCTGTATTTAAGAATCTCTTATGGTTTGCATCCCTCCCTCTCTGTTTGTAACTATTTTTTATCCTTCCCTTCCCCATGGTCTTCTGTTAAATTTCTCAAGTTCCACATATGAGTGAAAATATATCATATCTGTTTTTCTTTGACTGACTTATTTCACTTAGCATAATATGCTCCAGTTCCATCCACGTTGCTGCATATGGAAGGATTTCATTCTTTCTCATTGCCAAATTGTATTCCATTGTATATATATATAAACCATATCTTCTTTATCCATTCATCAGTTGATGGACATTTAGGCTTTTTCCATAATTTAGCTGTTGTTGATAACACTGCTATAAGCATTGGGTCACATGTGCCCCTATGAATCAGCACTCCTGTATCCTTTGGATAAATTCCTAGTAGTGCTGTTGCTGGTTTATAGGGTAGTTCTATTTTTAATTTTTTTGAGGAACCTGCACACTGTTTTCCAGAGCAGCTGCACCAGTTTGCATTCCCTCCAACAGTGCAAGAGGTTTCCTGTTTCTCCACATCCTCACCAGCATCTGTTGTTTCCTGAGTTATTAATTTTAGCCACTCTGACCAGTGTGAGGTGGTATCTCAGTGTGGTTTTGATTTGTATTTCCCTGATGATGAATGATGTTGAGCATCTTTTCATGTGTCTGTTGGTCATCTAGATGTCTTCTTTGGAAAAGTGTCTGTCTATTCATGTCTTCTTCCCATTTCTTCACTGGATTATTTGTTTTTCAGGTGTTGAGTTTGGTAAATTCCTTATAGATTTTGGATACTAACTCTTTATCCAGTATGTCATTTGCAAATATCTTTTCCCATTCTATCAGTTGCCTTTTAGTTTTGTTGATTGTTTCCTATACTGTGAAGAAGCTTTTTTATGTTGATGATGTCCCAATAGTTCATTTTTGCTTTTAATTCCTTTGCCTTGGAGACATGTTGAGCAAGAAATTGCTGTGTCTGAGTTCAAAGAGGTTGTTGCCTGTTTTCTCCTGTAGGATTTTGATGGTTTCCTGTCTCACATTTAGGTCTTTCATCTACTTTCAATTTATTTTTGTGTATTGTATAAGAAAGTGGTCCAGTTTCATCCTTCTGCATGTTGCTGTCCAGTTCTCAAAGCACCATTTGCTAAAGAGATTGTCTTTTTCCCATTGGATACTCTTTCCTGCTTTATTGAAGATTAGTTGGCCATATATTTGTGGGTCCAATTCTGGGTTCTCTATTCTATTTCATTGATTAATGTATTTGTTTTTGTGTCAATGATGATTACAGCTTTGTAGTAGAGGCTAAAGCCGACAAACTAGATTTTAAAACAAAGACTGTAATAAGAGATGAAGAAGGGAATTATATCATAAGTAAGGAGTCTACCCATCACAAAGAGCTAACAATTGTAAATGTTTGTGCTCCCAATGTGGAACACACAAGTTTATAAATCAATCATAAATATAAACAAATGCATAGATAATAATACTGTAATTGTAGAGGATTTTAAATACTCTACTTACACAATGGACATATCGTCTAGGCACAAAATCAATAAGGAAACAATAGCTCTGAATGACACATTGGACCAGAGGGATGTAACAGATATATTCAGACTTTTCATCCTAAATCAGCAGAATACATACTCTTTGTGAGTGCACATGGAACACTCTCCAACATAGATCACATACTGGTTCACAAAACAATCCTCAACAAATATAAAAAGCTTGAGATCATACCATGCATATTATCAGTCACAATGCTATGAAACTTGAAATCAACCACAAGAAAAAATTTGACAAGCCCCAAAATACACAGATGTTAAAGAACATCCTACTAAAGAATGAATGGGTCAACCAGGAAATTAAAGAAGAAATTTAAAAATATATAGAGACAAATGAAAATGAAAAAACAACAGTCCAAACCCTTTGGGCTGCAACAAAGGCAGTCCTAAGAGGAAAATACATTGCAACTGAGGCCTATCTCAAGAGGCAAGAAAGGTCCCGAATACACAACCTAATCTTACACCTAAAGGAGCTAGAAAGTCAGCAGCAAAGAAACCCCAAAGTCAGTAGAATAAGACATATTATAAAGATTAGAGCAGAAATAAACAGTATATAATAAAAAAATTAGTACAACAGATCAATGAATCTAAGAGTTGTTTTATGGAAAGAATAAACAAAATTGATAAACCCCTAGCCAGACTTTTTTTAATTAAAAAAATTTAATGTTTATTTATTTTTGAGAAACAGAGAGAGACAGCGAGAGCAGAGAGAGAGGTAGACACAGAATCTGAAGCAGGCTCCAGGATCTGATCTATCATCAGAGAGCCCAATGCAGGGCTTAAACCCATGAACCATGAGATCATGACCTGAGCCAAAGTTGGATGCTTAACTGAGTGAGTCACCCAGGCACACCCCTAGCCAGACTTTTCCAAAAGAAAAGTAAAGGACCCAAATAGGTAAAGTCATGAATGAAATAGAAGAGATCACAACCAATACCACAGAAATACAAACAATTATGAGAGAATACTATGAAAAATTATATGCCAAAAAAACTGGACAATATTGAAGAACAGACAAATTCCTAGATAGTCACACACCATCAAACCTCAAACAGAAAGAAATAGAACATTTGAACAGACCCATAACCAGTGAAGAAATTGAATTGGTAATCAAAAATTGTCCCCCAAAATAAGATTCCTGGACCAGATTGAATTCTACCAGACAATCGAGGATGAAATTCGCTGTGGGTCTTTTGTATATGGCCTTTAGGATGTTGAGGTATGTTCCCTCTGTCTCTACTTTCTTGAGGGTTTTTTTTAAAAAAATCAAGAATGGATCCTGTATTTTTTCAAATGCTTTTTTTGCATCTATTGAGAGGATCATTTGGTTCTTATTCTTTATTAATGTGGTGTATCATGTTGATTAATTTGCAAATATTCAACCACTCTTGCAGCCCAGGAAAAATCCCCACTTGATTGTGTTAATTCTTTTAATGTACTGTTGGGTTCAATTTACTAGTATAGTGCTGAGAATTTATGCATCCAGGTTCATCAGAGATATTTGTCTGTAATTCTCCTGTTTAGTGGGGTCTTTGTCTGGTTTTGGAATCAAGGTAATGCTGGTCTTGTAGAAGGAGTTTTGACATTTTCTTTTAATTGCTATTTTTTTATTAAAAATTTTTTAATGTTTACTTTTGAGAGAGAGAGAGAGAGGGTGAGCAGGGGAGGGACAGAGAGAGAGGGAGACACAGAATCCAAAATAGGCTCCAGGTTCTGAGCTGTCAGCACAGAGCCTGGTGGAGGGCTCAAACCCACCAACTGTGAGATCATGACCTGAGCCGAAGTCTGATGCTCAACCGACTGAGCTTTCCAGGCGCCCTTTCAATTTCTATTTTTTGGAACAGTTTGAAAAGAGTAGGCATTAATTCTTCTTTAAACGTCTGGTAGAATTCCTTTGAGAAGTCATCTTGTCCTGGACTTTTGTTTGTTGGGAGATTTTTGATTACTGATTCAATTTCTTTGCTGGTTATGGGTCTATTCAGATTTTCTATTTCTTCCTATTTCAGTTCTGGTAGTTTGTGGGTTTCTAGGAATTTATTCTTTTCTTCCAGATTGCCCAATTTGTAAGCTTAAAATTTTTCATAATATTCTCTTATGAATGTTTGTATTTCTGTGGTATTGATTGTGATCTTTCCTCTTTATTCATGATTTTATCTATTTGGTCCTTTTTCTTTTGTTTTTGATAAGTCTGGCTAGGGATTTTCAAATTTAGTAATTCTTTCAAAGAACCAGCTCCTAGTTTTATTGATCTGTTTTACTGGTTTTTTTTAAAAAAAATATATCATTATTTCTGCTCTAGTTTTTATTATTTCCCTTCTTTTGCTGGCTTAGGCTTTATTTGCTGTTTCATTTCTATGTTAGGTGTAAAGTTAGGCTATGTATTTGAGACCTTTCTTCTTGTTATATACTTCCCTCTTATGACCATTTTTGCTGCATCCAAAAGTTTTGGACTGTCATGTTTTCATTTTCATTTGCTTCCATGTATTTTTAAAATTTATTCTTTAATTTCCTGGTTAACCCATTCATTCTTAAGTAGAATGAACCACCATTTATTCCTGCTATTTCCAAATTTTTTCTTATGGTTAACTTCAAGTTCATAGTATTGTGATGTGAAAATATGTATAGTGTGAATTCAACCTTATTGTACTTGTTGAGGGCTGATTCGTGACCAAGTATGTGATCTATTTTGGGGAGTGTTCCATGTGCACTCAGAAAGAATGTGTATTCTGCTGCTTTAGGATGAAATGTTCTGAATATATCTGTTAAGTCCATCTGGTCCAGTGTGTCATTCCAAGCCATTGTTTACTTGTTGATTTTCTGCTTAAATAATCTGTCAATTGCTATAAGTGAGGTATTAAAGTCTCCCAATATTATTGTTATCAATGAGTTTCTGTATGTTTGTGATTAATTGGTTTATATATTTGGGTGCTTCCAGTTGGGGGCATAAACATTTACAATTGTTAGATCTTCTTGATGGATAGACCCCTTAATTATGATATAGTGCCCTTCTTCATCTCTTGTTACAGTCTTTGGTTTAAAATCTAGTTTGTCTGATATAAATATGGGTACTCCAACTTTCTTTTGATGTCCATTAGCATGAGAGATGGTTGTCCAACCCCTCACTTTCAATCTGCCAGTGTCTTTAGGTCTAAAATGAGTCTCTTGTAGGCAGCATATATATGTGTCTTTTTTTTTTAAATCCATTCTGATACCCTATGTCTTTTGATTGGGGCATTTAGTCCATTTACATTTAGAATGATTATTGAAAGATATGAATTTAGTGCCATCATATTACCTATAAAGTCATTGTTTCTGGAGATTTTCTCTCTTCCTTTCTAGTCTTTGTTGCTTTGTGGTATATCCTGCCACTCCCCTCTGGCCTGCCAGGTTTCTGTGGACAGATCTGCTGATAACCTGATTTATCCTTCCTTGTAGATTAAGTATTTATTTTCCCTTGCTGCTCTCAAGATTCTTATCTGTGTAATTTGCAAATTTTACTACAATACGTCTTGGTGCTAGCCTGCTTTTGTTGATTTTGATTGGAGTTCTCTGTACCTCCTGGATTTCCCCAGATTAGGGAAGGTTTTAGTTATAATTTGCTCAAACATTCTTCCCCATTTTGCCTCTCTTCTCCTGGGACTTTTAGATATGAAAGTTATTATGCTTTATGAGTCTTTGATTTCCTTAAGTCTACATTTGTGATCCAATATTTTTCTTTCCCTCTTCTTTTCAGCTTCATTCATTCCCATAATTTTATCCTCTCTATCACTGATTTGTTCCTCTGCTTTATCCATCCTTGTCATTGCACACAGTCAGTTTTGCATCTCCATTATAGCATTTTTAAATTGCAGACTGACTAGGTTTTAGTTCTTTTATCTTTAAAGTAGGTGATTCTCTAGTGTCTTCTATGCTTTTCTCAGCCCAGTTAGTATCCTTATCATTGTTGTTTTTAAATTCTGGTTAAGGCATATTACTTATATCTGCTTTGATTAGATCCCTGGCCATGACCTCTTTTTGTTCTCTCTTTTGGGATGAATTCGTCTTGTTGTCATTTTGTCCAGGTCACTCTATTTTTTGTGTTTGTGTTAGGCAAGTCTGTTATATTTCCTCCTCCTGAGAGTAATGGCTATATTAAAAAGAGGTCTTATACCGTCCAGAGCTTGGAGCTATGCAAAGTGTTTCTGGTGTATGATATGTTCATTATATCATTGTGTTTTGGCTGCTCTTTCCTCAGGTCAGTCCCTTGCAGAGTTTCTCCTTACCTATAGTGGGGAGTGTTTGGACTTTGTCCAGAATGTGGTGAGTTTTAACTAGGTGTGCTTTGGTCTGCTTGTTAAAATAAGCCTGATCCTATTTTCATTATAACTGAAGCTTTGCAGCACTCTATAATCAGTAGACCTGGTGTGTGTGTGTGTGTGTGTGTGTGTGTGTGTGTGTGTGTGTGTGTGTGTATGTTTGTGTGTGTGTGTGTATGTTTGTGTGTGTGTGTGTGTGTGTGTGTGTGTGTGTGTGGTTTGTGTTGGTCTTCTGGAGAAGGGACCTGCTGCTTCTCTGGCCCTCAGGTACACTTGCACTAATAAAGATATACCTGCAGAACACATGAGGGCAGGGCTTGTTGTAAGTGACTCAAACCTAAACCGTGGGTCCTTTGCTACTTGCTGAAGTCTGTCCTTGGTAATGGGTGGGGTAAAAAATAGCATTGGGCCACTCTCTTCCCAGGAGGGGGATGTTCGCCCCCCACCCTCCTGCTGTTCAGGAAGCCCTCCAGATGAACAATCTTCCCTCTCATGTCCCAGGCTTCTGTCAGGTCCCTGCCATCACCCAGTCTGTGTCTGTGCCATGTGCCTGCCTGACAGTGCAGTAGTCCTGTGTTTTACCTTAGGTGTACAGCTGGGTTTTAAAACTCCAAGTTTTAGGGACCAGGCTAAACATAGACCTGCACTGGTCTTCTGGGAAAGGGTCTCGCCATGCTCTGGATGCTGTCAGTTTGTCCCAGAAAGCAGCCATACAACTGCACAGTGGCTTGTAGTTTATGGTAAAGCACAGCAAAAAACCTGTGTCTGGGTTATCTGTCCTTAACAGGTTCCTCTGCTACTATAGTAATGAATGGGGGTGCTCAGTGGTTACTCTAGGCTCTTTTGTCCCCTGAGAGGTAGTGCTACCTCTCCCAAATGCACTCCCAAGAAGGGGAACTGTCTCTCCCAGCATATCACAGTGAATCCCACAAGTACACTGTCCACTCATGGGCCTCTGTTTCCTTCTCCACCACTACACCTGCCAGGATGGACCCCTGTGATGGTGCACACTTTTTAAGCTTCAGACTTTGAGGGGGAGCTGAGGAAGATGGTGGCGTAGGAGGACGCTGGGCTCACCGCGCGTCCTGCTGATCACTTAGATTCCACCTACACCTGCCTAAATAACCCAGAAAACCGCCAGAGGATTAGCAGAACGGAGTCACCGGACCCAAGTGCAGACAAGAGGCCCATGGAAGAGGGTAGGAAGGGCGGCGAGGCGGTGCACGCTCCACGGACTGGCGGGAGGGAGCCGGGGCGGAAGGGCGGCTCGCCAGCCAAGCAGAGCCCCCGAGTCCGGCTTGCAAAAGCGGAGGGGCCTGATGGACTGTGTTCCGACAGCAAGCGCGACTTAGCGTCTGGGAGGTCATAAGTTAACAGCTCTGCTCGGAAAGCGGGAAGGCTGGAGGACAAAGGGAGGGTGAGCTGCGGAGCCCCCGGACGACAGAGCTCAGTTTGGAGGGGAACAAAGGCGCTCGCCAGCCCCATCTCCCCCGCCCATCCCCCAGCCAAAATCCCAAAGGGAACCGGTTCCTGCCAGGGAAATTGCTCGCTCCGCTCAAACACCCAACTCTGTGCTTCTGCGGAGCCAAACCCCCGGCAGCGGATCTGACTCCCTCCAGCTGCCACAGGGCCCCTCCTGAAGTGGATCACCTAAGGAGAAGCGAGCTAAGCCTGCCCCCCCTGCCGCCGTGCACCTTGCCTACCCACCCCAGCTAATACGCCAGATCCCCAGCACCACAAGCCTGGCAGTGTGCAAGTAGCCCAGACGGGCCACACCACCCCACAGGGAATCCCGCCCCTAGGAAAGGGGAAGAGAAGGCACACACCAGTCTGACTGTGGCCCCAGCGGTGGGCTGGGGGCAGACATCAGGACTGACTGCGGCCCCGCCCACCAACTCCAGATATACACCACAGCACAGGGGAAGTGCCCTGCAGGTCCTCACCACACCAGGGACTATCCAAAATGACCAAGCGGAAGAATTCCCCTCAGAAGAATCTCCAGGAAATAACAACAGCTAATGAGCTGATCAAAAAGGATTTAAATAATATAACAGAAAGTGAATTTAGAATAATAGTCATAAAATTAATCGCCGGGCTGGAGAACAGTATACAGGACAGCAGAGAATCTCTTGCTACAGAGATCAAGGGACTAAGGAACAGTCACGAGGAGCTGAAAAACGCTTTAAAGGAAATGGAAAACAAAATGCAAACCACCACGGCTCGGATGGAAGAGGCAGAGGAGAGAATAGGTGAACTAGAAGATAAAGTTATGGAAAAAGAGGAAGCTGAGAGAAAGAGAGATAAAAAAATCTAGGAGTATGAGGGGAAAATTAGAGAACTAAGTGATACACTAAAAAGAAATAATATACGCATAATTGGTATCCCAGAGGAGGAAGAGAGAGGGAAAGGTGCTGAAGGGGTACTTGAAGAAATAATAGCTGAGAACTTCCCTGAACTGGGGAAGGAAAAAGGCATTGAAATCCAAGAGGCACAGAGAACTCCCTTCAGACGTAACTTGAATCGATCTTCTGCATGACATATCATAGTGAAACTGGCAAAATACAAGGATAAAGAGAAAATTCTGAAAGCAGCAAGGGGTAAACGTGCCCTCACATATAAAGGGAGACCTATAAGACTCGTGACTGATCTCTCTTTTGAAACTTGGCAGGCCAGAAAGATTTGGCACGAGATTTTCAGTGTGCTAGACAGCAAAAATATGCAGCCGAGAATCCTTTATCCAGCAAGTCTGTCATTTAGAATAGAAGGAGAGATAAAGGTCTTCCCAAACAAACAAAAACTGAAGGAATTTGTCACCACTAAACCAGCCCTACAAGAGATCCTAAGGGGGATCCTGTGAGACAAAGTACCAGAGACATCACTACAAGCATAAAACATACAGACATCACAATGACTCTAAACCCGTATCTTTCTATAATAACACTGAATGTAAATGGATTAAATGCGCCAACCAAAAGACATAGGGTATCAGAATGGATAAAAAAACAAGACCCATCTATTTGCTGTCTACAAGAGACTCATTTTAGACCTGAGGACACCTTTAGATTCAGAGTGAGGGGATGGAGAACTATTTATCATGCTACTGGAAGCCAAAAGAAAGCTGGAGTAGCCATACTTATATCAGACAAACTAGACTTTAAATTAAAGGCTGTAACAAGAGATGAAGAAGGACATTATATAATAGTTACAGGGTCTATCCATCAGGAAGAGCTAACAATTATAAATGTCTATGCGCCGAATAAGCTTCAGACTTTGAGCTCCACTCTTTGTAAAAACTTGCAATAATCAGCCCCTCTCATTTTCTTAGTTAATGGTTTTGGGGAATGCAATTTTCTGCATGCTGCTTTCTCTCTCTCTCCCTCCTTCTCTCTCTCTCTTTCTCTCTTCCTTCTCCTCCTCCTCTCATAGTCGTCATCGTCGTCCTCCTCCTCTTCCTCCTCCTTCTTCTTATTCTCTCTCTTTCTCTCTGATCAGGGCTTCTTCCACTTCACAGCACCTGTGATTCTTTTTTCCTCCAAATCACATCTCTGCAGCTCCTACCTTCCATGATGCGGCCTATTTTCTCCTTATAGCTGTGTGGTTTGTTCTTTCAGTTCTCTGATTGATTTCTTTGGTGTTCAGAAGAATTTGATATTAATATAACTGTGTTTTAAGGACAAGGCAATCATAAAGTTCCCCTACTACTCCACCATCTTAACTCCTCTCCCCTTATTTTGTCTGATATTAAGATAGCCATCCTAGTTCTCTTTTGGTTACTGTTTTCATGGAATATTATTTTCTACCTTTTTATTTTCAACATACTTGTGTGTTTAGATCTAAAGTGAATCCCTTGTATATAGCATATAGTTGGTTCTTGCTTTTTAATTTTTTCTGTCAGACTCTGCCTTTTTTACAGATAAGGAAAGATATCTGCCAATTTGCTATTTGTTTTCTGTATATCTTATGTAATATTTTTGTCCCTTATTTTCTCCATTACTGCTTTTTCTGTGTTTAATTGATTTTTATATAGTGATACATTTTGATTTCCTTTTCATTTCCATTTTTTTGTAGATATTTTCTTTGTGGTTACATCAGAATTACGCCTAACATCCTCAAGTTATAACAATCTAATTTTTAAAATTGTATTTATTTATTTTTTGAAAGAGAGAGTGCAAGTGAGGGTGGGGCAGAGAGAGGGAGAGAGAATATCCCAATCAGGCTCCACACTGCCAGCACAGAGCCTGATGTAGAGTTCAAACCCACAAACTGTGAGATAATGACCTGATCCAAAATCAGGAATTGGACACTTAACAAACTGAGCCACCCAGGAACCCCTATAACAATTTAATTTGAAACGGTATTAAGTGCACTATTTTACTCATAACACTGCCGACACCAAATGAAAGATTTTTTTTCTTTCTGACACCAATCAATTCTCTGATTCTCTGCAAACACCAACTGGGCATCTAACAACTCAATTCAATTATGATACTATCTACCTGGAGTTAGTGTTAGATCCCACAAGTTAAGGGCTCAGTTCCACAAAACTGTCCCCACTTTAGATGCCAATTGTAAGTACTAGGTATCCTGCACTTCTATCTGATTGGCTATTAATTGTGGGTTCTCATGACCCCCTCCTTAGGCTTGATAATTTGCGAGAATGACTCCTAGAACTTAGGAACAGACTTTACTTATGCTTACTGGTTTACTGTAAAGGATGCAACTCAGGAAAGGCCGAGTGGAAGATATGGATGAAGCAAGATGTGGGGTTAGGGGTGGCATAGTGTTTCCATGCTCTCTCCACATGCACCAATTTCCCAGTATCTTGATGCATTTACCAACTCGGAAGTTCTCCCAATCTGTCTTTTAGAAATTTTTTTAAATTTTAGTTTTTTAATTTACATCTGGATTAGTTAGCATGTAGTGAACAATGATTTCAGGAGTAGATTCCTTAATGCCCCTTATCCATTTAGCCCATCTCCCCTCCCACAACCCCTCCAGTAACCCTCTGTCCTCTATATTTAAGAGTCTCTAATGTTTTGTCCCCCTCCTTTTTTTAATATTATTTTGCTTCCCTTGATTTATGTTCATCTGTTCTGTGTCTTAAAGTCCTCATATGAGTGGAGTCATATGATATTTGTCTTTCTCTGGCTAATTTCGCTTAGCAAAATACCCTCTAGTTCCATCCACGTAGTTTCAAATGGCAAGATTTCATTCTTTTTGATTGCCGAGTAATACTCCATTGTATATATATACCACATCTTCTTTATCCATTTATCCATCAATGGACATTTTAGGCTCTTCCCATACTTTGGCTGTTGCTGATAGTGCTGCAATAAACATTGGGGTGCATGTGTCCCTTCAAAACAGCATACCTGTATCCCTTGGATAAATACCTAGTAGTGGAATTGCTGGGTCATAGCGTAGTTCTATTTTTAATTTTTTGAGGAAACTCCATACTGTTTTCCAGAGTGGCTGCACCACTGTTGCATTCCCACCAACAATGCAAAGGAGATCCTCTTCTCCACATCCTCGCCAACATCTGTTGTTGCCTGAGTTGTTAATGTTAGCCGTTCTGACACGTGTAAGGCGGTATGTCATTGTGGTTTTGATTTGTATTTCCCTGATGATGAGTGATGTAGAGCATCTTTTCATGTGTCGGTTAGCCATCTGGATGTCTTCTTTGGAGAAGTGTCTATTCATGTATTTTGCTGATTCTTCACTGGGTTCTCTGGTTTTTGGGTGTTGAGTTTGATAGGTTCTTTATAGATTTTGGATACTAACCCTTTATCTGATATGTCGTTTGCAAATATCTTCTCCCATTCTGTCAGTTGCTTTGTAGTTTTGCTGATTGTTTCCTTCGCTGTGCAGAAGATCTTTATTTTGATGAGGTCCCAGTAGTTCATTTTTGCTTCTGTTTTCCTTGCCTCCAGAGACGTGTTGAGTAAGAAGTTGCTGTGGCCAAGATCAAAGAGGTTTCTGCCTGCTTTCTTCTCGAGGATTTTGATGGCTTCCTGTCTTACATTGAGGTCTTTCATCCATTTTGAGTGTATTTTTGTGTCTGGTGTAAGAAAGTGGTCCAGGTTCATTCTTCTGCATGTCGCTGTCCAGTTTTCCTAGCACCACCTGCTGAAGAGACTGTTTTTATTCCATTGGATATTCTTTCCTTCTTTTTCAAAGATTAGTTGGTCATACGTTTGTGGGTCCATTTCTGGATTCTCTATTCTGTTCCATTGATCTGAGTGTCTGTTCTTGTGCCAGTGCCATACTGTCTTGATGATTACAGCTTTGTAGTATAGCTTGAAGTCCGGGATTGTGATGCCTCCTGCTTTGGTTTTCTTTTTCAAGATTGCTTTGGCTATTCTGGGTCTTTTCTGGTTCCATACAAATTTTAGGATTATTTGTTAGAACAAATAATCTGTGAAGAATGCTGGTGTCATATTGATAGAGATTGCATTGAATATGTAGATTGCTTTGGGAAGTATGGACATTTTGACAATAGTTGTTCTTCCTATCCAGGAGCATAGAATCTTTTTCCATTTTTTTTTTTTTTTTGCATCTTCTTCAATTTCTTTCATAAGCTTTCTATAGTTTTCAATGTATGGATTTTTCACCTCTTTGGTTAGATTTATTCCTAGGTATTTTATGGGTTTTGGTGCAATTGTAAATGGCATCGATTCCTTGATTTCTCTTTCTGTTGTTTCATTGTCGGTGAATAGGAATGCAACCGATTTCTGTGCATTGATTTTGTATCCTGCAACTTTGATGAATTCATGAATCAGTTCTAGCAGTTTTTTGGTGGAATCTTTTGGGTTTTCCATATAGAGTATCATGTCATCTGCGAAGAGTGAAAGTTTGACCTCCTCCTGGCCGATTTGGATGCCTTTTATTTCTTTGTGTTGTCTAATTGCAGAGGCTAAGACTTCCAGTACTATGTTGAATAACAGTGGCGAGAGTGGACATCCCTGTCTTGTTCCTGACCTTAGGGGGAAAACTCTCAGTTTTTCCCCACCGAGGATGATATTAGCGTTGGGTCGTTTTTATGTGGCTTTTATGATCTTGAGGTACGATCCTTCTATCCCTACTGTCTTGAGGGTTTTTAATCAAGAAAGGATGGTGTATTTTGTCAAATACTTTTTCTGCATCTATTGAGAGGATCATATGGCTCTTGCCCTTTCTTTTATTGATGTGATGAATCACCTTAATTGTTTTGTGGATATTGAACCAGCCCTGCATCCCAGGTATAAATCCCACTTGGTCGTGGTGAATAATTTTTCAAGGTATTGCTGGGTCCGGTTGGCTAATATGTTGTAGAGGATTTTTGCGTGCATATTCATTGGGGAAATTGGTCTATAATTCTCCTATTTAGTCGGGTCTCTGTCTGGTTTTAGAATCAGGGTAATGCTGGCTTCATAGAAAGAGTTTGGAAGTTTTCCTTCCATTTCTACTTTTTGGAACAGCTTCACGAGAATAGGTGTTAACTCTTCCTTAAATGTTTGGTAGAATTCCCCTGGAAAGCCATCTGGCTCTGGACTCTTGTTTTTTGGCAGATTTTTGATTACTAATTCAATTTCTTTACTGGTTATGGGTCTGTTCAAATTTTCTATTTCTTCCTTGGTTTCAGTTTTGGTAGTGTATATGTTTCTGGAATTTGTCCATTTTTTTCCAGATTGCCCATTTTATTGGCATATAATTGCTTATAATGTTCTCTTATTGTTTTTATTTCTTCTGTGTTGGTTGTGATCTCTCCTCTTTCATTCTTGATTTTATTTATTTAGGTCCTTTCCTTTTCTTTTCTAGTGGTTTATCAATTTTGTTATTCTTTCAAAGAACCAGCTTCTGGTTTCATTGATCTGTTCTACTGTTTGTTTTGTTTCGATAGCATTAATTTCTGCTCTAATCTTTATTAGTTCCTGTCTTCTGCTGGTTTTGTGTTTTATTTGCTGTTCTTTTTCCAGCTCTTTAAGGCGTAAGGTTACGTTGTGTATCTGAGATCTTCCTTCCTTCTTTAGGAAGGCCTGGATTACTATATACTTTCCTCTTATGACCGCCTTTGCTGTGTCCCAGAGGTTTTGGGTTGTGGTGTTATCATTTTCATTGGCTTCCATGAACTTTTTAATTTCCTCTTTAACTTCTTGGTTAGCCCATTCATTCTTTAGTAGGATGTTGTTTCATCTCCAAGTATTTGTTACTGTTTCAAATTTTTTCTTGTGGTTGTTTTTGAGTTTCATAGCCTTGTAGGCTGAAAATATGCATGGTATGATCTCAATCTTTTTGTATTTATTGAGCGCTGATTTGTGTCCCGGTATTTGGTCTGTTCTGGAGAATGTTCCATGTGCACTGGAGAAGAATGTATATTCTGGTGCTTTGGGATGAAATATTCTGAATATATCTGTTAAGTCCATCTGGTCCAGTGTGTCATTGAAAGCCATTGTTTCCTTGTTGATTTTTGACTAGATGATCTGTCCATTGCTGTGAGTGGGTGTTTGAAGTTCCCTACTATTATAGTATTACTATCAATGAGATTCTTTATGTTGTGATTAATTGATTTATACATTTAGGTGCTTTCACATTTGGCGCTTAATTGTTTACAAATTGTTAGGTCTTCTTGGTGGATAGACCACTTAATTATGATATAATGCCCTTCTGCATCTCGTGATACAGTCTTTATTTTAAAGTCTAGACTTTGTGATGTAAGTATGGCTACTCTGGCTTTCTTTTGTTACCATTAGCATGATAGATGGTTCTCCATCCCTGTACTTTCAATCTGAAGGTGTCTTTAGGTCTAAAGTGGGTATCTTGTAAATAGCATATAGATGGATCTTGTTTTCTTATCCATTCTGTTACCCTATGTCTTTTGATTGGAGCATTGAGTCTATTGATGTTTAGAGTGAGTACTGAAAGATACGAATTTATTGCCATTATGTTGCTTGTACAGTTGAAGTTTCTGGTGGTGTTCTCTGGTCCTTTCTAAGTTTTGTTGCTTTTGGTATTTATGTATGTGTGTATGTATGTATGTATGTATGTATGTATGTATGTATGTATTTTTTCATCTTTTCTCCTCTCAGAGAGTCCCCCTTAAAATTTCTTGCAGGGCTGGTTTAGTGGTCACACACTCCTTTAATTTTTGTTTGTCTGGGAAACTTTTTATCTCTTCTTCTATTTTGAATGACAGCCTTGTTGGATACAGAATTCTTGGCTGCATATTTTTCCACTTCAGCACATTGAATGTATCCTGCCACTCCTTTCTGGCCTGCCAAGTTTCTGTGGATATGTCTGCTGCAAACCTAATCTGTCTTCTCTTGTAGGTTAAGGACTTTTTTTCCCTTGCTTCTTCCAAGATTCTCTCCTTGCCTGAGTATTTTGTGAATATGAGTATGATATGCCTTGTTGATGGTCGGTTTTTGTTGAATATAATGGGAGTCCTCTGTGCTTCCTGGATTTGGTGTCTGTGTCTTTACCCAGGTTAGGAATGTTTTCTGGTATGATTTGCTCCTGTAACCCTTCTATCCCCACTTCTCTCTACCTTTTCTGGGACACCTATGGTTCTGATGTTGTTCCTTTAATGAGTCACTGATTTCTCTAATTCTTAAATTGTGCTATTTTGCCTTAATCACCCTCTTTTTTTCTGCATTATTCTCCATAAGTTTGTCCTCTATATCACTGATTATCTGTTCTGCCTCATCTATCCTTGCTGCTGTGGCATCCATTCTATATTGCAGCTCAGTTACAGCATTTTTATGTCATCCTGACTAGCTTTTACTTCTTTTATGTCTGCAGAAAGGGATTTTAATCTATTTTGACTCCAGCTAGCATTCTTATTATCGTGATTCTAAATTCTGGTTCAGACAACTTGTTTGTATCTGTGTTTGTTGAGTCCCTGACTGTCGTTTCTTTCTGTTCTTTATTTTAGGGTGAATTCCTTCATTTTGTCATTTTGAAGGGAGAAAAGGAATTAATGGGGTAAAAAAAATTTAAAAAAATAAAATGAAAAAATATTAAAATTAAAAAAATTACAAACAAACACACACAAAATCGAATAAATGATGCTAGATTCTAGGTGTGTTTTGGTCTGGGTGTTGAAAGGGGCTTGACAGATTAGTGAAAAAAGGTGAAAGAAAAAGAAGGAAATTAGTTGACAATTTGAAAAAATGAATACACTGATGTAGACTAAAGTGAAATTATGTAATTAAAATAGAATTTGAAAAAATTTATACAAAAGTGATAAATATTGTAGAAAATATTAAAGAAAACATTAAAAAATTGAAAATAAAAATGATTTTTTTCTCTTTATTCAAGGAAAAGAAAAGAAACGAAAAAGAGAAAATAGAAAAAAGAAACAAAAAAAAGAAAGAAATTGAATAGATGGACCAGCAAACAGACTGAAATACGATTAAAATTACTTCGTTTTCCCCTAGAAGTCAAACTATGAATCTCTTATAGTCCATAAACTAAGCAGGTGGAGAGACTTGTGCTCCTGAAGAGTGAGGTTGGCCTAGTTAGGTGGGGCTTAGTGTAATGGCTCTGTTCTCCACTAGATGGCACCGCTTATCTTACTGGGGTGGATTGTTGTGGTGCTTGTAGGTGCGTATGTGCATGCGTGGGAGCAGTGAAAATGGCGTCACCCAGCTATTCAGTCTCTAGTATCTGTTCTCCCTGGTCAGCAATCATGCACCTGTCCTTTATCTTCAGCTTCCATCCACTCCCTGCTTTTACACAGTCTGTGACCAAGTCCCAGATAGCACCTCTCTCCTGAGTTTTGTCTCAGATGCAGTTGTTTCTTCCGACCCCTTACTTCTGATGGACAGTGGCTTTGACTGGTTCTGCCCTTCTGCAGAAGGGTCTCACCGAGCAATGGCCAGGTGCTGGTCACCCCAGGAACGTTTGTGGGACTGGGTTGCTGCTGATGCCCAGAGACTGTGGCCAGTTGCCAGCCCGCCCCAGAAAAAGTTCATGAGATAGTGTAGCAGCAGCCTTTCAGTTATAATGGAAAATCACAGCACACATCTGGCACCAGGCTTCACCCTAATGACATTGTTCCAGCACCAGCAAATGTGGTTGTTCTCCCAGGTCCACTGGGGCCTTGCCTTTGGAGGACCCACACAGCCTCTATCAGGTGTCCTTCTAGGAGGGGAACTGCCTCTCCCCATGTGGTCTGAAGAACCCAGACTCCACTCTGCTCCTGGGGATTTGCCCTTCTACAGAGCACTGCCAGGTATTGAGCTGTGGAGTTTCAGACTCTGAGCTTCCCCTGTTCATAGTCTGAATGGTATTTACACCCTCTCCTTTCTCCTTTCTCCCTTTTTAGTTCAGTCTTATGGCTATTTCCACTTTTCCACTTTTTCTCTGGCTGCATTTGGTGGGAAGTGCTTTTCCCATATTCCCCCCTCCCCATCTCTGTCCTCTCTCTGCATGCAAAAGTGGCTCCCTGCTCTCCATGGCTTCTCTTTCCCCCAGTTCACCTCTCTGTGCCACGTACCTGCTGATTTCTGTGGTTCAGGGTGTGCAGATTGTTGTGTTAATCTTCAGATCAGTTTTCTAGGTGTGCAGGATGGTTTAGTGTTGGTCTGGCTGTATTTCATGGACGTGAGACACACAAAAAACTTCATGCTGTTCTACCATCTTAGCTCCTCCCCCCCATTTTTTTTAAAACAGAGATTATGTTTTAAATGGCACCATTATGTAGGCACCATTGATTAAATCATTGACAGTTGGTGATTGAATTCAATCTTCAGTCCTCTTTCTTTCCACTGAGCTAGACTTCCTCTGAGTTAGGGATCAACTTGAGGTAAAGTTTAAGTTTTTCTCAGGAATTTTCTGGTCATTTGTCTGGCCTGGGTATGTGTGTGGCCTTTTAGATTCCCTTGTATTGCTGCTTTTGAATGTCCTAATTTCTCAAAGATTCTTACCCCAGTTTCTTCTATGGCCTTAGATGATCTATTGTATATCTCCACCTATAATATCTTGCCCCAGATGTTTGTGGGTTTGTAGTCCACCTGGAAGGTTTTGTTAGCAGATGACTGCTGATTTTCCCACCTGCACTAAGTTATGTGAAACAGAGATAAGCACATTTCATCATATAGGAATCTTTCACATATCCCCCAGACAGCTTAGGATAGAGATGCTCAATACATTTCAAATGAAGTCTTTTTTGCCTTTTCTACTTTAAAAGGTTGGGATGAACTGAGAACCAGACTTCCACCTATTCAAGAGTCAGATAACTTCCACATCAGGGAGTGTGTGGGTCAAAGGCAAGTGAAATGCCTCCAAACTTTCCTACCCTTTTGAAGATGGCTTGTTAATGTTTGGGCTTTTGGTTGATTGCTATAAACCTTTGACTGTTTTCCAGAGCTCCTACAAAGTTGGTTCAAAAAATTTCTGGTCCTTCCTTCCTTCTTTCCTCTTCCTTTCCTTTCCTTCCCTTCCCTTCCCTTTCCTTCCTTCCTTCCTTCCTTCCTTCCTTCCTTCCTTCCTTCCTTCCTTCCTTCCTTCCTTCTTTCAGTTTCTGTGAGGGAAAGAGGGCTTAGAACTTCCCAGGTTTCCATTTTCCTCTCTCCTTTATTTTGAAGAGTCATTTTACAGTCCATGGAATTGTTAGCTGAAGGGCTTTCTTTCTGAACATACTGTTGAGCCACCATATTGAAATTTTTATTTCACTTGTACTTTACAAGTGAAAAGTTTACAAGAACTTCTATTTGTTCTTTTTAATACTTTTTCTTTACTGATATTCTCTATTTTATGAGACACTAGTCTCATGCTTGCATATAGTTCTTTAAATATGGGTTCCTTTGGTTTTTTGAACATGTTTAAAATCACTGATTTAAAGTTTTTGTTTAGGAAGTCCAATGTCTGACCTTCTTCAGGGAGGGTGCCTGTTAACCATGCTCCTTGTGTATGGGCCATACATGCCTTTGTATGTCTCATAAGTTTTTGTTGAAATTGGAAGTTTTAAATGATATAGAGTGGAAACTCTGGAAATCAGTTTCTTCCTAAGGTTCTTTCCTAAGGGAGAAATTCTTCCCCTTTCCTATGGTTTGTTGTTGTTGCTGTTCTTTACTGACTTTCCTGAGTGAATTTTGTTACGTCTGTATTATTTACTGTGTGTTGCCATGGAATTATCTTAGCATAGTGATTTGATGGCAAAGATTTTTTTAAATTTTATTTTATATATTTAGAGAGAGAGCAAGTGAGAGAGAGAGGCAGAGAGAGAGAGAGACAGAGAAAATCCCACAAGGTGTAGAGAGAGAGGGAGAGATGTTGGGAGAGACAGAGAGAGAGGGAGGGAGAGAGAGAGATTGAGAGAATGGAGCCCAGAGCAGGGCTCATGCTCACCTGAAGCAGGACCTGAGCTCACCCAAAGCAAGTTGTGAACTCATGAAACGTGAGCTCATGACCTATGCCAAAGTTGGATGCTTAACCAACTGAGCCACACAGGTGCTTAATAGAGATATTCTTAAATGTCTAGAACTCCTAAGTCTGCCTTTTTGCCAAGGGGCTATATGTGCATGTTGGGATAAACCTTTAACATTCAGTCAGGCACTCTGCCTTATTCTTCATTTCTTGCTTGTGCAAAGTCTCAAGGTCAGCCAGACATGACACATTAGGGCCTTCTCAGGTATTTCCTGGGCCTGTGCTTAGCCCTAGAAGCCCAGGTCCAGACTATGCACATGCATGTGGCTTCTGGATTCCCAAAATGTGTTGGAACTTCTCAAAATCCACAATACAACTAGCATATAAAAGAGCCAACTCTAGAACTCTGCCAAATTATCAATAACAAAAAAAGCAACCTACTGAATGAGAGAAGATATTTGCAAAAGATATATCCATAAGGAGTTAATATCCAAAATATATAAAGAACTTATGAAACTCAACACCAAAAAACTGCAAACAACTCAATTAAAAAATG
The DNA here is from genome assembly GCF_007474595.2 of Lynx canadensis. NCBI lineage: Eukaryota > Metazoa > Chordata > Mammalia > Carnivora > Felidae > Lynx > Lynx canadensis. Next base: position 27,241,776 of record NC_044308.2, on the reverse strand, counting down.
GGCAGAGGACCTGAGTAGACATTTTCCCAAAGAAGACATACAGATCACCAATAGACACATGAAAGGATGCTCAACATCACTAATCATCAGGGAAATGCAAATCAAAACCACAATGAGATATCACCTGAAACCTGTCAGAATGGCTATCAAAAAGACACTAAATAGCAAGTGTTGGGTGTTGTAGACTCTGGGTCTAAACTTCTCTCTTGTGTAGCAAGAGAGCAGGATGCAGGATGAAAAACGAGAGATGGCTAATGTCCGGGAAAAGACAAGAACCCTGAATAAAGGTCCTTGCCCCATTTTTATTAGGATCAGAACACTTACAAACATGGTGATGGATGTGCACAAAGAGACAATGAATCTGTGAACATTAACTGTGGATGTGAGGGAAAGGGGGTCTTGAAGATATTCGGGATTAGGGGTTTGGGTTAATACAAAACAAAATCCGGGAACTGGGCAGTCGGGAGGAGGTTGTTTATTGCGGACATGAGGCAGCACCTCTGTTTATCTTAGCTAGCCTGGGGGATGAGACAGATAGGGGAAATAACCTCAGGGTTAATAAGGCATCTTTTCTTTTGTTAACCATCTCCCACTCTGGCTGCTTTGCGAAGCGGTCTATAGTCCAATTCACCAATTTACCTAACTTGGCCCTTTTCTTCTGTCAAAGCAGCTTTTCTGCTATAGTAGTAAATTGGGGGCATTTTTGCCCTGCATGCCTAGTCTTGTTTACCTCATATACCTTTGTATTGGGAGCCTTTGTGCCCATTTCTATTTTGGGCCTTTGCCCCTCCCTCTCTCTTCTGGGGGCTCTGCACCCCCTTTCTATTTTGGTGTGTCTTTGAACCTCCCTATTCCTGGTGCCTTTTCACCTCCCTATTCTTGGGGTGCCTTTGCACGCCCATATTCTTGGAGTGCCAATCTGGTTTACCCAAACTCAGGTGTGAGCATTCTATGGTTTTGTATTTCTTTATGCCTTGTTAACCCATTGGTGTAAGCCCGGGGGATTCCTAAGCCTATCCCCCACATTTGGGGAGGATGTGAGAGAAAGAAACCCTTGTACACTGTTGGTGGGAACAACTGTCAAAAACAGTATGGAGATTCCTCAGAAAATTAAAAATAGAAATACCATATGGTTCCATAATTCCACTACTGGGTATTTACTCAAAACAGAAATACTAATTGAAAAATATATATGTATCCCTATGTTTATTGCAACATTATTTGCAATAGCCAATATATGGAAGCAATCTAAATGTCCATTGATAGGTGAATGGATAAGGAAGATGTCTATATCTATCTATATCTATATCTATATATCTATATCATCTATATCTATATGTCTATATCTCTATACACATCTATCTATATCTCTATACACATATCTCTATGTCTATAGATATCTATATCTCTATACACATCTCTCTATATATACACATCCATATATACATATATATACATCCACAAGAAAGAATGTGTATACACACACACACACACACACACACACTCATATCCTTCCAAAAATTGAGATTATGTCATTTGTGACAACATGGATGGACCTAGAGGGTATTATGCTATGTGAAATAAATTAGACTGAGCAAGAGAAATCTTATATAATTTCACTCATATATGGAATCTAAAAAAACAACAAATGAATAAACAAACAAAAAGCAGAGTCAGACCTGTTACAAACTGATAGTTGCCAGAGGGGAAGGGAGTGGAGGAAGGGAAAAATGGGTACAGTGGGAATTACAGGCTTCTAGTTATGGAATGAATAAGTCATGGGAATAAAAGGCACAGTATAAGAAATATAGTCAGTGATATTGTCATAGCATTGTATGGTAACAGATGGTACTATGCTTGTGATGAACATAGCATAATGTATAAGCTTGTTGAATCACTAATGTTGTACACCTGAAACTAATATAATAGTGCGTGTCAATTATGCTAAAAAAAGAGAAAAAATATTTAGCCCCCCCCTGAAAGTATTACTCTGGCAATTTTTATCTGTGTTTTTATTGCTTTTGTGGAGAAAATTTTTACTGGTTCTTATTCTGCCATTCCAGCTGTTACATCCTATTGATTTTATTTGAAAGAAAATCTCATAAAGATAACATTTCTGAGATACTAAGTGGAAGTACATTTCTGTACCTGCAAGGGTACAGGAAGTTTGGATTTGTCTTAGAACAAGCCAGTCATGGCTCACTTTTGTATTTCAAGCTAGGATTAAAAAAAAATCAACAATATCAGGGTGATATCTTTGTGAGGCTGGCAGGGAAGTGCTGGTCTGGCTGGGCACATCACTGCTTGCAGTGCTCCACTGAGGGGTATGTCAGCATTGCTTGAGGAAGTGCCCACATCAGTGGTCTATGACAGATCCCTGGTCTTCAATTCTGGGCAGACATGCTGAGGACCTACAACTCCCACTTGCCAGCACTCCTGGGGAGTCTGACAGAGACAAAATATAAGGATTTTGAAGGAGAGATAACAATGACAGTGGTAGAAGCTTGCGTAATGTCCTTAGGGCTTGGTGGAAGCAGCACAGTTGTGATGAGGGGCATGTCTGTCTGTGATTGTTCCCAGAACCTTTCCATCATGGGATGTGCAATTGTGTGTGCATGGCATTTCTTGGAAGGGGAGCAACCGTCCTGATCAGGAATTTAAAACTTCAATTGAATTAATGTATGCATTAAAAATAGTCTGTTTAAAATAGGAGACTGAGCAACTACTAAACTAGCATCCCATTCTTCCATTTATAAAAAGGCACTAGGGGCCAACTTATAGAACATGAGTTAATTAATTACACGTGGAAGTGATATGGTGGCTATTCCAACAATGCTCAAATATTCTTCCTTCTCAGCTGGCGTTTGCCCTCCCCTCCTTTGGGTCAATATGATGGATAATCTGCAAAAGACTATTACTGGGAATCAAAAAACATTGGGAAGTCTTTAAAAATTAGTCTCCTTTTCACATAGTTTTATGTAGAATATCATTCAATCTCATTAGTTATTTAGATTGATCAGTAGTTTTAGCTTATTATTTTGCTCACTTTAGGCTTATTTCTAGACTTTCACAAATTATTATTTTATTTTGAAATAATCTTATAGAAAAGTTACAGTGTATTTTGAGAAACTCCCATATACTCTTCATCTAAAAACTCCAGTCAAATTTTGCCATCTTTAGGAATAGTGACCTTCCTTTATAGCAAAGAACCCAATTCAGAAGCACATATTGCATTTTATTGTGATTTTTTTTTATCTCCTTCAGTCTGGGACACTTTTTTGAATCTCCTCTTGACTTTCAGGATGTTGAACCTTTTGAAGATTAGGGTATAGTTATTTTATAAAAGGTTCCCTCATTTTCATTTTCCTGATATGTCCTTCTGATTGGATTCAGGTTATGCATTTTTAGCAGCCACATCAGAGAAGCAATGCTGTGCCCTTTTCATTTCATCCTGTTAGGATGATTTCATTTTGTCCCATTACTTTTGCTTCATTTCATCCTGTTAGGATGATTTCATTTTGTCCCATTACTTTTGCTGTACACTTTGATCACTTAGTTAAGGTGATGTTCACTAGTCTTCCCCACTGTGAAGTTGCTCTTTTCTCTCCTGTAATTAATATTTTGTGGAAATGTCAATATCTCATTCCTCATCTGATTTTTTTTACTCAATAGTTTTAGTGTCTTTTGATGTTTCTTGTTTGAATTAACTTTACTATGGTGGTGCTGGATTATCTAAGTGCTCATTAGCATCTTCTTTGATGGCATCATTGGTGTTCTGCTCACTCACTGCATACCTGTGAGGATTTTGACACTGGAGTCTTTGTTTTCCTTTTTTCTCCATTAACAGTCATTCTCATAAGGCACTCTTTCATGAGCAATTCCAACTCTGAAGTTCCCTCAACCTCCTTGCACTTGATGACATTTCTCTACATTCAATGTCACTGGCTCACACTCATGACTGTCTTTGCCCATGTCTGCCCCAGAGCAGTTTTGTATCTTGCCCTTCTGGCTTTCTTATCCTTTATTCCCAACATTTCCTTGAGCTCATTAAGTTTCTCAGCCTTCTCTCATGCACACAATGCTTCTTCCTACTGGCCCCCAGGGTGTGTTTTTCTCCTCTTCCAGCATGTTTCCAGTGACTGTGTCACTTTGTCTCTCTTGGCACCTTGTGCCTTCTCACCCAGCTGTATCTAAGCTTTGGTTCTCCCACTCTGACTCTCAGGGTACTGAGTGCACTGGCAGAGAATGGCCATTACAAAGTCTGAATGGCCACTACAAAGTCCTTACCCTTGCAAGCTTCCACCTCACAGAGTTTCTAGGAGGAGCCCTTTTTTCATGAGTTGATTCTGTACTCTCAATTTTATGGCCCATGGAAGCTATCCTACAACTTCCCCACTTTTTCCAGTCTTCCTCTCTTCTAGCAAATGGCCCTACCTCCTATTGCAGACAGTGAATTTGGACCGCCACTCTTGAACACTCTCAACTCTGTGTCTCAGTTATGTGCACAAAAGTGTCTTCTGATTCTGTGGATGAATCTGGTGAATCTTGTCATTTCTCTGACTCTATTGAGGGGTTGGACTCTGAAGAGTTGGGGTTACGCCTCCAACTCTGAGCTTATCAACCACAGCTCCCACCCTCCTCTCTGTGGCAGGGCTGCCCCATCACCCAGGGGCTATCTGGACTTGACCTGTCTTTTTTTGTGCTATCAATTACACATGTGGGGATCATGGTGTGAAGTACCCAGGGATGTCTGTGATGGCAACAAGCATAGCAAGATTGCTGCTCCCTGGCTGTGATTTGCTGAGTGGCTTTAGTGGAGGTTTGTGAGGGGAAATGCCATCAGTAGAGGATGGAAACCAGTGCTGGCCTTTAAGCTTGCTCCTGTCTCTACTCACAGAAATTAAGGCTGTGTAAATTTGGACAATTCAATTTTGTACTTTTCTGTTAACTTAAGGAGTCAAGTTAATGGTTTTAGCATCATTTCTAGTGTATAAGCAGGAAATGACTCCTGGGTCAGGAGGTCTTCCACTGAGAAATGTCACTTGGTTCCTGACCTGACCTATAAAAAAGGCTTCTGGACATGATCCCACCGTCCCTGGAGCTGCCTGAATATTCTCCAAATGCAGATTGACTGTGTCTCTCTACTGCCCTTGTCCTATGTGGCCCTTGTCACCCTGGAAACAGTGTCCTCAGGGTTCCCTGGGGACCAGCCTTTCACCTCTGCTCTCCTGCACTCTGTGGGAACAGAAAGGAACCTGGGCTCAAATGGACCTTTCATGTAGCCTTTCACACATCCTCAGAGAGGTCAGTTTTTTCAACTTCTAAACAAGGAGGTGCATTTTGTACAGATATGTGATCTTCTAACATCCTGCATGTTCCCCTTTCCTGGTGGAGGGCAGCCATCATGGCATTTTATCTTCACCCTATAGGAATGTGTCTTTTCATCCAGTACCAATAGAGTTGTCCTCAGATGCTGGTCCCTCAGGGGTTTGTCACCACAGGCCAGACCCTGCTGAACACCTGCCCGGGCTAGGCTAGGCTTTGGCATATGACATTTATTACCTCTTCTAGTCCCACTGGCCTGTAAGAGGGGTGCTATTCATTGCCATTTTGGGGGCATAGAGGTCAGTGTCCTCCTTTCTGGTCTCTCTAAGAATGTTTGACTCTGAACTGTTCCCCTGTTTTCAAGGAATACACTGTCCATTGTGCAGTGAGTGCCATTGCTGTGCTTTCTCCTCTCATCATGGCCAAGGGTCCAGTGTTAGGGCCCTTCATCTCCCTCACCTTTGCCACTCTGTTTCACCTGCCCATGGGGTCTAGGTCATCTCTAAGCTTCATTCACTTCTGAAGTGTTGCATGCTCTGCCTGAGTCCTGTCAGTGGTGGGAACTGGTGCTCTGTGTCCACATCACTTGGGCAGTCAAAAAACTGTGCCCCTTTTGTCCTGGGCTTGTGTGTTTGATGTTGGTCCTAAGGGGTGAATCCAGGACTTTTCATTCTTGTTAGAGGGTGACCACACTTCCCCACTGTCCTGAGTTCCTGTGTCCTGGCTGGGTACTCAACTCCTCCTCACCAAGCCCCTCATACACATGGCCCTTGGGAGCCTTCCTGAGGCTCTGGTACCTGCCTGAGCCTGGACTCTATGTAAGGGCTGGTGAACTTGTTCATGCCCCTGGCCATCAACCCTCGGGACTCAGCTAGACCACACTAAGCAATAAGGGCAGGTGGAAAAGCCTGTTCCTCAGCTGTGATTCTGGGGGGACTGCAGAGGGTGGGCTTGCATATTGGGTGGACTCCTTTATCCTGGGCCTCACCTGGGTCCTGTTCAGTTTCCCAAGGGCATATTTTACTGGCCTCACAGGAGAGAGGAGCTATTGGCTCCTCACCTTCCTGGCTGAGCACTCCCTAACACTTTTGGGTACTGGCAGGGGTGGGTTTAGAGAGCATGCCTGAAGCTCCTAAATATACAAGTTTGTTGCCTATTGCTGTACTATTTGTTGAATAGTAATTCAATTGTAAAAGGCTTTGAAGTCCCATTCACCCTTGGGATTTGTTGGAGGTCCCAAGGGGAAAAACACAGCCACCTAGGGCAGGGCATGAATAGAGAGATGCCAGCAGCATCTGATCTTACCCACCCCTCTAGGGACCAGGCCATGGAAATTATGAGCCAGGGGTGAGACTCTGAGGATCCTGTGCCAGGAGGACCTTCTGGGGTAACTGGAGGGATACCTCTTTTCTTTTTTTAATCTTTATTTATTTTATGTATTATTACAGAGAGAGAGTGAGAAGGGGGAGGGGCAGAGAGGAAGAGAGAGAATCCCAAGAAGGCTCCATGTATCAGTGCAGGGCCCAATGTGGGGCTCAATCCCATGAACTATGAGATCATGACCTGAGCTCAAATCAAGAGTCTGATGCTTAACTGACTAAGCCACACAGGTGCCCCTGGAGGGACGCTTCTGAATTATGGCAGAAAAGTTTCAGGGTGTGAGGCTGTGCAGAATGAGGAAGAGCTGTGCTGGGAACTCAGGTTTAAGGTAGGTCTGGGAGAGATGTGGACTTTCTGTAGATTGAGTGGCCATAGTTGGGAGCTGGGTGTGCAAGGCTGGAGATGCACCTGCTCACCAGGACCACCAGAGGGCATGCAGTCTCAAGTAAGGTCAGGGGGAATCCTGGGGTGGGAGAGCTAGGTCCCAACAGGTGACCTGCATGCCAAGCTTTGGCATCCCTCATTCTTGTTTTTAAGGTGTCCTCATCTTATATCTCTACCTTTATTATACTTGTTCCCATTTTTAAAAGTTTTTTCCTCTTTTTGCTTGTGTTAGTATGCTGCTTTGTGTCAGACTGTCTTGAGGCACTCACATGGCTCCATATTACTTGTGGCAGCCCCCACAGACATTTCCCTGACTGCAGCCAGTATTGAGACTGGTCATGAAAGACATACCTCTGCAACAATCTTCGGGGAACTATGAAAAAGCAAGGTTTATTCCTTACAAATCCTGGAGGGTATGCTGCATGCCTGGAGCCAAAAAGCAAGGTTGTAGGTAGACAGAGAGGGAGAAAGTGTGGACCTGGGGCTCTGCCTTTGCTAGGGTCAAGGGTAGGGTGTTTAGGGTTATATGGATTCTCTCTTTATTGGTGAATTTAAAACACAAGAGCAGGAATAAAAGCAAGGAAGGGAGTACCCATAATAGAAGATTTATCACTGTAACCATTTTTAAGTGTGTAGTATTAAATGCATTCACATTGTTATATAGCCATCACCACTATCGTCTTTTTGTCTTGTGAAACTGAAACTCTGTACCCACTAAACAACTCCCTATTCCCTTTTCCCCTCAGTTACTGGCAACTACCATTCTATTTTCTATCTCTGTGAATTTAATTCCCCTAGATACAATATATAAGTGGAATAATATGGTATTTGTCTTTTTGTGATTGGCTTATTTCACTTGGCATGATTTCTCAAGCTTCATCTATATTGTAGCATTGCAGAATTTCCTTCCTTTTTAAGGCCTGAATAATATTCAGTTTTAAATTTGCAATCTTATTATAGTTTTCAATAGCCTTGCAAGCCTCATTAAATCTTGTCTGGAACAAGACAAACCAATTAAAAAAGGTTGGCTTCAAAATTTCATGGTAAGGAGCAGTTTTTAAATTTCAACCTTTTAATTTTTTTTTCTGTGTGCTTTTGACAGCAGTATTTGGATCACCAGGATTATTACTATATATCCATAAGAGCAACCAAAATAAAATTGCAAGCACTGATCTTTAAAAAAAAGAGAGAGAAGTGGCATAGCTTTATTTAACCAGGGCAACCACTATGGGCCTTCTATGCAGGGAAAAGCCCTGCAGTTGGCCTTGTTTCACTGGACAAGTACTCAGTTTGCTCTCTAAGGGGTAACATGAGTCCAGACCCAGAACAATGCAGAGGCATAAGTGTGCCAGACCTGGGGACAGCTTGTAGGGGTGGGGTTCTGGAGGCCAGTTTGCCTTTTGTGGGTACTTCCTGTGTCTTTGGAGAGCACTGCCTGAAGATGCAGAGGAAGCAACCCCATCCCAGCATCACTGCTCTTCTCTGTGTAAGAGACAAATAAAACAGAGTAAGCTCAGAAAACAGGTCATAAAGATTTTACCACAGAAGAAGGAAGTTTTTCAAAGGAAATACAAATGCAAAAGAGGTGAGGACAGCAGCTAGCCAGACTTGGCCCCTGGTTTCTAACCCATCCTGGTGGGCTGTGGTGGATGAGCTCTGGAGTTCTGCCTTTCATCAATGGAGATGAAAGGGGTAAACCTCTTAACAATGCAAGTTTGCGTTTGGCTTACAAATGGATACACATGTGAACCACATTTCCCCAATATCACTTTTTCACCATTGGGCAGACCCTCAAGCTTAGAGGATCAGGATTCCCCTGTTCTTCTGGCCCTTGTAAGTCCCCAGGAAAATGTCTGCTGGTCCAGTAAAGGGCATCAGGTGTGACTTTCGTGGGCCAGGCATTTTGCTGCAGCACCCCCAGCTCTGGGTAGGGCCCCACATGATACCCCTTACCCCCTGTCAACCCAGAATGAGGTACATTGCCTCTCCACATATGGCAGATATTTATAGATTTGTGGCTCAAGGCCCACCCTGGAGATGCCAGCTAGATTCATCTGGGGAGGGGTCATTTTGTTGGACAATTTACTTTCCCCTCTGACTTTACTTCTGAGTTTCTTGAGAACAAATTCCACTACTCTCTTGGGATGATGGTTTTCTTTCTTACCTATGCTCTTATGGCAGTGGCCATTCATACCCTCTGTCTTGTTCTCAGATCATTTATACTCCAGGAAAGGTCTCCTCTCTCTCATAGCAGGGGCCATGTCTTATTCATCTCTGCCCCTCCACTCACTTGGCATAGTAAATGCTTGATAAATATTTGAATAGAAGAGATGTGTATATGTATTTCTGAGCCAGTTGTTTTGGGGGGTGGAGTGTACAGCAAGGCCGCTGCCAGGCAGCGCAATGTACTCTGAAGTATTCTGAAAGTGCAGGAAGTGTTATCCATGGGGTCTTTGTATGTGCTGAGAGCACACTCAGTGATGATGATAGTTGGGCAGCAAGAGGGGCCCACTGGTATCTAGGATGTCTTGGGAGGGACAAGCTGCCAAGTGGGTCCTGACAAAGATGGGGCAAGCTTCTCAATGTGAGGACACCACAGAGAAGGGTTGTTGTTATGTTGAGGGCCAAGGCAGTGTAATAAGGCAATGTCTTTAAGTTCCATGGAGTTGAATTGTTGCCTTTAAGAGATGGTTTCCACAAGCATTGGATTGTATCGCCTGTAGGTGTTCGTGTGGATTAAAAAAAATGAGAGCTATGAGCACTAAAGAATTGAGTAGTTTCAAAATGATTTCTTTTTCAAAGTATTGGTAAAATAAAAGGCTAAATACCTTCCCTGTTTGAAACTCTTATAAATCAGACTTTTTGTGTCCAAATCCTATCTTTTTGAAACATGTGTTCCATTGTACCATCAGTCATTCACTTTGTAACAGAGGAAGTGTGTTCAAAAAAGCAATAAAGGCACAAATCATGTATTTCCACAGGCTCTTCCATTATAGAAGTGCAGTGACCACCTTGTCTGAATTGATCACTTCTCATGAGAGAAGGGAGTCCAAGAGGACATTGGACTGGCCAAGCTCGCATGAGCACCTGTGGCATGCAGATAGCATGAGGCTACAGCACCCCCATCCTCTCCCCATGCCTGGCTCAGAGTGAGGCACTAGCCATCTTTGAATTTATTGTTGGTCCAGTGCCCTTGTCTTCATACAGCAGCAAGCACCTTGTTGGTGTTCTGGGTATAATTTAGGAAACCCAGATTCGGGAGGTAAAATGCTAAATGGGATTTCAAGGGAGAGGAAGGACTGTGCAGGACTCAGTGCTCTGGGATAGTGCTTCTTGGTGGTGCTGGATTTCCCATGCCTTGGATTCTGTTTGTCTACTGTGGATACTCTCCAGGCACACACTGTGCTCCTGCTCCCAGCCTCTGAGGCCTTGTTTCCAGACTTCTGACTATGAGTGGAGGAAGTCTTTGGAGGAACAATATCTCCATAATGCACACTTGGGAAACATACAGGAATATTCCTATTCAGGATACTACTCCAAATGAACTGTGTAGGAATGAACTTCCTGTGACTAGTCAAGACCTACACAAAAGGCAGACTGAAAGAGACTTTAGGAAGCTTTAGAAACTTCTGAACTTCTGCAGTTGGTGGTTCTCAGGAGAAGGACTGAGCAGTTAGGATGTCAATCATCCTGACATGAATGAAAAAATAAAAGCAATGCTGAAAAAAGTCTCAACACAATCATTTTACAACCTGATAAAAACTTTTTATCCAGATAAAAATGTGAAAAAAATCCAAGTTCAAGGCAAGACATCTGGAAAAACATGTGAAGAGAAATACACAAAAAAAGAACGAACAAGGAGAAGTTGTGAAAATTAATTTGATAGACCTAATATTTCATGTGATTGGATAAAGTATGGATCGTTCATGTTATGAAAGTGGACACACATTTTTTATTAATATATATATTTCTAACGTTTATTCATTTTTGAGAGACAGAGACAGAGTATGAGTGGGGGAAGGGTAGAGAGAGAGGGAGACACAGAATCTGAAACAGACTCTAGGCTCTGAGCTGTTAGCACAGAGCCCAACGTGGGGCTTGAACCCACAAACTGTGAGACCATTCCCTGAGCTGAAGTTGAACGCTCAATTGACTGAGCCACCCAGGTGCCCTGAAAGTGGATACACATTTGAAGAGAAATAAAAAGTTATTCAGTCCTACGCCAAAATAAAATTCAGATTTAAGCGGAAAGAATAATAACATAAGTAATAGAAAAAGTATCTCTGAATAAATTTTTATGTAATTTTGTGTTGGGATGTCTGTAACTATGAAACTGAGTGTCTTGAGGGCTCCACATCTGGGCCTAGAGCCAGGGCAGACACTGATTGACTGTAGAGCCACCAGGTAGCAGAGCTTCATTGTCATAGTTCAGCATGACTGTGATCATGAGCCCTTCACTGCCTTGCTGGCCTCTTGGCCATGTGACCCTAATCTTAGCCTCTATTTTAGTTAGATTGCGTTGCTATAGCAAAATTCCACAGGCTGGATGGCCTAAACATCAGATGTTTATTTCTTACAGTTCTGGAGGCTGGAAGTCTGAGATCATGGCCCTGTGCAGGCTGCTGACTGCCCCAACCTCCAGCAAGAAGGTCCTGGGGAGTTGGAGCTGTTTTTCCTTCTGGTATTTCACTCAAGGAGGAGGGGCTTGGACTGCCTTCACACCCTCGACTCCATCTAGGTGAAGTAGGGAGTGAGGTAGAACCAAGAACTGGGATAGGAGGGAGGTGTCCCCCACTACCATGGGACAGACAGCCATGCTGGGGCAGCCACACTTCCTCTGTCCTGTCCTCCATTTATTTTGAGCTTAGAGCAGGCAGTCTACAGATTTCTGCAGAACCTGGGCGTGTGACAGTCTGAGAGGTGCTGAGAAAGCAGAGAGTACCTTGAAGGGCTCTTTCAGTCTTGCATTCCTTATGGGGACAGTACTGGGTGATGCAGGCAGGCTGAACGTGAGTGGTTTGGTGGTCTGGTAGTGTCCTCTCTCCAGCTCCCACCTGAAGACCACTGTCCTGACTTTACTCAGAGTTTGTATTGGGTGTTGATGAGAGATGTTCTCATGATAGGATGCATGCTTTGTTTGTGATAGAAGCTATCCTCCTCTTAGGAAAATGTCATGGTGGATGACAATCCCATAAACCAGGGGTTAGTTCACTTTCCACCAGGAATGACCCACATGTATAAGGCTGTGGAGGGACATGAGTTCAGGTAGAGTACAGGTCCCAGTGACAGATTGCCCACTAGTCAGGTGCCCCTGATGCTCTACCCACCCTCAGGCCATCCCAGCAGTCCTGGGATGAGAAGTGAGGCCCGTGGTATCTTTGAGGCACACTGGGAGTCTGTCATGGATCAGTAGCCATTTGGCCATTGACAGGATATGGGCAAGAATCTTCTCTGAGGGTCAGTGCATGTCCTTAGTTCTGTCATGAGAGTTTGGGCCAATCAAAATGGGTGCAGGAGGTGCTATAAGCATCAGAAAACACAGAGGGGCACATTCCCTTCTTGGCCACAGATATGCTGCTCAGCCCCCAGGGACCACGGTAGCCGCCTTTGGAGGGCCACCATATACACAGGGATGTCTGCATACATACACATGTATACACATATAGACACATTCACTTGCATGCATCCATATATAGATACATATTTATACATGTATACATATACATATATACATTTTATACATGTAGATATATACACACATGCACACGTTTATATATACACATATATATTTACACATATACATGCATAATACACATTTACATACATATACTCACATATATACACATTTATATGCAGTATATACATGCACATTTACATATGTAAAATACATACACCTATATACATATTTACACACATACACACTCACACATGCATGTATATACACATTTATACATATATATGTATATATATATATACATATATATGTGTGTGTGTGTGTGTATATATATATATATATATATATATATATATATATATATATACAGTTATTTATATATATATGCACACATGAACAAGCTATTTCTATTAGCCTGGACCATTGGGAGTTTAGAAGAGGATGGACCAGGAATGGTCTGCTTGTCTGAGGGATCATTGAGAACAGACCTCAGTACCCTACAATCTGGGATCAAATCCAAGGCTGCTGTTTACACCATATCTCAGTGTCCCTCTCCTTATTTCAAGCTGGATGTAACAGTGGTGGTTACCATAAGCATTATGAGACACAAGCAAAGGGCTCAGGATGGGCCTGGCTGGTTGCAAGAGCTTTGAGTATGATCTTGTCCTGAGGGGGACCCCTCTTTCTTGGGGGGATCATCATGGGCTGGAGGTGATGTGTTTGGACTCTGGAGACCTCACTAACAAGAGCCCAGACTTATTTTGGGAGCTTGAAGGGAGGTAGCTATAACAGCCCTGAGCAGAGCAGCTCTGTCCAGCAGAGTGACTACCTCCTAGTCAGTGACTACCCCATATCCTGTCAATGGCCTCCATGAGAAATACCTGGAAATAGCTAGGGTATTTTGAGGGGTCTAATTTCTGGCACTTGGGCTGGGAGAGCATTGTGTTAGACTACTTGGGGATGAAAGAAGCTTGCCTTCCTCTAGGTCAGGCTGCTGAAGTACTGCCAGTACTTTCTTATATCTCTGACCTCCCACATCTCCCAAGGCATTCTCCTTCCCAGGATTGTGAAGGTGAGCTGGAAGCCATGGCAGGCTTTCCCTGGCTCACCCATGTGGGTACTGCCTGGTGACTTCCTTACAAGATGAGGACACTCCTTACCACGAGGATGAATGATACCAGTGATAATAGCAGGCATTCTGATAATGAAGCAGCTGTGGCTACAAGCCTCTCAAACCAACACTCCGTGGTGATTTTATGACATTAATATACTTTCATATGCATGTTAATTTAGGCTGTATTAGAATTACCTTTGGATATGATTTTTGAAAATGGAGTTCCATTTAAAATTTTCATTCCTACCTACATGTTAAAATTTGACTCTATATTGAAGACCAACCTTGAATTCTTTGTGTGAAGCTTCACCTAGCAACTCCTGTGGGCAGTCCTCTATCATACCTCTGTATGCTTTTTCACAATTTTTACTTTGTGTTATGCTTGTTTATGACTGAGTCTTACCTGCTTGATTAGGGGATGGGTCAGCCAATTCACTTTCCATTTTCACCCTTTCTAAAGCAGTGCTGGGTTAGTACTCCTATAGTTGGTATTCCTATAGTACTCCTCCTACAGAGGAGCTATAGTCTATTATGAAATACATAATTCCAAAAATTAACATTTCTCATATTGGAATTTTGCCTATGCTTGTGAGCTTTCTTGATTTGAGGCATTAGACATCTGTGAAAAATGGAGAAATAGTATTATGGCATTTTATAGTAGTATTATTTGCCTTACACGTATTCATAGTTTATGAAGTATATACTCCATGATGGGGTGGAATTATTTTGGGGGTTTATGGTTTTATTTTCATGTTCTCCAATCAACTCTTACTGATTGCCATCTTTAACTGGCAAATTAAAATTTGGTCAATTAGCCCCAAGGCCAATAGTGCTCATAGTTAGACTGAAGTTGGGCACTGTGTGATTCCAAGTTTCAAAGGGTCATGAACAGCCTATCAGCAAAGGCCTAATTATTTTTCTATGTGAATGTACTGTAATTAGAACACAGCTGTGTGAGTTGTTAGTTTACAAGTGTCTAATGAGCTATTTCCTTCCCCAATCACATTAGTTGGGGAGTTAATTGGGTCCATCTGTTGTATAATCCACAGTATCTCTGATATCTGTGGTTTTATAAGCATGTAGCAAACTTAGGCTCTGGGTTCACAAGGAGGGTTTTGGTGCCTGAGTTCAAAGAAGAAATTTAGTGAAGTACAGGAAGGGTGACGCTGAGCTGGGCAGGAGACTGCTTTGTAGGAACTGTGCTGCAGGAAGCATAATCTCAGGGCTTGCAGTGAGGAGCAGAGTGTAAATGGGCAGGATCACTCATCATCTGGGCCAGCATTTGAGATCTGGTTGCTGAGAGTAGTACCCATGCCGGTGGGCTACTGGGCAGTGACCTGCATTAGGTTAGAGGTTTCTCTCCATCTCAACGAAGTAGAGAGGTAGTTACATATACAAAATTCTGGCTTTTCTTCACCAAGCGCATTCTGGAACATTCTGAAGAATGGCCTGCTAGAGGGTACATGATTGTGGGAAAGGTAATGTGGGTCACACCTGGGGATGTGTGCACCAGAGCTGACAGAAACCACACAATCCTCATATGAGCAGACCCTGCCTGCCCTCCACCATCACATGCTTAAAGAGCCCCAACTTGTCTGTCCATTCTTCAGAGGCTATTCTGGGGCTTGGCCTCCTGCCCCCTGGGAAGGTCCCGGAACACATTTGTTTCTGAGACCACCTTCATCAATTAAGAATAGGATAAGATCCACGTGCAGCCTTCTTCCTGGAGCCAAAAAAACAAATAAAAGGATGGGCAAATGATTTTGCAGATTTTTCAACCACATTTGATGCTTGCCTAGAAAGATTAGCATACTGAAAAGTGATTGTGCTGGCAGACAGGGAGCTAGGATATCTAAGCTGTTCTTCCTTTCCTCTGGTCGGTGCCACCATGGCTTTGTTTGTGAGACCTGCTTGGTCACCTCACATCCCTTCTGAGAAAACCCTGCACAGGACCACGACCACACACTGTCCTGCCTCAAGTGGTGGGTGCCTCCTGGGGACATTGACCCTTTTGGGAGAGGCCCTGGCTGACTGTGCCACCCCCACGTCAGGTCCTTTCCTCTGTGGGTATGAGCCTGGCAGAGCCCGGGTCACCATGCCATGTGTAGGGCTGCACCTGCACCAGCCTAGGCTCTGCAGGATTGACACCAATGAGGACCTGTCCTGTCTAGATGTAGTGGGATGTGGCAGAGATGGGGCTGGAGATGGGGGTGGAATAGGAGAGGGGTGGAGCTGGATGGGACTAGACGAGGTCAGGATCAGGGCAAGCACCAGTTGCATTCCACCTCCAGCACTGAAGGAGAGGAGCTCTTACTTCCCAAGGGTCTGCTCCTGACCAAGATGTTTATTTACATTGCAGATATCTACAACATATCTGTGTGTTGAGTGTGGATCTTAGTTCTTAGCACATTGCTTTATTTTTCAGCCTCACCCCTTTTTCGCTACTCAGTTTTATGGGAGCTACTTAACCTCTTTGTCCTCTGCTTATCTATGAGATGGGTATAAAAATGCCAGCTTATATAAGTTATGACTTCTAAACTAGTTTTTGAAATTGCTTTCCTTGTGGTACAATATATAACATAAAAGTTGACATTTTAACCATCTTAAAGTATACAATTCAGTGGTACTAATTATATTCCTAATATTGTGAAACCATCATCAGTATCTAATTCTAAGACTTTTTTCATCACTCTACACAGGAGCTCTGTATCTGGTAAGGAGTAACTCTCCTTTCCCCCTTCCCAGCCCCCAATAATTTCTAATCTACCTTCTGTCTCTAACAAATTTACCTAGTCTAGATATTTCATATTAGTGAAATCATGCAATATTTGTCCTTTTGTGTCTGGATTATTTACCCAGAATGTATGTATGTATGTATGCATCTATCTATCTATCTATCTATCTATCTATCTATCTATACACACACATATACATATATATGTGTATATATACACACATACATATGTATATATATACACACATATACATATATACACACACACATATATGTATGCTACATGTATATGCTATATATGCTACATCATATATATATGCTGCATATATATATTCATGTTGTAGCATGTATTAGAATTTCATTCCTTTTTATGGGTAATTAATATTCCATTGTATGAATATTCTGAATATATGAATTTTGTTTATCCATTCATCTATTGATGGACACTTGGGTTCTTTCTACATTTTGGCTATTGTGAATAATGAACTGCTGCAATGAATGTTGACATACAAGTATCTGCTTACATCCCTGTTTTCAGTTATTTTGGATATCCCACCAGTGGAATTTGCTGGGTTATATGGTAACTCTATGTTTGACTTTTTGAAGACCCACCAAAATACTTTTCACAAATATTCCCACACTTTATAGTACCACTTGCAGTGTATTTGGGCTTCAATTTCTCCATCACCTCCCAGTGTTGGTTATTTTCTGTTCTTTTGATTCTAGCCATCCTAATGGGTGTGAAGTGATATCTCATAGTGGTTTTGATTTGCATTTCTCTAATGATGTTGAGAATCTTTTCCTGTGCTTCTATCTTCTTTGGAGAAATGTCCATTCAAGTCCTTTGCCAATTTAAAAATTGGATTATCTTTTGTTGTTGAATTGTAGGAGTTCTTTATATATTCTGGGTATTCAACCCTTATCAGATATGTATGATTTCTAAACTATCCCATTTAATAGGTTGTCTTCTCACTTTCTTGGACAAAGTGATTTTCATTTTTTAGCTTATTTTTTTAAGGTGTATTGAGATATAGCTGACATAGAATTTAATTTTGATGAAGTCCAGTTATCTGTGTTTATTTTTTTCTGTTGTTCATGCCTTTGGTGTCATATCTCAGAATCCATTGCCAAATCCGAGGTCATACAGATTTGCTTCGATTTTTTTTTTGTAAGAATTTTATGGTTTTATGTTTTAAATAAATGATCAATTTTGAGTTAATTATTTTCTAAGATGTTAAGGATTCAACTTTATTCTTTTGCCAACTAGGGAATCTAGTTGTCCCAGCTCCATTTGTTGAAGAGACTGTTCATTCTCTACTCAGTAGTCTTGGCACTGTTGTCAGACGTCAACTGGCAATAAATGTATGGGTTTATTTCTGGACTCTTAATTTTGTCCCACTAGTTTATATGTCTATCCTTATGACAGTGTCACACTGTTCAGATTACTGTACCTTTGTAGCAAGTTTTGAAATCAGGACATGTGAGTGATGAAACCTTGTTCTTTCTCAGGATGTTTTGATTACTTGGGGCCCCTTAAAGTCACATATGAATTTGAGAATTGGCTTTTACAATTTCTGCAAAAATGACCAACAGAATTTTGATAGAGATTGCATTGAATATGTATATTGCTTTAGGTGGCATTGACATCTTAACATTATTAATTATTTCTATCCATGAACGTGGGATATCTTTCCATTTATTTAACTCTTCTTTAATCTCTTTCAGCAATGTTTTCTAGTTTTCAGCATACAGATATTGCAGCTTCTTGGTTAAATTTTGGCTAAATATTTTATTCTTTTGGATGATATTATAAATGGAATCATCTTAATTTGCTTTTCAAACTGTTCATTGCTGGTGTAGAGAAATATAACAGATTTTTATGTTGATATTGTACGTGCAATTTGCTTGATTCATTTTTTATAGTAGCTTTCTTGAAAAAATTTTTGGATTTTCTATATATAGGATCATGAGATCATGTTTGCAAATGGGGATAGTTGTACTTCCTCCTTTCCAGTTTGGATGCTTTTAATTCTTGCCTAATTGCTTTGGCTAGAACTTCCAGTACAATGTTGAATAACAGTGGTGAAAGCGGACATTCTTTATTTGTTTCTGATATTAGCAGGAAAGCTTTCAGTCTTTCACCATTGAATATGATGTTAGCTGTGTGTTTTCCACAAGTTACCTTTATCATATTGAAGAATTTATCTTCTATACCTAGTTTTCTGAGTGTTTTTCACCCTTCTTCCAGAGAACTTGGGCTTAAGATGAAAGATGACAGGAAGACATAACCACTGGGGGACAGTAGCCTAGATGTATTATTTCCTGCCATCAGCTACAGCTAAAAGGAGATGAAGTTGGAAAGATCCAAGGTTTATGCTGTGAACAGATGCTGATACCAGGCTGGAGAGTCTAAGATTCATTTTCTATGCCAGTGTTTCTCACAGTGTGGTACTATTTAAAAATTCCCTAGGTGTTGTAAACATATAGCTTCCTGAGCCATACACTTCTCTGAATCAGAATCTATAGGGTAGGTTCCTGGGAAATTGTCTTGAAGCAGACTCCCAGATGATTTGATTGTATGCTTACATTGGAAACCACTGCTGTAAGCCATGGAAGGAGAAAATGAAATGAGAATGGCAGGAGGAGGATGTTTTGGCAAACTTGGGAGGGGGAATCTAACACCCTTGGAATTGTTCCAGATCTACACACCTGATAATTCCAGGACACCAAAGTTTAAAAAGAGGGTTACAAGAGGGAACTCTTGAGCAGATGGATTTTAAGATAACACGAATTCATTTTTAGGCATGTTGATTTGAAGTGTGAGCAGAGCTGTGCTATAGCTCTCTCTCCTGGGTAGGGACAGAGCCATGGCAGAGTCCCATCTATTGTGTCTGATGTATGGGAGATGCTAATACATGCTAGCTTCTCTCACCCCATGGAATTGATGGCTTTCCCTGGCCTTAATCATGTGAACTGTTAGTTAATCTCATCCTTACATCTTAAGCTTGCTATTGCCAGGTGCTGTGCTGGGAGTTGAGCTCATGATATAGTTTAAGGGGTAGATATATAAACAAGTAGCTGCAAAGTATGCAATAAATGACACAACAGAGGTGAGTGCAAGGTACAGCAAGGGCAGAGGGAGGGTGAGCTCCAACTCTCTTGGAGGAAAATGGATCCACCTAAAAGAACGAAGAGTACCAGGAATGCAAATGACCTTAGTCAATGTACACATTTCTTCTTATTGTCTTTCAAAGATAATTGATAATTAAAATAAAAATAATAAAAATGTAGTATGGGTTTTATAACATGCAAAATATGACAGTAATAGCACAAATGTTGGGAAGAGAGAAATAGATACACATTATTTTAAGTGTGCCATTGTGCACTATAGATGTATACAGTTACATACATGTATATGTATGTATATATGTATATATTACTATTGTATGTTATACAGGAACAAGTATAATATAATTTTAAGTTAGACTTTAAGCTAAAGATGTATACTGTAAACCCCAAAGCAACAACTAAACTAACAAAGAATTGTAGCTGATAAGCCAGTCACAAAGGGGATAAAATAGAATCATGCAAAATACTCACTCACTGCAAAATAAGGCAGAAAAAGAGGAAAGAGGGAGTAAGGAACAGATAGACAAATAGAAAATAAGTAGCAAGTTGGTAGATGTAAACCTAAATAGATCAATAATCACGTTATATGTGAATGGACTGAATTAATACCTTATGTATAAAGGAATTCACTTTAAGCACAGATAGATGAAAAGTAAAAAGATTGAAAAAGACATACAATGCTAAAATGGACACAGGAAGAGTGGGGTGGATACATTAATATCAGAACAAGTGGATTATAGAGCAAAGAATATTGTTAGGACTAAAATGGCCATGTCATAAAGGGGTCAGTTCATAAACTTAAGAAGATCTGAAAAATACATGAAGCAAAAAGTGATAGTAAAAGAGGAAATTAAAAAGTATATGGAAGCCAATGAAAATGATAACACCACAACCCAAAACCTCTGGGACACAGCAAAGGCGGTCATAAGAGGAAAGTATATAGTAATCCAGGCCTTCCTAAAGAAGGAAGGAAGATCTCAGATACACAACGTAACCTTACGCCTTAAAGAGCTGGAAAAAGAACAGCAAATAAAACACAAAACCAGCAGAAGACAGGAACTAATAAAGATTAGAGCAGAAATTAATGCTATCGAAACAAAACAAACAGTAGAACAGATCAATGAAACCAGAAGCTGGTTCTTTGAAAGAATAACAAAATTGATAAACCACTAGAAAAGAAAAGGAAAGGACCTAAATAAATAAAATCAAGAATGAAAGAGGAGAGATCACAACCAACACAGAAGAAATAAAAACAACAATAAGAGAACATTATAAGCAATTATATGCCAATAAAATGGGCAATCTGGAAAAAAATGGACAAATTCCAGAAACATATACACTACCAAAACTGAAACCAAGGAAGAAATAGAAAATTTGAACAGACCCATAACCAGTAAAGAAATTGAATTAGTAATCAAAAATCTGCCAAAAAACAAGAGTCCAGAGCCAGATGGCTTTCCAGGGGAATTCTACCAAACATTTAAGGAAGAGTTAACACCTATTCTCGTGAAGCTGTTCCAAAAAGTAGAAATGGAAGGAAAACTTCCAAACTCTTTCTATGAAGCCAGCATTACCCTGATTCTAAAACCAGACAGAGACCCGACTAAATAGGAGAATTATAGACCAATTTCCCCAATGAATATGCATGCAAAAATCCTCTACAACATATTAGCCAACCGGACCCAACAATACCTTGAAAAATTATTCACCACGACCAAGTGGGATTTATACCTGGGATGCAGGGCTGGTTCAATATCCACAAAACAATTAAGGTGATTCATCACATCAATAAAAGAAAGGGCAAGAGCCATATGATCCTCTCAATAGATGCAGAAAAAGTATTTGACAAAATACACCATCCTTTCTTGATTAAAAACCCTCAAGACAGTAGGGATAGAAGGATCGTACCTCAAGATCATAAAAGCCACATAAAAACGACCCAACGCTAATATCATCCTCGGTGGGGAAAAACTGAGAGTTTTCCCCCTAAGGTCAGGAACAAGACAGGGATGTCCACTCTCGCCACTGTTATTCAACATAGTACTGGAAGTCTTAGCCTCTGCAATTAGACAACACAAAGAAATAAAAGGCATCCAAATCGGCCAGGAGGAGGTCAAACTTTCACTCTTCGCAGATGACATGATACTCTATATGGAAAACCCAAAAGATTCCACCAAAAAACTGCTAGAACTGATTCATGAATTCATCAAAGTTGCAGGATACAAAATCAATGCACAGAAATCGGTTGCATTCCTATTCACCGACAATGAAACAACAGAAAGAGAAATCAAGGAATCGATGCCATTTACAATTGCACCAAAACCCATAAAATACCTAGGAATAAATCTAACCAAAGAGGTGAAAAATCCATACATTGAAAACTATAGAAAGCTTATGAAAGAAATTGAAGAAGATGCAAAAAAAAAAAAAATGGAAAAAGATTCTATGCTCCTGGATAGGAAGAACAACTATTGTCAAAATGTCCATACTTCCCAAAGCAATCTACATATTCAATGCAATCTCTATCAATATGACACCAGCATTCTTCACAGATTATTTGTTCTAACAAATAATCCTAAAATTTGTATGGAACCAGAAAAGACCCAGAATAGCCAAAGCAATCTTGAAAAAGAAAACCAAAGCAGGAGGCATCACAATCCCGGACTTCAAGCTATACTACAAAGCTGTAATCATCAAGACAGTATGGCACTGGCACAAGAACAGACACTCAGATCAATGGAACAGAATAGAGAATCCAGAAATGGACCCACAAACGTATGACCAACTAATCTTTGAAAAAGAAGGAAAGAATATCCAATGGAATAAAAACAGTCTCTTCAGCAGGTGGTGCTAGGAAAACTGGACAGCGACATGCAGAAGAATGAACCTGGACCACTTTCTTACACCAGAAACAAAAATACACTCAAAATGGATGAAAGACCTCAATGTAAGACAGGAAGCCATCAAAATCCTCGAGAAGAAAGCAGGCAGAAACCTCTTTGATCTTGGCCACAGCAACTTCTTACTCAACACGTCTCTGGAGGCAAGGAAAACAGAAGCAAAAATGAACTACTGGGACCTCATCAAAATAAAGATCTTCTGCACAGCGAAGGAAACAATCAGCAAAACTACAAAGCAACCGACAGAATGGGAGAAGATATTTGCAAACGACATATCAGATAAAGGGTTAGTATCCAAAATCTATAAAGAACCTATCAAACTCAACACCCAAAAACCAGAGAACCCAGTGAAGAATCAGCAAAATACATGAATAGACACTTCTCCAAAGAAGACATCCAGATGGCTAACCGACACATGAAAAGATGCTCTACATCACTCATCATCAGGGAAATACAAATCAAAACCACAATGACATACCGCCTTACACGTGTCAGAACGGCTAACATTAACAACTCAGGCAACAACAGATGTTGGCGAGGATGTGGAGAAGAGGATCTCCTTTGCATTGTTGGTGGGAATGCAACAGTGGTGCAGCCACTCTGGAAAACAGTATGGAGTTTCCTCAAAAAATTAAAAATAGAACTACCCTACGACCCAGCAATTCCACTACTAGGTATTTATCCAAGGGATACAGGTATGCTGTTTTGAAGGGACACATGCACCCCAATGTTTATAGAAGCACTATCACAATAGCCAAAGTATGGAAAGAGCTCAAATGTCCATCGATGGATGAATGGATAAAGAAGATGTGATACACACACACACACACACACACACACACACACACACACACACACACTGGAATATTACTCGGCAATCAAAAAGAATGAAATCTTGCCATTTGCAACTACGTGGATGGAACTGAAGGGTATTATGCTAAACGAAATTAGTCAGAGAAAGACAAAAATCATATGACTTCACTCATATGAGGACTTTAAGAGACAAAACAGATGAACATAAGGGAAGGGAAACAAAAATAATATAAAAACAGGGAGGGGGACAAAACATAAGAGACTCTTAAATATGGAGAACAAACAGGGTTACTGGAGGGGTTGTGGGAGGGGAGATGGGCTAAATGGGTAAGGGGCATTAAGGAATCTACTCCTGAAATCATTGTTCACTATATGCTAACTAATTTGGATGTAAATTAAAAACAATAAAATGAAAAAAAAGTGATAGAACACAAGAAGAAATAGACAAACCCAAAACCGTAGTTGGAGATTTCAGGACCCTTTGTCATTAACTGACAGAACCCTCAAAGCCTGGACTTATTCAAATGCATATCATATACAGGGGAGAGAATTGTGGTTTACAGAGAAATTTCACAACATCCGTCATTTTCTGTGGTGTCTCCAATTCATGTGTCTGCTCCAGACCACCAGGAAAAGTATCTCCTCTATCCAGGCATGTTTCTAAGAAGAGCTTAGATACCCCCAAATGTGTCACCAGCAGGGTCTATCTAGGAACATGAGATAGAGACTGAATCTGCCATCAGCTTCATGTCCACTTGAATATTTTATTTAAAAATAAATATTCTATTTAAAATTAGACTTCCTGTTTCTTAATGGGATATCACTGCTGAATACGTGGTATATACACACATACACGATATGAAAAATATTAACAAAAAAGTGTAAAATGGTCTTCCAGAGAGCTGTGTACCCCATCAGAATAATAATGATCTTAGGTTTCATACAATAATATATTAAGGCACTTTCAACTCATCTGTATTCCTATTAACAGTGCTGAATGTTTTTCATCCTTGGACTCATGCATTCATTTGTCTGTCTGGGAGAGAATGAGTATAGAAAAATCTAGCTTTTTGCTCAGGGCCCATATATCTTTCATTAATGTGGAAAGTATTCTATCATCTTCCTTGAAAACACATAAGTCTATCTGGTTTGTTTTGGGATGAGTATACTTTTGTGGGATTTTTTGTGCAATAGAAATGATTTATCTCTTCAATAGCCAGCCCTGTCATAAGCCTATCCAAAGTTAATAATTTTCTGGGTTTTCCAACTAATTGGAGTGAATGTTGGTCTGATTTCCTCCCACAGGTTTTTTTCTGATTGAAAATAATCTTTCCAATACTGATTTTATTGCTTATTTGGTTGAGAGTTTTTAAACTTGTTTATTACAGTGCAGTGATTTTTCCATACAGGAGTTCTTCCCATTCTAATCATCTGCTTTAAAAGAAAGGATTGCATCTTTTACATCTGCAGTATTACTTAGCCTAAGGACCGACACTTCTAGCTTACTACCTTTGTGGTAGCCCTGGAAAAAATGGACACCAATCTTTTTTATTGTGATTTTTTTGGGGACGTATACTGAGCAATCACCAGCTTCTACAGCAAGCTGGCTAAGGACAGGCATGCATATTTGGCCTTATTACTGATATGTCTACTTCATATGCTTCACTGGGCCCAATCACCACCTGACTGCTCTAAGCCCATCTTTTTGAATTATAAACCTGAACTGTAAACTTCAAAAATTACACTACTAGGTCACTAGCTACTTAAACTCTTTTCTTTATGGGAAGTAATTCAAATTGAACCTTAATCAATATGAACCAATCAATATGATTGATTTTATGTTCAAGTAAATCCTAAAGTTGTTCCTATAAATCTAAGTAAAAATTATAGATATATATAGATATATAGGTATGTTTAATTTTTTTTAAATAATAAAGGGTAGTATTTGTTTGAGGAGTAGAACCCAGTGATTCATCGCTTACATATAATACCAAGTGCTCATCCCAACAAGTGCCCTCCTTAATTCCCATCACTCTTTTAGCCCATCCCCCCACCACCTCCATTCCAACAACCCTCAGTTTGTTCTTTGTATTTGAGAGTTTATTATGGTTTGCCTTCCTCTCTATTTTTATCTCATTTTCCTTCCCTCCCCCTATGTTTTTATCTGTTGTATTTCTTAAATTCCACATATGAGTGAAATCATATGATATTTTCCTTTTCCTGACTCACTTATTTCACTTAGCATACTACACTCTAGTTACATCCATGTTGTTGCAAGTGGCAAGATTTCATTCTTTTTGAACACCAAATAGTATTCCGTTGTAGAAATATATACCACCTCTTCTTTATCCATTCATCAGTCGATAGATATTTGGACACTTTCCCTAGTTTGGCTATTGTTGATAGAGCCGCTATAAATATTGGGGTGCATGTGCCCTTTAAAATCAGCATTTTTGTATCCTTTGGATAAATAGCTAGTAGTGCAATGGCTGGGTTGTAGGGTAGTACTATTTTTAATTTTTTGAGGAGCCTCCATACTGTTTTCCAGAATGGCTACATCAGTTTGCATTCCCACCAACAGTGCAAGAGCGTTCCCCTTTCTCTGCATTTCAGCCAACATCTTTTGTTTCCTGAGTTGCTAATTTTAGCCACTCTGACAGGAGTAAGTGGTATCTCATTGTGGTTTTGATTTATGTTTCCCTGATGATGAGTGATGTTGAGCATCTTTTCATGTGTCTGTTGGCCATCTGGATGTCTTCTTTGGAAAAGTGTCTATTCATGTCTTCTGCCACTTCCTCACTGGCTTATTTGTTTTTTGGGTGTTGAGTTTGGTACGTTGTTTATAGATTTTTGACACTAGCCCTTTTTCTGATATGTCAATTGCAAATATCTTATACTATTCTGTCAGTTGCCTTTTAGTTTTGTTGATTGTTTCCTTCACTGTGTAGAAGCTTTTTATCTTGATGAGGTGCCAGTAGTTCATTGTTGCTTTTATTTCCCTTGTCTTCAGAATTGAACTTCAGAAATTGCTGTGGCTGAGGTCAGAGAGGTTTCTGCCTGTTTTCTCCTATAGAATTTTGATGGTTTCCTGTCTCACGTTTAGGTCTTTTATCCATTTTCAATTTATTTTTATTAAAAAATTTTTTTTTTAATATTTATTTTTGAGACAGAGAGAGACAGAGTATGAATGGGGGAGGGTCAGAGAGAGAGGGAGACACAGAATCTGAAACAGGCTCCAGGCTTTGAGCAGTCAGCACAGAGCCCAACGCGGGGCTCAAACTCACAGACAGTGAGATTGTGACCTGAGCCGAAGTCGGATGCTTAACCAACTGAGCCACCCAGGCGCCCCTCAATTTATTTTTATATATGGTCTAAGAAAGTGATCCAGGTTCATTCTTCTGCATGTTGCTGTCCAGTTTTCCCAGCACTATTTGCTGAAGACACTATCTTTTTTTTCCCATTGGATATGCTTTCCTGGTTTGTCAAATATTAGCTGGCCATACACATGTATGTTCCTTTCTGGGTTCTCTAGTCTATTCCATTGATCTACGTGTCTGTTTTTGTGTGAGTACCATACTGTCTTGATTATTACAGCTATGTAATA
Organism: Lynx canadensis; assembly: GCF_007474595.2. Lineage (NCBI taxonomy): Eukaryota > Metazoa > Chordata > Mammalia > Carnivora > Felidae > Lynx > Lynx canadensis. The sequence goes on along the minus strand of NC_044308.2, from coordinate 27,214,719 downwards.
CAGCTTAAAGTCCAGAATTGTGATGCCTTCAGCTTTGGTTTTCTTTTTCTTTTCTTTTCTTTTTTAATGTTTATTTATTTTTGAGAGAGAGAGAGAGAGAGAGAGAGAGAGAGACAGAGGGAGAGAGACAGAGAGCGAGCGGGGTAGGGGCAGAGAGAGAGGGAGACTTAGAATCCAAAGCAGGCTCCAGGCTCTGAGCTGTCAGCACAGAGCCCGACACAGGGCTCGAACCCACAAACTGTGTGATCATGACCTGAGCTGAAGTTGAACGCTTAACTGACTGAGCCAGCCAGGTGCCCCTTTGATTTTCTGTTTCAGCACTACTTTGGCTATTTGGGGTCTTTTATGGTTTCATACAAATTTTAGGATTTTTTGTTCTAGCTCTGTGAAGTATGCTAGTGTTATTTTGATAGGGATTGCATTGGACATGTAGATTGCTTTGGGTATGATTGACATTTTAACAATATTTGTTCTTTTAATCAGTGAGCCTGGGATGTTTTTATATTTCTTTGTATCTTTTTTCTTTCTGTCATAAGCTTTCTATAGTTTTCAGTGTATAGATATTTCACCTCTTCTGTTAATTTATTCCTGGGTATCTTATGGTGTTTGGTGCAATTATAAATGGGATCAATTCCTTGATATCTCTTTCTGCTGCTTCATTATTGGTGTATAGCAATGCAACTGATTACTGTACATTGATTTTTATATCCTGCAACTTTGCTGAATTTATGTATCAGTTCTAGCAATTTTTTGTTGGACTCTTTCAGGTTTTCCATGTAGACTATCATGTCATCTGCAAAGAGTGAAAACTTGACTTCTTCCTTGTTGATTTAGATGTCTTTTATTTGTTTTTGTTGTCTGATTGCTGAGGCTAGGACTTCTGGTACTATGTTGAACAAAAGTGGTGAGAGTGGACATCCTTGTCATGTTCCTGACCTTAACTGGAAAGCTCTCAGAGTCCCTGGGTGGCTCAGTCAGTTAAGTAACCAGCTCTTGATTTCAGCTGAGGTCATGATGTCACGGTTGGTGAGTTCGAGACCTGTGTTGGGCTCTGTGCTGACAGCGTGGAGCCTGCTTGGGATTCTCTCCCTCTCTCTCTACCCCTCTCCCAGTTGTGTTTCTCTCTCTCTTTCTCTCTGAAAAGTAAATAAACATTTTTTAAAAAATGAAACCTCAGCACCTGGCTGGCTCAGTCAGTTGAACATCCAATTTTAGCTCAGGTCATGATCTCACAGTTCATAAGTTTGAGCCCCGCTTTGGGCTTTGTGCTGACAACTCACAGCCTCGAACCTGCTTTGGATTCTGTGCCTCCCTCTATTTCGGCTCCTCCCCTGCTCACACTCTTTCTCTCTCTCAAAATAAGTAAGCATAAACAATTTAAAAAAATAGGGGAAACCTCTCAGTTGTTCCCAATTGAGAATGATATTATCTGTAGGCCTTTCATATATGGCTTTTGTGATGTTAAGGCATGTTTCTTATATCCCTACTTTCTTGAGGGTTTTTATCAAGAAAGGATGCTGTATTTTATCAAATGCTTTTTCTGCATATATTGATAGGATCGTGTAGTTCTTATTCTTTCTTCTACTAATGTGGTGTATTACATTGATTGATTTGTGAATATTAAGCTACTCCTAAACCAAGGTGTGAATCCCACTTGGTCATGGTGAATAATTCTTTTAATATACTGTTGAATTTGGTTTTCTAGTATCTTGTTGAGAATTTTTGCATCCATGTTCATCAAGCATATTGACCTATAATCTTCCTTTCAGTGGGGTCTTTTTCTGGTTTTTGAATCAAGGTAATGCTGGCTTCATATAATGAGTTTGGAAACTTCCCTTCCATTTCTATTTTTTGGAACAGTTTGAGAAGAATAGACATTAACTTTTCTCTAAATGTTTGGTAGAATTCCCCTGGGAAGCCATCTGCCCAGGACTCTTATTTGTTGGGAGATTTTTGATAACTGATTCAATTTCTTTGCTATGGTTATGGACCTGTTCAATTCTTTTATTTTTTCCTGTTTGAGTTTTGGTATTGTGTTTCTAGGAATTTGTCAATTTCTTCCAGATTGCCCAGTTTGTTGGCATATAATTTTTCACAGTATCCTCTTTAATTGTTTGTATTTTGGTGGTGTTTGTTGTGATCTCTTTCATTTGTGATTTTGTCTCTTTGTGTCCTCTCTCTTTTTGAGAAATCTAGGTAGTGGTTTATCAATTTTGTTTATTCTTTCAAAAAGCCAACTTTTAGTTTTATTGATCTGTTCTGCTGGGTTTTTTTGGTTTGTTTCTATATGCTTATTTCTGCTTGAATCTTTATTATTTCCCTGTGTATTCTGGCTCTGGGCTTTATTTGCTGCTACTTTTCTAGCTCCTTTAGGTGTAAGGTTAGGTTGTGTATTTGGGACCTGTCTTGCTTCTTTATATAGGCCTAAATTGCAAATGTGCTTTCCTTTTAGGGCTGCCTTTGCTGCATCCCAAAGTGTTTGGACTGTTCTGTTTTCATTTTCATTTGCTTCCATGTATTTTTAAATTTCTTCTTTAATTTCCTGGTTAACCCATTCATTTCTTAGTAGGGTGTTCTTTTTTAATTTTTTTTTTCAACGTTTATTTATTTTTGGGACAGAGAGAGACAGAGCATGAACGGGGGAGGAGCAGAGAGAGAGGGAGACACAGAATCGGAAACAGGCTCCAGGCTCTGAGCCATCAGCCCAGAGCCCGATGCAGGGCTCGAACTCACGGACCGCGAGATCGTGACCTGGCTGAAGTCGGACGCTTAACCGACTGCGCCACCCAGGCGCCCCTCTTAGTAGGGTGTTCTTTAATCTCCATGTATTTGAGGACTTTCATTTGTCTTGTGGTTGATTTTGTTTCATAGTGTTGTGTTATGAACATATGCATGGTATGATATCAATATGTTTGTACCTGTTGAGTGTTGATTTGTAACCCAGTATGTTATCTATTCTGGAGAATGTTCCATGTGCACTTGAGAAGAATGTGTATTCTGCTTTAGGATGAAGTGTTTTGAATGTATCTGTTAAATCCATCCAGCCCAGTGTGTCATTCAAAGCCATTGTTTCCTTACTGATTTTAAAGTCTCTTAGTATTATGGTATTATTATTGATGAGTTTGTGTTTGTGATGAATTGGTTTATATATTTAGGTTCTTCAAGTTGGGGGCATAATATTTACAATTGTTAGCTTTTGTTGATGATAAACCCCTTAATTATGACATAATGCCCTTCTTCATCTCTTGCTACAGTCTTTATTTTAAAATCTAGCTCGTCTGGCATAAGTATGGCTATTCCGGCTTTCTTTTGATATCCATTAGCATGATAAGATGGTTCTCAATGTGCAGGTGTCCTTAAGTCTCAAATGAGTCTCTTGTGGGCAGAATATAGATGGGTCTTGGTTTTTTACCCATTCTGATACCCTGTGTCTTTTGATTGAAGCATTTAGTCCACTTACATTTAGTGGACTGTGTTACATGTACAGTAAGTGTTTCTGGTGATGTTCTCTGGTCTTTTGTAGTCTTTGCTGCTTTGTCCCTCTTTTTCCTCCACTCAGAGATTCCCCCTTAATATTTCTTGCAGGGCTCATTTAGTGGTCATGAAGTCCTTTAGTTTTTGTTTGGCTTGAAAAGTCTCTCTCCTTCTCTTCTGAATTACATCCTTGCTAAATAAAGAATTCCTGGCTGCATATTTTTCCTGTTCAGCATATTGAATATTTTCTGTCACTCTCTTCTGTCCTGCCAATTTTAAGTGGACAGGTCTCCTACTACCCTTATGTGTTTACTCTTGTAGATTAAGGGCCTTGTGTCCCTACCTGCTTTCATAATTCTCGTTTAATCTTTGTATTTTGCAAGGTTCACTATGATATGTCATGGTGTTACCTGTTTCTGTTGATTTTGAAGGGAGTTCTCTGTGCCTCTTGGACTTGGATGCTTGTTTCCTTCCCAAAATTAGGGATGTTCTCAGCTATACTTTGTTCAAATAAACCTTTTGGCCCTTTTTCTCACTCTTCTTCTTCTGGGACTCCTATGATACGGATATTGTTTTGTTTCATGGAATAACTTAGTCCTCCAAGTCTTCTCTTGTGCTCTAGTAATTTCCTTTCCCTCTTTTTTCAACTTCATTATTTTCCATAATTTTATCTTATATTTCACCTGTTCTCTCCTTGGCTTCTTTTTCTTTTTAAAAAAACTTAAAATGGTTTTATCTACTTTTGAGAGAGAGTGAGAGCATTAGCAGGGGAGGGACAAAGAAAGCAGAGACACAGAATCTGAAGCAGCCTCTAGGCTCTGACCTGTCAGCACAGAGCCCCATGTGGAGCTTGAACTCATGAGCTGTGAGATCATGACTTGAGCCTAAGTGAGATGCTTAATCGCCTGCGCCTCCTGGGTGCCCCTTTCCTATGCTTCTTCAGTCCTTTCTGTCACTGTATACAGTTTATTTTGCATCTCAGTTATAGCATTTTTAATTTTTTAATTCATCCTGACTAGTTCGTAGGTCTTTGATCTCAGCAGCAAGGGTTTCTCTGGTGTCCTCTGCTTTTTCAAGCCCAACTAGTAGACTTATGACTATTGTTCTAAATTCTTGTTCAGATTTGTTTATATCTATTTTGGGCAAGTTCCTGGCTATGATTTCTTCTTGATCTTTCTTTTGGGGGAGAATTTGTATGTCTTGTCATTTGGGCTAAGTTTCTGTTTTTTTGTGTGCGTTTTAAAAGCTTGTTATGTTTCATGCACCTGAGAGTACTTCTATATTAAAAAGGGGTCATACACTGTCCACAGCCTGGCACTTTAGAAAGTGTTTCTGATGTATGCTGTGTATACTCTGTTGTTGCATTTTGGCTGCTATTTCTCACTGGTGAATCCTCTGCAGAGCTTTTCCTTCCTTGCAGTGGTGGAGTGTTTGGACCTTTAACCAGTGTGTTTACACTTGTTTATTGAAGTAACCCTAGAAAAAAGTGGTGGGGGGAAGCCTGATTACATAAAAAGGGAATAGGAAAGGGAACAGAAAAACAGAGAATCAAAAAACTATAAGGCTGATTCCAAAAAAAAAAAAAAAAAATAAAGGAAAAAAAAGCAGAAGAAGGAAAATGAAAGGAATAAAAAAGCCTGATCTAAAAAATAAAAAGAGAAAAGGAAGCGATAAAAAACAAATAAGAAACTATGAGCCTGATTACAAAAGAAAAAAAGAAGAAGGAGGCAAAAGGGAAAAAAAGAATTGTCTGTTCGTGTCTGGGGGTTGCTGACTGTGCTCGTCCTCTGGAGGAGAGACTGGCTGCTTTGGCTCAGAGTCAATCTTGCCCCAGTAAATAAGCAGTTACCAGGCACAGAGGGGCAGGGCTTGTTGTAAGTGGGTCCTGCCTCCACTGGGGGCCACTGTGTTGTTCTCTGAAGTCCCAATGTGTTGGTGTTGGGGGGGGGGAAATGGCACCACCTCAGTCTCTCATTCCCAGTTGGTGATCTCAACTCCTGCTGTTCAGGAAGCCCTCACAGAATAGGGAGGGAAGTCAACTTGCCCTGCTCCATAACTCTCCTGTGTTTTTTCTTTAGTGCACATATGGGATTCAAAACCCAGAGTCTTAAAGTACTCAGCACCACATGTATCCATTCCCCTTCTCCAACATAGAGCCACTCCACCATGCTGATGAAAGGTCTTTGACTAGAACCTACAGGGTCTTTTGACCTTGGGGAGGCAATAAACCCTTTTCCAAAAGTACTCCAGGAAGGGGACTATTCTCTCCCAGTATACTCCGGAGATCTCTACACCACCCTATGCACTCTGAGGCCAGCTCTGTCCTCCCTAGGAGCACATGCCACAGCTCCACGCTGGAGAAAGTTGTGCACTTCCAAAACCTCAGTATTTGAGCTCCAAAAGATGTTTGCAAAAAAAAAAAAAAAAAAGAATGGGAATATTTAGTACTTCTCACTCCCCAGAGAGGTTTTCCTCTTGTGCTAACTCAATGCTGCACTATCTCAACCCCTCTCTCTTTCTCTCCCTTTTGTCTCTCCACAGAAAGGGTTTCCTCCTCTCCATGGTACCGCCATTTTTCTCTCCCTAATTCACATCCATGCACCTCTCACTTGCTAAGGTCTCTCCCTCCAACTGTGGAGATCCTTCTGCCATCCTGCAGATGGATTTCCTGGGTGTTCCAAGTAATCTGATCCTAATACAGCTGTGTTTGAGGGATGAGGGAAGCCCAGAGTTCCTCTACTTCTCCATCTTAACTCCTCCCATCTCCAATACTATATTGATTAGAATTAGCAAAACAGATATCCTCAAATTGTTCTTCATCTTAAAGGAAAAGCCTTCAGTCTTTCACTATTGATTATGATGTTAGCTGTGAGTTTTTCATATGGCCTTTATTACGTTGCAGTTTCCTTTTATTCTTAATTGCTGAATATTTTTATCATGAAAGTGTGTTGAACTTTTTCATATACCTTTCTGCATCAATAGATGATTGTGTGTTTTTTTCCTTCAGTGTTAATGTGGTGTGTTTCATTGATTTCCATGTTTTGAACCATCTTTGAATTCCAGGGATAAATTCCACTTGATCATAGTGTAAAACTTCTTAATATGCTGCTGAGCTGGGGCACCTGGGTGGCTCAGTCAGTTAAGTGTTTTGGCTCAGGTTTTGGCTCAGGTCATGATCTCGCAGTTCGTGAGATTGAGCCCTATATTCGGCTCTGCACTGTCAGTGCAGAATCTCTCTCTGCCCTTCCCCTGCATGCACATGCTCTTTGTCTCTCAAAATAAATAAATAAACAAAAAGTCTCTAAAACATAAGCTGATGAACTGACTTGCTAGTGTTTTGTTGAAGATTTTTTTTGCATCAGTACTTGTCAGGGATATTGGTCTATAGTTTTCTGCTCTTGTAGTATCTTTAGTGTTAAGGTAATACTGACCTCATTGAATGAGCATTCCCTCCTCTTCAGTTTTCTTAAAGAGTTTGAGAAGGATTAGTGTTAATTCTTTAAACATATGGTAGAGTGCATCAGCAAAGCAATCTGGTTCAGGCCTTTTTTTGTTGTGAGGTTTTTGATTACTGATTCAATTTCTTTAATAGTTGTGGTCTATTCAGATTTTATTTTTCTTCATTTCTAGTGTTAGTAGGTTGTGTATAGCTAGGAATTTGCCCATTTTATCTGCATAATCCAATTTGTTAGCACACAGTCATTCATGGTATACTCTTGTGATCCTTTTTATTTCTGTAAAATTGGTAGTAATGTTCCTGCTTTCAATTCTTATTTTAGTAATTTGAGTTTCTCTCCTTTTTCTTAGTCAATCTAGCTAAAGATGTGTAAACTTTATTGATCTTTGTAAAAAAAACAACTTTTGGTTAATTGCTTTTCTCTATTGTGTTTCTCATCTCTATTTTATTAGTCACCTCTCGAATCTTTGTTTTCTTACTTCTGTTAGCTTTTGGGTTTAGTTTTTCTTCTTTTCCTAGTTTGTTAAGGTGTAAAGTTAGGTTGTTGATTTGAGGTCTTTCTTTTGTTTAAATATAAACATTTACAGCTATAAATTTCCCTTTTAGTACTGCTTTTGGTTCATCCCATAAATTTCATATATTGTGTTTTCATTGTCATTTGTCTCAGGGCATTTGTCTCCAATTATATTAGTTTGCTAGGGCTACCATAACAAAATAGCACACATGGGATGCTTTAAACAACAGAAATTTATTTTCTCATAGTTCTGGAGGCTGTAAGTCCAAGATCAAGGTGCTGGCAGGGTTAGTTATCTCTGATGCCTTTCTCCTTGGCTTGCAGATGGCTGCCTTCCTACTACCTCTTCACACTGTTGTCCTTTAGTGCACATGCACCTTTGGTGTCTCTCTGTGTGTCAAATGTCCTCTTCTTATAAGGACACCAGTCAAACTGGATTAGGATCCACCCAAATGGCCTCATTTAACTAAATTGCCTACTAAAGATATCTCCAAAAATAATCATATTTTAAGGTATTGGGGGTTAGGGCTTCAACATATGAGTTTTTTTTTTATTGTGAAGGGGAGACACAATTCAGCTCACAGCAGAGATTTTCTAATTTATCTTCTGAATTCTTTGAGCCATTGGTTGGTTGTTTTGTTTAATTTCCACATATTTGTGCATTTTTATTTTTCCTTTTTGTTATTAGTGTCTAGTGAATTCCATTGTGATTGGAAAAGATACTTTGTATGATCTCAATGTTTTAAAATTTATTAAAACTTATTTTATGGCATAACATATCGTCTATCTCAGAGAATGTTCCACGTGCACTTGAGAAAAATGTGTAATTCTTCTGTTTTGGGTAGAGTGTTCTGTGTATGTATTTTAGGTTCAATTTGTTTATAGTGTTGTATAAGGCCTCCAGTACTATATGTATCTTTTATTTGATTTCTAACCATCATTAAGGGTGGGACATTGAAGTCTCTAACCATTATTGTAGAGATATCTATCCCTTCAATTATGTCAATGTTTTCCTCATATATTTTGGAGCTTGATGTTTGGTGCATATTATTTGTAATTGTTATTGACAGCATATAGTTGAATCATGTTTTTTGTTTTGTTTTTATCCCTCTGCCAGCCTATGCCTTTTGATTAATGAGTTTAATATGTTGATATTTAAGGATCACTCATACGAGAAGAATTACTTTTGGCCTTTTGTTTTATGTTTTCTGTATGCATTATAGCTTTTTATGTCTTATTTCCCTCATTACTGCCTTCCTCTATTACTGCCTTACTTTGTGTTTAGTTGTTTTTTTATAGTGACATGTTTTGATTCCATTCTCATGTTTTGGGTGTATATTTTAATAATATTTTCTTTCTGCTTACCATGACAACTAGATATGATGTTCTAAAATTGTAACAACCTAATTTTAATTGATACCAACTTAACTACATACAAAAACTCTACTTCTATACAGTTATGCCCCTGTTATTGATATCACAAATTACATTTTTATACATCGTGTACCTAGTAACATAGATTTATAATTATTTTTATGAATTTATTTTTTAAATCCTGCAGAAAATAACTAGTGGAGTTTTAGGCTGAAGAAGTGGGAAACTGCTCTCATGTTTCCTGCTTCTTCATTCACAGCTGATTACAAACATTGCTTTTGAGCAGCCTGGGCTATAGGCTCTCCTTTCTGCCGTTAATTAAACTTAGCAGCCTGGCCCTGTTTGGGCAGAACAATGATAGACTCTCTGAAGCTCTGACTATATTTAGGTGAGGAATTATTGAATCCTCCCAACCCTTCTGAAAAATGGCACAAGAGTAAGTGGCAGCTTCCCTGCTCACTTTCCTTCCTCAGGTCTGCTTTTTGTCAATGAACACACTTGTCTGTTTTCTGTGTGATCACTTTCGTGGCAAACCCAGCTTTTCCCAGCCTGCTCATTTGCTTTTTCCCTTCTGGAAATGTAGTTTGGACCAGTGAATCCAGGATGAAAACAGGACAGAAACAAGAGTCAGAAAGAGAGGGAGAGATAGGGGTGCCTGGGTGGCGCAGTCGGTTAAGCGTCCGACTTCAGCCAGGTCACAATCTCGCGGTCCGTGAGTTCGAGCCCCGCGTCGGGCTCTGGGCTGATGGCTCAGAGCCTGGAGCCTGTTTCCAATTCTGTGTCTCCCTCTCTCTCTGCCCCTCCCCCGTTCATGCTCTGTCTCTCTCTGTCCCAAAAATAAATAAACGTTGAAGAGAGGGAGAGATAAATGAAGGCAGTAGCAGAATTTTGTATTCCTTGTTACTGGCTCTGGGTTCCCTGTCAGGTAGAGCTAGCTTCTGTGCCTGCATTGATGATGTCTACATGATATAGGGCTTGTGAAAGACTGAGAGAAAACCTCTTCCTCTACCACTGATAACCAAACCATTACCTCTCCAGTGTGTCCTTTGTACTAATCATTGTCTCTTGTCTGGCCTTTAGAAGTGTGACTCTTCTCAGAAGTGTTAATATATCAGGCTTTCAATATTTTTAACATTCTTCAATACTTTTTTCTCAATAAAATGACATAAGCACTGTAGGAATGCCAAATGTTTGGATCTATAAAGAACTAGGGTGTTTGGGCCTATGGAAACTATTATAGATGGGGGAGGGCTAGAACGTATTACCAACACTGTCCATCTTGTAGGTTGACACAAATAGATCTTAACAATAATGCAGCAAGGTTTCTTGACAATGGTGGACCTGAATTCATTCTGGCTGTTTAAAATTTACTGCTTAAGGATCTAAAATGTGGCTAATACCCAGGGCTTTGGGGACAGGGATTTGTTCCCTTCTATAAATGGAAGGCATAGTAAAGGGGGTAGGCTCTCTATGGACCATAGGCACCGAGACTCTTCTTGACCCAGTGACTCCACTTCTAGGAACTTTTGGAGGCACACACTAAAACATCTACTAGGACTCTCATAATGTTTGTTACTTATATTAGTAAAAAGTAGAAATTCCCTAAATTTCCAACATTTCCATCACGTTAAGCCTTATGTGGTGATCCATGTAATAGAATATGATGCCAACATTTAAATCACATTACAGAAGAATATTTAATAACAGAAATGCTAGTGACATAGCTAAGTTAAACAATTAGAAGAGAGGACAAAGCAATTTATATATTTGAATATATGTCTGAACACATGCATATTTGAAGCTGACTTTAAAAATATTCATGTATATGTAGAAAAAAACTGAAAAGAAGTTTTTTATTTTTAATTTTTTAAAAGTTTTTATTTAAATTCCAGTATTGTTGGGGCTCCTGGGTAGCTCAAGTGTCTGACTCTTAATTTTGGCTCAGGTCATGATCTCATGGTTTGTGAGTTTGAGCCCCACATCAGGCTCTGCGCTGATGGTGTGGAGCCTGCTTGGGATTCTGTCTCCCTCTCTCTCTGTTCCTCCCCTGCTTGCTCTTGATCTCTCTCAAAATAAATAAAAACAAACTTAAAAAAAATAAATTCCAGTATAGTTAACATACAGTGTAATATTAGTTTCAGGTATATGATAGTGATTCAACACTTCCACACATCATCTGGTACTCCTTACAAAAGGTGCACTCCTTAATCCCCATAACCTAGTTCACCCACCCCCTCCCCCACCTCTTGTAACCATCAGTTTGTTCTCTATAGTTAAGAGTCTTTAAATGTTCACAACTGGCATCTCTGAATTACGGAACTGTATACACTCATTTTATCTGTTATCCTCTTCTTTAGTTTCTAAGTTACTCAAATAAGTATTGGCCACTTAAATTTACAAGCATATATGAATTTTGCAAATTTATATCCACAGTTGTTGAGTCACTAGGGAAAATGGATACTGTTGAATTTTGTGAATTTTTTTTTAAATTTTTTTTTCAACGTTTTTTATTTATTTTTGGGACAGAGAGAGACAGAGCATGAATGGGGGAGGGGCAGAGAGAGAGGGAGACACAGAATCGGAAACAGGCTCCAGGCTCCGAGCCATCAGCCCAGAGCCCGACGCGGGGCTTGAACTCACGGAGCGCGAGATCGTGACCTGGCTGAAGTCGGACGCTTAACCGACTGCGCCACCCAGGCACCCCAAATTTTGTGAATTTTAAAAGCACCCTGGTTTAGATGTGAAGTCATAAAAATGTCAGTGAGATTTCTTTTATCAGAAGGAGAAAAGGTCAGGAATATTTCATCAATATTTCATCAATATTTTCTACCTTAATTAAGCCAAAATGACCCTGGAATTTGTGTTTCTTGGGAAATCCTGAATCTTTTTTATGTGCAGTTTGTGAGTTTTCTATCCTCCAGGACAGCAGGTCAGCGGTCCTTTGCAATAACAGGGTCTGAAGGCCTCTCTGTGCTTCCCCTCTTTGCAAAAAGAAATTTACTTGGAACAATGGAAAATAATGTGTCGACAGTGTGAAATTAAGTTTTAAATTTCTGAAATATACTGAAATATTTATGGGAAATTTACTAGTGAAACATTTTATTTTTGGCTCTTTAGAATCGTAACTCAATAATCAAAAGCCTAGAAACTACTCTCTGTATGTTTAACTACAATTATAAGATACTATGTGTACACAAAGTGCACTAGAAATGTTAAATAATGAAATCAGCCAGATGTGCCAACCAGAGAAAATACAAATATATTTCTGACTTTTCCCTACTTTGATTTTCTTCCTTCATGGCCACAAGGTGAATTCTCAGCATTGCACACTGTGGTTCTGCTGTGAGCTGTGCTGAGAACCTGTGGGTAGTACTTTCCAAGGAGCAATAGCACATCACCCTTTTGAGCATTCTCTGCTCTTCAGAGGGTCAGTGGTGATTCTGAGCTCATTACTGATTTAATGCTTTAGAAAACTGTTTCATGGAGTCAAAAAGCCATCTCATGCAAATAAGCCACAACTAATGGGATTTAAGTAATTCATTATTAAGTATTTAAGCACTTCCATTGAACTGGGTGCCACTTCAGGTACCAGATAAAACAAGATGGAAATGACATGGCAGCCATTCATAAGAGGCTAAGTGTGATAGAAATCATTGAATCAATAGCTAAGCCCCATGCTTTCCATTTATATGTCTTAATTTAGTGTGACTTATTTAGTGAGTTTTTTTTTCTTTTATCCGCATTATACATCTGAGAAAATGGAAGCTCAGAGTGGTTAAATAGTGTGAGTGAGGTCATTGTAATGGTCACCTCTCCCAGAAGTGCTATGTAACAAACCACCCCAGGGAGTAACAGAAAACACTGGATATTAGTTGACTCATTGAAGCATTTCTGTAAATGTACCTGAGGCCCTATTCTTTTACAGTTATGAGACATGAAAAATTTAAAAGCCCAACTAATAGTGTAACCCAGTTTGAATAGCTAAAGGGCACTAATTAAATCCCTCAAATGGAATTAATCTTTTATCTTGTTTATTTCCTCTGCTAGTTGGGGCATCTATTCTATACCTTGTTCTCTGCCATGCTCTTCTCCCTGGCTGTTAAAGCCCCTGCAGACAGAATCCTCAGTCATCCGTGTTTCCCATTAAAAGTGCTCAGGGCTGCCCAGAGGTGCCATTCAGACAACACTTGGTGGCCCAAGACAGACTCCTTTCCTGACTTTGGCATGGAGTGGTGGGTATTGTTAGACACAGCTTGGGGCCTTGGTCTTATTTATCCAAGAGACTGAGTCTTATTGTCTGTATCACAAGTGCATGCTTGAATGAGAGGGAGAAAGGGGGTGGAAATATTTTTCTTGGTTTTGTTTTGCATTTATGATCTGAAGTACCATTATTTCCCTGGGTGAGTGTTTCATGGCATCCACAGCAGCTCTGTGTTTCCTTTAGGAAAGAAAATGCACTAGTGTGTAAAATGACATATTACCAACAGTTAGGAATGAAAATTATTTCTGCAGCTTGTGGGCTCTGTTGTGCCTGTGCAATTATTTCCATATCAAAAGCTCCTATTTGGATAAGTTTATGGTGGCTTTTCCTCTAGTATAGGCCAGAACAGTGGAAGGGGGTCTCACACAGTGTGAACCTTTGCTTTGCTTCATTTGTGGCTTGCATAACCCTGAGAGACCACTCCCTGCCATTTTATCATTTCATTTTGACCCCATGGGCCCTGACTTCTGCTTCTTGGAATTTTATGGGAAGCCATTAAGATATTTAAAATGTGTGATCTTAGGAAGTAGAATTTTCTAAGTATAGAAAGGCCCATCAGACTCTGAATGGTTTTCTCCATGAAAAGCTCTGTATGGGATGGCAAAGGTGGCTGGAATCTACTGTTAATGCTAAAGTACGCCTAAAAGTATCAATCCCACAGCATCTGGTTTTCTATGTGAGTTTCTGCTTTGCATTTCCAACCTGGTTTATGCTGGGGAGAAGAGTTGTTTCTAATTGTGTCTCCTAAAACTCCTGCTTTTTACAATTCAGGTATAACTCCTGTATGATTACTGAATCACAGGCATGTTCTTGGAGGTAGCCCCCAATTACCATTGTCTTTGTGTTGGTGATGCCTTTTCCTTCACTATGTCTTTCAGGTCTCACTCTTCTTTACCTCAGTTCTCCAACTCCAGGTCAAAAGACCCCTGCTTTACAGAAAATACCCCTTTGCTGGGAAATTCCTCACAAGAGAAAGGGTGAGTTTCCCCCCACTCTCTTCTTCTAAAATCTCTGAGCATTTCCCTTGTTACTTATGCTAGAAAATTTCTTCCTAAGGTATGAATTTTTGTCTGACATGTTGTTTGGTCTCTGCCAGGTCTTTGTCAATTCAATGTAGTAAATATTCATGATTCTAGTAGTTGTATTGTGTGGCTTATGAATTTCCAAATAACCATGAGCATAACCCTGTAATGATTAAATAATACATGTGCACATTCATGATGTACACAGCTCTCATGGGCCATCTTACCAGGCCAGGGCTGTCAACTGGGGGTGAAGAAGATACTGTCCAGAGATATGTCTTTTGTTGTCACAGCTGGGGAAGGGGTACTATTGACATTTAAGGGTAAAGGCCAGGGATGCTGCTAAACATCCTACAATACACAGAACACTTCCCCACAACAAGAATTACCTGGCTCAAATGACAATAGCAATGAGGTTAAAAATGTATGATGTAAGAGAAAACTCTACTTCCTTCAAGTTTGAAGGTCCTACTGGGGACAAACCATGATGGTTCTGAAATCTCTGAGCAGAGCTGATCTGGAGGATAACTTACTCTGTCCCCTAGAATGAAGGGCCCTGGCCTAGGTATCCAAGCTCATCTCTTCTTCCTTTTGTGGACAACTTTTGGAAGCCCAAACCACCTGCTCAGTATCCCATGATTCCCTATACATTACAAACTTAGTGGCATTGTCATGGGCCCTTCCTTTCCTGCCCTCTGACCCCATGAATTTGCATCAGCAGGCAGGCTGCTGTGTTACTTGCACTCATCTCCCTCCCAGACTCTGAGGAGCTGCCCACCCTCTCTCCAGCCTTATCTGCAGCCTGTCTGCATGGGGGTGGGGCTTCATATTTTACAGAGTAAATCAAAATTCTTTTGGGTACTTGTATACCATGTGGATTCCTGGTCTCACTTGCCAAAGACTCACCCCATTTAGATAGGGTGTAGGAATGTAGATTTATCACCTCCAAGTTCAGAGACAATCTGGCTTCCTCCAGAAGATTCCTGATGACAAGCTGTGTCTCTCTAAAAGGTTCCCACTGAGCCCTTTGACTAGAGGATCCTCCTCCCCTTCTGGCTCTCCAGGGCAGTCTCATTCAACTTCAAAGGGGCTCAAATGTCACCTCTTTTATGAAACATTGGTCTCCCCCATCTCCCCACCAACTCCCTCAAGGGTTAATGCCTCTTCTGAGCTCTCAATACCACATTTATGCCTATACTTCAGAATATGCCCATATGTTCCATGGTTATGCCTACCAGCCTGTGTCTTCATCTTACATCCCAGTGTCCAGCACAGTCCCTGAAACCAGGAAGATAACTTATTTTTTCTCCATTTCTCCTAATAAATAACTTTGAAAACAAACACTTCATACATTGATTCCCTTAATGTTTTCCTTTGAATTACTTGGTAAACCATTAACATTATTTTATAACCCATGTTTCATTGGAAAAGCATAATGTGCAGCATTTGTACTGGGTGTATGGAGTGCAGAAACATGCTCTGGGATGCCAAGCTGTGCCTCATGTCACAAAACCACTTCAGAGGAGCAGAACATGAGTCAGGTTTTGTTTCCCTTTTTTTCAGGGGTTTGAAGGCAGGTATGTGCAGCTGATGGTACAAGGGTCAGAGCATGCTCTGCATCTGCACTGACCAGCATAGTTACCACGCATCAAGGTGTTATTCAAAGTCAAATTAATTAAAATTAAATAAAATAAAAAATTCAGTTCTTCAGTTACATACTTTCAGTGACCAATGAACATGTGTGACTACCATACTGGATAGGGCAGAGAACACTCCTATCCACCATAGAAAGTTCTATTGCACAGCATTGTTCTAGAAATACTGACGTTAGCTGCCCTGTTGCTGCTTCTAAAAGAAGTTTCCTTAGTTCCAATTTTGGTTACAGTTGTATTTGTTCACCAGCTGGGGGTGGGGGTGGGTTGTGATATTATTCCTTACACATGAGTATTTCCTGGTCACAAACTGTATATTTTCAGTATTGATTAGTTTGTAGCACTGTCAGCATCATTTATTATTGTTACATATTGGTTTCACACAGCCTAATTTTCATCTTTGGGCTTCTCAGTATGAATAAGACTACTTTTTTTCTTGTTGTGAACCAGTTTGAAGGCAATTATGGGTATTCAGGAGAATCACAATGTCCTGTAGAGCTAGCTGGGCTTGAGAGCCATCATTTGTTTGTAAGTTCATGGCCTTTTATGGCAATATTGTGATCCAATGAGTATTCCAAGCAATACATGAAAACACCGGGCTTTGATGCAACCTCATTAGACTCAAGTACATCTGTCCTGAGCAGGTTGTTCAGAAGCCCAAAGATTCAACTGAAAGTCAATGGATATGTCTACATGTAATTTTGAGAAAAGTTTGTGATTCCTCTTGAATCATCCTTCTAGATATAGGTTCCATCATTGGGATCATCTAGTCCAACACTAATGTTCTCCACTCCTGCTCATGCTCATGTACAGGCTGGGTGGAAAAGCCAGGTAGATCATCTTCCCTATAGCTCTATTATAGAAAGATAACTATACAGAAGAGGAAAGGTTTACACCACTCACTCTGCAATAGGACAAGTATAACAACTAGGTATTGAGAATTGCAACATAATCAAAGAGAAAGCAATTACCAAAATGAGCTGGAGCTGGTCTGAGACAGAAATAGCTTTATTGTAAAGTTCCAAATTCAGAACAAACTGATGTTTCTTGAAAGTCCACAATTCATTTTGAAGACTTGAGTTACCCCAAATGATTTTCCTTAAGATAAGTGTCCTATGATGTCAAGAAAGACATATTTCTACTAGTTGGACAGCACTAAAATGTCTGTGGTCCTTTTAAAAACTAGAGTTGATTCCACATTTCACACTCACCACTGAAATGAAATCTTGTTTTGGAGATGCTACTATTTCTGTGAAAATAACTACAAAGTCTTGCTTTCCAGGTCATGGGGCATGCCTATTTGCCATCCAGAGTTTATCACTGCTGAAGAATCTTGGGGGAACAGCTCAGATGAGTGGGATGGAGGATCTCTGCTGAGCAAAGACTTGGCTGGTTCCTCTGGATCTGCCTCCCAAGAGAAAGGGGAGCTTCTGGACAGTGCTCACATCAGGTCCCGTCTTTTGAAACTGAGGTAGGGAGACTTTAAGTGCTAGCACTGGAACAGGGTGATGGTTGTACAGAGCATCCCATTTGTCTGGGACTGAACTGTGGTGGGGGGGTGTCTCACCCTCACTACATCCTTCCCAAGTGACAGAGTGAAGATGAGGAGGAAGGGTTTTCATATTTGGCCAGGCTGCACTTTTCCTGGAAGATTTTTAACCTTTTCTCCAGTTCCCGGAAGATATATAAGGTGACACTGCTAATTGGCATGGATCTGTGAGGCTATAAGACGGCCCAATTACAAACCTAAATGACTAACATCCTACACTCCTTCCTGTTTGTGATTCAGGGGTCTTCATGACCTTGAGGTTTGCAGATGGAATCAGTTCACTTCAGCAGTCCTCATGGTGTTTTAGAAGCTGATATGATCCCTTGAAGTTAGTGATAAAGCATGTTATTAAAAAGGTTGGGTGCATCTTTCAGGAAACTGTGTTGTTGGGCTGGGTGTGAGTTGGGAGCCTGAGACTGCCCACATGTGAGGAAAGGGGTTGGTGGTAGTAGTGGTGGAAAGGCTGTGCTCATGCATGTGTAGGAGGTCTTAGGCATGCATATGTGTGGGAGGGCTGAGAGCATTGTAGAGGACTATGCAAGCTGGCCAACTATTGCTGGAGTACCTTTACTCTCCCTGCTTTGTTTTCTGGGCTTCCATAGGTACATTTATTTAAAGGAAAGTTCATGTTGAGACCAACATGTTTGAAAGTGGCATCTCCAGGGACAGAATAAGGCTTGGGGACCCTGGTAATCAGGTTCTCATTCCAGATATGTTCTGAGGTAGCTGAGGGACCAGCAGAGTCAGATACCTCTGTGCAACTGTCTCCTTTTCACCTTGAGTCTCCCTCACTACAGCAGAAGCCTGTGTGGGCTTCTGCTAAGATGGTCTGTGGGAAACCTCACTGATAGGTGAGAAGACACTATGTAGATATCAGACACTAGTGTTATTATTTGTCTACATTAGGGGAACTGTCTTTTCTGAAGCTATTTGAAGGGCTGATTACAAGTGTACCTATCTGTATGCCCAAAGTACACTTGACTGTTCCCAGAGAGGCCCACTGTCAATTATTCTATTGATCTTCCTAGCAATCTTGAGAGATAGATGAAGAAAGGGGACTTCATGGAGGTTAAGGATTTTTGCCCAGGGTCATGCAACTTGTAAGCTGAGGTGGGTATGCAGGGATGTTACCCCACATTCCCCATTTGTGCTTGACTATGGAGATATCATTTCCCAGCATGCTCCCCAGCCATGTATAGCTTTTTTCATGATGACTGGTCTCAGCTGTCTGCATAGATATGATAAATATTTGGCCATAGAATCTGCTATAAAATTATGTGAATAGTGTGAAAGTGTGTGAATAGGAATCTGGTCCCATGGGTTACCAGGACAGTAAGCCCTGACATCCTTCCTCAACTGGTTGGTTCACAGCTCCAGAGGATGCCAGGTTCTTCAACTGTCCTGTACCATGGAAAAATTAAACTTTACTTTCTGTAATTGCTCTATATTCTAGGATTCATAGAATAGTTTCATTGAGTTTGCCACTGAACTAAAAATTTTAGTGCTATTCTTTTTAACAGGTCTAAAAAGTACCATGTATGATCATTAAAGAAACTTTGAAAACATATTTTGGTTTGTCAACTCTGCGTATATGTCAGTTATGTAGAAAAATGTTTTTAGAATAATGCCTCTTTCTTTAAAAAACTATCATTTTGATTCGCATTTATTACTATTTTTTAAATTTGAGTATAGTTGACATATAATATTTTATTTTTAGATATACAGAACAGTGTTTCAGCAACTGTCTATGTCATCCTACTCTCAACATAAGTGTAGCTACCATCTGTCACCATGCAACACTCTTAAAATACCACGGACTATATTCAGTACTGTGCTGTACTTTTTTTATTCCTGTGTTTCGTTCATTCTATAACTGGAAGACTGTATTTCCTCCTCCCCTTCACCCCTTTTGCCCATCCCTCAACCTCTCTCCTCTCTGGCAACCATCTGTATTTATAGGTCTGAGTCTGCTTTTTGTTTATTCATTTGTTTTGTGTTTTAGATTTCATATGTGAGTAAAATCAAATGGTATTTGTCTTTCTCTTTTTGACTAATTTCACTTAGCATAATATCTTCTAGGTCCATCCATGTTGTCACTGATGGCAAGATCTTTTCCTTTTTTATGGCTAAGTAATATTCTATTCTATGTAAATATAAATATAAATACACATACACATGCACCACATATTTTATATCCTTTCATTTATTGAAGGACACTTGGGCTGCTTCCATATCTTGGCTATTGTAAATAATGCTACAATAAACATAAGGGTGCATATATATTTTTGAATTAATGTTTTTGTTTTCTTTGGGTAAACACCCAGCAGTGGAATTATTGGATCATATGGTATTTCTATTTTTAATTTTTTTGAGGAATCTCCATACTGTTTTCCACAATGGCTGCACTAATTTACATTTCCACCAATAGTGCATGAGGGTTCATTTTTCTCCACATCCTTATCAACACCTTCTTATTTCTTGTCTTTTTCATTTTTGCCATTCTGACAGGTATATGGTGATATCTTCTTCGATATCTTAAAGTGGTTTTGATTTGTAATCCCTGATGATTAGTGATTTAGTGATACTGAGAACCTTTTCATGAATATGTTGGCCATCTGTATGTCTTCTTTGGAGAAATATCTATTTAGGTCCTCTGTCTATTTTTTAATTGGATTTGTGTGTGTGTGTGTGTGTGTGTGTGTGTGTGTGTGTGTATGTTTGTGTGTGTGTGTGTGTGCGCATGTGTGTTTGTTGAGTTATATAAGTTCTTCCTATATTTTGGATATTAACCCCTTATCAGATATATCATTTGCTAAGGTTTTTTCCCTTTCAGTATGTTGCTTTCTGTTTTGTTGGTGGTTTCCTTCACTGTGCAGAAGCTTTTTAGTTTGATGTAGTCCCAGTAGTTTATTTTTAATTTTTTTTAGATTTTTTAAAAACCTCTGCAGTTATTAGTTTATTAGTGTCATCCAGGACTCAGATATTCAGTATTCCTACTGAAATTACATAAACAAATGCAAATGGAAAGTATCCAAGTCAAAATTATATAACAGAACATCACTCTATCACAAAATTGTGTACAATTACAAGAATGCTATTTTATTTTATTTTTTTTTTAAATTTTTTTTTCAACATTTATTTATTTTTGGGACAGAGAGAGACAGAGCATGAACGGGGGAGGGGCAGAGAGAGAGGGAGACACAGAATCAGAAACAGGCTCCAGGCTCCGAGCCATCAGCCCAGAGCCCGACGCGGGGCTCGAACTCACGGACCGCGAGATCGTGACCTGGCTGAAGTCGGACGCTTAACCGACTGCGCCACCCAGGCGCCCCATAAGAATGCTATTTTAAAACACTGGCACTTTTTTTTAATTTTTTTTTATTTTTTTATTTTTTTTAATGAAATTTATTGACAAATTGGTTTCCATACAACACCCAGTGCTCATCCCAAAAGGTGCCCTCCTCAATACCCATCACCCACCCTCCCCTCCCTCCCACCCCCCATCAACCCTCAGTTTGTTCTCAGTTTTTAACAGTCTCTTATGCTTTGGCTCTCTCCCACTCTAACCTCTTTTTTTTTTTTTTCTTTTTTTTTCTTTTTTAAAAAAAAAAAAATAAATAAAACACTGGCACTTTAAGAGAACTATAATCTCAAAAACCACAAAATTGCCAAATTGTTCCCTAAACTTCTAAGTAGATAAACATGACTCTAATGAAAGAGTTTGGGTTTCGTAAAGAAAAATCAAATTCAAATCCAATAGCTCCTACTGAAATACAAAGTTTTAAATGTCTTCTTCCCTCAGGCCTATTTGATTTATATAAAGGAGCAAACTACAATATAGGAAAATATACCAGATTTTGAGTGTGGTATACATTTTAGAAGTTGGTCCAATTAATTAAAAATACCTTTAATGGAGAGTCAAGTTTCCTAAGAAATCCATATTTAGATAAACAGGAGAAGACATTTACAGCCAGCACTTTTTTTTTCCAGAGCCTTTTCTGGGACTAATGTCAACAAAAAATTTAATATGGCAGTCTTGTATTTTAAGCTCACACTTTTGGGGATACATTCTCAGGTCTTCTTTAATGTGGGAACTGCAAATATAACTGCCATTACATGGTAATGGGTGTTAAAGAATGTAGAGTCCTCAGGTAAAGATTAGAACATACTTTTCTCTTAGTCCTTCAAGGACAGACTTTCAAAATGTTTGATTCTACTAATCCCATGCTGTGAATAGACTGATTACTCTTCACTTTATATATGTGACTGGGCTATGTGAAATCTGTATCAACTGATCAAGACTGGAGTTTCAGTTATGGATGAAAACTATCTCAATTCAACTTTATTACCCTCATCATGAGTATGCAGGGTGTAGACAATACTTTTTATCAGCCAACTATATGAAAAGATAAACACTGTAATAACCCATGTGATCCAAAATGGGCAAAAGCAAAAGACTAACTTCCCCTCAAGGAGAAAAATTTCAGACGTATGAAAAGGACAACAATACTAATAAAAAAATTGTATTTATTTAGAAGCATTCAGAATGTCAACAAAACAGCTGCAACTTTTTTTTTTTTTTTTTTTGCAACTACAGAGTGGTATTCAGTTAACATAACAACTAAGCTGCATCAGAGACAACTGAAGATGAAAAAACTACCATTCCCATATATAACTAATTTGTGCTGTGCACAAACAAGAACCTGCTTTAAATTTCCATGCCAGGGGCGCCTGGGTGGCTTGGTCGGTTAAGCGTCCGACTTCAGCTCAGGTCATGATCTCACGGTCAGTGGGTTCGAGCCCTGCGTCGGGCTCTGTGCAGACAGCTCAGAGCCTGGAGCCTGTTTCAGATTCTGTGTCTCCCTCTCTCTCTGCTCCTCCCCTGTTCATGCTCTGTTTCTCTCTGTCTCAAAAATAAATAAACGTTAAAAAAATTAAAAAAAATAAATTTCCATGCCAATTTACAACCCCCATACTGTACCAGACAAGGTTAGTGGCTATTGAAAATACCACCAGGACAGGGCTATCTAAAGACACATTAGGTAGTGTGTTAACTATACAAAAAAAGACACTCTACAGATTAAAAAAAATCCTACACAGCCTTACATTTCAATTTTTTTCTTTAAAAGGAGTGAGTTGTATACAGGGGGGTTAAATTCTTTATAGACAAGAAAGAAAAAACTGTGCTAGAACCAACTTATTCATCATCATTATCTTCTTCATCTTCATCTTCTTCATCTTCCTCCTCTTCCTCCTCCTCATCTTCCTCGTCCTCCTCCTCTTCCTTCTTTTTCTTGCTTTTTTCAGCCTTGATGACTCCCTTTTTTGCT
Source organism: Lynx canadensis (assembly GCF_007474595.2). Lineage (NCBI taxonomy): Eukaryota > Metazoa > Chordata > Mammalia > Carnivora > Felidae > Lynx > Lynx canadensis. The sequence goes on along the minus strand of NC_044308.2, from coordinate 27,192,086 downwards.
GTATCAGGATTTCCTTTAGCTCAGTATGCAGCAATATCCTTTTCATATTTTTCCTTCAGCTTCGCAGCCTTCTTTTCATAAGGCTGCTTGTCATCTGCAGTGGTGTTAATTCCACATGTCTCCCAGTTTCTTTGCAACATCACCAATGGATAGGCCAGGATGTTCTCCTTTGATTTTTGGGTGATACTCAGAACAAAACAAGAAAAAGGCCAAAGGAGGCCTCTTGGGTGCATTGGGGTTCTTGAACTTCTTTCTTGTTTCCCCTTTAGGGGGGATTAAGTTTTCATTTCTTTTTCATAATGGGCCTTATCCACCTTTGCCATGTCTTCAAACTTTCCTTTATCTTTAGCAGGCATGGTCTTCCACCTCTCTGAGCACTTCTTAGAAAATTCTGAGAAGTTGACTGAAACATCTGGGTGCTTCTTCTTGTGCTCCTCTCAGCAAGTTTGCACAAAGAATACATGTGATGACATTTTGCTTCTCGGCTCCTTAGGATCTCCTTTGCCCATGTTTAATTATTTTCCTCAGCAAGCCACAGAGTCACCCAGTGCCCATCTGGCTCTCACTTGCCCTGGCACTGTCTCTATCCCCAGTAGTTTATTTTTGCTTCTGTTTCACTTGCCTTAAGAGACACATCTAGAAAACTGTTGCTATTGCCAGTGTGAAAGAAATGACTGCCTATATTCTCTCCTAGGGTTTTAGTGTTTCAGGTTGCACATTTAGATCTTTAATCCATTTTGAGCTTATTTTTGTATATAATGTCAGAGAGTAGTCCAGTTTCATTCTTTTCCATGTAGCTGTCCAATTTTCCAGAACCATTTATTGACAAGACTGTCTTTTCCTTATGGTATATTCTTGCTTAGTTGTCATAGATTAATTGACCATGTAAGTGTGGGTTTATTTCTGGAGTCTCCATTCTGTTCCATTGATCTGTTTTTGTGCCAGTACCATGCTGTTTTGATTACTATAGCTTTGTAGTATATCTTGAAATCTGGGATTGTGATATCTCCAGCTTTGATTTCCATTTAAAAAGGAGTTGTTGAATCAGATTTTGGAAGTGTGAAATGATTATTCATTAAATTAATTAAATCTAAGAGAATGCAAAACAAGACTTAGCCATTTTGAAAATATCAGAAAGATATTGAAAAAGATGTTTCAACATGACTTTCTGCATTCTACAAACATGTGTCAAGCACAGACCATGTACCAGCGCCCTTCCACAAACAGAGACAGAGTACAAACACCCCAAAGCCTGCTCTTGAGGGCTGGCCAGTGGGAGAGCACACCTCAGGGCTGGGCAGTGATAGTGTCATTAGAAGATGAGATTCAGTGGGCCTGGGGATGTGATATGAGCAGAGGTGGAACTCAAAGGACTCTAAAGGCTTGGGGAGACTCAGATTCACCTAGGCCCCGAGAACCACAGGTAAGAAAGATATAATAATGATGACTGGGTCAGGACACTGTCAGAAGACCTCAGAGGGAGCCAACAGCATGGCCTGATTGTTAAATTATAATTGTTAAATTATAAATTCTTAAAAGACTCTGTTGGTACAACCAGTAACAGCACTGCAATTTCTTTTTTGAATTGTTTGGTTACGTCTTAGTCAGTGTGTTTTTTCATCAAATCCACATTCCTACTTTCCAGAAAACTTAGGGGAATATAATTGATAAATACAAGCCTGATAGCCCAGATAAAGCTTGTGTCCAGGAAACTCAGCCTTTAAAAATGCTAGTGAAGATCCTCCAAATTTGAATTTTAGCATCTCCAGCAAGAAACATATGCAAATACTCAACGTTAACTTTGTCCTCCTCTGTAACTTTCACCAAGCTGCTTTTTATGATGCCATGCATTTACAGGTCAGCAGTGTTTTCCTTCATACCATGTTATGGAAAGAATTTCTAACATGTGCTTTGAGATTGATATTACCCAAAGCTTCATAAAGGTGTCTGAGGTTTGGCAGACTAGACAGATGCAAACAGGACTGCTGTTGGTGTGACTTGGGGCCTACTTTTTCTCTTACAGGTGCTGTATACGGTGGCTGAAAGTTGCAAGCCTGTTTGTCTTTGTGGTGGTGTGCTCTGTGAGTACCACAGAGCTCTGCTGATGGGTCAGCAGAGCCATGGGGTGCCATGGGCTGGGTAGCAAGGCACCTGAAATATGGCGCTCACACTTTCTTTGGAGGAGATGCTGAGGGCATGTGGGATGGTGGGCTGAGGTTGGTGAGGGAGGCATCCCCATAGCAATGCTCAACTGCTGTGATCCACATGTGACACAACAGAAGACCTGGGGACTTGGCTTTGCTTTATAGAAGCAGTTAGCTTACTCCCTGGGTCTAACTTTCCACCTCAAAGTGGCTTGCCAATTCTGTTTTCAACCACATGCAATAAAACTATTTGTGTTGGGATATGTCCAGCATCATGGGTGGCCCCAAGAATGGTTAGTGTCCCTTTGAAATGGTGCTCTAGGCCTCCATCTAACTGGGCTGCCCTGTTTGGGAGGGAATGAAGCTCCCTGTTTGCCCTTTTCTTGGATGCTTCTCCAATTCCACTTGCCCATGCATTCTAAGGGGGGGCTGCAGAGGTGACCTGAGTATGCCCTCTGACAGGAAGAGTCAGGTGTCTTGCTGCATTTGTGTGGTTTATATCCTGATGTAGTCCTCACTGGAATCACATTGCAGGTGCTCAAATTTTTTTGCCAAACGAGTGTAAGATTCTTTGTGCCCAGGTGTGCATATCTGTATGTGTACACATGTGTGTGTACATGCCTAGCTGTGTGTGCACATGTGGGTGTGAGGTCCTCTGTGTCTGGCTGTGTGTTTGTGTGTCTGAATGCCTGTGTGGGACATGTGGGTCATTTGTGGTCTGTGATCATTTTAAGATTGTATCTGTGCTTGGGGTCTTAATTCTGGGGGTGTATCAATTTTCAGCATTGACATAAGATAGTTTGTGTGCACCATTGCTGAAGACCCCAGTGGGTGGTTGGTGCATGCTGCTGTGACAGCATGTGAGATTGTGAGCAAGGATGGGGTGTGTGAATGGTGTTTTCATGACTGTGCAATGTAGATTCCAAGATGTGTGTGGCCATGGCTCTTCTATGTAGGCAGCCTGTGGTTATGGCTCATACTGAACGCTATATGACTGGAAACTTCACATGACCAAATGTGGCTGTGAATACTTATTTTTCATTATCTGTATCTGTGGACATGAATTTTGGGGCTCTGTGTATGTGTGCAAGATTGTGCATGAGAAGAGTCTCCTCTTCTAAGTGTGACATATAGAGAGCAATGTTGCATCTTGAGCAGCAAGGGTGGTGCATGAAGTCAATACTAGCTGAATTGAATTGAATACCTGCAATCCTTTAAAAACCCATAGGGAGGGGAGCAGTTGCCCAGAGAAAGGAAGTCAATGCATGAAATAAGAAACAATTACATTGAACTCTGAAAACTTCATGAGTTTACTTTTTTGGCTACCAGTTTACCTCTTTACTTCCTATTCACATAAATGTGTGGTTCTGAAGCTCCAGCTGTTTAACAAGGCTGGTGGTGGGGTGGGGACTGGGATTTTCAAGGAGAAGGAAGAGTGGGCCAATTCCCCCACTGATTTCTGGAGGTATGACCTGAGCATGTTGTTTAGTCTTAAGCCTTCTTCTGGGAGATAAAGTTTTGGTGATTTGAGGAATTTGTTTTGAACTTCTGTAACAATCATCTTATGATCACTTCAATGTACTTTCTGATCAGGTATAAGCTGCTCTGCGAATTCCACAAAACATACTTTAACCATCACGTGGGTTGTGTTCCCTTTCCTCCAGTATGGGAAAACCACGTTTACCTACCTCTGATGATTTAATTTTGTGGCTGGGTGGTTAATCCTTAAAATCAACAAATATCAATAGTTAAGATCCATTATAGTGGAGAATAATATAGTGAATCAGAATTTTATATTTTAATATCTAAGAAAAACTATTTAGAGTGAGCTGGTGAATATTGGATACATCAGTCAACACCATTATCATACCCATATTTTCAAATTTTATCAAAATTATTTAAATCCTATTGTTTTTCTGCTATAAATCTATCATTAAATGTTTCTGATTGTTACAGATTTTATTCAGCCTGTATCCAGATCAAGGAAAGTTCTGGCAGTTGTTGGCTGTGTCACCCCTGCAAAGCTACTGTATCCAGTCTGTAGACTGCAAAGGATAGTTGTCCATGGTTGAGATTCACAGAGACACCAGAGAACTATTACAACTGTTACTGAAGGTCACAGCATAGGTGATCACTGTTCCTCTCATGAGTATTGTGTTCCTCTAGGACATTAAAAAAATTTCTTTTAAAGTTCACTTATTTATTTTTGAGAGAGAGCACACATAAACTGGGGAGAGGCAAAGAGAGAGGGACAGGGAGAATCAGAAGCAGGCTCTGTGCACTGTCAGCATGGAGCCTGCTGTGGGGCTCGATCTCATGAACCGTGAGACCATGACCGGAGCCGAAATCAAGAGTCTGCTGCTTAACTGACCGAGCCACCCAGGCACCCCTTACTGCAGGACATGTGATGAAACATGAGGCCAGAACAGAAGACAAGAGAAGCACTAATGAGACTGTGATGGATAGCTGGTGGTGAGGTTCCTCCTGGGGTGATGATGATAGCCAACTGGCACATTCCAGTTAGGGCCTGGCTCCCCTGGGCTCTTGGATACTCTGATTTGTACCCCTACCCATTTCCTTTTGCATTTCAGCTTAGGTGGTTTCTAATGACCTATATTTTTCTTTTCTTTTTTCTTTTCTTTTCTTTTCTTTTCTTTTCTTTTCTTTCTTTTCTTTTCTTTTCTTTTCTTACCTCTTCTCTTCTTTTCTTTTCTCTTCTTTTCTTTCTTTTCTTTTTTATTTTTTAGAGAGAGTGTGTGAGCAGGGGAGGGGTGGAGGGAGAGAGATAATCTTAAGCAAGCTCCACACTCAGCATGGAGCCCCATGCAGGGCTCGATCTCATGACTGTGAGATCATGATCTGAGCTGAAATCAGGAGTCAGACTCAGCTGACTGAGCCACACAGGTGCCCCTCTACTGGCCTTTCTTTAAATTCATTGGTTCTTTTCTTTGGCTGTGTCATCTGGGCTTGACGACTGCTTGGTTTCTTCAAATCAAGTTCTCTTATGTCTTTTTGTAGGCCTCATAGTTTGTCAATAAAAGCCAGATGTGTTGTATAGGATAATAGATATTGAGTGTGTTAGTCAACTTGGACTGCCCTAACAAAATACCACAGCCTGGGGGTAACAGACATTTATCATTCACAGTTCTGGAGGCTGGACGTCCAAAGTCAAGGTGCTGACCAATTTGATTTCTGGTGAGGGCTCTCTTTCTGGCTGGCAGATGGCTGCCTTCCTCCTATGTCTTACAGGGCCTTTCCTCAGTGTGTGTGTGTGTGTGTGTGTGTGTGTGTGTGTGTGTGTGTGTATGTGCATGTGTATGTGGAGAGAAAGAGCATTCTCTGGTGGCTGTTCTTATAAGGACACAATCCTTTCATATCAGGGCCCAACTGTATGACTTCATTGAACCTCAGTTACTTCCTTAGAGGCCCCATCTCTAGACATAGCCACACTGGGGGTCAAGGCTTCAACATATGAATTTGGCAGGGGGACATAGCATTCAATCCATAACACTGTGGGCTTTAGCTGGGGTTCTGTGTAAATCTAGTCAGAGTTCGGCTATGTTGCAGTATGTGGTTGCCATGGTAACCTCTAATATCCCAGACACTTGGAATTGCTTGGCTTCTCTCCAGCTGTCTGCTAGGCTGTGCACTGTTCCTACTCCTCTGCGAGGGGTAGAGTTACTTTCCCCTCTTTCCTGCCACTACTGGCTGCTGGGGTTACATTGTGCCCTTAGGCTACCAGATTTGATGTGCTTCCCCAGGAAATTAAGGTTTCTCCACCAGTCTTCTCAATCTCTCCATATCTTCCCTGTGAGCACCTGCTAGGGTCCCTGGAGCAAAACCGTACAAGAAGATGCTAACACCCCTATTTTGTGGCTCCCAGGGCCTCCCAAGTCTCACGCTAGCCCACACTTGACCTTGAGCTGTTTAAAAATTTTCTGATTTAATCTTGCCTGCTTCTGTATGTGGTGGTAGCACCTGTCTCAGGGAAGCAATGCTTGGCCCTGTTCCTCCCCGCATTCACCTGCCTTACTCTAGATTTCAAGTTAGGTGTTGTGATGCAGCCTCATTCTTGATAGAATAAGCCATTAACTTAAAATTTGTTCCCTGTTTTCTGGTTGTGAGAGTGGGATTGGTGTGTTTCTAGCTCTTTATGTATCCCAAATGAAACTGGAAGTCCAGAGCCCACACCCTCTCTTAGAATGGACATTGGGATTAGGATATTGAAGCATGAAATCCCCTAAAGTTCTCAGTCCTGCTTAGAGCAGTAGGGTTAGTGGTAGGTCCTGAGGAAGGGACATCTTGGAAAGCAAACAAAGGAGGAGAAGAGGGCAAGGAGGAGAAAGGAGTGGGGAGGAAGAGGAAGCAGGTGGAGGAGGAGGGTGGTGGAGGAGGAGGGAGAAGAGGAGGCAGATGTGTCCATTTCAAGTATTTATGATAATTACCTTTTATTTTCTGATTATTGCCTTTTAAAAGGAATTAAATCATGCATAGAGCTACATGGAAAGATTTTTTTCTCTAGTATCTTCAATTGATAAGCTGGGTGCACTGAAATTTTAGGAAATTGGATAATTTTCCTTGCAGTCACCAAAAGCTATCACATATTATTGTTTCTTCTAGTTCTTCTGGGGAGTTCCCCAGAATATCCTCTCACTCAGCTGAGCCACTCTTCACCCACAGGGTATCAGCAACATTCCAGAAAGACCTGGCACTTAAGGCCTTCAGGTGGGCTCATGAGATGGCTCTGGTGAGCAGTGCATGGTGCATCCCTGCCCTTTAATAAATGAGAGCACTCATCTGTACCTGCTCTCAGGACAGGGTAGCTCTGTTGTCCATCTAAGGGCTTGCTAAAGTCTTGATGTTTGCTTCACCACTTTATTTATTTTTTTTATTTTATTTATTTATTTTTTTTATGAAATTTATTGACAAATTGGTTTCCATACAACACCCAGTGCTCATCCCAAAAGTGCTTCACCACTTTAAAAATGTGTCTGAGTTTTAGGTAAAGATATATATCCCTGTGAGAGAATTGGAAAGCTCTGTGATTTTTATGAGCTTTGTTTTTCATTCATATGTCTTACCTCTATATCATCTCCATTAACCAAAACTAAGATATCCTTCTGCTTTCCTCAGCTCCTCCTGGAGCCTCCTCAAAGAAAGGTGTGGAGGCCTGGCTTCATGATGTCCCTATAAAATAGATGCTGCCTTCCCTTCATGGGACTTCACTGTAGGTGATCATAACCTGCTGCCCAGGCTGACCCAAGAGCTTGGAGTGAAGGGCTGGATACTGTCCAGAAACAGTCTTCAGTGAGAACCAGATAGGGAGAGGGAAATATTTTGGAGAATCTGGGTTATTACTGTACTGTGGCAACTCCTGTATGAACCTTAGCAGTTAGTAGAAATCATAAGTAAGCATAAGTAAGGATATAACAGGATAAAATCAGATAATAACAAATAAGAGTCCTCTATTCATCCCACCAAGAAATGTACCTTGTCACTTTTATTCTACAGCATTGTGCACAGTCTTCCTTCCAAAGCAGCCCAAGTACACTAGGCCTTTCCTGGGACTTGAATGAGCCTAGGCCCATCCTGGTGGCTGGCAGGCAAAAATGGTTTCTCCTGGCAGCAAGGGCAACTGGGGAGGTCTCTCTCCTGTTTTCTGAGCAGCGTGTATATTTGGGTGAAGACAGAAGAGAAGTGGAAGGGATAGAGAGAGCTGTGTGAGATGGTAGGGATGCTGCATAGTGGCTCTTATATGTTTAGTGACATTTGTGAAGGATGGCAAGTCAGACTTTATTCAGAAACCTAGTGATAGTTGTAGAGACCACTGCAGTGTGGGAGAGGGATTGAACTTGAAAACTGGGACTTTAAAACTAAGGAACAGGGTGGGGGGCAGTGGATGAAAAACTACCAAGAGGAAGCATCAGGGGTGAGAGGAGACTCTGGCCAAGCTGACCTCACTGGATTCTTGCTGTAGGCCGGCCAGAGTGATCAGACATCAATTAAGGATGGTGGGGCATGAGGAACCTGATCAGATATTGAGTGTGATCAGATATGGGGAATGCAGATTCTGACTAAATTAACCTACCAGGATTCTTGCTAAAACTGGACAATGCAGAGATAAACACAGAACCCCCAAAGTCATGGCTTAGTCTTAGAGAAGAGAGTTCAAAGGTGCATGACTAAAGTTTGGTCAAGAAGAGACTCACTCTGTCAATCATTGACCCTAATTAAGGCTGATTTAAGCTTCTTGTGGGTTCCTCAGAAAACATAATAGATTTCCCATATGTTTCTGGAAGCTCACAGACCTTCTTCAAGGACACTAGGCTGAGAACTTCCTGAGGGGGGTTGTGAAAGGAGAGATCAGAGGTCATAGGTCTCCCTCAAATGTCCCCAGAGAGCCAACTGCTGATGGTATCTACAAAAGGTGGGGGCAGACTGGGGAAAAGCTAGCTTGTGCACCAGAGTTTGGACCTTTGAAGGTGATTCTCAGCAAAGGGGTGTTATTGTGCAGGTCTGAGGCAGGCAGTGATTCTGGCCTGGTTTTGAAAGTCAGTAGTGGTGTTCTCATTGTTGTTCTCATTAGTGAAGAACCCCATTGTTCTTCCTTGTTGACTTCTGGCCAGACCCCTGGATGGACCGAGCTGAGTAAGAGGCCTGGATGACAGACACTAGGGGTGTATGTTTTAGTGGGAAGTGATCTTGGAGAAAGCTCCCGTATGCATTAACTGGAGAATAACAAAGCTACCTTTTCTCCTATGAGGTTTTCTTTGTAACAATCAGGCTTTGTCACCTCAGTAATTGTAGGGGTTATTTTAGAAGCTTTGTGAAACAGGAAATGACTGTGATTGCAGGCACCTGAGGTTCTTTTTCCCTGAGTTGTTCCCTGTGCTTATTATGGGGGAGACATGTTCAAGGCTCCCAGGTCATTAGGTGAATAATGGTCAGCAAGCCAGGTTAAATATAAGCAGCTTAATTAGGCTTGTTCACTGGCCTTCCTCCTTTTCTTCTCTCCCTCCTCCCTTCTATTATTTTTCTTTGTTTCTTGACATATGGTCCATTTTCCATCACACCCTTCATAGTAGATCTGGGCTCCCAAAGTACATAAAGGAAACACTATACACATTAAAGGATTTTGTACCCTCCTGTTCTTCCTCTCTTACATCCTAAGCTCCTTATACTACCTCATAATTATGTTCTCCAATATGGTAACCACTAGCCACTAGCCACTAGTGGCTCTTTAAATTTAAATTTATGTTAATGGAGTAAATAACATTAAAGTTTCACTACCTCATTCACACCAGCCATATTTCAAATGCATAATAGTCAAATGTGATTTGTGGCTACCATATCAGGCAGCATAGATATAAAACATTCCTATCACCACATAGAATTTGATGGGTCAGTACCAGTCTAGAAATTAAGGGCAATCATTCATCCATTTGATCCCAAACACTGGAGAAAATACATTGGCACTAGATAGATTTATTTTTATTGAATTGATCAATCTTAAAAGTTTCGTACTTTATCAAATGACATTGCTCCCATTTTTATCATGAAGATGGGTCCAAAGGGTCCCCACTTTCTTACCTCAGTTCAACTAAGCAAAAGTTGTGTCAAAGAAAAATTGCATAAGTTAAACAGTAAGGAAGACTTTATTTAAGACTATTGGCAATGGCGGGGGTGGGGGGTGGGGAGATTGAACTCAACTGCAAATACAACAGGGGAAGCTAGGAATCTACAGTAGGATGAGGGTGAGGATGGAAAATTACCAAGGGGAACTTGGTTGTGTATGAGGAGAGAAGGGATTCTCAATAAACTGGGCTCACCAGGCCAAAGTTGAGGACTAATCAAGAAGAGGACTCAGAGGAGCCCGACTCAAGTTTGGTCAAGGAGGAAGTCCTGGCCAGTGTTAATGAGCCTGGCATTTGATAGGCACTGTAGCAAACTTAAGGGTAAATCCAAGGGGACTCTACAGTTTAGGCAGAAATGAAGGCCTCTCTTCAGGCTGTTGTGGATTTGTTCCATGTCCAGCAGCAGCACATTGCCTGTTGTTCAGAAGTGTTTTATGTGTCTTTCTCCCCACCATACATACATCTCTAGGACAGTTGCCCACACTTGGGCAACCAGTGCAGAGTCAATGGTCACACTCAGAGGACAACAGGAAGATGCTTAACCAGGAACTCAGTGGAGGGAGGTCTAGGGGGCTCACAGAGTAGGAAGAAAGTTCATGGAAGACATGTCAAGTTAGGTCATGAAAAATGGCTTTGATTTGGGTAATGGGAAAGGCAGGAGACTTCTTTGATGCAGTCAGAGGAAGGATGCAATTTCTCTCTGACTTCTCTATTGCCCGCCCCCAGCAGGGACTCTGGTCTATGTTTGGAGGACTTCAAGGATGATGCTGTAAACAAATATTTATTGGTAAAATAAGTATTTTGGGGGGCGTCTAATGTGGTGAGAACTAAATTAGTCTCCAGAGAAGTAGAGAAATGAATAAGATGCAGAAACTTTTCTTGAGGAGCGAGACCAGTTGGGAAGAAAAATCGTAAACAAACTGCAATATGGCATGAGTCAAATCTACAGAGGATCCACTGGAGTCGTAGATGACAAGCAAAGATTTTAAGAGAGGAGTGGAGAGCTTGAGTGAGATCTCAAAAGATGGCAGAAGTTCTTCATACTTGGAGAAGGCATTTGAAGCAAAGGCAGGGTAATATGTGTTAGGAGAATGGCAGATAGTTCAATATGTCTGCAAGTCAAGGATCAAAGCTGCCTGCAGGGATAAGGCTTGATTAGAGGCTCCTGTTTTCTGTGATCTGGAAGTCACAGATGACGCCAGAGCATCTCAGTGGGCTTTGAATCCTAAGTACATGGTGGGCATGTAGAAAGACAGAGGAAAGGAAGGGTGGAAGTAAATGTGGTCCTGTGTCTATGTGGTTTTGTGTGCGCTCCATGTGATTAGTTAATCACAGGGTGATTTGTTATATGGTTGTCTCCTCAAGAGGTCATGAGATGCCCCTTAACCCCCAGGTTTTTATTCATTTATTTCTTGGTATGCAATAGATGCTCCACAAACATTCCTTAAATCTGAGGGAGAAGCCACTGCTTTTCCAATGTTAGCCTCTAGGTGGTGCTGTTCCATCTCCTGGGTTTCTGCAAGGTCTCTAGAATCCTTTCTGAACTAAAATATTTCTCCCCACCCTGTATCTTGTGTTTGATCAGGGGAAAGACGAGGACAGGAGTAATTTTGGCGTGGCAGAAGCAGCAGTGTCTCTTTGGGCCTTTTGTTGGTACATCCTGCCTCATGTGTGACTTCTGTTTCCATTTGTCCTTGATGGAACCCAAGTAGGAGCATAGGTACGTGGAGAGGCTTTCCAGCCAAGTGCTGGGGACAGCTGCACATTCTGGGCTGTCTTATAGACAACAGTGCTGATAAAGCGCTTTCTTTACCAGGATGTGTTTGTATAATAATTTTTTTAAACTAGTATATTTTGCTGGAGGAAATGGATAATGAAAAAGGATTAACCATTCACTGGCACTCAACACTCAATGCAAATCCTGTATACACTGTGGCAACAGTGAAGTTCTACCTTTTCCCTAAGTCTCTTCCATAAACCACCTGTTTCTTTTAGGGTTTCTGAATCTTCCTACAACTAGTGAGCTGCTGCTAAGACTTTTGAGGCCTTATACAAAACATAGATTATTTTGAGATTCATTTTTCCACCTACAACAATTTTCTCTTCTGGATGAAAGTGACTGGGCCAGCCTCTTTGTAAAATCCATGTCATGTCCCCCAGGACCTTGCAGCAGAGGCAAGAGTTGGCCCAGAACAGAGAGGGAAGGGCTGAGTCGCACAGACCCCTATGTTTGTGCAACACCCAAATGCAGGATGTAAGTGCTAAGGGGCGAGCCTGCAGTGGGGAGTAAGTACCATGGGAATTATATTTTGTGTGGGGAAAAAGCCTCTTTTCCTGATAATTCTTCCCTGATCAAGACCCCTTAACACACTTTGAGGGAATTTCTCCCCTCTCACTTATTTAGCTGACTTCAGAATTCTTATTTTAAGTTCTCTTTGTGATTTCTCATTGTACAAATAGAGACCTGGCACCTGAGGATTTGGGCATGGATGTTGATCTGTGTATCTGTTCAGTCATGCAGCCATCCTGTCTACTAGCTCACCATGGGTCCAGGAACTTGGGCAGGAGTTTTATGCTGGCTGCAAAAGCAGAAGCAGAGATAAGGGTAGAATGGGGAGACACCACCACTTAGAGGTTAAACCAGAAGACCTGAAACATACACAATCAGAAATGCAATTTCTGCAGGGCAAAACACAATGTAAAGCCAATGTGTATGTCAGGAGTGAGGTGCTGAGGAGATAAGGAGTGGTTAATGGCTGCAGTACAGTTGGAGGAAACATCCTGGATATGCATTTCTGTGTGCACCTTCTGAGGAGGGTACTCACTGAGTGGGTGGTGGGGGCACTTTAGGCCTCTCTTCCATGCTTTGTGGTTCACCTTGACTTTGCCTCAGCTTCAAACCTCACCAGCCATGTGGACTCCACACTGCTCCAGGTGGACCTGGAAGGGGCCCTGGTGGCCAGTGGCCCAAGTCATACTGGAAGAGAAGAACATGTTGTGGTGGAGGTGACCCAGGCCGATGTTCCAGGCTCCAGGCGGCGGCGGCCACAGCAGGTTACACTTATACTTTACTTAAAAGGAATTGAAAAAACTCACTTCATCTCTTCATAAATTGATTTCCTTTTGAGTGGATTTGATGGGAAGCCATAAGACAATGACACCATTCTTTTTTTTGTAATTTTATTTTTTATTTTTTAAAATTTACATCCAAATTAGTTGGCATATAGTGAAACAATGATTTCAGGAGTAGATTCCTTAATGCCCCTTACCCATTTAGCCCATCCCCCCTCCCACAACCCCTCCAGTAACCCTCAGTTTGTTCTCCATACTTATGAGCTTCTTCTGTTTTGTCCCCCTCCCTGTTTTTATATTATTTTTGTTTCCCTTCCCTTATGTTCATCTGTTTTGTTTCTTAAAGTCCTCATATGAGTGAAGTCATATGATTTTTGTCTTTCTCTGACTAATTTCACTTAGCATAATAGTCTCCAGTTCCATCCACATAGTTGCAAATGGCAAGATTTCATTCTTTTTGATGACACCATTCTTAGGCAAGCCCTGTCTTTTTCTTTGTCTTTGCAATTATTTTTTCTCCTTTTGTCTAAGATAATTATAAAACTCTTGCAATTTCAGTAAAATCAGGCTTGTGAGTTTTTATTCAGATGATTTTATTGGACAATTCAGGGAAATATATATTTGAACGTAGTTTTCTGTTGTTAAATCACAATTAAACTTGGGCCTTACCTCATGGTATAGAAGATACACCACAGTTCCTTTGGGTTTGTGGACACTTAACCAAATAGTTAAGACTTGCATAATTTCCTAAACCTTCTGCTTCTAAAGCAATAGGCTCTTGTACTTAGTGTCTCCTAGACCATCTTTAGCTCCCATACTTTGAAGGCAAGGAAGGTCAGCAGTGGTGTTGTCACCATGGCCCAGAGCCCAGACAAGGCCTGGCCCCTCTCTGGGCATCCTGACCTATATCCCAAGTCCTGATAACTCCCTGGGATTATTATGGTGACTTGTGTATGAAGTTCATGGGTTTTTCCTATTATAATCCAGAGAAGGAAACCCTGCTGTTGCACAATGCTGTGTCATCCAAAACAGAGTGTCTGATGGGTTACTGCACCCTCTTATTTTCCTGCCATGCAGAGCAGGGTCCACAGAGCAAAGGCATCATTATTAATTAAGCTGCAGTTTCATGGGTGATGGTCTATGCAGCACCAGTGTTCTAAAAGTGTTGCCTTGGTCGTGGTCTTAGGACGTAAACTTGGTTTCCTTGTGTGCAATGCACAGCCTGATGGCAACGGCTTCTCAGTAAAGACAAGGTGGGCACACATCTGTCTGCTCTGTCTGTGAGTCTTGTGTGGAAGAAGATGTGACCCTTTGCAGCCTGCTGACATAACTGCCTGCCCATGGGGCTGTACTGAGCTTCTCTGCTCCAGTGCAAGCACAAAAATCCAGCTCAGAAACATGAGGAACACAAAAGTCCTTTACTACTAGGCTTTTTCTGATATACTCTTTCCAAATATTGAAGTGTTTTAAGAGAACATATGAACTCTCATTCATGCTTTGACTAATTTCAGAGTTCCTATTTTCATTTACTTCATGATTTTTGGGCAGCAAGACTCCTGTCCTCCCATTGAAGTTTCCCTGGCCCCTCAGCTGCCCCAGCCAGCCCCCACTCTCTGCTCATATCTGGCTCCCCTCAGCTGGTTCCTCCACTACCCTGCTTGGGACAGGAAGATGTGGGGTGGATTTGCCCACAGCAAAGGAGCTTCATCCTTGGATCCTGCCTCTCATGTGCTCCTGTGACATGGGTGTGGAGACTTGTCTCTAGTTTGCAAGCAGGAGGCAGTTGTAAGTAAGCATTTTCATGAGTTGCCTCAGAGGGCTCAGAAGATTCCAAGTCTCCCATAAAGTGCAGTGATTTATTTTGCTCATAATAAATCATTTTGACATCTATACCTTTGTATCTTTTATACTAATTCTATTTGTGTACTTTTGTATTCTTTTTTCTTAAAGCCCTTCATAATGTAGAAATTTCCAGTTCCATACAACTTGGATATGCTCTAGTATCAGGGATTTGGGAGTTGTGTAAAAAGTCCTTGCTGTTCCTCTTTTTCTCCTTATTATAAACAAACACGTACACTGAATAACACTGAATCCCAGGTGATGGTTCAAAGCCTTACTGTGATATTACATTTCAACTTTTACAGGTCACTCAGAATTGGACTGTATTTTTAAATCCGAGAAGAAGTGAGCGCTTGGTGGTGAGCAGGACCTTCGAGATACTGAGCAGGTGGGTCTCAGGTGATCAAAGATCTTGAGGGAAGGTCTTCTGAGACATGCTCACTTAAAAAGTTTGACCTGTGAGACTCAAATTTTTGGCACGAATAGCCAGATCAATTATATGACTTGGATGGGATGCTCTAACTGGGGAGACTGTGAACATGAGGGATGTAGGAGGGCATCATAACCACAAGTGTCAGGAAATGAGGATTGATTTCAGGGTCCATTTTGAAGCAAATGACATTTTATAGTTGATTTTATAGTCATTAATATTATGAAGCTCTACAATGGAGAATTCCAGGAAATTTTCGGATTCTCTTTTTCTTTAATGCCACTCCATATTATGTCTGTAGGAGTTTGCTAGTCCTGTCATAACAAATACCACAGACTGCTTAAATTACAAAGTAGAAATTTATTTCCTCAAGGGTTCAGCAGAGTTTGTCTTTTCAGAGGCCCCTCTCCTTGGTTTGACAATGCCTTCTACTTCCTGTGTTTTCACATGGTCTTTTCTGTGTTTGTGTCTGTCCCTATCCCTTCTTATAAGGATACCAGTCATACTGGATTAGGGACCACACTAGTGACCTTATTTTAACTTAATTACTCCTATAGAGACTCCGTCTCCAAATATAGTCATATTATGAAGTATTGAGGGTTAGGGTGTCAACATCTATATTTTGGGAGGACACAGTTTGGCTCACAACAGTTGCTGACCAAACTTTTAGAAAAATGCTTTAGTTTCACCATGCCACATACTGTTAATTATTTGGATGCTTATTATTCCAGGTACTTTCCCCCATCATCTGTGACAACCCATCTATATATTCTCAGGTTACATGTGGCCCTTTTCCAAATCACTGTCATGTGAGAATGGTTGGCTTTGCTATTTGTTAGCAGGTAAAGCAGTAAGTGTGTGATGAAGAGAAAGAGAATTTTAATTTTAAATGGCTAGAACCAATGTGAAAGTTCCTGCTCCTTGTTAATTGTTGGGGTGGCACCTGCCATGAAGCAGATACTGCGAGGTGGAGGCTGAGGGATCTACATTAGATGGATCTGACCACAGGGAGGCTGTGTCTGCATCTCACACTACTCATATATACCCTCAGAGCTCCTTGTCTGCCAGGTCAGGAATTGGGCTAAATCACTCTGAGATTAATTTGGGCTTTCATTATGGCCATAGATAACTTGTGTTGGGAAGGACACCAAGCAAACAAGCACTAATTGTTGACATAGGGTCTGGTTTCCTTTACTAATGGTAATATCTTTGCTTCATTCTACAGAGGTACTGTTTCTATCAGCATTCGAGCCTCTGTCCAGCAGACCCAAGCTGTTCCTCTTCTGATGGCTCATCAGTATCTCCGTGCAAGCATAGAAGCACAAGTGATCATTGCTGTGGTCATCCTTGCTGGGGTCTACATGCTGATTATATTTGAGGTAACTTTCATGTCAGCCCTCAGATTTATTTGGGCTCACAAGTAAGTGTCTTTCAACGTGTGGATGTTTTGGATGGGCTAAGTTCTCCTTTTTTTAAGTTTCTTTATTTATTTTGAGAGAGAGAATGAGCAGGGGTGGGGCAGAGTGAGAGGGAGAGAGAGAATCCCAAGCAGACTCTGTGCTGTTAGCATAGAGAGGGCCTGACATGGGGCTCGATCTCACAAACAATTAGATCATGACCTGAGCTGAAATCAAGGGTCGGATGCTTAACTCACTGATCTACCAGGTGCCCCTCAGTTCTGCTGTTTCTTTTTTTTAAGTTTATTTATTTATTTTGAGAGAGAGAGAGAGAGAGCGAGCGAGCACGCACAAGGGGCAGAGAGAGAGAGGGAGAGAGAGAATCCCAAATGGGCTCCACACTGACAGTGTGGAGCCCAACTTGGGGCTTGAACTCACAAACCACGAGATCATGACCTGAGCAGGAAATCAAGAGACACTTAACCGACTGCATCACCCAGGTGCCCCTCACTCAGTTCTGCTTCCTAATCAAACTGCCGTGGCATCTTTCCTAAAAAGGAAGATTCCACCATTCTATGTAGAAAATTGATCTGTACTGGAATATTTGCTGAATGTTGGCAACTGACACATGCAAGATGAGCTGCATCAGGTACCAGCAAAAATTTACCTGAGAAAACTGAATATGTGCATGATTTTCTTACTCTTATTCTGCTGCTCACTTGAAATGTGGCCCTGAAGGGGCAAATGTGGAAACTCTCTGAGATGTACATTAGACTGTCCCCTATTTGTTTCATAGGAATATGAATGTTATAGAGACTTGAGAGACCTTGGGCTATATGGGGGGAAGGATTATTATCTGTTATGCTTATCAATTCAGTGTATGAGCCTTTTTACAAATGATCTTATGTCTTATAAATTATGTGTTTTTGGGGAGCTAAGCGTGGCCCTACCTTTAATAGCATGAAGCAAAGTGCAGACACTGCCTGGGTGGGCTGGTACATTGTTAATTTAATTGTGAAACCAGACTTACAGCAACACATTGATGAGAATCTTGGCTCCAGTAGGTTGAGCCTGGAAAGTCAGTAGAGAATGTACTTCTAAAGAAGCATTTCTTCTTTAGTGTAGGATAGGTATGAGAAATACCTTGGAGTTGTCAAGAAAATGGCCTGCAGGAGAAATGGCCAGGAAAGTTCCAGAAGTTTGCCTGTGGTTGTCTAGTGTGCCTGGTGAGGAATGTTGGCTCCAGTAAGTTGAGCCCAAATTGTCCAACAAGGTCTACTCATTAGTTGTTATATCTCTTATGTCTTCTTTATTCCAGAGTAGCTCTATTCTCTCCATTATTTTTCTCTTCTTTTTTTTAAACCAATATCATCATGTTTCAGGGTTCCCTTGGTCACCTAAACACTGTGATTTTTCTAGAAGGGCTCACAGACTCACAGGCAGCTCTGCCCTGTCTGGGCTGTGGTTTATTATCATGACCAGCAGTGGAAGAAGCCTCATCAGGAAGTCTGGATGAGTCCAGAAGCAGGGTTCTGAAAGGTCTCCTTTCCCAGAAGGGGCCACATAGAACATGCTCCTTCCTTCAGCAGTGGCATTTATGCCCAGGGCAGCCTGCTTGAGACTCAGAGCTCCAGGGTATTGATGAAGGCTTGTCATGTAGGCTCCCTGAGCCCACCAAAGTCCTAGCCTCCCAGAAAGAAAGCAGGTGTTAACCATAAATCACATTTTATAAAAATAATTTAGACATGCTAGTACAGCAGAATGCAAGTTCTAAGCCTATATAACAACATTATCACTTTCTATCATAAGGAATATTCCAAAAGCCAAGTAACCAGATTCCAGCCAAGGGCCAACCCTAGAGCAGGCTCTTCTAAAGGCTCTTCTAATGATGGCAACCTTAGGCCTTCCAGGTTAGCTCTTTACTGTACCAACATCTAGTTCAAAAATATTTTTCTGTGGTTCTGTAGAACATCTTGCATCCTGGATTGGGCTAATAGACCCCTCATGGGATTCTTGTTCTATTCCTTTTATTTCCTATGGACTACAATTTATATCTGAAGCCTTCAGGTTTTATTTTGGGGCCCTTTTGCTTCACAGGTGTTCTAGGAGTTTGACTTGCACCAAGGAGAAGTGTAATGTCTAGATGTCCCCCTTGCAGGGATGCTGAGATTGCTTAGTGAGTTTAGGTGGTGGCAGCCTGGCCCAGTGTTTATCAAGTTCCCTGTGACCTTTGCTCCTAATAGTTTTAATATTCACCAGGGACCATTAGCATTTGCAATGAATTTTCTAATTCTGTCATTCTATCTGCATTTATAAATGACACATTCTGTACTGAAGAACTTTCTCCCACCCAATTTCATTAACGTGAAACACACTTAATGCCAGAAACACAAGATAAATTATTTTTCCTTAATTATCAATTTTCATAATAATGATTTGTTGCCTTAGCAACTTCCAATAGTGTCCACTGAATTTATTTTTTGTCTGTCTCCCATTTACTGAGTATCATTTTGAACTTATGGGTTTAATAAATTCAATGTACTTTAATCAGTTACAGTCATTAGTAATTAAAAAATACAGTTTAATGCCAATTTATTTTTGAGAAGACTTCTTTTTATTCTAGAATTTGACTTTTCTTGTGTATAATTGTACAACCTTTCAAAATTACATAATTATAAATATTTATTAATCTTTCATTAATTAATGGCTGTTATTAATAGCCATTCAGAAAATGCTTTTCCCTCCCTCCCAACAGCCATGTTGAAGTAATAAAAGTCCTGTAAAGAGGCCAATTCAACATGGCTTTTACCCTGGCAGAAACAAAAAGTGAGGAGGTTAGAAGAAACTAGATATATTAGTTCAATGAAAGGCTCATTAAGGGCACCCTTTATAAGTCAGTCAGGTGAACTGCTGCCCCTCAGTATAAGGCCTCACTCCTCTCCTCCTCCATATTATAATATACCAGCCACATTATCTATCAAAAACCTTTTTTGTTATTGTTTTGAAATAATTAAAGATTCACAGGGCATTGCAAAGAAATGTACAGGGAAGTCCAATCTATACTTCCCCAGCTTCCCTCAATATTAATGTGTTATATGACTATGGTTTAATAATATCAAGACCAAGAAATTGACATTGGTACAATACATAGAGCTTATTCAGATTCAGTGGTTATAGAAGTGGCAGAGAAGTATGGAGACTCTGAGCTTGTCTTGCCCCTGAAATGCAGCTAGATCAGCATCAAAGCACTTTGAACACCTAAGAAACTGACCTGAGGATTAATGAAAAAATCTGCATAATTTGAGCCACAGAATTTGGCAGGTATATGGTATGGAGAGGTGAATTGGGGGAGAGAAAAGCTGCAGAACCATGGAGGGTAGGGAGCTGTTTTCACAAAGAAAGGACAGAAAGGGAAAGAGAAAAGGGATGATTGCAGCACATTGGGATTGTGCAAGAAAAGCACTCACCCCTGAAAGTACCTGGAAAGGAAGAGAGAGAGAGAAAGAATTAAAACACTTGCAGGGGACTGGACAAGAAATCTGTTCCCCAAAACCCCAAAATTTGAGAGAACAGAGAGGGTTTCAATACCACCAGGATTCTATAAACAATGGAGTGCAGAGTCTGAAGTTCTGGAGCTCAGTGCCTGGGAGTGCTCTGGTGAGGAAGTAGGGTGAATCCCTAGGATCAGGCAGTGTGGTCTGAGGGGTCTGTGTGCCACATGGTGAGAAGCTGTTCTCCTGCTTGGAGTGCAATTTGGTAGAGGACATACAGCCTCCCTGTGGGCAAAAGTCCTCATGGACCCTGGAGAGCAGCCACGTTTGCTGATATTGAGACAAAGATGCCAGAGTGTGGTAAAATCCTGGCACCAGCTGTGTGTTGTTTTTCCATAAACTCTGAGCCTCTCCTGCTGCACGATCACTGGAATGTTTTCTGGAACAAGCTGGCAACCAGCCATTGCTCTGTGAGACCCACCCCCAGAGAATTAGTGTGGGTCTCTGAAGTGTGGAGTTTTGAAACAGCCTCATCTGAGACAAAACTCTGGAGGGAGGCACTACCTGGCAGGTGGACAGCTTAGACATGGACAAGGTAGAGGCAGGGAGTGGATGGAGACCTGAGACAAGGGAGGGGTGCTTGATCATAGGTCAGGGAAGTGCAAAGTTCCTGTGCCAAAGACTAGGGAGCTGGGTGAAGCCATTTTCACCTCTGGCACATACAGGGATCCACCCCAGTAAGCTAATCAGTGCCACCAAGTGGAGAATGGAGCCATTACACCAAGCCCCACACACCTGCACCCTCCAGGCACATCCCCCAGAAGATCAAAACAAATCCTTCCCACCTGCTTAGTCTACAGACTAGTATGCTTCAAAGTTTCAGTTTGAGGGGAAACTGGTTGTAACTTCAGTCAGGTTTCCTTCTGCTTGCTGGTTCATTTATTTGTTCGTGTTCTTTACTTCTGTTTTTGCTTAAATTGTTTTCATTTTTTTCTTTCTTTTCTTTTTATTTCTTGGATACAGAAAGAGCAAATTCTTTTTTTATTGTTTTTTGTTTTGTAAATTAAAAATATTCTATTTTATTTTCTTTATTTTACTCTATTTTATTATTTAAAATTAAAAAATTAAACTTTTCCCCTTCCTTTCTCTTTTTTCTCTATTCTGTCAAGCTTTTTTCAACAAGCAGGTTGAAACACACCTAAGATCTATCTTTCTTTACTTGAATCTTTTTTTGGCTTTGATTTTTTAATTTTAATTTTGTATTTTACTGTTTTTCTTTCTCCAAAATGACAAGACAGAGAAATTCACCCCAAAAGAAAGAACAGAAATAAATAATGGATTTAATCAACACAGATGTGAGTAAAATGTCTGAATAAGAATTTAAAACCACAATTTTAAGAATCCTAGCTAGGGTTGAAAAAACATAGAAGACACCAGAGAATCCCTTTCTGTGGAGACAAAAGAACTAAAATTTACTTAGGCCAAAATTAAAAATGCTGTATCCAAGATGCAATTTCAAATGGATGCCATGACAGCACGGATGAATGAAGCAGAGCAGAAAATCAGTAATATAGGGGATAAAAATATGGAAAATAATGAAGCAGAAAAAAAAGAGGGAAATAAAGGCAAAAGGTCATGATACAAGACTTAGAGAACTCAGTGACTTATTAAAGATGAATAACATTTGAATCATAGAAGTCCCAGAAAATAGAGAGAGGGAAAGGGGCAGAAAGTTTATGTGAACAAATTATAGCTGAAAACTTTCCTGATCTGGGAAGGACACAGACATCAAAATCCAATAAGCACAGAGAACTCCCATTAGGTTCAACAAAAACTGACCATCACCAAGGTATATCATAGTCAAATTCACAAAATACACAGACAAAGAATTATGAAAGGAGGAAGGGAAAAACTGTCCTTAACCTAAAGGGGAAGACAGGTCAGGTTCACAGCAGACCTGTCCACAGAAACTTGGCAGGCCAGAAAGGAGTGTCAGGATATTTTCAACATGCTGGATTGGAAAAGTATGCAGCCAATAATTCCTTATCCAGCAAAGCTATGATTCAAAATAGAAGGGGGGATAAAGAGTTTCCAGATAAACAAAAACTAAAGGAGCTTGTAACCACTAAATCAGCCCTGAAGGAAATTTTAAGGGGGAACTCTTTGAGTGGAGAAAAACAAAACAAAACAAAACAAAACAAAACAAAACAAGGCAAGACAAAACAAGACCAAAAGCAACGAAGACTAGAAAGGATCAGAGAACATCACCCAGAAACACCACCAACTCTACAGGCCACACTATGGCACTAAATTCATATCTTTCAATAATCACTCTAAATGTAAATGGACTAAATGCTCCAATGAAAAGACATAGGGTGTCAGATGGATAAAAAAATAAGACACATCCATATGCTGCCTACAAGAGACTCATTCTAGACCTAAAGACACCTGAAGATTGAAAGGAGGGCGTGGAGAACAATCTTATCATGCTAATGGATGTCAAGGGAAAGCCAAAGTAGCCATACTTATATCAGACAAGCTAGATTTTAAAACAAAGACTGTAACAAGAGATAAAGGGCATTCTATCATAATTAAGGGGTATACCAAGAAGATCTAACAATTGTAAATATTTATGCCCCCAACTTGAAAGAACCCAAATATATAAATCAATTAATCACAAACATAAAGAAATTCATTGATAATAATAACATAATGGTAGGAGACTTTAACACTCCACTTACAACAATGGACAGATTATCTAAGCAGAAAATCAACAAGGAAGCAATGGCTTTGAATGACACACTGGATTGGATGGACCTAACAGATATATTCAGAACATTTCACCCTAAAGCTGTGGAATGCAAATTCCTCTCGGGTGCCTATGGAACATTCTCAAAAACAGATCACATACTGGGTCACAAATCAGCTCTCAACAAGTACAAAAAGATCAAGATTGTACCATGCATATTTTCAGATCACAATGCTATAAAACTTGAAATCAACCATAAGAAAAGATTTGGAAATACAATGAATACTTGGATATTAAAGAGCATCCTACTAAAGAATGAATGGGTTAACCGAGAAATTAAACAGGAAATTAAAAGTACATGGAAGCCAATGAAAATGACAACACGACAGTCCAAAACCTCTGGGATGCAGCAAGAGTGGTCATAAGAGGGAAGTATATATAAATCCAGGCCTTCCTAAAGAAGGAAGACATGTCTCAAATATGCATACTAACCTTACACCTAAAGGATCTGGAAAAAGAACAGCAAATACAACCCCAAACCAGCAGAAGGAAAATAATAAAGATTGGAAGGGAAATCAATGATATCAAAATAAAAAAGCAGTAGAACACATCAACGAAAGTAGGAGCTGGCTTTTTAAAAAAATGTTTATTTTTAAAATTTTTTTTTTCCAACGTTTATTTATTTTTGGGACAGAGAGAGACAGAGCATGAACGGGGGAGGGGCAGAGAGAGAGGGAGACACAGAATCGGAAACAGGCTCCAGGCTCCGAGCCATCAGCCCGGAGCCTGACGCGGGGCTCGAACTCACGGACCGCGAGATCGTGACCTGGCTGATGTCGGACGCTTAACCGACTGCGCCACCCAGGCGCCCCAAAAAATGTTTATTTTTGAGAGAGAGAGGGAGACAAAGCATGAGCTAGGGAGGGGCAGAGAGAGAGAGGGAGACACAGAATCTGAAGCAGGCTCCAGGCTCTGAGCTGTCAGCGCAAAGCCTTGGGATACTGAGAGTTTTTACCATAATTGGGTATGGAATTTTTGCAGTGTCCTTTTGTGTCAGTTGATTTCCTTCATTAGCTGTTTGATATGGAAGAGTACACTGATTTATTCTAGAATTTTGGACCAGCCTTGCATATCTCGAACAAATCTTTCTTTTCTAATGTATATGTTGGTGTAACTTTTTTTTGTATCACTTTTGCTCTTAGCACTTCTTTTTTTTAAATCTTAATATCTTACAACTTATTGTTTTTTTTAGTTTTTTTAATATTGAGTTATTTTTCTTTTTTTATTAAATTCTATTTTTCATTTTTTAAAATTTGCATCCAAATTAGTTAGCATATAGTGCAACAATGATTTCAGGAGTAGATTCCTTAGTGCCCCTTACCCATTTAGCACCTCCCCCCCTCCCACAACCCCTCCAGTAGCCCTGAGTTTGTTGTCCATATTTATGAGTCTCTTCTGTTTTGTCCCACTCCCTGTTTTTATATTATTTTTGTTTCCCTTCCCTTATGTTCATCTGTTTTGTTTCTTAAAGTCCTCACATGAGTGAAGTCATATGATTTTTGTCTTTCTCTGACTAATTTTACTTAGCATAATAGCCTCCAGTTCCATCCATGTAGTTGCAAATGGCAAGATTTCATTCTTTTTGATTGGTGAGTAATACTCCATTGTGTGTGTGTGTGTGTGTGTGTGTGTGTGTATACCACATTTTCCTTATCCATTCATCCATCGATGGACATTTGGGCTCTTTCCATACTTTGGCTATTGTTGATAGTGCTGCTATAAACATGGGGATGAATGTGTCCCTTCAAAACAGCATACCTGTGTCCCTTAGACAAATGCCTAGTATTGCAATTGCTGGGTTATAGGGTAGCTCTATTTTTAATTTTTTGAGGAACCTCCATACTGTTTTCCAGAGTGGCTGCACCAGCTTGCATTCCCACCAGCAATGCGAAAGAGATCCTCTTTCTCTGCATCCTTGCCAACATCTGTTGTTGCCAGAGTTGTTAATGTTAGCCATTCTGACAGGTGTCAGGTGGTATCTCATTGTGGTTTTGATTTGTATTTCCCTGATGAGGAGTGATGTTGAACATTTTTTCAGGTGTCGGTTGGCCATCTGGATGTCTTCTTTGGAGAAGTGTCTATTCATGTCTTTTGCCCATTTCTTCACAGGGTTCTTTGTTTTTTGGGTGTTGAATTTGATAAGTTCTTTATAGATTTTGGATACTAACCCTTTATCTGATATGTCGTTTGCAAATATCTTCTCCCATTCTGTCAGTTGCTTTGTAGTTTTGCTGATTGTTTCCTTCGCTGTGCAGAAGATTTTTATTTTGATGAGGTCCCAGTAGTTCATTTTTGCTTTCATTTCCCTTGCCTCCAGAGACGTGTTGAGTAAGAAGTTGCTGTGGCCAAGATCAAAGAGGTTTCTGCCTGCTTTCTTCTCGAGGATTTTGATGGCTTCCTGTCTTACGTTGAGGTCTTTCATCCATTTTGAGTTTATTTTTGTGTCTGGTGTAAGAAAGTGGTCCAGGTTCATTCTTCTGCATGTCGCTGTCCAGTTTTCCCAGCACCACCTGCTGAAGAGACTGTTTTTATTCCATTGGATATTCTTTCCTTCTTTTTCAAAGATTAGTTGGTCATACGTTTGTGGGTCCATTTCTGGGTTCTCTATTCTGTTCCATTGATCTGAGTGTCTGTTCTTGTGCCAGTGCCATACTGTCTTGATGATTACAGCTTTGTAGTATAGCTTGAAGTCCGGGATTGTGATGCCTCCTGCTTTGGTTTTCTTTTTCAAGATTGCTTTGGCTATTCTGGGTCTTTTCTGGTTCCATACAAATTTTAGGATTATTTGTTCTAGCTCTTTGAAGAATGCTAGATGTTATTTTGATAGGGGTTAATAATAATGCTGGTGTTATTTTGATAGGGGTTGCTTTGAGTATGTAGATTGCTTTGGGTAGTATCGACATTTTAACAATATTTCTTCTTCCTATCCAGGAGCATGGAATCTTTTCCCATTTTTTGTGTCTTATTCAATATCTTTCATAAGCTTTCTATAATTTTCAATGTACAGATTTTTCACCTCTTTGGTTAGATTTATTCCTAGGTATTTTATGGTTTTTTGTACAACTGTAGATGAGATCAATTCCTTGATTTATCTTTTTGTCACTTCATTGTTGGTGTATAGGAATGCAACCGATTTTGTGGATTGATTTTATATCTTGCAACTTTGCTAAATTCATGAATCAATTCTAGCAGTTTTTTTGTGGAATCTTTTGGGTTTTCCATATAGAGTATCATGCCATCTGCAAAGAGTGAAAGTTTGACCTCCTCCTGGCCGATTTGGATGCCTTTTATTTCTTTGTGTTGTCTGATTGCAGAGGCTAAGACTTCCAATACTATGTTGAATAACAGTGGCAAGATGGACATCCCTGTCTTGTTCCTGACCTTAGGGGGAAAGGTCTCAGTTTTTCCCCACTGAGGATGATATTAGTGTCGGGTCGTTCATATATGGCTCTTATTATCTTGAGGTATGATCCTTCTATCCCTACTTTCTTGAGGGTTTTTATCAAGAAAGGATGGTGCATTTTGTCAAATGTTTTCTCTGTGTCTGTTGAGAGGATCATATGGTTCTTGTCCTTTCTTTTATTGATGTGATTAATCACATTAATTGTTTTGTGGATATTGATCCAGCCCTGCATCCCAGGTATAAATCTCACTTGGTCGTGGTAAATAATTTTTTTTAATGTATTGTTGGATCCATTTGGCTAATATCTTGTGGAGGGTTTTTGCATGCATGTTCATCAGGGAAATTTGTCTATAGTTCTCCTTTTTAGTAGGGTCTCTGTCTGGTTTTGGAGTCAAGGTAATGCTGGCTTCATATAAAGACTTTGGAAGTTTTCCTTCCGTTTCTATTTTTTGGAACAGCTTCAGGAGAATAGGTGCTAACTCTTCCTTAAATGTTTGGTACAATTCCCCTGGAAAGCCATCTGGCAATGAACTCTTGTTTTTTGGGAGATTTTTGATTACTAATTCGATTTCCTTACTGGTTATGGGTCTGTTCAAATTTTCTATTTCTTCCTGTTTCAGTTTTGGTAGTGTATATAATTCTAGGAATTTGTCCATTTCTTCCAGATTGCCCATTTTATTGGCATATTGTTGCTCATAATATTTTCCTATTATTGTTTTTATTTCTGCTGTGTTGGTTGTGATCTCTCCTCTTTCATCTTGTTTTTATTTATTTAGGTCCTTTCCTTTTTCTTTTTGATCAAACTGGCTAGTGGTTTATCAATTTTGTTAATTCTTTCATAGAACCAGCTTCTGGTTTCATTGATTTGTTCTACTGGGTTTTTTGGTTTTTTTTTTTTTTTTTTTTTTGGTTTTGATAGCATTAGTTTCTGCTCTAATCTTTATTATTTCCTGTATTCTGCTGGTTTTGTGTTTTATTTTCTGTTCTTTTTCCAGCTCTTTAAGGCATAAGGTTACGTTGTGTATCTGAGATCTTTCTTCCTTCTTTAGGAAGGCCTGGATTGCTATATATTTTCCTCTTGTGACTGCCTTTGCTGTGTCCCAGAGGTTTTGGGTTGTGGTGTTATCATTTTCATTGGCTTCCATGAACTTTTTAATTTCCTCTTTTACTTCTTGGTTAGCCCATTCATTTTTTTGTAGGATGTTGTTTCATCTCCAAATATTTGTTACCATTCCAAATTTTTTCTTGTTGTTGGTTTCAAGTTTCATAGCACTGTGGTCTGAACATATGCACGGTATGATCTCGATCTTTTTGTACTTGCTGAGGGCTGATTTGTGTCCCAGTGTGTGATCTTTGTGGAGAACATTCCATGTGCACTGGAGAAGAATGTATATTCTGGTGCTTTAGGATGAAATGTTCTGAATATATCTGTTAAGTTCATCTGGTCCAGTGTGTCATTCAAAGCCATTGATTCCTTGTTGATTTTTTGACTAGATGATCTGTCCATTGCTGTGAGTGGTGTGTTGAAGTCTCCTACTATTATGGTGTTACTGTCGATGAGTTTCTTTATGTTTGTGATAATTTATTTATATATTTGGGTATTCCCACATTTGGCACGTAAATGTTTACAATTGTTAGGTCTACAATTGTTAGGTGGATAGACCCCTTGATTATGATATAATGCCCTTCTGCATCTCTTGATACAGTCTTTATTTTAAAGTCTAGATTTTCTGATATATATGGCTACTCCGGCTTTCTTTTGTTGACCATTAGTATGATAGATGGTTCTCCATCCCTGTACTTTCAATCTGAAGGTGTATTTAGGTCTAAAGTGGGTCTCTTATAAACAGCATATAGATGGATCTTGTTTTCTTATCCATTCTGTTACCCTATGTCTTTTGATTGGAGCATTGAGTCTATTGATGTTTAGAGCAAGTACTGAAAGATACGAATTTGTTGCCATTATGTTGCTTGTACAGTTGGAGTTTCTGATGGTGTTCTCTGGTCCTTTCTAAGTTTTGTTGCTTTTGGTATTTATGTATGTATGTATGTATGTATGTATGTATGTATGTATGTATTTTTTCATCTTTTCTCCCCTCAGAGAATCCCTTTAAAATTTCTTGCAGGGTTGGTTTAGTGGTCCTAAACTCCTTTAATTTTTGTTTTGTCTGGGAAACTTTTTATCTCTCCTTCTATTTTGAATGAGAACCTTGCTGGATAAAGAATTCTTGGCTGCATATTTTTCTGATTCAGCACATTGAATGTATCCTGCCACTCCTTTCTGGCCTGCCAAGTTTCTGTGGATAGGTCTGTTGCAAACCTGATTTGTGTTCCCTTGTAGGTTAGGGACTTTTTTTCCCCCTTGCTGCTTTTATGATTCTCTCCTTGCCTGAGTATTTTGTGAATTAGAGTATGATATGCCTTGTTGATGGTCAGTTTTTGTTGAATCTAATGGGGTTCCTCTGTGCTTCCTGGATTTTGATGTCTGTGTCTTTCCCCAGGTTAGGAAAGTTTTCTGCTATGATTTGCTCACATAACCCTTCTACCCTTATTTCTGTCTCTTCCTCTTCTGGGATCCCTATGATTCTGATGTTGTTCCTTTTTAATGAGTCACTGATTTCTCTAAGTCTTAAATCGTGCTCTTTTGTCTTAATCTCCCTCTTTTTTTCTGCTTCATTTTTCTCTATAAGTTTGTCCTCTATATTGCTGATTCTGTGTTCTGTCTCATCCATCCTTGCTGCTGCAGCATTCATCTGTGATTGCAGCTCAGGTATAGCATTTTTAATTTTATTATGACTAGTTTTTACTTCTTTTATCTCTTCAGAAAGGGATTCTAATCTCTTTTTGACTCCAGCTAGTATTCTTATTATCGTGATTCTAAATCCTGGTTCAGACATCTTGGTTGTATCTGTGTTGATTAAGTAACTGGCCATCATTTCTTTGTGCTTTCTTTTGGGGTGAAGTCCTTCGTTTTGTCATTTTGAAGGGAGAAAAGGAATTAATGAGGTAGAAAAATTAAGATTAAAGATAATTAAAATTAAGAAAATATTAAAATTAAAAATACACAGACACAAAATCGAATAAATGATGCTAGATCCTAGGTGTGTTTTGGTCTGCGCGTTGAAAGTGGTTTGACAGATTAGAGAAAAAAAAGGGGGGGTAAAAAGGAAATCATTTGAGAATTTGAAAAAATGAATACACTGAAGTAGACTAAAATAAAATGATGGAAGTAAATTAGAATTTGAGAACATTTACACAAAAGTAAAAAATATAGTAAAAAATTAAAGAAAAATATTTTTAATAAAATTGAAAATAAAAATGAATTTTTTTTCTGTTTCTGTATTCAAGAAAAAGAAGTAAAAAAGAGGAAAAAAATTGAATAGATGGACATGCTAACAGATTGAAATATGACTGAAATTACTTCATTTTCTCCTAGAAGTCTGACTATGAAGTGCTTTATAGCCCATAAACTAATTAGGTGGTGAGACCTGTGTTCTTGAAAGGGAGGTTGGCCCAGTTGGGTGGGGCTCAGTATAACAGCTCCATTCTCCACTAGATGGCGCTGCTTACATACTAGGGTGGAGAGTTGTGGCGCTTGTAGGTTGGTATGCGCATGTGTGGGAGCGGTGAAAATGGCGTCACCCAGCTCCCCAGTCTCTAGTATCCTTCTCCCTGATCAGCAATCACACACCCATTATCTCTCTTCAGCTTTCGTCCACGCTACAGTTTTTCACTGTCTGTGACCAGGCCCCAGTCAGTACCTCTCTCCTGAGTTTTGTCTCAGATGTGGCTGTTTTCCCTGGCCCCTTACTTCTGAAGGACTGTGGCTTTAACCCATTCTGCCCCTCTGCAGAAGGGTCTCACAGAGCAATGGCCGAATGATCAATGGCTGAATGTCAGCTGTACCCAGGAATGCTTGCTGGACCATGCTGCTTTTGGTACCCCGAGACTGCAGCCAGGTGTCAGCCCACCCCAGAAAACGTTTGTGAGATAGTGTAGCAGCAGAGTTTCAGGGATTATGGAAAATCACAACACACATCTGGCACCAGACTTCAAATTTAATGACCTTGTTCCAGCACCAGCAAATGTGGCCATTTTCTGGGGTCTGCTGGGACCAGGTGGCTTCAGCAGTCTCTACCAAATGTCCTTCCAGCAGTGGAACCACTTTTCCCTGTGTGGCCCAAGAACCTCCCGGACTCCACTCTTTTCTTGGGGATTCACCCTTCCTACCAGAGCACCTCCAGGTATTGAGTTGTGGAGTTTCAGACTTTGCACTCTCCTTGTTTATAGTCTTAATGGAATTTAAACCCTCTCCTTTCTCCTTTCTCCTCTCTCCCTTTTTAGTTTAGTCCCTGTGGCTGTTTCTAATTTTCCACTTTCTCTCCAGTTGCTTTTGGGGAGGGGTGCTTTCCCATATTCTTCCCACCCCCATCTCTGTCTTCTCTCTACCCGCAAAAGCACCTCCCTTCCCATGGTTTCTTGCTCCCCAAGTTCACCTCTCCACACCATGTACCTGCTGAATTCTGTGGTTCAGGTTGTGCAGATTGTTGTGTTAATACTCCAATCAGTTTTCTAGGTGTGCAGTGGTTTAGTATTGGTCTGGCTACATTTCATGGACTTGAGACACACAAAAAACTTCCATGCTCTTCCGCCATCTTGGCTCCGCCTTCTCCCTCTTAGCACTTCTTTAGCTGCATCCTACATTCTGATAAGTTGTATTTTCAATTTCATCTAGTTCTATCTTTTTTTTTAATATATGAAATTTATTGTCAAATTGGTTTCCATACAACACCCAGTGCTCATCCCAAAAGATGCCCTCCTCAATACCCATCACCCACCCTCCCCTCCCTCCCACCCCCCATCAACCCTCAGTTTGTTCTCAGTTTTTAACAGTCTCTTATGCTTTGGCTCTCTCCCACTCTAACCTCTTTTTTTTTTTCCTTCCCCTCCTCCATGGGTTTCTGTTAAGTTTCTCAGGATCCACATAAGAGTGAAACCATATGGTATCTGTCTTTCTCTGTATGGCTTATTTCACTTAGCATCACACTCTCCAGTTCCATCCACGTTGCTACAAAAGGCCATATTTCATTTTTTCTCATTGCCACGTAGTATTCCATTGTGTATATAAACCACAATTTCTTTATCCATTCACCAGTTGATGGACATTTAGGCTCTTTCCGTAATTTGGCTATTGTTGAGAGTGCTGCTATAAACATTGGGGTACAAGTGCCCCTATGCATCAGTACTCCTGTATCCCTTGGATAATTTCCTAGCAGTGCTACTGCTGGGTCATAGGGTAGGTCTATTTTTAATTTTCTGAGGAACCTCCACACTGCTTTCCAGAGCGGCTGCACCAATTTGCATTCCCACCAACAGTGCAAGAGGGTTCCCATTTCTCCACATCCTCTCCAGCATCTATAGTCTCCTGATTTGTTCATTTTGGCCACTCTGCCTGGCATGAGGTGATATCTGAGTGTGGTTTTGATTTGTATTTCCCTGATAAGGAGCGACGTTGAACATCTTTTCATGTGCCTGTTGGCCATCCGGATGTCTTCTTTAGAGAAGTGTCTATTCATGTTTTCTGCCCATTTCTTCACTGGGTTATTTGTTTTTCGGGTGTGGAGTTTGGTGAGCTCTTTATAGATTTTGGATACTAGCCCTTTGTCCGATATGTCATTTGCAAATATCTTTTCCCATTCCGTTGGTTGCCTTTTAGTTTTGTTGGTTGTTTCCTTTGCTGTGCAGAAGCTTTTTATCTTCATAAGGTCCCAGTAATTCACTTTTGCTTTTAATTCCCTTGCCTTTGGGGATGTGTCGAGTAAGAGATTGCTATGGCTGAGGTCAGAGAGGTCTTTTCCTGCATTCTCCTCTAAGGTTTTGATGGTTTCCTGTCTCACATTTAGGTCCTTTATCCATTTTGAGTTTATTTTTGTGAATGGTGTGAGAAAGTGGTCTAGTTTCAACCTTCTGCATGTTGCTGTCCCGTTCTCCCAGCACCATTTGTTAAAGAGACTGTCTTTTTTCCATTGGATGTTCTTTCCTGCTTTGTCAAAGATGAATTGGCCACACGTTTGTGGGTCTAGTTCTGGGGTTTCTATTCTATTCCATTGGTCTATGTGTCTGTTTTTGTGCCAATACCATGCTGTCTTGATGATTACAGCTTTGTAGTAGAGGCTAAAGTCTGGGATTGTGATGCCTCCTGCTTTGGTCTTCTTCTTCAAAATTACTTTGGCTATTCGGGGCCTTTTGTGGTTCCATATGAATTTTAGGATTGCTTGTTCTAGTTTCGAGAAGAATGCTGGTGCAATTTTGATTGGGATTGCATTGAATGTGTAGATAGCTTTGGGTAGTATTGACATTTTGACAATATTTATTCTTCCAATCCATGAGCAGGGAATGTCTTTCCATTTCTTTAAATCTTCTTCAATTACCTTCATAAGCTTTGTATAGTTTTCAGCATACAGATCCTTTACATCTTTGGTTAGATTTATTCCTAGGTATTTTATGCTTCTTGGTGCAATTGTGAATGGGATCATTTTCTTTATTTGTCTTTCTGTTGCTTCATTGTTAGTGTATAAGAATGCAACTGATTTCTGTACATTGATTTTGTATCCTGCAACTTTGCTGAATTCATGTATCAGTTCTAGCAGACTTTTGGTGGAGTCTATCGGATTTTCCATGTATAATATCATGTCATCTGCAAAAAGTGAAAGCTTGACTTCATCTTTGCCAATTTTGATCCCTTTGATGTCCCTTTGATCCCTTTTGTTGTCTGATTGCTGATGCTAGAACTTCCAACACTATGTTAAACAACAGCGGTGAGAGTGGGCATCCCTGTCGTGTTCCTGATCTCAGGGAGAAAGCTCTCAGTTTTTCCCCATTGAGGATGATGTTAGCTGTGGGCTTTTCATAAATGGCTTTTATGATCTTTAAGTATGTTCCTTCTATCCCAACTTTCTCAAGGGTTTTTGTTAAGAAAGGGTGCTGGATTTTGTCAAAGGTCTTTTCTGT
This sequence comes from Lynx canadensis, assembly GCF_007474595.2. NCBI lineage: Eukaryota > Metazoa > Chordata > Mammalia > Carnivora > Felidae > Lynx > Lynx canadensis. Next base: position 27,158,856 of record NC_044308.2, on the reverse strand, counting down.
ATCGATTGACAGGATCATATGCTCCTTCTCCTTTTTTTTGTTAATGTGATGTATCACGTTGATTGATTTGCGAATGTTGAACCAGCCCTGCATCCCAGGAATGAATCCCACTTGGTCATGGTGAATGATTCTTTTTTATGCTGTTGAATTCGATTTGCTAGTATCTTATTGAGGATTTTTGTATCCATATTCATCAGGGATATTGGCCTTTAGTTCTTTTTTTTACTGGGTCTCTCTCTGGTTTAGGAATCAAAGTAATACTGGCTTCATAGAATGAGTCTGGAAGTTTTCCTTCCCCTTCTATTTCTTGGAATAGCTTGAGAAGGATAGGTATTATCTCTGCTTTAAACGTCTGGTAGAACTCCCCTGGGAAGCCATCTGGTCCTGGACTCTTATTTGTTGGGAGATTTTTGATAACTGATTCAATTTCTTCGCTGGTTATGGGTCTGTTCAAGCTTTCTATTTCCTCCTGATTGAGTTTTGGAAGAGTGTGGGTGCTCAGGAATTTGTCCATTTCTTCCAGCTTGTCCAATTTGTTGGCATATAATTTTTCATAGTATTCCCTGATAATTGTTTGTATCTCTGAGGGATTGGTTGTAATAATTCCATTTTCATTCATGATTTTATCTATTTGGGTCATCTCCCTTTTCTTTTTGAGAAGCCTGGCTAGAGGTTTGTCAATTTGGTTTATATTTTCAAAAAACCAACTCTTGGTTTCGTTGATCTGATCTACAGTTTTTTTAGATTCTATATTGTTTATTTCTGCTCTGATCTTTATTATTTCTCTTCTTCTGCTGGGTTTAGGCTGCCATTGCTGTTCTGCTTCTATTTCCTTTAGGTGTGCTGTTAGATTTTTGTATTTGGGATTTTTCTTGTTTCTTGAGATAGGCCTGGATTGCAATGTATTTTCCTCTCAGGACTGCCTTCACTGCATCCCAAAGCATTTGGATTGTTGTATTTTCATTTTCGTTTGTTTCCATATATTTTTTAATTTCTTCTCTAATTGCCTGGTTGACCCACTCATTCGTTAGTAGGGTGTTCTTTAACCTCTATGCTTTTGGAGGTTTTCCAGACTTTTTCCTGTGGTTGATTTCAAGCTTCATAGCCTTGTGGTCTGAAAGTATGCATGGTATAATTTCAATTCTTGTAAACTTATGAAGGGCTGTTTTGTGACCCAGTATATGATCTATCTTGGAGAATGTTCCATGTGCACTCGAGAAGAAAGTATATTCTGTTGCTTTGGGAAGTAGAGTGCCAAATATATCTGTCAAGTCCATCTGATCCAATGTATCATTCAGGGTCCTTGTTTCTTTATTGACCGTGTGTCTAGATGATCTATCCATTTCTGTAAGTGGGTGTTAAAGTTCCTTGCAATTACCACATTCTTATCAATAAGGTTGCTTATGTTTATTAGTAATTGTTTTATATATTTGGGGGCTCTGGTATTCGGCGCATAGACATTTATAATTGTGAGCTCTTCCTGATGGATAGACCCTGTAATTATTATATAATGCCCTTCTTCATCTCTTGTTACAGCCTTTAATTTAAAGTCTAGTTTGTCTGATATAAGTATGGCTACTCCAGCTTCCTTTTGGCTTCCAGTAGCATGATAAATAGTTCTTCATCCCCTCACTCTCAATCTAAAGGTGTTCTCAGGTCTAAAATGAGTCTCTTGTAGAGGGAAAATAGATGGCTCTTGTTTTTCTTTTTTTTTAATTTTTTTTTCAACGTTTATTTATTTTTTTGGGACAGAGAGAGACAGAGCATGAACGGGGGAGGGGCAGAGAGAGAGGGAGACACAGAATAGGAAACAGGCTCTAGGCTCTGAGCCATCAGCCCAGAGCCTGACGCGGGGCTCGAACTCACAGACCGCAAGATTGTGACCTGGCTGAAGTCGGACGCTTAACCGACTGCGCCACCCAGGCCCCCCGATGGCTCTTGTTTTTTTATCCATTCTCATACCCTGTGTCTTTTGGTTTGTGCATTTAATCCATTTACATTCAGTGTTATTATAGAAAGATACGGGTTTAGAGTCATTGTGATGTCTGTATGTTTTATGCTTGTAGTGATGTCTCTGGTACTTTGTCTCACAGGGTCCCCCTTAGGATCTCTTGTAGGGCTGGTTTAGTGGTGACAAATTCCTTCAGTTTTTGTTTGTTTGGGAAGACCTTTATCTCTCCTTCTATTCTAAATGACAGACTTGCTGGATAAAGGATTCTCAGCTGCATATTTTTTCTGTTTAGCACACTGAAGATCTCGTGCCAATTCTTTCTGGCCTGCCAAGCTTCAAAAGAGAGATCAGTCACGAGTCTTATAGGTCTCCCTTTATATGTGAGGGCACGTTTATCCCTTGCTGCTTTCAGAATTTTCTCTTTATCCTTGTATTTTGCCAGTTTCACTATGATATGTCGTGCAGAAGATCGATTCAAGTTACATCTGAAGGGAGTTCTCTGTGCCTCTTGGATTTCAATGCCTTTTTCCTTCCCCAGATCAGGGAAGTTCTCAGCTATAATTTCTTCAAGTACCCCTTCAGCACCTTTCCCTCTCTCTTCCTCCTCTGGATACCGATTATGCGTATATTATTTCTTTTTAGTGTATCACTTAGTTCTCTAATTTTCCCCTCATACTCCTGGATTTTTTTATCTCTCTTTCTCTCAGCTTCCTCTTTTTCCATAGCTTTATCTTCTAGTTCACCTATTCTCTCCTCTGCCTCTTCAATCTGAGCTGTCGTCGTTTCCATTTTGTTTTGCATTTCTTTTAAAGCGCTTTTCAGCTCCTCGTGACTGTTCCTTAGTCCCTTGATCTCTGTAGCAAGAGATTCTCTGCTGTCCTGTATACTGTTTTCAAGCCCAGCGATTAATTTTATGACTATTATTCTAAATTCACTTTCTGTTATATTATTTAAATCCTTTTTGATCAGCTCATTAGCTGTTGTTATTTCCTGGAGATTCTTCTGAGGGGAATTCTTCCGCTTGGTCATTTTGGATAGTCCCTGGTGTGGTGAGGACCTGCAGGGCACTTCCCCTGTGCTGTGGTGTATAACTGGAGTTGGTGGGCGGGGCCGCAGTCCGACCTGATGTCTGCCCCCAGCCCTCCGCTGGGGCCACAGTCGGACTGGTGTGTGCCTTCTCTTCCCCTCTCCTAGGGGCAGGATTCACTGTGGGGTGGCGTGGCCCGTCTGGGCTACTTGCACACTGCCAGGCTTGTGATGCTGGGGATCTGGCATATTAGCTGGGGTGGGTAGCTAAGGTGCACGGGGGCAGGAGGGGCAGGCTTAGCTCGCTTTTCCTTAGGTGATCCACTTCAGGAGGGGCCCTGTGGCAGTGGGAGGGAGTCAGATCCGCTGCCGGAGGTTTGGCTCCGCAGAAGCACAGAGTTGGGTGTTTGCATGGAGTGAGCAAGTTCCCTGGCAGGAACTGGTTCCCTTTGGGAGTTTGGCTGGGGGATGGGTGGGGGAGATGGCGCTGGCGAGCACCTTTGTTCCCCACCAAACTGAGCTCTTTCGTCAGGGGGCTCCGCAGCTCTCCCTCCCTTTGTCCTCCAGCCTTCCCGCTTTCCTAGCAGAGCTGTTAACTTATGACCTCCCAGATGCTAAGTCACGCTTGCTGTCAGAACACAGTCCATCAGGCCCCTCCGCTTTTTGTCAGCCAGACTCAGGGGCTCTGCTTGGCCGGCGAGCCGCCCCTCCGCCCTCCTGCCAGTCCGTGGAGCGCGCACCGCCCTGCTGTCCTTCCTACCCTCTTCCGTGGGCCTCTCATCTGCGCTTGGCTCCGGAGACTCCGTTCTGCTAATCCTCTGGCATTTTTCTGGGTTATTTAGGCAGGTGTAGGTGGAATCTAAGTGATCAGCAGGACGCGCGGTGAGCCCAGCGTCCTCCTACGCCGCCATCTTCCCTCTCTCCTTGCCAAAATAATTTCATTGAAACGAGGATTATTTTCAGTTCCCCACATAGGGCGATCTGGAGAGGAGAGCTTGATCCAGCGAGACCAGATAGAATGTTCTAACAAAACCTCCAGAGTAATTAACAGGCGTTATCTACCCAAGGAATGGAACAAATAGGAAGTTCAGGTTCTAAGGAGCTGCCTTGTTTGTGCCAGTGGCCCCACACTAGCTCTTTATTAATTGCACCACCTGGGATGCTGATAGCGAACTGAGCTTTGGAACATTTCAGGCCTGGCATGGAATGCAGTTTTTACACAAGTGTCTTGTGGTTCAGAAATCCGATTTCACAGCTTATCTTCCGTTAGATGAAAGTGTTTATGGTGTGTCTGGAGCTGGAGTAAGTTCCTGCGGGTGCCCAAGAGCAGGGGCCTCCTCTCTCCTCTCATTAACTTGCTGATGCCTAACTGCACTGACACAGCGGTGAGATACCGGGGAGAGCGCTAGTTCTATCTTTTAAATCTTACTTTGAAACTCCCTCTTTGACCCATAGATTAGTTAAAAGTATGTTCTTTAATTTCCAGATTTTTAGAGATTTTCCTGTTGTTTTCTGTTACTGAATTATAGTTTAATTTACTTAAGGTCAGAGAACTTATTCTGTATGACTTCAGTTCTTTAATATTTGTTGAAAAATTTTTTATGCCCTAGGTTTATGGTCCATTTTGTTGAATATTCCATGGGCTTAATGTAATATGATTTTCCCACTGTTTTATAACACTAATGCTACTTGCAAATAGAAATTGTTTATACTTAGGCCAAGCAATAACTTGTGAAACTGAAATACTGCTGTTTTTTTGTGTTTGTAATTTGATATAGAAGGTGGAGGATGTTGCAGAAGTTTTAGGAAAATAGTATGCTTGACCTTGTGTTTCTGAAACTCCTGTGCTTCCAGAATCCCCTGGGAGCATTCCCATATTATGAGGGGGAGATCTGGATGCATACTTAGACCTGTGGGCTTTCTAAAAGCAGAGTCAACATTGTGGCATTCCTAGGATCTACTGTAGGAGTCCACTCTAGGTGTAGAATTTGCCTTAGGTGAGGACTGAGAAGTTATTTAAGTCTGGGGTAGAGCTGTTTTCCCAGAACCTTAGGGGTCTGGTGGGTCCTGCTGTTGCCATCTGCACCCTTCCTCACTAAGAGAGAGTGGGTCTTGGGGTGACCTGCAGATCTTCTCATCTGCCCTCCCTCTCTGCTGCTGCCAGCTACTCTCCTTATGCATTATGCCCTCCTTGACCCCTCTTGGCCTGCTCTACTGTAGCTGTGTCATACTTTGCACTTTCTATTGTGCCATCCAGTTCATTCATTATGTGAGTTGTGTGTTATCTGCAATTTTGTTCTGTACTGATTCCTGGTGCCTCATACAGAACCTGGCACAGAGTAAGTGCTCAATAAATATTTATGAAACAAGAATGTTCCCAGAGTGTCTTTAGATATTTGACCAGGTACTGAGGTCCTACTCTGCGTCTAGTCTAACCTGGCTTTTGGGAGTGGGAGCACCATCCACCTCTGACCCATGAGTGAATGACTGTCTGGCAATGAAGCATCAGGTAGGGTTCCCTTTGGCCTTTTAATAGCTTCATGAGATGAAATAATTTCAGGAAGTTCTCTAGGTTATTTAAACTTCTTGTCCTATAGATAATCCTGTTTGGCACTTTCTTAACTGAAGATTTGGGGTTGTATTTCTCATCCTTGTAAAGTAGTTCTTGGTAAAGCTCCAAAGAACAAAATTGGATCAATCTTTCTAATTCTTGAACTTTGCATATTTAATAGGGTTTCTGGAGATTTCCCAATGCAGCATTCTAAAAATTCCGTTATCACAGTGAAGGCTTCTGTGCCCTTATACTATATGAAATCATATTGAAACAGTGTGACACGGTCTTAATGACAAATATTTCACAATATAAAGGAAATAATACTTTTCCCCTATGTGCCCCCCATTTAATATCTGGAATTATGTTTTAGGAAGAATTGCTGCCACGGGTTCCTTTCTGTTGGAAACAAGGAGGTTTTTCTTTCCTTTTCACTCACTTTATCTAATTGAAGCAAAATGATGTAGCCTTTGTGTGAGATCATGTGTCATTGCCCTGGGTCCTTTAATTTAGAAGCTCATAAAGCATTTGGTTTAAAAATTAACTGTGAAATGAAATTCAAAATAGATGAATAGAGAACACCTCTAGTATTCCAGGGGGCCTTTACTTTAATCTCCAGAAATGGGAGGTGCATTTGGAGAGAGGTGAGATGCTATATTTCACAATGCAATGTACATACCCCAGTGCCATTTTCCAGTGGAAGCCTCCAAGTCAAGCCTTCCTAATTTTTGTTATTGTATTTTGCAAGGCTGAAATTTAAATTATAGCTGTGGCTAATGGCTCTGCCCCCTAATTCATTTCCCTTTGTCTGCAAGTCTTTTCTTATTGCTGAGATGTTACTGTCGTGATTCACAGAACATATTGCTTCTAGTAGCATCTGGCAGACTTTGTCTAGCAGGCTCCATTACCTTGTTCCAGAGATGCCTTTCTTTTTCTTCTTTGAAGTCAGAGACTTCAGAATTGCAAGAGAGCTGGTGGATTATGTAATACAATTCCTTTACTTAACAGAAAAATATGCTGAATTTCAAATACACTTTTGTAATTGAAAGAGTTGGATGGGGCATGAATCTTCTAACTATACTTGGCCATGCTGTCTACATTTCTTCTGATAAGATCACAACAATTTCAAGGGTTTTCAAAGCAATTCATTAGAAAAATATCTGGTATTTTGTAGATTTGTCTTGAAGGAAGTGTCCCAGCACTCCTGAAGGTTGTTACCCATGCCCTTGACTGTTCCTGGACATGCAGTCTGTGAACTGAATTATCTGTTTTGAAGCTAGATCAAGTTAAGAGGTATGCGTGTGTGGGCGGGGGGTGGGGAGGATGATAGTGCATAAAGAAGGGCCACAGTGGGACCTGAGAGCTTTAACTTCAAAGAAAATAGTGATGCTATTGATACCTAGCAGAGCTAATGTGTGAAAAGGCAAGCACAGCTCTGAAAATTCTGTGTTAATAGGACCTCCACCATAATCTCATGAAATGGGCTTTATTATTATACCCACTTTATAGGTGAGTAAATTGAAGCTCAGGGAAGTTAAATTGCTTGCTAAAAGTCCCTGAACTGGTAAAGGTGAAGTAGGGGCTCAACCCTTGCTTCTACCTAGGCTGCATCACTTGTCAAGGAGCAGGGAAATGTCTGAAGCCAGAATTGCAAAAGCTAGACAAAGAGTGAACAAATGTCTGTTATGGCATACCATGGTCCAGCTTTGTGTTTGCAAATGTTATATTATTTAATCCCCAAAACATGTGGTAGTCCAGAACCTGTGAATATATGACCTTATAAGGCAGAAGAAATTTGCAGATGTGATTAAGTTAAGGGCCTTGGGAGAGTATATTGGATTATCCAGGTGGGCCCAATTCCTTGAAAGTGGAGAACCTTTCCCAGCTGTGGGTAGGAGACATAATTATGGAATAAGGGTCATAGAAAGGTGATGTGATTACTTTTTATCCACTGTTGATAGCTTTGAGAATTGAAAAGATGGGCATTGGTTCTGGAATATGGATAGCCTCTAGAAACTGGAAGAGCTGAGGAGATGGATTCTTCCTAGAGCCCTCAGAAGGAATGCTGTCCTGCTGACTGTATGTTGGGTTTCTGACTTATCAAAGTATAAGTCTGTGCTTTTTTAAGCCACCTACTTTGTGACAGCAGCCCTAGGTAACTAACATAGGAGGTTCCCATGAGGGAGGTGTTACATTCCTGTTTTATAGCTGGAGAAACCATGCAGAAGACAACTTGATACAGATCTCAGCTGTGGTTAAGTGGGAAAGGCAGGACTGAACTCATCTTCTTCCATGACCACCTACGTCCTCTTAGGAGGGAGAGTGGAAGTATCAAAGGTTGCCACATGGTTGCTGAGCTTCATTACATAACTGAGAATTGGGGCCTCAGCTTAGCTGCCTCGTCTCAAACATGTGGGTGGTGCAAGGAGCTGATTGCCCTTGTGTATATGCAAGAAGAAATCAGAAGTTGATAGGTGGGGGCTTGCCTTTTCTCCCAGTTTTATGATTAATCAAAAGACCTGGCTGCTATGAGCTGGATGCATCAATTGGGAGGACATTTGGGGCAAGTGTGTGTGTGTGTGTGTGTGTGTGTGTGTGTGTGAGTCAGAGTGTGAGGAGGGTGTAGAATGTGTGTGTGTGCAAGTGTGAGATGGTTGATGCTGCATGAGTGTGCAAGATTATAGATGTGTGTGAGTGTAAAACTCAGTGGATGTGTGAGTGCAAGATTGTGTGTGTCTGTGTGTGCTTGTTAGTGTGAGTGTGATTTTGTGTGTGCATGTGCATGAATATGAAACTGAATATGAGTTGAATGTATGCATAAGATAGATCCCAGTGCTACTTTGTCTTCATGTCACTGGATTACCTCTGGCACCACAATTGGGCTGCTCTGAGGCAGGGGTGGAGAGTCTGACCTATTGCCCGCACCTGGCAGTTTGGAGAATTGATTCCCTGGAGGCCTGGGTGCCCTCAGGATTAGAAGCAGACAAGTCCTGACCACAGGGGAGTGTCCACACCCAAGTCCTGGCCTGAGCTTCAGTTTGCATGTCTCCCCACATGATCTCCTTTAGGAGATGGGGCTCAGGATCAGGGTGCAGGAGGCACTGCCATGCCCCCTCAGCAAGGGCACATCACACTGAGGACAGGGATAGGCTTATATCCTTTCCTTTACCACTTGAGACCTCCCAGGGTGTGGACCTGATCTAGCACTGGGGAGGGATGGGAACAACAAGGGGCAGGTGGCATCAGGGCACATCTACTGGGGACAGGGAGAGTGATGGGAGCAGTGGGCTATTTCTTTCTCCCATCTGTTTTGCTTCTATGGTCTAGCTTGGGCAAGTCTTTTGATAGTACAGTACAGTTTCATTGTTCTTGAAAGTTATTTTATTTGCTGATAATGTGTTATTTTCTTTTACAAGTGGAAAACAAATATTTTGTTTTAAAATCTTTGCTACATGTCATTATTTTTATTACTGTAAAGCTCAGCACAGATGCCAGCAGTACACAAATGGCCAACAAGAAAAAAAAATAAAACCCTGAAGGAAAATCAGAAACAAAACCCCCAGAGCCTCGTCTCCCTCCCCTCTCCTTCCCCAAAAGCCCTATAATAACTGTACAATATTATAGTCCTGATCACATTTAAAAACAATTATTAAAAACAAGGATTCCATTGGAAGCTCAACTTTTTGGATTCTTAAACTGTGATATAAATATATATGTATACGGTATGTGTGCACATAGAATAAAAAAAAAATCTCCTTTTCACCTCCACTACCTGGCACCAGACTGGAGACAAAAGGGAGAGAAACCCAGTAATGATGTTCTCTCGGCCTCTCTAAGGCCATCTATGCTCCTCAGTCTCCTATGGCTACGTTTAATATGTCTTCTCCTTATTAATTCAGTCTTGCACTTAAGATACTGGCCTGAGCCAATTAAAAAAAATGGCTGCTACACATGACTGTTACCTGAGAAATGTACAGAGAGAGAGTAATAACATGTATCTGCATTTATATGGCTATAGTTAACTCTGTGACCCTGTTAGAATGGGAGTCCAGGCCCCATCTATCACATGGATTCATACCCTTGTATCATAAAGCAAAATCCAATCTTAAGATTGGAGGGAGCAAAGAGGAGGAACTATAGGTCCAAAACAGACCCAAGTCTCAGTTTCTAGTCAGACTGAACTGGGAATGGGATGAAGGAGGCTACTTTGCAAGACTTGGTTTAAACTCCAGCAGTGAAGATTTCCCTGGGACTGCTAATCCAAGAAGTTGAGTTTCCATGCAGAAATAACCTCTACAGAACACACATCATCTGTGATTCTCACAGAAAAATGCAGCAAGTATGGCCAAGTATGGGGTTTTAAAAGGGGGTTATCTTCACACCCTAAACATCTGTAATGTTTGCAGATATTCTCTATAAGGTGAGAGCACCAAAAGCAGGAATGACCCAGCTTTACTACTAAATATGTTCGATGAGAGACAAGCCATACCAAAAGACTTTATATATCTGCTTAGAGTTGCATATTGGCTGGGGATAGATGTAAGTGCAGCAAAGATGTTTGTTTAAATACTCTTTGGCTGCAATACTAAGTGGAAAATACATAGAAGATTTAACTCCTTAGGACTCTTTGAAAATTACATGGAAAAACAAAGATAAAATCTGAGACAAATTCTGCATAACTCCCTAATAGGGAGAAAAAGATAGAGAAACACACATGTGCATGCACGTACACACACACACACACACACACACACACACACACACTCTTTCCTTCTCCCTCTCTCACTTCCTCACTCACTAGGCAGCAGAAAGAGCCTATGCTCACTTCCTAAAGCCATACAGGTATATGTAACCTACCATGTTTCATGATCTTCAAATAGGAGGACATTTCTCCTCTCCTCAACCTTATTCACAATTTCTTTCCCAAAACAAGCCACAGTATCCAAGGCAAATAGTGGATGAATGGATGTTAGTTTCTCTAACCTGCCTATTGACCCTAGCAAAAATAATTTCTGCAGAAATCTCTGGTCAGGAGGTGTAAGGAAAGGCATTCTTAACTTCACCCAGCCTCAGTTTTTCAAAGATCCCCAAAGCCTTCAGGATTTACCCCATTTCTTCTCAGAGGCAGGAGGGCAAGGAAAGGCCAGAAGGGGAAGGGGTACACATTAGGGGTGAGGGAAATGATGGGAGAGGGACTTTTGTTTTCTTTACAGAAACATTTGCTTTTTAAAAACAAACAGTGACTTTCCTCCCCCACCCCTTATCCTCACCCCAATAGTTCTATTCTGAAAAGGAGGGAAACATAATTAGGTCAGGAAATTCTTCATTGTTGTAGCTGTTGCTCTGGTCTCCCAGCATGGACAGCATCTCCTGGAAGACCTCAGGCGGGCCAGGTTGCTATGCTGATAGCTGTTGCTCTCTAGAACTTGAGCGATGATGAGGCTGCTGGCCCTGTTCCTGTGGCCAGACTTACACCCTCTGCTGTCTGTGTCTGGAATTGTCCTGTAGTCTGTCCAGTCTCAGGAGCAAAGTTGGATCCATGATTGGTGAGACTAGGGGAGGCAGCAGCACCAGGTGATGCAGTTGAAGCACCAGGGAGGGACATGGGGCTGAAGGAGGATGGAGTCTGAAAGCTTCCCATACCAAACTGGGAAGAACGAGTCTTGGCTGTAGCCTGAGTAGCCACCTGCTGGACAGAGAAGTCTGGGCGGGTGCTAGGGTCCAAGTTGGGGCTCCTTGGGGTGAGTTGGAGTGGTGGGAAATCTGGGCCAACATCTGCCCTGCAGAAGCTGATGGCTGGACGATGGTTACAGGAGAGGCCAGACCACTATTTCTGAAATTCTCTGCCGGCCGGGGGTGGGGGTAGGAGGGAATGTGTTGTCCTGTGAGAATAGCTGTTGGATGGCAGGGACAGTGCTGGAGGAAATGCCTTCACTCTGATCTGCACTGATGTTGGAGTAGATTTCTGAAAATCTTGGATCTCTATCCTTGGCAAACAGACCATCTGACTTCTCAAGGGGCTTACTGTGTTCTGGCCCTGTGGTTGTTACAGGCTGAACAGAAACCTGGGAATGACTATAGCCAGCCAGTCCATCGCTTCCTGATACCACATCCAATTCTGTTTGCTGTTGATGCTTCCTGGATGCCAACTGCCCTGAGCCCATCTCTAAGGGTAAATTAGCCATGGGACCTACCTGTGGTCTCTGGATTGTGTTGGACAGTGTAGGCCTTGGTTGATGGCTGGAGTTCTTCACATTGGTGTTGGTACAGATGGTGTACTCAATTTCATCTGAGTAAGTGTTCTGGAAAGTAAAGGAGCTGGTTCTCATCCAGAGCCATTCCCGGTTCTTAGATCAGAACCGGAACATGACAGACAGCACTTGGCCTTTTAACTTAACCACTTGTTACAAGCTGTCTCTTAGAAGCTGTTGGTCTTCAGGATGAGAGAATTCTACAATATTCTTTCCTAAGAGTTCCTGTGGTTGGTAGCCAACAGTAGCCACACAGCGGTGTTCCACAAAAGTGAATATCCCCTCAATGTTGTGCCGTGAGATGAACTCTGTTGGTTGACAAATGTTACTCATGTCTGTACAGTTGGGAGAACTGGTTACCTGTAGTCTGCCAATGGCCACTAGGCAAAATTTGCTCCCCTGGCCAGCCTCTGGATCATCATCTGGGAGGGAGACACCTGCTGGGGGCCAGGCCTTGATATAGCCTGTGCAGTGGACCACCACAAAATGAGGTTCCCCATTCTTCACAGAGCCAAGTCCATTCCTGCATCTGTTCCTCACAAAGCTCAGTCTATTCATGGAGACTGGGTCCACAGAGCTATTGCTGCACCTTCTACAGCAAATAAATGATCTCCTTGAGCCCATACACATCTTCATGGAAGACTGTTGGCCTTCCTTTTTCACTGTTCCAGTCTTCAGGTCTGGAAGGATACGCCCTGTCAGGTCATTTTCTGAAGTGGAAAGCTGATCATGAAGTTTGTCCACATCATCTGGATGCACCTGATCATAGGGTGTGCTACCAAACCATTCAGACTGGTTCAAAACAGGGGTCACTGAGTCAGAGATGTAAACTACCCGACCTATCTCACATGAGACAATAAACAGAAAGCCATCCGCTGCCTCCAAGATCAAAGGTTTGAGTTCCTGATCAGTGAGGAACGAAGGCTTGTAGGTGCCATCAGTGGATGTATTCCCAGTTCCTCACAAGGAATTCATGTGAGAGACTGCCATGGGTAAGATGGTTAGCTTGTCTGGTTTTTGAGCCAGGGCACTACAGGTGGGCACCATGTCTGACAGTTCTGTGATGTAGGCTGTCATCTTGTTCCATTGCCCCTGTTCAATTTCACTGTGATTTTCCCTGGTGAGTCTCTCTTTATCTGCAGAGCTCTGCTCATCATCCAACCTGGCAAGTCACTCCTTATCATTAGACATCTGATCATCATCACACCTCAAAAATTTACCTTCTCCATCATCATTAAAATCCAACCCTGGTCACCACTTAATAGCCCTGTGGACAATGGCTCCTCCACCTTGAATCCCAGCCCCAGGGTTTCCTGAGGCAATGGCTGGACCCAGTGATGGTACATCTGATGTCATTTCTGGGTAGCTCAGTTGGTTAAGCATCTGACTCTTGATCTCAGCTCAGGTCTTGATCTCACAGCTGTGAGTTCAAGCCCCACGTTGGGCTCTGCACTGGTTGTGAAGTTGGGGTTAGCAGCAGCGGCTGCCTTGGCCGCAGATGCCACTACCTACGCACACCCCCCCCCCAGTGGGAGGAGCCACCACCACCGAACTGGGGGAAGGGGGAGGGGAGAGCCACTCCCCAAACGCGGTACCCTACAGCCACCACCGCTACCACGGAATCCAAGATCGACAATGTGTTATTTAAAAGATTCTCTTTTGGTATTCTACAGAACTCTTCCCTCTTTTCCTCATTTCTTCCTTTTTTCTTCCTTCCTGTCTGCCTGCCTGCCTGCCACTTTTAGAGCACTGGAGGTCTGGAATGCACAGATTTCTAAAAATTTCTAAATTGACACATAACATCGTGTAAATTTAAAGGGTACAACATCTTGACTTGTACATTTGTATATTGCAGTATGATTACCACTGTAGTTTAACCAACATTTCTATCACAGTTACATAATTATCAATTCTTTTATGTGGTGAGAATAATTAAATCTAGTCTCTTAGCAACTTTGAAGTTTATGATACAGTACTGTTGACTATAATCACTATGCTGTACATTAATTAGATCTCCAGAACTTACTTGCCCTCTGGTTGCAAGTTTGTACCCTCAAACATCTCCCCAATTGCCCGCCCCCCACCTCCCCCCGTCCCTGGTAACCACCATTTTGCTCTGTTTCTATGTTTGGCTATTTTAGATTCTACATATAGGTAAGTTCATACAGTAATTTGCCTTTCTCCATCTGACTTATTTCATTAGCATAATGCCCTCAAGGTCCATCCTATTGTCACAAATAGCAGGATTTCCTTTTTCTCACGGCTGGATAATATTCCATTACACACACACACACACACACACACACACACACACACACCATATCTTCTTTATCCATTGATGGACAATTAGGTTGTTTCAATATTTTGGCTATTGTGAATAATGCTACAATGAACATGGGGGTGTGAATATCTTTTTGAGTCCTGTTTTTATTTCATTTGGAAGTAAAGGAAACAGACATACCTAATGTGGTATTTTCATCCTGTGGTGAAAATAATTTCCATTTGATGATATGTGACCATAGAGCAGTCATTTTGGAAGAATGTTAAAAGGAAGTTGTGGGAAACTTCAAACAACATGTTTTTCTAAACTCTATTTCAATTTTTAGGATATAGTCACATGAAAAAATAGTGTTTGGTAACATCCTAATTCCCTAAATGGATCTGTGGAATTGTAGCCACCTATTGTGATTCTCCAAAGCCAGAAGAGTTAACAACTGGCATATTTCTTTTACTGTGGTAGCTAAGCTTCTGTAGTTTCTTAGCAGAAATGTTTGTAGTATGCAATAGGAATTTGTACCTTATGAACTTAGCCCTGAAAATTCAGTGACACAATTATTCTTATTTTCCTTTTTGAGGAGAAACCTAATCTGTCCTCCTAGGCAACAGAGGATCAATTGGTTACTGGATCTGTTTTGTATGATTGAGGACTGCTGCAGATGACACCTTTAAGCTCCAGGATCTATAATTTTGTGTAACATAAGTCATGCCAGAAAATTAACTCAGTATTATGTGGGTAATACCTAGAAAGAAAATACATGATTTGTTCATATGCATTCTCCTGAGGTCACACAGTACATGAGGGGCCTTTCAAAGGGAATATATCATATAAAAACCAGTAATGGTAAAATATCAGCAAGAACAAACAGCCAGGACTGACAAAATACACATAAGGGCAAAAAAAAAAAAAGTGGGCATTGGAGGCAGGGTACTAGGGCACAGTAGATTGCTTCCATCTGCTCACATGCTATCTTCCAAAGCAGGGTGAGGGCCTGGGGTCGGGTGATGTTTGGGAGCATATAACACAATCCACCCCAGTCCATCCACTGGTCACAATGGTTGCCTCTGCACCCAAATATACAACCTCCCTACAAGATGCACTAAAGCTGTCACCCTATTCAGCCTCCTGGTCCAATCTGGGAGCTACAACCTTTGAATAGGAATTCTCTGCCTCTCATTCACACTATGAACCAGTGTAAGATAGGGATGCCATACAACCCACTTCTCACCCTGGGAGGGCACTGTGAGGAAGCACACAGGCTTACAGGGAACCTACACAGGTGGCATCAACTAATAGCCTCCCATTCCAGCATCCACCTCACACCTCAAGCCCGCATGTTCCGGCATCTACCTCTTACCTCACAACCCCCTGTTCCAGGATCCACCTCACATCTGCCAGTCCCTGTTCTAGCATTCACATCTCGCCACACAGCGTCCTATACCAGTATTCCCTCTCACCTCATAGCCCTCTGTTCTAGCTTCCATTTCTCACCTCACAGCTCCATGTTCCAGCTTCTACCTCTCACCTGACCAGCCCCTGTTCTAGCATCTGTTTCTCGCCTCACAGCCCAGTGTTCCAGCATCCACCTCTCACCTCACAGCCCTGTGTTCCAGTTTCCACTCCTCACCTCACAGCCCCATGTTCCAGCATCCACCTCTCACCTAACAGCCTTTGTTCCAGCATTCACCTCTCACCTCCCAGGCCTCTATATTCCAACATTCACCTCTAACCTCACAGCCTCATGTTCCAGAATCTTCATCTCACCTCACAGTCCCATGTCCAGAATTCATTTCTCCTCTCACAGCTTCTATGTTTTAGTATCTGCCTCACCCCTGTGTCCAAACCTCCAAGCTCATTAGGTACATTTTTGGCTTCTTGTTTGTCAGAGGTGACCCTCTTATTAAATATTTTCTATCGTATCAGTTGAGTTGCGATTTTCCCTCACCTTGTATATTAGTATTTTTTATGGACTACTGCCCAGTCTATAAAGCCTTGCTACCTATTTTAGGTTTTAGGTTTTTGTATCTGGAGTGTCATACTTCGGGGCCAATTTCCAAATTAGTCAGCATTTTCTATGTCCACAGCCATCCAAACATCCCAGTGACTTAACCTGTTGCTTTCTGCTCTGCTGGGATCTGATGACAGGACTGTTGCCTGCACAGAACCTCTGAAGCTCTGCTCAGATTGGCATTTGTTATTCTGTTCTGAATAATAGTAATTCTAGATAGGCACACTTTTGGTTTCATGGAGGAAAACCTTATTAATAATAAGGGAAAGCAAATATAAGGAATTAAACAATTATGGTAAACATAAAGAGGGAGAGAAGTACAGAGAAGAGCAAAGAAGGCTCATACATCAAATTGGGTACTCACAACATCCAACCTTCTGTCTGGGGAAGCCCCTCAAAGAACAGCCCAGGTGGAGTCTTGATTGAGGGTGCTGGGTGGAGCATCCTCCCCTCAGGTGAGACTTCCAACTAACTATTCCCGCCAAGGCAATATGTATACTACCCATGTGTTGTTTATGGTTAGTCATTAAGTTTGCCTTAGTGCATACCCAAGCGAGCTGGGGCTAGGATACTTTTCTCTGTTTCTCTTATCATATCTCACAATCTTTGGAGTCTATACATCTGCATATTTCTCTTCCCTCCCTGATCCATTCCAGGGGGTCAGCCTGGTCTGGCTCAAGGAGGTGATGCATGTTAATCCCTCTTGGCATCAGGAACAGAAGGGCCAGTTCTGATCCTAAGGCAAGATATGGAGTACAAACCAACTAAGCCCTCCATGATTGTGTATGTGTGGCTCTGGGCAGAAATGCATGACAAATCACACAAACAACTTCTATACGGAACACATGCCTGCTTGTGTGGCCTCAGTGGACTAGCAGGACTAGACATTGGCTCCCAGATAACCTGCAGCCACTCCCAGGGTACATGTTCTTTTGCCTGTTCTTTCTGGTTGCCTCTTGAGAGGGAAAGCCCAGTAGCAATTAGGTTTTGGAAACATTGCAGAAAGGTATATGTGTATGTATGTTTAACCAGCATTTTCCATGCCTATTGTGTCACAGGGTTTTATGTTGAGCTAGGATTATCAACACATCAAGGAACTCAGGATCTTTGGAACACACTTAACATTCCATCCGTTTTCCATGTCATGTGAGACTCAGTAGAGAAATGGCTGAAAGTGCTGCTAGTGAGAAGGGAGCCTGGTGGTGGCATGTAGGGTGAGAGGTTGTGGCTTTGGTGCCAAGTGCCTAAGGATTATTCAAGCCCAGTGTAGTCAGTCTGAGGATAGGGTTAGGCTGAAGGCAGAGAACACTGATTCAAAGTGAGGATAATGTTTAGATTCCAAGGCACTGGTTCTAATGAAAACCTGGGTCATTTGATAGTGTTCACTTTCTGTGTGTGTCTCTCTCTATTCTTTGCTCCCTCTCTCTTATCTTTTTCTTCTCATTCTTCTTCCTCTTTTCTTCCTTCTTGCACTAGTGTAAGGCTACATTGTCATAATAGCAGAATCTGTAGTTTTTTTTTTTATGTAACAAAATAACTGGAATAACTGAATATAATTGATTTAAGCCCTTAACTATATCATAAGGAATGCAATTAAAGTAGAACTTTATCATCACCCATGCAATCTACTTCATAAGACATTGAAAGTGGTTACCCACATTAACAGAGGTTCTGTGATTGGCATGACACCTGTCAAGGTGGTTGGAACCTACATTGCGCAGAATAGTTTATAAACATTTTGAAACAACTTTGCCTGTATTATTTGTAAAAATAATAGTTAAAAAGGCATTGCATCATGTAAAAGTGATCTCTGTGAGCACTGTTGAGAAAACTTGCATTTCAATGTGGATTTTGAGCTTAATTTTAGATTTCTGTAGTATATCACACGTAACAGACAAAATATAGAGATATATTCTTGCTTGTGAGAGCTTTTTCTAAGTGATTTGCAATCTCTGAGCAGAATGCATTTAGGTGCAGACTTCATGAAATTATGTACAGTGCTTTAATTTATTATCTTTCATGAAGATTTCAATGATTTTAATTTTTTTTTTCAACGTTTATTTATTTTTGGGACAGAGAGAGACAGAGCATGAACGGGGGAGGAGCAGAGAGAGAGGGAGACACAGAATCGGAAACAGGCTCCAGGCTCTGAGCCATCAGCCCAGAGCCTGACGCGGGGCTCGAACTCACGGACCGCGAGATCGTGACCTGGCTGAAGTCGGACGCTTAACCGACTGCGCCACCCAGGCGTCCCTCAATGATTTTAAAGTCAAGTGCATTAAAAACCATTTTTGACCAATTAGAAAAATGTTCTATGTATTGCTTTTCCCAAAACTAGAAAAAAACAAGACAAATGAAACCTGCCTTGGAATGGTAGTGAGAAGGAAAAGAACTTTGCATCTTGGCAACCTGCCTCATTATATTAAACAAGAGTCAGGGAAATTAACATACACCCAAATAGGCTGCTTAGAACTTACTTAAGGCTCCATGCTGTTTTGAAGTTTGTTGATCTGCAACATTTTCCTTTAATTCGTTCTTGCTCTTCTTTACTCTTTCTCATACACACACATACAAAGCAAAAAAAAAAAAGATGTGCATTTTTTGGGCAAGTAGTTGGTTTGTTTTAAATGAAAAATGATGAGATTAAACCCAGACCCCTCCTGAGCATGACCCAATTGCCTGGCCCTGACTGCTGGCACATCCTCTCCTTTCCTTCTGCCTCTGACACTGCAAAAGGGGTTGCCTTTTGGCCCTGGATGCCTATTCAGGCCTGAATCTTCCTCTTTCTCTGGGTGTCTTGTGTCCTGACTGTGTCATACCTTCAGGCCTCTCTGTCCCAGGACCTCAATCACTCTGTTTACTAAATACTCATTTCTTGTTTACAGGGACTGGGCATACCAGTCTCTGTATTTACTGAGTCCTCAATGCCAGGAGCAGTGACCAGTGAATGGACTGTTGTTGCTGTGCTATTTTTCAATTAAAATGAGCATCGTGTGAATGCTCCTTATATTTTGATGGAATTAATTTCAACATTCCAGATTTAGGAAGATATTGCCATGGAATTCTGGAATGAGAAGGGTCTTTGGGGTCATCAGATTTGACCCCAAATATTCTTATTCTTTATTTATTTATTTTTTTACTGTAAGTGCTATGCTGAATAGGATCCTAAGTTCTATCCTCGATTTATTTTATTTTATTTTTTATATATATGAAATTTATTGACAAATTGGTTTCCATACAACACCCAGTGCTCATCCCAAAAGATGCCCTCCTCAATACCCATCACCCACCCTCCCCTCCCTCCCACCCCCCATCAACCCTCAGTTTGTTCTCAGTTTTTAACAGTCTCTTATGCTTTGGCTCTCTCCCACTCTAACCTCTTTTTTTTTTTTCCTTCCCCTCCCCCATGGATTGGAAAAATAAATATTGTCAAAATGTCAATACTACCCAAAGCTATCTACACATTCAATGCAATCCCAATCAAAATTGCACCAGCATTCTTCTCGAAATTAGAACAAGCAATCCTAAAATTCATATGGAACCACAAAAGGCCCCGAATAGCCAAAGGAATTTTGAAGAAGACCAAAGCAGGAGGCATCACAATCCCAGACTTTAGCCTCTACTACAAAGCTGTAATCTATCCTCAATTTAAATTTTGCAATGACTTGGAGGAGAGAAGCAATGACTTTTTTAAATTAAAGTTTTAATTTTGACATAACTACATATTCACATATAGTTGAAACAAAGAAATACAGTGATTTCCTGCACTCTTTATCCACTTTCTCTCAAGGGTAATGTTTTGCAAATTGTGGGGGTGGGAAAAATTTCCCTTCTTCCCTCCTATGTGCTTTGTCTGGTCTGGGAACCCTAAAGTTTCCCAGAGCCAATTCCAAAATGGTCTCCCCCTAGCATCAGGCTATTCTCAGATACCAGCAGGGTGTCTGAGAACTTAACTCAATTTATGACAGTATCTACTCAGTGCTAGCACATCAGATTCCACAGGTTAAGTGTTCCATGCCCAACCCCAACTTCAGAAACCAGTCATAAGCCCCTGGCTTCTGACCAACTTGCAACAAATTAGAGATTCCAAAAGCCTCCTCCTTAGGTTTGATTAACTTGCTAGAGTGGCTCACAGAATTCAGGGAAACACTTATTTTTATTAAAGAATGTGAAGAGATACATTGGGCAAGGTACCCAACAAAAGAGTTTCTGTTCTTATGGAGCATGGGGCCCAGCTTGGTGGCATGTGGAAGTGTTTTGGTTCCCCAAGCATGGAAGATCTCTGAAAACAAGGACCAAAAAAGCTATCATTTTGTGTTTTTATCGAGGCTTCATTACATAGTCATGATTAAATAAGTGATTGGCCATTGGCCGATTCAGCCCCTCTCTAGAGGTTGGGGAGTGGGGCTAACAGTTTTAATTCTCTAATCACATGGTTGGTCCTCCTGGCAACCAGCCACTGCCCTTGGATGGGGTCCAAAAGTCAACTTCATTAATGACACGACACCCATTTCCTTCCTTCCTTCCTTCCTTCCTTCCTTCCTTCCTTCCTTCCTTCCTTCCTTCCTTCCTTCCTTCCTTCCTTCCTTCCTTTTTCCTTCCTTCCCATTTAAATTTTTTGTTTAAATTCCAGTTAGTTAACATACAGAGTAATATTAATTTCAGGTGTACAATATAGTGATTCAACACTTCCATACAACACCTGGTGCTCATCACAACAAATGCACTCCTTTTTTATTTTAAGTTTTTATTTAAATTCTGGTTACTTAACATACAGTGTAATATTAGTTTCAGGTGTACAATTTAGTGATTCAGCTCATCCATTGAACACCTGGTGCTCATCAACATAAGTGCACTCCTTAATCCAGTTTGACTTTCATAGGTCTGAAATGTTTTTAAGAACTGTAGATGAAGACTAGATATAGCTGGGAAATAAGTGTTGGTCATCTGAGTGACAAAAGATATTTTTTTAATTAGTCATTATATCACTATGTCATCGTGTCAGTTGGTTTGATAATTAAGTTGACAGAAGATAGATTAATAGGAGAAAACAAACTAATTTTGTACATGTAGGAGCCCCATAAAAACATGAGACTCAAAGATATGGCCAAAGAAGGCAGCTTTTATACCTTTTAGACAAGAAAATAATAATTTTGTGAAGAATTGACAAGACAAAGGGATTTGTCTACTACTTGGATAGTAAATTAGTGAAGTAACAAGTCTTGTTTATATAGCCTTTTCAGCCCTAAATTCCTGATGAGGATGGCTTCTATCCTAGTACAGGAAAAGTACCTTTCATATATGAGATTTATTTTTTCTTTTAAGGGGATCAACAAAAGGTTCAGAGTATCTTTCTTGCAACAGCTGTTTATTAAGTAACTTTGATTCAAAATAATCAATATGCCAAAATGGCATATTTTGGGTCTGACATATTTGGCTCCTCTTTACAAAACTGTAGTAGAATATTACAACCAGAACATTAACATTGCCACATTGAGGATACAGAACATTTCCATCCCCACAAGGATGCCTTATGTTTTCCTTTTGTACCCACACCCAATTCCTTCCATTTCTTATAACCCCCTTCTTACTGACAATTACTAATCTACCCACCATTTCTATAATTTTATCATTTCAAGAATGTCCAAATTGAGTCATACATTGAGTGACATTTTATTTATTTTTTATATATATATATATGAAATTTATTGACAAATTGGTTTCCATACAACACCCAGTGCTCATCCCAAAAGGTGCCCTCCTCAATACCCATCACCCACCCTCCCCTCCCTCCCACCCCCCATCAACCCTCAGTTTGTTCTCAGTTTTTAACAGTCTCTTATGCTTTGGCTCTCTCCCACTCTAACCTCTTTTTTTTTTTCCCTTCCCCTCCCCCATGGGTTCCTGTTAAGTTTCTCAGGATCCACATAAGAGTGAAACCATATGGTATCTGTCTTTCTCTGTATGGCTTATTTCACTTAGCATTACACTCTCCAGTTCCATCCACGTTGCTACAAAAGGCCATATTTCATTTTTTCTCATTGCCACATAGTATTCCATTGTGTATATATACCACAATTTCTTTATCCATTCATCAGTTGATGGACATTTAGGCTCTTTCCATAATTTGGCTATTGAGAGTGCTGCTATGAACATTGGGGTACAAGTGCCCCTATGCATCAGTACTCCTGTATCCCTTGGGTAAATTCCTAGCAGTGCTATTGCTGGGTCATAGGGTAGGTCTATTTTTAATTTTCTGAGGAACCTCCACACTCCACACCCGAAAAACAAATAACCCAGTGAAGAAATGGGCAGAAAACATGAATAGACACTTCTCTAAAGAAGACATCCAGATGGCCAATAGGCACATGAAAAGATGTTCAGCGTCGCTCCTTATCAGGGAAATACAAATCAAAACCACACTCAGGTATCACCTCACGCCAGTCAGAGTGGCCAAAATGAGTGACATTTTAGAATGGGTACTCAGTGTAATTCTGTTGGAAGTTCATCCAGGTTGTTGCATGTATCAGTGGTTTATACCTTTTCATTGCTGAGTAGGATTCCATAATGTAGATGTTCCATGGTTTGTTTAACCACACAACTCTTTAAGGACATCTGGGTTATTTCCAGTTTGGGGCAGTTACAAATAAAGCTGTGATGATTATTCATGTACTGATTTTGTGTGAACACAGGTTCTCATTTCTCTGGAATAAAATGCCCAGGATGGAACTGGTGCATAGTAGGGTAGTTGCACGTTTAGGTTTTTGGACCATTTTACATTCCCACCAGCAATGTGTGAATGAGCCAGTCTCTGCATCTTCACTAGTATTTGGTGTTGTTTCTACTTTTTATTTTAGCCATTCTCCTAGGTGTGCTGGGAAGTCTCATTGTTTCTAGCCCTAAAGCCCCTTCAGGACTCTGTGGGAGAAACATCTGCCTGCCCTTTTTTCTCCCTCCAACTTGTTCTGAGGTACAGACTAATGGCTGTGTTTCGTTCCCCCACAGGTGGATTATGAACTCTGTGAGGGACACTGCTGGCTTTAGTTTCCTGGCCATTCCCTGAGCACAGTTGTCTGTCACTGCCTTGACATTGTGCCTTGACTGTTACATGAATAGGAAACGCTTGCTCACATTTTGGAAGCACTGGCCTCTTCAAGGGGTCATGTGAGGGGATGGGGTGGTTTTTACTTCAAGAGTCCCTGGTGGGTGGGCAGAGGGGCTCTCTGCCATGTCCTGGGCCCTGAGTATCCATCTGTGCTGAGGGAAGAAGGGCCTGCCATGTCCCACGACTGGGTCCAAAGCCTGAGGCTCCAGGTGATCTATCCTTCAAAATCAAGGTGAAGATATTCATACCCACTGTGCTTTGCTGGGCATACCAGGTGCACTGGAGCCCACATTGCAAAGTGGTGTCAAGTAGCACTGGCCTGCCCTTTGAAATATTTCTGTCATACAGGCTCTTGCACTCTGGGCCTAGAATGGGAGGGGCAGCCCTGATGATCTCTGAAATGTCTTCTGGGCTATTCTACTGTGTTGGACAGTAGGTTTTGGCTTTTGTTTAGATGGCTGACTAATCTCCCCACTGTCTTGATGAATAACTCCTAGCTTTCCATTGTGATATCAGATCCAAACTGATGTCTTTATGAAATTTGGCCATATGCTTTGTGTATTCTTTTGAAGCTTTCTCATTTCTTTTAGTTTGGATAGGCTGAGAATTCCACATTTTAAAGTTTGGCTTCCTTTTTAATTAACTGTTCCATCTTTAAGTCACTTCTCACTTCTCTCATTTTACTCAAAGCTGCTCCTGCAACCCTTTGCTTAGAAGACTCATCAACCAGTTAGCCAATTTCATCCCTTACAGGTTCTACCTCTCACAACTAGGATACAAACACAATTCAACTAAGTCCTTGGCCAGTTTAACTGAGAACAAACTGAGGGTTGATGGGGGGTGGGAGGGAGGGGAGGGTGGGTGATGGGTATTGAGGAGGGCACCTTTTGGGATGAGCACTGGGTGTTGTATGGAAACCAATTTGTCAATAAATTTCATATTAAAAAAAAAAAGAATTTCCTTTTCTTCATTTTCCAATAACATGTTCCTCATTTTGTCTGAGACTTCCTCAGAATGGCCTTTACCATCAATAGTTCCACCAACATTTTATTCTCAACTACTTAGGTATTCTCTCTGAAGACCGAGACTTCTCTTCAGATGACTCTCCTACTTCTGAGTCCTTGCCAGAATTGTTTTTAATGGTCTATTCACAGCAATTAAGGCTTTTCCTAGTGTGTCTCTTCAGAGTCTTCCACTCTCCACCTATTACCTAGTTCCAAAGCTGCTTCCATATTTTTAGGTATTTTAGCAGCATCCTCACTTCTCAGTTTCTTAGGGCTGCTATAACAAAATGCAACAAACTGGGTGGCTTATAAATGACAGGCATTTATTTCACAGATTTGGAGGCTGGAAGTGCAAGTGCCAGCCTGATCAGATGAGGGCCCTCTTTTAGGTTTCAGACTTCTCATTGTATCATCATGTGATGGAAGGATCAAGAGATCTCTCTGTATCCTCTTTTATAAAGGCACTAATCCCATTCTGAGGATTCCACCCTCATGACCTCATGACCTCCCAAAAGCCCACCCTCTAATACTATCACTTCAGGTATATGAATTTTTGGAGGACACAAGCATTTAGACCATAGCAGCAACCATTAACATGGTACAATTTTATTTTTTTAATTTAATTTTTTATTTTTAAAATTTACATCCAAATTAGTTAGCATATAGTGCAACAGTGATTTCAGGAGTAGATTCCTTAGTGCCCCTTCCCCATTTAGCCCATCCCCCTTCCCACAACCCCTCCAGTAACCCTGTTTTTTGTCCATATTTATGAGTCTCTTCTGTTTTGTCCCACTCCCTGTTTTTATATTATGTTTATTTCCCTTCCCTTATTTTCATCTCTTTTGTCTCTTAAAGTCCTCATATGAGTGAAGTCATATGATTTTTGTCTTTCTCTGACTAATTTCACTTAGCATAATAGCCTCCAGTTCCATCCACGTAGTTGCAAATGGCAAGATTTCATTCTGATTGCCGAGTAATACTCCGTTGTATACATATACCACATTTTCTTTATCCATTCATCCATCGATGGACATTTGGGCTCTTTCCATACTTTGGCTATTGTTGAGAGTGCTGCTATAAACACGGGGGTGCAGTGTCCCTTCAAAACAGCATACCTGTATCCCTTGGATAAATGCCTAGTAGTGCAATTGCTGGGTCATAGGGTAGCTCTATTTTTAATTTTTTGAGGAACCTCCGTACTGTTTCCAGAGTGGCTGCACCAGCTTGCATTCCCACCAGCAATGCAAAAGAGATCCTCTTTCTCTGCATCCTTGCCAACATCTATTGTTGCCCGAGTTGTTAATGTTAGCCATTCTGACAGGTGTCAGGTGGTATCTCATTGTGGTTTTGATTTGTATTTCCCTGATGAGAAGTGGTGTTGAGCATTTTTTCATGTGTCGGTTGGCCATCTGGATGTCTTCTTTGGAGAAGTGTCTATTCATGTCTTTTGCCCATTTCTTCACAGGGTTTTTTGTTTTTTTGGGTGTTGAATTTGATAAGTTCTTTATAGATTTTGGATACTAACCCTTTATCTGATATGTCGTTTGTAAATATCTTTTCCCATTCCCTTGGTTGCTTTTTCGTTTTGCTGATTGTTTCCCTTGCTGTGCAGAAGCTTTTTATTTTGATGAGGTCCCAGTAGTTCATTTTTGCTTTTGTTTCCCTTGCCTCCAGAGACGTGTTGAGTAAGAAGTTGTTGCGGCCAAGATCAAAGAGGTTTTTGCCTGCTTTCTCCTCAAGGGTTTTGATGGCTTCCTGTCTTACACTGAGATCTTTCATCCATTTTCCATGGTATAAGAAACTGGTCCAGGTTCATTCTTCTGCATGTCACTGTCCAGTTTTCCCAGCACCACTTGCTGAAAAGACTGTCTTTATTCCATTGGATATTCTTTCCTGCTTTGTCAAAGATCAGTTGGCCATACATTTGTGGGTCCCTTTCTGGGTTCTCTATTCTGTTCCATTGATCTGAGTGTCTGTTCTTGTGCCAGTACCATACTGTCTTGATGATTACAGCTTTGTAGTATAGCTTGAATTCTGGGATTGTGATGCCTCCTGCTTTGGTTTTCTTTTTCAAGATTGCTTTGGTTATTTGGGGTCTTTTCTGGTTCCATACAAATTTTAGGATTATTTGTTCTAGTCTGTGAAGAATGCTGGTGTTATTTTGATAGGGATTGCATTGAATATGTAGATTGCTTTGGGTAGTATCAACATTTTAGCAATATTTTTTCTTCGTATCCAGGAGAAGTGAAAAATCTATACGCTGAAAACCTAGAAAGCTTATGAAAGAAATTGAAGAAGACACAAAAAAATGGAAAAAGCATGATACAATTTTAGAATATTAATTCATCCCATAAAGATCCCTAGGGCCCATTTGGAGTCAGTCCTTATTGTTACCTCCAGCCACAGGAAACCCTGATCTTTCTGTATCTCTAAATTAACCTTTTCTGGACAGTTCATATAAATGGAATGACACAGTGTAGTCTTTTGTGTTTCACTTTTTCACTTTGCATAATGCATTTTGGGTTCATTCATAATATAGCATGTATCATTAGCTCTATGTTGTAGCATATACTACATTTTGTTTAGCCACTCATCATGGATAGACATTTGGAATGTTTCCAGTTTTTTGCCTATTTTGAATAATGTTGCTATGAACATTTATGCTTTATGTGAAGCGTTAAAAAGATAAACTGGGGGCGCCTGGGTGGCGCAGTCGGTTAAGCGTCTGACTTCAGCCAGGTCACGATCTCGCGGTCCGTGAGTTCGAGCCCCGCGTCAGGCTCTGGGCTGATGGCTCAGAGCCTGGAGGCTGTTTCCGATTCTGTGTCTCCCTCTCTCTCTGCCCCTCCCCCGTTCATGCTCTGTCTCTCTCTGTCCCAAAAATAAATAAACGTTGAAAACAAATTAAAAAAAAAAGATAAACTGAGGTATAGTACATTTTTAAGAGTTTATTTGACCAAAAATCAGTTAGAATTGGGCAGTGCCAAACTGGAAGTGGTTTGAAGTGCTCTATCAACAGGAGCTATGGGAAAGACTTTTACAGAGAAAAGGGGGAAAGCAAAGTAAAAAAATGATTTGATTGGCTATAGCTGAAGCATCTGCCTTATTTGGGAAGCCTAGTTAGCTGTTTATGATCAGTTGTTCTTAGATTTTGATTTCTTTTTTTCCCAATGTTTATTTATTTGAAGAGAGAGAGAGGGGCATGGGGTGGGGTAGGGCAGAGAAAGAGGAGAGAGAGAATTCCAAGCAGGCTCTGTGCTGACATGGCAGAGTCCAGCAACACAGGGCTCAATCTCATAAACTGTGAGATCATGATCTGAGCAGAAATCAAGAGTCAGATGCTAATCAACTGAGCCACCAGATGCCCTATAGATTTTTATCTTTTAGTCTTGAGGCATTTATTATAGGCTTAGATTTTGGTTTGCTTATGTAGGCTGCTAAGGCATTAGAACCACTTCTGTATTTAATGGCCTCATTTAATTAATTTAATAGGACATATATTTTCATTTCTCTTAGGTAGATTCCTAAGAAAGGAATTTCTGGTCATATGGTAATTTATTATTTAACTTTTTAAGAAACTTCCAAACTTTTTCATGAGGGCTGCACCATTTTATATTCCCACCAGCAATATTTTATTTTATATTTTTTAATGCTTGTTTATTTTTGAGAGAGAGGGAGACAGAACATGAGCGGGGGAGGGGCAGAGAGAGAGGAAGACAGAATCTAAAGCAGGCTCCAGGATCTGAGCTGTCAGTACGGAGCTGGACGTGGGGCTTGAACCCACAGACTGCAAGATCATGACCCGAGCTGAAGTTGGATGCTTAACTGACTGTGCCACCCAGGCACCCCTCCGACCATCAGTGTTTGAGGTTTCCAATTTCTCTGCATCCTTGCCTTTCTATGAAGATATTTTGTCTCAGAAATTCCATGTCCATTTGAATTATAATTAAATAGAAAACATACTTTCATGATTCAGTGGTAACACTGAAATCTCAATTAGATTAAGCATTTGGCTATGTACCTTTGGTTTAATAACAGTGTCATTAATTGGGAAGAATTGATATATGTTGTAGAACTAATGGTCTACTTTCCTCAGGATTATATGGTAAATAATTAATGACAATTTACTGCAGGCTTCCTTATAGAATATACGTTAGCCTTCTGCTTCTATTCCTGGGTCATCTAATTATTCAGGAAATGAAATTAGCTTTCATTAGAAGGCAGACTGGTGGTGTTTGTGTGTGTATTTGGGGTTTCCAGATTCTGAAATAAAAGGACCCACGATTTATATGTATTTTTAATAGATATGGTATAAAATGGCATATAGAAATAACATTGATGGATGCTAATAGCAATATAGGCTTTTTGTACATTTTAAAACCCTGTGGACTGGAATGCAATAATTTCCTATGTTCCTTTACAGATTGTTCACAGAACACTGGCAGCCATGTTGGGTTCCCTTGCAGCATTAGCAGCGCTGGCTGTGATTGGAGACGTAAGTTGTAACATTTTGAGTCAATGGCTTACCACTGTATAGAATATAAGATTCAAAGATAGTCCAACAATTAGGCATTAGCTAGTGATTTTCATTCTTTTATATGCTATTTCCACATTTCTCCCTCAGGAACCATGCTGGAGGCATGAACCAACAAACCTTATCAACATTGATGACTGTTTTTCATTTGACTTTCACACACATTTCTTATTTTGCATTTTAGCTGAGGAAAGGCTCATCGCTATGCAGTTGCTCAGGGCTGTGTAGCTGAGTGGTTAGATTTGTCTCTGGGTGCTGTCAGCCCTTGGGAACCAGAGGGGGCCATTCTTCCTGGAGCAGGGAGGTGAGAAATGGTGAGGTTGGAGTTCTGTCTTGCAGACATCAGGAGGTCCCTGGAGATGCATATTTGGGGGTGATGGCACCACATCAGGGTCTGCATGTGGCCTGTCTGGCAGGAACATAGGAGTGAATGTAGAGAAGCAAAAGCAAGAGAGCCCAAGTGTCCACTGGAGATAGAGCCCTGCCATTGTTGAAGGAACAGTGCTGGAACTGAAGAAGGTGGCAGCACACAGAGCTGGATTTGAAAACAACTCCATATTTTTGTATCCTTTGGGTAAATACCTAGTAGTGCAATTGCTGGGTTATAGGGTAGTTAGTTCTATTTTTAAGTTTTTGAGGAACCTCCATACTGTTTTACAGAGTGGCTGCACCAGTTTGCATTCCCAGCAACAGCAAAATAAATGTCAGATAAAGACAAATGCCATATGATTTCATTCATATGTGGAATTTAAGAAACAAAACAGGTGAACATATGGGGGAAGTGGAAAAAAAAGGGGGGGGCAAACCATAAGAGACTCTTAACAATAGAGAATAAACTGAGAGTTGATGGAACCAGGTAGGTGGGGGATAGTTGAGTGATGGGCATTAAGGAGGGCACCTTTTGGGATGGGCACTGAGGGTTGTATGTAAGTGATGAATCACTGGGTTCTGCTCCTGAAGCCAATGTTACACTGTATGTTAACTAACTTGAATTTAAATAGAAATTTGAAAAGAAAAAAATAAATCTATAGAATTTAAAGGATTTTTTCTTCAAAGTACTACTAAAGGCCATTTAGTTAGCCAAAGAGTAATAACTGGTTTAAAAAACTATGTGGGGCTATGTTGTTATTCATTCATTCATTCACTCATTCATTCATTCATTTTGGCTAGAGTTGGTATAAAAAAAATACTAACCCTAAGGGTAAAATGTCCCAGAATGCTAAAACTTATACATAAACCACTGTTATTTTTATTAACTGTTAAGGAGTAATATAGTAGTAGCTATTTTGTTTTAGAAAATATTAATGTGGCACACATCTTGTGCTGTGGGTAGCTCCTTGGGCCACCATGCAGTCCTTTCCCAACAATGAGACTCTCAAAGTGCCCTCACTTCATACTCTGTGATCCCAATTCCCCATGACCCCAGCCTTCCCTACTCTGCAGGGTTGTTAGAAGATGAAGTGAGAGTGGATGAACAACTGGTGAGTAGGACAAGTGTATCTTTCAGTTATTGCCATCCTGGCCTCATGCTCCAATACCAAGGAAGGCATGTGGGAACTTCACTGATCTCAAGGGTCAGTCCTGCATTTCAGGCTGCAGTTCTGGAGTTGGAGTTGCCAGGGACAGGGTTTAGGAAATTTGCTTTTCTTGTTACTAAATGTATAAGCTTGACATTATAATGTCTTGGGTCACGAGTCGTTTTCATTGATGTTATACTCTAATTTTAAAAGCAAGTGGATAGTATGATTTTTGACTGTGGTCAAATGAGTGGGCTTGCTATAAAGAGTGGCACATTTTTTACAGCTATCACCAGAAGGATGATGCCTCAAACTAATTGGGAAATTTGTACTTTGATTGCAGAGACCCAGCCTGACCCATGTGGTGGAGTGGATTGATTTTGAGACCTTGGCCCTGCTATTTGGCATGGTAATTACAATCCTCTCAGTGGGACAGGGCTCCAAGCCTGCTGTAATCTGGGGCCTTCTCTTTTGCTGCCACTGCTGATAATACTTCATTATATTAAAGACATTGTACTGCTTGACAATTAGGGCTTGATTAAGAAGTGTTAGCGCAGGCCTAGCCAATTTCTCCTGTGGAGGAATGAAATGATTGGTGCTCTGGTTAGTTAGTTGGAGAATTGCAGTCTTATTCCTGTCTGATAGTTAAATAATATTGTCGTTTAGATAACTTAGTAACATTTTTGAGTTGCTTCCCTTAAAATATACAATGGATTATCCGAAATAAGTGAACCATATAAGTTTTGGTGATTGGAAAAACACCTGTAATTAAATACATGGAAAATGAAAGAAATTGAACCTAAGTAATAGTTTGTGTGTCATAAACCAATTTAACTAGAATAAGTGAAATTTGATAAGATCCTGAATATCAGTAGGAATGCCTCACATGTTCTTGAACAGACCCTACAATGGCTAAGTGGTCTGAAGGAGGGTTTTCCCTTTCTGGACAAAAGATCCACTCTGTGTAAAGCAGATTATTATGTATCTTCATTTTCCTGGCTAATATTTTATCCCCCCTGGTAGTCATAAGAGAGGGCCATGCTACTCTAGGCTTCAATGTGACCCAAACTAGCTGCTTCCTCTCTGAGTGCAGTGTAAGGAGACAGGTCAGTGCTCTGAACTTAGCCTTTATAGAGAAGTTCATATTCTTGTTGGTCTTGAAAAGTATGTAGTAGAGTCTGGGCATTTGGAAGGAAGAAGGAAGACATACCAGATGTCTCATAAAAGAGGTTAAAAAAACCTTAAATGAATGATATATTAGTTTGCTGGCTCTGCCATAATAAAGTACTACAGACTGGTGCCTTCAACAACAGAAATTTATTTCCTCATACTTCTGCAGGCCAGATTACTGAGACCAAGTCAGCAGTGCTTGTTCCTTTTGAGGCCTCTCTGCTTGACTTGTGGATGATCATCTTCTCCCTGTATCTTCACATGATCTTCCCTCTGTGTGTGTCTGTGTGCTTATCTCCTCTTCTTATAAGGATACCAGTCATATTAGATTAGGGCCTCACTTTAACTTATCCTGAGGTACTGGGGTTAGGATTTCAACATAGGAATTTGTGGAGGAAAGTGGCACAATTGAGCCCATAACACATGGTTTAATTTTTTTTTCTCAGTTGAAACCATTCCGTAAGCTCCTATGGTTCTGGAACTTTGGAGGTGCAAAGATAGTTTATGTATCCAGGCTCCTGCCTTTTCCTCTTTATTTCATGGCAGTTAGCCACCCCATGGGGCCACTTAACCCTGGTCCCTGAATTTAAGTCTCTTTTGGGTAGTTTTGGCAGCAAATGTGTGGATCAGCTTCCCCACAATGATGGAAGACCACATAGGACCTACCCATTCAGTTCATGTGAAGCTTCTATTGGTGAGTGAAACACCACATTCTACAGACAGTAACAGGTGGCCATTTGGATTAGGATGAACATCGATGGTCATTATAGACAAGGTAGATATTTGTATTGAGTCTAAACTGACTTTTGGAAATTTTTGTTTTGTACTGAATATTTGAAAGATAATATTGGGCCTACTGTTTTCTAAGTACTTTAATTTACATAATTTTATTGAATTTTCACAACAGCCTTAACAAGGAATAAAACATTCAGAGGTGAGGTGAGGAAACTAAAGTACAGAGGATTGAATAATTTTTTTGCATAAGGTTAAACTACTTCTAAATGGAAGGATTAGTACTTGAACCTGTAGCTTTTCTCTCTAAATTCAACAAATGGTATATTTCCATCATAGGAGGTGGAATAAAGAATCTTCCAGAATCTTCTCTGGGTTCTGTGAACCCAGAGAATAATCATTTCAATGTAACTGATCTTATTTGTGTCTCTTGGTCAAATTGGTGACGAAAATCTGTCCCATTATTTTAGGAAACAAAATTTAACTCAGTTTAAAAATCTTAAAATATTTAATTGTTGCTTGTGTGGACATTTAGGTGCAGAAGGCCACATTCCGGCTCATTTCCCTTCCTGCTTCTAGCTTTGTGTCTGTGAGCAAGTCATCTCCCATCTCTGCCCTGTGGTTTCCTCATCTATAAAACAGAGAGTAATGGTAACACCTGATGACTTTTGTGAAGATTAGGTGGAATGATAATTTACCTGGACAAAAATAGAGGTGCAAGCCTTATAGCAAGAGGCTCTATTCAAGAAGTTACTAAGTGGACTACACTCAGCAAAAAAGCATGAAGCTTGATGAAGTGGTAGCTTTCATGCAGAGGCCTTGTAACTGATCACTCTGATGTCCTTTCAGGATGTTACACTTCTAAAAGATTCCTCTTGTCTCCTTTTTCTGTTTGCCCCACAGATGATCTTAGTAGCCATATTTTCAGAAACTGGATTTTTTGATTATTGTGCTGTAAAGGTAGGTTTGATGTGGGATTTAATATTTATGTATTAATATTTACGTATTAATTCACTGTTATTTACCATTACATATTCAGTCAATAAAGCTACCACTTAAAGCAAATATTTTAAAATTCCATCTTCCTTTACAAAATTATGGGTGTAAGGCTGGGTACAATTGCTGTCCTAAGTTAGGTGGCTCTGAGCAACACTTTGATCTTCTCAATAAACTGAAGGAGATCAAGGAAAAGAGTATTTGGGTTGAATGTTTGTGTAGCATTAGTTAAATTGGCAAGTTGAGAGCTTCACATCAAAAATTGTTTTGCATTTTAGAGCATCTAAATATTTCAAGTCATCAGCTTCTGATTACTTTACTTTGTGTTGAAATAATTTCAGTGATGACTTTCTAATTATTGAACATATAAACATTCACTTTTATAACTGAAATCCTGGGAAATCCGCCGGCAAGTTCTGACGGCCAGACTCTGCACTGGTGCTATGACTCAGGGTTGGTGAGAGGAGATCTTACCATATTTTGCTAATGCAAAGGCTAGTGTTGTGCTTGATTTTCTTTTTTGAACTGGAAAGTTCTTCTAAAAGACTATTTACTCATCAAAGCCCTTTGCTTTGTCATTCTCTGAATGACAGAATTTTTGCCGTCTTTGTATACCATCTTGCATCTTCAAATATCTGGTCTCTTCCTCTCAATGTCTTGGTACTGAAAATCCTTAAGATCTAAGTCCCTTAGATAACCAACAATCAGCAGGCTTGAGGGTCATAGCCCAGGCTGTCTAACCAAAAGGAGATTGTAAGATACTGGATAATGTTAAAGGGATAGAGGGCAATCACCTTGTGACCAGTGAACCATCAAAGGGCACTGTGAAGAAGGAGAATCAGAGGGAAGGAGGGTAAATCATGGTGGATTCAGAATGTCCAGGTACAGGCCATCACCTCCTCATCTTAGCAAATTTAGGAACTCATTGGTCTAAGTTTTAACCCACCATGTCGTGGCTATTTGGATCACTGGCTCTTATAATCTGTAATGAAAAGTCACATCTATTCTTCAACCCCACTGATCCTGGCTTGTTCCTTTCTGTGTGTGTACATCTCAGACATACCAGCTCTCTAGGGGAAGAGTGTGGGCCATGATCATCATGTTGTGTCTCATTGCCGCTGTCCTGTCTGCCTTCCTAGACAATGTCACCACATTGCTGCTTTTTACTCCTGTGACGATAAGGTATGTAGAGTGGCCCTTTATGGTGGTGTGTTTTGGTTGCTCAATCTAGTCCCCATGTTCCCTTTGCTGGTGTGCCCTGGTCCAGCCCGTGCATCCTCCAGGACTGTGGTGCTCAGTGCTCATGGCTATGGCTATGGCTTTTCCTTGTGGCCATGGCTATGGCAGGAGCAGTGGCGGCCATAGAAATATACATGGAAGTCACCAGATGTAGGCTTTGCTGTCCAGGGGTGTGGGGCAGATGGGTTCCAGGAGTTCTTATCCATTGAGATGGTCACAGGTGAAGCAGAGCAGTGTGGAAGCTCCTGCCAGATGGTCAGGGATATGTATCCAGGTGCTGGGGAAGTTGGAGCAGCCATCTTGCTCTCCTCAGGCTTGGAGGGTTATGGGACCTGGCCTGACAAGGCTCTGCAGGGTAACTTTGGGAAAGAGAAATTCAATTTGATTCCATTTTGTTTCTTTAAATTAGACATTTCATTAATTAGACATTTATTGAACATCAGAGGCCATTTGTCTTGAATCTCTTGAAGCTTGAGCTTCAGGCCTGGTCATTATGCAGGCCACTTGTAAGGCCATGGAACTATACTTTTATCTAGACTTTATGTTATTTACTTTGAAGATGGTTCCCCAGCATATCATGGCCCTTCTGTGCTTGGACCCACCATGTCCTGGTACTTGGTCGTAGGGAAACACATACTCCCTGAGTGTTCATGGGAGCAAGGTAGGTAGTGAAGGGTGCCAGACAAGTCACCTCAGCTCCACTGATCTGGGTGGTAGCATCAAAAGGACTAACCTAAGCTAGTGTTTTAAGGATTCTGTTAGATAGGAGACCCTCTTAGACATGAGGCATGAGGCACAGCAAGTTCAAGTGTGTTCTGGTTGCTTAATCTAGTACCCATGTTCCCTTTGCTGGTGTGACCAAAAAGGGGCTACTTCCAAGGCTCAGGAGTAAATCTAGGTGATGCCTTTGGAATTTGAAGAATAGTGTCTCTCAGAGGTGGAGCGAATTGGAGTGGGGGATAAGGGGAGGAGAAATAAGGGTGGAGAAGAGCAGAGAACAGGCAGTGTCCCCACAAGTGCAGTCTGCAGTGTTGAGAGTTGGTTGTTGAGAGTTGGTCTCTTGCCCAAGCTCCTGCAAGCTTGGCTGCATTGTCATGCCCCACATGCAGACAGGGATTTAGCCTTCCTGTGCAGGGGTGTGTGGCACTTCCTAGTATGTGGGGTTCTCCTGAGGGCAAATGAAGGCTGGAACAAATGTGGCTCAAGGGTGCTGTAAACTGTAACATGCGCTACTAATGGCAGACACCAAACTCTGCCTCTAGGATATCTCAAGGGCAAGAGGCAGGGCACCTTCACCCCCCTCAACCAAGGTGACTCTGCTGCTGTCACTGGTTTAAAAGCCATACTATCACCTATGCACCAGGTCCCAGAATATCATTGTGCTCTCTGATGACAGTTCCAATGAGAACAGGCTTCCATGGGGTACCCATATTCCTGGCATTCCTGGACAGTCTAGAAAGCTGAGGGTTTTCTCAGCCTTGCTGGGATTTGTTTATATCCTCACTACTACAGAAACCAGCTTTGTAATTTTCTGTGAGTAGCAATTCTTAGTCTAAAAGTTACAGCTTTCAAGATTTAAGTGTTAGTGTATTCATATTCACTATATATATTACCATATTCTTCATGATTTTATAAGCTTAATCATGTTCTTCTGCCTTTGGGGGAGCATAGTCTTCACCATTAAACAGCTTGGTCCATTTAGATAGGATGCCATCTCTGTGCTTGCTCTGCCATTGTTGATTAACGTACACTAATTATTTTCTTGCTTGAGGCAGATCCTGGAAACTTCCTCAGCTGAGCGCTACTGCTGCTGCTGATTGGGGTCTAATCCTGTTTTTGAATTCATTCTTGGATTCATTCATTCATTCATTCATTCATCCCCAGACACCATTCCCTCTTCAGTTTCCACATGGCTCTGTAGGCTGATCCCCTTCAGATGTACTGTTAGTTTCTCTCTGACCTGGGAGATGAAGGGAAGGACCCTTGAGTGCAGCAACCTAGTAACCCAAGGCCCTGTTTCTATATGGAAGTAGACAGTATGGATTGGCAGGCGTGGTGGGACATGATGTGTTTCCCAAATCTTCTTTAGAGCAACATCTTTCTTTCTTTCTTTCTTTCTTTCTTTCTTTCTTTCTTCCTTCCTTCCTTCCTTCCTTCCTTCCTTCCTTCCTTCCTTTCTCTCTTTCTTTCTCTCATTCTAATTTTTTTGAGAGAGAGAGCATGTGTGAGAGAGCACACAAGTGAGGGAGGGGCAGAGGGAGAGGGAGGGACAGAATCTCAAGTGGGCTCCACACTCAGTGGAGCAGGGCTCCATCTCGTGACTATGAGAGATCATGACCTGAGCCAAAATCAAGAGTCAGAGGCTTAACTGACTGAGCCACCCAGGAATCCCAACATTTTTCAACTTTGGGCTCGTTGTATCCACATTGGGAGCCTGTAGACTTCTGCTGCCCAGGCCCACTCCCAGGGATTAGTCTGTCAATGGCCGGGCAGCAGGACTTTCAAAGGTTCCCAGACAAATCTTATGTGCAGTCAAGATAGGGAACCACAGCTGTAGAGTGTGTGTTCCTTCTCTAAGGAAGAAGTCTATGGATAGTATTTAGAAGGGAGGGGCAAGAAGATAGCATCTGAGAAAGGGAAGGTGGGTAATGAATTATGTTGGTAGGCTTGGTGTGAGCTACTGAGTTGTGGTGCTGTCTGCTCTGCCCCACCTCTGACTCAGAAGGGTCTGGTGGCCAGCAGACTAGTGTCAGGGTCTGCACACAAGGGACTGTGCTCCCTCCAGATCTGTGGGGGGTTGATGAGGTACATTTTCACACTGATGTGAAACCAACCACAGGTGGGTGGTTGGTTGAATTTCAAAGAAATGCAATTCTGAGGGTCAACTGTAGCTCTGTAAACATTGTCTTTGTTCATCCTCCAGCATTGCACTTCTTATAGGTGTGTGTGTGTGTGTGTGTGTGTGTGTGTGTGTATGTGTGTGTGGTGTGCCTCCCTTATACAAACAAGTGCTTTAAAAATATTTAGATTGTACAATTGAAGAGCATGGCTACTTTTATTTTCCTCCATTTGTGACAGATTGTGTGAGGTGCTCAACCTTGATCCAAGACAAGTCCTGATTGCAGAAGTGATCTTCACAAATATTGGAGGAGCTGCCACTGCCATTGGGGACCCACCAAACGTCATTATTGTTTCCAACCAGGAGTTGAGGAAGATGGTATGTACAGTGTAATAGGGTTGCTTTCAATAAATATAGGTCCCAACTTACCTGCCCATTTGGCATTCTACCCAATGTGGAAGACTTTATTAGAAATTAAGCTCTTCTATGTCACTTCTTCATATTAAGTGTTATTGGTTATCTTGAGAGGGGAGATTAGGTGACTGATCCTCCAGTGTAGAGTGAAGTGGTTTGAATTGATTCATTTCCATTCTCATAAATTATTAAGAAAAGGATGGATAACATGATGTACTTAGGTGTAGGAGATGATGTTTGCATTATATTAATGGGAACTGAGGTTTCTTCCAACTAATGTTAAAAATAAAATAATCTGTCCCTCACATTTTCAATTGTGGTGGATGAATTCACTGATGGAGAACTTAAACATTTTTTAAAGGGTCATGAAATGAAGGTCTTTAGGAATTTTTGGAAAGCTCTTATAAATATTAACATATAATTTCTTTGTATGCTAAAGTAAAAAAGTATTAGAGAGTGAAAACAGTATTTTATACATCTTAAAGAGTTTGAAATTATATAGGTTTCATTTATCATTCTTTGGTCATTAGAATTTTCTCAGTAGCTCTTCTGTGAAGTGTCAGCAAAAATGTTTCCAAATTGGTGTCATTTATTTTAGATGATATGTTTATGTGTGTGTCTATGAAGTGTGCCAGTATATTTGTGTGTGTTTGTGCTGTCTTCTATAAAAATATTTAAGCCTTTGAGCATAGTTCTAAGGTATTGAGATCCAGGGTATGACTTAGGTGCTTTGTCTAAACTTTAATTCTCCCTAGTTACCCTGGGAAACCAACTGGCAACACTTCACCAGGCTTCCTGTGTGAACTGAGCAGTATGCCCAGTATCATGTTATCCCAGAACACATCAGAAGGTGGCAGAGCCTTGTGATCTGTTCTAGGGGCACCTATCACCCAAGATAGGCATCATACACCTTGAAGAGAAGTATTTTTAATTTTTTAAAAACATTTATTCATTTTTGAGAGAGACAGAGCATGAGTGGGGGAAGGGCAAAGAGAGAGGGAGACACAGAATCTGAAGCAGGCTCCAGGCTCTGAGCTGTCATCATACACCCTGATGCAGGCCTTGAACTCATGGACCATGAGATCATGCCCTGAGCTGAAATTGATCACTCAACCACCCAGGTGCCCCTGAACAGAACTATTTTTAGAGAAAGATACTGTTTTATTTTTATTTTGCAGTAATACATTTATTGTAGAAAATGTATACCATACACACAAGTTTTAAAAATTGTCATAATCTCACCATTCAGAGATAAATCCTCTTAATGATTTGGTGCATCTAGTTTCCCAGAATGTTTGTATGTAGATACACATGGATGAAAAAAGATACACAGCTTCTGCTCTGCCAAGATAGAGTAACAGGGATTTACCCTGAAGCTTGAGATATCCAAAAAGAAAATTAATGAAAATTCAAAAAACAAAACCCCAAGCAAAGCAAAACCAGATAATGGTAATCAAGATACAGGGCATCAGACAAAAAAATTACAGTGTTTTTTGAGAATTGGGAAGCAAATGAGGTGAACCCTATCATTGCCCCAGTTCACTGCCTTGAGAGAGTTTCCAGGATGCAGTACAGAGAGGGAAAAACCCATGTGGAGCTCATCAGACTGCCCCAGTTCAGGAGACAGAACTGAGAGTCTGGAAAGACCAAGGTTAAGATGTCTTTTTTGGTGAATTCTCCAAATACTTAAGGAAGAGATAATGCTATAATACCAATTCTACATAAAGCTTCACAGTAAATTAAAGAGGAGAGAATACTTTCCAACTCATTCTACGAGACCCTGACACCTAAAGTGGACAAAACCAATATAAGAAAAGTATTAACAAATGTTTTATGAACATAGATTTTTGATTTTTAATTTTTAAACATAATTTTTAAAAAATTATCATATCCAATTTAATAATATGTAAAATGGATAATATATCATAACCAAGTAGAATTTATCCTAGGAATGGAAGATTGGTATGATATTTGAAAAACCAATCAGTGTAATTTACTAACAAACTAAATGATAAAGTTCATATAAAAACTAAAATAATAACAAACTAAGTAATAAAGTTCATCTATTGAGATGCAGAAAAATATTTGGCAAAATCCAACATCCATTACTGCTTAAAAATCTCTCAATAGACTTTTGGTGGAGTCTATCGGATTTTCCATGTATAATATCATGTCATCTGCAAAAAGCGAAAGCTTGACTTCATCTTTGCCAATTTTGATGCCTTTGATTTTCTTTTGTTGTCTGATTGCTGATGCTAGAACTTCCAGCAACGTGGATGGAACTGGAGAGTGTAATGCTAAGTGAAATAAGCCATACAGAGAAAGACAGATACCATATGGTTTCACTCTTATGTGGATCCTGAGAAACTTAACAGGAACCCATGGGGGAGGGGAAGAAAAAAAAAAAAAAGAGGTTAGAGTGGGAGAGAGCCAAAGCATAAGAGACTGTTAAAAACTGAGAACAAACTGAGGGTTGATGGGGGGTGGGAGGGAGGGGAGGGTGGGTGATGGGTATTGAGGAGGGCACCTTTTGGGATGAGCACTGGGTGTTGTATGGAAACCAATTTGTCAATAAATTTCATAAAAAAAAAATTAGACAACAGTGAAAAAAAAAAGTTCAAATAGAAAACTATAGTAAAATAGGTATAGAAATAGTTCAAGTAAGAGCATGGCTACTCCATTTCATTAGATTGTTTTTAGAACTTGGCTTTCAGTTTCTTTTATTTGTCTCTCCTTTTTTCTTCTTCTTATGACAACATATTAATGAATTAATGCAACAGCTTAGCTGTCCCTGGCGAGCATCACATTAGTATTAATGTAAAATCCTGAGCATGATGTCTTTCTTGGCACAAACTGAGTTAACTCTGCATCATTTTAAGCCTTCCTTTAGAGTCCTAAATCTGAATGCTCTGAGCTAAACAGTAGAATGTGACCCTAGATGGGCTCTGAGTCCTGGGCCTCTACCAAGTCATATAGAAGGCTGAAGGGACAGTCTGTTATACTAGTTCCACATTCCTCCATGACATGCTGGCATACTGTTATAAATATCCAGAGTTTAAATATGACAGTAAGTGAGAAATGTCAGGTTTTCATAAAAATTCACAGAGGGCCGTGGAGGTGAGCACCCTCTCTGCATTGAGGCTGAGCCTAGGCTTCTCACACAGCTTTGTGCCCAAGTGACATCCTCTGGGGAAATGGCTTTAGGGCTATCCTTGTTTTATGGAAGATGGAGTTCCTTGTCTTCTACTTAATGACTTTCCTTGAATTTTTGGGTTAAACTGTCTATCATAGGAAAGGTGAATGTTCTCTTGTAGATAACCAAGTGTGGTTTTAATTTATTTTATAGTAGCTCAGAGATAAAAGAATACTTATTTGTATAGAGACACAAATGAACTTATTGCTCCAGGGATAGTGTCTTCAGCAGAGATTAATTTATTAAACCTCATTATCAATGATAGCACAGCCACACATTTGTGTGCACATTTATTCTGCATTATTTGGTTGTTTATGAACTGAACTAGGAAGAAAAAAGATTATAAAATAAAAATTAATTTTGAAATTAATTTTTAAAATATTAATGAAGAAAGTTAATACTCCATATGTAATTCAGAGGAGTTATAAAAAACAGTACTGGACTTTGGAACAGTAAAAGAAGTCACATCAGAAAATTCTTCCACATTCCCTGAGGATTAGGAAGAAGTTACAGGGAGTTATGAAGAAAGTTCTTCCAACATACCCTTCTACACCCTGTTCACTCCTCCCAGATCTCTTAGGATGGTTCTTTGTGGGATTTCCAGTACTGAACAGGTAGGTGGGGAAGACTTCCAGGGTCCTTCTACACTGTAGTAGGACTTTCAATAATGCCTTGTTCCTTCATCTCCCAGTGGACTAACAGGGATGTAATCCTTTGCTGGTTACATTTACTCCTTTATGCTTGTTCTAGGGAGACTTATCAGTGTTGAACACAGCTGTTTAACTATCTTTTAAATAACAGTTGAAAAATCTGTTTAGGGGAGCCATGTCCTCTGTGCTCCTGAATGACATCTCATAGGTCAGAGGAAGGCTTTCTCCATGGTGTCCCAGAGAAGTGTACACTGGGACATTCCTCAGGGCTTTCACACCATGCAATATGCATGCTGGGGTGTTCTTTTGCTGCTCTTCCACCACCATTTTCTTCAACTCCATCAGCTGACAACTTTGATGCTGCCATTCTCTGCTGTTTCCTGCTCTGCCTTTCCTATCACTTCCTCTTAGTTTCCTTTGTGGGTTTTCTGATTCCACATGGCTCTCCAATATCTGTGGGCCTTGGAGTTCTGCCTTTTTTAATTTTTTTTTTTTTTTTACAATCTTTCCTCTTGGGTCAACATTCTGTAGTAGACCTCATACCCTCTATGGTCTGCTTTGTCTTCTGTGTGTTGGGATGACCCATTTCTATGCCTTTTCCAGAGGTTTCTACCTTCCTCAGATCCATGTATATCATGACCTCTGCTCCACATACTCCATGTATTCTCATATTAAGGATGTACCACACCAGATCCCTCCTGTCATCACACCCACTCTATAGAGCTGGGGTCTTCTACTTATTGAGTATCCAGATATGATTCAATCTTAAAATTACACCATGATATTTATGAAAACATACAGCAAATTCAGCTAAGCCATTCTCCAACCCAATTGACTGTTTTGACTTTGTTCCAGAGTTAGCCTGAAAGCATGACCCCTAGAAAATTATATTGGTGGGCCAAGAGTTACTCTGCCAGATGATACATATAGCCCCTTTGAATATATATAGTTTATGAAGCCGTGGATGTTCTAATATGATTCTGAGGGGGATCCTTTTTTCATAGTTTTACATGCCTCAAATTTTGACCACTTCCACTGTCAAATGAGGACTTTGTGGAATATTATTAAGAACATAGCTAAGTAGATCCCAAACCAAAACAGTATAAAACAAGACTAAAGGGGACAAAATAAAACCAGCACCTTGCAAGACAGGGCTGCATTTAAGCATTGTATTGATGGAAGTGTAATAGTGGGTGGTTTTGTTACTAAGAACATTAAGGAGAAGAGTGTAGGAAATTACAGAGGCACATAAAGCAGCAGGTAGGCCCAGATACACGCACCTAATAAGCTTAGTGAAAATATTTGCATCCCGTGATATATTTCATCTGCCTGTATTATTCTTAAATTTTTCAGCTGCGATTTTCCCACTCTGCATTGTTCTTACTTGATAAATCCACCCATTACAACTCTGGTAGCAACCAAATACTTCCACTCAAAGTTGTATTGTTTTGTTGTGAAGGCCTCCTAGGACCCCCTTAGTCTTTTTCTTTCTTTAATCCACCCCTCACTTTTTTTTTCAATTTCCCCATAGTTTCTAACATGACAAAAAATTTATAGTTAATATGTTAAAAAAAAAAGGACCCAGAATTACTCAGGATACAAATACCTCTGCCTTAGTAGTCACCTTCCTTCAAAAAATATTAATTATATTCTATGACTGTGTTGGTATAAAGACAAATATATTCATATATTATTTTAGGCCATTTTCTTTGACTCAAAAGTTCTTCTTTTGCTTTTTTCCCAGTTTTTATTTAAATTCCAGTTTGCTAACATACAGTGTAATATTAGTTTCGGGAGTAGAATTTAGTGATTCATCACTTAGAAACAACACCCAGTGCTCATCACAATGAGTGCCCTCATCAATACCCATCGTCCATTTAACCC
Source organism: Lynx canadensis (assembly GCF_007474595.2). Lineage (NCBI taxonomy): Eukaryota > Metazoa > Chordata > Mammalia > Carnivora > Felidae > Lynx > Lynx canadensis. Next base: position 27,115,514 of record NC_044308.2, on the reverse strand, counting down.
ATCTCCCTGCCCACCTCCCCTCCAGCAACCCTTTTTGCTTTTAATTTTAGAAGACATTAAAAGATTTTGAGGTGTCCCTGAAAGTTTTGTGGACTTTTTTTAAACTAGATGTTTGGGGCATGAGTTCTATAGATGAACACCAAGTCCAAGGTAATATCCTTATTGAAGAACTACCAGAAAAGTGGTGAAATCTTATATGGCCATTAAAAACATTCTTTGAGTCCCACCTCTTTGTAGGTTTCTTGCTGTCTATGTATGAATGAATTCATACAGCTCCGTCTATCGTTCATAATGCTGTTTTCCCGGGTAACCACTGAACGTGCAGATAACTAACTGTAAGAGATTAAGAACTTCAGATTATTGTACAACTGTCAAGCCTAAACTCTGACACAACCTTATCAATAATGGCTTCTAGTTATAATATATCTTTAGTAAATTTAGAAGTGGTTTTAGATCTTTTCTAGAAGTGAAAAGGACAAATACATTTTAATAAGCAACAATATAGTAAATATTTCTCCTCCTAATGTAGACCTTTTGAAGGTGGTCTTTCTGACCCCTGTCTTGGGCACTGTCTCTCAAGGTCCTCACTTACATTCTCTGGGACTTGCCCCTCTAGCCCCCTGAGTGTACCCCCCCACCCCGAGGTGGAGAGACTTGCCCACATTCTGTGTGAGCACATATATCTGCCACATTACTGTGGTCCTTCCTGCCCTGGAGTAGCCCCCCATACCTGCGCTTTGTCACCAGGCTTCTAACCTCTTTGTGGCACCAGTGGTCCATAGACACTGCAGATAAAACCTAGAGTTCTCACCAGTGAGAAGTTGGTTCTTATGGACAACTTCATGGGGACAACAACTTTATCTGTCATTCTGGGGGCTCAGGGATCACCTTCACCATACCGTTGAGGTATAAGCACTGAGTAAAAGAAAGACAAAACCAGCCAATGATGCTGCTGACTTGTTCCTTGACAGATTAACCAAGTGGAGATTTTATCCCCAAAGAGAGATATCCTCAGCAGCTGACCATGGCAGATAGTTCTGCAGACAGGCAAAGGAAGTGTGAAGAGATGGAGAAGTTATTTCCTGGACCCCTTGTGGACAGTAGGGACACTCTGAACCACCTCAGTCCTGATGGCCACTGGTCTCCCTGTAGAGGGCTGTGCTCTCCAGCCAAGGATGCTCTTTCACATAGCAGGGATTTAAATGAAGTATTAAAAAAAACAAGTTTATCTTGAAATGGGCAAATATTGCCACATAGTTTTATGTTTTGCCCCTGTCAGTCTTTATTTGTCCTGGGAGAATGTGTCAGTCCTGTGTGGTGAAGGTAGACACAGTTAAGATTAAGAGTGTCTGTGATAGCCTGTTTTTGTTTTCTCCTAAGGTTGATTGTTTTTCGGGTTTGAATTGGTTTATCAGTATGAAAGAAACAAACCTTAAGCATTTTCAATATTGTAAAGAAGAGTACCTGTTCTTCCTTGGGTGTTGTGCTGGACTTTGTGGCCCTTGTGCTAACATCCACCATACTGATGTGCCTACCCCTGCTGGGTCTTGGTGTTATGCCCTCCCTGGATCCCTCATGTGGGGGGTGATCCCTGAAGAGGGAGCTGTGCTATCTGTTATTTCAGGGGAAAGTCGTATCTGTCATTTCATTTCCTCTTTTCTATTTCTAGGGCCTGGACTTCGCAGGATTTACTGCACACATGTTCGTTGGGATTTGCCTCATTCTACTGTTCTCCTTTCCACTCCTCAGACTCCTTTTCTGGAACAAAAAGCTTTATAACAGGGAGCCCAGTGAGATTGTTGGTGAGTATGAACACCTCCTCATACAGCCTTAGAGTTTACTATTATAATATTATCTTTTTCCAGAAGAAATTGCCACAGAAAGGCAGGAGTTTTCTTACATACTGAGATATGTTCCCTTCTGCCTCCTGGTATGCACTGTGCTTTCAGGGGCTTTAAATCCATGGACCTCTTTAGTTTTCTGTAGAGTGAAATGTGGGAAGTAATGGCTTCTGTTTCCAGTTTGCATGCCATGACATCATTAGACCACGTGTATACAATATAAGTAGCATAGTATAGAGACTTTAGTGTTCAAATATTTCATACTTTGTGATTAAATGTGATTACAGGGGCGCCTGGGTGGCTCAGTCGGTTAAGCGTCCGACTTCAGCTCAGGTCATGATCTCGCGGTCCGTGAGTTCGAGCCCCGCATCGGGCTCTGGGCTGATGGCTCAGAGCCTGGAGCCTGCTTCCGATTCTGTGTCTCCCTCTCTCTCTGCCCCTCCCCCGTTCATGCTCTGTCTCTCTCTGCCTCAAAAATAAATAAACGTTAAAAAAATTAAAAAAAAATGTGATTACAAAAGTGACAACATAATCCAACACAGAGGACGATGTACCATGTCAGTCAAGAATGTATCGGCGAGGCACCAGGCAGCAGGAAGAGGGCTCATGACCATCTTATGGCTTTGCATTTTTCTTACCTAAAATTTTGGTAAATGTTTTATTGAGAACATTACTGATGAGGATATGTTAGAAGCAAGAGATTATTTGGGAAATAGCCATCCTCTCCTCAGCCAGACCAATATAGGACATTGTGCAGGTTGCCTGGGCAGCAGAGCACATCTGGGTGACAGGAGTACATTAACAAAGGTGCATTTCTTTCTCTGTAGTTTCAGATGGTGTGGTGTCCTCACAGAGCTCATAGATTGTATATTTACCTCTATCATCCTGTTATTACTCTGTCCTTGTGTTGTACAGGACTTCAGGTTTTATCTTTAGTAAGATAACAAAATACCATTTTTGTATGAATAGGTAAGGATCTATAGGTTTTGTTACCAGCCCTCCTGCTCATCAGATGTGACTGTACTTGGCAGATTTGCCTTTCTTTCATTCATGACTTTTGTATTCAGAATTTGACAATTTTTGTTCTAGTTTGGAAAACATTATCTTATATACCCTCTCAAGAGTCATCCATATAAAACAAGCTTGTTCTTAGTAAAATGTAGTCATCCACCTCTTCCAGAGAAATGGAATGATACACAGAAATGTCTATTTTAGGAAATGCTTATTGACCAAATGCACAAAACATTGGAGTGTCCTTGTGGATGTAGAAATGGTACTTTAAACATGACCAAGCAGTAAGAAATTCTGGGTGGACCCTCCACCTAACCCCAACTGAAGATGATGTAAGTGCAGGACAAGTGGGAACATTTCCTGTGCTTCAGATGCTCATGGGGCACTAGGATTGGCATAGGCCCTACCCAACAGGACCTGAACTATAGGGGGTGAGCCTAGGATGGGGGACTGGAGATAAGGGGGGTGCAAACACAGGTGTTGGGGGCTAAATAGAACTGCCCTTTTTATGTAATCCTTTTTTTTTAATTTTAATTTTATTTTTAAAAATTTGCATCCAAATTAGCGTATAGTGCAATGATTTCAGGAGTAGATTCCTTAGTGCCCCTTACCCATTTACCTTACCCATTTAGTCCGTCCTGCCTCCTACAACCCCTCCAGTAACCCTCAGTTTGTTCTCTATATTTAAGAGTCTCTTCTGTTTTGTCCCCTCCCTGTTTTTTTTTTTTTTTTTTTTCAACGTTTATTTTATTTTTGGGACAGAGAGAGACAGAGCATGAACGGGGGAGGGGCAGAGAGAGAGGGAGACACAGAATGGGAAACAGGCTCCAGGCTCTGAGCCATCAGCCCAGAGCCCGACGCGGGGCTCGAACTCACGGACCGGGAGATCGTGACCTGGCTGAAGTCGGACGCTTAACCGACTGCGCCACCCAGGCGCCCCTCCCCTCCCTGTTTTTATATTATTTTTGTTTCCCTTCCCTTATGTTCATCTATTTTGTCTCTTAAAGTCCTCATATGAGTGAAATCATCTGATATTTGTCTTTCTTTTATGAATTTCTCTTAGCATAATACCCTCCAGTTCCATCCACATAGCTGCAAATGGCAAGATTTCATTCCTTTTGATTACTGAGTAATACTCCATTGTGTATATATACCACATCTTATTTATCCATTTATCCATCAATGGACATTTGGGCTCTTTCCATACTTTGGCTGTTGTCGATAGTGCTGCTATAAATATTGGGGTGCATGTGTCCCTTTGAAACAGCACACCTGTATCCCTTGAAAAAATACCTAGTAGTGCAATTGCAGTGTCGTAGGGTAGTTCAAGTTTTAGGTTTTTGAGGAACCTGCATACTGTTTTCCAGAGTGGCTGCACCAGCTTGCATTCCCACCAGCAATGCGGAAGAGATCCTCTTTCTCCACATCCTTGCCAACATCTGTTGTTGCCCGAGTTGTTAATGTTAGCCATTCTGACAGGTGTCAGGTGGTATCTCATTGTGGTTTTGATTTGTATTTCCCTGATGAGGAGTGATGTTGAACATTTTTTTCATGTGTCGGTTGGCCATCCGAATGTCTTCTTTGGAGAAGTGACTATTCATGTATTTTGCCCATTTCTTCGCAGGGTTCTTTGGTTTTTGGGTGTTGAGTTTGATAAGTTGTTTATAGATTTTGGATACTAACCCTTTATCTGATATGTCGTTTGCAAATATCTTCTCCCATTCTGTAGGTTGCCTTTTAGTTTTGCTGATTGTTTCCTTCGCTGTGCAGATTTTTATTTTGGTGAGGTCCCAGTAGTTCATTTTTGCTTTTGTTTCCCTTGCCTCTGGAGATGTGTTGAATAAGAACTTGCTGCAGCCAAGATCAAAGAGGTTTTTGCCTGCTTTCTCCTCAAGGGTTTTGATGGCTTCCTGTATTACATTTAGGTTTTTCATCCATTTTGAGTTTATTTTTGTGTATGGTGTAAGAAATGGTCCAGGTTCATTCTTCTGTATGTCACTGTCCAGTTTTCCCAGCACCACTTGCAGAAGAGACTGTCTTTATTCCACTGGATATTCTTTCCTGCTTTGTCAAAGATCAGTTGGCCATACGTTTGTGGGTCCATTTCTGGGTTCTCTAATTTGTTCCATTGATCTGAGTGTTCTTGTGCCAGTACCATACTGTCTTGATGATTAGAGCTTTGTAGTGTAGTTTGAATTCTGGGATTGTGATGCCTCCTGCTTTGGTTTTCTTTTTCAAGATTGCTTTGGCTATTTGGGGTCTTTTCTGCTTCCTTAGAAATTTTAGGATTATTTGTTCTATCTCTTTAAAGAATGCTTGTGTTATTTTGATAGGGATTGCATTGAACATGTAGATTTCTTGGCTACTTTGCCATTTTAACAATATTTGTCCTTCGTATCCAGGAGCATGGAATCTTTTTCCATTCTTTGTGTCTTCTCCAATTTCTTTCATAAGCTTTCTATAGTTTTCAGTATATAGATTTTTCACCTCTTTGGTTAGATTTATTCCTAGGTATTTTATGGGTTTTGGTGCAATGGTAAATGGCATCGATTCCTTGATTTCTCTTTCTGTTGCTTCATTGTCGGTGAATAGGAATGCAACTGATTTCTGTGCATTGATTTTATATCCTGCAACTTTGTTGAATTCATGAATCAGTTCTAGCAGTTTTTTGGTGGAATCTTTTGGGTTTTCCATATAAAGTATCATGTCTTCTGCGAAGAGTGAAAGTTTGACCTCCTCCTGGCTGATTTGTATGCCTTTTATTTCTTTGTGTTGTCTAATTGCAGAGGCTAAGACTTCCAGTACTATGTTGAATAACCGTGGAGAGAGTGGACATCCCTGTCTTGTTCCTGACCTTAGGGGGAAACTCTCAGTTTTTCCCTATGGAGGATGACATTAGCGTTGAGTCATTTGTATGTGGCTTTTATGATCTTCTATCGATACTTTCTTGAGGGTTTTTAATCAAGAAAGGATGGTGTATTTTGTCAAATGCTTTTTCTGCATCTATTGAGAGGATCATATGTTTCTTGTCCTTTCTTTTATTGATGTGATGAATCACATTAATTTTTTTTGTGGATATTGAACCAGCCCTGCATCCCAGGTATAAATCCCACTTGGTCGTGGTGAATAATTTTTTGAAGGTTGGCTAGTATGTTGTAGAGGATTTTTGCATGCATATTCATTGGGGAAATTGGTCTATAATTCTATTTAGTCGGGTCTCTGTCTGGTTTTAGAATCAGGGTAATGCTGGCTTCATAGAAAGAGTTTGGAAGTTTTCCTTCCATTTCTATTTTTTGGAACAGCTTCAGGAGAATAAGTGTTAACTCTTCCTTAAATGTTTGGTAGAATTCCCCTGGAAAGCCATCTGGCCATGAACTCTTGTTTTTTGGGAGATTTTTGATTACTAATTTGACTTCCTTACTGGTTATGTGTCTGTACAAATTTTCTATTTCTTCCTGTTTCAGTTTTGGTAGTGTATATGTTTCTAGGAATTTGTCCATTTCTTCCAGATTGTCCATTTTGTTGGCATATAATTGCTCTAATATTATCTTTTTCTTGTTTTTAATTTCTTCTGTGTTGGTTGTGATCTCTCCTCTTTCATTCTTGATTTTATTTATTTAGGTCCTTTCCTTTTTCTTTTTGATCAAACTGGCTAGTGGTTTATCAATTTTTTTATTCTCTCAAAGAACCAGTGTTTGGTCATTGATCTGTCCTACTGTTTGTTTTGTTTCCATAGCATTAATTTCTGCTCTAATCTTTATTATTTCCTGTCTTCTGCTGATCTTGGGTTTTATTTGCTGTTCTTTTTCCAGCTCTTTAAGGCATAAGGTTACGTTGTGTATCTGAGATCTTTCTTCCTTCTTTAGGAAGGCCTGGATTACTATATACTTTCCTCTTATGACCGTCTTTGCTGCGTCCCAGAGGTTTTGGGTTGTGGTGTTATCATTTTCTTTGGCTCCCATATGCTTTTTAATTTCCTCTTTAACTTCTTGGTTAGCCCATTCATTCTTTAGTAGGATGTTGTTTCGTCTCCAAGTATTTGTTACCATTCCAAATTTTTTCTTGTGGTTGGTTTCAAGTTTCATAGCACTGTGGTCTGAACATATGCACGGTATGATCTCGATCTTTTTGTACTTGCTGAGGGCTGATTTGTGTCCCAGTGTGTGATCTTTCTGGAGAACATTCCATGTGCACTAGAGAAGAATGTATATTCTGCTGCTTTAGGATGAAATGTTCTAAATATATCTGTTAAGTTCATCTGGTCCAGGGTGTCATTCAAAGCCATTGTTTCCTTGTTGATTTTTTGATTAGATGATCCGTTGCTGTGAGTGGTGTGTTGAAGTCTCCTACTATTATGGTGTTACTGTCGATGAGTTTCTTTATGTTTGTGATTAATTGATTTATATATTTGGGTACTCCCACATTTGTCACATAAATGTTTACAATTGTTAGGTCTTCTTGGTGGATAGACCTCTTAATTATGATATAATGCCCTTCTGCATCTCTTGATACAGTCTTTATTTTAAAGTCTAGACTTTGTGATGTAAGTATGGCTACTCTGTCTTTCTTTTGTTGGCCATTAGCATGATAGATGGTTCTCCATCCCTGTACTTTCAATCTGAAGGTGTCTCTAGGCCTAAAGTGTCTCTTGTAAACAGCATATAGATGGATCCTGTTTTCTTTTCCATTCTGTTACCCTATGTCTTTTGATTGGAGCATTGAGTCCATTGCTGTTTAGAGTGAGTACTGAAAGATACGAATTTATTGCCATTATGTTGCTTGTACAGTTGGAGTTTCTGGCGATGTTCCCTGGTCCTTTCTAAGTTTTGTTGCTTTTGGTATTTATTTATGTATGTGTGTATGTATGTATGTATATATGTATGTATTTTTTCATCTTTTCTTCCCTCAGAGAGTCCCCCTTAAAATTTCTTGCAGGGTTGGTTTAGTGGTCCCAAAATCCTTTAATTTTGTTTTGTCTGGGAAACTTTTTATCTCTCCTTCTATTTTGAACGACAGCCTTGCTGCATAAAGAATTCTTGGCTGCATATTTTTCTGATTCAGCACATTGAATATATCCTGCCACTCCTTTCTGGCCTGCCAAGTTTCTGTGGATAGGTCTGCTTGCAAACCTGATTTGTGTTCCCTTGTAGGTTAGGGACTTTTTTCCCCCTTGCTGCTTTTATGATTCTCTCCTTGCCTGAGTATTTTGTGAATTTGAGTAGGATATGCCTTGTTGGTTTTTGTTTGTTTTTGGTCGGTTTTTGTTGAATGTAATGGGAGTCCTCTGTGCTTCCTGGATTTTGATGTCTGTTTCTTTCCCCAGGCTAGGAAAGTTTTCTGCTATGATTTGCTCACATAACCCTTCTACCCTATTTATGTCTCTTCCTCTTCTGGGACCCCTATGATTCTGGTATTGTTCCTTTTTAATGAGTCACTGATTTCTCTAATTCTTTTTTTCAATTTTTTAAATATTTATTTTTGAGAGAGAGAAACAGAGTGTGAGTGGGGGAGGAGCAGAGAGAGATGGAGACGGAGAATCCAAAGCAGGGTCCAGGCTCTGCACTGTCAGCACAGAGCCTGACACGTGGCTTGAACCCACAAACAGTGAGATCATGACCTGTGCTGAAGTCAAATGGTTAGCCAGTTGAGCCACCCAGGTGCCCCAGATTTCTCTAATTCTTAAATCATGCTCTTTTGCGATAATCTCCCTCTTTTTTTCCTGCTTCATTATTCTCCATAAGTTTTTCCTCTATATTGCTGATTCTCTGTTCTGCCTTATCCATCCTTGCCATCATGGCATCCATCTGTGATTGCAGCTCAGTTGTAGCATTTTTTATTTCATCCTGACTAGTTTTTACTTCTTTCATCTCTGCATACAGGGATTCTAATCTATTTTCGAGTCCAGCTAGCCTTCTTATTATCGTGATTCTAAATTCTGGTTCTGACATCTTGCTTATATCTGTGTTGGTTAATTCCCTGTCATTTCTTCCTGCTCTTTCTTTTGGTGTGAATTCTTTCGTTTCATCATTTTTAAGGGAGAAAAGGAATTAATGAGGTAGAAAAAATTAAAATAAAAATATTAAAATAAAAAATATTAAAATTAACAAAATAAACACACACACACAAAAATCGAATAAATGATGCTAGATGATAGGTGTGTTTTGTTCTGGATGTTGAAAGTGGCTTGATAGATTAGAGAAAAAAAGGGGGAAAAAGAAAAAAAAGGAAATTGTTTGAAAATTTGAAAAAATGAATACACTGAAGTAGACTAAATTGAAATGATGGGAGTAAAACAGAATATGAAAAAAATTTACACAAAAATAAATAGTAAAAAAATAAAGAAAAGTATTTTTAATAGAAATTGAAAATAAAAATGAATTTTTTCTCTTTCTGCTGAATTGTGTGGTTCAGCTTGTGTAGATTGTTGTGTTAATCCTCTGATCAGTTTTATAGGTGTGCAAAATGGTTTAGCCTTGGTCTGGCTGTATTTCATGGACGTGAGACACACAAAAAACTTCCATGCTGTTCTGCCATGTTGGCTCCAAGGACTGTATTTTCTTGATAGCATTGATAATGCCTCATCTCTTGTGGTCTACAGAGCAAGGTATGTGCCTTTATTAAGAAAAAAGAATCTCAGATCCTTCTGTCCTCTTACAGCTTTATAATGGAGAGGACAACTACACATGATCCCATTCCTTTCCTGTTTTGAAAAAAATTAATCAAAATTGGCTTTTAAAAAAGGATATTTCTGGCACTAGGATACCTTGATCAACTTTTGCCATTGACCAATGTATTGTTTTTCTAGGACTGATGTAACAAAGTACCATAGACGAGTGGCTTAAACAACAGATGATTTATTTCCACAGATGCTAAGATGATTTAGTAAGCTAAAGGATGGCTTATTTCCTCACAGTTCTGGAGGCTGGAAGTCCAAAATCAATGTGCCTATAAGGTTGGTTGGTTCTGAGTAAGGATGTGTTCCAGGCCTCTCCCCTTGGCTTTTAGATGGCCAGATTCATGTTCCTGTGGCATTCTCCCTGTGTGTGTCTATATCCATATTTCCCCATTAATAAGGATACCAGTCATCTTAGGTTTGTGGCCACACTAATGACCTCACCTTAATTAATTACACCTGCAATAACACCATTTTCAAATAAGGTCACATTCTAAGGTATTGGGGATTAACACTTCAACACATGGGTTTTGGGGGAAACACAGTTCAATGTATAATGACCAGTTAGAGATGTTTAGAATGTTTTATCATCAACTAGTATATGTAAAATGAGATAATTTGATATTAATTTTAGTTTTCTGATGGAAAGGATTGCACCAAGAGAGAGCTAAGGAAACTGTGATCCCAATGGATGAGTGTGTGGGCACAGCTGTACCTCAATGGAGAGTCAGACAGTTATCTTATTCAGTTATGCTAGATTTCTCCCAACCATCCTGATGATCAGAATGACCTGATAACAATTGTTATATATTTAGATTACCAGGCCCACCCCCAGGAATTCAGTGCTGTTAGTAAGCTCTTCTGGAGAAAACTATCTTGACATGAACTTAGGATACATGGATTTAGAAGTATAGGAAACAGATCTGTATAATCAACTCTTCCACTCTTCCTGAGTAAGGGGTTAAGAAAAGCTTTGAGGGAAGGGGTGGGGATAATTGGGATCTGCGTGATGCTAAAGCCCCATGTCAATGCCATGACAATATGTAAATCAGCACAGAGTGAGATATGCAGTGTCAGGACAAATGCTCTGGGCCACCATGGGGCATAGGGCTCTCCAATTTTAGAATGCTTATTTTTTGAGTTTATTTATTTATTTTTGAGAGTTGGGAGGGACAGAGAGAGAGGAGAGAGAGAATCCCAAGCAGGGTATCAGTGCAGAGCCCAATGCAGGGCTTCATCTCATGAACTGTGAGACCATGACCTGAGATAAAACCAACAGTTGGACGCTTAACTGACTGAGACACCAAGGTACCCTTAGAATGCTTGTTATTACTACAGATTCCCAAGCCCTATTGTAGAGATTTGGGTTCAGCAGGTCTGTGATGGCATTCAGAGCATTTGTCAGAACAGGCTTGGTTATGCTGAAGTAAAGAAGTAACTCCAAAATCTAAGTGAATTGCAAAGCCCTGTCCCCACCCCCCCCACCCCGCTCCCTTTCACTTCATTACTACTGAAGGCTGGTAGTACCCTGCTTGTCATCAGTTCTCAGAGCCCTGAGCTTTTGGTCATCAAAGTAGAACCACTTGTTCCACCCCTTTATTGACTGACACAGGATGCCTCTGTTCATATTTTGTCATCCTGATTGTCACCAGGCCCCACCAGTCACAGGGGCCAGGATGTATCAGTCTGACAAGAACCCAGATTGGAAAACAACATGACTTACTTGGTAAAATGCACAAATAGCCAGCACAATGTGCCCTCCTGTTCACCAGATATCAGCTCAAATGGCTTCTTGTTAATATTTTGTATAGAATTTTTGTGTCTGTGTACATTACGGAAATTGATGTACAGTTTACTTTCTTGTAATGTCTTTTTTTTTTTTTTTGCTGTACTCATAGGATGAGTACAGAAGTATACACTCCTCTTCAACTTTTTTGGAGGAGATGATATAGAATTGCTAACACTGTTCCCTTAAATGTTTGGCAGGGTATTTACAGGCCTGGATTTGTGTGTGTTGGGGGTTTAGCTAAACATTCAAATTCCTGATTAGATACAAAGCTGGCTATTACAGTTATCTATTTAGTGATTTATCACTTACATATAACAACCAGGGCTCATCACAACAAGTGCCCTCCTTAATACCTATCACCCATTAAGCCCATTGCCCATAACCCTCAGTTTGTTCTCTATAGTTAAGAGTCTCTTATGGTTTTCTTCCCTCTTTCTTCCTTTCTTTTTTCCCTTCCCATATGTTCATCTGTTTTGTTTCTTAAATTCCACATATCAGTGAAATCATATGGTATTTGTCTTTCTGACTGACTTATTTTGTTTAGCATAATACATTTGCAAATGACAAGATTTCATATATATATATATATACACATAGTATATAGTATATACACATGTATATATGTAGTATATAGTATATACATGTATATATACATGTATAATATATACATACATATAATATACACATAATATTATATATAATATTTCATTTTGATGGCTGAATAATATTCTATTGGTATATATACACATATATAATATTACATATATACTTAATATATATAATATATAAATATATAAAATATTACATATATAATCATTCTTTTTGATGGCTGAGTAATATTCTATTGTGTATATATACACATATATAATATTACACATTTATAATATATACGTATATACAATACACATATATAATATTCTATTGTGTATACACAATATATATACCACATCTTTAAAAAAAATTTTTTTAATGTTTATTTATATTTGAGAGAGATAGAGAAAGACAGAGGATGAGCAGGGGAGGGGAAGAGAGAGATAGAGACAGAATCCAAAGCAGGCTCCAGGCTCTGAGCTGTCAACACAGAGCCCAATGTGGGGCTTGAACTCACAAGATATGAGATCATGACCTAAGCCAAAGTTGGATGCTCAACTGACTGAGCCACCCAGGTGCCCCTATGTATAACACATCTTTATCCATTTATCCATTGATGGATATTTAGGCTCTTTCCATACTTTGGCTCTTGTTGATAATGCTGCTATAAACATCAGGGTGCATGTATTCCTTCGAATCATATTTTAGTATCCTTTGGGTAAATACCTAGTAGTTTAATTGCTGAGTGGTAGGGCAGTTCTATTTTTAACTTTTTGAAGAATGTCCATAGTGTTTTCTAGAACGGCTGCACCAGTTTGCATTCCCCACTGACAATGTAAGAGGGTTCCCCTTTCTCTGCATCCTTGCTAACATCTGTTATTTCCTGTGATGTTAATTTTAGCCATTCATACAGGTGTGAGGTGGTATTTCATCATGGTTTTGATTTGTATTTCCCTGATGATGAATTTTTTCATGTGTCTCTTAGTCATCTGGATGTCTTTGGAAAAATACCTGTTCATGTCTTTGACCCATTTATTAACTGAATTATTAATTTTTTGGGGTGTTGAATTTGATAAGTTCTTTATAGATTTTGGATACAAACCCTTTATCAGATATGTCATTTGCAATTATCTTCTCTCATTCCATAGGTTGTTTTAGTTGTGTTGATTGTTTCCTTTGCTGTGAAGAAGGTTATCTTAGTGAAGTCCCAATAGCTCATTTAAAAAAATTTGTAATGTTTATTTATTTTTGAGACTGAGAGACAGATTGTGAGCAGGTAAGGGGCAGAGACAGGGAGACACAGAATCTGAAACAGGCTCCAGGCTGAGCTGTCAGCACAGAGCCCAATGCAGGGCTCAAACTCACAAACCATGAGATCATGACCTGAGCAGAAGTTAACTGACTGAGCCACCCAGGTGTCCCAAAATGTTCATTTTTTATTTTGTTTTTCATGCCTCTGGAGATTGATCTAGTAAGAAGTTGCTCTGGCTGAGGTCAAAGACATTGCTGCATGTTTTCTCCTGTAGGAATGTGATGGTTCCCTATCTCACATTTAGGTCTTTCATCCATTTTGAATTTATTTTTGTGTATGGTGTAAGAAAGTGATTCAGGTTCATTATTCTGCATGTTTCTGTCCAGTTTTCCTGACACCATTTGTTGAAGAGACTGTTTTTCCATTGGATGCTCCTTCCTGCTTTGTCAAAGATGAATTGACCATATAGTTGTGGGTCCATTTCTGGGCTTTCTATTCTGTTCCTTTTTTTTTAAGGATTTTTTTTTTTAGAGATTATTTTGGCCATTCAGAGTCATTGTGGTTCCTTACAAATTTTAGGATTGTTTATTCTAGCTCTTTGAAAAACTGGTAGTATTTGGATAACGATTGCATTGGCTATGTAGATCGCTTTGGGTAATATAGACATTTTAACAATATTTGTTTTTCCAATCCATGAGCCTGGAATGTTTTTCCATTTCTTATATCCTCTTCAATTTCTTTCATAGGCGTTCTATATTTTTTGAGTATAGATCTTTTACCTCTTTGGTTAGATTTATTCCTAGGTATTTTTTTTTTTTTTGAGTGTGAAAGTGGATGAAGAGCAGAGGGAGAGGAAGAGAGAATCCTAAGCAGGCTCCATGTCTAGCACAGAGCCTGATGTGGGACTCAATCTCATTCCCATGAGAACATGACCTGAGCCAAAATCAAGTGTTGGATGCTTAACTGACTGAGCCACCCAGGCGCCACATTCCTAGGTATCTTATGGGTTTTGGTGCAATTGTAAATGGGGTAAATTCTTTTATTTCTCTTTCTACTGATTCATTGATGTATAGAAATGCAACAGATTTCTTTACATTGATTTTATATCCTGTGACCCTCCAGCATTTGTGTATCACCGTTTTTTGGTAGAGTCTTTTAGGTTTCCTGTGTAGAGTATTATATCAACTGCAAATAGTGAAAGTTTGAGTTCTTCCTTGCTAATTTGGATGCCTTTTATTTATTTTTGTTGTCTGATTGCTAAGGCTAGAACTTCCAGTACTGTGTTGAATAACAGTGGTGAGCGTGGACATCCCTGTCTTGTTCCTAACTGTAGAGGAAAAGCTCTCAGTTTTTCCCCATTAAGGATGATATTAATTGCAGGTCTTCAGTATATAGCTTTTATGATGTTAAGGTATGTTCCCTCTATCCCTACCGTGTTGAGGTTTTTTTTTTTTTTTCAAGAATGGATGCTGTATTTTGTCAAATGCTTTTTTTGCAACTACTGAGAGGATCATATGTTTCTTATCCTTTTCTGTATTAATGTGGTACATCACATTGATTAATTTACAAATATTAAACCATCCCTGAAGTCCAGGAATAAATCCCACTAGGTCATGGTGAATAATTATTTTAATATACTGTTGGATTTGATTTGCTAGAATCTTGTTGAGAATTTTTTCATGTGTGTTTATCAGGCATACTGGTCTGTAAATCTCGTTTTTAGTGGGGTCCTTGATTTTGGAGTCAAGGTAATTCTGGCCTTGTAGAATGGGTTTGGAAGTTTTCCCTCAATTTCTATTTTTGGAACAGTTTGAGAAGAATAGGTATAAACTCTTCTTTAAATGTCTGGTAGAATTCCCCTTGGAAGCTCTCTGGCCCTGGACTTTTGTTTGTTGGGAGATTTTTGATTACTGTTTCAATTACTTTGCTGGTTATGAGTCTGTTCAAATTTTCTATTTTTTTCTATTTTCTATTTCTATTTTCTATTTTTTTCTATTAGTAGTTTTTATGTTTCTAGAAATTTGTTCATTTCTTCCAGATTGCCCAGTTTGTAGGCATATATTTTTTTATAGTATTCTCTTATAATTGTTTGTATTTCTGTAGTGTTGGTTGTGATCTCTTCTCTCATTTGTGATTTTATCTATTTGGGTCCTCTCTCTTTCTTTTGGTAAGTATGGCTAGGAGTTTATCAATTTGTCAATTTTGTTGATTCTTTCAAAGAACCAGCTCTTAGTTTTGTTGATTTGTTCTACTGTTTTTTTTGTTTCTATATTGTTTACTTCTGCTTTAATCTTTATTATTTCCCTTCTTATGTTGACTTTAGACTTTATTTGCTGTTCCTTTTCTGTCTCCTATAGGTGTAAGGTTAGGTTGTGTATTTGAGACTTTTTTTGCTTCTTGAGGTTTGCTACATCCCAAAGGTTTTGGACTGTTGTGTTTTCATTTTCATTGGCTTCCATATATTTTTTTTACTTGCTCTTTAATTTCTTGGTTAACCCATTCATTTTTGGTAGAATGTTCTTTAACTTCCATGTATTTGAGGGCTTTCCAAATTTTTTCTTGTGGTTGACTTAAAGTTTTATAGTGTTGTGGTCAGAAAAGATGCTTGCTACATTCTCAATGTTTTTGTATTTGTTAAGGGCTGATTTGTGATCAAGTATGTAATATATTCTGGAGAATGTTCCATGTGCACTCGAGAAAGATGTGTATTCTGCTGCTTTAGGATGAAGTGTTCTGAATACATCTATGAAGTCCATCTAGTAGAGTGTGTCATTAAAAAGCCATTATTTCCTTGTTTATTTTCTGCTTAGATGATCTGTCCATTGCTATAAGTGGGGTGTTAAGTTCCCTACTATTATGTTATTATCAATGAATTTCTTTATGTTTGTTATTAACTGAATATATATTTGAGTGCTTTCAAATTGGGGGCATAAATATTTACAATTGTTAGATCTGCTTGATGGATGGACGCCTTAATTAGATATAATGCCCTCGCTGATCTGTGGTTACAGTCTTTATTTCAAAATCTAGATTGTCTGGGGTGCCGGGGTGGCTCAGTCAGTTTGGTGGTTGACTTTGGCTTAGGTCATGATCTCACAGCTCATGGATTTGAGCCCCGTGTTGGGCTCTGTGCTGACAGCTCAGAGCCTGGAGCCTACTTCAGATTCTGTGTCTCCCTCTCTCTCTGCCCTTCCCCCAATCACACTCTGTCTCTCTCTCTCTCAAAAATTAATAAACATTAACAAAAATTTTTTAATCTAGATTGTCTGATATAAGTATAGCTACTCTGGCTTTCTTTTAATGTCTATTAGCATGATAGATGATTCTCTATCCCCTCACTTTCAATCTGCAGGTGTCTTTAGGTCTAGAATGAGTCTCCTGTAAGCAGCATATACATGTGTCTTATTTTTTTTAACCCATTCTGATACACTATTTGTTTTTATTGGAACATTTAGTGCATTTACATTCACAGTAATATTGATAGAGAAGAATTTAGTGCCATTGTATTGCCTGTAAGATTGGTGTTTCTGGTGATTTTCTCTGTTCCTTTCTAGTCTTTGTTGCTTTTGGTCTTTCTTTCCCACTCAAAGAGTCCACTTTAATATTGTTTGCAGAGCGGGTTTGGTGGTCACAAACTCCTTTAGTTTTTTGTTTGTCTGGGGAACTTTGATCTTTCCTTCTATTCTGAATGACAGCCTTGCTGGATAAAGTATTTCTGGCTGCATATTTTTCCCATTCAGCATGTTGAATATATCCTGCCACTCTCTTCTGGCCTGCCAGGTTTCTGTGGACAGATATACTGCTAACCTGAATTTTCTTTCCTTGTAGGTGAGGGGTTTCTTTTTCCTTGCTGCTTTCCGGATTCTTTTCTTGTCTCTGTATTTTGCAAATTGTCCTATGATATATTTTGGCTTTGGCTGGCTTTTGTTTAATTTGATAGGAGTTCTCTGTGCCTCCAGGATTTAGATATCTAAGTCCTTCCCCAGATTAGGGAAGTTTTCAGCTATAAATTACTCAAGTAAACCTTCTGCCTCTTTTCTCTTTTTCTTCTGGGACTCCTATGATACGAATGTTATTATTCTTTCTAGAGTCATTGAGTTCTCTAAGTCTACATTCATGATCCAATACCTTTCTTTCCTTTTTTTTCCAGCTTCATTATTTTTCATATTTTTCTCTTCTATATCACTATTTCATTCTTTTGCATGATCCTTCCTTGTCATTATAGTCAGTTGGTTTTTCATTTCAGTTATAGCATTTTTAAAAATTTTAGCCTGAGTACTTTTTAGGTCTTTTATCTCTGTAATAAAGGATTGTTTAGTGTCTTCTATGCTTTTCTCAGGCCCAGCTAGTATCTTTGTGATTGTTGTTTTAAATTCTGGTTCAGGCATATTACTTATATCTGTTTTGATTAGATCCTTGGCTGCGACCTGTTCTTGTTCTTTCTTTTGCAGTGAATTCCTCTGTCTTGTCAGTTTTTCTAGGTCACTGTGTGTGTGTGTGTGTGTGTGTGTGTGTGTATGTTAGGAAAGCCTGTTATATTTTCTGCTCCTGAGAGTAATAGCTATTTTAAAAAGAGGTCTTATACCGTCCAAAGCCTGGTGCTTCAGGAAGTGTTTCAGAGTTTGCACTCTGCTGTTATGTTTAGGATGCTTTTCCCCTCCAGTCAGTTCTCTGAAGAGTTTCTTCTTGCTTGCAGCTGGTGGGGGGGTGCAGGGGTCTAGGCATGTTTGACTTTGTTAGGTGTGTGGTGTTTTAACTAGGTGTGCTTTTGTCTGCTTGTCAAAATAAACCTGATCCTATTTCCACTAGAGCTGAAACTTTGCAGCATTCTACAATCAGTAGACTTGGTGTGTGTGAGGGTTTTGTGTCGGTCTTCTAGGTGAAGGGCCTGCTGTGCTGGTTCACAGGCTGACTTGCCCTAGTAAAGATGCACCTGCAGGGTGTAGTGGGGTGGGGCTTGGTGTAAGCAGCTCCAGCCTCCACTGGGGGTACTGTGTTGCTCACTGAAGTCTGTTAGTGCTGACAGATTGGGGAAAATGGCTTTGCCCCACACTTTCATCCTGGAGCAGGGAATCTGCTCCCACTGTTCTAGAAGCCCTCACAGAAGAGCGAGCAGTCTCCCTTTTTGTGTCCTTGGCTTCCATTAGAGCCCTGCCTTCACCTTGTCTGTGCCCAAGCTGTCTGCCTGCCAGGTGGCACAGTACTCCTGTGTTTTATCTCAGGCATGTGGCTGTTTTTCAAAAGTCCAAATTTTAGGGAACTGGTGCATCATGGATCCATGCTGATCCTCTGGGGGAGGGTCTTGCCATGCTGCAGCTGGTTCTGGCTTGTCCCAGAAAAGCAGTTGCAGGATCGCACAGAGGCTCAGAATTTATGATAAAGTGCAGCAAAAAACAAGGCACCAAGGCTTGCTGCCCTCAGCAGATGTCTCTGTTCCTATGCTAATGAATGAGGCAGCATGTTGGCACCCTCCAACTCTTTTGTCCCCTGAGAGGCTGTGCCACCTCTCCCAAATGCACTCCAATAAGGGGAATTGTCTTTCCTAGTGTGACCCAGGGGATCCTCAGACCCCACTGTCTGCTCCTAGGCCTCTGCCTTCCTTTCCAACAGGAGAACTGCTATGCCTGCCAGGCTCCATCTGGCAGTGGCATGGACTTCTAAAACTTCACACTTTGAGCTCTGCTGATTGTAAAAACTTGTGATAATCAGCTGTTCCAGTTTTCCCAGGCAGTGGTTTTGGGGAAGTGTTTCTGTTGTGAAGTCCCCTGTGTGCTACTTTCTCTCTGTTTATCTGCCTCTATTCTGTCTCCAAGATCAAGGCTCCCTCCCCTTCAGAGCACCCATGATTCTTTTCTCCCCAGAATCATGTCTCTGCACCTACCACCTTCCACAATGTGGTTTCTTTTCTCACTCTAGTTCTACAGTTTATTCTCTCAGGATTCAGATTGATTTCTTGGGTGTTTGGAATGATTTGATATCTGTCTAGCTTTTTGAGGATAAGGCAAGCATAGGGTCGCCCTATTGAGCCACAATCTTAAATCCTCTCCTATCTCTGCTTTTCTCTGATGGGTCTGGTTAGAGTTTTATTAATTTTATTGATCTCAGGAACTAGGTTCTGATTATTTGGATTTTTCTCTAAATCTTTCTCTTTTAATGATTTATACTCTGATATTTATTATCTTCTTACTCTGAGATTATTTACTCTTCTTTTTCTAGTTTCTTAAAGTAGAGGTTGAAGTTATTAATTTTATATATATCTTCTTTTCTAATATAGGTGTTCAGTGCTCTAAATTTCCTTCCAGGTACTACTTTAGTGACCTCCTACCAATTTTTGTTTTTTGTTTTTTTTTTTTTTTTTTTTTATTGCTAATCACATTTTATTTTTTTTTCTTTGTATTTTATTTTTATTTATTTATTTATTTATTTATTATTTATTTATTTATTTTTTATATATATATATGAAATTTATTGACAAATTGGTTTCCATACAACACCCAGTGCTCATCCCAAAAGGTGCCCTCCTCAATACCCATCACCCACCCTCCCCTCCCTCCCACCCCCCATCAACCCTCAGTTTGTTCTCAGTTTTTAACAGTCTCTTATGCTTTGGCTCTCTCCCACTCTAACCTCTTTTTTTTTTTTCCTTCCGCTCCCCCATGGGTTCCTGTTAAGTTTCTCAGGATCCACATAAGAGTGAAACCATATGGTATCTGTCTTTCTCTGTATGGCTTATTTCACTTAGCATTACACTCTCCAGTTCCATCCACGTTGCTACAAAAGGCCATATTTCATTTTTTCTCATTGCCACGTAGTATTCCATTGTGTATATAAACCACAATTTCTTTATCCATTCACCAGTTGATGGACATTTAGGCTCTTTCCATAATTTGGCTATTGTTGAGAGTGCTGCTATGAACATTGGGGTACAAGTGCCCCTATGCATCAGTACTCCTGTATCCCTTGGGTAAATTCCTAGCAGTGCTATTGCTGGGTCATAGGGTAGGTATATTTTTAATTTTCTGAGGAACCTCCACACTGCTTTCCAGAGCGGCTGCACCAATTTGCATTCCCACCAACAGTGCAAGAGGGTTCCCATTTCTCCACATCCTCTCCAGCATCTATAGTCTCCTGATTTGTTCATTTTAGCCACTCTGACTGGCGTGAGGTGGTATCTCAGTGTGGTTTTGATTTGTATTTCCCTGATAAGGAGCGACGCTGAACATCTTTTCATGTGCCTGTTGGCCATCTGGATGTCTTCTTTAGAGAAGTGTCTATTCATGTTTTCTGCCCATTTGTTCACTGGGTTATTTGTTTTTTGGGTGTGGAGTTTGGTGAGCCTCCTACCAATTTTTGTATGTTTTGTTTCATTTCCATCCAGTTCAAATTACTTTCTAATTTCCCTTTTGATTTATTTGATCCTTGGGTATTTTAGAAATGCTTATTTACCACATATTTGGAGAATTTCCAATTACCTAATTTAATTTAAGAGTGACCAGAGAATATACTTGGTAAAACTTGAATCTTTTTAAATTATTAAGATGGTTTTATGGCTAGAATGTCTAGCCTTGTAGATATTCTGTATGTACCAGAAGAGAGTATGTATTCTGCTGTTGTTGGGTGAAATTTTGTCAATATGGTCAATTAGGTCAAGTTGGCTGATAAAATTATTCAAGTCTTCTATATTCTTGCTGATTTTATTTTTAAAAATATTTTAAACCTTTATTTATTTTTGAGAGAGAGAGAGAGAGACAGAGACAGAGACAGAGACAGAGTGTGAGTGGGGTAGGAACAGAGAGAGAGGTAGACACAGAATCCAAAGCAGGCTCCAGACTCTGAGCTGTCAGCACAGAGCCCGACCTGGGACTCGAACTCATGAACCGTGAGATCATGAATGGAGCCAAAGTCAGACACTTAACCAAGTGAGCCACACAGGTGCCCCTATTCTTGCTGATTTTCTATCCATTTATTCAATAAATTACTGAGAGATGAAAATAGAAATCTCTAATTATGATTGTGGATTTGTTTATTTCTTTTTACAGTTATGATTTTTGCTTTATATATTTCAAAATTCTGTTATTAGGGTACATAACATTTGGGATTATTGCCTCTTGAAGATTTAGCACCTTTATCGTTATAAAGTGACCTTCCATATCTATATTCATATTCTTGCTCTGACATCTATTTTGTTGTTAATGTAGCAATTCCAGATTTCTCTTGGCTGGTTGTAGGGTAGTATATCTTTTCCATTCTTTTATCTCTATATTTAAAGTGAATTTCTTGGAAGTGGCTAACAGTTGGGTCTTGATTTTTTTTATCCAATTCCTGATAATCTCTCTTTTAATTGGTACGTTTAGATTATATTTAACATGATTAATAATATGATTAAAGTGTATCATCATGTTATTTTCTATTTGTGCCTTCTCTTCTTTATCCTTTACCCTTCATTTTATGCTTTATTTTGAATTGATTGAATATTTAAAAATATTTCATTTTATCTTTTCTTTTTGCTGTTACATTTTTGGCTATAGTTGTGTTTTGTGAATTTAGTGATAGTTATACTACTAACTTCAAGTGATACTGCTTAACATAAACTATAAGAAACTATAAGAAAATTACAGTAGTATAATTCCATTTCTCAACTCCTGGCCTTGGCATCTTCCCCTGAAACTCATCACTTGGAGCTGGATGACCCTCCTCTAGGCATTCTGGCAGTCCCCAGATCCTGTGAGAGAGCACATCCCACATGGTAATGTCTTCACCTTTTTGTACCATGTATATGGTAACCCCAAGTAATGCTATAAGAGGTTGGTTGAAAAGCTCAGGAAGATAGGGACAGGAGGTAATCAGAGAGGTGGAGATTAGACATCTGATGATATCTCCTGGTCAGGGGCCAGCGTGGAAAAGGTAAGAGCTTATATAGCGGGTCAGAGCTCACAAAAGCACTTGCCATTTGAGGATCTAGAGTCTTTCCTGTAGACCTTTGGCTTTATTCTGCAAGCCATGGTAAACCAATTTGAAAGAAGGAATCTATCTGTCTGTCTGCATATCTGCTACCCTATCTTTCTAGATAGATCAGCCTAGATAGATTTATCTTCCTAGAAGATAGGTAAATATAAAGATAGATAAAGTGTCTTCTTTCTATATATCTATCTATATAACTGTATCTGTCTATATATATCTATCTATAAAATAGATAGAATAAGCAGTGTTTTATGACTAACCGTGGGTGGATTTGTAGGAAGTGACTCCAGTTAGAGGTTACTGAGGAGGAATCAGAGTCAGTAAGTGTGAGGAGATGAGGTCTGGACAAACTGATGACCTGAGACAGGAACAAGTGGACCCTGCAAGAACTATGCCAGTATATCCTTAACTGTTTTTGTGGCCCAGTACTGCCCTAGTTCATGTTTACTTATGACATATCTTATATCTCTTTCTAACTTGTTGGAGACCAATCCTGTAACTTATTGATTTTTATCCTTTAGCATCTAGCATGGTATCTGACATGCTCAATAATGTCAGTGTAGAAATAGTGAAGAATGGCACTGATAAGACCAAAATGACATTTCAGGCTCACATACCTGGAAGATGAATGATGTCATATAAAAACTAAGAAAGTGAGAGGAGAGAGAGTTTTGTGGAGGGAAGATGGAATGTTTACCTGTGAACCTGACAGCACAAGATGCAGAAGGCAATTTCAAGTAGCCCATTGAAACCATAGTCTTAGAGCTTAGCAGAGAAGAGAGGGTGTGGAGATGGCAGAAGAGGTGTGGAGGAAGCCTGAGAACTGAGGAGCAAATGCACTTGGGTTCTGGGTACAGGCAGTGAGTTTCCTTTCCCTGGGCAAAATCTCTCAACTAAATTCCCTGATAAGTGATGATGTATTTCATTCCAAAATGATGAAAACAAAAGTACACTACCTATGGATTCATGCATGGGGATTATCTGGGGAGAATAGCTCCTCCTGTTTGATTTGATACATTAGAAGGCAGCTAGGCTCTAGGTGTACACAAAGGGGCTGAGGCTGCGTCTGGAAAGGACACCTGCAGAAAGGAGCCCTGGAGACCTGGAAGGCCATTTCCACGGATGCAGCAGTGACTCCCAGGCTCTGCTTCTCCACACATCAATGGGGAGAGACCTCCCAGCCTTCATTGCATGGACTAGCTTCAGAG
Organism: Lynx canadensis; assembly: GCF_007474595.2. NCBI lineage: Eukaryota > Metazoa > Chordata > Mammalia > Carnivora > Felidae > Lynx > Lynx canadensis. Next base: position 27,092,188 of record NC_044308.2, on the reverse strand, counting down.
ACTAGCCATGCTCTTGTTTAGCTCTTTAAAGTTGATCCACTTGGGAAAGTGACCATCACCTATGCCTTGAAAGACAGGCTGGAAAGTCTCTGTACTTTATGGATGGGCTTTGAATGATATCTTCTGTGTAATGTGGTTCACACCATTGGATGAAACACCTTCACTGAAGCCTCTGCATGACCTCATCTCTCCTTTCCTGTCCTTGTGTGATATTTTTGTGCTCAGTAGTTCAGAAGTCTAGTTTATTTGATTTTCTCCTCCTCCTCCTGTTCCTCCTTTTAATGTTATCATAACCTCATAGGTTGTTTAATGAGATGTGAGGCTCTCTGAAAGGAAATTACAGATATGTTTCTCTGAAGAAGATTTTGAATTATACCCGTTTATTTATTTTTTATTTTGGCAAACTACAAAGTGTCAATATGAACTGAATGAAAACACATTACACAGCTTAGTTCCAAAGAGTTGTCATCTTTGTAAGGCTAGGTCTTTAGAGAAAAGCGTGTGTTAACTGAAATAGTTTTAGTGCCCCTATTCTCTCCCACTTCTCTTTTCTGAATCTTGATGCAATTTGCAATAGCTCTGCCACATAGTAGGTAATCAACTCTTGTGTACTGAATAGAGGGGGCTTAAACAGTGGTGTTTTCCTAGTCACTAAACCACAAGTACGTGCTACTTCTCAGTATTTAGATAATGGGCCTGCCTTGCCTCTGCTCTGAGCTAGTTGTCAAGTGCTCTAGTCCTGCTTCAAAGGGTTCTGTCTTTTTCATCTTGAATTCTTGTGATATGAGGTATAGTACATTGCACATAAGAGGTGATTGATGAAAATACTGTTATTCCTTATATTTTTTGGTGGGTATTTGGAGAAATTTCTGTAGCACCTTTAACTGTAAAATAGAGGTTAAGTATAAATTTTCATAAAAGATTTTGATATTTTAGGAGCCAATGAATTGACAATTCATTTCTCTTTTCTATACCAGAAGATGTCTGAAATGATGAGTAAAATTTGCCTCATTCTATTAATTTGAGCATTTCATAAGTTTGTCTAAGTTTCTCTCACCTGTGTTCTTTCACAGATGCAAGCTCAGCTTGGAGGCCTGGTCAGGAGGCAGGGCATTCACTACCTCCTGCTCTTATCAGATGCCTTCCTGCTGAGAACTACACTTGTATCTTCCATGTTCACTAGATCTACTTCAATGATTAGGCAGTGTCTGGATTTTGTGTCTGAGAGATCCAAACTCCTGGCTGTAAGAAATAATTCCCTGGGAGGGGAAAAGTTTGTTGGGTGATAGCATTGATATGTATATTCAAGAATTTATTTCTCACCAAAATCACATTACTTTGCATCCATGGCAATTTTTTAATGTGGGCTTTGTCTCCTGGTTCTATTACAATAACACGAATGCTAAGTCACTGCTTTGGTTTGGTTCTCGGTTATTTGTGTATCATCAGGTATATGTTTCGTAGTCTTGGAAGGTTGTGAGGAGTAGGTGCCTGCTGATGTCTGAGGTGGTGGGACACTCAAGCCTTGGCTTTTCTTTCCTGCAGAACTGAAGCACGAGATCCACGTCTGGCGCCTGACTGCGCAGCGCATCAGCCCAGCCAGCCGAGAGGAAACAGCGGTTCGGGGCCTGCTCCTGAGGAAGGTGCAGGCACTGGAGCACCTGCTGGCCCGAAGGCTGCATACCTTTCACAGGTACCAAGCCAGGACCCTGCTTGGGCTACTCTTGGTTTATAGCAGTGGCTCTCAATTTTACCAGTTGTGCTCAATGGTTGAATTGTATCAATAACCTATTTACTACCACCCCCCACCCATGGTGTCTAAATGTCATACAATGTACAAGTCAAGTAAGTTAAAATGATGCTTCTTCGGAGTACTTTATGGTACTACAAAATAGTAACACTAGCTTCATGCCAATGAAGCTGTGTAAGTCTCTTGTGGCACATTATTTTGTCTAGCCTCACTTAGATCTCTGGAATATGTTCTGGTACCAGCCCCAGTTTAAGGATGAGATAACTGAGGCTCAGAGAATTTGAGCAACTTGTCCAGGGTTCTACAGCTAGGAAACAGTGACACTGGGGATTGAATCCACACTCAAGCACTGTCTGTCACACCTTCACACATAACACTTGTTCTATAACAAGAATCAAAAACAATTAATATAACAAAGAAATTAACAAAATACTCTCCCAGTAGTTGATTTTCAGGGACCTCAAAGTACTTAAGTCCTACTCAATTCATTTCCTGTCATTTGGTTTTAATCAAAGCTGATATGTAAAAATGAAGGGATGAATTTTTCCTCCAACTCTGATGAGGTGCTGAATTCCAACCTGTCTTCAATTTGGGAGAGCTGATAGAAGAAGCAGGAGCATATCTACCCTTCAGGGACATTGAATCATTACTGCCACAGAGCTGGGAGCTGGGCTAGAATGAGGGGTCTGTCAAGGCAAGGAAATGCAAATCCCTGTGAATGTAGTGTGAATAATCGTACATGTTGCAGTTTGCTGAAAGCAGCCCTGTATTCCTGGGCTGATGACAGGAGCTGGGTGTGGTGACTGTGCTGACCCTTGAGGGTCATCCAGTATGGTCTTGAAGCCTGTTATTTTAGTGGGGGCAGGGGGAAGGCTACAGGGAATGTGTGGAATCTTACTCTCTCCAGCAAAGTGCTGTCTCAGCTCCATCCTAGCCTAGGACCAACCTCCACCAGGTGGTGCTTGGGAAGCAGGACCTCGTGTCCTGAGGCTCCAGGAGGGCCCTGAATTGCAGGCTGAGGACCAACTTCCACCACAGGCATAGATCTTAAAAGGAGAAACTTTGTAAATGAAAGATGCTGGCTCTGCAGATTTTGTTTGTATGTATTATTTTAAAAAATTGTCTTCAGGATTTGCCTGCATCTGCTGTGATTTCCTTTAGGGTCTGTTCTGGCTGTGTAGTCAGCCTCTTTTGATACTTGTGGCATATAAGTGCTCATAAAACTAAATTCTCCACAGTATAGCTCTTTTTCCTGGTTAGTAGGGAAGAAAATAAAGCAGAAATTGTGGACTGTTAGGAAAGGTTAAAAGGGAAAGGCATGTTGGAACAAATGAGGGTGACTGAATCAGATCAGATGTTCCCATGACCAGAGGAGAGAGAAGCACACATAAGTTCTTTAAAATTGATTTCCATTGATAAAAATCACCACTAAAGCAAGTGGAATTTCTTTAATGTTTTTTCCTTTAATAAGTTTGGTTGTCAATATAAAATAACTTCATTTTGAAAAAAAGTATAGGAAAATAGAAAGTAAAAAGAGAAAAACAAAAGTATCTTACTGTCATCCCCCTCGTTCACATTTTGGTCAGTATTCTTCTGACATTCCTTGTGCTCATGCTCACACATACACATGCTTGCACACTTGCTTCCTTAGCATTCCATTCATTTCCTGTATTACTTTTCTTCGGAAATACAGAAATATATTTTCCAATCCATAAACCCAAGTTCACTGGTCACCTTCAATGACTAGGTGTGCCCAGTATGTGGCCAAATCAGGCATCACTTAGTGCCTGGTATCTAGGCCAAAGGTCCATGCTAAACATGCGCTGACTGCTGCCTTGCTGATCTCACTGCTCAGTAGCTCCAGGAAAATAATGAGACTGCCTTTTTCTCTTTTAGACAAATCTCACAGGAAGATAAAAATTGGGAGACCAATATCCAAGAACTCCAGAAAAAGGTACTGTGGTTTATTCTCTCAGGGATTTCTGAATCACCTCTTGCTTCACAAAAGTTAAGACTGAAAGTAATTTCTCTTTTTATTCCTATAGTTGTACACAAGACATGAGTTATTTCTAGGAATAAATGGGAAAAATCATTTTCCAGGCATGATAGGCCTATTTTGTCCTGAAATGGAAAAGTTAAAATTTTTAAATACGCTTTGAGATAGAGTGGCCCTTTCTATGGTTAATGCAGCTGCAGAGAAAGTTGGCTGGGTGCCTGAGGTTCTTGCAGCTCTTCCTGATCCTAAAAGGCAGGTCTTATGGTTCCCATTGTGTGGATGAGGAGATTGAGGCAGAAACAGATGAGGCATGCAGTGTGAGATGGAACAGCTTTAGGGACAAAGATGGAGTGTGTGGTGTACATTCTCTCATATGGCTCTGACTTCTGGTGGGCTGTAGCTTTTGAGTTCTGTTGCTAATTTTCCTGCTTTAACAGACCTTTTTTTTAGCCTATCTGAGAACACAGTGCCCCTCTCCTAGCTGAGAGAACTCTGCTCCAGATCTGCTGGGAGACATTTATATCTTTGTGAAATTTCAAATCCAGGTAGTTTCTTTCCTAGGGAGAGATTGATTACCCACTTTCTTATTATGATAGGAACACTTTGTCCCTTTATAAAGAAATTTAGGTATGGTGGTCCTGATGGGTAATGTGTCCTTTGGGTCTCTCTTCCCAATCTCTGCACCACTGAGATGGTTGGGGTTAGGAAAGGAGGGTGTGGCTATGACACTTTTCTGGGCCCCAGGTTTATGCAGATCCTGCTTGCTTTGCTAGACCATGTAGTGCTGGCTGTGAATTAGGGAAAAGATTGTGTATCTCTCTGTGTACTAGGTGGATGAGGATTGAAGAGAGGTGGAAGGGAAAAACAAGGAGCTTGTATTAAATGAGAGTTCTTACTGTAATAGCTCCAGAAAGGCAAAAGGAGAAAATTTGACAGACACTAAAAATAACAGATAGGAATACATTTTGGATCATTTCCGCTTACACCAGCAAAGTGATGCTGGAATGTTCTTTGATCTTCCTGCTCCCTCCATTCCCAATCCTAGAACTGCCCATGGTAATACCTACGTTCTATGATTAACATGGCTGCATGGAGGGTTTATAGTGCCTCCCCTTACAACAAGTGAGGGGCCATGCCCTTTTCCTCCTAATTCACCATCATAGACTCATCTAGCCAAACTGGCCTTCTTTGGAAGTGGGAAGGAGAAGATGAGTAGGGGCCAGTTGAGCCACAAGCTTTGGCAGTGGGTGGGGAAGGAAGAGATAATCAGGAGGTGGCCCACATGATTCGTGAGCAGGGGGCTAGGGGCTCTGCAGACAGAGCCAGTGTAACATGTAAGAATATGCTTGCAGTTTTTATGACAGCAGCTTTAACTGTATGAGTAGAGAAATCCAGAGAGAAAATCTATACCTATACACACACCTATCTCCGTATCTCTATACCTATACCTGTACCATCTTTCTGTACTTCTATCTCTATCCATATGTATACCCATAAATATCTGTCACTGTCTCTCCCTTTCTATCCATATATACACATCCATGTCTATATCTATCTAATTCTAGATATACATAGACAGATGTGCTGGAAGGACCATACTTAGGAAAGGACATGGCATAGTTGTCAGTTCACATGGTAGAGCATGATTCACATAGGGGCCTGTATGGGTAGGGCATGATGACCCAGGGCTCATCTGTGCCAGTTTTCCTGGATCTCTCTCCTTTCCCCAACTCCACACAGCTGTGGCTTTTGGGGCACAGCACCCTCTGGGGACCTCACCCCATCTTACTCTGTGACTCAGGCCCACTTAAAGGAGGTATAGTACTTTCATTAACCATTTAAGGTTAATGAAGGTACTATAGAGTTTTCTGGCACCTCCCGTCACCCCTGAGCGACTCCACAGGCTACCAATGATGTCATCTTGATGGCTATGAGACTGCCAAGTGTCTTCCAGAGTCCCTGTGAACATGAAAGGATATAGTAGGAGCCTTCAGCAGGAGTCATATACTGCATGAATATGTTAACCTCAGTGCCACCATGAACAGGGATTTGTGTAATAGGAGGAAAGTTGAATTAAAAGGATGTGAGCATGTAGCACCTGTGGAAATGTGTGGCCAGGTCCTTGGAAGTTACATGTTGTTTCCCCAGTGGTTTTGTCAACATCTAACCTAATTCTTGTGGTGTATCTGGGAGCACTTTCTGCATCATATTGATAAGCTATTTAGTCAGGTGTTTTATAAAAGGATTGTCCTATGCTTTAACTTTATTGTGTTTATTTTTTTAATAAAGGTTTTGAATGCTGTAATTCCAAATCTGTAGTTTTCTTTATAAGGCATCACCTTATCATCTTCTTTGAAGTTCAAGATGTTGTATTTTTCATCTTAAGGAGAAAGTTGTAGTGATTCAAGTCATGTAGGATGATGGACACATTGCAGGAAACAGAAGATTGCACCTAGTAAATGAGTTGTGTTTTTCTCTCTTACAGCACAGGATATCAGACAGGATTCTGCTCACCAAATGCCTGATGGTGTTGGGATTTGTTATCTTCATGTTCTTTCTCAATTCATTTGTTCCTGGTGTTCATCTTGATCTTGGTGAGTCTAATTTTTTGTTACCTTTTGTCTATAGGCTTTGCAATTGCTATCACAGTCTGGAAGGGAAGATTTCAAAGCTTGTTCGCAGACATTGGTCATGAGGGTGAGATGGAGGGTGGCCATCTTTGATAGAAAAAAGGAAACCTTTATCCACTACCTTTCCTTTTGTTTTCTGGAAGAAAGGGAGAGGGAGAGGGAGAGGGAGAGGGAGAGGGAGAGGGAGAGGGAGAGAGAGAGAGAGAGAGAGAGAGAGAGAGAGAGAGAGATTCCTCTCCAGCCCCTAGTGTCTTAGTGCATGGGTCCTCGGCCCCTCCAGGTTTTAACATTAGAAGAAATATGGAGTAGATATTATCATCTTTCTCATACTTGATAACCAGATCTTTAAACTGTTGCTTGAGAAGCATTTCAGAAGAGATGGGAGGTCACATCAACAAGGTCAGAGTCCTACAGTTTGTGCAACTTGACATGAGGATTAGATGAGCACTGAAAGGGCCAGAGGAGTGCAAAAGGTCTATACAACCCCCTGTTCCCTATGGTGCCTCCGTTTTCCCCACACAGCAGAACCTGTTCTCCCACCCTTTCCCATATGTTGCTTGCTTTCACAGTGCTGTGGCTCTCCCTTTCCATTTCTCAAGCCCTGTGTCAAGGTTGTAGGGCCTGTTCCCACTTGAGATATGACTGTCTTGAAAATTGAGCTCACCAGATATCTTGTTAACTCTGGCATCTTTCCACTCTTCATCAATATTTTCCACATTCCTTAGGTTTTTTTGTTTTTGATTTTTTTTTTTTTACTGATTTAACAGTTCTCTCTATTGGTGCTATTACTTAAAACAAAACAAAACAAAACCCAAACCACTTCCAAAATGTACTTCATGGTAGGAACTTTAGAAGAAGGTGGCGTAGGAGGACACTGGGCTCACCTTGTCCTGCTGATCACTTAGATTCCACCCACACCTGCCTAAATAACCCAGAACACTGCCAGAAGACTAGCAGAATGGACTCTCTGGAGCCAAGCATAGACAAGAGGCCCACAGAAGAGGGTAGGAAGGGTAGAGAGGTGGTGTGCGCTACATGGACTGACAAGAGGGAGCTGGGGTGGTGGAGGGGCAGCCCACCCGGCAAGGTGAAATCCCCAAGTCTGGCTTGCAAAAGTGGAGGGTCTGGACTGCGTGAATTCTGACAGCCAGAGGGACTTAAATCTGGAATGTTATAAGTAAACAGCTCTGCTTGGAGAGCGGGAGGGCAAGAGGACACCAGGAGGGAGAGATGTTGAACCCTGGAAGACAGAGCTCAGCTCAACGGGGAACAAAAGTGTGAGCCAGTGCCATCTCCCTCTCCCATCCCCCAGCCAAACACCCAAAGGGAACCTGTTCACCAAATGGGCACGGCTCAGCCTCTCTCCTGGTGCTGCAGGGCCCCTCCCACAGGGAACCACCAAAGGCAAAGCGAGTTGATCCTGCCCCTCCCACCCCTGTGCACCTTGTGGATCCACCCCAGCTAATATGCCAGATCCCGTCAAAGCAACACCACAAGCCTGGCAGTGTGCAAGAGGCCCAGACAGGGGCCACACCACTCCACAGTGAGTCCTGCCCCTAAGAGAGGGGAAGTTAAGGTACACACCAGTCTGACTGTGGCCCAGCAGTGGGCTGGGGACAGACATCAGGTGTGACTATGGTCCCGCTGACCAACACAAGTTACTCCAGACAGCACAGGGAAGTGCCCTGCAGTTTTGTGCCACACCAGGGACTATCCACAATGATGAAATGGAAGAATTCTCCTCAAAAGAAACTCCAGGAAGTAGCGACAGCTAACGAATGGATCAAAAACGATTTAAGCAATATAACGGAACAAGAATTTAGAATAATAGTCATAATATTAATCGCTGGGCTTAAAAAGGGTATAGAGGACAGCAGAGAATCTCTTGCTACAGAGATCAAGGGACTAAGAAATAGTGTCATAAAAAATAATATAAATGAGGTGCAATATAAAATGGAGGTGACCACAGCTCGGATTGAAGAGGCAGAGGAGAAAATAAGTGAATTAGAAGATAAAATTATGGAAAAAGAGGAAGCTAAGAAAAAGAGATTAAAAAATCCAGGAGTATGAGGGGGAGAATTAGGGAACCAAGTGGTGCAATCAAATGCAACAATATCCATATAATAGGAATTCCAGAAGAGGAAGAGAGAGAGAAAGGGGCTGAAGGTATACTTGAACAAATCATGGCTGAGAACTCTCCTGATCTGGGGAAGGAAAAAGGCATTGAAATCCAAGAGGCACAGAGAACTCCCTTCAGACATAACCTGAAATGATCTTCTGCACGACATATCATAGGGAAACTGGCAAAATACAAGGATAAAGAGAAAATTCTGAAAGCAGCTAAGGATAAACATGCTCTAAAATATAAAGGGAGACTGAAAAGACTAGTGGCAGACCTATCTACTGAAACTTGGCAGGCCAGAAAGGAATGGCAGGAAATCTTCAATGTGATGAACAGGAAAAATATGCAGCCGAGAATCCTTTATTCAGCAAGTCTGTCATTTAGAATAGAAGGAGAGATAAAGGTCTTCCCAAACAAACAACAATTGAAGGAATTCATCACCACTAAACCAGCCCTACAAGACATCCTAGGGGGGATTCTGTGAGTGAAATGTTGCAATGAGCACAAAGTACCACAGGCATCACTACAAGCATGAAATCTACAGATATCACAATGACTCTAAACCCATAACTTTCTATAATAACACTGAATGTAAATGGACTAAATGCTCCAATCAAAACACATAGGGTATCAGAATGGATAAAAAACAAGACCCATCTATTTGCTGTCTACAAGAGACTCATTTTAGACCTGAAGACACCTTCAGATTGAAAGTGGAGAACTATCTATCGTGCTACTGGAAGTCAAAAGAAAACTGGAGTAGCCATACTTAGACAAACTAGACTTTAAATTAAAGGCTTTAACAAGGGATGAAGAAGGGCATTATGTAATAATTACAGGGTCTATTCATTAAGAAGAGCTAACAATTATAAATGTCTATGTGCCAAATACGGGAGCCCCCAAATATATAAAACAATTAATCACAAACATAAGCAAACTTATTTATAAGAATGTGGTAATTGCAGGGAACTTTAATACTCCACTTACAGTAATGGATAGATCATTTAGTCACAGGATCAATAAAGAAACAAGGGCCCTGAATGATACATTGGATCAGATGGACTTGACAGATATATTTAGAACTCTGCATCCCAAAGCAACAGAATATACTTTCTTCTCAAGTGCACGTGGAACATTCTTCAAGAAACATCACATGCTGACTGGGTCACAAAACAGCCCTTCATAAGTATAAAAGAATTGAGATCATACCATGCACACTTTCAGACCACAATGCTATGAAGCTTGAAATCAACCACAGGAAAAAGTCTGGAAAACCTCCAAAAGCATGGAGGTTAAAGAACACCCTACTAAAGAATGAATGGCTCAACCAGGCAATCAGAGAAGAAATTAAAAAAAATATATGGAAACAAATGAAAATGAAAATACAACAATCCAAATGCTTTGGGATGCAGCAATAGCAGTCCTGAGAGGAAGATACATTGCAATCCAGGCCTATCTCAAGAAACAAGAAAAATCCCAAATACAAACTCTAAGAGCACACCTAAAGGAAATAGAAGCAGAACACCAAAGACACCCCAAACCCAGCAGAAGAAGAGAAATAATAAAGATCAGCACAGAAATAAACAATATATAATCTAAAAAAAAGGTAGAGCAGATCAATGAAACCGAGAGTTGTTTTTTTTTTTTTAATAAACAAAATTGATAAACCTCTAGCCAGGCTTCTCAAAAAGAAAAGGGAGATGACCCAAATAGATAAAATCATGAATGAAAATGGAATTGTTACAATCAATCCCTCAGAAAGACAAGCAATTATCAGGGAATACAATGAAAAATCATATGCCAACACACTGGACAACCTGGAGGAAATGGACAAATTCCTAAACACCCACACACGTCCAAAACTCAATCAGGAGGAAATAGAAAGCTTGAACAGACCAATAACCAGCGAAGAAATTGAATCAGTTGTCAAAAATCTCCCCACAAATAACAGTCCAGGACCAAATGGCTTCCCTGGGGAATTCTACCAGACATTGAAAGCAGAGATAATACCTAGCCTTCTCAAGCTATTCCAAAAAAATAGAAAGGGAAGCAAAACTTCCAGACTCATTCTATGAAGCCAGAGTTACTGTGATTCCTAAACCAGACAGAGACCCAGTAAAAAAAGAGAACAACAGGCCAATGTCCTTGATGAATATGGATGCAAAAATTCTCAATAAGATACTAGCAAATCGAATTCAACAGCTTATAAAAAGAATTATTCACCATGATCAAGTGGGATTCATTCCTGGGATGCAGGGCTGGTTCAACATTCACAAATCAATCAACGTGATAATTCACATTAATAAAAGAAAAGATAAGAACCATATGATCCTGTCAATCGATGCAGAAAAAACATTTGACAAAATTCAGCATCCTTTCTTAGTAAAAACCCTTGAGAAAGTCGGGATAGAAGGAACATACTTAAACATCATAAAAGCCATCTATGAAAAGCCCACAGCTAACATCATCCTCAATGGGGAAAAACTGAGAGCTTTTTCCCTGAGATCAGGAACACGACAGGGATGTCCACTCTCACTGCTGTTGTTTAACATAGTGTTGGAAGTTCTAGCATCAGCAATCAGACAACAAAAGGAAATCAAAGGCATCAAAATTGGCAAAGATGAAGTCAAGCTTTCACTTTTTGCAGATGACATGATATTATACATGGAACATCCAATAGACTCCACCAAAAGTCTGCTAGAACTGGTACATGAATTCAGCAAAGTGCCAGGATACAAAATCAATGTACAGAAATCAGTTGCATTTTTATACACTAACAATGAAGCAACAGAAAGACAAATAAAGAAACTGATCCCATTCACAATTGCACCAATAAGCATAAAATACCTCGGAATAAATCTAACCAAAGATGTAAAAGATCTGTATGCTGAAAACTATAGAAAGCTTATGAAGGAAATTGAAGAAGGTATAAAGAAATGGAAAAACATTCCGTGCTCATGGATTGGAAGAATAAATATTGTTAAAATGTCAATATTACCCGAAGCTATCTACACGTTCAATGCAATCCCAATCAAAATTGCACCAGCATTCTTCTCGAAGCTAGAATAAGCAATCCTAAAATTTGTATGGAACCAGAAAAGACCCTGAATAGCCAAAGTAATTTGAAGAAGACCAAAGCAGGAGGCATCACAATCCCAGACTTTAGCCTCTACTACAAAGCTGCAGTCATCAAGACATCATGGTATTGGCACAAAAACAGACACATAGACCAATGGAATACAATAGAAACCCAAGAATTGGACCCACAAAAGTATGGCCAATTAATCTTTGACAAAGCAGGAAAGAACATCCAATGGAAAAGAAGACAGTCTCTTTAACAAATGGTACTGGCAGAACTGGACAGCAACATGCCAAAGGATGAAACTAGACTACTTTCTTACACCATTCACAAAAATAAACTCAAAATGGGTAAAGGACTTGAATGTGAGACAGGAAACCATCAAAACCCTAGAAGAGAAAGCAGGAGAAGACCTCTCTGACCTCAGCAGTAGGAATTTCTTACTTGACACATCCCCAAAGGCAAGGGAATTAAAAGCAAAAATGAACTATTGGGACCTCATGAAGATAAAAATCTTCTGCACTGCAAAGGAAACAATCAAGAAAGCTAAAGGCGACCAATGGAATGGGAAAAGATATTTGTAAATGACATATCAGACAAAGGGCTAGTATCCAAAATCTATAAAGAACTCACCAAATCCACACCTGAAAAACAAATAACCCAGTGAAGAAATGGGCAGAAAACATGAAGAGACACTTCTCTAATGAAAACAGGCACATGAAAAAATGCTCAATGTCACTCCTCATCAGGGAAATGCAAATCAAAACCACACTCAGATACCACTTCATGCCAGTCAGAGTGGCTAAAATGAACAAATCAGGAGACTATAGATGCTGGCAAGGATGTGGAGAAACGGGAACCCTCTTGCACTGTTGGTGGGAATGCAAACTGGTGCAGCCACTCTGGAAAACAGTGTGGAGGTTCCTCAAAAAATTAAAAATAGATCTACCCTGTGACCCAGCAGTAGCACTGCTAGGAATTTACCCAAGGGATACAGGCATGCTGAAGCATAGGGGCACTTGTACCCCAATGTTTATAGTAGCACTGTCAATAATAGCCAAATTATGGAAAGAGCCTAAATGTCCATCAACTGATGAATGGATAAAGAATTTGTGGCTTATATACACAATGGAATACTACTTGGCAATGAGAAAGAATGAAATCTGACCTTTTGTAGCAACGTGGATGGAACTGGAGAGTGTTATGCTAAGTGAAATAAGTCATAGAGAGAAAGACAGATACATATGTTTTCACTTTTATGTGGATCCTGAGAAACTTACCAGAAGACCATGGGGGAGGGGATGAAAAAAAAAAAGAAAGGTTAAGGAGGGAGGGAGCCAAAGAGACTCTTAAAAACTGAGGACAAACTGAGGGTTGATGGGGTGTGGGAGGGAGGGGGGTGATGGGTATTGAGGAGGGCACCTGTTGGGATGAACACTGGGTGTTATATGGAAACCAATTTGACAATAAATTTCATATTTAAAAAAACCAAAAAGCAAAATGTACTTCAAATGAATTATAGATTTATGGGAAAGATAAATTTGAAGTCCTATCAAGGAATGTGTTCTTTAACCAAAAACTTTATTTATGGATTTCCTTCAAAGTAAGCTCTGTTAAGATATTTTAAATATCTTTTCATAAAAATTTTATTTACTGCAACATTTGAAGAAGATAACATCTGTAGAAAGTAAAGCCTCTAAGTTTGTAAATTAGTTGGATAATGTGAGCAAGCTTCAGTTATTCACACCATGGCATTGCTCCTTTGGTTCTAGGCTACCACTAGAAATCTTTAGATTATAACTTAATTTCCCTTTTCTGTCATGTGTAGAAAGACACATTGCTAGAGTCTTACACATAGAACATGATGTACATGCTTTTGACTGGATGTTCAACTTTATATCATGTGTTTACAGCCTCTGAGAATTTATTTCCTTAAATAATTTCAAAACCAATTTGCCAGGCAGCCTGGGCTAAGTTCCAAGTTGACAAGTGTTCTTTGTCCACACCTGAGAGTCAATCCACATAGAATCCTGATGTAATAATGAAGAATGACAAAGCTATACTTGTAATAATGTCATGAATTTTAATTGTATTTGGTGTATTACATTTAGAAATTATTGTTGTAATGTAGTAATGTAGTTATTTTGAATTATACTGCATACATAATATAATTTTAACATTAAGAGATGGTCATCACTGGCAATTAAGCAAATACAATTAGACTGGTGTCTGTGGGCAGAGGAGTTCCATTAAATAATTCTTGGGTGTTTGTTTTTTTTAAATTTTTTTTAATTTTGTGTTTATAGAATATTTTTTTTCTAATTTTACTTGGGATCATACTTTAAAAGAACACAGCATGCATTTGAAAGACTAAAAAATATATGGGAGTTTGCATACAATTTTGTTAGCATTTGGTAGTGATCATTGTATAAATAACAATATTTTTAAAATTTAAAGTCACATCTTTAACTGTATGGACTTTTAAAAATCTTGATTACCATGAAACCTTTTAGCCTGAGAAGTCCATACTTTTTACTAAGATGTCACATCTCTTTTTGTGTGGTTGTTGTATCTATGATTGAGGGGCTTCTTTTTTGCTTTTAAGTCTTGTGTTTTGTTAGGATTGAACAAATGATTTTATCTGGGGATCCTGGAATACATAACTCCTATATTTGCATTCATCATGATAGAAGACTTAGGTTGACTAGGAGAAAATTTCGATTAGCGTATATTTTAAATGGAGTACAGTATCCTTAGAATTACAGTAACTCCCCTCATGGGAACAGGAGCAAAATTGATACATGACCTTCCCAGGGCTTCAGCCAGTAGAGATGGGACCATTTATTTTTAGTGAATTACTGTTTTGAATGTGATGTGCTGTGTAAGTTGAGTATAAAATATTATGTCATATAACATGAAGTGATGTCATATCACACAATGTGCATCATGAAAAACAACATCATATAAAACAGCGTGATGTCATTTGATAAAGTGGTGTCATATATCACTGTGTACAATGTGACATCACATAATTAAAGTGTGGTATCATATATCAGATCATGCCATGTAATAAAACAGCATCATATAACATATTCCTTCATTTAAACATCATATCCTAAACACAACATTGACTCTCATTTTATTTTTTTTATTTTAATTTTAATTTTTTTAAAGTTTTTATTTAATTATTTTGAGATAGAAAGAGAGAGAGAAGGGGGGGCACAGAGAGAGAGAGAGAGAGAGAGAGGTGGAGAGAGAATCCCAAGCTGGTTCTGTCAGCACATAGCCCAATGCGGGGCTTGATCTCATGGAACCATTGAGACCATGAGCTAAGCTGAAATCAAGTTGGATGCTTAAGTAACTGAGCCATCCACATGCCCCTCATTTTATTTTTTAAGTTATCACAAAGAAAGACTGATTTTTCCTTTTGATATGAAGTTTTATGAATTTTAGCAAAGATGCATATTTATGTAACCACCACTACAATTGGAATACAGAACAGTTTCATCACCCAAAAATACTTCAAAGTTACCCTTTTGTAGTCACCACCTGTCTTAATCCCAGCAACTCCTGATCTGTTTCCTATCACTATAGTTTTGTCTTCTGGAGAATGTCATACATATGTAGTCAGAGTATATGCAACCTTTGAGATTTGCTTCTCTCACACAGCATAAAGCCTTTCAAATTGATCCAAGTTGCTGTGTGTACAG
This sequence comes from Lynx canadensis, assembly GCF_007474595.2. Classification (NCBI taxonomy): domain Eukaryota; kingdom Metazoa; phylum Chordata; class Mammalia; order Carnivora; family Felidae; genus Lynx; species Lynx canadensis. Next base: position 27,076,901 of record NC_044308.2, on the reverse strand, counting down.
TAGTTCATTCTTTTTGTTGCTGACTAGTCTTCTATGGTATGGATATAGTTTGTTTATCCATTCACCCATTGAAGGACATTTGGATTATTTCCAGTTTTTGGTGATTGTGGTGATTGTGAGTAGACTACTCCAAATATTCATGTACATGACCTTCTGTCCACTTAAGTTTTCACTTCTCTTGGGTAAATTACCTAAGTGTGGGACTGCTGGGTCATATGGTGAGTGTATATTCAGCTTTAAAAGAAACTGCTGCATCATTTTCTTGATTGGCTATAGCACTTTGTGCTCTCACAGCAGTACATGGGATTTCCAACTTTTCCACATCCTCTAGTGTTTGACATGGTTATACTCCCTCCCCTGGAGTTCCACAATGCCTTGTAGAAGCCTTAGATCTAGAACTCACATGTTATTCTAATCATTTGTTTGTGTCTCTGGCCCCAGGTTATCCTCTTTGCCCAAGCTAGACCCAAGGGCATGGTCCATGTCTGCTAAATTTTTCTCTCCTCAGTGCCTTGTATAAATGCCTGACACATTAATGGATATAAGATATAGGGTTACATAATGTATGAACAAACTTCTTATTGATTAGTATAGATTCCAACTTAATTATTTTAAGAATTTAAATGTGGCTGACTTAACTTGGATTCTGTAAAGAGCAAAGCCTGGAGCAAAGGCTTGTGTGTGAGATTTTCACTGGGGAGTATGATTCCTGGGAAGAGAAGTGAAGGATAGGGAAACAGAGTAATGTCAGGCAAATGTGAAAAACACTACACTGTGGAAACATGGAAGCAGAGTTGTGAAGAGAGTGAGCTCAAACAAGGCTGCATCATCATCTGTCTACCAATGTGGGCCACTGATTGCTGTATCTCGGGATTGTCTGAGGAAAAGTATGAAATATGTCTCAGGTCTGTGTGTGGGGTTGTGTGGGAGAGTGGGGGCATTTACCTATTGGGTCCCATAACCCATTGGTCCAGGTTCCTCCCCATTGAATGCCATCTTGCAAATGTTTACAGCTGGTACATGCACAAAGCACAAAGGTCAAGCAAAAGAAAAGCGACAGTTGAGAAGTAGGTGCATGGGTTCAAAACAGACTAAATCAGGGTGCATCTGTATGAGGGCACATCCACATAGAGCTGGCTACTGCCACAGGCCTCAAGTGAGAGACAGGAGAGCTTTGAGTATCCCAAGGGTGCAAGAAGTGCTACAATAATGAAGAAAGAAAAGGTACCTGTCCTTTTATGTGCATCTGGCAAATAGATAGTTCCCCCAAGTGCAAGGATCTTTATCTCACAACATATGCTAGAATTAACTCTAGTCTGCTCATTTGTTACACACAGGTCTACAGTCCCTACAGGAAATTCTTGGTACAAGATATGTTTCAAAATTCTGATATCTTTGTATGTTACAAATATAATTCAGTGCACATACTGAATTATATATAATGTAACACCCCCAAGAGATTCGGGGCCAATACCTTGTCATCTAAGAATTAGTATTTCTGGAGTGAAACATGAATATTTATACAAGGTGGGATAAATTAAAACCACAAATTGCCTCATTTCAGTTCAACTCAGATTTTATTAAATTTTGGCATAAAACTTACAATAAAAATTTTTGCTCTTCTGAACTTTAGGACTTCATAATTGTGGTAATTGATGAGGAAACTATAAGAGTCAGTGAGCCAGCTTCAAAATGTTGTCTTTGGACTTACAATTTATAACTTCATTAGCAGTTTTCTAGGTCTCCTTTGATGATTAGTTCAGGATGTCTCCCTAAGCTCTCTCACAATATGTTTGATTAGGTTTCAGTTCTGGAAATTTTCCTATAATTATTTCCCTGATTATGATTTTGAAATTGCCAGTGTTCTCACTGACCCTTGGTGTCCTATTGTTGAGCAATTTTATTGTCTTTGTTTAAGTATTTTTAGCTACCAATAAAGCAACCTACTTGTTCAGTCTTGAGCAAAATAAAGGATTATTAGAATCATACTGGGTTCACTGGCAGACTGCAGGGGATGATGGGTCCTGGGCAGGGGGCAGACTCAGGAAAAAGAAAGACATCCTGACAAAGGGCATGTTCCTGTTTTCCACACACCCTTCATTCTCTACTCACAGCCTCATGCTTCTCCATACAACATTTTCTCATCTTTTTTCTGTTCACAGCAGAATAGAGATGATCTGATTTATAGAATCTCACTTACAGAAACACAGAGAGAAAAGGCTATTTTGATTTCCAGATTCCCTGATGAAGAGTTTGATTGGCCCAGGTTCGCTTAGCTTCCTTTTCTAACCTAGAGATTATGACCAAGAGGACAGGGGCCACATGTTTTATACTGGAGTGGCTGGAGGTATAGTGCTTAGAGGAAGGATGGAGTCATTGTGAACTGGACAGACATCTCCAAAACTTCCTAATATGTTTCCCAGGTACTCTGATTTCTAGGAAGTAATTCATTTCAATTATATCATTCATGTATTAATTAAGTCATGCATTATGGCATTTGTACAACAAATGCAGATAGTGGTTTAGGGGCTGGGTATAAGGTGGTGAACATAAATACTAAGTCACTGCTCTCATTGGTCTCTCATTCTGGAGGGGAGATGGGTCTATACTGATTTACATGAGGTGGAATGAAGACTCCACAGCTAATTTAGACACAGATCTTTAGAGCTCTTATAGTCTGATGCAAAGGCAGGCAAGTTTACAAAGTTATAAAGCGAAATATGATCACTTCCATAATCAAGGTACAGATGAACTGCTATCAATGTCAAAATGAAAGAGAGCTAGAAGTAGGAGGGGTAAGGAAATGGAAGAAAAAGAGGAGGAAGAGGAGGAACAGGAGGAAGAAGAGGAAGAGGTGGAAGAGATCACATCCAATTGAAAAGGCAGGGGAAATGCCTCTTGGAGGAGGCAGCATTTGCCACGGACTTTGACAAAAGAGTATGATCCCAAAGGTTGGGGATGAGATTAGAAATTTCATCCAGATGGAACAAGTTGAACAAATACAAGGAAGAAAGTGACCCTTGTAGAAATTCCAATCAAAAGCGGTAACAGCTGCCCCGCGGTGACCCATAGTATATGCCTGGCAACTGGATGATTGCGTCGCAAGAAATAGTTCAGCAGCACCTTCATGTTGAGCAGGTGGTTAAGAAATGTCATTGTTCTAAGAGAGCTCAGAAACTCAGCAGCCCATAGGATGGATCTGTTCTTTTTATGGCTGAGAGGATTTGACCAGGTTGTCTACTAGCCGACATGTTATCAAACCATAAACTTAGACTGGTAATGTGAAATTTTACATTATAACAAGGATACCAGTGTATTAGTTTAGTGTCCCCTGTTGAGGGGACAGTATATCTGGGTCTTGGGGTTAGTCAAAAGATTTGAGTGTTTCATGGCATCATGCTGTGATGCCTGTGAGTGACATATGAGGAATTGAGCCTTTAAGTAAGTCACATGGTTACCTTGTCAGTGAGGGCTGAGATAATCTAGTTTTGATGGTCTTCTCAGGACTCTGCTGCCTCAAAGAAAGGCTTTTTCTTCCTATGGCTTCAAAGTAGACCTAAGTGAATTGTGGCACTCATCTGGGTTGGAAGGATGGTTTGGGCTCAGACACAGTAAGGTGGGAGAAGACAGTGAGGAAAGCTCCAGTGGCTGAGAAATTTAGGAAACCTGATCCATCACTATGAGTGGAAATTGTTAAATGCATTTTGTGTCAACCTGATAATAAAAACATTTAAGTCCCTAGATAGATCCTTCCTAGTTTTTATCAAGTATTCATCTTAAATGAAAGTAATTATCAATGTGATAATTTGGAATGATGATAAATAGAACAAATAAGTCTTAGCTTTTAAAAATCAGAGTAAAGTACCTATTTTCCTTATTAATCTCAACATGGGTAAAATTACTACATTCTCCATTACACTGAAGAAATGAAATCATGAGAGAGAGAGAGAGAGAAAGAGGAGGAGGAAAAAGAAGGAGGTAAGAAGAGGGAGAGAGAGAGAATGGCTTAGATTTTTTAAATTAAGATATGGAAATCACTACCATAAATTTCATCTTTGTGTATAATTCAGTGTTTTTTAATATATTCACAAAGTTGTACAACCACTGCCACTATCAAATTCCAGGACATTTTCCTTACCCTCAGATAACCTCACACCGATTAGCAGTCACCATTTCTCCTCACATTGCACCCTACACCTCCCTCCAATCCCTGGCAACTGATAATCCTACTTTCTGACTGTATGGACTTGCCTATTCTGGACATCTTGTATAAATGGAATTATTCAACGTGTCTTAGCATAATGATTTAAAGATTCATCCATGTGGCAGCATGTTTTAATACTTCATTACATTTTATATATGGCTGAATAATATTCCATTTTCTAAGCTGTACCATAATTTATCTGTTAATTGACTGATGGACATTTTGTTTTTTCCAATTTTTGGTTGTATGAATAATGATCCTATGAACATTTGTGTATGAGTTTTTGTGTGGACATATGTTTTAAGTTCTCTTGGATGTATACCTAAGAATGGTATACACTACACTTTACCTATTTTTTAAACTGGCTTATTTGTCTTGTTGAACTATAAAGTTCTTCATATAGTCCAGATACTAGTCTCTCATCAGATATGTGATTAGTAAACATTTTCTTGTATTCTGTGGATTTTCTTTTTGCTTTTCTTGATGGTGTCCTTTGAAACACAAAAGGTTTTTATTGTGATGAAGTCCAATTTATCTGTTTGTTTCTTTTTTTCCTTGTGCTTTTAGGGTTATATCTAACAAACCATTGCCTAATCCAAGGTCATGAAGATATGTACCTCTGCTTTCTTTTAGTGTTTTATAATTTTATTTCTTCCAGTTAGGAAGATCCATTATTTTTATATATGTTATGAGGAGTGGTCTTTTCTATATAGGAAGTGGTTTAATTACTAATACAATCTTTCTTTTTTTTTTTTTTTTTAAACCTTTTTCCTCAGTTTTATTGAGAAATAATTGGCACATTGCTGTATAAGTTTAGGGCATACAGCATGATGGTTTGACTTACATGTATTGTGAAAAGATCACCACAGTAGGTTCAGCTAATATTTATTTTCTCTTATAGATACAATAAAAACAAAAGAAAGAAGAAAAGTTTAATAAAGGAAGAAAAATTTCCTCCTTGTGATGAGAACTCTTAGAATTTAGTCTCCTAACAATTTTTGTGTATATCATACAGCAGTGTTAGCTATAGCCTTCATATTGTGTATTATATCCCTAGGATTTTTTTTATCTTATAATGAAAAATTCAACTCTTTAGTCAAATAGATATATTCAGATTTTTATTTCTTCAGTCAGTTTCAGTAGTTTGTGTCTTTTTAGGAATTTGACAGTTTTAGGTTATCTAATTAAGATTTTTTTCAAAGGATTACAAGCATATCTTATAGATATTGTAAGTTCAGTTCCAAATCACTGCAATAAATCAAATATCATAATAAAGCAAGTCAAATGCATTTTTTGGTTTCCCAGTGCATGGAAAATTATGTTTACACTTCGCTGTAGTCTATTAAGTGTGCAATAGCATTATGTCTAAAAAAAAGTATACATACTTTAATTTAAAAATATTACTAAAAAATGCCACCATCATTTGAGCTTTTAGCAGGTCACAATCATTGATCACAGATTACTATAACAAATATAATAAACATTAATGTAAAAGCTTGAAATATTGTGAGAATTACCAAGGTGTGACACAGAGACCTGAAGTAAGAAAATACTGTTGGAAAAATGGTGCTGATAGTCTTGCTTGATGCAGGGTTTCCACAAACCTTCAATTTGTAAAAAATGCAGTATCAAAGAAATTCAATCAAGTAAAATGCAATAAAATGAGGTTTACCTATATGTTATAATCTTTTTAAATTCAGTAAGTCAGTAGTAATGTCCCTACTTTTCTTGGTCAGTTTAGCTAAAGGTTTATCAATTTTATTGCTCTTTTTTGAGAATCAACTTTTGGTTGTTTTTTTCTATTATTTTTTCTGTTATTTGTTTCATTATATCCATTCTCATCTTTATTATTTCCTTTCCTCTGCTTGCTTTAGGTTTGGTTTGCTGCTTTTTTTTTTTTTTTTTTTTTTTAGTTCTTACCATGAAAGATTAGATTATCCACCTGAGATCTTTCCTTTTTTTGAATGAAGGTATTTACAACTGTAAATTTCCTGTTAGTACTACTTTGCTGCATTCCAAATTTATTGTTATGTGTTTTCATTTCCATTCATCTCAAGTATTGTCTAATTTCATTATGATTTCTTCTTTGACCCATTGGTTTAAAGAGTGTGTTGTTCACTCAGGGAAGACTAATCCCCATAACATTTGGTTTAAAAACCAGAGAGGCTGATTTCTGTGAATTTATAAAACCAGTGGTACTTGGAGCCTGGAGCTTTAAAAGTCTGCTGAGTCAGCACTGAGTGAGCCTTGGGTGAGTGATAGCTGGATTGCTGCCCTTAAAGAGACTGCAACTTGTGTGGAGAGGCAGCATAAAAATAGCAGTTCACACAATGATGGGAGCAAACAGGAGGCAGATCTTGTCATACTAATTTTGGAGCATGTTTAGGGGCTTCTCTGAAAATGAGGGAACTAGCAGGTGCCACTTTCCTCCCCTACCCCCCTAGCATAAGCACAGAGTTGCCTGTGAAAGGCAGGGCTGTACAGACCCTTGCTACCTAACCCATTAGCCATGTACCATGTGCCCAGGTTCACCTGAGGACTGGCCCATTCCAGGCCTGCTAGCTTTGGCTCTGGGTCAGAGCAAGTTTTGTTAAAGCTGCACATGCTTTCTGATCAGACGCTCAGTGCACAGCTGCTGCAGGGCACTGTGCAGTCCACCACTGTCCCTACACTGCACCTAGCTGTGTGCCTCCGACCACCTTGCATATCACACTCAGGCATGTACTCCCAGCCACCATTTCATGCTATGCCAAGGCTACCTTGCCTGTAGCACCCAGCTGAGTGCCCCCAGCAACCACAGCACACCGTGCTCAGCCACATATGTGTGGTACACCCAGCAGCCAGGTGCATGGCTGCCCCTGCCCAGCCACCATACTATGTCCAACCACATACCCCAGCCACCTTCACATGCTAGGTCCGGCTGTGCCAGTCTCCAGCAGCCCTGTCATGCATACCTTAGCTGTCATAGTGCTTTGAGGGATATAGCATAGGACTAGTGGACTAGTGAGAATTTTGCTAATACTGCTGCCCCTTAGAGCTGGCCTGCCTGGGTCCCACTAACACCACAGAGAGCAAGCACAGCCCACAACAGTCAGAGAGTCAGTGCAGATGACTGCACTGAAAGGAAAAATGACTCTAGACACAATAGTAGGAGGTAAGCAACACGCATAGGATACTTTCCTGAAGTGCCAGGTTCTGGTGAACAGGGGACACCGCGCTGCAGGGGCTCCAGGATGTCTTCTTTATAAAGTTGCTATTTTCAAGAGCAGAAGAGACACAGCTGACCTTAACACAGAGGCAGACAAAATGAGGATATAGAGTTTATCTGAAATAAAAGAACACGACAAGGCCATGGCCACAGATCTAAGTAACATGCATGATAGAGAACTTAAAGCAATTATAATAAAGATACTCCTTGGGTGTGAGAAAAAAATGGAAGACATCAGTGAGACCCTTAACACAGAGATAAGGAATAACATAGCAGAGAGAAATGGCATAATAAACAAAATGAGAAACACACTTGATGGAATGGAATGGCCAGCTGGAAGAAGCAGAGGAACGATTTAATGACCAAGAAGACTACAGTAATGGAAAGAAGTCAGTGGAACAGAAGAGAGAGATAAGAATTATGCAAAAGGAGAATAGAAGGAGAATTAAGTGACTCCCTCAAATGTAATGACATTTGTATTATAGGAGTCCCAGAAGAAGAGACAGAAAATGGGGCAGAAAATGTATTTGAAGAAATAATAGTTGACAACCTCCCCCCCCATTGGGGGAAGGAAACAGATACCCAGATGCAGGAGGCAAAGAGAACCCCCAACAAAATTTAAAAAAGCACATCCACACCAAGACATATTGTAATTAAATTGGCAAAATATAATGACAAAGAAAAAAATCTTAAAAGCAGCAGGACAAAAGAAGTCATTAACATACAGGTGAAAACTGATAACACTAGCAGGAGATTTTTTCAACAGAAACATTGCAAGCCAGAAGGGAGTGGCATGATATATTCAAAGCGTTGAATGGGAAAAATTTACAGCCAGTAATACTCTATTCAGCAAGGCTATCATTCAGAATAGAAGGAAAGATAAGGAGTTTCCGAGACAAAAAAAAAACAAAAAAAAAAACCCAAAGGAGTTCATGACCACTAAACCAGTTCTGCAAGAAATATTTAAAGGGGACACTTTGTGTGGAAAGGAGAGACCATAAGAGATAGTATTGAGGTAGGAAACACAAAAGCAGTACACATGAATATTTCTGTAAAAAATAAGTCAAGGAACTTATAGAAAAGAATATAGAATATAATAAAATATACCTAAAATGTGAAGAGAGGGGAAAGGATTTGGTTCAAACTTAAATGACCATCAACATAATATAGATTGTTATTTGCAGAAAATGTTATATGCAAACCTAATGGTAAGCACAAATCAAAAGTCACTAATAAATATGGAAGAATAAGGAGAAAGAAATCCAATATATCACTAAAGAAAATCAGCAAACCATGAAAAAAAGAAAGACAAGAAAGGAACAGAGAGACTCTTCAGATACAATCACAAAACAAGTAATAAAATGGCACTAAGTATGTATCTATCAATAATTACTTTGAATGTAAATGGACTAAATGTTCCAATCAAAAGACACAGGGTGACAAAATGGATGAAAAAGACCAACAAGATCCATCTATATGCTGCCTACAAGAGACCATTTTAGACCCAAAGACACCCGCAGCTTGAAAGTGAGAGGATAGAGAAACACTTATCATGCAAATGGATGTGAAAAGAAAGCCAGAGTAGCAATACTAATATCAGACAGAGTAGATTTTAAAACAAAAGCTGTAACAGAGACAAAGGAGGACACTATATAATAATAAAAGGTAAAATCCAAGAAGAAGATATAACAATTTTAAATATTTATGCCTCCAACTTGGGAGTACCCAAATATACAGAAACAATTGATAACAAATATAAAGGAACTTACTGATAGTAATACAATAATAGTAAGGACCTAACACCCTACTTATATCAATGGACAGATCATCCAAGCAGAAAATTAACCAGAAAACAATGGCTTTGAATGACACACTGGAGTAGATGGATTTAACAGATATTTTCAGAACATTCCATCCCAAAAAAAGTAGAGTATATATTATTTTCAAGTGCACATGAAACATTCTCCAGAATATATCACATATTAGCCCAAGAAACAAACCTTAACAAATTCACAATACCATGCATCTTTTCTGACCACAACACTATGAAACTTGAAGTCAACCACAAGAAAATTATCTGGAAAAACCACAAATACCTGGAGGTTAAATACCATACTACTAAAGAATTAATGAGTGAACCAGTAAATCAAAGAAAAAAAAAGTACATGGAAACAAGTGAAAATGAAAACAGAACAGTCCAAAACCTCTGGGATACAGCAAAAGTGGTTCTAAGAGGGAAATTTACAGCAATACTGGTATACACCAATAAGTAAGAAAAATATCAAACAATCTAACCTTGCACCTAAGAGAGCCAGAAGAAGAACAACAAACAAAACCTAAATTCAGTAGATAGAAGGAAATTAGATTAGAGCAGAAATAAATGATATAGAAAGTAAAAAGACAATAGAACAGATCAATACAACCAGGATCTGGTTCTTCAAAAATATCAAATAAAATGATAAACCTCTAGCCAGACTTACCAAGAAAAAAAATAGAAAGGACTCAAATAAATAAGATCACAAATGAGAGAGAAAAACAATCAACACCACAGAAATACAATCATAAGAGAATATTATGAAAAGCAATATGTCAACAAATTAGCCTTGAGGAAATGTATAAATTCCTAAAACATATAAACTACCGCAGCTGAAACAGGAAGAAATAGAAAATTTGAACAGACCAATAACCAGCAAGGAAATTGAGTCAGTAATCAAAAACTCCCAATAAATGAAAGTCCAGGGCCAGATGGTTTTACATGTGAGTTCTACCACACACTTAAAGAAGTTAATACTTATTCTTCTTAAACTATTCCAAAAAATAGAGAAGGAAGGAAAAATTTCAAATTCTTTCTATGAGGCCAGCATTAACCTGGTACCAAAACTAGATAAAGACACCACATGCCAATATCCCTGATGAACATAGATGCAAAAAAACTCTCAGCAAAATTCTAGCAAATCAAATTTAATAATATATTTTAAAAAATCATTCACCATGATCAAGTGGAATTTATTCCTGAGTTGCAAGTGTGGTTGAATATTCGCAAATCAATCATTGTGATACATCACCTTGATATGAGAAAGGAAAGGAACCATATGATAATTTCAATAGACACAGAGAAGGCATTTGACAAAGTACAACATCCATTGATTATAAAAACCCTCAACAAAGTAGGGTTAGAAGGAACATACCTCAACATAATAAAGGCCATATATGAAACATCCACAGTTAGCATAGTCCTTCATGGGGAAAAACTGAGATCTTCTCCTCTGTGATCAGGAACAAGAAAAGTTGTCTATTCTCACCACTTTTACTCAACATAGTATTACGAGTCCTGACTACAGCAATCAGACAACAGAAAGAAATAAAAGTATGCAAATCAATAAGGAAAAGTAAAACTTTTCACTATGTGCAGATGACATCATGCTGTTTATAGAAAACCCAAAAGACTCCACCAAAAAATGCTAGACCTGACAAATTAAGTAAAGTTGCAGGATACAAAATCAATATACAGAAGTCTATTGTATTTACATATGCTAATAATTAAACAACAGAAAGAGAAATTAAGAAAATTATCCCATTTACAATTGCACCAAAAATAAGATAACTAGGAATAAACCTGACCAAAGAGGTGAAAGACCTGTACTCTGAAAAATATAAAACACTGATGAAAGGAACAGAAAGATGTTTTGTGCACATGGATTGGAAGAACAAATGTTGTTACAATTTCTATACTACCCAAAGAAATATATAGATTTAATGCAATCCATATCATAATACCACCAGCATTTTTTACAGAGCTAGAACAAAGAATCCTAAAATTTGTGAGGAATCACAAAAGACCTACAATAGCCAAAGCAGTCTTGAAAAAGAAAAGCAAAGCTGGAGATACCACAGATCTAGACTTAAAGTTATATTGTATAGCTGTACTGATTAAAACACTATGGTACTGGCACAAAAATAGAGCATAGATCAATAGAACATAGCAGAGAACTTAGAAATAAAGCCACAGTTATATGGCTAATTAATCTTTGAGAAGGCACAGAAGAATATCCAATGGGAGAAAGACAATCTATTCAACAAATGATGTTGGGAAAACTGGATAGCAACATGCAAAAAAATGAAACTGTACCACTTTATAACACCATACACAAAAATAAATTCACAATGGATTAAAGACCTAAATGTGAGACCAGAAACCATAAAAATCCTAGAAAAGAACACAGACAGTAACTTCTTTGACATTAGTTTTAGCAACTTCTTATTAGATATGTCTCCTGAGGCAAGGGAAACAAAAGGAATAGTAAAGTATTCAGGTTATCTCAAAATAAAAAGCTTCTGCATATCAAAGGAAACAATCAACAAATCTAAAAAGCAACCTATGGAATTGGAGAAGATATTTGCAAATGACATACTTCATAAAGGATTAGTATCCAATGCATGTGAAGAACTTATAAAATTCAATATGCCAGAAACAAATAATCCAGTTAAAAAATGGGCAGAGGACATGAACAGGCACTTATCCAAAGAAGACATACAGATGGCCAACAGACACATGAAAAGATGTGCGTTATCACTAATCATCAGGGAAATGCAAATCAAAACCACAATGATATATCACCTCACACATGTCAGAATGGCTAAGATAAAAAGCACAAGAAACAACAGGTGTTGGTGAGGACATGGGGAAAAAGGAACCTTCTTGCACTCTTGGTGGGAATGCAAAGTGGTACAGCTACTCTGGAAATCAGTATGGAGTTTCCTCAGGAAGTTAAAAATAGAACTACCATATAATCCAGAAATTGGACTACTGAATATTTACCCAAAGAATACAAGAACACTAATTCATAGGGATACATTCACCTCCATGTTTATAAGCAGCATTATATACAATAGGCAGGATATGGAAGCAGCCCAGTGTCCATAGATTGATGAATGTATAAAGAAGTGGCATATGATACACATGCGCACATGCACACCCACACTCCCTCCCCCCACACAGATACATACAATGGTATATCATTCAGCCATAAAACAGAATGAAATCTTGCCTTTTGCAACAACATTGGCTGTAGGTAGAGAGTATAGTGCTAAGTGAAATAAGTCAGAGAAAGACAATTATATGATTTCACTCATAAATTGAATTTAAGAAAGAAAACAAACAAATGGGAGAGAGAGGGAGAGAGAGAGAGAGAGAGAGAGAGAGAGAGAGAGAGAGGTAAATCAAGGAACAGACTCTTAATTATATAGAACAAACTGATGGTTAATGGAGGGGAAGTGGGTGGGGATGGGCTAAATGGGTGATGAAGATTAAGGAGTGAGTTTGTAGTGATGAGCACAGGGTGATGGAATGATGTATAGAAGTGTTGAATTACTATATTGCACACCTGAAACTAATATAACACTGTATGTTAACTAACTGGAATTAAAATAAAAACTTATGGGTGCCTAGGTGGCTCAGTTTGTTGAGCATCTGACTCTTGATTTTGGCTCAGGTCATGATCCCAGGGTCGTGGGATTGAGCCCTGTGTCAGGCTCTGCACTGGGTGTGGAGCCTGCTTAAGATTCTCTCTCTCTCCCCGCCTCTGTGCATCTCCTCAGTTATTTCCCTCTCTCTCTAAAAAGTAATAATAAAAACTTAGAAAAACAAAAAGAAAAAACAATCTCTGGGCCAGGCAGAAATCTGAGTTAGCTTTTGTACAAGAGTCCGCTTTCTCCCCAGGTCGCTTGCTTCCTGAATACTGCTCATATTCCTTTCCAATAAAAAAATAAAGATTGTCTTGTTCAATTTCCACATATATGTGTTATTTCCCCAATTTTTTTTAGTTATTGAGTTTTAATTGTGGTCAGAGACCATACTTAGCATGATTTCCTTTTGCATTTATTATTTTACATGTAAAATCCTTTTACATTTATTTAGACTTGTTTTATGGACTAATATGTGATCTACTCTAAGGAGTTTTCCATAATCATCTAAGAAAAATGTATATTCTGTTGTTCAGTGGAGCATTCTGTATCTACAGAATCTATTAGGTCTAGTTGTTTCACAGTGTTATTCAGGTCTTCTGTTTCTTTGTTGATCTTCTCTCTGGCTTATCCATTATTGAAAAGGGGGTACTAAACTCTCAAACTATTCTTGGTGAATTGTCTAGTGTTCCTTTCAATTCTGTCAGTTTCACTTCATGTATTTGTGCCTCTCTTGTTAGGTGCATATATATTTATAATTGTTAGGTCTCCTTGGGAAAAAATGACCTTTTAATCATTATAACAGTTTTTTTGTGTTAAAATCTGTTTTTAGTGGTACTAATAGCCACTCCAGCTTTATTGATTTTGATAGGACTAGGTGTGGATTTCTTTGAATTTATTCTATACGATTTCGTTGAACTTTTTAGATGTTTTCATTACATTTGGGACATTTTTCTCCTGTATTTTTCAAATACTCTTTTTGCTTCCTTCCCATTTTCTTCTCCTTGGGGACCCCCCTTTATGTGTATGTTGGTACACTTTATGGTATCCTGCAGATTTCCGAGGCTCTATTTATTTATTTTTTCATTTTTCTTTTTTCTTTTTTTCTTTCTGTTACTGAGACCAGATAATCTCAAATGACCTATTTTGAAATTTGTTCATTCTTCTTCCAGCTCAAATATGCTGTTAAGTCCCTATAATACATTTAAAGATTTTAGTTATTGTACTTTTAAAATATAAGATTTTGATTATTTCTTCTTTGTGTATCTCTTTCTTTTAAAAATTATTTATTTGGTGAGATGATGTTCTCATACTTTAGTTCATTGAACATATTTTAAATAACTGATTTAAAGGCTTTGTCAGGTAAGTCCAATGTCTGGGCTCTCTCAAAGACTCTTTCTTTCTTTCTTTCTTTCTTTCTTTCTTTCTTTCTTTCTTTCCTTCCTTCATTCCTTCTTTCCTTCTTAATTTAAATCTAAGTTAGTTAACATATAGTGTAACAATGACTTCAGGAATAACACCCAGTGCTCATCCCATCAAGTGCCCTTCTTAATGCTCATCACCTATTTAGTCCATCCCCTGACCCAACACCCCACCCTCAACCCTCAATTTGTTCTCTGTATTTAAGAGTCTCTTATGGTTTGTCTCCCTTACTATTTTTATCTTACTTTTGCTTCCCTTCCCCTGTGTTCATCTCTTTTGTTTCCTAAATTCCACATATGAGTGAAATCATATAATATTTATCTTTCTCTTACTGACTTATTTTTTATTTTGCTTAGTATACTACATTCTAGTTTCATCCACATTGTTGCAAATGGCAAGATTTCATTCTTTTTGATCGCTGAGTAATATTTTAGTGTGTGTGTGTGTGTGTGTGTGTATCGCATCTTTTTTATCCATTCATCAGACGATGGACATTTGGGCTGTTTCCATACTTTGACTATTGTCTATAGTGCTGCTATAAACATTGGGGTGCATGTGCCCCTTCGAATCAGCATTTTTTGTATCCTTTGGATAAGTAGCTAGCAGTACAATTGCTGGGTTGTAGGGTAGTTCTATTTTTAATTTTTTTGAGGAACCTCCATACTGTTTTCCAGAGGTGCTGCACCAGTTTGCATTTCCACCAGCAGTGCAAAAGGGTTTCTCTTTCTTCACATCCTCACCAATGTCTGTTGTTTCCTGAGTTGTTAGTGTTAGCCATTCTGACAGGTGTGAGGTGGTATCTCATTGTGGTTTTGATTTGTATTTCATCTCAAGGATAGTTTCTTTTTTTTTATTAAAATTTTTAAATGTTTATTTTTGAAAGAGAGACAGAGCTTGAGGGCAGAGAGACAGGGGAGGGGCAGAGAGAGAGGGAGACACAGAATCTGAAGCATGATCCAGGTTCTGAGCTACCAGCACAGAGCCTGATGCAGTGCTTGAACTCACGAACTATGAGATCATGACCTGAACCCAAGTTGGATACTTAACCAACTAAGCCACCCAGGCACCCCTCAAGGACAGTTTCTGTTGACTACCTCTTTCCCCTGTGTATAAGCCATATTGTTTCTTTGTATGTGTTGTTAACTTCTTTTCTGTTTCCTTTGTAGTTGTTGAAAAGTGGACATTTCAAATAACATAATATGGCAGCTCGGATATCAGATTTTCCCTTTCTCAGCATTTGTTGTTGTTGCTGTTTGTTTGTTTAGTAAATTTCCTGAACTACTTCTGTAAAGTCTGTATTTTTGTCATGTGTGACCACTGAAGTCTGTGCCTGGTAGTAGGAAGGTAATGATTGGATAGAGACTTCCTTACATGCTTTAAACCAATCATTCCCCTGCATTTGCCAAGAGGCTCTGTGTGTTTGGGCATGCCTTCAATGTTCCAACATGCAATTTAAAACTTTTCCAATGCCTTCACTTCCTGCTTCTATGAGGCCTTAGGGCCACCCAGAAGTGAGAGATTAGGTTCTTCTCATATCTTTCTTGGGCACATACACAATCCTATGAATGCAGCTAGATTCCCAGGAACATATGAGAGCTTTTCAAAATCTCTTACGGGAATCTTATACTCCAGCTTTTCTTTTAAGATTTTTTGGTCAGCTTCAAAGCCCCAATTGTTATTGCTGCCACAAACAGCTGATATGTTAAATAGTTGCCACTGATTATGTTTAACCTAATCCTGGGGGGAAAAAACTGTAACCAGTGAGTGTGCTTCTAGGTCATGTAGTCCTGAAAGTGATCTTTCAGGTCCTACCTTAAAGGAGTGGGAGTTTTCAAGGAACTTCTAGACAGGTCAAATAGTGACAGTTCTCTGGGATGTGGCTTTTGGGAAACTCAAATCCTATTCTTTCTCTTCAGTGGCTGCTAGGATGCTGGTTTTCGTTGTGATTATGGGGAAGTTGGTTTTTATTTTATTTATTTGTTTCTTTATTTTTAATTTATTTTTTAAAATTTACATTCAAGTTAGTTATCATATAGTGCAACAATGATTTCAGGAGTGGATTCCTTAATGCCCCTTACCCATTTAGCCCATCTCCTCTCCCACAACCCCTCCAGTAACCCTCTGTTTGTTCTCCATATATAAGAGTCTCTTATGTTTTGTCCCCTCCTTGATTTTATATTATTTTTGCTTTCCTTCCCTTATGTTCATCTGTTTTGTCTCTTAAAGTCCTCATATGAGTGAAGTCATATGATATTTGTCTTTCTCGGACTAAATTTTTAAAAAATTCTTTGATGTTTTTATTTTTGAGAGAGAGAAGAGAAACAGAGTACAAGCAGGGGAGGGGCAGAAAGAGAGGGAGACACAGAATCCGAAGCAGCCTTCAGGCTCCGAGCTGTCAGCACAGAGCCTGATGTGGCGCTTGAACCCACGAACCCTGAGATCATGACCTGAGCTGAAGTTGGACGCTTAACTGGCTAAGCCACCCAGGCGCCCCTTCTCTGACTAATTTTGCTTAGCCTAATACCCTCTAGTTCCAACCACATAGTTGCAAATGGCAAGATTTCTTTCTTTTTGATTGCCAAGTAATACTCCATTGTATAAATATGCAACATTTTCTTTATCCATTCATCCATCGATGGACATTTGGGCTCTTTCCATACTTTGGCTATTGTTGATAGTGCTGCTATAAACATGGGGGTGCATGTGTTCCTCGAAACAGCATACCTGTATCCCTTGGAAAATACCTAGTAGTGCAATTGCTGGGTCATAGGGTAGTTCTATTTTTAATTTTTTGAGGAAACTCCATACTGTTTTCCAGAGTGGCTGCACCAGTTTGCATTCCCACCAGCAGCGCAAAAGAGATCCTCTTTCTCTGTATCCTCGCCAACATCTATTGTTTCCTGAGTATTAGTGTTAGCCATTCTGACAGGTGTAAGGTGGTATCTCATTGTGGTTTTGATTTGTATTTGCCTGATGATGAGTGATGTTAAGCATTTTTCATGTGTTGGTTGGCCATCAGGATGTTTTCTTGGAGAAGTGTCTATTCATGTCTTTTTCCCATTTCTTCACTGGATTCTTTGTTTTTTGGGTGTTGAGTGTGATAAGATCTTTATAGATTTTGGATACTAACCCTTTATCTGATATGTCATTTGCAAATATCTTTTCCAATTCCATTGGTAGTCTTTTAGTTTTGTTGATTGTTTCCTTTGCTGTGCAGAAGCATTTTATTTTGATGAGGTCCCAATAGTTCATTTTGCTTTTGTTTTCCCTTGCCTCCAGAGACTTGTTGAGTAAGAAGTTGCTGCGGCCAAGATCAAGAGATTTTGCCTGTTTTCTCCTCGAGAATTTTGATGGCTTTCTGTCTTACATTTAGGTCTTTCATCCATTTTGAGTTTATTTTTGTGGATGGTGTAAGAAATTGTCCAGTTCAGTCTTCTGCATGTCGCTGTCAAGTTTTCCCAGCACCACTTGCAGAAGAGACTGTCTTTATTCTATGGGATATTTTTTCCTGCTTTGTCAAAGATTAGTTGGCCATATGTTTGTGGGTCCATTACTGGGTTCTCTATTCTGTTCCATTGATCTGAGTGTCTGTTCTTGTGCCAGTACCATACTGTCTTGATGATTATAGCTTGAAGTGTGGGATTTTGATGCCCCCTGCTTGGTTTTATTTTTCAAGTTCAGGGTCTTTTCTGGTTCCATACAAATTTTTAGGATTATTTGTTCTAGCTCTGTGAAGAATGCTGGTGTTATTTTATAGGGATTTGCATTGAATATGCAGATTGCTTTGTGTAGTATCAACATTTTAACAGTATTTGTTCTCAATCCAGGAGCGTGGAATATTTTCCCATTTTTTGTTTCCTCTTCAATCTCCTTCAGGAGTTTTCTGTAGTTTTCAGTGTATAGATTTTTCACCCCTTCGGTTAGATTTATTCCTAGGTATTTTATGGTTTTTGGTTCAATTGTAAATGGGATCGATTCCTTGATTTCTCTTTATGTCACTTCATTGTTGGTGTATAGGAATGCAACCGATTTCTGTGCATTGATTTTATATCCTGCAACTTTGCTGAATTCATGAATCAGTTCTCACACTATCTTGGTGGAATATTTTGGGTTTTCCATTTAGAGTATCATGTCATCTGTGAAGAGTGAAAGTTTGACTTCCTCCTGGCCAATTTGAATGCCTTTTATTTCTTTGTGTTTTCTAATTGCAGAGGCTAAGACTTCCAATACTATGTTGAATAACAGTGGCGAGAGTAGACACCCCCTGTCTTGTTCCTGACCTTAGGGGGAAAACTCTCAGTTTTTTTCCCATTGAGGATGATATAGCGTTGGGTCATTCATATATGGCTTTTATGATCTTGAGTATGATCCTTCTATCCCTACCTTCTTGAGGGTTTTTATCAAGAAAGGATGCTGTAGTTTCTCAAATGCTTTCTCTGCAATTATTGAGAGGGTCATGTGGTTCATGTCCTTTCTTTTATAGATGTGATGAAACACATTGATTGTTTTGTGTATATTGAACCAGCCCTGCATCCCAGGTATAGATCCCACTTGGTCGTGGTGAATAATTTTTTAAGGTATTGTTTGATCTGGTTGGCTAATATCTTGTGGAGGATTTTTGCATCCATGTTCATCATGGAAATTGGTCTGTAGTTCTCCTTTTAGTGGGGTCTCGTCTGGTTTTGGAATCAAGGTAAGCTGGCTTCATTTCTATTTTTTGGAACAACTTCAGGAGAATAGGTGTTAACTCTTCCTTAAATATTTAGTAGAATTCCCCTGGAAAGTCATCTGGCCCTGGACTCTTGTTTTTTGGGAGATTTTTGATTACTAATTCGATTCCTTTATTGGTTATGGGTCTGTTGAAATTTTCTTTTTCTTCTGTTTCAGTTTTGGTAGAGCGTATATTTCTAGGAATTTGTCCATTTCTTCCAGATTGCCCATTTTATTGGCATATAGTTGTTCATAATATTTTCTTATTATTGTTTTTATTTCTGGTGTGTTGGTTGTGATCTCTCTTCCTTCATTCTTGATTTTATTTATTTGGGTCCTTTCCTTTTTCTTTATGGTAAAACTGGCTAGTGGTTTATCAATTTTGTTAATTCTTTCATAGAACCAGCTTCTGGTTTCATTGATCTGTTCTACTGGTTTTTTTTTTGTTTGTTTGTTTGTTTGTTTGGTTTTGATAGCATTAATTTCTGCTCTAATCTTTATTATTTCCTGTCTTCTGCTGGTTTGGAGTTTTATTTGCTGTTCTTTTTCCAGCAGCTCTTTAAGGTGTAAGGTTAGGTTGTGTACCTGAGATTTTTCTTCCTTCTTTAGGAAGGCCTGGATTGCTATATACTTCCCTTTTATGACCACCTTTGCTGTATCCCAGAAGTTTTGGGTTGTGGTATATCATTTTAACTGGCTTCCATAATCTTGTAGTTTCCTGTTTAACTTCTTGGGTGGTCCATTTATTCTTTAGTAGGATGTTCTTCAATCTCCAAGTATTTGTTACCTTTCCAATTTTTTCTTGTGGTTGGTTTCAAGTTCATAGTGTTGTGGTCTGAACATATATGCACAGTATGATTTCGATCTTTTTGTACTTGCTGAGGGCTGATTTGTGTCCCAGTATGTGGTCTATTCTAGGGAATGTTCCATGTGCACTGGAGAAGAATGTATATTATGCTGCTTTAGGATGAAATGTTCTGAATATATCTTAAGTCCATCTGGTCCAGTGTGTCATTCAAAGCCATTGTTTCCTTATTGATTTTTTGATTAGATGATCTGTCCATTCCTGTGAGTGGGATGTTGAAGTCTCCTAGTATTATGGTATTACTATCAATGAGTTTCTTTTTGTTTGTGATTAATTGATTTATATACTTGGGTATTCCCACATTTGGTGCATAAATGTTTATAATTATTAGGTCTTCTTGGTGGATAGACCCCTTGATTATGATATAATGCCCTTCTGCATCTCTTGATACAGTCTTTATTTTAAAGTCTAGTCTTTCTGATATAAGTATGGCTACTCCGGCTTTCTTTGGTTGACCATTAGCATGATAGATGGTTCTCCATCCCGTACTTTCAATCTGAAGGTGTCTCTAGGTCTAAAGTGGGTCTCTTGTAAATAGCATATAGATGGATCTTGTTTTCTTATCCATTCTGTTACCTTATGTCTTTTGATTGGAGCATTGAATCTATTGATGTTAGAGTGAGTACTGGAAGATACTAATTTATGCCATTATGTTGCTTGTACAGTTGGAGTTTCTAATGGTGTTCTCTGGTCCTTTCTAAGTTTTGTTGCTTTTGGTATTTATTTATGTATGTGTGTATGTATGTATGTATGTATGTAGTTTTTTCATCTTTCTTCCCTCAGAGAGCCCCCTTAAAATTTCTTGCAGGGTTGGTTTAGTGGTCCCCAAATCCTTTAATTTTTGTTTGTCTGGGAAACTTTTTATATCCTATTTTGAATGACAGCCTTGCTGGATGAAGAATTCTTGGCTACATATTTTTCTGACTCGGCACATTGAATATATCCTGCCACTCCTTTCTGGCCTGCCAAGTTTCTGTGGATAGGTCTGTTGCAAACCTGATTTATGTTCCCTTGTAGGTTAGGGACTTTTTTTCCCTTGCTGCTTTTATGATTCTCTCCTTGCCTGAGTATTTTGTGAATTTGAGTATGATGTGCCTTGTTATGGTCAATTTTTTTTGAATCTAATGGGGTTCCTCTGTACTTCCTGGATTTTGATGTCTGTATCTTTGCCCAGGTTAGGAAAGTTTTCTGCTATGATTTGCTCACATAACCCTTCTACCCCTATTTCTCTCTCTACCTCTTCTGGGACCCCTATGATTCTAAGTTCCTTTCTAATGAGTTACTCATTTCTCTAATTCTTAAATCACGCTCTTTTGTCTTAATCTCCCTCTTTTTTCTGCTTCATTATTCTCCATATATTTGTCTTCTATATCGCTGACTCTCTGTTCTGCTTCATCCATCCTTGCCGCCGCGGCACCCATTCTAGATTACAGCTCAGTTATAGCATTTTTTATTTCATCCTGACTAGTTTTTACCTCTTTTATGTCCACAGAAAGCGATTCTAATCTATTTTAGACTCCAGCTATTATTCTTATTATAGTGATTCTAAATTCTGGTTCAGACATTTTGCTTGTGTCTGTGTTGGTTACTTCCCTGGCTGTCATTTCTTCCTAATCTTTCTCTTGGGGTGAATTCCTTCTTTTCATCATTTTAAGGGAGAAAAAGAATTAATGAGGTAGAAAAAGTTAAAATAAAAAATTAAAATTGAAAAAATATTAAAATTAAAAATTAAAAACAAAAACACACACACAAAAATCAAATAAATAATGCTATATCCTGGGTGTGCTTGGTCTGGGTTTTGAAAGTGGTTTGATAGATTAGAGAAAAAAGGGGGAAAAATTAAAAAAAGGAAATAATTTGAAAATTTGCAAAATGAATAGACTGAAGTAGGCTAAAATGAAGAGTGATGGAAGTAAACTAGAATTTGAAAAAATTTACACAACAGTAAAAAATTTAGTAGAAAAAAATTAAAAATATATTTAATAAAAATTGAAAATAAAATGAATTTTTCTCTTTCTGTTTTGAAAAAAAGAAAAGAAATGAACAAAGAGAAAGGAAAAAAAGGAAAGAAAGAAAATTGCATAGTTGGACTGGCTAAAGACTGAAATACAACTGAAATTACTTTGTTTTCCCCTAGAAGTCAAACTATGAAGAGCTTTATAGTCCATAAACTAAGCAGGCAGTAAGGCTTGTGTTCCTGAAAAGTGAGGTTGACCCATTTGGGTGGGGCTTAGTGTAATAGCTCCATTCTCCACTAGATGGTGCTGTTAGCCTACTGGGGTGGATTGTTGTGGCACTGGTAGGTTTGTATGCACATGTGCAGGCATGGTGAAATGGTGTCACCCAGCTTCCCAGTCTCTAGTATTGGAACTCTGTTCTCCCCGGTCAGTAATCATGCACCTGTCATTCATCTTAGGCTTCTGCCCACTCCCCACTTCCACACTGTCCATGACCAAGCCCCAGGAAGCACCTTCCTCCCAAGTTTTGTCTCAGATGTGGCTACCTTCCCCAGCCCCCCACTTCTGAGGGACTGTGGCTTCTACCTGCTCTTTCCCTTTGTGAAGGGTCTCACCAAGCAATTGGTGGGTGCTGGCCACACCAGGAACTCTTGCAGGACCATGTTGCTGCTGATGCCCAGAGACTTCAGCCAGGTGCCAGCACTCCCCAGAAAAAGTTCATGAGTCAGTGTAGCAGCAATGCCTCAGGGATTATGTAAAATCACAACACACATCTGGCACCAGGCTTCACCCTTAACGACCTTGTTCCAGCACCAGCAAATGTGGCCATTCTCTCAGGGCCATTCTCTCTGGGTCTGCTGGGCCCAGGTGGCCACACAGCCATTCTCTCAGGGCCATTCTCTCTGGGTCTGCTGGGCCCAGGTGGCCTCACAGCCTCCACCAAATGTCCTTCCAGCAGTGGAACCGCTTCTCCCTGTGTGGCCCAAGAACCTCCTAGACCCCACTCTGGTCCTGGGGATTCACTCTTCCCACCAGAGCACCACCAGGTATCGAACTGCAGAATTTCAGAGTCTGTGCTCCCCTGTTTACAGTCTTAATGGAATTTAAACCCTCTCCTTTCTCCTTTCTCCCTTTTTAGTTCAGTCCCTGTGGCTGTTTCCAATTTTCCACTTTCTCTTCCAGCTGCTTTTGGGAGGGGTACTTTTCCCATTTTCCCTGCTCCCCCACCGTCTCCATCCTCTCTCCTCATGCAAAAGAGGCTTCCTGCCCTCCGCGTCTTCTCTTTCCCCAATTTCACCTCTCCAGTCCACGTACATGCTGAATTCTGTGGTTCAGGTTGTGCAGATTGTTGTGTTAATCCTCAGATCAGTTTTCTAAGTTGAAGGATGCTCTAATGTGGTCTTGCTGTATTTCATGGACTGAAGACACACAAAAAAACTTCCATACTGTTCCACCATCTTGGCTCCTCCCTCGCAGCTCAGCTTCTTAAAGAGAATATAGGAAGTACTAAAGGTTGATAACCTCTATTACCTTAAAAATAGAAACTTCCATTTCTTTTGAGAAGTTAGTGAGAAAGATATCATAGAGTGAAAAATATGTGCAAAAATATTTTCCATTACATTTGGAAATTATATGTAGAATATATAAAGAATACCTATAACTTGTAAGAGAATGACAGGACACTCAATAGAAAAATGGACAAGAATCCTGAACAGACAAGGGGATATATTGAAATGATTGAAATTACCAAAAGCATATGAAAGGTGCTTTTTCTCATAAGTCATCAGTAAAATATGATTTTAAACCACAAAAAGATACATTAAATATACACACATAAGTGGCTAAAATTTAAAGATTGACATTAGCAAGTGTTGAGAGAATGTAGAGCAACAAGAAATGTCATATATTGCTGATAAGATTGTAAATTTGTACAAAGAGTTTTGGCAGCATCTACTAAAGTTTGTTCTTTAAAGTTTGTTGCCCATAAAGTTTGTTCTTAGTTATATTACCGACAGAAATGGGTACTATGCACACCAAAAAACATATGAAAACGCTCATAACACCATTATTTATAATAGCCTCAAGCTAGATGCATTTCACATATCTGTCAATCCTAGAATAGATAAATAATTGTGGATAATCATACAGGGTAATACTATTAAAAATAGAATAAATCTGAGGTGCCTTGGGTAGCTCAGTTTAGCTGAGCAACCAACTGTTGATTTTGGCTCAGGTCATGATATCAAGGTGGTGAGATCAAGCCTTGCATCAGGTGCTGATAGTGTGGAGCCTGCTTAGGATTTTCTCTGTCCTCCTCTTCTTCCCCTCCTCTGCTCACTCGCACGTGCTCAGTCTTTCTGTATCAAAATAAATAAACATTAAAAAAGAAATAAAAATAAATATATTACTGCATTGTAACCACATGGCTGAAACTCACAGACATGTTTAGCAAAAGAAAAGTTTTATAGAAAAGAGTACATGCTACATGATTCTATGTATAAAAAATTCAGGAACAGGCAAATCTAGTCTATGGTGTTAGGAGTCAGGGAGTGAAAGGGAGAGTGTAGGAATAGAGGAAATCTAAATGGGCTTTGGAATATTGATAATGTTCTGTTTCTTGCCCTGGGAGGTTACATGCATGTATTTCTTTTGTAATTGAGCTACATTTTTTATTTAAAATCAATGTATTTTTTCTGCATGTATGCTATAGTTCAATTAAAATGTTTATAAAATGGTTTAATAGATGCATTCACGGTATCAGTCAGGGTCCTGCCAGAAAATAGATGGTCTACTCCAACTTGTTAATTTGGAGGATTTAGTAATGAGGGTATTTACCAAGGTGTGGGCAAGGTGGAAGGATCCACAAAGGGTAGTGTGGTGTCCTAGAGCTAGTGTGTGTGTGTGTGTGTGTGTGTGTGTTGTGTGTGTGTGTGTGAGAGAGAGAGAGAGAGAGAGAGAGGAGGACGAAAAGAGAGACAAATAGAGACAGAGAGACAGGCACAGAGAGAGAGGGGAAAAGAGAGACAAACAGAGACAGAGAGATAGACAGAGAGGCACAGAGAGAGAGAGAGACAAAGAGAGAGAGATGGGGGATGTGGGAAGAAAGTGAAAGAGAGAGAGAAAGGAAGAGACGATGGAGATTCCTAGTAACTAGAAGGATGTGATGACAAGGCCACCTTGAGAACAGCTGTGAGACCTTTAGTGGAAAGACCCTGTAGGGAGGGATCAAAAGTAATGAATATGTGGAATCCTCTCTCACCCAATGCTATCTCCTATGGGGCTCTCCTTTGGCAAAGGCCAGCTAGAATCCTGGACATGAGAAAAATTTTATGTGGTCCACACAGTCAGCTTCTGGGCAGAGAGTTGGTTGGGACGGTGGACCATGGATAGGAAAGAGCAGCTCAGCAAGGTTTCCTGGATCTACTTTCACCTGTCAATATTGGTGGAAACTTTGTTTGAATCAAAATGCTTAGAACTAGAATCACTTATATTTCATCACCTTTATTCTTCCCAACTTCAGCTCTTTTAACTATTGACTTGATGCAATCATGGTATTTCCTAAGCCTGATTAGAAGTCACATGGAAGCTTTCAGGTGTTGAAAAGAAGTCATTAGCTTCACTCTGAGCTTTGATTTCACAGCCACAGAAAGAACCTGGGTTGTTTACAGCCACTTCCTGGATTGAGTAGGGAGAGGGCAGATCTGGAGCCAGATCACCCTGGCTTTAACATAGCTCCAATACTGATGCCTGTGGTTACCTGCTGTGCCTAAGTACCCTAACCCCTGAGATTGTTGTGAGGACTGAATCACTTAATATGGACAGAGATCTAGAAACAAGGCCTGGTACACAATTGAGTGTGATGTGAAAAAACAGTTTAGGCTGATTGCTAAGCAGCTCAGGAAAATGTAGGTTGATGAAAAACGGTCTTGCTTTGCTTGATTTTGACGGGAAGCTAGAAAGAAGAGAACTTTTCTCATGAGAGGAAACCTGTGCAGGCTATATATTAGTTTCAGGTAGTGAGCTACCCTCTCCTTTGGTCCCAGGCAGTTTGCCCTATGCATAGTTAATAGAACTTAACCTCTTGGTGACTCAGCTTCCTATAACTTTGTAATCCAATCATCCCATGC
Organism: Lynx canadensis; assembly: GCF_007474595.2. Classification (NCBI taxonomy): domain Eukaryota; kingdom Metazoa; phylum Chordata; class Mammalia; order Carnivora; family Felidae; genus Lynx; species Lynx canadensis. The sequence continues at coordinate 27,050,944 of NC_044308.2, read as the reverse complement.
TGCTTGTCCCACCTTCTCACCCAACTGTTTAGCTATGAGCTCCCCAGGAGAAGGCATTGGGTTTTCACCCTGGAGACTCAGGACAGGATCAGTAGTAGGTCTAAAACTACTCCACAGACAACCACAGTGTTTCTTTGAACCCAAAAGGCCTGATTATTTATGATAAATCTCTTGTGGCCTATTTAGGTAGTTCATGGCCAATAAACATGAGATACCTCACCAAAGCAGGGCAGGGCAGAGTGGCTTTTACTGTATCCAGTACACCATAGTCCTTTTGTGAGGTTTCCTGGTGTAAGGGTGGTTATGAGGCATATAACTGTGAGATATTCTCTAGAGATGCCTCTTGTGTTGCTTAGACATATAGGTTAGTCATGTTAACTATAAGTAATAGATTCATCAGAACAGTATTGCTTTTGTACAGAGGCTCCTGAAAAATGTTCAGAGCAAGGAACATAGACAATATGTTTGTTTATTTTATATTCTTTTTTCTTTCTTCTTTCTTCTTTCTTTCTTTCTTTCTTTCTTTCTTTCGTCTTTCCTTCTTTCTCTTTCTTTCTTTCTTCTTTCTTTCTTTCTTTATTTCTTTCTTTCTTTCATATAAATTTATTGTCAAATTAGCTAACATACAGTGTATACAGTGTTGCTTTTGGTTTGGGGGGTAGATTCCTGTAATTCATTCGCTTACATACAACACCCAGTGCTCATCCCAACAAGTGCCATCCTCAATGCCATCACCCATTCCTCCCCACACCCATCAACCCTCAGTTTGTTCTTTGTATTTAAGAGTCTCGTATGGTTTGCATCCCTCTCTGTTTGAACTATTTTTTCCCCTTCCCTTTTCCCCATGGTCTTCTGTTAAGTTTCTCAAGTTCCACATATAAGTGAAAACATATGATATCTGTATTTCTCTGACTGACTTATTTCACTTAACACCCTCCAGTTACATCCACATTACTGCAAATGTCAGGATTTCATTATTTCTCATTGCCAAGTAGTGTTCCATTGTATATATAAATCACATCTTCTTTATCCATTCATCAGTTGATGGACATTTGGGCTCTTTCCATAATTGGGCTATTGTTGAAAGTGCTGCTGTAAACATTGGGATACATGTGGCCCTAGGAATAAGCACTTCTGTATGGACAATATGTTCTTTATAAAAGATTGCAAGGTTTCAGATAGAACAAAATTGAGTTACATTTCTGAGTACATGAAACAAGCCACCTTTTGGGGAGAGGTTTAATAAGTGGAATTACAAGGCTTATTTATAAGTAGTGAAAGCATTCCATCTAAAGACTGAGCACATGAGATGAATCCAACTAGGTAGAATGGAAAGCAGGTCTCACGGAATGGGAATTGAATCCTGGTTTTGTCCCCAGCAGGCTGAAGAAAACTCATTAATCTTTGGGAGCCTGAGCTTTTTGTTTTAGTTTTTGTTTTTCCCACAGGCTAGTTTGCTGTGAGGTGACCAGCACATGCCTATGTCAAGGACGCTTGCTTAATGAGTGGTGGAAACCTTGTTCTACTTTCCTTTGAATATTTCTGACCAGGGCCTTAGGAATTGGAGGGAAAAGTCCCATTAGTTCTTTGTTCTGCTTTGAAACTTGGCTCTGTTGGGGGATTTGAATGAGAAAGTACAGAGCCCCTCATCAGAGGTTTCATTTTAAGGAATGGCAAAGCACTTGGTGAGAGATTAATGCTTATTCATGGAAGGTGTTGGATAGAAGCTCCATAAGATAAATAGAGCTTAGGTAATGTTGCTTTTTAGTCTTATCCATCTTCAGTCAACTGAATTTTTAATTTTTAGAAGAGTCTCAATGTCACACTGTTAGTATTTGTAATAGAATGTAAAGCCTGAAATTGTGATGTTCTCATCTCTGGCTTTTTCTTCCAGCACATTATAAAAGAACCCACCACTTCATCACTTATCGCTTGCTGGCTATCACTGAGGAGCCAGTGCTGAGTGAGAACAGAATGGAATGTTTCTAATAGTGACCCAGGGAAACCTGTTAGGAGGTGCCACTTTAACTCCTCAGTAAAGTAACCAGGCATTACCAAGCAGATATGCTTGTGAACAGGCAGTTTGATTAGTGCTGCTGGCTCCGCAGACAATATGATTAAAATTAAGGGAGAAATTGAGGCTTTGCTGGGACAAGGTGAGACCTCATTCAATTAGAGGTTATTTCAGGGAATTTTTATGACACAGAAAGGCTCTGTGAATATAGAACCTGTTCTGAAGTTGGATTGATGAGTGCTATGACAGGAGTTTGGGCTGGAGGAAAATTCAAGCCTCTACAAATTGTTAAGTGAAAATAGAACTATGTAGAGAGTCCTAGTTGAGCTTCCATCTTCTTTCCTGACTGAAGTTTCTCTTAGGATCAGGAACAATAACTTGTATTTTTACTGACTCAGATATTCTTACTACCATATGGCAGAGCAAGCAATGCGATGCCATTTCTGGTTGTAGAAAAACGTTATCCAGGGAAAGTGCAACTGATGAAAATTTTTTTACTGGGAATTTAAAGAAATCTTATCTTTAAGAGAGCAATCAAAGAATCAGCCATCATAAATGATGGAACAGGTAAACAATAATTATCTTTAGAACTGTGGTAGGTGCTCATTGAGGGTAGCTGGAGGGGGTGTAGTGGTGGGATGGGTTAAATGGGTGTTGGGTATTAAGGAGGACACTTGTGATGTGCATTGGGTGTTATATGTAAGTGATGGACCACTAAATTCTCCTCCTGAAACAAATTACAAAACTCGGAAAATTAAAAAAAAAATTTTTAATTTTAAAAACCAATAAATTCTTAAAAAAAAGAACTGTGGTAGGTGCTATGAAGAATTCAGAGAAAGGTAACGAAATGTAGTCAGGCAAAGATAGCTATACACATGGAAAAATTAGGCCACTCCAGCTCCTTCACTTACAAAAACTTCAGTGATTTCCCTCTGTCTACAAATGAGGTTCCAATACCTCTGCATCCTATATAAGGCCTTCTGGTCTACTTCATGAATGCTAAATTACAATGCATTTCCCAATGTATCTTTCTTCTGTTATTTTTATTGTGTTAAAATATATCACATAAAATTTGTCACTTTATACATTTTAAAGTGCATAATTCAGTGACATTAATTACATTCACTGTGTTGTATAACCATTACCACAATTATTTCTAAAACCTTTCATCACCCTAATAGAATTAAATTAAACACTAATTCCTCATTCTCTTCCCCTGTATCCTCAGCCCCTGGTAACCTATGATCTACCTTCCATCTCTATGAATTTAGGTAAATTCCAAATTTAGGTAAATTACCTATTCTAGATATTGCATATAAGTGGAATCATACAATATTTGTCCTTTTGTGTCTGGCTTATTTCAATGAGAATAATGTTTTCATGATTCATCCACATCATAGCATGTATCAGAACTTCATTTCTTTTTGTGACTGAATAATATTACATTTTCTGTATATATACCACATTTTGCTTACCCATTCATCTGTTGATAGATACTTGGGTTGTTTCTACTTTTTTGCTGTTGTGAATAATGTTACAGTGGTACAAAGGTATCTGTTTGAGTTCCTAATTTCAGTTCTTTTGGGTATATGCCTGGGAGTGGAATTGCTGGGTCATATGGTAGTTCTATGTTTAGCTTTTTGAGGAACCACTAATTTGTTTTCCACAGCAGTTATATCATTTTTTTCCCACCAACAATGTATGAGAGTCTCGATTTTCCACATCTTCTCCAATGCTTGTTATTTTCTGTTTTTCACCCCTAATTATAGTTGGGTTTTCTGTTTTGTTCTATCAATCTATGTGCCTGTTTTTGTGTCAGTACCATACTGTTTTGATCACTACAGCTTTGTAATATAACTTGATGTCCAGAATTGTGATACCTCCAGCTTTGATTTTCTTTTTCAAGATTGCTTCAGCTATTTGGGATCTTTTGCATTTCATACAAATTTTAGGATTGTTTATTCTAGCTCTGTAAAAAATGCTGGTGGTATTTTGATAGGGATTGCATTAAATGTGTAGATTGCTTTAGGTAGTATAGGCATTTTAAAAATATTTGTTCTTCCAATCCAAGAGCATGAAATTTTTTAATTTCTTTGTGTCATCTTTAATTTCATTCTTCAGTGTTTTATACTTTTCAGAGTACAGGTCTTTCACCTCTTATTTAAGTTTATTCCTAGGTATCTATGTTTTTGGTGCAGTTGTAAATGGGATTGATTCTTGATTTCTCTTTCTGATGCTTTCATAATTGGTGTATAGAAATGGAAGAGATTTCTATACATTGATTTGTATACTGCAACTTTACTGAATTCACGTAGCAGTTCTAGAAATATTTTGGTGGAGTCTTTTGGGTTTTCTGTATAGAATATCATATCCACAAATAGAAAGTTTGACTTCTTCCTTGATAATTTGGATGCCTTTTATTTCTTTTTATTTCTGATTGCTATGGCTAGGACTTCCACTACTATGTTAAATGTGAGAGTAGACATCCCTGTCATTTTCTTCACTGTAGAGGTAAAGCTCTCAGTTTTTCCCCATTGAAGATATTAGCTGTGGATTTTTCACATATGACCTTTATTATGTTGAGGGATGTTCCCTCTAACCCTACTTTGTTGAGGGTTTTTATTATGAATGGATGTTGTACTTTGCTAAATGCTTTTTCTGCATCTGTTGAGAGGATCATATGGTTCTTATACTTTCTTTTATTAATATGATGTATCACATTGATTGATTTGTGAATGTTGAATCACTCTTGCAGCCCAGGAATAAATCCCACTTGATTGTAGTGAGTGGTTCTTTTAATGTGCTGTTGGATTTGATTTGCTAGTATTTTGGGAATTTTCTCATCCATGTTCCTCAGGGATATGACCCATAGTTCTCTTTTTTAGTGGAGTCTTCATCTGGTTTTGGAATCAGGGTAATGATGGACCCATAGAATGAGTGGAAAATTTCTTTCCATTTACATTTTTTGAAATAGTTTGAGAATAATAGGTATTAAGTCTTCTTTAACTGTTTGGTAGAATAGGACATCCCTATGAAGCCATCTGGTCCTAGACATTTGTTTGTTGGGAGGTTTTTGATTACTGATTCAATTTATTTCCTGGTTATTGATCTGTTTAAGTTTTCTATTTATTCTTGTTTTAGTTTTGATAGTTCACATGTTTCTAGAAATTAATCCATTTCTTCCAGGTTGTCCAATTTGTTGCCATATAATTTTTCATGATATTCTCTTATAGTTATTTGTATTTCTGTGGTGTTGGTTGTTATTTCTCCTCTCCTATTTGTGATTTTATTCATTTGGGTCCTTTCTATTTTTTTCTTTTGATAAGTCTTGCTAGGGATTTGTCTTAACTTTTTCCAGAGAACCAGCTCCTGGTTTCATTGATCTGTTCTATTATCTTTTTCGTTTCTATATCATTTATTTCTGTTCTAATTTTTATTATTTGCCTTCTTCTGCTGGCTTTAGGCTTTGTTTGTTGTTGTTTTTCTAGTTCCTTTAGGTATAATGTAAGTTGTTTATTTGAGATTTTTCTCGATTCTTGATACAGGCCTGTATTGCTATATACTTATCTCTTATGATCTCTTTTGCTGCATTCCAAGTGGTTTTGGACCATAGTGTTTTCATTTTAATTTGTTTCCAGGCGTATTTTTATTTCTTCTTTAATTTTCTTGTTGACCAATTCATTTGTTAGTAGCATTTTGTTTAACCTCCATGTATTTGTAGTCTTTCCAAATTTTTTCTTGTGGTTGACTTTAAGTTTCACAGCATCGTGGTCAGAAAATATGCATGATATGACATCATTATTTTTGTACTTATTGAGGCCTGATGTGTGACCTCGTATATGGTATATTTTGGAGAACGTCCCATGTCCCATGTGCACTTGAAAAGAATGTGTATCCTGCTGCTTTAGGATGAAATGTCCTGGATATATCTGTTAAGTCTGTCTGGTCCAGTGTGTCATTCATAGCCATTGTTTCCTTGTTGATTTTCTGCCTAGATAATCCGTCCATTTGTGTAGGTAAGGTTTTAAAATTCCTTACTATTATTGTATTACTTTTAATAACTTCCTTTATGTTTGTTATTAGTTTTATATATTTGTTTTCTATAAAGTTGGGGGCACAAATATTTATAATTGTTAGACCTTCTTATTGGATAGTTCCTTTTATTATAGTGCCCTTCTTCCTCTCATGTTACAGTCTTTGGTTTAAAATCTAGTTTGTTTGAAATAGGTATTGTTACTTTCGCTGTCTTTTGACATCCATTGGCATGACAAATGTTTCTCCATCTCCTCACTTTTCAGTCCAGAAGATTTTCCTGGATTATGTAGATGGGTCTAGTGTAATCACATGGGCCCTTAAAAGTAGGAGTGAAGACAGAAGAGTCATTTTGAAGTTTGAGAGGGACTTTACCTACCATTGCTGGCTTTGATGATAGATGAAGTTGGGGGGGCACGGTCATGAGCCAGGAAGTTTGAATGGCCTCTAGAAGCTAAGAACAACTCTTGGATGACAACAGCAAGGAAATTGGGACCTCAGTCTTTTTTTTAATTTTTAGTTTTTTATAATTTTTTGCATGTATTTATTTTTGAGAGACATAGAGAGATAGCACAAGTTGGGGAGGGGCAGACAGAGAAGGAGACACAGAATCTGAAGCAGGCTCCAGGCTCTGAGCTGTCAGCACAGAGCTTGATGCAGGGCTTGAACTCAAGAGCTGTGAGATCATGAACTGAGCCAAAGTTGGACACAAACCACTGCACCACCCAGATGCTCCAGGGCCTCAGTCTCAAGGCTGTAAGGGATTGAATGTCGGCAACTTGAAAGAATAAAAAAACAGATTCTCTCCTAGAGTCTCCAGAAAGGAATTCAGCCCTGCCAACACCTTGATTTTGTCTTGATGAGGCTCTAGTGAGAAATGTAGCTGAGCCCACTATACTTCTGATATATGAACACTGTGATATTAGAAGTAGGTTTTAAATTTTTTTTTTCAACGTTTATTTATTTTTGGGACAGAGAGAGACAGAGCATGAACGGGGGAGGGGCAGAGAGAGAGGGAGACACAGAATCGGAAACAGGCTCCAGGCTCCGAGCCATCAGCCCAGAGCCTGACGCGGGGCTCAAACTCACGGACGGCGAGATCGTGACCTGGCTGAAGTCAGACGCTTAACCGACTGCGCCACCCAGGCGCCCCTAGAAGTAGGTTTTATTTTAAGCCACTACACTTATGGCAATTTGTCATGGCAGGTATAGAAAACTAGTACTCTTTTTATGTCTACATTTATAGACATGTCATTGTCCTTATTCTTGATATTGGCAAATTTTGTCTTCTCATGTTTTATCTTATTCAGATTGGCTAAGGTTTATCAGTCTTCTTGATTTTCTCTAAGAGCCAACTTTTTGTGGCATTAATTTTCTCTAATATTTTTCTATTTTCTATTTCAATTATTCCTGCTCCAGTCCTTATTCTTAATTTTCTTCTACTTATTTTGGGTTTTATTTGCTCTACTCATTAAAATATGTGCAGACTATTTTAACATAAACTTCACAAAAGAAGATCTATGGATGGCAAATAGCTACATGAGAAAAAAGTTCATCATTAGTCATTAGAGAAATGTAACTTGAAGCTAAAAAAATATCCTTCATACTCATTGGAATGTCTAAAATTTAAAAAGGCTGACCCAGTGTTGAAAATGTGAAGGAAATGGAATTCTCATATACTGTTGGTGGTGTAAAATGTTACAGCCATTTTGGAAAACAGTTTCATAGTTTCGTGAAACACAAACATCCTATAATATTAATCTATCATGTGATCAACTAGTCCATTCCTAGGTATTTTCCCAAGGGAACTGAAAACAAATGTACATACAGATAATTGTATATGAAAGTTAATAGCACATTCATTTGTAATAGTCAAATAATGGAAGCAATCCAAACATCCCATCAACAGTGAATAGATATGTACACTGTGGCATGGCCACGCTATAGCATACTACTAAATAATACAAAATAATGAGCTATTGAGCCACACACCAACCCTGAAGAATCTTAAAATAGTTCTGCTGAAATGGAAGCAATCAGACAAAAGAATGTATGCTGTATGATTACATTTATAGAAAATATAGAAAATGTAAACTAATCTATATTGAAAGAAAAGATGTATTCCTGGGCATAGAGTAGGGTAACAGGGGGAGATAGAGGATACAAGAACGTGGACATTAGTAAAATGCTAGGGATAGTGAATATGTTCATTATCTTGATTATTGGTTTTATGGGTACATATATTAGCCAAAATATAAATTGTACATTTTATTTATTTATTTTTTAATTTTTTTTAATGTTTATTTATTTTTGGGACAGAGAGAGACAGAGCATAAATGGGGGAGGGGCAGAGAGAGAGGAAGACACAGAATCGGAAGCAGGCTCCAGGCTCTGAGCCATCAGCCCAGAGCCTGACACGGGGCTCAAACTCACGGACCGCGAGATCGTGACCTGAGCCGAAGTCGGACGACTAACCGACTGAGCCACCCAGGCGCCCCTAAATTGTACATTTTAAATATGTTTAGTTTGCAGAATATAAATTTTCTTCATTAAAGAAAATGATCAGAAGATAAAATCTTAGTGTGTTAGCATTTGAATTACATCTATGTCGATATGTCCACTTATTTGTTTTCCAGGGTGGATTGCTATTATGCCATCTGGTTGCTAATTTTAGCTGATATCCATGATTTTGAGATAATTCTACACCGAGTGGAATGGGCAACTCTTCTGTTCTTTGCAGCACTTTTTGTTCTAATGGAGGTAAGACTTTAGAATTCTTGCAAAGTAATCCTTTATCTGACTTTTATGTTTCATACTTTATTGTGCGAATGAAAAAAGCCTAAGTCTATAGTCTTTCCACTTATTTAACATGGGGGAAATGATGGAAGTTATAAATAGACTATTTTAAGTTAAACCAGGTTTTATTCCAGCCACCTAAATATTTTCTGATAAATTGTTTATTTGGTTGTTGTTTTTAAAAAATCTTTGTGATTTATAAACTTGCTCTAATTTCATTTTCCATGAAGTAGAATTTGCTCTAAGTTGTGTTTACAGCTGAGTGACTTGTTACAGAAAATTGGCAGGGTGATATTATCTTGATGATCTATTTCATTTTGTGTAATGTTTAAATATTCAATGTTATCATGGAAAAGACTACATAAAAAGAGTGAATATTATTTTGGTAATAGTTGTTATGAAATGTATTCAAAAAATTATTCACATTATTATTCAATCTTGAGACTTGATTTATGAACTTGTGTCCTCCTCAAATACAAGGTTTGCTGAAATAGAAAAATACTACTCCCTAAAGGATATCTCAAGCACACCAAATATCTCACATTAATTGTTTTTCTGTCTGCTTTCTTTAATTAGAATAATGATAATAATGTTTGTTCATCCATGTCTTTGTATGTATTTTAGCTCATTTGTTTTATTGCTGAATAGCATTCTACTTTGTGGATACCATTTGATGAATATTTGTATTCTTTCCAATTTTGAACATTATGAATATTACTATCATAAACATTTGTGTAAATTTGTGTGTAAACTTCATGTGGAATATATTTTCATGTCTTTGAGATATATGCTAGGTTTTATCATAAGTTTAGCTTCTTAAGAAACTGTAAAAATGCTTTTCACAGTGACTGTACCATTTTACATTCTCACACTTTGCCTTTCTTTTTTTTAAATATATGAAATTTATTGTCAAATTGGTTTCCATACAACACCCAGTGTTCATCCCAAAAGATGCCCTCTTCAATGCCCATCACCTACCCTTCCCTCTCTCCCACCACCCCATCAACCCTCAGTTTGTTCTCAGTTTTTAAGAGTCTCTTATGCTTTGGCTCTGTCCCACTCTATCCTCATTATTTTTCCCTTCCCCTCCCCATGGGTTTCTGTTAAGTTTCTCAGGATCCACATAAGAGTGAAAACATATGGTATCTGTCTTTCTCTGTATGAATTATTTCACTTAGCATCACACTCTCCAGTTCCATTCACATTGCTACAAAGGGCCATATTTCATTCTTTCTCATGGCCACGTAGTACTCCATTGTGTATATAAACCACAATTTCTTTATCCATTCATCAGTTGATGGACATTTAGGCTTTTTCCACAATTTGGCTATTGTTGAGAGTGCTGCTATAAACATTGGGGTACAAGTGCCCCTATGCATCAGTATTCCTGTATCCCTTGGGTAAATTCCTAGCAGTGCTACTGCTGGGTCATAGGGTAGGTCTATTTTTAATTTTTTGAGGAACCTCCACACTGTTTTCCAGAGTGGCTGCACCAGTTTGCATTCCCACCAACAGTGCAAGAGGGTTCCCTTTTCTCCACATCCTCGCCAGCATCTATAGTCTCCTGATTTGTTCATTTTGGCCACTCTGACTAGCGTGAGGTGATACCTGAGTGGTTTTGATTTGTATTTCCCCGATGAGGAGCGACATTGAGCATCTTTTCATGTGCCTGTTGGCCATCTGGCTGTCTTCTTTAGAGAAGTGTCTATTCATGTTTTCTGCCCATTTCTTCACTGGGTTATTTGTTTTTTGGGTGTGGAGTTTGGTGAGCTCTTTATAGATTTTGGATACTAGCCCTTTGTCCGATATGTCATTTGTAAATATCTTTTCCCATTCCATTGGTTGCCTTTTAGTTTTGTTGATTGTTTCCTTTGCTGTGCAGAAGCTTTTTTATCTTCATGAGGTCCCAATAGTTCATTTTTGCTTTTAATTCCCTTGCCTTTGGGGATGTGTCAAGTAAGAAATTGCTGTGGCTGAGGTCAGAGAGGTCTTTTCCTGCTTTCTCCTCTAGTGTTTTGATGGTTTCCTGTCTCACCATTAGGTCCTTTACTCATTTTGAGTTTATTTTTGTGAATGGTGTGAGAAAGTGGTCTAGTTTCATTCTTCTGCATGTTGCTGTCCAGTTCTCCCAGCACCATTTGTTAAAGAGACTGTCTTTTTTCCGTTGGATATTCTTTCCTGCTTTGTCAAAGATTAGTTGGCCATACTTTTGTGGGTCCAATTCTGGGGTTTCTATTCTGTTCCACTGGTCTATGTGTCTGTTTTTGTGCCAATACCACGTTGTCTTGATGACTGCAGCTTTGTAGTAGAGGCTACAGTCTAGGATTGTGATGCTTCCTGCTTTGGTCTTCTTCTTGAAAATTACTTTGGCTATTCGGGGCCTTTTGTGGTTCCATATGAATTTTAGGATTGCTTGTTCTAGCTTCAAGAAGAATGCTGGTGCAATTTTGATTGGGATTGCATTGTATGTGTAGATAGCTTTGGGTAGAATTGACATCTTAACAATATTTATTCTTCCAATCCATTAGCATGGGATGTTTTTCATTTCTTTATGTCTTCTTCAATTCCTTCATAAGCTTTCTATAGTTTTCAGCATACAGATCTTTTACATCTTTGGTTAGGTTTATTCCGAGTTATTTTATGATTCTTGGTGCAATTGTAAATGGGATCAGTTTCTTTATTTGACTTTCTGTTGCTTCATTATTAGTGTAGACGAATGCAAATGATTTCTGTACATTGATTTTGTATCCTGTGACTGCTGAATTTATGTATCAGTTCTAGCACACTTTTGGTGGAGTCTGTCCGGTTTTCCATGTATAATATCATGTCATCTGCAAAAAGTGAAAGCTTGAATTCATCATTGCCAATTTTGATGCCTTTGATTTCCTTTTGTTGTCTGATTGCTGATGCTATCACTTCCAACACTATGTTAAACAACAGCGATGAGAGTGGACATCCCTGTCGTGTTCCTGATCTCAGGGGGAAAGCTGTCAGTTTTTCCCCATTGAGGATGATATTAGCTATGGGCTTTTCATAAATGGCTTTTATGATGTTTAAGTATGTTCCTTCTATCCCAACTTTATCAAGGGTTTTTATTAAGAAAGGATGCTAAATTTTTTCAAATACTTTTTCTGCATTGATTGACAGGATCATATGGTTCTTATCTTTTCTTTTATTAATGTGATCTATCACGTTGATTGATTTGCAAACGTTGAACCAGCCCTGCATCCCAGGAATGAATCCTACTTGATCATGGTGAATAATCAATTGAATTCAATTTGCTAGTATCTTATTGTGAATTTTTACATCCATATTCATCAGGGATATTGGCCTGTTGTTCCCTTTTTTTACTGGGTCTCTGTCTGGTTAAGGAATCAGAGTAATGCTGGCTTCATAGAATAAGTCTGGAAGTTTTACTTCCCTTTCTATTTTTTGGAATAGCTTGAGAAGGATAGGTGTCATCTCTGCTTTCAATGTCTGGTAGAATTCCCCAGGGAAGCCATCTAGTCCTGGACTGTTATTTGTTGGGAGATTTTTGATAACTGATGCAATTTCTTCGCTGGTTATGGGTCTGTTCAAGCTTTCTATTTCCTCCTGATTGAGTTTTGGTAGAGTGTGGGTGTTTAGGAATTTGTCCATTTCTTCCAGGTTGTCCAGTGTGTTGGCATATATTTTTTCATATATTCCCTGATAACTGCTTGTATTTCTGAGGGATTGTTTGTAATAATTCCATTTTCATTCATGATTTTATCTATTTTGGTTCTCTCCCTTTTCTTTGTAAGAAGCCTGGCTAGAGGTTTATCAATTTTGTTTATTTTTTCAAAAAAACAACTCTTGGTTTCATTGATCTGCTCTACAGATTTTTTAGATTCTATATTGTTTATTTCTGCTCTGATCTTTATTATTTCTCTTATTCTGCTGGGTTTAGGGTGTCTTTGCTGCTCTGCTTCTATTTCCTTTAGGTGTGCTGTTAACATTTTGTATTTGGGATTTTTCTTGTTTCTTGAGATAGGCTGGATTGCAATGTATTTTCCTCTCAGTACTGCCTTTGCTGCATCCCAAAGCATCTGGATTGTTGTATTTTCATTTTCATTTGTTTCCATATGTTTTAATTTCTTCTCTAATTGCCTGGTTGATTCATTCATTCATTCATTCATTAGTAGGGTGTTCTTTAACCTCCATGCTTTTGGATGTTTTCCAGACTTTTTCCTGTGGTTGATTTCAAGCTTTATAGCATTGTGGTCTGAAAGTATGCATGGTATGATCTCAATTCTTTTATACTTATGAAGGGCTGTTTTGTGACCCAGTCAGTATGTGATCTATCTTGGAGAATGTTCCATTTGCACTCGAGAAGAACGTATATTCTATTGCTTTGGGATGCAGAGTTCTGAATATATCTGTCAAGTCCATCTGATCCAATGTATCATTCAGGGCCTTTGTTTCTTTATTGACCGTGTGTCTAGATGATCTATCCATTGTTGTAAGTGGGGTGTTAAAGTCCCCTGCAATTACCACATTCTTGTCAATAAGGTTGCTTATGTTTGTGAGTAATTGTTTTATATATTTGGGGGCTCCTGTATTCGGCGCATAGACATTTATAATTGTTAGTTCTTGATGGAGAGACCCTGTAATTATTATATAATGCCCTTCTTTATCTCTTGTTACAGCCTTTAATTTAAAGTCTAGTTTGTCTGATATAAGTATGGCTACTCCAGCTCTCTTTTGGCTTCCAATAGCATGATAAATAGTTCTCCATCCCCTCACTTTCAACCTGAAAGTGTCCTCAGGTCTAAAATGAGTCTCTTGTAGAGGGCAAATAGATGGGTCTTGTTTTTTTTATCCATTCTGATACCCTATGTCTTTTGGTTGGAGCATTTAGTCCATTTACCTTCAGTGTTATTATAGAAAGATATGGGTTTAGAGTCATTGTGATGTCTGTAGGTTTCATGCTTGTAGTGATGTCTCTGGTACTTTGTCTCACGTATCCCCCTTAGGATCTCTTGTAGGGCTGGTTTAGTGGTGATGAATTCCTTCAGGTTTTGTTTGTTTGGGAAGACCTTTATCTCTCCTTCTATTCTAAATGACAGACTTGCTGGATAAAGGATTCTCAGCTGCATATTTTTTTCTGTTCATCACATTGAAGATTTCCTGCCATTCCTTTCTGGCCTGCCAAGTTTCAGTAGAGAGATCCGTCACGAGTCCTATGGGTCTCCCTTTATATGTTAGAGCACGTTTATCCCTAGCTGCTTTCAGAATTTTCTCTTTATCCTTGTATTGTGCCAGTTTCACTATGAAATGTCATGCAGAAGATCGATTCAAGTTGTGTCTGAAAGGAGTTCTCTGTGCCTCTTGGATTTCAATTCCTCTTTCCTTCTCAGATCTGGGAAGTTCCCAGCTATGATTTCTTCAAGTACACCTTCAACAACTTTCCCTCTCTCTTCCTCCTCTGGAATACCAATTATACGTAGATTATTTCTCTTTAGTGCATCACTTAGTTCTCTAATTTTCCCCTCATACTCCTGGATTTTTTTGTCTCTCTTTTTCTCAGCTTCTTCCTTTCCATAATTTTATCTTCTAGTTCACCTATTCTCTCCTCTGCGTTTTCAGTTCGAGCTGTGGTCATCTCCATTTTATTTTGCAGCTCATTAATCACATTTTTTAGCTCCTCCTGGCTGTTCCTTAGTCCCTTGATCTCTGTAGCAAGAGATTCTCTGCTGTCCTTTATACTGTTTTCAAGCCCAGCGATTAATTTTATTACTATTATTCTAAATACACTCTCTGTTATATTGTTAAAATATTTTTGATCAGTTCGTTAGCTATTGTTATTTCCTGGAGGTTTTTTTGAAGGGAATTCTTCCGTTTCATCATTTTGGATAGTCCCTGGAGTGGTGCAGAACTGCAGGGCACTTCCCCTGTGCTGTCTTGAATAACTTGCCTTGGTGGGCAGGGCTGCAGTCAGACCTGATGTCTGCCCCCAGCCCACCGCTGGGTCTACAGTCAGACTGGTGTGTACCTTCTCTTCCCGTCTCCTAGGGGCGGGATTCACTGTGGGGTGGCATGGCCCTTCTGGGCTACTTGCACACTTCCAGGCTTGTGGTGCTGGGGTTCTGGTGTATTAGCTGGGGTGGATTGGCAAGGTGCACAGGGGTGGGAGGGGCAGACTCAGCTCGCTTTTCCTTTAGAGATCCGCTTCAGGAGGGGCCCTGCAGCACCAGGAGTGAGTCAGACCCGCTGGAGGGATGGATCTGCAGCAGCACAACGTTGGGTATTTGCAAGGTACAAGCAAGTTCCCTGACAGGAACTGGTTCCCTTTTGGATTTTAGCTGGGGGGTGGGCAAGAGAGATGGTGCTGGCGAGTACCTTTGTTCCCCGCCAAGCTGCGCTCTGTTGTCTGGGGCTCAACAACTCTCCCTCCCATTGTCCTCCAGCCCTCCTGTTCCCGAGCAGAGCTGTTAACTTATAACCTTCCAGATGTTAAGTCCCACTTGCTGTCAGAACACACTCCATCTGGCCCCTCCGCTTTTGCAAGCCAGACTAGGGGCCTCTGCTTTGTCGGCGGGCTGCCCTTCTGCCCTGGCTCCCTCACACCAGTCCGTGTAGTGCACACCACCTCTCCCCCTTCCTACCCTCTTCCGTGGGCGTCTTGTCTATGCTTGGCTTCAGGGAATCTGTTCTGCTAGTCTTATGGCGATTTTCTGGCTTATTTAGGCAGGTGTGGGTGGAATCTAAGTGATCAGCAGGACACGCGGTGAGCCCAGCGTCCTTCTATGCCGCCATCTTCCCAGAAGCCCCTGCCTTTCTTTTTGATTATAGACATTCTAGTAGGTGTGAAGTGGTACCTCATTGTGATATTCAACATCATGTTATTAGCCATTTGTATATGTTCATGGATTTCTATTCAACTCTTTTCACTTGGGATTTTTTTGTTGTTGAGTCATCATTGTCATGAGTCATAATGGTCCTTTGTATATTCTGTATATTAATCTTTCATCAAATATGGTTTGATTCTGAATGTACATTGCCATTATATAGAAATACAATGAATTTTTCATATTGATATATCCTGTGACCTTGCTGAGCTCATTTATTAGTCTAGTAGTTATTTTTGGATTCCTTAGAATTTTCTTTCATGTCATTTGTGAATAAAGACATTTACATTTCTTCCATTTCTGATCTGAATGCCTCTAAGTAGCTCATTTTCTCTCCCTCCCTCCTTTCCCCATTTTTTTCTTCTCTTTTTTTCCCTCTTATCTTGTTGGCTAGAACTTCCAGTTCAGTTGAATAGAAATAGTGAACATTGACCTCCATACCTTGTTCCTGAGCTTAGGGGAAACATATTCAGTTTTTCACTATTATGTGCAATGTTTGTTGTACGTTTTTTTTTTTAATAGAATCTTTTTATCAGGTTGAGAAAGTTCCAATATATCTCAAGTTTCTTGTGAATTTTTATCAGAAATATATATTGGATTTTGAAAAATGTTTTTCTGTATCTACTGAGATGACCATGTGATTTTTATTCTTGGGTCTATTAATTTGAATCTATTAATATGGTATACTACATTAATGGATTTTCAGATGCTAAATCTACTCTGAATTCCTAGAATAAATCTCACTTGGTCATGGTGTATAATAAATTGTTGAGTTCAGATTGTATGAGAAATATTGGTCTTTAATAATAATAATAATAATAATAATAATAATAGGATTGTAATTGTAAAGGATTGGCTTTAATATTCAGTTGAGGTTTTCAGTGAGCCACCTGGGTCTGAAATTTAATTTGTGGGAAATTTTTGTGTTTGTTTTACTAATTCAGTTTCTTTGGTCATTCAGATGTTCTCTTTCTTCTTTCATAAATTTTAGTAATTTTTGTCTTTTATAAATTTGTCTATTTCATTTAAATTGTTTATTTCTGGCATAAGTTTATAATATTTCCTTATAATACTTTTTGTTTCTGTAATGGCATTAGTGATGACCCACTTTCATTTCTGATTTTGGTGATTTATCTCTCTCTTTTTCTTGATCAATATAGGTAAATTTGCACAATTCTGTTGATCTTTTTAAAGAAGAACAAATTTTAACTTCTTTGAATCAGTCCATAGTTTTTGTTTTGTATTTCATTGATTTCTAACCTTCATTATTTTATTTCTTATACTTGCTCTTGACTTAGTGTTCTCTTTTCCCTCCTACGTTTTTAAGGAGGAACCTTTGGTTATTGACTTGAAGTCTTTCTTAAAACTATACATTTTCCCAAGCACCACTCCTCTGAATTCCTTAAATTACATGTATTTATTTCATTTTCATTTAGTGCAAAATATTTTCTAATTTTCCTTGTAATTTCTTTTTTAAATCATAGATTATTTAGAAGTATGTTTTTTAAGTTCCAAATATTTGAGGATTGCCCATATTTCCTTCGTTTTTTATCTTTAATTTAATTAAGTTTTGCTTTCCATCATTTCAGTCCTCTTAATTTTATTGTTTGGTCTCAATAAAATTTTATTGTTTGGTCTCAATAAAATTTGGTCTTTCCTGGAGAATATTCCACTTGTGCTTGAAAAGTTTGTGTTCTTTCCTGTTGTTTGGTGGAGTGTACTATAAATGCCAGCTATGTCTTCCTTGTGAACAAATTTAAGTCTACATATCACAGATATTCTGTGTAGTGGTTCTGTCAATTTTTGAGAATTAGATATGGAAGTCTTCACTATTTTTGAATTGTGTACTTTTTCTTTCAAATGTGTTCATTTTGCTTTGTATTTTGAAAATCTGTTGTTAGGCACATATGTTTTATAATTATATCATCCAAACTAATTGAGGTTTTGTCATTATTATGTGTCCTTCATTTTCTTTGGTAATATTTTTGTGCTAGATCTGTTTTGACTGATATTGATATAGCCACTTTAGCCCTCTTTTGTTTACTGTTCAAATGGACTTTCACTTAAAGAAAATAAAGTTTGATGATTTTTCTTTTGATGGAAATGTTTAATCCATTCACATGTAATAAAATTATTTTACACTTGAGTTTATGTCTTCCATTTTGCTATTTGTTTTTGCTGTCATGTTTATTTTTTATTCTCTCTTCTGCTTTGCTGCTTTCTTTGGGTAAATAAATATTTTCTTTGTACCATTTACATTCTCTTCTTTGTTTCTTTCTTTACACCGAATTTTGAATTTTCTCTTTTTAAAGATTATATTTATTTTGATGAGAGGATGTGAGTAAGGGAAGGGCAGAGAGAGAGGGAGAGAGAGAATCCCAAGCAGACTCCACACTGTCACCACAGAGCCCAACATGGGGTTTGAACTCATGAACTGTGAAATAATGACCTGAACCAAAACAAAGAGTAAGATGTTTAACCTACTGAACCACCCAGGTGTCCCTTGAATTATTTTCTTATTGGTTTACAGTAGGAGTTAAACTATGGATCTCAATTTATTACAGTCTACTTGGATAAATAGTAACTTACTTCTAGTAAAATATAGAATCTTCCTCTAATATGGCTCCAATTTCTCCTCCCTTCTTTATGTTTTTAATTCTTGCATATATTTATAAGTATGTTATATGCCTAACATAGTTTTATCATTATTATTTTATGCAATGCATTTTAAATAAAATGAAGAAAATAAAAATATATTCATAGTCATATATATATATATGTATGTCATATATATATATATATATATATATATATATATATATATATATATGACCTTTTTCAATAGCTCTTTATTCCTTTGCATGGATTTAAGTTGCCTTTTGGTGTCAGCCCAAAGAAATTCCTTTAATGTATCTCGTAGAGCAGTCAGCTGGCAGTGTATTCTCTTGATCTTTGTATGTGAATGCCTGTACTTTGCCTTCATTTTCAAAGAATGGTTTTGCTGATCAATATATGATTCTTGGTTTCTAGTTGTTTTTTTCTTCAACACTTCAAGTCCGTCATCCTACTGCCCTCTGGTCTCCATTAATTCTTATGGGGAAGTCAGCTGTCAATCATACTGTTTTTCTTCTACACATATTGATTCATATTTCTATTGAAGCTTTTGAGATTTTGTCTTTGACTTTCAGTAGTTGATGTGATGCATCTAGTGTGGGATCTCCTGGTGTTTATTGTACTATGAGTTTTTTGGGTTTTTTTTGGCTTTTCAGGTCTGTAGATTATTTAAAAAAATCAATTTTGATTATTTGAATAGTTTTGACTACTATTCCTTCAATTACATTATTATTCCTCCTTTTTCCTCTTTAAGTTGTATATTTTATTCTCTTTCTGGGACTCCTATAATAGTCATGTTTGTTTGCTTAATGGTATCCTAAAGTTCTTCATTTTTCACATTTCCTCATTATTTTTTTTCCTGTCTATAAAGCAATAATTTCTATTGATAATTTAAGTATTCATTGAGTCGTTTTATGTCATCTCAAATTTGTTGAGTTCCTCTGTCATTTTTTCATTTAAATGAAATTTTCATTTCATGATTTTCAATTCCAGAATTTCCATTGTATTCTCTTAAAAATAACTTTTATCTTTTATGATTCTCTACTTAAGGCATTATTGTCATAATTTTAAACATGATTCCTTTAGCTCTCTGAACATATTTCAAATTTGTTTTAAAGTCTTTTCTGAATCCAACACCTGTGCCCCCTCTTACAATTTGTATTGACTATTTTCCCCCATAAAGTATGGATTATACTTTCTGTCTTTGTTGTTGGAAAATGAAAAATTTAGATAATATATTTTAGCAACTCTGGATATTAATTAATTTCCCTGGAAGGTTGTTGCTAATTCTGTTTATATTAAGCCACTATAAATATTCTTCCTTGTATTTAGAAACAATTTTTATCTTAAAGTCAATTTTGTCTGATATTAGCATAGTATATCAGCATTTTTTTATTATGTTTGTATGGAATATCTTTCAATCCTTTTAATTTCACTGTATTTGGATCTTAGAATCTAAGTTGAATTGCTTGTATATAGCATATAGTTGGAACATATTTTTAATAAAAATTCATTCGGCCCAAATCCACCTTTTAATTGATGTGTTTAATCCATTCATATTTAGTGTAAATATTGAGAAGTTAGTATTTATGTATAATTTTAAATTTTACAGTACTTTTATATGTCTCTTTTTGTCTGTTTTCCTGATCTTGTTAAGGCATTTGTTGATACCACATATAGCTGTTAGGCTTCACTAATTCTCAAATAATTGCTCTATATTTTTGATAATTACTGTGTCATAAATTCCTGACAATTCCTGAGTTAGAATAATCCAGTTACATTTACTTCCCTTTGAAGAGGTAGTTTGAGAATGTTTTTTTGTGTTTCTTGTTTGTTTTTTCTGACTGTAATAGGCTTCTTCTTAACTGTCTCTTTCTCTAGTTCCCTCTGGTGAACTAGGTGGCCTAGTTAGTTTTGTTACTCTCATGGAGTTTTCAGCCTCCTCTTAATTGCTTACTATCATGTCTTTATTGTTTTTGAGAGAACTCTGAAGCTTGAACTTCACTACACTGTTTTATTTTTTACTTATTTATTTTTAATATGAAATTTATAGTCAAATTGGTATCCATATAACACCCAGTGCTCATCCCAACAGGTGCCCTTTTCAATGCCCATCAGCCAATTTCCCCTCCCTCCCACCCCCCATCAGCCCTCAGTTTATTCTTAGTTTTTAAGAGTCTCTTATGGTTTGGCTCCCTCCCTCTTTTTTTTACCCCTTTCCCTCCCCCATGGTCTTCTGGTAAGTTTCTCAGGATCCACATAAGAGTGAAAACATATGGTATCTGTCGTTCTCTGTATGACTTATTTCACTTAGCATAACACTCTCCAGTCCCATCCATGTTGCTACAAAGGCCAGATTCATTCTTTTTCATTGCCAAATAGTATTCCATTGTGTATATAAACCACAATTTCTTTATCCATTCGTCAGTTGGTAGACATTTAGGCTCTTTCTGTAATTTGGCTATTGTTGAAAGTGCTGCTATAGACATTGGGGTAAAAGTGTCCTTATGCATCAGCACTCCTATATCCCTTGGGTAAATTCCTAGCAGTGCTATTGCTGGGCCATAGGGTAGATCTATTTTTAATTTTTGAGGAACCTCCACACTGTTTCCCAGAGTGGCTGCACCAGTTTGCATTCCCACCAACAGTGCAAGAGGGTTCCCTTTTCTCCACATCCTCGCCAGCATCTATAGTCTCCTGATTTGTTCATTTTGGCCACTCTGACTGTCACGAGATGATATCTCATTGTGGTTTTGATTTGTATTTCCCTGATGAGGAGCAACGTTGAGCATCTTTTCATGTGCCTGTTGGCCATATGGGTGTCTTCTTTAGAGAAGTGTCTATTCATGTTTTCTGCCCATTTCTTCACTGGATTATTTGTTTTTTGGGTGTGGAGTTTGGTGAGCTCTTTATAGATTTTGGATACTAGCCCTTTGTCTGATATGTCATTTGCAAGTATCTTTTCCCATTCCGTTGGTTGCCTTTTAGTTTTGTTGATTGTTTCCTTTGCAGTGCAGAAGTTTTTATCTTCATGAGGTCCCAGTAGTTCATTTTTGCTTTTAATTCCCTTGCCTTTGGGGATGTGTCAAGTAAGAAATTGCTATGGCTGAGGTCAGAGAGGTTTTTTTTTCCTGCTTTCTCCTCTAGTGTTTTGATGGTTTCCTGTCTCACATTAAGGTCCTTTACCCATTTTGAGTTTATTTTTGTGAATGGTGTAAGAAAGTGGTCTAGTTTCATTCTTCTGCATGTTGCTGTCTAGTTCTGCCAGTACCCTTTGTTAAAGAGACTTTTTTCCATTGGGTGTTCTTTCTTGCTTTGTCAAAGATGAGTTGGTCATATTTTTGCGGGTCTAATTCTGGGGTTTTTGTTCTATTCCATTGGTCTATGTGTCTGTTTTCGTGCCAATACCATGCTGTCTTGATGACTGCAGCTTTGTAGTAGAGGCTACAGTCTGGGATTGTGATGCCTCCTGCTTTGGTCTTCTTCTTCAAAATTACTTTGGCTATTTGGGGTCTTTGGTAGTTCCATACAAATTTTAGGATTGCTTGTTCTAGCTTTGAGAAGAATGCTGGTGCAATTTTGATTGGGATTTCATTGCATGTGTAGATAGCTTTGGGTAGTATTGACATTTTAGCAATATTTATTCTTCCAATCCATGAGCACGGAATGTTTTTCCACTTCTTTGTAGCTTCTTCAATTTCCTTCATAAGCCTTCTATAGTTTTCAGCCTACAGATCTTTACATCTTTGGTTAGGTTTATTCCTAGGTATTTTATGCTTCTTGGTGCAATTGTGAATGGGATCAGTTTCTTTATTTGTCTTTCTGTTGCTTCGTTATTAGTGTAGAAGAATGCAAATGATTTCTGTACATTGATTTTGTATCTTGCGACTTTGCTGAATTCATGTATCACTTCTAGCACACTTTTGGTGGAGTCTGTCGGGTTTTCCATGTATAATATCATGTCATCTACGAAAAGCGAAAGCTTGACTTCATCATTGCGAATTTTGATGCTTTTGATTTCCTTTTGTTGTCTGATTGCTGATGCTAGAACTTCCAACACTGTGTTAAACAACAGCGGTGAGAGTGGACATCCCTGTCATGTTCTTGATCTCAGGGGGAAGGCTCTCAGTTTTTCCCCATTGAGGATGATGTTAGCTGTGGGCTTTTCATAAATGGCTTTTATGATGTTTAAGTATGTTCCTTCTATCCCGACTTTCTCAAGGGTTTTTATTAAGAAAGGATGCTGAATTTTGTCAAATGCTTTTTTCTGCATTGATTGACAGGATCATATGGTTCTTATCTTTCTTTTATTAATGTGAATTATCACGTTGATTGATTTGTGAATGTTGAACCAGCCCTGCATCCCAGGAATGAATCCCACTTGATCATGGTGAAGAATTCTTTTTATAAGCTGTTGACTTCAATTTGCTAGTATATTGTTGAGAATTTTTGCATCCATGTTCATCAGGGATATTGGCCTGTAGTTGTCTTCTTTTACTGGGTCTCTGTCTGGTTTAGGAATCAAAGTAACGCTGGCTTCATAGAATGAGTCTGGAGGTTTTCCTTCCCTTTCTATTTTTTGGAACAGCTTGAGATGGGTAGGTATTAACTCTGCTTTAAATGTCTGATAGAATTCCCCAGGGAAGCCATCTGGTCCTGGACTGTTATTTGTTGAGAGATTTTTGGTAACTGATTCAATTTCTTCGCTGGTTATGGGTTTGTTGAAGCTTTCTATTTCCTCCTGATTGAGTTTTGGACATGTGTAGGTGTTTAGGAATTTGTCCATTTCTTCCAGGTTGTCCAGTTTGTTGGCATATGATTTTTCATTGTATTCCCTGATAATTGCTTGTATTTTTGAGGGATTGGTTGTAATAATTCCATTTTCATTCATGATTTTATCTATTTGGGTCCTCTCACTTTTCTTTGTGAGAAGCCTGGCTAGAGGTTTATCAATTTTGTTTATTAAAAAAAAAAAAAAACTCTTGGTTTCATTGATCTGCTCTACAGTTTTTTTTAGATTCTACATTGTTTATTTCTGCTTTGATCTTTATTTTTTCTCTTCTTCTGCTGGGTTTGGGGTGTCTTTGCTCTTCAGCTTCTATTTCCTTTAGGTGTGTGCTGTTAACATTTTGTGTTTGGGATTTCTCTTATTTCTTGAGATAGGCATGGATTGCAATGTATGATTCCTCTCAGTACTGCCTTTGCTGGATCCCAAAGCGTTTGCATTGTTGTATTTTCATTTTCATTTGTTTCCATATATTTTTTAAATTTCTTCTCTAATTGCCTGGTTGACCCATTCATTCTTTAGTAGGGTGTTCTTTAACCTCCATGCTTTTGGAGGTTTTCCAGACTTTTTCCTGTGGTTGATTTCAAGTTTCATAGCATTGTGTTCTGAAAGTGTGCATGGTATGATCTCAAGTCTTTTATACCTATTAATGGATGTTTTGTGACCCAGTATGTTATCTATCTTGGGGGATGTTCCTTCTGTACTCGAGAAGAAAGTATATTCTGTTCTTTTGGGATGCAGAGTTCTAAATATATCTGTCAAGTCCATCTGATCCAATGTATCATTCAGGCCCCTTGTTTCTTGAATTATCCTGTGTCTCAATGATCTATCCGTTGTTGTAAGTGGAGTATTAAAGTCCCTGCGATTACCACATTCTTATCAATAAGGTTGCTTATGTTTGTGAATAATTGTTTTATATATTTGGAGGCTTCCGTATTCAGTGCAAAGACATTTATATTTGTTAGCTATTCCTGATGGGTAGACCCTGTTAATTTTATATAATATCCTTCTTCATCTCTTGTTATAGCCTTTAATTTAAAGTCTAGTTTGTCTGATTCAAGTATGGCTACTCCAGCTTTCTTTTGACATCCAGTAGCATCATAGATAGTTCTCCATCCCCTCACTTTCAATCTGAAGGTGTCCTCATGTTTAAAATTGAGTCTCTTGTAGGAAGAAAATAGATGAATCTTGTTTTTTTATACATTCTGATACCCTATGTCTTTTGGTTGGAGCATTTAGTCCGCTTACATTTGGTGTTATTCTTGAAAGATGTGGGTTTAGAGTCATTGTGATGTCTGCAGGTTTCATGCTTGTAGTGATTTCTCTGGTACTTTGTGGTCCTTGCAACATTTCATTCACAGAATCCCCCTGAGGATTGCTTGTAGGGCTGGTTTAGTGGTGATGAATTCCTTCAGTTTTTGTTTGTTTGGGAAAACCTTTATCTCTCCTATTCTGAATGACAGACTTGGTGGATACAGGATTCTTGGCTGCATATTTTTTCTGTCATCACATTGAATATATCCTGCCATTCCTTTCTGGCCTGCCAAGTTTCAGTAGATAGGTCTGCTACTACCTTTATATGCCTACGTTTGTAAATTAGGGCCTGTTTATCTCTAGCTGCTTTCATAATTCTCTCTTTATCTTTGTTTTTTGCCAGTTTCACTATGATATGTCATGCAGAAGATCAATTCAAGTTACATCTGAGGGGAGTTGTCTGTGCCTCTTGGATTCAATGCCTACTTTCCTTCCCCAAATGAGGAAAGTTCTCAGCTATGATTTTTTCAAGTACACATTCAGCCCCTTTCTCTCTTTCCTCTTCTTCTGGAATTCCTGTGATGGGGATATTGTTCCATTCGATTGCATCACTTAGTTCCCTATTTCTCCCCCCATACTCCTGGATTTTTTTTTATCTCTCTTTTTCTCAGTTTCCTCTTTTTCCATAATTTTATCTTCTAATTCACCTATTCTCTCCTCTGCCTCTTCAATCTCTTCTATGGCTGCCTCCATTTTATTTTGCATCTCATTTATAGCATTTTTTAGTTCCTCATTACTATTTTTTAGTCCCTTGAGCTCTGTAGCAATAGATTATCTGCTGTCCTCTATGCTCTTTTCAAGCCCAACGATTAATTTTATGACTATTATTCTCAATTTTTGTTCCATTATATTGCTGAAATTGGTTTTGATCAATTCATTAGCTGTCACTACGTCCTGGAGTTTCTTTTGAGGAGAATGCTTCTATTTTGTCATTTTGGCTAGTCCCTGTGCTAGCTCCAAACTGCAGGGCACTTCCCCCTGTGTTGTCCAGAGAAACTTGTGTTGGTGGTGGGGCCACAGTCAGACCCAATGTCTGCCCCCAGCCCACCGCTGGGGCCACAGTCAGACTGGTGTGTACCTTATTTTTTCTTCTCCCCCACAGCAGGGCTCACTGTGGATTGTTGTGACTTCTGTCTGAGCTACTTGCACAATGCCAGGTTTGTGGTGCTGCTATGATGCGATCTGGCCAAGGGCATATTAGCAGCAGTGGATCCACAAGGTGCACAGGGAAGGGCCCTGCAACACTGGGAGGGAGGGAGGCCAGTCAGAGGGATGGATCCAAAGAAGTACAGTATTGGGTGTTTGGGCGGTGCAAGCAAGGTCGGTGCCTGGAACTGGGTCCCTTTGGAATTTTGGCTGGCGGATGGGAGAGGGAAATGGCGCTTGCCAGTGCCTTTGTTCCCCCACCAAACTTTGTCCTTCTGGGGCTCAACAACTCTCCCTCCTGGCATCCTCTCACCCTCCTAGCTCTCTGAGAGCAGAGCTGTTGACTTTTAACATTCCAGGTATTAATTCCTGCTGGCTGTCAGAAGTCACAGAGTCTGGCCCCTCTGCTTTTGCAAGCCAGACTGAGTGGGCTCTGCCTTGCAGGGCGGGCTGCCCCTCCACCGCCCTGGCTCCCTCAGACCAGTCCATGTAGAATGCACAGCCTCTCTGCCCTTCCTACCCTCTTCCATGGGCGTCTTGTCTATGCTTTGCTCCGGAGAGTCCATTCTACTAGTCTTCCAGCAGTTTTCTGTGTTATTTAGGCAGATGTGGGTGGAACCTAAGCCATCAGCAGGTTGAGGTGAGCCCAGCATCCTCCTATGTTGCCATCTTCCTTTTCTAATCCCCCGTCACACTCTGTTTTAAATAAAATAAAATTATTTGGGTAGAATTTCAGAACTCTTTTCTTATGACCTGACTATCCTCCTGCCCCAGATGTCTGAGTCACTGATGAATACCTAGGGGCAGGGAGTGGCCTGTTTCTCTTGAACTGATTCTTCTGCTTTATGATCAGGGCACTGAGTGAGGGTGGTAGTCTCAGGTCTTCTAGGCTTGCCTTTCTGGTTTGTAACTTATACCCTGCACAGGGTCCATGAGGAGAGTCATGGTTCCAGTATGCTTCTTTTGACGCACATTATGTAGTACTTCAGTACTCTGTTTGGTGTGTTGGTGCAGGAAGAGATCTAATTTCTTATCCAAACTCTTCTGTTATTAGGCTCTGCAACATGGAGATAGGAGGAAGGAATGCTGGTAGCTTGCTTCTCCTAGGGAGATATGGTTGTTTTTCGCTGTGAGTTAGGGAGAGAGAGCAATATCTTCTTGAACATACCCAGAGTCTCCATTATGCTGAGTCCAGGGTGGGGAATGCATTATATTTGATGTGCTACTGGTTCTTGTTATTCTCATGAAGATTTTCTTGAATAAATATGTCTTCACTGGTTGCATGCCTTTAGGACAATTTCCAGAGACTTTCATTAAAAATTTTTTATACCACTTTTTGTTGTTCTCTTGGGAAGTAGGCCTGCAGAGCTCCTTATCTGGTCATCCCCAAATTAAACTTCCCCACATTCCTTTTAACTTGTTTCTTTGTTTGTTTGTTTGTTTGTTTGTTTTTTAATTTTTTTTAACGTTTATTTATTTTTGGGACAGAGAGAGACAGAGCATGAATGGGGGAGGGGCAGAGAGAGAGGGAGACACAGAATCGGAAACAGGCTCCAGGCTCTGAGCCATCAGCCCAGAGCCTGACGCGGAGCTCAAACTCACGGACCGCGAGATCGTGACCTGGCTGAAGTCGGACGCTCAACTGACTGCGCCACCCAGGCGCCCCTCTTTGTTTGTTTTTTAGTTAGTTAGTTGGTAGTTTGTTTGTTTGTTTATTTATTTATTTATTTATTGTCCTTCTGAGGTCAATAATTGGTGATTTCCAAAGTTAGTAATAATTCTGAAACAACACGAATACATTAGCAGCTGAGTTTCCCTTGACTGGTATTTCAATGTTTATTTATCTCACTCTAACACAACAGAATGGTCTACAGCAAAGTAAAACCAATTAGCATGGTCTTTAAAATTGACCTGGAATGTTTCACAAATGCAATGATGTTTCAAGTATTTTTTTTTCTGTGTGTATGTTTATGTACATTAGCTGGGTAATATGTCCTAGTGTTTATTTTATTTTCTTATTACTTCTTAGAGGCCACAGTAATAATTATAACCTAAGGTACTCTTAAGTTGGTAAAATCCTCAGCATACATTCTAGGAACTGATGGGGGCTGTAGAACCACCCCTCTCCTGGCCTACGTCTTGTGCTGCATCTATTGGGACCATGCCTGGGTTTTCTTACTACCTGATGTCTTTCATCTATTCATGTAATTGTGGGTGTCAGTGAAATAATGATTCTTTGAAAAGAGCTATATGATATTTATCTTCTTGGATATTTTGGACTGTATACTCCTTTCATTTTTTTCTTATGTATTTTTTATAGCTTACTTGATTCCTTCTAATTGCCTCTTGTTTTTCTCTGGACAAATAGGGGAACAAAACTGATATATTGTTAATTACCTTGATACTGGGAAAGGCAATTATATCCATTTCTTCTCATTATATTCATTCTGCAGCATTATCCTAGTGAGAAAAATCAAATATTTTTTGCATGTGAGTACTGCATTGGAAAAATTTGTCTAGTAGTTTTTGGGATCTGTATCCCAATCATTCAAATTCATGAGACATTGATTATATAATAATCTTAATAAGTCAGAATATAATTTTATAAAATTTACTTCCATGATTAAAAAAAATTCTGGCAACTATGGGGATATAATATGTTTTCACTTAGAAAAAACAAATAGAGAATTAATTTGTACATGAAATTAATGTCAACAAAACCATCCCAGAAAGTTTGGTGCTTTCTAATAAAGAGAATTCTGAAATAAGTATTAGTTTAGGCATTAATGCAACAGAGAATTTTGGTTCAGAATCCAACAGGAAGGGTTTTGACTATAGCCAAGGGATGCATCCTTGCCTTAGCATTCTACCTCCATATTTTCACTTGAGTCCTCAGCAGATATGTTTACCATAATTACTTATATCTTCCTGACACCATTTCATTGATCTTGAAAGTCAGCAGGGGACTGAGGTTTTTATTACTGCATTTTAAAATAGTTTTTTCATTTATTTTGAGAGAGAGAGTGTGTGTGAGCATGATAAGAGCAGAGAGAGAGAGAGAGAGAGAGAGTCTCAAGCAGGCTCTGCACTGTCAGTGCAGAGCCCAATGCAGAGCTCGATCTCATGAACTGTGAGATTATGGCCTGAGCTGAAATTAAGAGTTGGGTGCTTAACTGACTGAGACACTCAGATCCACCTTAATTGCATTTCAAATTTTGTTCAAATCACTGTAAAAATTGTGATTTTTTTTCAGTAAGTTCAGTGATTTTTCAACTTGAGTCATCTAAAGTGTGGGGAGTTTAGGATCAACCAAATCTCCAAGTATAACCTTAACAGCACTAGTTCATATGCACCTCTTTCCCAACACAGTGCTGAGCGGCAGGTTAATGCTTATTCTGGTAGGACCTGGACCCTGAAGGGACAATCAACTTGTCAAGATCATCTGACCATTTTCTTTTTTGAAATAGGGAAAATACTGTTAGGAGTCAGTATAATAAGAGCCAGATGCTATCCTGTCTGTGTTGTCTCATCCCCAGTTACCCTTTCCTTTAAAAACAATAATTTATTGTCAAATTGGCTTCCATACAACACCCAGTGCTCATCCCAACAAATGCCCTCCTCAAAGCCCATAACCCATTTTCCCCTCTCCCCCACCCCCCATAAACCCTCAGTTTTTTTCTTAATATTTAAGAGTTTCTTATGGTTTGCCTCCCTCCCTCTCTGCTTATAACTTATTTTCCCCTTCTCTTCCGCCATGGTCTTTTGTTAAGTTTCTCAAGATCCACATATGAGTGAAAACTCAGTTACCCTTTCCATTTTTCTCCTATTCATTCTTACTCAACAGGGCTTCACTTTGTTCCTCCTCTCAAGGATCAGTCTAAACAACTTTATTAGACTAAACCAGAACCTCAATGCAGCTACATCTCATCTCTGGAGTGTTGGGGAAGTGTATGGATTAGAATCTTTCTCTCATGTCATGAAAGACAGGGCCATAGGGCTACAGGGCCATGAAAGCACACCAGTGGGTGTACTAAGGGAGGTCTATGTACCAAACTCAAGACTAGGGGTCACTCTTACAATTCAGGTTGCTAGTTTTAAGACATTAGCATAATATTTAAGAGAGATTTTAACATCAGAGAGATCCATGGTCAGATTGTAGCTTGCTGCTTCCTCATTATGAAATTTTAGGCAAGGTACTCAATACCTCTTAGTCTCAATTTCTTTATCTTTAGAATTGGTTTATTAATATTAATCTTGGAATGTTGCTTATGAAAAGCCAATAAGCAGGGAGCCAGGGTGGCTCAGTCAGTTGAGTATCTGACTTTGGCTCAGTTTATGATCTCACAGTTTGTGAGTTCTAGCCCCATGTCGGGCTCTGGGCTGACAGCTTAGAGCCTGGAGCCTTCTTTGGATTCTGTGTCTCCCTCTCTGCCTCTCCCCTGTTTGTGCTCTGTCTCTCTCAAAAATAAATAAACATTAAAAAATAATAAGAACCAATAAGCTCATATATTTAAAATACTGAATATCCATTTCGTCTCATAGTTAATACTCGTAAATTGCTTTCTCCTATCATTTTTTTTTACTTGGCATTTATTTAAGTTTTTATTTCAATTCTGGTTAGTTAACATGCAGTGTTATATTAGTTTCAGGTATACAATATAGTGATTCAACACTTTTATACATCTCCTTGTGCTCATCAGGACAAATGCATGCCTTAATCCCCATCACCTATTTCACCCATCCCCGTACCCACCTCCCCTCTGGTAACCATCACTTTCTCTAAAATGAAGAGTCTGTTTCTTGCTTTGTCTCTCTTTTTCTTATGTTTTTCTTTTTGCTTGTTTGTTTTGTTTCTTAAATTACACATATGAATGATACCATATGGTATTTGTCTTTCTCTGGCAGACTTCTTTTACTTAGCATTATACTCTTAGTTCCATCCATGTCATTGAGTTTTGAGTTTGACAAGTACTTTATAGATTTTTGATACTAATCCTTTATCTTATTTGTCATTTGCAAATATCTTCTTCCACTCTGTAGGTTGCCTTTTAGTTTTGTTGATTGTTTCCTTCACTGTACAGAAGCTTTTAATCTAGATGAAGTCCTAGTAGTTCATGTTTGCTTTCATTTTCCTTGCCCTCAGTGATGTGTCTAGTAAGAAGTTGCTCCAGTTGAGGTCAAAGATGTTACTGCCTGTTTTCTCTGGAAGGATTTCCTGTCTCATATTTAGGTCTTTCATCCATCTTGAATTTATTTTTGTGCATGGTGTAAGAAAGTGGTCCAGGTTCATTCTTCTACATGTTGCAGTCCACTTTTCTCAACACCACTTGCTGAAGAGACTATCTTTTTTCCATTGGATATTCTTTCCTCCTTTGTTGATGATGAGTTGACTGTATTTTTCTAGGTCAATTTATGGGTTTTTTATTCAGTCCCATTGACTTATGTGTCTGTTTTTGTGCCAGTACCATACTGTCTTGATGACTAGAGCTTTGTAACATAACTTGAAATCCAGAATCGTGACACCTTCAGTTTTTTTTTTTTCTTTTTCAGGATTGCTTTGGCTATTCAGAGTCTTTGGTGGTTCCATACAAATTTTAGGATTGTTTGGTATGGGTCTGAAAAGAATACTGGTGGTGTTTTGAAAGGGAATGTGTAGATTGCTTTGGGTAGTATAGACATTTGAACAATGTTTGTTCTTCCAATCCATGAACATGGAATGCTGTTTCATTTCTTTGTGTCATCTTTAATTTCTTTCACAAGTATTCTATAGTTTTCAGAGTACAGATATTTTACCTCTTTCGTTAGGTTTATTCCTACGTATCATATTATTTTTGTTGCAACTGTAAGTGGGATTGATTTCTTTCTTTTTCTGC
Organism: Lynx canadensis; assembly: GCF_007474595.2. Classification (NCBI taxonomy): domain Eukaryota; kingdom Metazoa; phylum Chordata; class Mammalia; order Carnivora; family Felidae; genus Lynx; species Lynx canadensis. Next base: position 27,019,501 of record NC_044308.2, on the reverse strand, counting down.
TGCTCTATTATTGGTGTATAGAAATGCAACAGATTTCTGCATGTTGATTTTATATCCCATGACTTTGATGAAGTTATGTATTAGTTCTAGTGATTTTTTAGTGGAGTCTTTTGGGTTTTCTACATAATGTATCATATCATCTGCAAATAGTGAAAGTTTGAGTTCTTGCTTGCCCATTTGTATACACTTTTTTCTGATTGCTGAAGCTAAGACTTCCAGTACTGTGTTAAATAGTAATGGTGAGACTGGGCATCCTTGTCTTGTTCCTGACCATAGTGGAAAGGCTCTCAGTTTTTTCCCATTGAGGATAATATTAGCTGTGGGTTTTTTTTATATCTGGCCATTATGATTGAATTATGTTCCATCTATTGCTATTTTTTTGAGGGTGTTTATCAACAATGGATGCTGTATTTTGTCAAATTCTTTTTCTGCATCTATTGACAAGATTGTATAATTCTTATGCTTTCTTTTATTAATGTGGTGTATCACGTTGATTGATTTGTGAATATTGAATGACCCTTGCAACCCAGGAATACATCTCTCTTGATTGTGGTGAGCGATTCTTGTAATGTATTGTTGGATTCTGTTGGTTAGTATTTTATTGAGAATTCTTACATCTATGTTTATCAGGGAGTTAGCCTGTAGTTTCTCTTTTTTAGTGGTGTCTTTATCTGATTTTTGCATCAGGGTAATGCCGGCCTCATTGAATGAATTTGAAAATTTCCTTACCTTTTCTATTTCTTGGAATAGTTTGAGAAGAATAGGTATAATGTCTTGTTTAAATGTTTGTAGAATTCCTTAGTAAAGCCATTTGGTCCTGGACTTTTGTTGTTGGGCGATTATTTATATAACTGATTCACATTCTTTTCAGGTTATCAACTTATTCCATTTTTCTATTTCTTCCTGCTTTGCTTTTGGTAGTTTATATGTTTCTAGAAATTGATCCTTTTCTTCCAGGTTGTACAATTTGTTGGTATATAGATTTTCACAGTATTCTCCTGTAATTGTATTTCTGTGGTGTTGGTTGTTATTTCTGCTCTCTCTTTTGTGATTTTATTTATTTTATTTTTTTAAGTTTATTTATTTTTGACAGAGACAGAGAGAGAGACAGAGCATGAATGGGGGAGGGGCAGAGAGAGGGAGACACAGAATTTGAAGCAGACTCTAGGCTCTGAGCTGTCAGCACAGAGCCCAATGCGGGGCTTGAACTCATGGACCACGAGATCATGACCTGAGCTGAAGTTGAATGCTCAATCGACTGAGCCACCCAGGCACCCTGTGATTTTATTTAAGTAGTCTCTTTCTCTTTTCTTTTTGATATGTCTGCCTAGATGCCTATCAATGTTATTAATTTTTCAAAGTACCAGCTCCTGGTTTCCTCGATCTGTTCTGTTGTTTTTTAGTTTCTATATTATTTATTTCTGCTGTCATCTTCATTATTTCCTTCCTTCTTCTGGCTTTATGCTTTATTCATTGTGGTGTTTTATCTCCTTTGCCTCCTAAGGTTAGGTTTTATATGTAAGATTTTTCTTTCTTTTTGAGGTAGGCCTGTATTGCTATATATTTCCCTCTAAGGAGTGCTTTTGCTGCATTCCAAAGGTTTTGGACCTTTGTGTTTTCATTTTCACGTTTTTAGGTATTTTTAAAAATTTCTTTAATTTCCTGATTGACCCATTTATTGCTTAGTAGCATGTTATTTAACCTCCCTGTATTTGTACTGTTTCCAATTTTTTTTTCTTGTGGTTTACTTCTAGTTTCATAATGTTTTGTTTAGAAATGATGCACGGTATGACTTCCATCTTTTTGTCTTTTTTTGAGGCCTGATTTGTGACCTAATATGTGATCTATTTTGGAGAATGTTCCATGTGCACTTGAAAAGAATATGTATTCTGCTGTTTTAGGATGGAGTGTTTGGAATATATTTGTTAAATCTATCTGGTCCAGTATGTCATTCAAAGTCATTATTTCCTTGTTTAGTTTCTGTTTAGGCTATCTGTTCATTGATGTAAGTGGAATGTTAAGGTACTCTGCTATTATTGCATAAATATAAATTAATTCCTTTTTGTTTTTACTTATTGTTTTATATATTTGGGTTCCTTCATGTTGGGTGCATAAATATTTTTGGGATTGTTATATCTTCTTTTGGATTATCCCATTTATGAATACATAGTACCCTTCTTTGTCTTTTTTTTTCTCTTTTTACAGTCTTTGGTTGAAAATCTAGTTAGTCCAATATTTGTATTGCTACTATGGCTTACTTTTGATGTCCATTTGCATGAAAAATATTTCTCCATCTCCTCACTTTCAATCTGCAGGTGTCTTTAGGTCTAAAATGTGTCTCTTTTAGGCAGCATATTGATAGGTCTTATTTTTTGTCCATTTTGACACCCTATGTATTTTTTATTGGAGCACTTAGACCATTTATATTCAAAGTGATTATTGATATATATGTATTTAAATTTTTTTTAACGTTTTATTTATTTTTGAGACAGGGAGAGACAGAGCATGAACGGGGGAGGGTCAGAGAGAGAGGGAGACACAGAATCTGAAACAGGCTCCAGGTTCTGAGCAGTCAGCACAGAGCCCGATGCGGGGCTCAAACTCACAGACAGTGAGATCGTGACCTGACCCGAAGTCGGGTGCTCAACCTACTGAGCCACCCAGGTGCCCCAATATATATGTATTTATTGCCATTTCATTACTTGTTTTGTCATCGTTTCTGGAGGTTTTCTCTGTTACTTTCTTTTCTTTGTCACTTTTGGTGTCTTCTTTCCACTGAAAGTATTCCCTTTAATATTTATTGCAGGGCTGATTCAGTGGTCACAAAATCCTTTAGTTTTTGTTTGGCTGGAAAACTCTCTCCTTGTATTCTGAACGATAGCCTTACTAGGCAGAGTATTCCTTGGTGTAAATTTTTCCCATTAAGAACATGGAATATATAATGCCACATGGATTGCCAAATTTCTCTTGAGAAATCTCCAAGTAGCATTATGGTTTTCCCTTGTAATTTAAGGATTTCTTTTGTCTTGCTGCTTTTCTGATTTTTTTCTTTATCACTATATTTTGAAAATTTAATTACAACGTGTCTTAGTGTTGGCTTGCTTTTATTAATTTTTTTGGGTGTTTTCTGTGCCTTCTGGATCTGAATGTCTGTTTTGTTTCCCAGATGAGGGAAATTTTTTAGCTATGATTTCCTCAAATAAATTTTCTGCTCCCTTTTCTCTCTTTGTCTCTGGGACTCCTACAGTATGAATATTATTAGGTTTCATGGCATCATTGAGTTCCCTAAGTCTATTCTCATGTTGCATATTCTTTGTTCTCTCTTTTGTTAAGCTTCATTAATCTCCATTACTTTGTCTTCCTGGTTAATTATTAATTCCTCTGCTTCTTGCAGTCTGATGTTCATTGCATCAAGCCTGTTTCCAATCTCATTTATTGCCCTCTCCATCTCTGATTTATTCTTTTTAAACTATTTATATCTGTGGTAAGGGTCTCACTGATGTCTTCTATTATTTTCTGGAGCTTGTCCTTGTCCCCACTGATATCCACAACAGAGTCCTCTGAAATCACCGTCTAGGTCTTAGATGAATTCCAGACTCTGCATTGTGAAGTTTTTCTATATTTCAAGGACATCTGAAGTATCTCTTTTGGGAAGTCTTCCCAGCCTTTTAAGTTCCAATATAGTGAATTATCCCTCCTCTCTGATCCCAAGGCTCCAGGCACATAGCAGTGCTCCATTTCTGACTTCCTGGTATCTCCCTGAAAGATCACACCTGCCTGGTGGGCAGAGCCTTTGCCTCACCTGCCTGTTCTCCATCAGTGGGCCCTGTGCTTGGTATCCTGGGGTTCTGGTGGGTGGATATTGACTTATGGGAACATGTACAATGACCTTGACACCTGCTGTTAACTGATGTGGCTGTAGGAGGAAGGTATCCCCCACAAAGACTCAGAATCTCAGGAAAATTAGGGCCTATGAAAAGTTAAGAAATAGCAGAACTAAAACCAATAATCACCAAAGTAGTAATTAGTAGAAATTTATTGTGCATTTGGGCAGCATCCAGTCCTGAGGGAGAGGGCTTTCTCTTCTCTGGTCATCCAAGGTGGTTGCCTCCCATTTTAGGGCCCCTCCTAGGTTCAGGGTATATGTCTCACTTATGTTGGTTAAGCACATTTAAAGCACTGGGTATTGGGTGTGGTGTCAGTTTGGGCTTATATCATTCTTGGAACATAAATCATTGTCTAGGCTGTAATCTTTGCAATAGGTAGAAGAAGAGACAGACTATGCATGTTTACCTGTGGCTACTCATATAACTTCTGCTGCCTTCAAGAAACAAGAATAAAGGATGCTGGGATGAAATCGTAAGGTGGTAATGATAATATCCTTAGAAAAAGTTACTTAAATTAAATACACTTACAAAGAAGCAGTGATGTTTCAGGGACTAGGGAATTATTGCATTTGTTGAGTAGACTCAGTTGGTAATAAATGTCAGAAACTCTTGGGAAGTCTAATGGATGGATGCTAACTCCAGGTACAATTGGATCAAGGGATCAAAAGATATTGCCAGGACTGTGGCATTGTCCTTCCCCCCAATGCCGGGACTCTGCTCAGCTTTATTTCCAAGCATGTTCTTCCCAGGATGGTCTGGAGAAGCCCAGCCCATAGTTTAATATCTCAGAAAGAGACACCTGCTCCCAGTATGTGATCCACCTCCTAGGCCTTTGATGTTCTATTCACTGGGAAAGAGGCTGTCTGTGATAGGTGGTGGGAGGAGGTAGCCCTAGGTACACAGTTTATAGGGAGCAAGGACGGCTGACTTCCAAAGGGAGGAACTGACTTTTTTTTTGAAAATGAATGTGTATGAGTGTATGTGTCAGCTTGGCGTGGCAAAAAACATTCAACCTAGAAACATTCTGATTTGATGCCTCAGTGCCTGCTCAGTGTGTCCACCACACTGCTGTGTTAAGACCTTACCCACAGGATCCTGGCTTTTCCTACTGACAGGATGCCCTTCCTGTACTTCAGCTTGAGGTCACTTCTCCAGGTCCTTCCTCAATCACCAAATTCATAGTCTACTTTCTTGATGGCTCTTTATACCAGTTATTGTTTGTGTGAGGTCTGACTCCACAGGGATGGATGGTAAATGCCAGGAGTGTGCCCATGTGCCCTTGGAGCCCAGACACGGTATGTGCTTAGGGATGTTTGAGGAGTGAAAGATTTACTCTAAGCTTGGTGGTTTCTTCTGTTCACAGATTTTTCTTAGATATTTTTGATGTCACTGAGGCAAACTAAGAACTAGATTTCTTAAACTCAGCAATTTATACTTCAATTTAGGGAAAAGAAATGCATTAAAAAAGTAAATTTAGGGGTGCCTGGGTGGCTCAGTCGGTTGAGGGTCCGACTTCGGCTCAGGTCATGATCTCGCGGTCCGTGAGTTTGAGCCCTGCGTCGGGCTCTGTGCTGACAGGTCAGAGCCTGGAGCCTGTTTCAGATTCTGTGTCTCCCTCTCTCTCTGACCCTCTTCCATCCATGCTCTGCCTCTCTATGTCTCAACAAATAAAATAAACATTAAAAAAAATTTTTAAAAAGTAAATTTAGTCAATTTATAATTATGGCCTCAATAAGCTCCATTTAAGTGTAATATACCAAGTATGCTAATTTGTTACATAAATCAAGTCATAGATACATTTTAATGTTCCTAGAGTTATGAAATCATCTAAGCTTCATAAAAAGAAGGCATTTGATCTATTTTGATTTTCCTTGGAAGTCCCTATTTGTCAAAGAATAGTAAGAGAGTTTTTATTTCATGATTTCAAAGTTTGCCAATGTTATATAGCTGGAAGAACTCAGAGGGGTTCTCATGCCTACCAAAGTTGTGCATCTGTGTTGCCAGGACTCTGCTGGGTCTCACAGATCATAGAATTTCCATTGCAGGGAACATGAGAGCTTAATTGAATCTTTTCATTTTATGAATAAAATTTAGATACCAGACACATCAAATAGCACTCCCTGGGACCCCTCCAGGCACAGTGGCTCTCAGTGGGCAGCTCCAGACAGATTCCTGCCCCTCCTATACCCCTCAGTCATTGGGCAGAACTCACTGTAAGTCTTGTGTCCTCAGCCCCACGAGGCTGCCAGTGCCACCCCAAGGTAGAAGGTTTGAGTGGACTAAACAGCCACATTCTGCTACTGCACTGGGTTTTATATCCAGGATTTGTATGTTCATTTGGGAGGAACCTGTACCACCATCTGCAGCTTCTCTTAGGGGACTGTTTACAGAGCACAACTTTTCTGGTCCCAAAGCCAACTTAACTTATCAAGTCCCCAGTTCCCTTTGGGTGAGGGAAACATGTCCTAGTATTCTATTCCTCCCACTGGTCCAAATCTGAAGTATTGTCTAGTCTGGTGGTTGTGGTGCTGACTTTGGTCTAAATGCAGTGTCCAAGCTGTCCCACACTTGGCTGAGCTCTAGGTGAGTGTTCCTTCCACCTCCCTGCTTTCTGTGGGCACTCCTCTTCTTCTCTTGGCCAAATGCTAGATTGGTATTGCTCTGTATAAACAAGGTGCCAAGGCAGTAGACTTTCTTTGCAGCATTGAGTGGGGCCCAAATGGTTTCTCCTTAGCCTCCCTCTCCTTTCAATGGTGCAGCCAGTAGAGGGACTTGTCATCACCCCAGAATGTAAACTTGGAGTTGAGTTCTAGTGAGCCTGCAAGAGGACCTTATCTTCAAAGGTCCAAATCCTACAAGGCATGGTTATTGAGTTTTGCTGTTAGCAAGACATATGTGTGTCATAGACCTAATCCATTATAGCTGAGTTTCTCTGCCAAATAAATGATTGGATTTTTAAAATTTAATTACTTAGCCTTATATTGCTTTCCTTTCTCCTATAATAATTTCTGTATGCTATCAACCATGGGTTTGCAGAAGGAATTAAGTGTACTAAAATTTGGTTTTAGACATTGTTGACAGTTAAGTAACATAGATTGTAAATGTATGCTCTAATTATGATTTTCTTTTGCATCTTGTTAAATTATGAGATACTTATGTGGACAGTGAACTATTTTACATTACTTTAAGATTATTGCCATTAAAATGATTTCAAAATGAAAAATGCAACTTTTAAAACCTCCTGAGAAGATTACTTAATGTTGGATATATAGGTTTACTTGTTCATTTTTTAAAAATTATTTATTAACTTTCAGTTGTACATGTTGTTCTCACAGTAGCATGTATGTGGCCTGTTGAAATCCCAGCCAAGCAAGATAAAACTTTCCCTATTTCCTTATCTACCTGCTGTGTTTGATTCTCTTGGGGAATCATCTTTGCTAGGGCCTTAACTTCTATACATAGAACAAAAAATATGATTATGAAAATGCTTTCCTTAAGTGTTTAAAACACTCAGTAGTTTTTTAACTCAAATTTCATAATTTTAACTTTATCAAAAAGGGTACTGCTCAAACTTATTAAAATTAGAAAATTTAGATAAAAAGAAAAAATACCTACGCCTTAAGCACCATTGAGAACCATCAGTATTTTACTATATAGCCTATTTTATCTATGTTTAGTTTTAAAACAAAATTAGAATCATTTAAAAATAAATTGAGAATCATTAAAAAAATTTTTTTTACATTTATTTATTTTTGAGAAACAGAGTGAGACAAAGTATGAGTGGGGGAGGGGCAGAGAGAGGAGACACAGAATCTGAAGCTCGCTTCAGGCTCTGAGCAAGTGGTCAGCACAGAGCCTGATGCGGGACTCGAACCCACCAACTGTGAGATCATGACCTGAGCCGAATTCGGATGCTCAACAGACTGAGCCACCCAGGCACTCCTAAATTTAGAATCATTTTATGCATAACTTAAAAAGTCCCATATTGCAATTATACATATTCTTTAATAACCTTCTTCTAAACTCTTTACAAGGTAAATGTATTGCTATATAATTTAAATAATATACAGTGTTACAATGTATGACTATACTATACTCAGATTCCCCGTTAAGTTGGTATTTTGATTATTTCTCCTTTTTTTTCCCGCCTGAAACAGCTCTGTAAAGAGCATTTTTGAGGACTGGGTGACTCTTTGACACCCCTTACTAGGTAGGGTCTCAGCAAGAAACTATGTACTTGAAGGTCAAGGGTTTGGGAAAAGAACAGGTGTGTTGAAGTTCTGCACTGGATAAGAAAAAAAGTCATGACTGTATGGCCCAAAGGGGGAAGGGGAGAGCTGGGAGCTGCAGCTCTGGAGAGGACTGCTGAACCCTGGATTATAGCAGATTGCAGTGGGCCAGGAAGAGCCAGGAGATTAAATACCCTCACCCTGTTCCTCCCACCTGTCAAATTCTGCCAGTGTGTTCCATTAGCCAGACCCACACAACACCAGAAGATAGGAGAGATTGACTGAGTACAGCTTCTAGGAGCACAGAGCCACACAGCTTCCAGGAGCACAGAGCCAAGGAAAAGGCTGAAAGCAGGATGGGGGCAAATGTAGGCTGTCACAGTTCAATCCTCCACTTGTGCCTGTTATTTTTATCCTACTCCAGGAGAAAATCACCCAACCCCAATGCAAGAGTTGCATAATAGCCCATCATCTGTGTAGTATGGGGTGTAATGTTGATCCAATTATACCCGAAACCTAATTTTTAGCTACTCTAGTGCTCTTCATATATGGCAATGGAGAATAAAGGGCAGGAGTGGAAGAAGAAGCAGTGAAATACCATAACACATATCTGCTTCAGTCCCAGCTTCTATAGCTGACATGAAGTCTGGATTGTTAATCAACTTCCTTTTCTAACATCTTTGCCTTACCCTGCCACCATTTCAGCTACGTGGATTTTATTCATTGTTGGAGGTGACCCAAACCTTCATTCCAATAGGATCTGAGTCCTTGGTGGTCATGTCTTCACTGGAGTGCCTGGGTGTCCATGGATTAGGATTGACAGAATGCAAGGAAGCATGTAGGTGAATGCCCCATTACTGGACGGTTCTCCTCTGGACAGTTCTCTATGAAGGAAAAGAAACCCAGCTCCCTCTGATAATTGGGGTTGGTCATCCTGGATAGTAGAGGGACTACTCTTGTCTGCTTAATGCTTATAGAATATGAGGAGCCCAAAAGGTCATGGGACGCTCTCCACTTCCAACATAACAGCACCTTCATTATGCTCCCTGTTAGTTACATTGGCCAAGCTCAATATTATAGAGACAATGAATTCATTGACTAGGTTATGGAGTATGATAGCAAGAGGGTCCCTTCCATCTCTACCCTTTGGTTCTTGCACTCATGCTTTCTAGTGGGTATGCAGGATATAGGGACATATATATTGTTCATTTGTTTAAAGCATATACTGCATGATGTAGGATGTCACCCCAACTTTGCAGAGTTTGGGGTTGCAGAGGGTAGTGCAGCTAAACCTTGAGTAGATGACCAGTGTACCTGAGTAATGGATTCTGGTATAACACTCTTCATTTGCTGTAATAGGAGCTACTTATCAAAGGAACTGGGTGAGAAACCAACGTTGGAGAGAAAATTCTGTAGTCAATAAATAATGGGGCTGGTTGAAGCCTTGCAGGAAGGGAGGGGAAATTTTTATCTGTATTGATTTTCAAGCTAATCACAAGCCAAACAGCAGTGATTGATTCTCTTGCAGTTGTGGACACCAGAAGTCTGAACTCAGTGTCGGCAAGAGTTTTCAGAGGAAGTATAAACTCAGGGTTTTACTTCTAGAGGCCTCAGAGGAAAATCATATGATTTTTCTTAACTTATTAATACGATTACATTTTAGATTTTAGATATATTTTCAAATTTTAAACCAGTCTTGCATACTTGGAAGAAATCCTACTCAGTTATGGTGTATAATTTTTCACACATTTGTGAATTCAGTTTGGTAACATTTTGTTGAGGATTTTTGTGTCTAAGTTTATGACATACATTGATATGTAGTTTTATTTTTTATACTATCTTTGTCTCATTTGGGCTTCATAAAATGAGTTGGGAAGGCTTTCCTCTTTTTTTTTTTAATGTTTATTTACTTTTGAGAGAGAGAGAGAGAGACAGAGCACCAGTGGGGGAAAGGCAGAGAGGGGGGAGACACAGAATTTGAAGCTGGATCCAGGCTCTGAGCTGTCAGCACAGAGCCCAATGTGGAGCTTAAATTCATGAACCATTAGCTCATGACCTGAGCTGAAATCTAACGTTTAATCGACTGAGCCCAGCTGCCCCAAGGCTCTCTTCTTATTTTATTTTCTGGAAAAGCTTGTATAGAATTGGTGCTAAGTCTTCCTTAAGAAGACTTATGGTGTGGTGGAATTCTCCAGTGAAGCCATCTGAGCTTGGAGATTTTTTTTTTTTTGAGATTTTAAATTATGAAGTTGACTTTTTTTTTTAATTTTTTTTCAACGTTTTTTATTTATTTTTGGGACAGAGAGAGACAGAGCATGAACGGGGGAGGGGCAGAGAGAGAGGGAGACACAGAATCGGAAACAGGCTCCAGGCTCCAAGCCATCAGCCCAGAGCCTGACGCGGGGCTCAAACTCACAGACCGCGAGATCGTGACCTGGCTGAAGTCGGACGCTTAACCGACTGCGCCACCCAGGCGCCCCTGAAGTTGACTTTTTTAAAGGTTAAAGAGATATTAAGATTATATATTGTATCTAAGATAAGTTTTGATATTTTGTGTTTCATGAGGAATTGGTTCATTTCTTCTTTGTTATTGAATTTGTGGACGTAAAGTTGTTGATAGTATTCTTTTACTATTTTTTAAATGGGTGTAATATCTGTAGCAAAACTCTATATTTATCTCCTGACATGGGTGATTTGTATATATTTATTTGTATATTTGTCAGTCTTGTTTTAAGTTTGTCAATTTTATTGATTTTTTCCTGAAGAAAGACTTCCCCTCCCTACTATTGTTTTTCTCTGTTGTGTTCCTATTAAATTTTATTGATTTTTGCTCTGATCTTTATTATCTCCTCCTTTCTGCTTCAATTGCCTGTCTTTTGCTCCTTTTTGCTAGTTTTTCTGAAGTAGGAATTTAGATTATTTATTTTAAAGTTTTCCTCCTTTCCAATGTTAACATTTAGTGCTATAAGATTTCCTCTCAGTTCTACTTTAACAGTGTCCTATGTATTTTCATATGTGGTGTTTTTATTACCATTTGTCTCTATGTATTTTATTTTATTTTTTTTTTAATTTTTTTTTTCAACGTTTATTTATTTTTGGGACAGAGAGAGACAGAGTATGAATGGGGGAGGGGCAGAGAGAGAGGGAGACACAGAATCGGAAACAGGCTCCAGGCTCTGAGCCATCAGCCCAGAGCCTGATGCGCGGCTCGAACTCACGGACTGCGAGATCGTGACCTGGCTGAAGTCGGACGCTTAACCAACTGCGCCACCCAGGCGCCCCTGTCTCTATGTATTTTAAACTTTACTTTGAGGCTTCTTGATTGACCCATGAATTATTTAGAAGTGTGTTCTTTAGTCTTCATATGTTTTAGAGATTTTTCTATTGTCTTTCTGTTACTGATTTCTATTTTATTCCATCATGATGGTTAGAGAACATACTCTGAATAATTTCCATTCTCTTACATTTGTTGAAATTTGTTTTATGACCTAGAATATAGTCTCATGGCAAATCTTCTATGAGAACTTGAAAAAAAAAGACGTCTTATATTATTGGGTGGAATGTTCTATATATATGAATAAAATCTTTTTGGTCCAGTGTTGTTCAGTTTTTCTATACCTTCAGTGGTTTTTATATCTAATAGTTCTATAATATGCAGAGAGGGGGTTGTTGAATTCCCAACTATACACATGGACTTGTCTATTTTTTTTTCTTTTAGCTCTACCAGTTTTTTTGTTGTTGTTGTTGCTGTTTTATTGTTATCTGTGTACACATTTAGGATTGTCATGTCTTTCCAGTGCAGTAATACATTTATCATTATTTAATGAACTTCTTGGTCTCTACTAGTTTTCTTTGTTCTTAAGTCTAGTTGCTATTAATATAATTACTGAAATTTTTGTGTGAGATATATATTTTCCTGTCATTCTTTAAATCTTCCCATCTTATTTACTTAGAAATGAGTTTCTTGCAAGTAGTATGTGGTTGGGTTATTTTTAAAATCTACTTAAATCAAGACTTAAAACTGCCACTTAGATTATTTATTTTCTGTTTCTAGTTTTTGTGTTTCTCTTTCTTTGACTTCCTTAAACTGTTTTGGGTTGTATCTTGATTTATTTATAGTATATTTGAGTATATCTCTTTGTATAGTTTTTGTAGTGGTTGTTCTGAGGATTTCAATATACATTTGTGACTTATTGGAATTTGCTGGTATTATCATTTACCGTTTTGAATAAAGTGTGAAAACCTCATTTCCATTGAGATTCCTTTAACCTACTGCATGTGTTTAAATATCATTATCTTGAGTATCAGATAATATTATAATTTTTGTTTTAATTATAAAATGTGATTTATAAAACTCATGAGGAAAAGTGTAGTCTATTGTATGTGCATATATTTCTACTCTTTATGTTGCTCTCTTTCTTTCCTGATACCGCAGAGTAATTTTTTAAATAATTTGCTTTGTGTTTGAAAAGCTTCTTTTAGGCAGTATTTAAGGGTAGGTCTAGTAAATTCTTTTAGTTTTTCTCATTTGAAAGTGTCATTATTTCCTTTTCATTCCTGAAGGATAGTTTCACTGGATATAGAATGTATAATGAACAGTTATTTTCTTTAATCCCTTGAAAATTTTCTACCATTAAAACTGATGTTCCCTTATAGGTAATATATAGAATTGTCTGGGTGCTTTCAGTATTTTTTTGTCTTTAGTTTTTAGAAGTTTATGATGTGTCTTGGTGTGGATCTCTTTGCCAAATTTGGGGAAATTTCAGCCTTATTTCATAAAGTACCTTTTCCACTCTATGCTCATTCTCTCCTTGCACTCCAATGACATGAATATTAGAACTCCCTGAATCTTTCCTCTGTCATCTCCACTTTATCTTGAGCCCATACTAAGAATTTTTAAAAATATTTATGTTACTGTATTTTTTTTTAGTTTTATAATTTCCATTTGGTCCCTTAAAAAAAACCCCTCTATTTCTTCATTCTGGTTTTCTATTAAAAAAAAAATCAAAAGAGTTTGTAATTGATCATTGGGACATTATATACTGACTGCTTTAAAATCCTTTTTAGATAATCCAACATCTGATTTATCTCCGTGTTGGTATCAACTGATTGTCCTTTGTCATTCAAGCTATGTTTATTTGTTTGTTTCTGATACGACAGCTAAATTTTGGGTATCTTGGGTATTGTATCCATTATCTTAGGGTACTCTGAGTCAACCCTAAATCTTTTATTTCGGCAGGCAGTCATCCTGTTTTAAGTTTAGCCCTCAGGTTCTGGCCTGTGGTCTATGGTTCCAATGACAGTTTAATTTTCAGAAACCTTGTAGTGCTACTTTGATCTATTTATTTGGTGCAGTGGGGTTCCCCCTCATCCCTGCTGGTGTTGCCTGAGAGGGTGGAAGGGATTTGCCCAGGTTGGGCTGCCTGGGTTTCTCTTTGTTGGGGAAGAGGAATCTCGGGCCTAGAGGAATGAAGAGGCCTCCCAAGTGGGTGTTCATTATAATGGGATCCCCCTTCCTGTGGGAGCCTCAGAACATTTCTTGAGCCATGCAGTGTGATAGGATACTTGTACCAGTGTCCCATAGCTATCCTAGATATTTATTAACAGGGAAGAGGGTCTCAGGCCTGGTATCAAAGTGGACTGAGATCCCCGGTCTGTGTTGTAGTGGCATCTTTCTGCAGGATCTGCATACCAGGTATTTCTCAGCAGGGGAGGAACAACTTCCCTGGCCACCTTTGTTGGCAGGCTCTATTGATCTTCCTTGCCAGGGGAACCATAATCACCTGGTATTGTCAGAGGGATCCCGTTCCACCCAGGGGAGGAACAAGCCCACTTGACTCCCTTTTCTTGCTATGTTGAGGGGGGAGGGTCAAAGAATGTTGGTTCTGGGAGATGGATGATACCCTGGTGCTGATTGTTCTTCCTGTCATGTCCTGATACCCTAGTGCTGATCATTCTTCCTGTCCTGAAAGCAAAGCAGTTTGCTTTCCTATTACCACCTGTAAGAATTCTCCTTTGGTTGTCTCTTGATTTATTTCCATGATTTATAGTTGTGCTTAATAGAGATGAGCAGTTAGAAAAAAGTAGATGACCAGGTAGAAAGAATATCATTCTGTTTGGTATGGAAGTCTCCTGAAATTGCTCATTTATTTATTTTTAATCTCTGTCATTTTGTTTTTAGTCGGTTTCCAGTAAAGAACATACATTTGGATCTAATTTTAAACTACTCACTGTTATGTCCTGTATTTGATATTTGTTATTGGTATTTCCTTTTCCCATCTATTGATGAAGTATATTGTTAAAATTTCTTTGTATCTATTTTACCAAGTGTTTTGAAGCTATAGACAATATTTGTATTCTCTTAGTTATTGGCTTAAACATTAAAAAGAAATAATTAAACCTATGTTTATAATCATAAAAATAAAACAAGAAGTGGATGTTTTAGGGATTTGAGAGACATTAAGTAGGTTTATTGACTTCTCAGGTGGTAGGTTTTAGTTTGAGAATCTTGAAGGAGACACTGTTTCCACTTTTGCCCTGTGGTATTGAAAAGTTAGCCTTCAAATGCTTCTTGGATCTTTCTGGGAACACTTTTGAGCAGGATATACCCTTCTGTACTGCTGCAAACACTATTCATTTTCTTAGAATGTTTGTCAAAAACAATAATATTTGGTGTTTTCATAGCAGTGTTTTGTCCTGGTTGCACTTGGAATATAATCCAGAGCCTCACCACAGCTTATTAAACATGAATGGTCAGGCTGTAGCTGCCACTTACACATTATTTTCCATCATACATTCACTTGTTCACTGAACCCAGACCCAATCGCCTTTTTGTTAGGTGAATGTGTATTTGTACTTGTCACTTCTACCTGGGTGCTCCTCCTAAGCAGGCTGCTAGCTGCCTAACAGTGCTTGGCACATATCAAGCACTCAATAAATATTTGTCAAACCAATAATGGAATGAATGAGACTAGGCAATGTGGAATATTGCTTTATGAGGATTTTGCATTTATAAAATACTTATGTTTATAAATCAAACCACATGTCTGTAGATAATAACAGTCATTCACAGTAATTGTCACAGGTGCTATGCTATGTGGAGTGGTTCTCAGATGGATTCATCTAAGAAAGCTTCTTGTGAGGCTATTTTTATTGGAATCTTAAAATGAGAAGAAATAGAAAATATTTGCTATTTTTAGGCCATATTAGAAAGCTTTGGTGATTTCCTGGTTCCTAAGCAATGAGTTATCCTTGCAAGCACATTTATGCTTTGTGTCCGTTTCCTTCTTTGGATGTACAGGATGTTTGGAAAGTCTTTGCATGCATCTACATTTATTTGTGTCTTTGTCAATGGGACATCTTTAGCTATGCCAAGACTCTGTCACTGAAAATAATAATAGTGCTAATAATAAGTGGGAAAAAAGCTCTAATTTGTAGGTTTAATGTAATAATTTTATGTTAATAGTTAATAACTCATGCCAAGTTCCAAATCAGTCTTCACTGCAAGGCATTCCAAGTTCTCCTTGGCTCTCCATCATTTTCTTGTATATAAGCTACTTTTTGAAATAAATTACCTTTATTTATAAACCCTGAAGTTTATAACATAAAAGTCATACGTTCCTTAAAAACAGAGAAGGAGGAAAACCATAAGAGACTCTTAAATACAGAGAACAAAGTAGGAGTTTCTGGAGGGGAGGTGGGTGGGGGGATGGGCTAAATGGATGATGGGCATTAAGGAGGGCACTTGTTGGGATGAGCACTGGGTGTTATATGTAAGTGATAAATCACTGCATCCTTCTCCTGAAACCAATACTACACTGTATATCAACTAGCTTGAATTTA
Source organism: Lynx canadensis (assembly GCF_007474595.2). Taxonomy (NCBI): domain Eukaryota; kingdom Metazoa; phylum Chordata; class Mammalia; order Carnivora; family Felidae; genus Lynx; species Lynx canadensis. The sequence goes on along the minus strand of NC_044308.2, from coordinate 27,003,543 downwards.
AATAAATAAATTTAGAATAAAAAAAAATCATATGTTCCTTATATTCTCAACTGTCTTAAGAAATGTTAAGATCAAATGAGAAGTAATAATGTGAATGAGTAAAAGAATTTTCATTCACTGGAAAAATTAATTTTGAGGGGTGCTGGCAAAGAGCACAGTTGCTTACACCTAAGGGGCAGAGAGTGACTACCAATATATTCAGATTACAAGTTCAAAAATACCAATGGCTGGGGCGCCTGGGGGCTCAGTTGGTTAAGCGTCCAACTTCAGCTCGGGTCACGATCTCGCGCTCCGTGAGTTTGAGCCCCGCGTCAGGCTCTGGGCTGATGGCTCAGAACCTGGAGCCTGCTTCCAATTCTGTGTCTCCCTCTCTCTCTGCCCCTCCCCCATTCATGCTCTGTCTCTCTCTGTTCCCAAAATAAATAAACATTAAAGAAAAAAAATTAAAAAACAAAAATACCAATGGCTCATTCTTCTTGCCTTGGGGAAAAATACAAATATAGAAACCACCCCCTTAAAAAATAAAACTAAGCAAATGAAAACACAAGAAAACACAGCACTATTACTACCTAAAACACTCAATAAAATTTTTTTATTTAATCTTATTCCTTTAATTTAGTGTTTTTCAATAATTATTCAAGTCTCTTTTAATATGTCTCTTCCATGGAATATAAAAATAAGATTAGTTTTTAAATTATAAATGCCTTTAATGGATCTTTAATTCCAGTGTGAGGGAACAACATAAGAAGTTTATTTATTTGTTTACTTTTAAATGTTTATTTTGTGAGAGAGAGCACATATGAGCAGGTAAGGGGAAGAGTGGAGAAAGAGAGAACGAGCAGGAGAAGGGCAGAGAAAGGGGGAGAGAGAATTCTAAGCAGGCTCCATGCTAACGGCATGGGCCTTATGTAGGGCTTGATCTCACAAACCATGAGATCATGACCTAAGCTGAAATCAAGAGTCAGATGCTTAACTGACTAAGCCACCCAGGCTCCCCAGAAGAAGTTTATTTTTAGATAATGAGAGTGGTCACCTAGCTTTACTGCTAGGCACCTGAACAGGAGGGTCATTTAAGTGGTGCTTTCTCTTATAGCTGAGTCTATAAAGAAGTGCTATCTTATAAATAAAATTGTTAGTGAGTTCACTGGGAGGATACATACATAATTCTGGGGAAAATGGACATACAGGCATTTTCATTTTTGGATATTTGTAGCAAAAAGGATTTATAATGAGCTCTTTCTCAGTTTCAGTAATCTGTTTCTAACCTAGCTATGACAGTCTCTAAAAATAGTGCTGTAATTTAAGTTCAGTTAAAATAATTCCCATTTAATGTATTCCAAATGTTTGTGAAATAGCTGAATGTGTCAGCTGTTAAATATATCAGAACTCTCAAATATATTTTACAGGTTTCCAAATTTAGGGTGTTTGTTTTTCTTTTTTTTGATGAGGTTAGATTTTGATGGAGATGATTTTAAAATAAGATGAGATATCATGAAAAGGGAAAACCAGCAGGGAAAGGTAGATCAGAGGGCATCTGAGAAAAGGACTCCAAAGAGCACATGGTTTTCTATTTGACCTCTTGAGTATTGACAGACTTGTGCTTCCACCTTGGTACAATTGATGGTCATGGGACTATCAAACATTTCCTTTCAAATTCTGGCAGGATTCAGGTTGATTTGCATCCTTATCACTTTATTCAGAGTTGCTGTGTGACTCTTGCTGTCCTTCCTAGCTCAGCAGCGGGCTCCAGGGTGGACACAGGGTCTAGCTATGCCCCTGCCCAGGTCCCAGGGTATAATGGGTATGTAGATCAATTGGAGAGGATTTGGCAGAGGAGAAATAGCACATTTAATCTATTTTTAAATCAAAAAGTTAGCTGAAGGAAGAGTATTTTAACTGAGTTACATAATAAGAAAGAATATTGTATTCTAGTTCTTTGGGGGTACAAACCTATTAAAGGTTATTCCTCTCTCTGATTACAACTGAAACTCTGGAAAAAATATAAAAACCAAGTATTGATGGACTCTGAACAATAAACAAAACCAGGTGAATTGTGGAAGGGAGTTAATACTTGGAAAAGTGACCCCCTTGGGGTGATTTTCCTATTTTTCTGCCTCCTAGATTTCCCTCCAGGACAGGAAGGCCTTAGTCATGGCATGGCATGGTGGCATAAATTCCTAGCCATAGTATCCTCATCTTTCCACCCTGAGGAGCCAGGGAAAGTAGTACCTGTGGGCTGGGAACGAGGGAATCTCAGAAGAGAGAGTCAGGGAATTCTACACCCCCAATTCCATGCATGAACATGTACAGTTCTGAACAATGCATGCGTGATACAGACCCAAACCAGCCTAGTGTAGGCCTAGAGGACTATCTGAGATTACAACCATTCATACAAGTCTCTAACTCTTCAATGACATATATGCTGGACAGGCACAAATCAACATAGCAAGGTTTAAAGAACTCAGCTGAAACTTGAACCATCTCCATGAGTCTCCAAGTGCTGAACTCTGCATATGTGAGAGAGACCAAAATTATCATGGAAAATATGAATTTGAACCACTACCCCTGGAAGGTGAGACAGAAATTGTGTTCTGAACCTAACTTCTAACAGAAAAGAAAAAAGGCAAGAAAGAAAAGGACGGTGTCCAGAAGATTATAGCAGGACCCAGAATCTGCATATCTTATCTTTGACAATATCCAGGAGATGATTCTAAAGGACTCAAAATACAAAGAATGAGGAAAATGCAATAAATTCTCAGGAAAAAAGGCAATAAATAGATTTTAATCCAGACATGATCCAGATGTTGAAATGACCAAAGAATTTGAAGTAGCTATTACAACATGCTTAATGAGGTAAAGAAAAATGAATTTGAAATGAATGAAAAGATAGGAATCATTAGGAGAGTAACAGAAATTATAAAATAGAAGCAAATACAAAGGTCAGAATTTAAAAATATAATACTTCATTAAAAAAACGTTTTGGGTTCAGTAACAGAATGAATACGACCAAAGAAAAGGTCAGTGAATTGAAAATAGAACACTATATATTATCCAGTCTGAAGGGCTTGGTAGAGTTAAGTATTACATATTTATTTAATTTGCCATTTATAGGGGTGCCTGGGTGGCGCAGTCGGTTAAGCGTCCGACTTCAGCCAGGTCACGATCTCGCGGTCCGTGAGTTCGAGCCCCGCATCAGGCTCTGGGCTGATGGCTCAGAGCCTGGAGCCTGTTTCTGATTCTGTGTCTCCCTCTCTCTCTGCCCCTCCCCCGTTCATGCTCTGTCTCTCTCTGTCCCAAAAAATAAATAAACGTTGAAAAAAAAAAAGAAAAATTAATTTGCCATTTATAAAGTTCTTATTAGATATTTGTATTTTGACTTTCTTTTTTCAATTAAGAGATCAGTTACTTTGAACTGAGTTATTAGATATAATGTTTAAGTATTTTGAAGATTTCCCTTTATGTTGTCTTACACTCTATACCATGGACTTTGATATTTGGGATAATTATATGACACTAAATATATAAATAGATAGTTGTTTATAGGCACACATCAAGGTGTGCACATAATACTGTGTATGTGTATGTATGTATGTGTGTATGTATGTATACACACATAAATAACCATCTATATTTGATATCTAGCAAGAAGTTTTAATCTGGTTTAGACCTCTGACTTTTCCTTTAGTTAGTAGTATAGAATGAAATAAAGGATGTGACTACATTTAACTGTGTTTTTCAAATTAAAAAATGTTTTATTTATGGATTATTATAAATCAGTGATTCTTATCAGGGGGTGATTTTGTGACAACACTGGCACTGCATGGAGACAGTTTTGGTTGTCATATTGGGGAGTGGAAGCCAGGGATGGTAAACATTCCACAATGCGCAGTACAGCCCTACGACAAGGAATTATTTGGTGCCTAATGTCAACAATGCTGACTAGATTTATGAACAGATTTATCTAAATAGATTTATCCTTATGATTTAGTTGATTTAATAGCACACTTATCTTAAAATTGTGATTGAAAACCCAACATTTGGGTTCCACAACTTTAAAAGGAAGGCTAACAAACAACTCTACATATGGATGGGGAAGTTGTAAACTTGCGTTTAAACATGGTCAAGCTGATGTTTTCAATATTCATAGTCATTCAGCATGGTGACATCACAGTGAAAAAGCCACATTTGAGAAGTGCAAGGCAGCTGTGTCACACCCACATCTTGTTCCTTACAAGTGCTTCCTGTCTGGGATCCATTGTGGTCAGCAGAACATCCCTTCGCTGGCTGTGGTGAAGGCAACAGCCTGAGCAGAACGCCTCCTGAGCTTACATCTCCTTCGTCTAATCTTTCCTGCTTGGACTCAATTTTCTCAATCTGTCTAGTACTGAGAAAATAGTTACATGCTTCAGTTAAATATATCTATTCTTCCTTTCTTTGACAGTTATAAAAACCATGCATTTTCTTTGATTCTTCTGTGATGTTGAACTTCAAAAAGAAATTTGAAATGTAACTTACTTGAAAGACCTATATGAGCAGCATTTCATTATGTACAATTGAACAGTGCTCCTATACACTGATAGTTAAAAGATGCCATTCCATTCAAATTTAAATTTAATGTGGACAGTAACACAAATCAATGAAAATTCCTGCCTGTGGTATGGTGCATTCTTCTCAGTGAATCATCAGTGCGCATATCTGATAGTAAATTATTTATAGACTGTGTATTTGAGTATAATCCTTTATAAGAAATGAGAGCTAGGACCTGCCTTATGTTCACTTGTTTTCATTTTAAAGGCATATTTAATAAATTTGCATATATTCTTAGTTTTAAACTGATTTTCATCATATATCCATTTCTTCTAGGCACTGGCACATCTCCACTTAATAGAATATGTTGGAGAACAGACTGCTTTGCTGATAAAGGTACATTAAATATTATAATAGAATGTGTCCCAGCCTCTGTTACTTTGATTTTGTAAAAAAAATCTGGTAAGAATAGGTCACAGACTATGTAAAAAGTATAGCAGAGAATCCTTTTTGTCCTGTGCAGCCTAGAGATGAAGGGAGACTTTCTCCAAAGAATGTATAATTATAGAGGCCTGCAATTTTGCTATGAGCCTTTAGTTAAAATCTCTAAGAAGGAGAACAATTGAGAAACCAGTCTTAGTAAGTGAATAAAAATGCACAGCTCCAGTCCTCTGCCAGGAGCTCAGGTCAGTATAACTAATATATGCTGCCACCGAGAATGGAGCCACCCTGCTCCCTTCCCTAGGTACTGGTTGGCTTGGGTGTGGCTGGGAATCATTCTCCTTAGTTTCCTATAGACCCAGCAGAGGCTCCTGATAATAGCAAGGAAAGCCCATGCTGGTCCTGTTTGCACACCTGGGTCTGCCTTTGTCTTCTGTGTGAGAGGAAGGGCTGGCAACTCTTCTGAGTCTCATATGTCCTACCATCAGATCCTCAGTGTGTGTGATTTATCAATGGCAACTGTGATACATAGCACTGCTATTATCTGCTTCCTTCCAGATGGTCCCAGAGGATCGGCGCCTCACAACTGCCATCATCCTGGTGGTCTGGGTCTCAGCCATTGCATCATCCTTGATTGACAACATCCCATTTACCGCTACAATGGTGAGTTGCACTGCTCTTCCATGTGATATGGACCCAACTTGCCTGGACACAATCTGGGCTCACCTTTCCTTCAAGAAGAAGCAGAGAATGAACCATGTCTGTTTGCTGCACTCGTAGCTATGGAGGAAAGATGTGGCAAAGCTTAGGGCCAGCTGGGCCAGAGATACTGAGTCCACGCTACAAGCTGGAATCCATGGGCCTACAGCTGCAGTGGGAAGTGCATCATTAACTAGTTGTTTCAGGGTTAGCCCAACTGAGAGCTGCCACACTTCATGGAAAAGACAGTCTATTTATTTATTTGTTCTTTGAAAGAAAATTGTAAGACACCAAAGATAGACTGGTTGAAGGCAATCATCCTTTATTCCTTGTGAATGCAGACACTGGCCAGTGTGGCTTCTGGTGCTTGGCTTGGGCAGAATTTTGAGTTCTCTATGTGGCCCTGACTGCAGCTGAGATTGGGATACACATTAAAGGTCTTTTACAGGGCTGATGAGCCCTGTTCTTGCTGTGTTTTCTGACATCACTGATTGGTATATGGCAGAGCTGTGAATCCCTGGTATGACAAAGTAAAGGAAGGAATGGGGGCTTGCATACAAGAAACTGGGGCCCTGTCACAATTACCAGAAGTCCCAGGTGTGAACACTTCTCATGGTTGGACTCTGGACAGGGTAATTTTCTCTGTTCTTGTGACCTTGAGGGCCCACCCATCCCCCTTCCAACAGCCTTTGCAAGGGGGCCCCCATTACATTCCACCACCTTATATCACACTGGGAAACACTTGAGACCCAAGGAAGTAGAGCAGAGAGCCTGTCAGTGAGGAGAAAGGTGGTGCTTCTCTCTCTCACAAGACCTTAGGCTGACCTGGCACTCTATGTCCCTCACTCATTGCCTACAGGAATCAGTGTCTGCAGGTTGACTCTCTAGTTACATAGCTATATTATTCTTCCATGGTCTGGGTTTGGTAATTCTGAGCTAATGCTATGACTGTTATTATTTTTTCATGAAGTCCTGAGTTAGAGAAGTTGTACAGATGTTGAATGCCCTAGTTTGGGACACAGCAAAGCCCATCTCTTCCTGAGTGGTCTCTTCTCTCCAGAATGTGTCTCACAGTGTCCAAAGTTGAAAGAACTAGATCATAGATGGGCTTATCTCTCTAATTTGGCTGGACAAGGCTTCAGTTAAAATTCCAGCATGTGCACAGCTGGGTTTTAGAAGAGCACCCCAGAACTTTTTTGGGATTAGATTTGCTCTTTTAAATTTTCCTTATTCCTTGGGCTCTCCCCTTGATTTTGACTTTTGCTTATCTTTAATGGGAACACTATTTTTTAATGTTTATTTTTTGAGAGAGAGAGAGAGACAGAGAGAGAGACAGAGACAGAGAGAGAGAGAGAGAGAGAGAGAGAGATCCAAAGTAGGCTCTGTGCTGCCAGGTTCTGTGCTGTTCAAGATGTGGGGCTTGAACTCACGAACCATGAGATCATGACCTGAGCTAAAGTCGCATGCTTAACTGACTGAGCCACCCTGGCACCTCTTTAATGGTAACACTATTAAAAAATATTTAACATTGGGGTACCTGGGTGGCTCAGTCAGTTAAGTGCCAGACTTTGGTGCAGGTCATGATCTCACAGTTTGTGGGTTCAAGCCCCGTGTCAGGCTCTGTGCTAACAGCTGAGCCTGGAGCCTGCTTCAGATTCTGTGTCTCCCTCTCTCTCTCTCTCTCTCTGCCCCCCCCCCTGCTCATCCTCTGTCTCTCTTTCTCTCTCTCAAAAATAAATAAACATTAAAAAAATTAAAAAAAATTAACATTAAATTAATTCAATTTAATATTGACATTCCAGCTTTGTTTAGTGCAATCAGAACAGACAAGGAGCCTCTGAAACAGGAAGCTTGAAGCCCCCTCTCTCCTCTTATCCAACGTGCCATTGTTAATTACTCAGTTGCTTGGGGCATAACAGGGTCCAAAGGGCTGAGGCTGTGGGAGGTCCTGGGGGTCTCTATCAACTGGTTTGGAAATATTTCCTTTTTGTTTTGTCTTTAATTTTTATTTTTTAATTGAAGTATAATTAATATACAGCCATATTAATTATATTAGTTTATACAGTGTTTATACCAGTTTCTACAATATAATGATTCAACAACATTGCTCAGTGCTCATCACTTTAAGTGTTTTTTTAAATGTTCATTTACATTTGAGAGAGGGGGCTGGAGGGGCAGAGAGATACTAAGACAGAATCTGAAACAGGCTCCAGGCTCTGAGCTGTCAGCACAAAACTCAAAGCGGGGCTCAAACATGAGCAGTGAGATCATGACCTGAGCCTAAGTCAGACGTTTAACCAACTGAACCACTCAGGTTCCCCTAAGTGTTTGTTTTTTAAATTTGAATATAAATTTAAATTTGAATTTTTAAAGTTGACAATGTTACATTAGTTTCATATGTACAACATAGCGATTTGACAAGTTTACACATTATACTGTATTCACAAGTGTAACTACCATTTGTCCTGATACATCACTATTATTATATCATTGACTATTCTTTACGGTGTGCCTTTTATTCCCGTGATTTATTCATGCCATAACTGAAAGCCAGGATCTCCCTTTCCCCTCTACCTGTTTTGCCCAAATACCTACCCCAGTCTCCTCAGGCAACCATCAGTTTGTTCTCTGTATTTATGTGTCTGGTTCTGCTTTTTGTTTGTTTATTCATTTGTTGTTGTTTTTTAGATTCCACTTTTGAGTGAAATCATATGGGGGCACCTGGGTGGTTCAGTTGGTTGGGCGTCGACTTTGGCTCAGGTCATGATGTCACAGTTCTGAGTTTGAGCCCTGCATTGGGCTCTGTGCTGACAGCTCAGAGTCTGGAGCCTGCTTTGGGTTCTGTCTTCCTCTCTATCTGCTCTTCCCCCATTCTCTCTCTGTCTGTCTGTCTCTCTCTCTCTCTGTCTCTCTCTCTGTCTCTTTCTCTCTCTCTCTCTCAAAACTAAATAAACATAAAAAAATAAAAAAAATAAAAAAGAAATCATATGGTATGTGTCTTCCTGTCTTTTTTTTTATTAAAAAAAATTTTTTTTTTTAATTTTTTTTTTTCAACGTTTTATTTTTTTTATTTTTGGGACAGAGAGAGACAGAGCATGAACGGGGGAGGGGCAGACAGAGAGGGAGACACAGAATCGGAAACAGGCTCCAGGCTCTGAGCCATCAGCCCAGAGCCCGACGCGGGGCTCGAACTCACGGACCGCGAGATCGTGACCTGGCTGAAGTCGGACGCTTAACCGACTGCGCCACCCAGGCGCCCCTAAAAAAATTTTTTTAATGTTTATTTATTTTTGAGACAGAGAGAGACAGAGCATGAATGAGGGATGGTCAGAGAGAGAGGGAGACACAGAATCTGAAGCAGGCTCTAGGCTCTGAGCTATCAGCACAGAGCCCGACGCAGGGCTCGAAATCATGGACTGTGAGATCATGACCTGAGCTGAAGTCGGTTGCTTAACCTACTGAGCCACCCAGGCGCCCCTGTTTTCCTGTCTTAAAAAATATTTCCATTCAGGGTAATCCTATTAACATCCGCCCGCCCATCTCACCTTCCTTCAGCTTCCTGTCTGCAATTAACAAGGAGCTGTGGGAGCACACATGAGCCCAGACCTGCTTTTGTGGGCAGCTTTCTTAGGTGTCCCCAGTAAATGTACTTGCAATACATTGCTAATGACTGAGAATTCCCTGACAGACTTTCTCCATTTAAACCTTATCTTTTCAGCCTCATTTGCTTGAACAGGAAGAATTCTCAGGCAATTTGCAAGTTAAAATGTGATTATTCTTGTCTTGGATGTTGAATTCAAAGAATGGTAATTTATGCACAAGATTTTGTGTGTTTTCTCTGACTTATTGGATACTCATCATTATCTGTATTATCTTGCAGCCTTGGTGTGGTAGTCAGTTTTTCAAGGCTGGCTTGTTCTCATGTATCTTCTTCTTCTAAGTCTTTGTAGTCTTCTCCTTGCCACTTGCCCTGCAGGAGGTGCTTGGGCAGAGGACAGACTGCTGTAACCCCTGACAAAGAAAAATGCTCTTTCAGGGTGGTAGAAGTCAGAAGCATTTCACATTTGCTTTTCTGTCTGCATGATCTCATTTTTGTTTTCATTCATCCTTTTCCTTTTCCAGGATCAAAATAATGTGGAGGGTTGAACCTGGTCTAGCAGATTGCAGTTAGGTTTAATAACATGAGCATTTGTAGGAATTAACAGTTAAGGTTCTAGAGAAGGTGAGTCTGGGCTTGAATCCCAGATCTACCATTGTGCAAGCTGAGAAAGCATTAGGTCAGAGAAAATAGAAATGACAGCAGCAAAGAGATGCTGTTTCCCCCATTAGGTTGGGAGAGCTCCTGCAGTTTGATCACTCTGGTACTGGCAGGCTGTCAGGTTGCAAGTCAGCCCCTTGGGGACAGTGCACAACCTCTTTGGGAGGCCTCCGCCCCCCTCTGGTGGCTGAGAGTGTGGCCTCAGAAGGGCCCTGCAGTGCCCAGGCTGAGGGTCTGTCACCTTCCATAGGTGTGAGGACTAGCCACTTTGCCGGATTCTAGCTCTGTGGCACTCCACAAAAAACAAGTAGCACATTTGGGGGACCAACAGCCTCAGACAAGATTCATCACAGCATGTCCAAGAGACATAAGAAAATAAACAATAAGTTGTAAGTACAATTCAGGAGATTTTAAGCATTGAATAAAAAGTACTTTCTGAAACTAAAACCCATAACTTAAAAAAATACTGAATAATGAATTGAAAAAAAAGTCAGCGTTAGGCCTGAGTTAGTGGGTTTGAAGCCAAATGAAAGAGCTAACTAAAAGTACAGAGCATGAAACTAGACCACTTTCTCACACCATTTACAAAAATAAACTCAAAATGGATAAAGGACCTAAATGTGAGACAGGAAACCATCAGAACCTTAGAGGAGAAAGCACGAAAAGACTTCTCTGACCTCAGCCGTAGCAATCTCTTACTCGACACATCCCCAAAGGCAAGGGAATTAAAAGCAAAAGTGAATTACTGGGACCTTATGAAGATAAAAAGCTTCTGCACAGCAAAGGAAACAACCAACAAAACTAAAAGGCAACCAACGGAATGGGAAAAGATATTTGCAAATGACATATCGGACAAAGGGCTAGTATCTAAAATCTATAAAGAGCTCACCAAACTCCACACCCGAAAAACAAATAACCCAGTGAAGAAATGGGCAGAAAACATGAATAGACACTTCTCTAAAGAAGACATCCAGATGGCCAACAGGCACATGAAAAGATGTTCAGCGTCGCTCCTTATCAGGGAAATACAAATCAAAACCACACTCAGGTATCACCTCACGCCAGGCAGAGTGGCCAAAATGAACAAATCAGGAGACTATAGATGCTGGAGAGGATGTGGAGAAACGGGAACCCTCTTGCACTGTTGGTGGGAATGCAAATTGGTGCAGCCGCTCTGGAAAGCAGTGTGGAGGTTCCTCACAAAATTAAAAATAGACCTACCCTATGACCCAGCAGTAGCACTGCTAGGAATTTACCCAAGGGATACAGGAGTACTGATGCATAGGGGCACTTGTACCCCAATGTTCATAGCAGCACTCTCAACAATAGCCAAATTATGGAAAGAGCCTAAATGTCCATCAACTGATGAGTGGATAAAGAAATTGTGGTATATATACACAATGGAATACTATGTGGCAATGAGAAAAAATGAAATATGGCCTTTTGTAGCAACGTGGATGGAACTGGAGAGTGTAATGCTAAGTGAAATAAGCCATACAGAGAAAGACAGATACCATATGGTTTCACTCTTATGTGGATCCTGAGAAACTTAACAGGAACCCATGGGGGAGGGGAAGGAAAAAAAAAAAAAGAGGTTAGAGTGGGAGAGAGCCAAAGCATAAGAGACTGTTAAAAACTGAGAACAAACTGAGGGTTGATGGGGGGTGGGAGGGAGGGGAGGGTGGGTGATGGGTATTGAGGAGGGCACCTTTTGGGATGAGCACTGGGTGTTGTATGGAAACCAATTTGTCAATAAATTTCATATATATAAAAAAAAATAAAATCTCTGTTAAATAAAAAAAAAAAATAAAAGTACAGAGCAAAAGTACAAAAGAGCAGAATCATGAAAAAAGGTAAGAGATTTGGGTGAGACCCAGGAACCCTAGAATGATAATGATAGGAGTTCCAAGAAGAAGAAAAGAGATGCATTGCATTGACAATATGCAGCCCCTCCATCTCAGGTGGGGTCTGGGTGTCAGCAGCCTTGGAGCTTGTACAAATGTATGCATTGGCTACCCAGACCTGCCAAGTCAGAACCTGTACCTGGACTAGGTGATGGGTGACTGTCTGCACATATGCATTGGAGATGCGCTGGTCTGGGCCAGCGCCCCATCTGCAGTATTTCCCTACCACTACAAATATGCCTACCAGTGAAGAACTACAATCCCACCCTCTCCATTCTCAGGATCCCCTGTGAAGATGCAAGCTAACCCTAGTATTTGCCTGAGGCACTCATTAAATCCCACATAAAAGGAAAGAGTGGGCAATTCCTCAGAGGCTGGAGCACTCCCCTGTGTATAAGAGACAGGGACAAGTCTCTAGATTAAGTGTCCAAACTTAAATGTCTCACCTGGAGACATTTGGTAGACATCAGTAGCAAAATGACAACCATCAAGAGTGCTAGCTGGGGGTAAGTGCACATTGACTCCAGTAGTGGTGGGTTTAAGGAAGGCAGGTGGTAGGTACAGGGAGGTTAGATGTGGTATAGTAGAGGGAGAGCAGGTGTTCTGAGCCCAGGGAGAGCAGGGTGGTGGGTGTAGGAAGTGCAGGAATTGTGGATTTAGAGAGAGGGCAGGTGTGCTGGGCCAGAGATAGGGAAATACCTGTACAGCTGTGATGCATCTTCCCCCTGCAGGGAAGTAGGCATGGTGTGTGCACTTATCTGATTTTTCCAAACAACAACAATAACAACAACAATAACAACAAAAACCAGGTATCACTATTTTTCTATGAAAAATTTTCAGCTCTCAAATGTTGACAATAAATTCAAATTTCAAAACTGACCCTGCTGGCATCTTCTATTTACATTCCCTTTCACAGAACAGAACATCCTTTTGATGCTCACTGTCTGATAATGCTACAGGGTCATCTTAGGACAGCTATCCACCTGAAAGTGCTGTATCTGCCCCTTTGGCCTTGCCTCATGCCCAGGGCAGCCCTTGCCCTAAGAACCACTGCTGCTTCCTGTTGTTGCCTACATGGGCCATCTCAGCCCTCTTCTGAGTATCTTCTTCCATGTGTCTCTTTCATTGCTATAAGGAATAGCCAAGCCAGCCTCCCTTTAATTGTTAATTCTCCTGCACTCAGAAACCATCCTTTCTAGGGTCGTGGATCAGATGCCCATTGTAGGGGTTAGAGGCCAGGCAGCAAAGTATGTGTCCTCCTGCTAAGATATTTGAAAAGGAGTTTTATATGTATTTTTAAGTAAATTGATATTACAGTATTTAATTCTAAATGTATGATTTAAAGGAATGATGGAATGCTTTTAAGAATGTTAACATATGCTAGCAATTACATTCTTAGGAACTATTTTAATTTAGGATGAGCAATTTTACATATTAACTTAAATGTATGAACCAGTCATATTTTTTTTCAGAATTCCTTGGGACCATAGCTGAGGTGACCAGCCCAGGGGTGGACACTCAGCTGGTCCTCTTGTACAGTGCTGTATGCTGAGCTGATGCAAGTAACGTTTCATGGGATGAGGTGACATCTGTGGTATGATGACCCTATAACAATATCAAGAAGAGAAGTTGTTTTGTACAGACCCAAAGCCAAACTAGTGATGTTAGGGGAACACAGAGGGTCCGGGCTTGGTATGCCGGCAGTGTGTGGCCCTGGCAAGTATCTCCATGGGCCCTGAGGTAGGCAGCAATTCATCTTCACCTGTCTTCCTCCTTTGTTGGGGATTTCTTGGGGCTCAATTGGGATCAGTGCAAACAGAGCCTTTCCCAACACTTGCATGATTTTCAACATCCTCAGGGCTATGATCCAGGAGCCACCCTCCTTAGTCTCTTCCCATGGGCGCTAGGACATCCATTTCTTAGGGCTGAGGAAGCAGCTCACTTTGATGATGTATGAAAGATCTGGAAATTGAGTCCCTTAATACTACCCATCTGCTTTAGCTCCTTTAAAATCTTTGTGTACCCCCAAAGAGAAATGTAACCCAGTCCTGGACCTTGCCCTAGAGTTTATTGTTGCTGATAACTTTATGACCCAAGTCAATAGCCCTTCCTGATGACCCACACTGCTTTACATTCTCCCTTTCCTCTTTAAACACCTACCTTTCACAACTATTATTATGATTATCTTTGTGTATTAATCCTCAGCTCCCTTGCCACTATTAGGCTTCACAGTCTTCCTTTGGCAAGCAACACCCACTGCCAGGTTAATCCTGCCCCCTGCCTCCCCATCCACATGCACAGACAATGAAACAGAGCAGCAAGGATTGCTGACTTGTCTCCCAGCCACAGCCCTTCCATCATGGACCCTCAGTGCTGCCTTCCACACAGCTTCGTCCTGGGCCTCATCTTCCCATGATTCTTGATGACTCCTGCACACCTCTCATCTCTCTTTGAGCCTCAAGTACCCTTTCTTTCCTTTCTCACAGTTGATGACCTAGCTTTCCTTTTGTGATGAGATATAAGCAGTGATGTGAGAGCTTTCATGAACAATGACCACTGTGTCTGCCTAGTGCATCCTACCTTCCTTCCAGTTGTATGGGGGACATTCCCACTCAGTGGAGGCCAGTCCCTCCACCTGGTGCCACAGCCAAAGTTCTCTCCTGCATAATTTATTTTTCGCTTTCCCCTACATAGTTCTTATCAGGATCTAACATGCTGCTATCTCTCCTCTCATGAAGACCCTCAGTGAGCCACATATCTCCATGGCTCCCTTCCCTTTTCTCTGCTTCCTTTAAAAGCCAAACTCTTTGAAAGCAAGGTCTTTCCTTGCCATACTCATCTTGCTGTAGCCCTTCTTCATTTTTCTCTTGACTGCACTGCAAGATCTCATGGTATCCACCCTTGTGAGAATCCAGTGATGTTCCTGGTTCTCTTCTAACCTGGACTGTCAGCAGCACATGATAGAGGTAACCTCTCTCCTACTTGGGTTCTTTCCCTGTTTGACTCCTCAAAATTCTCCTCATATCCATGCAGCCACTCTTCCTTGGTCTCATTCTGCAGGCCCTCTTCATCTTCCAGCCCCCAAACACTGGAAGATGTTCTGGCCACTTCACTCTCTAGACTCTTTGCTAGTGGTATCATCCAAGCTCATGTTCTAAATTCCACCTGCATCCACCTGCTCCTGGGCTTCTCCCATATCCAGTTGCCCTGCTCACCTCTCCACTGAGATAAAATAGGTATCTCAAACTTAACATGTCCCAAAAGAAACTCTGATTACATCCTTCCCCAATCTTTCTCACTTCCATAAAAATTTCATATGCTCAGAGTCCCAAATTTTAGAACCAGCTTGATCCATTGCTTCTTCTTATACCCCACAGCCAGATGACCTTCAGAGCTTCTAAATACAGCCAGTTTCCATAATCTTTACCATTGCCCCCAAATCCTAGCCAACATTTCCCACCTGTATATTGCAGTTACCTCCAAATTGTTCTGTTTCCACTCTTGCTCAGACCCAAACATCCATTCTCCACTGAGTATCCCACTTTGCTCAGCACAACTCACAGTCTTGCAGTGCCTGCATGCATGCCTTACCCACTTGGACACCATTACTTCCTTTTTTTTTGATTTAACTCTATTTTTTATTTTTTAAAATTTACATCCAAATTAGTATATAGTGAAGCAATGATTTCAGTAGATTCCTTAATGCCCCTTACCCATTTAGCCTGTACCCCCCCCCCCACAACCCCTCCAGCAACCCTCAGTTCTCCATATTTATGAGGGCATTTTGAAAAGCTCACTTTTTCATTTTCAGTAGCCCCAAATATTTACTGGAAGAGAAATGAGTAACATCCTGGGAAATCTATCTGATGCAGAAACAGAAACTCCTGACACAGGGGGCCCCTGAGCAGTCTTCACAGCATGTTTCACTCTTTGATTTTGTTGTCTCATAATGAACCCAAATGTTATAGATGCAGTCTCTAACTTGAAGTTTTGGTTCTTTGGAGGAGCAAGCAAAGGGCAGCTTCTCACAGCACGTGGGCATCTCTCCTGTGGAACTTTCCCTTACTTTCCCAAAGTGACTGATTTTTTTTATGACACATTATCCCCATAGCTTACTCCCATCATCACATATAACACACATCTTCTTCCTCCACCAGGTTGGGACCATATTCTCTTGTCCATATTCATTTCTGCCTTTTTTTTCAGACATTAAAATTTTATTCTTTATTTTTTAAAACTTACATCCAAATTAGTTAGCAAATAGTGAAACAATGATTTCAGGAGTAGATTCCTTAATGCACCTTACCCATTTAGCCCATACTCCCTCCCACAACCCCTCCAGTAACCCTCAGTTTGTTCTCCATATTTAAGCATCTCTTCTGTTTTTTCCCCCTCCCCGTTTTTATATTATTTTTGTTTCCCTTCCCTTATGTCCATATGTTTTGTCTCTTAAAGTCCTCATATGAGTGAAATCATATGATTTTTGTCTTTCTCTGACTGACTTATTTCACTTAGCATAATAATACCCTCCAGTTCCATCCATGTAGTTGCAAATGGCAAGATTTCATTCCTTTTGATTTCTGAGTAATACCCGAATGTGTATATATACCACATCTCCTTTATCCATTCATCCATCGATGGACATTTGGGCTCTTTCCATACTTTGGCTATTGTTGATAGTGCTGCTATAAACATGGGGATGCATGTGTCCCTTCGAAACAGCACTCCTGTATCCCGTGGATAAATGCCTAGTAGTGCAATTGCTGGGTCGTAGTGTAGCTCTATTTTTCATTTTTTGAGGAACCTGCATACTGTTTTCCAGAGTGGCTGCACCAGCTTGCATTCCCACCAACAATGCAAAAGAGATCCTCTTTCTCTGAATCCTCGCCAACATCTGTTGTTGCCCGAGTTGTAAATGTTAGCCATTCTGACAGGTGTTAGGTGGTATCTCATTGTGGTTTTGATTTGTATTTCCCTGATGAGGAGTGATGTTGAACATTTTTTCATGTGTTGGTGGGCCATCTGGATGTCTTCTTTGGAGAAGTGTCTATTCATGTATTTTGCCCATTTCTTCACTGGATTATTTGTTTTTTTGGGTGTTGAGTTTCATAAGGTCTTTGTAGATTTTGGATACTAACCCTTTATCTGATATGTCATTTGCAAATATCTTTTCCCATTCCCTTGGTTGCCTTTTAGTTTTGCTGATTATTTACTTCATTGTGCAGAAGCTTTTTATTTTGATGAGGTCCCAGTAGTTCATTTTTGCTTTTGTTTCCCTTGCCTCCGGAGACATGTTGAGTAAGAAGTTGCTGTGGCCAAGATCAAAGAGGTTTTTGCGTGCTTTCTCCTCGAGGATTTTGTTGGCTTCCTGTCTCACATTAGGGTCTTTCATCCACTTTGAGTTTATTTTTGTGTATGGTGTAAGAAAGTGGTCCAGGTTCATTCTTCTGCATGTCGTTGTCCAGTTTTCCCAGCACCACTTGCAGAAGAGACTGTCTTTATTCCATTGGATATTCTTTCCTGCTTTGTCAAAGATTAGTTGCTCATACGTTTGTGGGTCCGTTTCTGGGTTTTCTATTTTGTTCCATTGATCTGAGTGTCTGTTCTTGTGCCAGTACCATACTGTCTTGATGATTACAGCTTTGTAGTATATAGCTTGAATTCTGGGATTGTGATGCCTCCTGCTTTGGTTTTCTTTTTCAAGATTGCTTTGGCTATTCAGGGTCTTTTCTGGTTCCTTAGAAATTTTAGGATTATTTGTTCTAGCTCTGTGAAGTATGCTGGTGTTACTTTGATAGGGATCGTGTTAAATATGTAGATTGCTTTGGGTAGTATCAACATTTTAACAATATTTGTTCTTCCTATCCAGGAGCATGGAATCTTTTTCCATTTTTTCGTGTCTTCTTCAATTTATTTCATAAGCTTTCTATAGTTTTCAGTGTATAGATTTTTCACCTCTTTGGTTAGATTTATTCCTAGGTATTTTATGATTTTTGGTGCAATTGTAAATGGGATCGATTCCTTGATTTCTCTTTCTGTCACTTCATCATTGATGTATAGGGATGCAACTGATTTCTGTGCATTGATTTTATATCCTGAAACTTTGCTGAATTCATGAATCAGTTCTAGCAGTTTTTTGGTGGAATCTTTTGGGTTTTCCATATAGAGTATCATGTCATCAGCAAAGAGTGAAAGTTTGACCTCCTTCTGGTTGATTTGGATGCCTTTTATTTCTTTGTGTTGTCTGATTGTAGAGGCTAAGACTTCCAATACTATGTTGAATAATAGTGGCAAGAGTAGACATCACTGTCTTGTTCCTGACCTTAGAGAAACTGACAGTTTTCCCCCATTGAGGATGATATTAGCTTTGGGTTGCTTGTATATGGCTTGTATGATCTTGAGGTATGATCCTTCTATCCCTACTTTCTTGAGGGTTTTTATCAAGAAAAGATGCTGTAGCTTCTCAAATGCTTTTTTCGCATCTATTGAGAGGATCATATGGTTCTTGTCCTTTCTTTTATTGATGTGATGAATCACATTAATTGTTTTGTGGATATTGAACCAACCCTGCATCCCAGGTATAAATCCCACTTGGTCGTGGTGAATAATTTTTTTAATGTATTGTTGGATCCGGTTGGCTAATATCTTGTGCAGGATTTTGGCATCCATGTTCATCAGGGAAATTGGTCTATAGTTCTCCTTTTTAGTGGGGTCTCTGTCTGGTTTTGGAATCAGGGTAATGCTGGATTCATAGAAAGAGTTTGGAAGTTTTCCTTCCATTTCTATTTTTTGGAACAGCTTCAAGAGAATAGGTGTTAACTCTTCCTTAAATGTTTGGTAGAATTCCCCTGGAAAGCCATCTGGCCCTGGACTCTTGTTTTTTGGCAGCTTTTTGATTACTAATTCGATTTCCTTACTTGTTTTGGGTCTGCTCAAATTTTCTATTTCTTCCTGTTTCAGTTTTGATAGAGTATATGTTTCTAGGAATTTGTTCATTTGTTCCAGATTGCCCATTTTGGTGGCATATATGATCATAATATTCTCTTATTATTGTTTTTATTTCTGTTGTGTTGGTTGTGATTTCTCCTCTTTCATTCTTGATTTTACTTATTTGGGTCCTTTCCTTTTTCTTCTTGATCAAACTGGCTAGTGGGTTATCAACAATTGTTAATTCTTTCAAAGAACCAGCTTCTGTTTTCATTGATCTGTTCTACTGTTTTTTGGTTTCAATAGCATTAATTTCTGCTCTAATCTTTATTAATTCCTGTCTTCTGCTGGTTTGGGGTTTTAATTGCTGTTCTTTTCCCAGCTCTTTAAGGCGTAAGTTTAGGTTATGTATCTGAGATCTTTCTTCCTTCTTTAGGAAGGCCTGGATTGCTATACACTTTCCTCTTATGACCGCCTTTGCTGCATCCCAGAGGTTTTGGGTTGTGGTGCTATCATTTTCATTGACTTCCATACACTTTTTAATTTCTTCTTTAACTGCTTGGTTAGCCCATTCATTCTTAGTAGGATGTTCTTCAGTCTCCATATATTTGTTACCTTTCCAAATTTTTTCTTGTGGTTGATTTCGAGTTTCATAGCATTGTGGTCTGAAAATATGCACGGTATGATCTCGATCTTTTTGTACTTACTTAAGGCTGATTTGTGGACACCATCACTTATAATTTCACTTTCTATCACTCTTTCTTTGCCCACTTAGCTCCAATCACACTGGCCTCCTTAGCTTTCCTTGGACACATCAAGCAAGCTTCTGCTTCTGAGTCTTTCTACTTTCTATTCCTTCTGCCAGAGACTCTTCACACAGATCATTAGGAGCTTGGTCTTGCTTCCTCACCTATATTCTTAAAATATTACCTTCTCCGTAATAAATTGATTGCCAGCCATCTCCTTTTTACTTATTTTTTTTTCCCATAGCACTTAATACCTAACATTGTGTTATGTTACTTGTTTTGAACTGGTTAGTTGTTTAGTGTTTAATTTTAAATAAATGTACATGTTCATATAGTTTAAAGTGCTAAGTTAGTCTATAATTCTTATTTAAAAACAGCACTTTTATATAACCTTAATTTCCTCTTTTTCTCATGGAAAACATTTTTCATCATTTGATGCTTTCTAATTTTATTTTTTGTCTTCTGAGTGGTACTGTCTGTGTTTCTGCTCCTTCTCTGGCTGTGTCCTCTTTTGCCTGAGCTCTAGCGTCTTTCTATTTGTTTCCTCTTTGGAGAGGCAATGGCTTCCTTAAATTGACACATTTGGTGCCGGATTTCATAAGGGATTTCGGTCTATAGTTTTCTTGTAGTGTTTTTACCTGGTTTTAGTAATGCTGACTTCATAGAATAAGTAAGTATTGCATTCTCTTCAGGTTTGGGGATAGTTTGAGAAGGACTGGTGTTAATATTTCTTTAAAAGTTTTTAATTTAAATCATAAAGCATTTATTAAATGTTTCACATGTTTTGTAAAACTCACCAGTTTGGAAGTGCTCCCTCCTCTTTAATATTTTGGAAGGCTTTGAGAAGGATTGACATTAATCATTCTTGACATTTTTGGTAGAATTCACCGGTGAAGCTATCTGGTATTGGGCTTTTATTTTTTGGAAGATTTTTCATTACTGATTCTATTTCCATACTAGTTATGGTTCTATTCAAGTTTTCTATTTCTTTGTGATTCAGTCTTGGTAGCTTGCATGTTTCTAGGAATTTGTCCATATCTTCTCAGTTGCCTAATGTGTTGTAATATAACTGTTTGTAGTAGTCTCTTATGATCCTATGTACTTCTGTGGTATCAGTTGTAATGTTTCCTTTTTTGTTCCTGAGTCTTCTTTTTCTCTTAGTCTAGCTAAAGATTTGTTAATTTTATTTATCTTTTCAAAAAACTAGCTCTTAGTTTCATTGATGTATTCTATTGCTTTTCTAGTCTATTTCATTTATTTCTGCTCTAATCTTTTGTTATTCCCTCCCTTCTGCTAACTTTGGGCTTAGTTTGTTCTTTTAGTTCCTTGATGTGTAATGTTAGATTACTTATTTAAACTTATTTTTTCCTAATGTGGGCATTTATTGCTGTAAATTTCCCTCTTGGAACTGCTTTCTCTATCTCATAGGTTTTAGTATGCTATGTTTTCATTTGTGTCAAGATGCTTATTTCCCTTTTGATTTCTTCTTTGACTTATTGGTTCTTCAGGGGCATGTAGTTTCATTCCACATATTTATGAATTTTTCAGCTTTTCTTTTGTTATTGTTTTTAGTTTTATACTACTGTGACTGGAAAAGATGCTTGATATGATATCAATCTTCTTAATTTGTTAAGACTTGTTTTGTGACTTAATGTATGACCTGCCTAGAGAACATTCGATTAGTGTTTGAGAAAAATGTGCATTTTGCTATTGAATGGAATGTCCTGTATATGTCTGTTAGGCACATTTGTTCTAAATTATAGTTCAGATCCAATATTTCCTTTTTGATGCTCTGTCTGAATGATCTTTCCATTTTTGAAAGTGGGGTTGTGAAGTCCACTATTAATACTATATTGTTATCTAATTCTACCTTCACACCTGTTAATACTTGCTTAATATATTTATGTACTCTGATGTAGGGTGCACATATATTTACAATTGTTATAATCTCTTGTTGAATCAACTCCTTTAGCATTATATAATGACCTTCGTGTATCTTTACAGTTTTGATTTAAGGTATATTTTGTCTGATACAACTATAACTACCCCTGCTCTCTTTGGTTTGCATTTGTATGGAGTATATTTTCCCATCACTTTGTTTTGATGTATGTCCTTGATGTTGAAGTGAGTCTCTTGTGGCAGCATATAGTTGGTCTTTTTTTTTTAAATCCATTTAGCCACTGTGGGTCTTTTGATTGGGGAATTTAGTCCATTTACATTTAAAGTAATTATTGATAGGGGTGCCTAGGTAGCTCAGTTGGTTGAGCATCTGATTGTTGACTTTGGCTTAGGTCATGATTTCATGGTTTGTGACTTTGAGTCCCATGTCAGCCTCCATGCTGAAGGTACAGAGCCTGCTTAAGATTCTCTCTCTCCTCTCTCTGCCTCTCCCTCAAAAATAAATAAATAAAATTTAAAAAATAAAGTAATTATTGAAATTGAATGACTTACTTTTGTCATCTTGTTAATTGTTTTCTCATTATTTTGTAGTTCCTTTTTCTCTCCCTTGTTGTCTGACTTTGTAAATTGATGGTTTTCTATAGTGTTCCGCCTTCATTCTCTTCTCTTTATCATATGTATATCTACTATGATATCTGCTATATGGTTTTTGTATTGTGGTTACCCTAAGGCTTTCATAAACATCTTATAGTCACAATAATCTATTTTAAGCCATAACAACTTATCTTCAATTGCATATAAAAAGTCTATGCTTTTGCTCTTTCTTTCTTTCTTTCTTTCTTTCTTTCTTTCTTTCTTTCTTTTGAAAGGGCACAAGTGAGTGAGGGGCAGAGAGAGAGAGAGAGAGAGAGAGAGAGAGAGAGGGAGAGAAGTGGGGCTCATCCTAGGCAGGGCTCATGTTTTACTAGAAGCGGGGTTTGTTTTCACCTAAAGCGGGTCTTGAGCTAACCCAAGGCAGGGCTCATGCTCACCTGATGTGGGACTCAAGCTCATGAACAGTGAGATCATGACCAGAGCCAAAGTCAGATGCTTAATGACTGAGCCACCCAGGTAGACCCTATTTTATGTTTTTGATGTCACAGTATACATCTTTTAATCTTGTGTATCCATTAACAGATTGTTGTAGGTATATTTATTTTTAGTACTTTATCTTTTAACCTTTATACTAGAGTTAAGTGTTTCACATTCCACCATTATAGTATTAGAGTATTCTGAATTTGACTGTATACTTACATTTACCAGTCAGTTTTATACTTTAATTTGTATTTGTGTTATTAATAAGTATGTATGTTTTCATTTTAGCTTGAAGAACTTTGTTTAGCATTTCTCACAAGGCAAGTCTAATGGTGATGAATGTCCTTAGCATCTGTTTGTCTAGGGAAGTCTTTATTTTTCCTTAATTTCTGAAGGACTGCTTTGCTGGGTAAAATATTCTTGGTTGGCAGTCTTCTTCCTTCAACACTTTGAATATTCTCTTGTGGACTACAAGGTTTCTGCTGAGAAATCCACTCATCGCCTTATGGGTGTTCCTTTGTATGAGAGGAATTATTTTCTCTTGCTCATTTTCAAGAGAAAATAATTTTAGGTACTTTAATAATACTGTGTCTAGAGAAGAGTTTTTTGTTTCTTTGGTAGAGTCATGTTTTCCTGATTCTTCATGATCCCTCTAGTCTTGAATAAATAGTCACCTCTTCCAGATTTAATGGACTGACTTATGTAAGGAAAGACCTTTACCTTTAGGTGAGGGCATGCTGGAGTGTGTTGTGACCTAGGTATAGTGGTTGAGGGTATGGAGTGTTGGGAAAATGTGACAGCTCTGTTCTGGAGTATATGGTAATGTTAGCTCAGCCTGCTGAAGTCCACAGCATTGACACTGTGTGGTCCTTGGTGACTGTCATGGGTGGTCCACAGAGGCTACAAAGGCTGTTGTGATCCCCAGGAGTGCTTCCAGGTTCTGTGGTTAGGGGCCAGAGTTAGCAGAAGTGGTGGTCAGAGCTGATGATGAGCACATAATTCATTGCAGGGGGAAGCTGCAAGTGCCTTGTGGTGGCAAGGGCCATTTGCAAATATACACATAGTTGTGGGGGCCAGGAGAAGCATCAAGGGGTAGGGCCAACCGAGGTTACACTGCAGCTGCAGAGGCTCTGGTTGTCTGTGTGTACTACCATAGCTACTTGTTCTTGCCACAGGTGCATGATGGAAGGCTAGTTTTAGGAGATAGGCTAGGGGCATGCAGGTGTACAACTGGAAGGGCTACGTGCAGGTGAGCCCAGTGGTGCAGACCACTGACAGGAGATAAGGCCAAATGTAGGCCCACAAGTTAGTATGGGGGCCTTGGCTACTGGTATGCACTCCTGTGACTACAGGATCTTGCCATGTGTGTGCATGTGGCAGTAGAAGTCAGTGACACATATCAGGCCAGCAATACGTGAGTAGACAGCTGGAGGGGCTAGCCCTGAGCATATGCACAGGGGTGGGAGTCAGCTGTAGGGGTCTAGGCTTGTGTCTTGCACTTGCACAGTTGCAGCAGCCTGGGCTGGCTACTGATGCAGGTCCTGGGCTATGGGTGGGGCTAGCAGAGAGGAAGTGAGGAGGGATTCAGGTGGCTGGTGTCAGGGAACACAAATACCTGTGGGGAACACAAATACCTGTGGTAAATCTTCAGGGGTCTGCGACAACCATTCTGGCCATTAGTGTCTTCAGGGGTCAAAGCTACCAGAGTCCTCTGCAGATCAGGTCCCTATGAACTGCAGTCTGCCTTTCTGTGTAGCCGATACTGGTGGGTCCTGCTTTTCTTCCTTGTTCATAGCCATCTCTGTATGTCTCAGGTTTGCCAGGTTTCTGGGTGGGTGAAATTCAGGTGGGTACTTTGTGTGGTGCCCTGAAAGGCTGGGTAAGTATGTTGCTCAATACACTTTCTTTCCTGGTGTGGGGACCTCATTCTAGCTAAGAAGTTACCTCTTGGAACTGAGCAATGCTGGCTTGGCCAATGGATGACACAGGTAAAATTAAACTTTTTCCTTATCTTTCGTGTGGTTTTCTCAGGTTTTCTCAGGTTCCACTAACATTTCTTAAGTGGACCATAGTCTTATCTCAGAGCTGCTTTTGTTTGTGGATTGCTGTCTAATTGTTCATCTTTGAAAGGATACAGAGGCTGGGTCTTATAGTCCACCATCTTGGCAATGTGACTTTGATTATCTCTTTTATGAGAAGAATTGTTCCTCTCTTGATGCTTTAAGTATTTTCTTTTTGTCTTTTGGATTTGATCATTTGACTATAAGCTGTCTTAGTGTAGGTCTCCTTGAGTTATCCTGCTTGTAGTTCATGGAGTTCCTTGGACATGTATATTCATGTATTTCCTCAGATTTGGAAAGTTTTTGGACAGTATTTCTTCAAATATTTTCTCTGCCTCTTTTTTTCTATCTTCTTCTGGGGCTCCTATAATACATATATTTCTATGTTTGATGGTTCTTACAGTTTCACAGGCTCTCTTAATTTTTTTTCATTCACTTTTCCTTCTTCTCCTCAGACTTGATAATTTTGAACGTCTTACCTTCAAGTTTGCTGACCCTTTCTTCTGCATGCTCAAATATGCTGTGAGTTCTTATGAGTTTTTATTTCAGTTATGGTAGTTTTCAGCTCCAGAATGTCTACTTCATTCCTTTTTATAATTTCATTTTTTAATAACTTTTATTTATTGATATTCTTATTTTATTTATGCAACATTTTCTTGATTTCTTTTTGTCCTTTGTCTATGATTTCCTTTTGTTCATTGAACACATTTAAGACAGGTGATTTAACATCTTTGACTAATAATTATAATGTCTGGGTTTCTATCATTATTTTTAATTTCTTCAGCTGTGAATGGGCCATATTTTCCTATTTATTTGTATGTTTTATAAGTTTTTTTGTTAAGAACTGGGAGTTTTGAGTATTATGTTGTAATAGCCCAGGAGATTTAATTCCCCCACTCCTCAGGGATTATTAAATGTCACTTATTGAGAAACTAGAACCATTAATTTCTGACTTTTCCAATATTTTTTTGCACAGTGTGCATTTCTTATTGTGTGTGGCCATTGATGTTTCTCTTCTATTATCTCTATGGTAAACCACTATTTTGAAAAACATTTTCTTAAGTGTGTTGCTCCCAAAAGTGTGGGGGAAACAAGTAGTTTCATTAAATCTGGAAACTGCCTCATCCCTCAGGGATTAAAACAGTGGCCAGCCTCTGTGCTAACCCCTTAGTGATCAAACACAGTGATCAGTAATCAACACACACACCCAACTTTTTGGAGGACAGAATCCACCTTGTCCACCTTGCTAGCAGGAATTTGCACTATAAAGGTAGATTGCTACCTCCATTGTTATCTGCCACAGGGATGGGAGAATGGAGAATAGTAACCAGTATAAAAAAGGCCAAAATTAATCAACCTCTTTATTAATCTCTTCCTTGGCTCCTGCAAGTGTTTTTCCACACTCCATATTTCCAAAATAGTTACAAGAATACTTCAGGGACATTTGTGGGTCTGATTCCAGACCACACAATAAAACAAATATTGCAATACAGTGTATCAAATGCTTTTTTGATTTTTCAGTGAATATAAAAGTTATATTTACACTATACTGTAGTCTATTAATTGTGCAATAACATTATATCTAGAAAATAATGCACATATCTTAATTAAAAAATTCTTTGTTGCTGATAATAATGCTAACCAGCATCTGAGCTTTCATCAAGTTATAATCTTGCTGGTGGAGGAAATTACCTCCATGTTGATGGCTGCTGACTGTTCAGGGTGGTAGTTGCTGAAGATTGGGGGTTGTTGTGGCAATTTCTTAAAACAAGAAAACAATGAAGCTTGCCACATCAATTGACTCTTTTCATGAATAATTTCTCTGTAGCATGTGATGTTCTTTGATAACATTTTACCCACACTAGGACTTCTTTCAAAATTTGAGTCAGTCCTCTCAAACCCTACTGCTGTTTTAACAACTAAGTTTATGTAATATTCTACGTCCTTTGTTATCATTTCAACAGTCTTCACAACCTTTTCACCAGGAGTAGATTCCATCTCGGGAAATCATTTTGTTTGCTCATCTATAAGAAGCAACTCATCATCAGTTAAATTTTTATCATGAGATTGCAACAATTCAGTCACATCTTCAGGTTCCACTTCTAGTTCTCTTGATATTTCCACTACATCTGCAGTTACTTCCTCCTCTGATGTCTTGAACCTCTCAAAGTCATCCATGAGGGTTGGAATCAACTTCTTCCAAACTCCTGTTCATGTTAATATTTTGACCTCTTCCCACAAAACATGAATGTTCTCATTGGCATCTAGAATGGCGAATCCTTTCCATAATGTTTTCAATTGACTTTGCCCAGAGCCATCAGAGTGATCACTATCTATGGAAGTTATAGTCTTAGAAAAACGTTTTTCTTAAATAGTAAGACTTGAAAGTTAAAATTATTTCTTGACCCATGGGCTGCAGAATGGATGTTAGTTAGTAGACATAAAAACAATAATCTCATTGTAAATCTCCATCAGAGCTTTTGTGTGACCAGGTACATTATCAATGAGCAATAATATTTTGAAAAAAAATCTTTTTTTTCCCCCAAGCAGTAGGTCTTAACAGTGGGCTTAAAATATTCACTAAACCATTTTGAAAACAAATGCAGGGGCGCCTGGGTGGCTTGGTCGGTTAAGCGTCTGACTTCGGCTCAGGTCATGATCTCATGGTCCATGAGTTCGAGCCCCGCGTTGGGCTCTGTGCTGACAGCTCAGAGCCTGGAGCCTGTTTCGGATTCTGCGTCTCCCTCTCTCTCTTCCCCTCCCCTGTTCATGCTCTGTCTCTTTCTGTCTCAAAAATAAATAAATAAATAAATAAATAAGTAAAAAAAAAAAAAAAAGAAAGAAAACAAATGCACTGTCAGCAAGACTGCAATTCCATTTATAAAGCACAGGCAGATTAGATTTAGCATAATTCTGAAGGGCCCTAGGATTTTTCAAATAGTAAATGAACATTGGCTTCAACTTTAAGTTACCAGTTGTATTAGACCCTAGCAGGAGAGTCAGCCTCTTTGAAACTTCGAAGCTAGGCATTGACTTCTCCTCTCTAGCTAGGAAACTGCTAGATGGCATCTTCTTCCAATAGAAGGCTGTTTTGTCTACACTGAAAATGTATTATTTAGTATAGTAGTCACCTTCATTAATTATCTGAGCTAGATCTCCTGGATAACCTGTTGTGGCTTCTACATCAGCACATACTGTTTCACCTTGTACTTTCATGTTATGAAGACAGCTTCTTTACCTTAAGCCACATGAACCAACCTCTGCTAGCTTCAAACTTTTTTTCTGCAACTTCTTCACCTCTTTCAGCCTTCATAGAATTGAAGAGAGTCAGGGCCTTGCTTTGGATTAGACTTTATCTTAAGGGAATGTTGTTACTGGTTTGATCTATCCAGATGATTCAAACTTTCTCCATATCACCAATAAGGCTGTTTCACTTTCTTATCATTTTTGTATTCACTGGAGTAGCACTTTTAATTTTATTCAAAAATTTTTCCTTTTCATTCATAGCTTGGCTGTTCAGTGCAAGAAGCCTAGATTTTAGCCTATCTTGGCTTTTGCCATACCTTCCTCACTAAGCTTATAATTTCTAGCTTTTTGTTTAAAGTGAGAGATGTGAAATTCTTCCTTTCACTTTAACACTTAGAGACCACTGTGGTGTTATTATATGAACTAGTTTCAATATTGTTATGTCTCAAATAATAGGAAGGCCTGAGGAAAGGGAGAGAGATGGGGGAATAGCTGGTCAGTGGAGCGATCAGAACACACACAACATTTATCAATTAATTGTACTATCTTATATAGGCGTGATTTGTGGTATCCCAAAGAAATTACAATAGTAACATCAAAGATCACTGATCAAAGATTACCATAACAATAATAATAATAATAATAATAATAATAATAAAGTTTGAAATATTGTAAAAATTACCAAAATGTAACACAGAGACCCAAAGTGAACAAATGCTGTTGGAGAAATGGCATGCCAATTGACTTGCTCCATTCAGGGTTGCCACAGACCTTAAATTTGTAAAAACTGCAATACCTATGAAGCACCATAAAACGAAGTGCAATAAAGAAGGTATGTATGATTGAATTGCATTTCTCCAAAAGATAGGTTAAAGTCCTTATCCCAGGTTCCTGAAATTGTGAATTTATTTGGACATAGGGTCTGTATACAGATCTTAAGTTAAAATTAGTTCATTAGGATGAGCCCTAATCCAATATGACTTGTGTTATAATAAAAGTGGGAATGTGGACATAGAAGCAGATATGCAAAGAAGGAAGAACATGTAAAGATACACAAAGCAAAGTTAGCTATGTCACTGGAGTGAGGCACCTATGAGCAAGAATTGTTGGCAATTACCAGAAACTAGATGAAGCAGCAAAGGATGGTCCCCTAGAGTTGTCAGGGAAAGCATGGCCTACTAACATGATTTCAGACTTCTAGTTTTCACCACTTTGAGACAACGTATTTCTGTTCTTTCAAGCTACTTGGTTATGATAGCCCTAGAAACTGTATGCAGTTACTTCAGATAGTTGCCAACTGTTCAGTAATTATTTAGGTGGAAGGATGGATTTCTGGAGCTACCTACTCTGCCATCTTCTATGACATCCTTATTTATTATTAAAATTTTTCTCTCTCTCTGCTTACTCTCATGTAAACTCGATGAGGGCAGGGAACTTTGTCTCTTATATTAACTGCTATGTGGACGTAGCATTAATAGAGTCCTGCAGCCACAGGTCATTTGTGAATAATTATTAAATGTTTTCAGACACAAATGACATAACCAGTAAGGAAATCGAATTAGTAATCAAAAAGCTGCCAAAAAACAAGAGTCCAGGGCCAGATGGCTTTCCAGGGGAATTCTACCAAACATTTAAGGAAGAGTTAACACCTATTCTCTTGAAGCTGTTCCAAAAAATAGAAATGGAAGGAAAACTTCCAAACTCTTTCTATGAATCCAGCATTATCCTGATTCCAAAACCAGACAGAGACCCCACTAAAAAGGAGAACTATAGACCAATTTCCCTGATGAACATGGATGCCAAAATCCTGCACAAGATATTAGCCAACCGGATCCAACAATACATTAAAAAAATTATTCACCACGACCAAGTGGGATTTATACCTGGGATGCAGGGTTGGTTCAATATCCACAAAACAATTAATGTGATTCATCACATCAATAAAAGAAAGGACAAGAACCATATGATCCTCTCAATAGATGCGAAAAAAGCATTTGAGAAGCTACAGCATCTTTTCTTGATAAAAACCCTCAAGAAAGTAGGGATAGAAGGATCATACCTCAAGATCATACAAGCCATATACAAGCAACCCAAAGCTAATATCATCCTCAATGGGGGAAAACTGTCAGTTTCTCTAAGGTCAGGAACAAGACAGTGATGTCTACTCTTGCCACTATTATTCAACATAGTATTGGAAGTCTTAGCCTCTACAATCAGACAACACAAAGAAATAAAAGGCATCCAAATCAACCAGAAGGAGGTCAAACTTTCACTCTTTGCTGATGACATGATACTCTATATGGAAAACCCAAAAGATTCCACCAAAAAACTGCTAGAACTGATTCATGAATTCAGCAAAGTTTCAGGATATAAAATCAATGCACAGAAATCAGTTGCATCCCTATACATCAATGATGAAGTGACAGAAAGAGAAATCAAGGAATCGATCCCATTTACAATTGCACCAAAAATCATAAAATACCTAGGAATAAATCTAACCAAAGAGGTGAAAAATCTATACACTGAAAACTATAGAAAGCTTATGAAATAAATTGAAGAAGACACGAAAAAATGGAAAAAGATTCCATGCTCCTGGATAGGAAGAACAAATATTGTTAAAATGTTGATACTACCCAAAGCAATCTACATATTTAACACGATCCCTATCAAAGTAACACCAGCATACTTCACAGAGCTAGAACAAATAATCCTAAAATTTCTAAGGAACCAGAAAAGACCCTGAATAGCCAAAGCAATCTTGAAAAAGAAAACCAAAGCAGGAGGCATCACAATCCCAGAATTCAAGCTATATACTACAAAGCTGTAATCATCAAGACAGTATGGTACTGGCACAAGAACAGACACTCAGATCAATGGAACAAAATAGAAAACCCAGAAATGGACCCACAAACGTATGAGCAACTAATCTTTGACAAAGCAGGAAAGAATATCCAATGGAATAAAGACAGTCTCTTCTGCAAGTGGTGCTGGGAAAACTGGACAACGACATGCAGAAGAATGAACCTGGACCACTTTCTTACACCATACACAAAAATAAACTCAAAGTGGATGAAAGACCCTAATGTGAGACAGGAAGCCAACAAAATCCTCGAGGAGAAAGCACGCAAAAACCTCTTTGATCTTGGCCACAGCAACTTCTTACTCAACATGTCTCCGGAGGCAAGGGAAACAAAAGCAAAAATGAACTACTGGGACCTCATCAAAATAAAAAGCTTCTGCACAATGAAGTAAATAATCAGCAAAACTAAAAGGCAACCAAGGGAATGGGAAAAGATATTTGCAAATGACATATCAGATAAAGGGTTAGTATCCAAAATCTACAAAGACCTTATGAAACTCAACACCCAAAAAAACAAATAATCCAGTGAAGAAATGGGCAAAATACATGAATAGACACTTCTCCAAAGAAGACATCCAGATGGCCCACCAACACATGAAAAAATGTTCAACATCACTCCTCATCAGGGAAATACAAATCAAAACCACAATGAGATACCACCTAACACCTGTCAGAATGGCTAACATTTACAACTCGGGCAACAACAGATGTTGGCGAGGATTCAGAGAAAGAGGATCTCTTTTGCATTGTTGGTGGGAATGCAAGCTGGTGCAGCCACTCTGGAAAACAGTATGCAGGTTCCTCAAAAATGAAAAATAGAGCTACACTACGACCCAGCAATTGCACTACTAGGCATTTATCCACGGGATACAGGAGTGCTGTTTCGAAGGGACACATGCATCCCCATGTTTATAGCAGCACTATCAACAATAGCCAAAGTATGGAAAGAGCCCAAATGTCCATCGATGGATGAATGGATAAAGGAGATGTGGTATATATACACATTCGGGTATTACTCAGAAATCAAAAGGAATGAAATCTTGCCATTTGCAACTACATGGATGGAACTGGAGGGTATTATTATGCTAAGTGAAATAAGTCAGTCAGAGAAAGACAAAAATCATATGATTTCACTCATATGAGGACTTTAAGAGACAAAACATATGGACATAAGGGAAGGGAAACAAAAATAATATAAAAACGGGGAGGGGGAAAAAACAGAAGAGATGCTTAAATATGGAGAACAAACTGAGGGTTACTGGAGGGGTTGTGGGAGGGAGTATGGGCTAAATGGGTAAGGTGCATTAAGGAATCTACTCCTGAAATCATTGTTTCACTATTTGCTAACTAATTTGGATGTAAGTTTTAAAAAATAAAGAATAAAATTTTAATGTCTGAAAAAAAAGGCAGAAATGAATATGGACAAGAGAATATGGTCCCAACCTGGTGGAGGAAGAAGATGTGTGTTATATGTGATGATGGGAGTAAGCTATGGGGATAATGTGTCATAAAAAAAATCAGTCACTTTGGGAAAGTAAGGGAAAGTTCCACAGGAGAGATGCCCACGTGCTGTGAGAAGCTGCCCTTTGCTTGCTCCTCCAAAGAACCAAAACTTCAAGTTAGAGACTGCATCTATAACATTTGGGTTCATTATGAGACAACAAAATCAAAGAGTGAAACATGCTGTGAAGACTGCTCAGGGGCCCCCTGTGTCAGGAGTTTCTGTTTCTGCATCAGATAGATTTCCCAGGATATTACTCATTTCTCTTCCAGTAAATATTTGGGGCTACTGAAAATGAAAAAGTGAGCTTTTCAAAATGCCCTTTGTGATCCAACAAACAGTAAGTGCTATTTCTCAGACCTTACAAGGCAAATCTGGAGAGCTATATGCAGGGCTGGCAGAGCAACATGTGCAGTAGGAGTGTATGCAGTAGTCTAGCAGAGAGGAGTGTATACAGTAGGTGAATACGTCTGCAGGTTGACTACAGCCTTCTGGTCAGTGCTCTGCTGGGGCTCATGGGGCCCCCTAAATGTGTCTTCCTTCTGGCGAGTCCATACATCAGTAGCACTTCCTAATGCATGCTCTTCTCATGGCTGAAACCAAAGCTCTGGAGAGGCTTGCAGTAATATGAGATGCTTCTCTCTAGACCACTTACCTATCTTTGGTAAAGCAAGCCATGGGCCAAGCCCAGTGTCAGTTGGGGTGGGGAAGTAGATCCATCTGCCCCCTGGGGGCCACTGCAGAAGCATACACATGAAGTCCCACTGCAGGGATAAAGACAAGGGAGTGATCCACTCTTCCTAGATAAACAATGGGGCATTACTTTTTATGATATCAGGTGACCTGTTATCTACCAGAGCATGGTTCTGCCGTCCCCTGATTCTCTACTGCAATGAAATCACATGTCACTTATATGTCTCCACATTGGTTTCAACTTTCTGCTTGTGACTTTGGGAAATGCTTTTTGAATGGTTTACCGATGGAACCCTCCTCCTCCAGCTCTTTAAAGACATTTACACAAGGCAACTGCTCTGAGGCAACAGGTCCAAGGGTCCCTCCATAACATCTCGTGGGCTGCCTTTAGATGCCTAGCAGTGACATCATAGACATTCCCCCTAAGTGAACTGGAAGCAGACCTCATGGCTACATTCCACTTCACCCCCTACTCCCAGTTCCTTCTCCTACATTAGCAACAAGAGCCACAAGGGGGCATGCTGTTGGGACACAAATTCGTTACAGAAACTTTACAACTACTACATGTTTCTTTGATTACAATAATGTGAAATTTATCTTTGTCAAAATGTGCATGATTGACTAGAGAATTCTACTTTCTGATTGTTGATTATGATAACTGTTATATAATTAACATAAACAGGATTGGGAATACTGCCCAGAGGGCACTGGTGTGAAGTGGTTTAGCACAACTTTACCAGTTTGGAATGAGAGAACTGTGTTCAGGTTCCAGTTTGGCCACTTATAAGATATGGGTCTCTCCATGCCTTGATTTCCTCATCTATCAATTGAAGGAATAACAAATACACCAGAAGGATGTTTGAGGATTAAATAAAATTATATGTGCATGGGGTTAGTATAGGACTTGGTCCACTGCAGGGCTAAGAAATGCTAGTTAGATGGTTATAGTTATGGTCCCAGCCACTGTAGGAGGTTCTATAGGATGGTACCCCATTTAAGATCCACAACAGTAGTCAGGGTAGCTGAGGAAAAAGAAGACCAGTTAGCTGGTCATATAGGTGTAAACAAAAACATACCAGTGGGCTCAAACTCAAGGTTTTGTGGATTCTGAAGTTTACTTTGGTTTCCTTTTGAACATCCGATGCTTCTTATAGTTTGTGAAAAAAAAATGCTTTGGATCTTGCAAGTCAATCACACTATGGGAAGCTTTTCTGAGCTTCCATGGATATGATTTTAGTGTTCTTTTCCTCTACAGATTCCTGTACTCCTGAACCTCAGCCAAGACCCCGAGGTCAGCCTGCCTGCACCACCACTCATGTATGCCCTGGCCCTTGGCGCCTGCCTGGGAGGTAAGGGGGTACTGATGCATGGAGGGAAGGGGTTGCTAATGCTGTAGTGAGTGTGAAGTGATGGTTAGTACATGCCAAATTGAAAGTATATTAAGGAGAGTCTGGATGATTTACAGAGTGGAAACCCATCTTCAGCTTTGAGCCAATTCTAGAACTGTTTTGTTTCTCTACAAGGCCTGTCACTTCCTACTCTCTGCAGAACATCTCCTGACATTCCTACTTGGCAACCTGAGGACAATCATTATTGACATCTCAAAGTAAATGTGCTCCCATACTGCATCCACACTGTACCCACACAGATATGGTTTATATTTAGAAACATTTTGAATCAGAAGTCATCTTCAGTTGCAGTCTGATTCCCTCTGTAAGGGGTTAGGGAAGAAGTGATGAGTGGGTAAACAAAGAACTAGAGACTCTAACCTAATAGTAAGAAGAAAGATTAAAGATTTTTCTTTTTTGGAAATGGGTATTGTCCTTTGGAGAAATTGAAAGGTGAATTAGAGAAAGTGTCAGTAGAGACTGACCTCTGATAAGCAAACAGAAGGGCTTTGATAATCTTTTGAGGGAGCTGTATTAGAGTCCTTCTCGTATTTAGGAGGCCTAATCACCTTTGGGAACAAAAGAGGATTTTGAAGAATCTTATATAAACACACAAGATACATTTTAACTTTTTATTCTCTTATCCAAGCATGCTTAGATAATCCAGTGTGCTTTGTTCTTTGATTGATCTGTGACTATTAAATCAATAACTTTCAATTTATTTTATCTCTTTGTTTACAAAGGGGGATTAATGTTATTCAATGAAGTGCTATGATTTCTGGAGACAGCCAATTCACCTAATTCAGCAGCTGAGATCTCAAGTTCTTATGAGACTACACACCTGTTAAAATGCCCCCATTTAAGCATTAATCCCAGGAAAAGCAATAATTGTGTTCACAGCTACATTTAACATCAGTGATAGAAACAGAACCAGAGTAACCTGGAAATGTGTCCTTTCTGTGGGAATTTGTTCATGAAACCTTCCTGAGCCTCTGCTATAACCTGACACTGTGCTCTTGACTGGGGAGATGGTCACCTAAGCTAAGGTAACACCTTAAACAGATATGTCTTCTAATGGCAGCATGCATAGAGTGCTGAGGGAGCATCAGAGAGAGAGAGAGAGTGAGAGAGAGAGAGGAGAGAGAGAGAGAGAGAGAAGAGAGAGAGAGAGAGAGGAGAGAGAGAGAGAGAGAGGAGAGAGAGAGAGAGAGAGAGGAGAGAGAGGAGAGAGAGACTAGAGAGAAAGTCAGAAAAGGTTCTCCAGAGAAGAAAGTTTTGAGCTAGGTCTCAAGCAGTGAGAAGCCTCTAGGTAGTGCTGATTCCCCAGAACGTGTAGAAGGAATGTGGATGGGATTATCAAGGACAGAATTTGACATGGACCATTTATATGACTATTAACCTAAAATATCAATAAACATTTGTTGACTGAGCTCCCTCTTAAAGCAGGAACACAGCTGTAATGAATCATAAATATATTAAGCCTTGGAATCTTTGTACCCTAGTAGCTCTAGTCATTGAATGATACTTGTTCCTCGATTGCAGATACCCAGTTGTACTGAGTGTTAACTCTACACTTACTCTGTCAGGGACCCTCTCTCATTGACTCAGGGTTTGGAATTACTTTTTTGAAAAATGTGGAAAAATGTATACGGCATACAATTGACTTTTTTTTTACCATTTTTAAGGATGTGTAATGTTATCAGCCATTAGAGAAATGTAAATTAAAACTATAATAAGATATCATCACATACCTATAAGAATGGCTAAAATAAAAAATAGTAACAACACCAAATATTGACAAGTATGTGGGGAAACTTTAACACTTATACATTATCATTGGGGCTATATAATGGTACCATCTCTCTGGAGAATAGTTTGGCAATGTCTTAAAAAAACTAAACCTTGAAACTATCATAAAACCCAGCAATTGCACTCCTGGACATTTATTCTAGAGAAATGAAAATTTATATTCACCCAAAACCTACATATAAATGTAGGAAGCTACATTTATAGCTTGGAAGTTTATGGAAGTTTATGGAAGCTTTGTTTGTGATACCTAAAAAGTAGAAACAAACCAGATGTACTTCAATAAACTGTGTTACATCCCTACCATGGAATGCTACTCAACAATAAAAAGAAATGAAATATTGACATACATGGCAACCTTGATGAATCTTCAGGGAATTATGTAGAGTGAAAACAGTAAATCTCAAAGGTTACAGACTCCATGTTTCCATTTATATGATATTCTTGAAATTATAAAGTTATAGAATGAAGAATCTAAAGTTATAGATTAGTGGTGGTGAGGAGTTAAGTACAGGGCAAGGTGGAAGGAAGTGGGTATGGCTATAAAAGGGTAACAGGAGAGATCATTGTGTTGATGAAAATTTTCTGTATATTGAGTGTATCAATGTCAGTATTCTGATTGTGACATAGTACTATGGTTTTGAATTCTATTACCATTGAGGAAAACTGGTAAATGGTACATGGGATCTCTTTATATTATTCCTTACAACTTCATATGAAGGTAAAATTACCTCAAAATAAAACCTCAATCACAAGAATAAAAAAAAGGGAAAAGCCAGAGGAAAAATTGATTAAATCCATAATTACTAAGCGAAATAAACATAGGTAGGCTGACAGAAATAAAATCAAACAAATAGCCCAGATTCTAGAGGCAAAAGTCAAAGAATAAATTACAGAAGAAAAATAATACACATAAAAGTTCATTATGGGAAATCCCATATTTAACTTCTAGAAAAATCTCAGGAAGGACAGAATGAAATGAAAGAAGGAATTTATCCAAGAAATAATAGAAGCAAATTTTCCAGAGTAAAAGCATTACATGAGTATATACATACAAATGCCATCTTTGTGAAATTTTAGAACTCAAAGAGGCTTAGAGACTTGCCCAATGTCATACAACTACTAAATCTAAGAACTTGGAATCCACAGTAGTGACACCTAGGACCTCTTTCTCTCTACCACATGGAACCCATGCCATACATGGAATACCATCAAAAGTCTGTTAGCATCTTATTAAATTGCTGCAACAACCATTGGCATCTGAATAGTATCCTCACATTCTTAACCTTATGTGAACCCCAACTATCCTATGAGATGCCCAGGAAAAGTGGTGACTGACCTCATTTTATTCACATGTCTCCCCTACATTTCTTCCCCAGTAATGTGAGTCAGAGACAGCCAGATGGATTCTTGCTCTGTGTCAAAGACATTTGAGTCAAGGAGACATAAGGGAGTTATTCTGTGGGTGTAGAGGGGATCCTGGTAATGATTTCCCTGATCCTGAGAACAAACCTTAGGCAAGAGACTGGTCCTACTTCTTTCTCTGGATACTGTCCCCTGTCATGTGATAATGAGATACCTGGAGTCATTTCCAGCCTGAGTGTGGGGCCAAGACAGTGTTGATGAGTGGCAGAGCACACAGGTGGAGATAACTGGTCCTGGACAATGCAACTGAGCTCTGAAACAAACAATGAGTCCTGACTTGCTCCACTTTTGACTCCCTGTCATAACACCTATATTACCAACACCTTCCTGTTTTGCATCTTCCTTTCCTTACAACCCAAACCATTTTAATCAATATAACAGAGCTGGTCAGTGACTACTCATGGATATACAGCTTAGCAGATTTGGATTTCGATGGAGGTCTTCAGAACCAAATCTAGCATTCTTTCCACTATGCCCACTGATATACTCTATTTCCAATGTTTGTGCAGGACCTATGGTCTGGCTGACCCAACACTGCTCCCACTCTCTTCTCTGTTGTGTCCCTCTACTGTAATAGTTGCTCTGGTAGCTCATCTACTCTGCTTGTCTCATTTTGATGACCAATAAGACATGAGGGAAACCTGTTTTGGAGTCTGTTGACATAGATTTTGCCCTTCTGATAAAAATGTGTTGGTATCAGTTCCTCTTCATGCTTCCAACCTTAGATATAAGAACCATAAAACCATCTGTGATGGGAGGGAGAGGCCAAGAGAATTATGAAGACCTGCCTCTGACATTACTTAAGAGACACTGAACTGATTCTCCAGACCTCTGCCCCAAGCCTTCTTGTTACAAGGGAGGAGATTATTTCCCTTTGTATGTAAACCAGTGTTAGCTAGGTTTTCTGTTACCCATAGTTGAAAGCATTCTTAAAAGAAATTTAATAAATTAATGCACCACCTTCCAGTTTACAAGGCATTAAGGAGGCTGAATGCAAAGGGATGATTGAAAGGCAGGTCTGGGGGAATGAGGCCAGGGTGTGAAGACATATCCCAGTGCAAAAAGGGTTTTTGGGGAATAGCAATCCCCATTGTGCCATCCGTGCTAATTCCTAAAAAGGTGGATAGGAGTGAAATGTACAAAAGCTGAGCAACTGCTATACATGAGAGAAATAAGCCCAGCCCTTGCTCATTTCTCTGTCTCATCTTCCCTCTAAGGAAAGAGTTTGAGTCATGGGGCTCTTCACTTTACCTCCCTGTCCCCACCCAGCCCTCCTCTTCCTGCCCAAGTTGTCATGCAGCCAGAAGACCAAGCTGCTGTCCTTTCCCTTCCCTTCCATTCCCCGAATCTGGAATTGTTCAGGAACAAATTTACCTACTGAGCCAGTGCACCTTGGCAACATGAGGGACTT
Organism: Lynx canadensis; assembly: GCF_007474595.2. Taxonomy (NCBI): domain Eukaryota; kingdom Metazoa; phylum Chordata; class Mammalia; order Carnivora; family Felidae; genus Lynx; species Lynx canadensis. Next base: position 26,964,678 of record NC_044308.2, on the reverse strand, counting down.
TCATTTTTTTTGGCAAGTGGCACATTGCAGTTGAGGAATTCATACCAACTCCAGTATGATGAGATGCTATTGATCTAGGGAATGCCATCTTAACTGGAAAAAATGGGTATTTTTTCAATTATGAATCCCTAACAGGAGAGAAGAAAAGTATTGCTTTTTAGTTTTGGAGCTCACACAGGTTGCTGAATGTGCCCCTGGATCACGTGTTTAAGCTCCATAAAATCCAGAAGCAGAGCTCTCCATGTTAAGTCCTGGAGTAGCAGTGTTTGGGAATGGCAGGGCAGGTACCGTCCAGGCACTGAGGTGTGTGCCCTGCAATGGAGACTGGTATGCAGGGTCTTCTGAGGGTCATGGGCTTCCCTGTGGGGACAACCTTGGTAGACATGGAAACATTTGCAGGACAGGATGGCTTGCCAGGGTGTGGAATCTCATTGGTGGGTCTCCTCACCCAGAGCAGGAGCCAGCTGGCTGTCAGGATGATGGGATATGTCAGTGTGACACACCAAGAGGAGGCTGTCTAAAGCCATAATTGATGTGGAATTTGTATTTCACCACCTGCTCAAGACCTTCAGATGCTTTGCATGACTTTCTACAGAAAGGCCTCGGGTATATGTCATGCAGACTGAATCTTGCCTTCTCTGATCCTTCTCTGGAGTCAAAACAGCTGGTTCTAGTCCTGGGTTTTTCACTTGTCAGCCCCGACATTTCAGCATGTTGCTTTTCTGTGCCTGTTTCTTCATGGGGACACTGGGAACCTCAGAGATCATGATGAAGATGAAACTCCAAGCCTTTAGAATGCTTTTGATCCTGAGTAGACACGGAGAAGACATCTGGTCTTGTCCCTCTCAAATACTTCTCCAGTACAACTCACCCCACATCCAGGTCTTGTTGAAGCTGGTTCTTCCTTCTCATTCTCCTTGCTGCCTCCTAAATCTCCTCTTCTTCAGGGCAGCACTACTATCTGGCCATGGCCTGGTGGACTTGGCCCTCTGAACATTTCTCTCGACCTCTGTGATCTCATGCCTGCTATGCATCTCCTACGTGGTATGTCTGTCCTGTCTCCCCAAGAACATGTACTCCCTGAGACCAAAGAGAGTATGAGCTGATTTTTCCACAGAGTGGCCTACTGGGATGGAAGGGAGAGCTGTCTAGGATTGGGAAATTAGCAAGAAGCTAATGGAAATCAGGGAGAGGAGTAGAGACAGATGTCAGAATTGACATGGAAATAGACTCAGTTCTAGCAGATGTCTGAAACACAAGAGGTCTTCAGAGTGGTCCTGGAATCCTGGAATCACCTGAATGAGCTTTCTATCACTACTGTAACACACAGAAAAACTTAGGGAATTTATTATCTCATATTTCTTATCTTCCAGGTAAGGGTGGCTCAGATGGATCTCTGCTTAGAGTCTCATGAAGCCAAGATTAAGGTGTCTGCAGGCTGTGCTCCCTTCTGGTAGCTCTGGGATGGGTCTGCTTCTGAGCTCACTCAGATTGTTGCCAGGATCCAGTTCCTTGAAGCTCTAAGACTGAGTCCCCATCCCTTGCTGGTTGTAAGCTGGGCTGCCCTTAGCTCCAGAAGGCCTCTTCATTCTGGAACTTGGGCCCAAATCTCAGAGTTAGCAACAATGTGTGGAATCCTGCTCATGGTGGGAATACCTCCCTCCCCTTTCAGATCTTTCCTGGGATCCTTCTGACCCCACTGTGATCTCTCTGACTCTCCCCACCCCATTTATTCTACCACCCCCACCCCTCCTCGGGTTCTCTCTGAGCCCCTGGAATATCTCTGACTCTCCCTTTGAGGCTTCTTTTCTGCTTTCAGCTGGAGAAAATTTTCTGTTTTTAAGGGTTCATGTGATTCAATGGGTCCACCTAGAGAATCTAGGGTCCTAGATAGTCACCCTTTCTTAGGGTCCATAACCTGAATTACTTCTGCAAAGTCACCTTTGCCATACAGGGTAACATGATGACATAACCACAGGTCCTGAGGATTAAGGCATGGGCTTCTTTGCAGTGGATGTGGGGAGCATTGGTCTGCCTCCCACACCACCTGGATCAAGCCAGTATCACCCGTAGCCTGGCATGTCCCCCAACCAGGCTCCCTGCTTCCTCTGTCACCACCCTAAGTCTGTTCTGTGCACAGCAGACTGGTGTCAGTCTGTCATGCCCTTCTCTGTCATGTGCAGAGCCACCACTGCCCTTCCTGTTACTCTTGGTAGTGCCATATACTCTGAATGCACTGAGAAACCAGTGGACTGTCACAAAAATGGGATATCAGAAACACAGTGACCACAAGCAGAGTGGGGCTAATCTCAAGGAGGCCTTGCCATCACAAGGCTTGAGCTTGGTGGTTGCAGGGTGCTGGGGAGACCCTGAAGGATTTTATTGTGTTCTTAAGATACAAAGTCTTCATCTTTTGAGCAAGCATATAAATGGATGTCAAAGGTTTTCACTGAAAAAAAACCGTCTAAGTTGTCTATAAAGGAAAAACAGAGAGAGTGAGATGAAGCTTGAGCTTGCCTTCGCTAGCCTTTGCACAAGCAGTCTAGGCTGCATGTTTGACAGGTGGTTTTGTTGCCTGTATGTGTGTTTCAATGAGAGGATAGGACTGCAAGGAAGGAGGGAGGAGGAATGTGCATTCAGCTGAGTGTCATTTGCACTGACACCTCATCTGCAAGTGCCTCTTGTGAAGAATGAGCCCCAGGCTGTGCGCCTCCTCTAGTGGAAAAATCCAGAAGGCCACATTGCTCTGAGGTTATTTATTCTGTACTTCTTTCCATACTCAGCACTCTGGAAGATGCAGAGATTATATGTTACTGGATTCTCAGAAAAGAGAGCACTTAGGGGCTCAACTTTTGCAGCCAAGACTCAACCCTTGGTTCTCCTTCTCCTGCTCTGCTGTTACTTATGTTGTCAAGTCTCAGAGAGGCTGCTCCCTTGTGTCAACAGGCAGTAGGCAGTTCCAGATTTGTGTCTCAAATTTCACCAATCCTTAGGAAACACAGCCTTTTCCTTGGTGGTTTATGCACAAATGTTAGAACTGAACAAAACTGGCTGAGCCTGGGTAATGTGCCTATTCTTGAGCCCTGACCTCTGAGATTAGGGGTTAAAAGATGCTGATCAATTTCATCAAACAAATTCACTCTTCCTTGAATCAGTAGTGATGAAGGGGGGCTCGTCTTGGGCCACATCCTTCTCCATGACCTAACCAGTATGTATGCATGTGTAGGTTATGACTCCACACAGATCTTGTACACTGTCAGAAAGGCTCACCCAGAGAGGCATTTAATTATCGCACTTGTTTGCATCCATCCTTCCATCAACAGACAGTCAGGGTTTTCTGTTGGGTGTCTGGGCCTGGAATGCTAAGGAAGGTGGTTCTTTTTTTTCTTTTTCTTTCTTTTTTTTTTTTTTTTTTTTTTTTTGGTCTCTTGATCTCTATTTGATTTAATTAATTAATTAATTAATTAATTTCAATATATGAAATTTATTGTCAAATTGGTTTCCATACAACACCCAGTGCTCATCCCAAAAGGCGCTCTCCTCAATACCCATCACCCACCCTCCCCTCCCTCCCACCCCCATCAACCCTCAGTTTGTTCTCAGTTTTTAAGAGTCTCTTATGCTTTGGCTCTCTCCCACTCTAACCTCTTTTTTTTTTCTTCCCCTCCCCCATGGGTTTCTGTTAAGTTTCTCAGGATCCACATAAGAGTGAAACCGTATGGTATCTGTCTTTCTCTGTATGGCTTATTTCACTTAGCATCACACTCTCCAGTTCCATCCACGTTGCTACAAAGGGCCATATTTCATTCTTTCTCATTTCCACGTAGTACTCCATTGTGTATATAAACCACAATTTCTTTATCCATTCATCAGTTGATGGACATTTAGGCTCTTTCCATAATTTAGTTATTGTTGAGAGTGCTGCTATAAACATTGGGGTACAAGTGCCCCTATGCATCAGTACTCCTGTATCCCTTGGGTAAATTCCTAGCAGTGCTACTACTGGGTCATAGGTTAGGTCTATTTTTAGTTTTTTGAGGAACCTCCACACTGTTTTCCAGAGTGACTGCACCAATTTGCATTCCCACCAACAGTGCAAGACAGTTCCCGTTTCTCCACATCCTCTCCAGCATCTATAGTTTCCTGATTTGTTCATTTTGGCCACTCTGACTGGCGTGAGGTGATATCTGACTGGCGTGAGGTGATATTTGAGTGTGGTTTTGATTTGTATTTCCCTGATGAGGAGCGATGTTGAGCATCTTTTCATGTGCCTGATGGCCATCCGGATGTCTTCTTTAGAGAAGTGTCTATTCATGTTTTCTGCCCATTTCTTCACTGGGTTATTTGTTTTTTGGGTGTGGAGTTTGGTGAGCTCTTTATAGATTTTGGATACTAGCCCTTTGTCCGATATGTCATTTGCAAATATCTTTTCCCATTCCGTTGGTTGCCTTTAGTTTTGTTGATTGTTTTCTTTGCTGTGCAGAAGCTTTTTTTTTATCTTCATGAGATCCCAGTAGTTCATTTTTGCTTTTAATTACCTTGCCTTTGGGGATGTGTCAAGTAAGAAATTGCTACGATTGAGGTCAGAGAGGTCTTTTCCTGCTTTCCCCTCTAGGGTTTTGATGGTTTCCTGTCTCACATTCAGGTCCTTTATCCATTTTGAGTTTATTTTTGTGAATGGTGTGAGAAAGTGGTCTAGTTTCATTCTTCTGCATGTTGCTGTCCAGTTCTCCCAGCACCATTTGTTAAAGAGACTGTCTTTTTTCCATTGGATATTCTTTCCTTCTTTGTCAAAGATTAGTTGGCTATAAGTTTGTGGGTCTAGTTCTGGGGTTTCTATTCTATTCCATTGGTCTATGTGTTTGTTTTTGTGCCAATACCATGCTGTCTTGATGATTACAGCTTTGTAGTAGAGGCTGAAGTCTGGGATTGTGATGCTTCCTGCTTTGGTCTTCTTCAAAATTACTTTGGCTATCCGGGGCCTTTTGTGGTTCCATATGAATTTGAGGATTGCTTGTTCTAGCTTCAAGAAGAATGCTGGTGCAATTTTGATTGGGATTGCATTGAATGTGTAGATTGCTTTGGGTAGTATTGACATTTTGACAATATTTATTCTTCCGATCCATGAGCACGGAATGTTTTTTCATTTCTTTATGTCTTCTTCAATTTCCTTCATAAGCTTTCTATAGTTTTCTGCATACAGATCTTTTACATGTTTGGTTAGGTTTATCCCTAGGTATTTTATGCTTCTTGGTGCAATTGTGAATGGGATCAGTTTCTCTATTTGTCTTTCTGTTGCTTCATTATTAGTGCATAAGAATGCAACTGATTTCTGTACTTTGATTTTGTATCCTGCAACTTTGCTGAATTCATGTATCAGTTCTAGCAGACTTTTGGTGGAGTCTATCGGATGTTCCATGTATAATATCATGTCATCTGCAAAAAGTGAAAGCTTGACTTCATCTTTGCCAATTTTGATGCCTTTGATTTCTTTTGTTGTCTGATTGCTGATGCTAGAACTTCCAACACTATGTTAAACAACAACGGTGGGAGTGGACATCCCTGTCGTGTTCCTGATCTCAGGGAAAAAGCTCTCAGTTTTTCCCCATTGAGGATGATGTTAGCTGTGGGCTTTTCATAAATGGCTTTTATGATGTTTAAATATGTTCCATCTATCTCGACTTTCTCAAGGGTTTTTATTAAGAAAGGATGCTGAATTTTGTCAAATGCTTTTTCTGCATCGATTGACAGGATCATATGGTTCTTATCTTTTCTTTTATTAATGTGATGTATCACGTTGATTGATTTGTGAATGTTGAACCAGCCCTGCATCCCAGGAATGAATCCCACTTGATCATGGTGAATAATTCTTTTTATCAGCTGTTGAATTCGATTTGCTAGTATCTTATTGAGAATTTTTGCATCCATATTCATCAAGGACATCGGCCTGTAGTTCTCTTTTTTTACTGGGTCTCTGTCTGGTTTAGGAATCAAAGTAACTCTAGCTTCATAGAATGAGTCTGGAAGTTTTGCTTCCCTTTCTATTTTTTGGAATAGCTTGAGAAGGATAGGTATTATCTCTGCTTTCAATGTCTGGTAGAATTCCCCAGGGAAGCCATTTGGTCCTGGACTGTTATTTGTTGGGAGATTTTTGACAACTGATTCAATTTCTTCGCTGGTTATTGGTCTGTTCAAGCTTTCTATTTCCTCCTGATTGAGTTTTGGACGTGTGTGGGTGTTTAGGAATTTGTCCATTTCTTCCAGGTTGTCCAGTGTGTTGGCATATAATTTTTCCTTGTATTCCCTGATAATTGCTTGTCTTTCTGAGGGATTGGTTGTAACAATTCCATTTTCATTCATGATTTTATCTATTTGGGTCCTCTGCCTTTTCTTTTTGAGAAGCCTGGCTAGAGGTTTATCAATTTTGTTTATTTAAAAAAAAAAACAACTCTTGGTTTCATTGATCTGCTCTACCTTTTTTTTAGATTCTATATTGTTTATTTCTGTGCTGATCTTTATTATTTCTCTTCTTCTGCTGGGTTTAGGCTGTCTTTGCTGTTCTGCTTCTATTTCCATTAGGTGTGCTGTTAGATTTTGTATTTGGGATTTTTCTTGTTTTTTTGAGATAGGCCTGGATTACAATGTATTTTCCTCTCAGGACTGCCTTTGCTGCATCCCAAAGTGTTTTGATTGTTGTATTTTCATTTTCGTTTGTTTCCTTATATTTTTAAATTTCTTCTCTAATTGCCTGATTGACCCATTCATACTTTAGTAGGGTGGTTTTTTTTATATATATATGAAATTTATTGACAAATTGGTTTCCATACAACACCCAGTGCTCATCCCAAAAGGTGCCCTCCTCAATACCCATCACCCACCCTCCCCTCCCTCCCACCCCCCATCAACCCTCAGTTTGTTCTCAGTTTTTAACAGTAGGGTGTTTTTTATCCTCCATGCTTTTGGAGGTTTTCCAGACTTTTTCCTGTGGTTGATTTCAAGTTTCATAGCATTGTGTTCTGAATGTGTGCATGGTATGATCTCAAGTCTTTTATACCTATTAATGGATGTTTTGTGTCCCAGTATGTGATCTATTTTGGAGAATGTTCCATGTGTACTCAAGAAGAAAGTATATTCTTTTGCTTTGGGATGCAGAGTTCTAAATATATCTGTCAAGTCCATCTGATCCAATGTATCATTCAGGGCCCTTGTTTCTTTATTGACCATGTGTCTAGATGATCTATCCATTTCGGTAAGTGGAGTGTAAATTCCCCTGCAATAACCACATTCTTATCAATAAGGTTGCTGATGTTTGTGATTAATTGTTTTATATTATTGGGGGCTCCTGTATTCAGCACATAGACATTTATATTTGTTAGCTCTTCCTGATGGATAGACCCTGTAATTATTATATAATGCCCTTCTTCATCTATTGTTACAGACTTTAATTTAAAGTCTAGTTTGTCTGATATAAGTATGGCTACTCCAGCTTTCTTTTGACTTCCAGTAGCATGATAGATAGTTCTCTATCCCCTCACTTTCAATCTGAAGTTGTCCTCAGGTCTAAAATGAGTCTCTTGTACACAGCAAATAGATGGGTCTTGTTTCTTTATCCATTCTGTTACCCTATGTCTTTTGGTTGGAGCATTTAGTCCATTTACCTTCAATGTTATTATTGAAAGATATGGGTTTAGAGTCATTGTGATGTCTGTAGGTTTCATGCTTGTAATGATGTCTCTTGTACTTTGTCTCACAGGATCCCCCTTAAGATCTCTTGTAGGGCCAGTTTAGTGGTGACGAATTCCCTCAGTTTTTGTTTGTTTGGGAAGATCTTTATCTCTCCTTCTATTCTGAATGACAGACTTGCTGGATAAAGGATTCTCGGCTGCATATTTTTTCTGTTCATCACGTTGAAGATTTCCTGCCATTCCTTTCTGGCCTGCCAAGTTTCAGTAGAAAGATCCATCACGAGTCTTATTGGTCCCCCTTTAAATGTAGAGCACGTTTATCCCTAGCTGCTTTCAGAATTTTCTCTTTATCCTTGTATTTTGCCAGTTTCACTATGATATGTTGTGCAGAAGATCGATTCAAGTTATGTCTGAAGGGAGTTGTCTGTGCCTCTTGGATTTAGGAGGGTGGTTCTTATCTGAGATCCCATTCTACTGCTCTGAAGACACCTGTTCTCTCCTAGAGTTGTTAGCCTGTCTTACATTTTCCTTTAAAATGTAAATAAATACCACCACATCCCACAGTGATTTGCCAATTCTCCTTAACATTTCCTCTTTTCTATCACATAGAACTGTCATAGTCCTATCTGTAAATGAATTTCAGTATTTATAAGCAGTAAACTTATTTTCTGGTTGTCAGTGTTTTGTTTGTTTTCTGCAGATATTTGCAAAGCAATCACTTTGATAGTACCTGTAAAGTAATCATCAAATCAAAAGCCTGTGAGATGATCTGCATATTGCAGAACAAAAGGTAATAGAAACCTACTACTAAGATAAACTGAAATTTTATTTTACTTTAAAAATTTTGATTCCAGGTAATGGGACACTGATTGGAGCATCGTCAAATGTAGTTTGTGCAGGAATTGCTGAGCAGCATGGATATGGATTCTCTTTCATGGAATTTTTCAGGTACTTTAAAGCTCATTTTAAATTTCTGTTTATTTGATCCTGAAGCTCACTTAATTAAAAAAAATAGCAATATGTACTGTTAAGCACTAGGATAAACATGTTTTTAGCAATTAGAGAGATGTTAGTGTTAGGTGAGCTTAGCTAAAAGAAAACACACATTAAAAATTTATTGCTGAGATTAGCTTCATAACCCAGAGCATGATTCAGGTATTCTGAATAAGATTGACTCTAGGGGTCAATAAATGGTTGTAGGATTCCTGGGTATTTTATGTTGTTCTCTTGAAAATTCCAACTGGGAATTGTGCCTTGACTGTCAATGATGGGCTGCATAATGAGAATCTGTAGACCTCCCAGATTGCCCAGTGAAAAATCTTGTACTTGAAAGGACCCAGAAATATTGCAGACAGAGGCAGCCTGGCAACATGCATTCATGTGTGGACACCTATCAGGAGGGCAGCACAGAGATGAAGCCCTGGGTGAGGAAAAACAGCCAATGCTTGCTCCTACAAAGGAAAAGCTGCTCCAAAGGAGCAGGGACCATGCTGGAGTCCTAACTCCCTGCATGCCTGTTTTCATATGGCATCACTGCCCTTTGAAAGTAGGTGAATGGGCAGAATTGCCATTGGCAGCTCCAAAAAATGGTGCTGCTAAAATGAACTGACATTTGGTGTTGAACAAGATTTCTGTTGACGTTCTTGGATTGTAGGCTCACAGCTCATGTATGCACAGTGAAGGTTCTCAGAACCAGCCCTGCTTAAGATTTGAAACAGTAGCTCTGCCTGAGAGGCAGAGTGACCTGAAGCCTATGGAGACTGTGACCTTGGGCTTCTGCAGGGCACTACTTGGCTGGGCTGGGCCTGGGATAAAACTCCACTGTCATACCTTGGTAAGAACCAACATCAATTTCTGTGCATGATGCTGACTTTTGGCAGACTCATACTGGCCATTTCTGTTTATGAGTGACTAGTAATTCTTGACAGTTTTACTCAGACACTAAAATTAGTTAATCAAAACTCCTGGAAGACTTGGGCATGGGATGGAGGGACGAGGCTGGACAATGAGCTGTGGGGATACCGAATGTGCTCTACTCTCAGGAGGACTCTGGAACATTGTTGCCCCCACTACTAAGAGATGGGATCAGAAACTTATCACTTGACCACCATCTTCCTGTTAGAGTTCATCTTCCTCTGCTAGGCATAAAAGAAATAATCCTATCACTTAAACAAGGCTGTTATTCAAATGTCCCTGGTCTCCTTTGTGAGCCAGGCATATGATACCCTGGCCCTCTACCTGCAGACAACCATGGCTGGACTCAATCTAGGGACTCTCATGGCCATTTAACAACACTGGTTGGTCTCACAAGTAGGCTTGAGAGGGCTGGTATTAATATCATAAAAGATTAAAGGATTTTTAGGGCAACAGTACACCCTGGTCTGATATTTTCTCCAGTGTAACTTTGAAATAATAATAAGGACATCTGCTTGACTAAAAGGTTGGTGTGCAGCCATTCAGATCATGCATAGAGCCCAGGGTTTAGCTCCAGCAGGTGATGTATTGCACACTGAACTTTCCAATATGTGCCCCTTGTGTGCCCAGTTACAGTGGTGAAAGCTAGGATAATATTTAGTAGCTTGGGAGCCTCAGAAAGACAGGGGCAAGACTGTCAGTTTCTCTTCCAAAACCTCTTTAGCTAGTGGCCTTAACAATGGCATCCACCTTCTTAGATGGAGAAAAAATATCTCTCTGGTTAGTAATGTTCAAGAGCCACATCTTATTTCTGTCTGGTTCCACCTCTGATCATTCTTCTTGTCAGGTCCTTGCTGCTCAGAAATCAGAGCAGTTTTCTCATAAATGGTCATCTAATTGTTCATCCCATATTTGCATAAAATTCTTGGTTTGAAGTTACAAATGTATTAAATGGACTTTTATCTACCTAATTTCAAAATTTCTTTCACAAAAGGTGGCTACCTATGATACACAGTGCAAAATGTTGACTTCCCACTTTATTAAAAAAATTACTATTTTGGGGGGGTGCCTAGGTGGCTCAGGCAGTTAAGCATCCGACTTTGGCTCAGCTCATGATCTTGAGGTTTGTGAGTTTGAGCCCTACGTCGGGCTCTGTGCTGACAGCTCTGAGCCTGGAGCCTGCTTCAGATTCTATGTCTCCCTCTCTCTCTGTCCCTCCCCACTTGTGCCCTGTCTCTCTCTATCAAAATAAATAAATATAAATTTTTCTTAATAAAAAATCCCATTTTTAATGACTATATGAATATATATCCAAAGGGAAATGGTAAAGGAATAAAATATAAAAGTAACTCATAATTTTGCTACCCAGAAATAACCACTAATCAAAATTTCGTGTTTTCTTCCATTTTCTCTTCCTCTCATGATACATAGATATTTGTTAAAAAAAATTTTAATCTCATTGTGTCTTACCTTTCATTTTTCAACATATTGGAACATCTTATCAGGTCATTAGTTGTTCTTTCAAAATAGGATATGTTTATACCTACAACATGTGGGTATATCACTATTTTACTTTTGTTGGGCATATAGGTTGCTTCCTATTCTTTGTTATCATAATTAATGCTGTGTTGAATATCTTCACAGATAAAAATTTGTTTCATTATTGCTAGTTGAAAATAAACTTCCTGACATACAATTGCTGGCTAAGTGAATGGTTTTTTAATTAAGTTTTTCTGTTTAATTCCATTATGGTTAACATATACTGTTATATTGGTTTCAGATATACAATATAGTGATTCAACACTTCCTTACATCACTCTCTGCTCATCATGACAAGTGCACTCATTAACCCTCATCATCTATTTCACCCCTCCCCTCCCCCACCTTCCCTCTTAAACCATTAGTTAGTTCTCTATAGTTTCTTGATTTGTCTCTGTTTACCCCCTTTGTTCATTTATTTCTTAAATTCCCCATATGAGTGAAATCAAATGTATTTGTCTTTCTCTGACTGACTTATTTTGCTAAGAATTATACTTCCTAGATCCATCCATGTTGTTGCAAATAGCAACATTTCATTCTTTTTTATGGCTGAATAATACTTCATTGTATATATATAACACATACTGTTTATCCATTCATCTATCCATGGACATTTGGGCTGCTTCCATACTATGGCTATTGTAAATAGTGCTGCAATAAACATCGGGGTGCATATATCCTTTTGAATTAGTGTTCTCATATTATTTGGGTAAATACTCTGTAGTATCATTACCAGATCGTATGCTAGTTCTATTTTTTAATTTTTTGAGGAAACTGCATACTGACTTTCACAGTGACTACACCAATTTTCATTCCCATCAACAGTGCACAAAGGTTCCCTATTCTCCACATCCTCATAAACACTTGTTTCTTGTGGTTATTTTTTCTTATATTTTTTAATTTTAGCTATTCTGATAAGTGTGAGGTGATATCTCATTGTGGTTTTGATTTGCATTTCCCTGATAATGTTGAGCATCTTTTCATGTGTCTGTTGGCCATCTGTATGTTTTCTTTGGAAAAATGTCTATTTATGTCTTCTGCCCATTTTTTAATTGGATTGTTAATTTTTGGAGTATTGAGTTCACAAGTTATTTATATATTTTGGATACTAATACTTCCCTGGATAAGTCATTTGCCACTCAGTAGGTTGTCTTTTAGTTTTGTTGATTGTTTCCTTTGCTGTGTAGAAACTTTTTATTTTGATGTAGTCTCAATAGTTTGCTTTTGCTTCCCTTGCCTTAGGAGACATATGTAGAAATAAGTTCTTATGGCCAATGTCAGAGAGATTACTGCCTGTGCTCTCTTGTAGGATTTTTATTTTCAGTTCTCACATCTATGACTAAACACATTTTGAGTTTATTTTTGTGTATGGTATAAAAAAGTGGTTCAGTTTCATTCTTTTTCATGTAGCTGTCCAGTTTTCCCAACAACAATTGTTCAAGAGACTGTCTTTTCCCCATTGCATATTCTTGCCTCCTTTGTTGAAGGAGATTTATAGTATTGACTTTATATTATATTTCATTGATCTTTGTATCTATTTTTTGCTGTTACCATACTGTTTTTGATACTACAGCTTTGTAATACAACTTGAAATTTGAAATTGTGTTACTTCCAGCTTTGTTTGTTTGTTTGTTTGTTTTCAAGATTGCTTTGACTGTTCAGGGTCTTTTGTGGTTCCATTTAAATTTTTTGGTTTGTTCTAGTGTTTTTTGGTTTGTCCTAGTGCTGTGAAAACTTTTGGTATTTTGATAGGGGTTGCATAAAATCTGTAGATTGCTTTGGGTAGTATGGACATTTTAACAATACACGTTCTTTCCATGAGCATGGAATATCTTTCCAATTGTTTGTGTCCTCTTCAATTTCTTTCATCAGTGTTTTATAGTGTTCAGAGTACAGGTCTTTTACCTCTTGGTTAAGTTCATTCCTTGGTATTTTTATTTTTTTGGTGCAATTATATTTCTCTTTCTGCAGCCTATTAATGTATAGAAATGCAACAGATTTCTATACATCGATTTTTTATCCTGTAACTTCACTGAATTTATCAATCCTAGCAGTTTTTTTGGTACAGTCTATATGGTTTTCTATTTAGAGTATTGTGTCATTTGTAAATAGTGGAAGTTTTACTTCCTTCCTACCAATTTGAATGATTTCTATTACTTTTTCTTGTCTGAGTGATGTGACTAGGACTTCCAGTAATATGTTGAATAAAAGTGGTAAGAGTGGGCATCCTTGTCTTGTTCCTGACCTTAGGAGGAAAGCTCTCAGTTTTTCCCCCATTGAAGATGATGTTCACCTTGGGTTTTCTATGTATGGCCTTATTATGTTGAGGTATGTTCCCTCTAAACCTACTTTGTTGAGGATTTTTTCCATGAATGGATGTTGTACTTTATCAAATGCTTTTTCTGCATCTATTGAAAGGACCATATGGTTCTTGTCCTTTCTTTTATTAATGTGGTTTATCACACTGATTGATATGAGAATATTGAACCACCCTGGCAACCCAGGAAGAATTCCCACTTAATCGTCGTGAATGATTTTTTTTCATGTATTGTTGGATTCAGTTTCCTAATATTTTGTTGAGGATTTTTTGCATTTATGTTCATCAGAGAAATTAGCCCATAGTTCTCTTTCTTCCTAGTGTCTTTATCTGCTTTTGGTATCAGGGGAATGCTGGCTTCATAGAATGAATTTTGAAGTTTTCCTTCCTCTTCTATTTTTTTGGAATAGCTTGAGAAGAATAGGTATTAACTTCTTTAAATGTTTGATAGAATTCATCTTGAAGATCTCTGGTTCTGGACTTCTGTTTCTTGGGAGTTTTTTGATTGCTGACTTAATTTCATTGCTGGTGATTGGTCTGTTCAAAATTTCTATTTCTTCCTGATTTAGTTTTGGGAGGTAATATGTTTGTAGGAATTTATCCATTTCTTCTAGGCTGTCCATTTTGTTGGTGTATAATTTTTCATAATATTCTCTTACAGTCCTTTGTATTTCTGTAGTGTTGGTTGTTATTTCTCTTCTTTCATTTCTGATTTTGTTTATTTGAGCCCTCTCTCTCTCTCTCTCATTCCCTCCCTCCCCTCCTTCTCTCTTTTATGAGCCTGACTTATCAATTTTGTTGATCTTTTTCATGACCAGCTCCTGATTTCATTGATCTGTTCTATTGTATTTTTAGTTTTTATTTATTTCTACTATAATCTTTATTATAGTTTCCTTCTTTCTACTGTTTTGGGATTTTTTTTTCTAGCTCCTTTAGGTGTAATGTTAGGTTGCTTGAGATTTTCTTGCTTCTTGAGGTAACCCCGTATGACTATAAACCACCATCACAGAACCCTCTTAGAATCCCCTACTTTTGCTGCATGCCACAGATTTTGGACTGTTGTGTTTTCATTTTTATTTGTCTCAATGTATTTTTTAAATTTACTCTTTGCTTCTTCTTTGACCCATTCATTGTTTAGTAGCATGTTATTTAACCTCAATGTATATGTGCTCTTTTCATATATTTTCTTGTGGTTTATTTGTAGTCTCAAAGCATTGTGATCAGAGAAGATGCATGGTATGACTTTGATCATTTTGAATTTGTTGAGACTTGTTTTGTGGCCTAATATATGTTATCTATTCTGGATAATGTTCAGTGTGCACTTGAAAAGAATGTGTATTCTTCTGTTTTAGGATGGAATGTTCTGAACATATCTGTTAAATCCATCTGGCTCAATGTGTCTTTCAAAGTTACCATTTCCTTGTTGACTTTCTGTGTGGATGATTTATCCATTGATGTAAGTGAGGTGTTAAAGTTCCTTACTTTTACTGTATAACTATCAATTACTTCCTTTATATTTGTTATTGACTACTTTATGTATTTGTGTACTTTCATTTTGGGCGCCTAAATATTTAGAATTGTTGTATCTTCTTGTTAGATTGTATTCTTTATTATTATGTAGTGTCCTTCTTTATCTCTTGTTACAGTCTTTGTTTTAAAGTCTAATTTTGCCTAATATAAATATTGGTACTCTGAGTTTCCTTTGTTTTCCATTTTCATGATAAATGTTTCTCTACCCCCTTACTTTCAATCTGCAGGTATCTTTAGGTCTGAAATGAGTCTCTTGTAGGCATATAGATGGGTCTTGCTTTTTTTATTTTTTCCATCACCCTATGTCTTTGATTGGAGCATTTAGTCCATTTACATTCAAGGTAATTATTGATAGATATGTACTTATTGTAATTTTGTTACTTGTTTTATTGCTGTTTTTGTAGTTCTTCTCTGTTCCTTTCTTTCCTTATCCTCTTCTCTCACAATAAGTTGGCTTTCTTTAGTGATATATTGGATTCCCCTGTATTTATGTTTGGCATATCTATTACTGGTTTTTGATTTGTGGTTACTATTAGGTTTGTATATAATATCTTCTGCATATAGCAGTCCATATTAAGTTGATGGTTGCTTAAGTTTGAAGCCATTCTTTATTCATCACCCTGGCACATTTTAGGTATATGGTGTCACATTTTGTGAGTCCTTTCACTGCTTTATACAGATATACTTATTTTCCTGCTTTGATGCTTTCTACTTTTGTTACTCTTACTTATGGTATTTCCTTTCAACTCAAATAGTCCCTTTTAAAATTTCTTGTAGGGCCGGTTTAGTGGTCATGAACTCCTTTAACTTTTGTTTGCCTGGGCAACTCTTTATCCTCCATCTACTAGGAATGATAGCCTTGCTGGACAGAATATTATTTATGGCAGATTTTTTCCTTTCAGTACTTGAATATATCATGCCACTTCCTTCTGGCCTGCAAAATTTCTGCTGAGAAATCTGCTGACTGCCTTGTGGGGTTTCCCTTGTAGTGATCTGTTCTCTTTGCTCCTGCTGCTTTTAAAATTGTCTCTTTATCACTACTTTTTGCCATTTTACCTACTATATGTCTTGGTGTGGACTTCCTTGGGTGGATTTTGTTGAGGGCTCTCTGTGCCTCCTGGATCTGCATTTCTGTTTCCTTCCCCAGATTCAGGAAGTTTTTGGTGAACATTTCTTCCAATAAATTGTCTTCTCTCTTTTCTTTTTCTTATCCTCTGGGATCCCTGCAATAAAAATGTTATTATTCCTGATGGTGTAGCTGAGTTCTTTAAGTCTATTCTCATTTTGCACAACTTTTTTCCCTTTCACCTGCTCAGCTTGATTGCTTTCCATTCTCTTTCCTTCAGGTCACTGATTTGTTATTCTGCTTCATTTAGTCTGCTATTTATTACATCTAGTATATTTTTAATTTCATTCATTATGTTCTTCATGTCTGGTTCCTTTTTATCTCTTTGTTAAGGTCTCAATGGTGTCTTCCATGCTTTCCAAGTCCTGTGTGTATATCTTTATGATAAATATTTTAATTTCTCTACCACGCATATTACTTATTTCCATTTCTCTTAGGTCTTTTGCAGTGATTTTGTTGTGTTATTTCATTTAAGACATATTCCTTTGTCTCCTCATTTTGTCTCTTTGAGTCTTTTTCTCTGTGTTAGGAAAGTCAGCTATGTCTCCTGCTCTTGAAAGTGCTGTCCTTATGAAGAAGAGGTCCTGTAGTGCCCTGCAGTGCAATGTCCCCTGTTTCCTGGAACGTGGTGCTTCAGGGATATCTCCTATGTGTGTTGTGTGCATCCTTCTGTTGTGACTGAGCTGCTTTTTCCTTCAGTCTTGTTGTCTGCAGTTACTCTTTTTGCCTGTTGTGGGCAGTGTTTGGTTCCTGTGGTGTTAATGAGCCAGTCTGGGGTCACCTTGGGCTTAAGTTGAGTCAGCCCACGTGTTCACCAGAGATGTAGTAGCACCAAACTGCTTGGTGCCTTTCCTATGTTGTCCCAAGAAGTTTTTGTTGGTGGGCAGAGCCTGGATTAAGACCAGCTGTCTGCCCCCACCACACTGCTGGGGCTGCAGTCTGGCTTATGTGTGTTTATCTTTCCCTTTCCCTGGGGCAGACATTACTTTGGAGTGGTTCTGGCCACTGTTGGGGCTGCTTGCACAGTGCTAGGTTTGTGGCACTTCTTTGGATGGGCTCCAGGCAAGAGTTTATTAGAGGGGGGGAAGATCCACACATGTGTTGTGTGCAGTGTTAGCAAGGTTTACCTGCTGGTCCTCTGTGAGAGAACTGCTACCGCTGCTGCCACTGGGACCAAAGCCTACCAGTTTGGAGGGGGTAGGTCACATGTGCAGGGGCAGAGCATGCAGTTTTAGCAAGGTTTGCATGATCCCCTTGGGGAGGGGACCCATAGTGCCAGGATTGAGGCTGGAGGGGGCAGATTTGCTAAAGCATGGGGAGGGGGGTGTAAGCAAGTTGTTAGTGAATGTTTGTGCTGCACTGGTTCCCACAGGTGGCCTGTGTTTATGCTGAAGGGGTAGGGAAATGGCATTTTTCTCCTGGAGGAGTTTTTCCTAATGGTCTCTGATTCTCCAGGATAAGTTATGAAATGAGTAAATAACTCTCCCTCCTATATGCCCCAGGTGTTTTTTAAAACTGCTGCTTCAGTGCTGTATCTCTGTGGGCTCTTTGTTGTACTATCTGTTTAATGGCAGGGACTTAATTTCTTAATGCCATCTAGACTCTTCCAGAGCCCAGCTTGCTGATTTTTAAAATTCCAGATTTTGAGTCCCACTGGTTGTAAGAACTCATGAAACTCAGTCCCTCTTTTTTTCAAAGCCAAATGTTATGGGGATTCATCTTCCCCATGCAGGTTTCCCAGTGTGATAGTCTGCGTCTCTCCCTTGTCCGCACCCAGGGCGTCCTCCCTCTGGTGAAAGGCCTGCAGTCCATTTGGCTTCCCACCACATCTCTGCCTTTCCAATCCTGTTCAGTGTGGCCTTTTCTATATATTTTGTTGTAGGGTTTGTTCTGCCAGTCTTTGGGCGGTTTTCTGACCGGTGTGAGTGATATCTAGTTATATCCATGGGAGGAGGTGAGGTTAGCATCTTCCTACTCCATCTTCTTTTCAGCCTTTCCTAAATTTTTCATTCTTAATGGCAGATGAAATAAGTGTTTTACAGTCTTTGATTTGATGAGATATAGTACAATTTTTCAGTCTAAGCATTTTTATTTTTACTCCAGTGGAGAAAAGGAAATGTGGCTGGAAGGAAAAGCACTAGGTGGGCAGTCAGGAACTCCTCCTCCCAGCTTTGCTTCTGTACTGACCAGCTCAGTAAGTTGGCCATGTCACTTTTTACTGGAATTTCCCCTTCTCTTCTGGGAAAACAGGATGAAAGATAAGTCTGGGATCTCAGTGCTTGCAGCAACCCCTCAGGTTGCTGCCTCAGCTAGCAGATGGCACTTGTTGCCAGGACTCACCAATGTATGGAATCTGGGCTGCAAGTGCAGCATGTGAGGAGCTGAGGCCTGAGTGCCTTTAATTTATCTTTGAAGTTTAATATTTTTACAGAGATATGCCCTGGAGTTGATTGTTGTGTCAATTTTTCTCAGGTATTTAATGTGCCCTTCTAGTAGACTTGTCTTGTAGTCTTGTCTAGTACAAGTCTTGTAGACTTGTAGACTCAAGTTTCTTTCCTTTCCTTTTCATTTTTTTTTTAGCTTCAGAAAGCTTTCTTGGATCATTTTTAACTGTTAATATACATTGTTTCATGAGTCTGTTCATTTTGGATCTTCTTGGCTTGTCTTCTATTTCAATCACTTTCCCTTGGACTGAGGTTATTAACTTAATTTATTTTTACACCCTTGTTTACTTTCTTCTTTCTTCAATGTCTCTTACTAATTTTTCATTTTACTATATTTTTCTATATATTCTAAATTATATTCCTTATAATTATAATATAATAATAATATATGACTATATATTTTAAATTATATTCCTTATAATTTAATCTTTGTTTCTGATATGATTTGGTCTTTTGATTTATCATTTTATTTCTTCATGTTTTTGTCTATTTATGTTTTTAGCATTTGGGTTTGTGGCTTAAGGTGTTCTTTTTGTTGCTGTTTTTTTTTCTTCATATTTCCATGTGCTTATTCAAGATATATAGTTCTGTATAGAATCTAATGCAGTTTTATTTTCTAGTTCATATTTAGCCTTTTAGAGAAATCTTTATCAGTTTCAGTATTTAGATTCTCATGTTCTGTTGTTTTCTTATGAAAGCCTTGCGTAGGTGAAATCTGCCTTTATCCACGTGCTTTCATGGATGGGTTTGGCCTTTGGGGTCAAAGGAATTTGAAGATTCCTAGTCTAGAGCACACCCTCTGTGGTCAGTGCCATGGACTGCAGTTTTTTAAAGATGATTTCATTTTATTTATTTTTTGTAGGTGAGGGAATGTCTATCAATTTTTGGTTCTTTTTGTCTTATAAGATTATTTCCTCCTCTTGCTCCCTTTCCCTTCTCATCCCAAACTCCAATGAGCATTCCTGCCTTCCTTTCTGCTTTCTTCTCTCCCAGAAAGGATATGTGTCAAGGCTGCTGCCTGTTATTCTGTGCATGTTTGCATCCTTTCTCCGTTGTCTCTGCTCTGATTGAGCAGGATTATTTTTCAGCATTTTAACACTTAGCTTGGACTTACTTTTTATAGCTTTTGTTATTCACTCATCCTTATAAACTTAATTCCCTTTTTTCTTTTTCATGAAGTTTTCTGATTCCTTTAGCAATTTGTAAAGACCTGGGGCAGGGGCTTGAGAGACAGTTATGCTGGGAATTGGTGTTTATTTCTTTGCTGACAAGTAATGTAAAATTTATGGTGCTCTCTGTCTTCTAGTTAGTTATGTTGAAGGTGTGGTATCTACGTGGTTTTATTTGTACTTCTTACTGATCTGTAGAGTTTATTGTGAGCTGTGTGGAGAGCTTTGGATTTTGGTGGCTGTCATCACCTTGGCCACCAGAAGTCCTGCCCTCCTTCTGAAGTAATAGTGGTATTACTCATTTATCCCTTGTGATCTTTTGTGATGACTGTAGGGATACAATAGAATTTTATCTTGTTCTCTTTGGAGTGGATTATTTTTTAAATGAAGATTATTCTCATGTTGAATTCTCTCACTGAACAGGAAAATAGTTTTCATGGTATTCTCCTCCATGGGACACACCTCCATGGGGTACCCTTCATAAAACATACTTTATAGGGCATTCCTTCATTTGACACATGGGTCACATAGGGCTATTTGACACATGGGTCAAATAAAAGTTGTTTCATCAATTAATGATGCAGATTTTTACCATTTCTTTAAATTTAGAGACAAAACAAGATGAATTTTATAGTGTAAATTAACCTCCACATAGTTTTTATCATTTGCTCTTTTGTTTCCTTTTGAGATTTATTGGAACACAGCTAACTCTTGTGAGGATTTAAAAAAATGAACAAGTTGGTAAATTAAAATTTTTTTAACGTTTATTTATTTTTGAGACAGAGAGAGACAGAGCATAATGGGGGAGGGTCAGAAAGAGGGAGACACAGAATCTGAAACAGGCTCCAGGCTCTGAGCTGTCAGCACAGAGCCTGACGCGGGACTCGAACTCATGGACCGCACGATCATGACCTGAGCTGAAGTCGTCCGCTTAACTGACTGAGCCACCCAGGCGCCCCAACAAGTTGGTAAATTAAATTAAAGAGAAAAAATATCCAGAAAATAAACTATTTAGAAACTAGTATTCTAAAAGCAACATTTGAAAATGTCTTGCCTTTGTTCAGTATGACTCAGAAAGATCACAAACATTGATTAACATTAAATTAAGATAAAGTTCTTTGGCCACTAGATTTTATGAAGTGTTCATTCTAGATCTTTTTTGAAGGATATACTGGTGGACACTTATATTTTCTCAAATGTCAAAACTGATCTAACATAATATATTTTTTAGGTTCATCTCTATGTTAATTGTGCTGCTATAAACTCACTGAACCAGAAGTCAAATCATTTCTTTCCTTGTGAGAGTTAAAATCATGAACATCAGATCAATATTTTCTGAATATAAATTACAAGTTAGTCTCATCCATACACTAAGTTTGTTAAGAAAGAAAGGGTTATTTGCATGTAACTGTTTCCTAGTTAGAGCAGAAGTGGTCCTCAGATTTCCCTGAGGAGACAGGCCTGTTTTGTGTCTGAAGGAATACTCAAACCCACCCACCCCTCATTCTCCTGCCCTTATTCAAACATAAGGAACACATTTTGTTGGTTTGCACTGAGACATAAAATCTTCAGCCTTAGAGTTAAACCAGTTGTGTAGATTAGCATATTCTTGAACACTTCGAAGCAGTAATCCTGAGTATCGCTACTATAAGGGGGAAGGAGTTGGGCAGGCTTAGAGCACTGGAGAGCTATTTGAGACTTTTGAAGGTAAAAGAGTTCCAAAAAGGCCAAGAGAGCCATAATAGCCCAAGATACCCAGCCAGAGGATGCCATGAGAGGTAATGCAAAGAATGTTCTACTAAGTATTTATTGATTTTGTTTTCCATTTTAATGGAAACAATTACCCTGTTTTGACTTGGAGTAATCCCCCTTTCCTCACTAATGCACTTTCCAGGAAGGTATGTCCCAGGATGGGGGGAGGGACCCAAGGCAATTAAGGAACAATTGAAGGATGGCACATAACTCAAAGGAAAGATGGCACAGTTTTTGACCAGCACCAAAAACTGTTGAGGTTGTTGGAGACGTAAAGTTCCTTCCACTAGACAAGGGTAATATAGAAAGCCTGAAGATGTTGTATGACATTACTAAGAAGCCTGAATCTGGGCTCAACCTAGAGGAACCAGAGTCTGGGAAAGGATCTCGATATCCTTGTTATCTCTATCCCTGTTATTGTGGCTGCATAACAAGTTACACCAAAATGTAGTGGCTTCAAGAAGCAGCAATAATTATTTTGCTCTTTAATTGTACTATCTTTGCAGGACTTGAAAGAACCAGTTTGTTTCTGTTCCACTCAGAATCATGAAGGGCTACTCAAAGGCTGGAGACTAGAATCATGTGAGGCTTGCTTACTTACTTGTCTTATGGCTGGGCTGTGGAGATTCAAAGACTTAGAGGTTGAATTGACTGAGGCATCCTAGGCATCAGTCTGTAACTCTATGTCACAGGCTCTCCCAAATTCAGAGGAAGGAACCTCCAAATAGAAGAGTAGCCATGTCACATGGTAAGAAGAGCATGAGGGATAGACCATATTGGTGCATCCAAATTTGGAAAATACAAGGTGCCAGGTCATTTTATCTACCCCCAGACTTGTAGCTCACATCATCTCATAACTCGCCTTCTGCTTAACCATTCTGTATTGGACTTTATGTCACTTGTAACTATAAGAGTCCTTAGTTATACAGAGACCCAAAGAAATGTCACCATTTTATGATCTTTTTCAAGAACTCATACTGATATAGTTGTCTTAATCAGGTGAGTGATTTGATCAAAATTGGTCCTTATTTTCTGTGTTCCATTATATCTAGAAGGCCCAAGTTTTTATTGAAGATGGTTTTCAAGAGCCAGGCATTTCTTCATTTGAACTTCCTAGATTTTTTTTTTTTTTTTTTTTTTTGTAATTTTTTTTTTTTAACGTTTATTTATTTTTGGGACAGAGAGAGACAGAGCATGAACGGGGGAGGGGCAGAGAGAGAGGGAGACACAGCATCGGAAACAGGCTCCAGGCTCTGAGCCATCAGCCCAGAGCCCGACGCGGGGCTCGAACTCACGGACCGCGAGATCGTGACCTGGCTGAAGTCGGACGCTTAACCGACTGCGCCACCCAGGCGCCCCGAACTTCCTAGATTTTGTGACAATGTGTTGTCCACTTTGGCTTATTGCATAGGTCACACTCTGGAACTCATGGCCAAGTTATATAGGAGATGGTATTTGTTACAACAATGTACTGTTAAATACTTTGTCTCTCCTGTGGCTGTACTCCTTGTCAGCAGCCGCTGGTTGCTATGGAAGACAGGTAGAGAAGCTGTTTCAGCAAAATTCTGCCATCACCAGGAAATGTTTTTTGTCCTCACATCAATCAATTCTCCAACTCTCTGACACCATCTGTGTATCCTATAATTCAATTCAATTCTAACTATCTAGAGTTAGCACATACTTGCAGGTTTAAGGGCTCAATCCACAAGGCTGCCCCACTTCAGATGCCAGTTGCAAGTCCCCAGGCTACCCACACTTCTACAAAGTTGGAAGTTTCCATAACCCCCCTTTTCAGGTTTAATAATTTGCTACAAAAGCTCACAGAACTCAAGAAAGCACTTTAATTATATTGCCAGTTTATTTTAAAGGGTACAAATGAATAGCCAAATGAAGAGGTACATAGGGAAAACTCTTGAAGAGTCCCCCAGTACAGGTGCTTCTCTTCCTGTGGAGTTGGGGTATGTCATCCTCCTAGTATGTAGATGTGTTTACCAACCCAGTAATTCCCAGAACCCTGTTGTTTAGGGGGTTTTATAGGAGTTTTATTATGTGGACATGATTGTGGCCATTGGTGATTGACTCAGTATCCAGCCTCTCTCCTCTCCCTGAAGGCTGGAGAGTGGGGCTGAAATTTCCAAGTTTCTAATCAAGGCTTAGTCTTTCTGGTGACTGGTTCCCATCCTGAAACTATCCAGATGCCTACCATAAGATGCCTCATTAGAACCAAGACACTCTTATCACCTTTATCCATCATGGAATTCCAAGATATTTAGGAGCTGTATGACAGGAACTGGGGACAGACACCTACTATCTTTCTAACTGTTCACCACTAGGAAAAGGGCATGGAATGTGCCTGCTGTGTGTGATGGTACATCAACTAGGTGTTCACAGAGGACAACGCAGCTTTGTATAGAGACCATCCACCAAAGCAGGGATGAAATGTGTGCTGAGAAAGCCATTCACTATCAGTATTTCTTTATATGCTAACATTTTATTCTCTAAAATATAAAATTGAAAGATAATATCATGGAGTTGTCTAATGGGAAATTTCCCTATGTCTTTGCATTGATCAAGTTTCCTACAACTGGAAATAAATTCAGTGGGACCATTTGTAGCCTAAGTGATCGTATTTATTTATTTATTTATTTATAATTTTTTAATATGAAATTTATTGTCAAATTGTTTTCCATACAACACCCAGTGCTCATACCAAAAGGTGCCCTCCTCTATACCCATCACCCACCCTCCCCTCCCTCCCCCCCATCAACCCTCAGTTTGTTCTCAGTTTTGTTTTTTTTTTTAATTTTTTTAACGTTTATTTATTTTTGAGACAGAGACACAGAGCATGAACGGGGAGGGTCAGAGAGAGGGAGACACAGAATCCGAAACAGGCTCCAGGCTGTCAGCACAGAGCCCGACGTGGGGCTCAAACTCACGGACTGCGAGATCGTGACCTGAGCCGAAGTCGGCAGCTCAACCGACTGAGCCACCCAGGCGCCCCTGTTCTCAGTTTTTAAGAGTCTCTTATGCTTTGGCTCTCTCCCTCTCTTACCTCTTTTTTTCTCCCCCTCCCCCATGGATCTGTTAAGTTTCTCAGGATCCACATAAGAGCGAAAACATATGGTATCTGTCTTTCTCTGTATGACTTATTTCACTTAGCTTAACACTCTCCAGTTCCATCCACGTTGCTACAAAAGGCCATATTTCATTCTTTCTCTTTGCTAAGTGATTGTTTTTATGCAAATTGTTTTCAATGTATTATTGACTGAATGGCAGAGAATTCTTAATTCCAACCATTATGGAATTCAGAAATAATGAGCAAATTAAGATAATTTAAAATGACTAAAAAAGGCATAAGAGACTTAATAGACTTAAAAGGATGAAGAAGTAAATGCCTTTGTAGAGTAGAAAATGGTGAGGTGGAGGTCAGATTAGTCCCAAGACAGCTTTAGTCATATTCTACAGTCTCCACAAACAAAAAGCACATCTGGTAACTTCCTGGAAACAACAA
This sequence comes from Lynx canadensis, assembly GCF_007474595.2. Lineage (NCBI taxonomy): Eukaryota > Metazoa > Chordata > Mammalia > Carnivora > Felidae > Lynx > Lynx canadensis. The sequence goes on along the minus strand of NC_044308.2, from coordinate 26,939,691 downwards.
TGGAATGCAGTTCAGTGCTTATGGATGGCAGAAATGCTGTCTATTCCTCATGTATCCTTTCATGGCAGACAGCATGTTTATTGGCTTTTAAAAATATATATTCAAGTTAGTTAACATACAATGTAGTCTTGGCTTACATATGACACCCAGTGCTCATCCCAAAAAGTGCCCTCCTTAATGCCCATTACCCATATAACCCATCCCCTCAAGCAACCCTCAGTTTATTCTCTGTATTTAAGAATCTCTTATCGTTTGCCTCCCTCTCTGTTTTTATCTTATTTTTCCTTTCCTTCCCCTATGTTTATCTGTTGAGTTTCTCAAATTCCACATATGAGTGAAATTATATGATATCTATCTTTCTCTGACTGACTTATTTAGCTTAGCATAATACCATGTAGTTCCATCAATGTTTCAAATGGCAAGATTTCATTCTTCTAAATTGCTAGGTAGTATTCCATTATATATATATACACATACATATCACATCTTCTTTATCCATTCATCAGTTGATGGGCATTTGGATTCTTTCCATAATTTGGCTATTGTTAAATTTTTGAAGAAAAGGGAGCTTGGTCTAAACTTTCCCCCTTGGAATATGCTATTTTGAAAAGTAATGAAATGAAAACTTTTTAAAAAATATTTATTTATTTTGGAAGGAGAGAGAGAGAGAGAGAGAGACAAGCATGAGAAGGGGAGGGGCAGAGAGAGGGAGATATGGAATCTGAAGCAGGCTACAGGCCCCCAGCTGTCAGCACAGAGCCTGATGAGGGGCTTGAACTCACGAACCGTGAGTTCATGACCTGAGCCGAAGTTGGACGCTCAACCGACGGAGCCACCGAGATGCCCCTGAAATAAAAACTTTTAATTATGAATTTAGATATTTACATTAACAAAGATTCACATTCTTTACTTATAAAATGATACATTTATGAACAACTAAATTTAATGAATTTTAATTATATATTTATATTTAACGAATGTTTAATGAATATTCATTGTGTAAATAACATTCATTTATGTTCATCTGTTCTGTCAACACATATTTGTCACTATCAAGATGTAAGCTCAAGTAGTGCATAGGTAAACCAGACAGACAATGGTCCTGCTGAGCTTGGAGTCTGGCCAGGTGAAGAGCAATACACACAAGTAAGCATATACTACATGAATTATCCACAATGTGAACAAATGCTACTATGCTAAAAATATTAATTTTCTGAGATTGGAAATAGTCCCAAGGAGGCCAATTGTGTATAGTCTCTCAGGAAACAAAGCAACTACTATCACTCTGGTGCAGGAGGCTTTGGGGGAGCCCTGAGAGAGGCTGCATACTTCACCTCATAAATTCAATGGAGAGAGACTGGGTTTATTTCAGGTGTGATGGGAACACACAGAAGGGCTTTAAGCAGGAAAACAATGTGATGTTATTTTTATTTTGAAAAGACCACTTTCACTGCAGTGTAGTGAGCAGATTGGAGGAGTCAAGAGTAGCAGCAGAGAGACCAGTTAGAGGCTGAGGTCTGAGGCAAGGGATTCACCTTGGGAAGAGAAGGTGAGGAAAACGAGCTACAGTTTGGAGATGGAATCAGCAGGGCTTAATGATGGAGAGAAGGCATGTAACTTGGGCAGCGTGGGGGGTGGGGGGAGGAGTTGCAATAACCTGGGGAGCAGACATTTGACATTAGCCCTGGATGATATAGGAGAAGGAGAAGAAAGAATACAGGATGCACTCTTAGTCAGGATTCTTGGTTGTGGGTAACAGAAGCCTGTATCAAATTAGCCTGGGCAAGAGGGATAATGGAACAGCAATCTACCAACTCTGGATGGGCAGTGTCTTGAGCTTCAGAGACAATAGGAGCCAGACCTTGCTCTCCCCATCTTTCACCACTGCCTCATTCAGTGTGGGGCTCTTAGGGAATGGCCACCCACAGCTGCAGAGATGAACTGAAATAGGCTCCCTCTAGCATCCTTTTAAAAATTCCCAGTGAAGGGCTCTAAATGGTCTAAATTAGGTTAGGTGCCACTCTTGGACCGGGGCTTTGACACTTAGTCCCAGCTGTTTTAGTGTGTATCCAGGCCTCTTGTTGAGGCCAGTCACCAGGTGATACATTCACCATGGGGGAACAGGTATGCTTCCCAGAAAAGGGGGGTGGATGCTGTTTGGAGAGTCAAAACAATAGGCATCCACCATGTGTGTGTGGCGGGTGAGGAGGACACTGGAGAAGTCCCTGTCTGCCTCTCAGCATCAAACTCCCCAGGCACTGACACTGCTGATGCTTTTACTCTCAACATTCCCTCAAAGAATCTTACAGAAACAGCTCTCAATTGGTGTTTCCTGACCTTACCAAAAGGGCAAACCCTCCACTTTGAGCCAGCCCACTTCCCTGAGCACTCTACCATAAACAAGCTTTCCTTTCCCATGGAGACACAATGCTACCCTTTGATATAATAAGTTCCAATCTTTATTTGGATCCACTGCCAGTTTGGTGATCTGACAGACAGTCCTAGAGCTATATATATATATATATATATATATATTTTATATATTTATATTATATTATATTATATTATATTATATATATTAAATTTATTTTATATATTTAATATAATTATATATATTTATATATATATAAATCATTATAAAGTTGCCCATACAGTATGATATTTAAAATAGTATAGTATAATGATTTAAAAGTGCAAAAAATAATTTAACAATATTGTAAGACAACTTACTACTTTGAAAATAATTGTTCATTCTGAATCATTTACTTTTCAAAGTAACTTCTGTTATTTATGTTAAAATTGAGATTCTGACTAAAAATGACATTATACTAATAGAACATCCTTACTTTTAGAAATTTGATTTATTTCTGTTTATTCACCTCTCGTTTTAATAAGATATTCTATCTTGCTTTAATAAGGTTTTACTCTCTCTTCATATATAGATTTTGGACCTTTTCAACTTTTTCCTAGATGTTTTATTCTTTTGTTTAGCTGTTGTAAATTCAGTTGTTTTAATTTATGTCTTTCTTTACTCTTGATTCACAGCCTTGGAAAAACTGATTGATGGCTTTTTGTTTATCTTGAATTCGGCTGATATTTTTGATTCTCTCATGTTATTTATTTATTTATTTATTTATTTATATAAAATATGGAACACTTCATGAATCTGCATGTCATCATTGCACAGTGGCCATGCTAATCTTCTCTATAGCATTACAATTTTAGTATATGTACTGCTGAAGCAAGTATGATTCTCTCATGTTTTTTAAAAATTAAATTTTCTTGTATTTTCTTAGGAACATAATTATATCACCTGTAAATAGAATTTTCCTTTCTTCCTCAGAATTTATACCTTTTTAAAAAGAACATTCTGTTCATATTTTATGTATCAGAATCTCCAAAACAGTGTGCCAAATAGTAGTTACTGCAAATATTCTTACTTTCCTGCTTTTAATGGTAATTGTGCGTGTTACTGTTAAATATACTGCTGGTTTTTGCTAGTTTGTAAGTAGTTTTTAGTTATATTGTACTTTTTTGTCAATTAGCACTGCATTTCATTATATACTTTTTGTGCATCTGTTGATATAATTATATGATTTTTTCCCCATTAATTCATTATGTAATGAATCGTATTTCAGATTTTCTAATATCAGGTAATTCTTATATTTTTGGAATAAGTCTTATTTGGTATATTCCCTTTCCTTTTGAATGATTTTTATCAGAATTTTTAGATCTATGTTCATAAGTAAATATGGTCACAACTTTTCTTTTTTACTATATTAGGTTTTTACAGTTATTCTAGTTTCATCAAATGAAGCAAGGAGCTTTTTACAAATGAAATGGTAAATCCATTTGGATCTGATGTCTTACATTTTGCTAGGAAATAACTTTAAATTCTTTACTGTCTTTAAATTTATGGTCATATCTTCCTTATCTGTGGAAATACACACCCCATATAATTTTAAAATAGTCTGACATTATACATATATATGTATATGTATGTATGTATGTATGTATGTATGTATGTATATATGTATGTATATGTATTCTTTCTTTAATGAAACTTCTTAGAAGTTTGTATTTTTTTTAAGTTTATTTTGAGAGAGAGAGTGAATGAACACGAGTGGAATAGGGGCAGAGAGAGATGGAGAGAGAATTCCAAGCAGGCTCTGTGCTGTCAGTGCAGAGCCTGACAGGGGGCTCAAACCCATGAACCATGAGACAATGACCTGACCTGATCAAACCCATGAACCTGAGATCATGACCTGAGTCTTACCAAGAGTAGGACACTTAACTGAGCCACCAGGCATCCCAGAAGTTTATATTTGTATTTGAGGTTTCAGAAAATAGATTTTCGCCTTTTACCCTTTACATAATTTGTTTTTGTACTACATTATTTTCATTTTTTTATCTTAATCGACCCCTCTTTTGTAAACAATATTTATTGTGCTCTTTTATTATCTTATAGTGTTAAGTATTTTATTTTCAGCCCTTTAAAGGTAAAAAGTAATAAAAATATTTTTATATTTCACCTTTTGTACCTTTTCAGTGTACCATGAAGTGTATTAAATGTTTTTCATTTTATCACTTTCTATACTATTTACCATTCATTTTTATTTTTTTTAATTTAGGGGTTATTTAGAATATTTCTTAATTTTATGTAAGTTATTTTAATCAATTTTATTGCTGTTTCCTTTTTTTATATTGCATAGGTAATATTCAAATGGTTAAATAAATTAGAAAAAGTAGTACATTGAGAAGTCTTGTTCTTAGCCTATCACCATTTATTTCACTTTCTCTCCACCTCCTCATGTCTACTTTTATTACTTTCTTGTCCTTTTTCCAGTTTACTTTTCTGCAGACAGAGGAAACTCTTAAATGTATATCCTTATTTCACCCCACTTTCTTATACGTAAGTTAGCACATTATATGTGCTGCTCTGCATCTTGCTTTTTTCCTCCATACTATATATCCTAAGACCTCTCCATAGAGAATTTCCTCATTCTTTTTTTTATGTTCATTTCTTTTTTTTTTTTTTTTTTTTAAATTTTTTTTTCAACGTTTATTTATTTTTGGGACAGAGAGAGACAGAGCATGAACAGGGGAGGGGCAGACAGAGAGGGAGACACAGAATCGGAAACAGGCTCCAGGCTCTGAGCCATCAGCCCAGAGCCTGACGCGGGGCTCGAACTCCCGGACCGCGAGATCGTGACCTGGCTGAAGTCGGATGCTTAACCGACTGCGCCACCCAGGTGCCCCTGTATGTTCATTTCTAAGAGCTATATGTTAATGCATTGTCTGGATAGAATATAGTTTATTTAAATAATTTTTATTGATGGGTGCTTAAGTCATTTCCAAACTTGTGCTCTTTAGAAGGTAAAAAGGAGAAAGCATTGTAATGAGTAACTCTGTACATATATCAATTCCTAGATGTGGAATTTCAGGATTAAAGGGTAATACATTTATAATTTAATAAATGTTGTTAAATTGTTCTGCATAACAGTTTATAGTTGCTTTCTAACTAGCAATTTATGAGAATGCTTTTCTATTAAAATTAGTGAAGTAGAATACCTTTTTACAAGTTAAGGTACAGCTTCATTTCTTTTGAACTCTTCATATTTTTCTACATTTTTTGTGGCAGTATTAGACTCCTTAAATTGAGTTCGTTCATTCATTCATTCATTCATGAGTTTTAAAGGCTCTTTATAAATTACAAAGATGAATCTTTTGTGATTTGAGTTAAAAATACTTTTCCTAGTTTTCTTTTGCCTTTTGCCTGCCATCACCACCTCGTCTTTTTAAATTTGTCATGCAAAGTCATTTACGTTTCTTTATTCTGTTAAATTCATCAGTCTTTTTGTGTTTTATTTTATATATATATATATATATTTTTTTTTTTTTTTTTTTGAGAGAGAGAGAACATGAGCAAAAGTCGGGGGGAGGAGTAGAGGGAGGGAGAATCTTAACCAGGTTCCATGCTCAGCATTGATGTGATGCTGAGGGCTGATGTGGGGCTTGATCCCACAACCCTGGGATCATGACCTGAGCCAAAATCAAGAGTCAGACACTCAAGTGACTGAGCCACCTAGGCACCTCTTTTGTTTTAAATCATAATTTAAAAGGCCTGTCTACTCTAATGTTATAAAGCAATTTTCCCTTAGTTTCCTTCAAGATGTTTGTGATTGCATTTTATATATTTAAGTTATTGATCTATTTGGAATGTATTCTTGTATATGGTGTGAGAAATGGATCTAACTCATCTTTTGCAAGGTGGGTACCCAGGTCTCCCCAAATTCTTTACTAAAATGTTGATCTTCACCTCACTGATTTAATGTACCACCTTTATGATGAAAAAAACTCCTGTGGGGTTTGGGGTATATTGTGGCCATCCAACTGTGTTTTATGAGTTCAGTGTGGCATTACCACAAGGTTTACTTTGTTGAGACTTTATAGAATGTTTTACTATATGGCAGGGCAAATATCCCTTTATACTTTTCTGTTTCAATGTTTTTTTCTGGCTATTCTTATTTGTCTTTTCAGATGAGTTATAGAATTGCTCCTTTAGATTAATTAAAAAAAAACCTTGAAGCACCTGGGTGGCTCAGTCGGTTAAGCATCTGACTCTTGATTCTGGCTCAGGTCATGATCTCTTGGTTGTGAGATCAAGCCTGGAATCAAGTTCCACACTGAACATGGAGCGTACTTAAGATTCTCCCTACCTCTTCCTCTACCTCTTCCCTACTTGCACTCGCAGGCACTTTTCTCTGTCAGTAAACAAATAAACAAAAATAAATAAATGAATGAATAAATAAATAAATAAATATAAGTAAAATAAAAACAATTATTAATTTGATTAGGATTATAATAATGCTTGAATTAACTTTCAGATAATTGACATCTTTTTAATATCAAGTTCTTCTTTTAAAAGAACATTTTGTTGTTCAATTATAATTCATATTTAAAATTTTTCCACATCTGATTTACACAGTCATGATGTTTATTCCATAGTATATTTGCTCATCTAATATCAATTGTAAGTGGAATTGTATTTTCCATTATATCTTCTGATTGCAGTTTTCATATTTTACAGCTATTGATTTTTGATTATTAATATTATATGCTAATATTTTATTAAATTATAAAATATTAGGAGCACATATCGCCATTAAATGATAATTTCACCTATTATTTCCAGTTTTTATATTTTGCTTTTTTTCTTCCCTCTAATTGCATCGGTTTATAGCTCAAGTACAAGGTTAAAATAGCAATGATGTTAGTGGATATCTTTATCATTTGGTCATAGTATATTTTTTAATGTGATCTGGATTCAGTCTGCTAATATTTTATGTGGGAATTTTATATGGACATTAATAACTGAGTTAACATGTAGTCTTTTTAAAAAAATTGTTTGTTTGTTTAAGTACGCTACACACCCAATGTGGGTCTTGAACTCACAACCCTAAGATCAAGAGTCAGAAGCTTTCCCAACTAAGCCAGCCGGGTACCTCAACATGTAGTATTTATTGTATACTCTGTCAGATTTTGGAGTCAATCTTGTATTTCATAATATTGAGAGTTTTCTTTCTTTAGTTATTCTCTGAGACAATTTAAATTGCATTGGGCTTATCTGTTTTTCAAAGATTTGGTACAATTTTCCCTATGAAATTATTTGGACCTGAGACTTCTATTTTGGGGGAGAAGATATCTGTTTTACAGTTTATTTTCTCATATCTTCTTTGGAAATTAGTCTCTTAGACTTTCAATCTCTTCCTTAGTTCTGTTAAATTATATTTCCATCCATGTTTTCAAATGTAGTTGTACATAGTTGTGCAAATTAGTTTCATATGATTAAAAAAAGTTCTGATTCTCTACTATCCAACTCAGAGATAGCCTTTTGGGCCATATGAGAAGTATGTAAGCATAGCCACCCCAAAATGGTATATATTTCCTTCAAATCCACATGCCCTATATCAAATGTTGTGCTGCCTTCTTAAAATGAAGGGAAGTAAAGTATAGTCACTGGTACTGTTCATGCTGACTGCCCCACCCACAATATACATGTGCTTATTTCCTGCACATGTATAAGATTTATTGACAAATATCTATTTGTTATGCTTATGTCTTTTGTTTTTTGTTTTTGAGAGAGAGAGAGAGAGAGAGAGACAGAGAGAGAGAGCAAGCAGGGGAAGGACAGAGAGAGTGGAGACACAGAATCTGAAGGAGGCTCCAGGATCTGAGCCCAGCTTGTCAGCACAGAGCTGGTTCAGATACTCATACTGCTTTTGGGAACTATCTATCTTCTACACAAGTCAACATGGAAAGCTGAGTGGGGATGTGATAAGCAAGTGTTTTTAGTGCCTATTATCTATAGATCATGGTTGCTAATGGAAGATGCTACCATTGAAGTTGGCTCCCTGCTTTCAATAGGGATGATGCTGAGGATATAGGTACAGGTACAAAGGCAAAGTTGGCCATATCTGTAGTTCACATAGTCCATCTGCCCCCGGACACTCCATGTTGCTGCTGATGTTAATGCTGTGACCAGCCCCTTGAACAGGTCTTCTTTGGCCTAGGCCATGTACTCTGTTTCAGCTGCAACGGAGTTTGGGAAGTGAGCATCTGGTACTCCAAGTTCTATGTGAGAAGCGGTAACCAGGTACTCAGATATGTCCTCTAATTCCTTGCATTCCAAAAAATATCTTTCATTTGTCCTGATATATGTATTTATTTATCTAATAAATTCATTTATCTAATGACCCCTTTGTTCCATATCTGTCTTACTCTTCCTTCACTTTAAGTCAGTGGGAGTTGCCTGTTTACATGCCACCTTGATTGTTCTCCCTAGATTGCTGCCTCCCCAGATGTAAGCTGCTCTTTCTCTCGGGCATTGCTGAGCTCTGTGTTTCATTAGTAATCCTGTCAGTAGGACAGATTTGTCTTCAGAATAACACTCAGAAAGGGGACCAGTAGTCCTTCTCTAATTTCTCTATCTTAGAGGATCTTCTAGCACCCTCAATGGGTGGCAGAACCCCAGCAATTGGGGTTCTTTGCTATTACCCAATGCTACAGAGAACCCTAAAGCATGTCTCCTTCCTAAAGTATGCAACCTCAGAGAGAACTTTCCAAGCACTCCCAACTTCTCCTGCTTATGATGAGTTTATTCTAAGCAACCATCTTTCCAGACATGGAATAGCAGTTTGTTCCAGATAAATCATCACCTTATTTTCTACTATCTTGGTGGATATTTTTGATAACATGGGGTTTGTGATGTTACATTCAGCTTCAAAGCACTGTGATTTTTCCAACCTGTGATTATTTGGGCCATACAAGTTTCCAGCTATACTTGGCAGTACTTCTAGAACTTACTAGGAATAGCTGAATGTTTTATGCAGAAATTTCCTTTCTCTATAAATTCCTCCCTCTGGCTCTGAGATGGTCTGTGAAGCTTGAAGTAAAAAAAGTTAGAAATGCATAGGGTGTGAAGTCCTGCCCCTAGGAGAGCCTGCTTTTGGAGATGCCAGGCCAAAATGGCTGTGTGAAGGTATCTCAGGACCAGTGAAGAGAACCCATTGGGTACGTTGGTGTGGAAGTTCCCAACAGAGACAGCTAGCTGAGGGTGTGGCCCTTCACAGAAGGATGGACTTCAGTGCTTGGCCTGTGGAGAAAGGTCATGAAGGGAGTAGGAGTGGACATAGAGTGAGATAGGGGATGGGTGCAGAAGTGACCCTGATGTTAGTCCAGGTTTGGAATTTATCATTGGCTATAACCTCACTTTATCTACATGCAGCTTAAGTTTCTACCCATTGCTTGCACAGAGCAGTATGAAAGTCATAAGAAAAAAAATCAAGTTCAAGTCACAAGTCCAGCAAAGTCTATTTTATAGTTAAACGATTGACAATAAATCCTTAGTGCCCTGTGCACTAAGATAAGATCATCTTATCTAGCAACAACCACACTTTCAAGTGTTTTTGTTTCTCTGTATAAAAAAGATTGGGGGCACCGGGTGGCTTAGTTGGTTAAGCTTCTGACTTTGGCTCAGGTCATGATCTCACGGCTTGTGGGTCCGAGCCTCGCGTCTGGCTGTGTGCTGACAGCTCAGAGCCTGGAGCCTGCTCCTGATTCTGTGTCCCCCCTCTCTCTTCTCCTTCAACACTCATGCTCTGTCTCTCAAAAATAAAAAAAAGAAAAAAAAAGATTGTGAAAAGTCTATCAGTGTGTAAAAGGCAAAAAAGTGAATGAATGGACAACAAATTTCAGAAATCTGAATTTACATTTTTAAAAAGATTATTTACTTTTCTCTTGATTAAAACAAAATGATTATACATATTTTAAGTATCTCTATATTTATCTCTTCCACAGTTTTTAAGTATTTTGTGAGTTTTCTACAAAATTTAAAATAAACTATTCTCCCTTTTCAGAATTTAAATGGTTTTGTTTTTACCTTCCAATCAGCTGTGTATTATGAACAAATTTACAGCATCTTAATGGTTTCCTTTGTGTTTTTCTCAATTTATTTTTTTTTCTTAAATCATAAGGAATAAACTAAGTATTAAGTAGTACAACTACTACCCAGGTCAGATTTGACTGGTGTACTAATCACAGTCCCCAGCTCTGTCAACATTCTTTGGAAGGTGGTATCCTCCTGAATTTCCATTTTTCTCTAGTAAACTCTCATTTGCCTGAGTATTAGGATCTTCCTTCCAAAATGTAGCTCAATAACAACTTTTGAGAATTAATTACAAGATCTCTTGTGATTTAATTTTCTTTTTTTAAAATTTAAATCATACTTTGATTTTCTAGTTCTTGGCTGGTCAGCTCCTTCAGCATTGTGCTATTTCTTCATTACTGGCTACTTTAAATTTCTAGGTTTGTGTAATTGTCAGATGTGCTGGGCTTATTGTCTTATTATATTTTTCCATGTCCAAAGAGATGGAGCTGAGTCTAATATACTGAAAACATTTGTGAGAGGCCCCTTACTATGCTGTGCTGGTTGGGTTCTGTATGATTGTCCAACCACATGCAGCAGGCCTCTCTCCTAAAGGACATGGAAATCTTGTCAGGGAAGCTCATGCATACAGGGCTTCCTACTGAGAATCATACTGAATTCTCTAAGATGTTAACAGAAGGGTCACAAAGTTAGTGTTTGTGTTGAAATGAGATTTGGACTCATGTGGGTAAACAAAGCAAATTCTTACTGCAAAATGTCTCAGCTCTTAATATGCTAATATGTCTTGTGAGTCTTTAAGGGGACACTAAACTATGCAGAATGTCCCAACGTGTTAGGCCACTTATATCTCAGGATACATCTTGACAGAGTTGTCTTCCACCAGCTTGGAAACTGTCCAAGCCAACCCCACTTGCAAGGTGACATCATTTAACTGGTGAGGGGGGATTTGGGCCTGAGTTCCTTTCCTGGGAATCTGATGTTGGGCCTGAGTCTGAGAGCCACAGAAGAGGCATGAATGCAGGAGCTTGTCATGCATGTATTCTCATGTGCTGAGAAAGGAAGAATGAAATGTGCACAGAGAGGGTAAGAGGAGAGGCAGAGGGAGCACCCAATGGTATTCAGGCCCATGTTTCAGGCTGCACTGAGTGTCAGATGCATCCTGACCTATGGGATGCCCTACTACCCTCTTAACTACCCCACTTCATGCTTAGACTGAGGCACAGTCTAATTATCTGAGGCACAGTCTAATAGCTGAGAGCCTTGTCCCTGGGCTTGAACTCTTATCCTACTATTTACTACTCTGTGTGAATGATGAGGTTCCTTGACTTATCTGTGCTATAGTTCCTCATTTGCAAAATGAGACTATGATCTACTCCTCTCTCAGCATGCTATTGCAAGCATGGACTGTAATCACTCTTTAGTTTAGGTAAGAGCACTCAGAAAACTACCTGGTCCTATGACATACCTTATGAAACCAGAATGCTTTTTTGGGGAGACACTTTCTACTTTCTTCCAGAGAACTGTGACTCACCAGTTGAGAAGCAGTATAAAGGGCAGGTAACTGCTTGACATCTATGGTGGACATTGGCACAAATTCTTACAGGCCTATATAAAAAAAATATTCTCCAGATGATGAGTTTTGCAGATTATGTGTCCATTCTCTGTCCCAACTGGCTTCCTCTACAATAATCTTAGCTCTCCTACCTAGTTGTTTTCTAGGATTCAGAGGCAGAAAATAATTTTATTTCCTTAGATATATTATAATTTATTTATTTTATTTTTTATGAATATAATTTATTGTCAAAAGGCTTACATCCAACACCCAATCCTCATCCCAACAAGTGCCCTCCTCAGTGCTCATCACCCATTTTCCCTCTCCCTCACTCCCCCATGCACCCTTAGTTTTTTCTCTGTATTTAATAGTCTCTTGTGGTTTGCCTCCTTCCCTCTCTGTAACTATTTTTTCCCCTTCCCTTCCCCCATGGTCTACTGTTCAGTTTCTCAAGATACACATATGAGTGAAAACATATGATATATGTCCTTCTCTGACTGACTTATTTCACTCAGCATAATACCTTCCAATTCCATCCACGTGGGTGCAAATGGCATGATTTTATTCTTTCTCATTGCCAAGTAGTATTCCATTGTGTATATAAACCACATCTTCTTTATCCATTCATCAGTTGATGGACAGTTAGGCTGTTTCCATAATTTAGCTATTGTTGAAAGCACTGTTATAAACATTGGGGTACACATGCCCCTATGCATCGGCACTCCTGTATCACTTGGGTAAATTCCTAGTATTGCTATTGCTGAGCCATAGGCTGGCTCTATTTTTAATTTAAAATTTTTTTTACCGTTTATTATTTTGAGAGAGAGAGAAAGCAGGGAAAGGGCAGAGAGAGAGGGGGACACAGAATCAGAAGTAGGCTCCAGGTTCTGAGTTATCAAGACAGAGCCCGATGCAGGGCTCAAACTCACAGACCGCGAGATCATGACCTGAGCTGTAGTAGGCTACCCAACCAACTGACCCACCCAGGTGCCCCTCTATTTTTTATTTTTTGGGGAACTTCCACACTGTTTTCCAGAGGGGCTTCACCAGTTTGCATTCCCACGAACAGTGCAAGAGGGTTTCCGTTTCTCCACATCCTCACCAGCATCTGTTGTTTCCTGAGTTGTTCATTTTAGTCACTCTGACTGTGTGAGGTGGTAGCTCAGTATGGCTTTGATTTGTATTTCCCTGATGATGAGTGATGCTGAGCATGTTTTCATTTGTCTGTTGGCCATCTCATGTCTTCTTCGGAAAAGTGTCTGCTCATGTATTCTGCCCATTTCTTCACTGGGTTATTTGTTTCTGGGTGTGGAGTTTGGTGAGCTCTTTATAGATTTTGGATACTAGCTTTTTATCTGAGATGTCATTTGCAAGTATCTTCTCCCATTCTGTCAGTTGCCTTTTAGTTTTGTTGATTGTTTCCTTTGCAGTGCAGAAGCTTTTTATCTTCATAGGGTCCTAATAGTTCATTTCTGGTTTTAATTCCCTTGCCTTTGGAGATGTATTGAGCAAGAAATTGCTGTGGCTGAGGTCAAAGAAGTTGTTGCCTGCTTTCTCCTCTCAGATTTTGATGGTTTCCTGTCTCACATTTAGGTCTTTCACCCATTTTGAGTTTATTTTTGTGTATGGTATGAGAAAGTGGTCTAGTTTCAATCTCTGCATGTTGCTATCCAGTTCTCCCAGCACCATTTGCTAAAGAGACTGTCTTTTTTCCATTGTATGCTCTTTCCTGCTTTGTCAAATATTAGTTGGCCATACATTTGTGGGTCCAATTCTGGGGTCGCTATTCTATTCCATTGATCTATCTGTCTGTTTTTGTGCCAATACCATGTTGTCTTGATGGTTACAGCTTTGTAGTAGAGGCTAACGCCTTGGATTGTGATGCCTCCCACTTTGGTTTTCTCCTTCAATATTACTTTGGCTATTCAGGGTCTTTTGTGGTTCCATACAATTTTTAGAATTGTTTGTTCTAGCGTTGAGAAGAATGCTGGTGCAACTTTGATTGGGACTGGATATAATGTGTAGATTGCTTTGGGTAGTATTGACATTTTAGCAATTTTTATTCTTCCAATCCATGAGCATGGAATGTTTTTCCATTTATTTGTATCTTTTTCAATTTTCTTCATAAGCTTTCTATAGTTTTGAGCATACAGATCTTTTACATCTTTGGCTAGGTTTATTCCAAGGTATTTTATGGTTCCTGGTGCAATTGTAAATAGGATCAGTTTCTTTATTTCTCTTTCTGTTGATTCATTATTGATGCAAAAAAATGCAACCAATTTCTGTACATTGATTTTGTACCCAGCAAATTTACTGAATTCATTTATCAGTCCTAGAGTCTTTTGGGTTCTCCATGTAGAGTATCATGTCATCTGTAAAAAGTGAAAGTTTGACTTCTTCTTTGCCAATTTTGATGCCTTTGATTTTATTTTGTTGTCTGATTGCTGAGACTATGACTTCCAACAGTATGTTAAACATCAGTGGTCAAAGTGGACATCCCTCATGTTCATGATCTCAGGGGGAAAGCTCTCAGTTTTTCCCCATTGAGGAAGATATTAGCTGTGGGCTTTTCATAAGTTGCTTTTGTGGTGTTTAAGTATGTTCCCTCTATCCTGACTGTCTTGAGGGTTTTTATTAAGAAAGGATATTGTATTTTGTCGAATGTTTTTTCTATATCTATTGACAGGATCATATGGTTCTTATCCTTTATTTTATTAATGTGATGTATCACACTGATTAATTTGTGAATATTGAACCAGGCCTGAAGCCTAGGAATGAACCCCACCTGATCATGGTGAATAATTCCTTTTATATGCTGTTAAATTCTATTTACTAGTATCTTGTTGAGAATTTTTGCATCTATGTTCATCAGGGATAGTGGCCTGTAATTCTCCTTTTTTTGTGGGGTTTCTGTCTGTCTTAGGAATCAGGGTAATCTTGGCTTCATAGAATGACTATGGAAGTTTTCCTTCCATTTCTATTTTTTGGAACAGCTTGAAAAGTATAGGTATTAACTCTGCTTTAAATGTCTTGTAGAATTTCCTTGGGAAACCATATGGCCCAGTACTCTTACTTGTTGGGAGATTTTTGATAACTGATTCAATTTTTCACTAGCTATGGGTCTGTTCAAAATTTCTATTTCTTCTTGTTTGAGTTCTGGCAGTGTCTGAGTGTTTAGGAATTTGTCCATTTATTCCAGGTTGTCCTGTTTTTTGACATAAAATTTTTCACAGTATTCTCTTATAATTGCTTGTATTTCTGAGGGATTTGTTGTGATAAATCCATTTTCATTTGTGATTTTATCTACTTGGGTCTTCTTTTTGAGAAGTCTAGCTAGGGTTTATCAATTTTATTTTTTCAAAAAACCAACTCTTAATTTCATTGATCTTTTCTACAGTTTTTTTTTTATTTTATATTGTTTATTTCTGGTCTGATCTTTTTTATTTCTCTTCTTCTGCTGGCCTTGGGGTTTCTTTGTTGCTCTGCTCCTAGTTCCTTTATGTGTGCTGTTAGATTTTGTATTTCGGATTTTTCTTGTTTCTTGAGATAGGCCAGGATTGCGATGTATTTTCCTCTTAGGACTGCCTTTGCTGCATTCCAAAGGTTTTGGACTGTTGTGTTTTCATTTTCATTTGTTTCCATATAAATTTTATTTTCTTCTTTAGTTGACTGGTTAACCTATTCATTCTTTAGTAGGATATTCTTTAACCTCCATGCTTTTGGAGATTTTCTACACTTTTTCCTATGGTTGATTTCAAGTTTCATAACATTGTGTTCTGAACGTTTGCATGGTATGATCTGAATTATTTTGTATTTATTGAGGACTGTTTTGTGACCCAATATATGATCTATCTTGGAGAATGTTCTATGTGCACTTGAGAAGAATTCCTATTCTGCTGCTTTTGGATGAAAAGTTCTAAATATATCTGTCAAGTCCATCTGTTCCAGTGTATCATTCAGGGCCATTGTTTCTTTACTGATTCTGTGTTTCTTTACTGACGATCTGTCCATTGCCATAAGTGGAATATTAAAGTTCCCTGCAATTACCACATTCTTACCAATAAGATTGCTTAGGTTTGTGATTAATTGTTTTACATATTGGGGTGCTCTCTAATTTGGTGTATAAATATTTATAATTGTTAGCTCTTCATGATGGATAGGCCCCATAATTATGATATAATACCCTTCATTTCTTCTTAACAGCCTTTAGTTTAAAATCTAGTTTTTCTGGGGGTGCCTGGGTGGCTCAGTCAGTTAAGCATCCGACTTCGGCTTAGGTTATGATCTCATGGTTCACAAGTTCAAGTCCCATGTTTGGCTCTGTGCTGACAGCTCAGAGCCTGGAGCCTGCTTCGGATTCTGTGACTCCTTTTCTCTCTGCCCCTCCCCAGCTCATGCTACAGATAGTATCTCTATCAAAAATGAATAAACATTAAAAAAATCTAGTTTTTCTGATACAAGTATGGCTACTCCAGCTTTCTTTTGACTTCCAGTAGCATGATAGATAGTTCTCCATCCCCTCACTTTCAATCTGAAGGTGTCCTCAGGTTTAAAATGGGTCTCTTGTACACAGCAAATTGATGGGTCTTGTTTTTTTTTTTAATCCATTCAGATAGCTTATATCTTTTGATTGGAGCATTTAGTCCATTTACATTCAGTGTTATTATTGAAAGATATGGGTTTATAGTCATTGTGTTATCTGTAGGTTTCATGCTTGCAGTGATGTCTCTGGTCCTTTGTGGTTTTGCAATACTCACAGGGTCCCCCTTTGTGATACTCACACAGCCCTGTAGGGCTGGTTTAGTGGTGATGAATTCCTTCATTTTTTGTTTGTTTGGGAAAACCTTTATCTCTCCTTCTATTCTGAATGACAGGCTTGTTGGATAAAGGATTCTTGGCTGCATATTTTTCCTATTCATCACATTGAAAATTTCCTGCCACTCCTTTCTGGCCTTCCAAGTTTCAGTAGATAGGTCTGCTACTACCCTTATGTGTCTATCTTGTGGGTTAAGTCCTGTTTATACTTAGCTGCTTTCAGAATTCTCTTTATCTTCGTATTTTGCCAGTTTCACTATGATATGTCATCCAGAAGATCAATTCAAGTTATGTCTGAAGGGAGTTCTCTGTGCCCCCTGGATTTCATTGTCTGATTCCTTCTCAGATTGGGGAAGTTCTCAGCTATGATTTGTTCAAATACACCTTCTGCCCCTTTATCTCTTCTTCTTCTGGAACTTCTCTGATACACTGAATGAATCACTTAGTTTCTAATTCTCCCCTCATGGTACAGAATTTTTTTAATCTTTTTTTTTCTCAGCTTATTCTTTTTTCGTAATTTTATCTTCTATTTCACCTATTCTCTCCTCTGCCTCTTCAATTCTGTCTGTCATTGCCTCTAGTGTACTTTGTACCTCATTTACAGCATTTTTAAATTCATCATGACTATTTTTCATTCCTTGATCTCTGTAGCAATAGATTCTCTGCTGTTGTCTATGTTTTTTTTCAAGTCCAGCAATTAATCTTATAACTATTATCCTAAATTCTTGTTCAGTTATATTGTTTATATCTGTTTTTAACAATTCTTTAGTTGTAATTTCTTCCTGAATATCTTTTGTGGGGAATTCTTCTGTTTTGTCATTTTGGCTAGTTTTCTGTCCCTTATGTGTTTTGAAGTTGTTGTTTGTCCTGCACCTGTGAATACTACTATATTAAAGAAGGTTCATATACTCTCCAGGGCCTGGCTCTTCAGGAGCTGTTTTTTGGAGAATGTTACTTGCTCTCTGTTGTTTTGACTTTGGTTACCTTATCTACCTACATGTGGTGATTTTTGAGCCCTCCACTAGGTGTGTTTTCATTTGTTGGTTGAAGTAGCCCTGGAAAGGAAAACAAACAAACAAGCAAGCAAACAAATAACAAACAGAAAACAAAGACACTCAAACACACACACACACATACACACACAAACACACACACAAAAAATAAACCCAGAAACACCAGCTACAAGTAAACAACAGGTGGAGGTGGTGCTGATGAAAGAGGCCTTATCCCATTCAAAGAGGGAAATGACAGGGGCAGGGAAAAAGACAGAATAAAAATTGATCAGAACAACTATGGGCTTAATCCAGAGAGAGAAAGAAAGGAAAATAAAATAGGAGGCAGGGAAAATGAAAAAGAAAATAATGTTTTCCAGACAGAGACATTGTATGGCTGAATCCAGAGAGAGAGAATGGAGAATAAAGAAGGAGGTGTGGAATATGTATCAAGAGAATGGATTAAATATGTTTGCTTAAACAAACCAACAAACAGAGTAACAAGACTAAAGGAGGGAAGAGATAAGGAGAAAAGGAAGGAAGAATATATCTATATAAAAAAACTGTCCTGAGAATTAAATCAGGCAATGCAATGGTGCTGGTCTGGAGGAGAGGCCATCTGGTTCATCAGCGTCAATCCCACTCCAGTAGATAGGCAATTACCAGGAGTGGAGGGGTGTGGTTTGGTGTAGGTGGGTACCGCCTCGACTGTGGGTCCCACTGTCCATTTGCTGAAGTCCCCCCTTGTTGGTGATGGGGAGAAAAATGGGCAACACCCCAGTCTCTCCTCCACCGATCAGCTGTCCCAAACCACTTTGTTTGAGCCATACTCACTGTGCTGTAGATGCAAACAAGGTGGTTTGTCCCACTCTACTGACTCCTCTGCCCTGGCACTTGGCTGGGCTTCAAACTCCTGCTCCGTGTGCCCCAGTACTGGGGAAGTGCCACTCCATGCTGCCAGATATGCTGTCCCAGGCTGGCAGGTGCAGGCGGGATTTGTCCTATCCCACAGCACTCCAGGGAGGGGATCAATCACTTTCTTGTACTGCAAACTGCACCCCTGACCTAGCCACCAAACCCATGGCTGGCTCCCCTCCTCCCTAGGTGCACAATCTGGGCAGCCATCCCTGGTCTGGAGAAAGCCCCTCAGTTAGAGATTGGATCTTTCTCCCTGCTGGTCTGTGGTTTTTTTCTTTTCCAGATATAGTCCTATGCTTCCCCAGCCTCTCCTTTTCTTCCCTTTATTTTTCCACAGAAGGAGATCCCTCCCCTCCATTCATTTTGTCTCTCCCAGTTTGCAGTTGTGAACCTATGGCCCATCAGTTTGTCCTGGTGGGTCTCTGGAAGCATGACTGTGTCTTTTCCTTCTGGACTCTTGGAGTTCAAAGTCCTTTAGCTTCAACACTGCTTTGTTTGTGAGATGAGGGAACTTCAGATCCCCTTATTTCTCTGCCATGTTGGTCCCTCCAGATATAATAGAATTTAGAAGGCAAATCTATTATACACATTCAGTTGTCACATTGTATGGCTAGAGTATAAATGGGTTCTCATATTCTGCTGTCCTGGCCAGGGCCATCTCTGTAAAGTGCCTTGGCAGCCACCCTCCTCTGCCTGAATTCCCTTGGGCCCTCTGGGCTCTGTCACTGCAGCCTGTGCCCACAGAAGCCTGTGGCCCACTCCATCATTCTGCCTCCATTTCCCCTGGGGACACCTCAGGTGCCCATACACTCATCTGCCTGTCTGCGTAGAGTTCCCTCCCCATCCACTGCTACATCTTAGCTTCTTCCCTGCCTCCTCACTGCTACTCAGCCTTGAAGCAGGTGCAGGCTCATACTCCCCAAGAAGCCCCTGGGGGCTGACAACTGTTGTCTCTTACAGCACAGAGTAGAAGTAGCCTGTCCCATGAAGGAGGAAACCCTTCAACATGGAAACTTAATTTACATTTGCCTCCTAACATGTGTTCTCAGGCAAGAGTAGACACACAATGGCCTGGGCCTCAGGCAAGTATGGGGAAGGAAGAAGATGCCCACAGCTGGTGCTGTGGGGGCTGCCCTCTTCAGTGCTGGTCAAGTGGGCAGGGATGTTAGCCTTCTTCAAGGAATCAAGTCACCAAGCAGTCATTTCTTAATTAGGAGAATCATCTAGAGTCAGTTTTCAATTTTGTCTAATGTAATGATGATTATGTCATGTAATGACAATGTAATGATTGCTGATTGTTTAAGACACAGATTAGATCTTAATTAAAATTCTTAAATTCTTTTTTTAAATTATTTTTAATGTTTGTTCAGTTTTGAGAGACAGAGAGAGAGTGTTAGCAGGGGAGGGACAGAGAGAGAGGAAGACACAGAATCTGAAGCAGGCTCCAGGCTCCGAGCTGTCAGAACAGAGCCCAACACAGGGCTTGAACCCATGAACCGTGAGATCACGACCTGAGCCAAAGTCAGATGCCCAACCGACTGAGCCACCCAGGTGCCCCCCAAATTCTTAAATTCTTAATTTGTCCCCAAAAGGGCCACTCATGAGTATAGAGAATAATTGTTATCTTCACTTTTTGTGCATGTCACTTGTGATTAATGCCACATGTAGGTGAGATGACCAGATATACTCTTGATAGTCCACTGAGGTTCCACCTCAACAGAGAGGCTATGAGAATTACCCTCTTGCAAAACTCAATTATGGCACAGACCTTGACTCATATGTGAAGTGGTCTTTAGAAAAATTGTGTAGCTTTTTAGGTGAATGTGCTACATGCAGAAAAGAGCTAATAGAACAAAACCTATTGCTGTCCTTAGAAAGGCCTGGTTGCAAGGTTTCCATCACCTGGCCTCTAGGAATCTGGGTTTTGGGAGGGCTCTCATGATTCCCTGACAAGAGGCCTTGCTGTCCCTGAACTGTTTGAGCAATGTGGTCTCTGCTGACACCTGCTTCCTTCCAGGGTTCTGAAACTTGGATGCATGTCAGGTGGAGGTGCCTAAGTGACTCCCTCAGTGAAAACTCTGGGTGCTAAGTCTCTAGTGAGCTTCCCTGGTAGACAGCACTTCACTTATATTGTCACAACTCTTTGAAGGGGGAATTAAGTGTGCTCTGTGGGACTCGACTGAAAGAGGACTCTTGGAAGCGTGCTGATTTTGTTTTTCCATAATAAATAGTAGCCCTGAGTATGACTATATGCTGAGTCCTCCTAGTGAATCATTGAACGTAAAAGTGGTCTGGGGGACCTCTGACACATAACTACTTGAGACAGCTTGGGTCTCAAATATTTGAGTTAGTAACAATACTTTCAGAGATTACCTCTGATTGGTGTGTGTGTGTGTGTGTGTGTGTGTGTGTGTGTGTATTTGCTTTTTTATTGTGGTAAAAAATATATATATCATAAAATTTACCATCTTAAGTGTTTTTAAGTGTGAGCTGAGTGACATTAAGTGACATTAAATGTATTTATATTGTTGTGCAAACATTACTACCATCATTTCCATTTTTATGATGTCAAACTAAAACTGTATCTGTTAAATAATGACTCCTCTTTCTCACCTATCCTCTATCCCTGGCAACCATCATTCTACTTTCTGTCTCTTTGAATTGGACCCTACTAGGTACCTCATTTCAGTGCATTCATACGGTATTTGTTCTTTTGTGTCTGGCTTTTTTCACTTAGCATAATGTCCTCAAGGTTCAGTCACACTGTTGCATGTATTAGAATTACCATTCTTTTTAAGGCTGAATAATACTCCATTTTATGAATATTTAATGTTTTGTTTATCTATTCAGTCATCAATGGACATTTGGGTGGCTTCTACTTTTTGGCTTTGTGGACAATGCTTCTGTGAACGTGGGTGTACATATGTGTGACCTAGTCTCTGCTTTACCTTCTTTTGGGTGTATATCCAGAAATAGAATTATTGTATCATATGGTAATTCTATGTTTAATTTTTTGGGAAATTGCCATACTATTTTCCACAGTGGCCACACCATTTTACATTCCTACCAGCAATGTACAAGGGTTTTAATTTCTCCACATCCTCACCAACACTTGTTATTTACTGTGTTTTTGATAATAGCCATCCTAAAAGGTGTGAAGTTGTAGCTCATCATGTTTGTGTTATTTTTTTGAGATTTGGATGTACAGATAATTATAGAGGAGAAATTATTTGGTCCATTCAATCTAACACTTTTGCTTCAAAAATTAAAGTATTTCAAGTGGAAAGTCAGACAATAGCTTACTTTACATACAAAGAGAGAGTTGACTAGGTATTTGACACTTCATTGTTATAATATTTAGACCTGAAATTGCCAACCAACAAATAACTGATCTTTTAACAATCTAGATTTTACACTGAAATTTTATTTATTCAAGAAAAACTAAGGTTTTGACAATTTAATTTTACATAAGTGTGTATCATTCTATTTAAATTATTTCCTCATTTTACATCAGCATATTTTTATGTGCTAACCTAAACTCAATGTCATGATAATAATTTTCTTTTATTTTGTGCATCACATTGAAGACTGCATACTTTACAGCATCTTAAGGATAAAAACAAATAAAAGTGCAAACACATTTTTAAAAGTGGTTTCAAGATTATTTTGATACTGGAGCAGCCAGATTACCATTTGAGTTTATGGGTTTAAGAAATGTGCCTGGGTTCCTATTTATAGTGTAAAGCTATTGATGAGTTTCATTATCCCATTTAATTCAAATTCATATACACTTCAGGCTGTCTAATATTGCAGTATGAATCATTTTGTTGCCTCAAAATGCTTTTTTAAATGAGCATCTTGATTAGGAAATAAGTCAACATTACATTTTATTTTCATTGTAACAATAGAACTAATTAAAAGTTTCAAAGATAACTGGCAGTATTATGAACTAATATAGAATTTAGGGATGATTTGTGTATAGGTGGAGAAAAAGTGCTAACTCTATAATTGAATAAAGGTTTTTTTAGTTCATTCATTTTTTAATTGAATAATTTATTAATCATTTAAAAATTAACTGTGGTTATAATAGAGATGTTATCCACAAAATGCTAAGATAATTGACTAAAAAGTGAAAAAATTCTAGTTAATTTTTTTTTTATCTTTAGCTATATGGTTAGATTTTCCCTGGGTTGACTCATTGTTCCGCAGTAGGTAAACATGGACTTAATTAATTTTTATCTCTGATAGATTTATTATTTTGAGGAAAAATAAGTAATTCATTATAATAGCAAATAAATTCATCAACATTATCAGTATATGACTAATTCAATTAGATCTACAGCCAGTCTTCCTGCCTCCCTTCCTCCCTGTTTCTGCTCTCTCTCTCTTCCCTCTCTCCTTCCTTTTTTTTATTAACATATAAGTAAAACAATGCTTGAGCAATACTAGTAGATATCAAGAACTATTATAAGCTCTAATAAAGAGAACAGTGTGGTATCGATGCAAAGACAGAAAAACAGTTCAGTGGCATTAAGTGGAAAAGAATAGAGAGCCTGGGAAGAAACCCAACTTGATTATCATTCTTTGATTTACCACAAAGTTTATATGGCAGTTTAGTAATGAAATGACTTTATTTACAATAGATGGTGCTTTGCCAATTGATTATCTATATGGAAAGTAAATGTACCTTGACTCCTAGCCACATTATACACAAAAATCATTTCCATATGTATTTCAGATCTAAATGTGAAAGGCACAATGTAAATCTTTTAAAGGGAAACATTCAAAAAATATTAGTGAACTTACAATAGTACATTTAATAAACAGGACCCAAAAGACACTAACCATAAAAGAAAAAAGAAGAGAAATCAAACTCTATTGAAGACCTTTTGATCATCAAAATTTACTATTAAGAAAGTGAAATGAAAAGCAACCTAAAAAGTGGGAGAACATATTTACATCCAAGAAAGAATTTGTATTAAGAATATATAAAGAGCTCCTAGAACTCAATCATAATCTCCATACACATAGTCCAATAGAAAAATTGGCAAAACATTTGAGTGACATTTCACTGGAAAAAGATATCCAGTAGCCAATAATCATATTAAATGATTCTGAAACTCATTAGTCATACAGGAAATTCAAATACAAACCATACTGCCATATTATCACATACTCATCTAAATGACTAAATTGAAAAAGACAAAAAGTAGCAAATGTTGGTGAAGATATGAAGCAACTGGAATTCATGTACAGTCACTGCTAGTGGAAATGTAGATTGCTGCCATTACTTTGGAAGCACCTTGATAGTATCCACTAAAGGTGAGCATTTGCATACCCTATGAACTCTCAGTCCCACTCCTAGGTATATTCCTAACAGAAACACAACTTTATTTCCATTTAAAAACATACTACAATGATAATACTAGCAGTACAAATTAGGTATATAATGTGTAACAATATTGAAGAATCTCAGAAACATGATTTTGAGTGAAAGAAGTCGGACACGAAAGAGTGTATGTCATTTCAGTTACATAAAGTACAAATAATAGAAAAATTAATTTGTGCTGTTAGAAAATAGAATAGTGATTCCTCTTGGGGAGTGAGATAACTAGAGGAAATTATTAAGAGACTTTGGGTGCTAGTAATGTCATATTTTATGACAGTGCATGCTCAGTTTGTAATAATCCCATTTATATATATGTATATTTACTTTTGCATTTATACTCTATTGATGGAACATGGTCTGGTCACCGATTTTTAACTAAAGTTTTATTGGAACACAGAGATGCTCATTCAGTGATATATTGTCTATGGCTACTTTCACACTATAGTGGAGAGTTAAGTTGCCAGGTCCACAGTACTTCAAAATATGCAAATAGGTTTTGTTAAGATACAGACAAGGAAATACTGGGCTGCAAATATGTGTGTGTGTGTGGGGGGCTACTTGTATGCATGTGTTTGTAAACCTGTGTAAATGTGCATGAGAGTGTGCATGTCTGCTTATGTGTGTGTATAGTGTGCATGAGAATACATAGACAAATGTGTATGTATGCATGTGAGTTTATATATGTGCATTTGTAAATGTGCTTATATGGTATTTGTGTGTGTACATGTGTGGGTGAGTGCATGTATGTATGTGAGCCTGTGTGCATTTCTTCACATGTGTGTACACATGCACAAACATCACAAACACATACCTGTGGCCCACATGTATGCATGCACATGTATAGATATGTAGGTGTGCATGTATGTATGTATACACATGCATGAACTGCATTGTGATTTGATGTGCACACATGTACAACTGTGTGTGAGTGTGTGCATAAGTGTTCTTGCATGTATCCATCCATGTGTTTGCCTGAACATATGCTCATGTGTATGTGTGTGTATTCATGTCCATTTATGTGCCTGTGTTTACATGTGAGAGAGAGAATGTGTGTAGTTCCAATTGAATATTGTCAGTTAAATTTCTCTCTTGCCTTGTGCAACTATCTTGAATTAATGTTTCAGGGACAGTAGCAGCATTACTAGAAAATGAACTAATTAGTCTTGCTTACCTTTGTTAAAATAAATAGCCATCTCAAGAATGTACATAAATTCTCCAAAAAAAAAAAACACACACACACACAAAACCCCCCAAAACAAGTAAATATAAACCACTGCTTCTCCCATGTTGTTGTGAGTTTTGGATGGCATAGAATTTGAAAGGAATTTTGCATTAAAAAAAATTATGGAGTATCAAAGACAAATCATTTGAGACATTGTTTTGAGATTATTGTTTTCTTTCTGGCAGAAGGAGAGAGTCTGCATTTACCTATAAGTCAGCTTGTATTTCTCTCTTTTGCTGTCTGACCCAGCAATCCAGGACAAAATATCCATACAACTTTGATTACTTATGTTAGAGTGTCTTGAAATGTTTTAGTAGATAGTTAATCCCAAAGGCATGTTGCTACTTAAAGTCTGTAACAATGAAGAATAACCAGAATACTGAGAAATTATTCTTCTGTGTATAGTTTATATATCCAATCTATTTACTTTTTCAGTTAATGGACCTTACTTGAGGCCATTTTTGAATAAAAAGGAAAATGAGTTAAAAAAAATTACAGTCCACATTTTATTTAGATATCCTTATTTTTTCCCTAGTGTCTTTTTCTGTTCCAGGATCCCATCCAGGAGACCACAATACTTGCAATCAGCATATCTCTTAAGTCTCTTTGTGGCTGTGCTAGATTTTGAGTTTCCTTGTTTTCAGTGCCCATGGCACTTTTGATGTATGTTGGTCAGATATTTTGCAGGATAAAACTGAAACTTGGATTCATCTGACATTATTCTCATGCCTATACAGGGATTATGGGTTTTGTGGAGAAAGACCACAGCTTTAAAGTGTTATTTTCATCACCTTATGTCAAGGATACGCACTATCAACATGACTTACAACCATTGATGTTAACTTGATCCCTGGGCTGAAGTAGTTAATGATTGTCAAGTTTCTCCACTGCAAAGTTCCTCCCCCATCCCCATACTGTCCTCTTTGGAAGAAAGTTGTATACAGACCACACTTACAGGGTGTGGAGTTACAGTACAAATTAAGAACAGGGTGGAGTATCTATAGAACATATTCTGAATTCTTCTACATAGATTTATTTATTCACTCTGAATTATTCACTTATTCAGTCATTTTATTCTTATAAGTATGGACTCATGGATATTTATTTTATACTTTGATGATGCAATATTACTTTATTTTTTACTCAGGTTATTCCAGCTTTGGCCACTGGGAGCTCTTTCTGTTAGCTCCTGTGTCCCACTGACATATCCCAACATTGTGTTTTATTGTGTGTGTCTTTGAGCTCTTCCTCATTTTCTAGCATTACAATATGCCACAGGGTCATCTTGTATATCCTGCTCCAGTCCTAGTATCAGCCATTTCTTCAATGAGCCCTGATTTTATTTTATTTTATTTTATTTTATTTTATTTTATTTTATTTTATTATTTTTTATTTTGATTTTTTTAAGTTTATTTATTCTGAGAAAGAGAGAGAAAGCAAAGGAGGGGGAGGGTCAGAGAGAAGTAGAGACAGAATCCCAAGCAGGATCTGCAATATCAGTGCAGAGCCAGATGCGGGGCTTGAACTCATGAACCATGAGACCATGACATGAGCCGAGATCAAGAGTCGGCTTAACAGACTGTACCACCCAGGGGCACCTATTTTGATTTTTTTAAATTGGAGAATGGTATTAGAAAATGAGATCTGATCCTTCAGTGGTTTCATTGATACTGGGATGTCACTGATTCTAGATCCTCTCAGCAGATAGAACATGGAAATATAGGCATGTATACTAACCTATATATATATATATATATATATATATATATATATACACACACACACACACACACACACACACACACACACAGGTCTATAACTATTTCTAATGCCACCATCTGTTTCTTTTTATTTATTTTGAGAGAGAGCAAGAGAGAGAGAGAGAGAGAGAGAGTGTGTGTGTGTGTGTGTGTACATGTGCACATGTGCACATGCAAGCAGGGGAGGGGCAGAGAGAGAGAGAGAATCCTGAGCAGGCTCTGAACTGTCAACATGGACCTCAACACAGAGCTCAGTCTCATGAATTGCGAGATCATGACTTGATCATATCAAGACTCAAACGCTTAACCAAATGAACCACTCAGGTGCCTTTACAACTGTCTGTTTCTGTATTAAGCTAAACAGGAGTTCACATTGATGTCTCCAACTCTAATTCATTAACGTATGGCTAACTCTAGCCCTACTGCTTGCTTATCTGTAACCTCTCACTCCACCATGAGCCTTAACTCTCACCATCTGCCATCTAGCTACTTAATTTTTCAATTCCAGGACACATGTATGGCAATATCAGACTTCTTCGCCTGTATCCCCATGAGCAACAGCTTTATCTACTAGAGTCCAGTGCTTTTGTATAATTCCTTTTCCCTTTAGTTTTATAAACTACACTCATTTCTAGTCGTTTAGATCAGCAACCCTCCACCTGCCAGTGTGGCTGTTTCATACATTTATAGTGCGATTAGATTATTTTGTCACAGTCTAGGATCCCCTGACATCGTAAATGATTTTTGGAAATTTACATACATCAAGGTTCACTTTTTGTGCCATTTTACCATATAAAAAAAATCCCTGTGCTTCTCTATTTAGTTTATCCTTCCCTCCCCCACAATCCTAGGCAGTCACTGATCTTTATACTATTTCTATACCTTTGCCTTTTTGGAATGTCATATAAATGTAATCATATAGTTTGTAGCCTTTTAAGACAGACCGTTTTCCCCCAACTTAACAGTATGCACTTAAGATTTATGCATGTCTTTTCTTAGCTTGATAGCTAATTGGATAGCTTGTTTCACTGCATCACTTTATCTGACTGTATGGATATACAGGGTTTGTTCATCCATTCACCCACTGAAGGGCATTTAATTGGCTTCCAGTTATTGGAAATTATGAATAAATTATGAATAATCTGCTATAAATGTGCAGATTTATATTATGCAGCTTTTTTTGTGGGCATGAGTTTTCAAATCAGTTGAGTAAAGACTTAGGAGCATGATTGCTGAGTTGTATCATGAAACTACATTTAGCTTTGTAAAAATTTGCAAAACTGTCTTCCACAGTGGTTGTACAATTTTGTGAAACTTGATTTAAAAATATGCTTAACTTTTGTCATTTATAGGGTGAGAATCTGTTTTGTCATCACCTGAGATCAAGGCATAAGGAATAAGTTGTTTAGACTAAAAGATGAGATTTTAGAATTAAAGAGAAGCATGATCCAATAATTAGCTTATCCTTCTTGGCTATGAATCTTGGTTATGTCAGTAACATTAATGTTATAAATGGGACGTTTGCTATAATTTACCTAAGACCTCCATGTTAGGTAGAATGATCAACTTAAAGGATCACAGTCTCATACATTAATTTTAATATACAGACAGGAATATTAATGTTAATGTTATTATTTTGAACTTTTTCATGAAATGTTAAAAACCTTTCTGAAATAAATGGCCTAAATGTGAAAAGATTTTAAAAATATTTTTTCTCAATTATATTATTTAGCTTGGGCTGCTATAACAAAATACCATAGAGTAGCTGGCTTAAACAACAAAATTTTGTTTCACAGTTCTAGAGGCTGGGAAGTTCAAGACCAAGGTACCAGTTAATTCAGTTCCTGGTGAGGGCTCTCTTACCAGGAGGGCTTACAGATGGCCTCCTTTTTGCTGTGTCCTCATATGGAAGAGAGAGAGAGTGTCTGGTGTCTCTCTTCTTTCAAGGAACCAGCCCTGTTGGATTAGAGCCCCACCATTATAACCTCATTTAATCTGATTGATCCTTATCTGGTAGTCTGTACCAAAGACAGTCCATTCTGCTTATAAGACATTCAGAAATGCAAGTGACCAGTGAAGAGCTGCCTCACACCGGCTTTCTCCCTGGTCTTCAGCAGACTTACATTCAGTTACATGAATGTAACCTCTAAAGCAACCTCTTGTTATGTCAGACTTAAACATCTGCTTATGTCACTGCCATGTTCAGAAGTATCCAAGGTTCTCTGGGTTTTCTTAGTTTGTTGAGAATGACAACTCTTTTATGGCATTAATCACATTTTACCTTCTTTTACATGACTTTTCCCTTGTTATATTGTAAACTTCTTGGGGGAGGAGACCATATTTAAAAAAATATTTTAATGTTTAGTATAGTAGGTGTCTCATTAAATATTGAGTTGATGTTTTTAGTCTTCCTTAAGAAATTAGATGTATACTTTTTAGGTTTTAGAAATGTGACTTCTGAATCATATTTCCTAATATGTCATTTTATTAGAAGGTAGGTTCCTAGGAATTATCAGAGTTAAAATATCAATTATTCATATGTATACATACATATATGTATCTTATATCAAGGATGTAAAAGTTCAGTGCCCTACTTACAAAGATCTCCCAAATTCACATATAGACACTTCTTTCTTGATGCTTACACCTTGGATGAGTGTCATATACACAAGCAAAGAAAGCTAAAAATATAGACAGGTTAACATAGGTTTGAAATTAATCATCAGGGGACTGAGACACTAGGAATGGTGAGCCTGGTGGAAGCTCTGTGGCCTGAACTCACAGGTTTGACTTTGGGAGGGGCTTGGAAGATAACTATGGTTACATAATAGTGAAAAAAGGGAAAGGCTTTCTAAGTGAGAGCCTCACCTGAGAAGAGACTGGGGGCAGAAGGTCTGAACTCTGCTGGGTGATGGATACACTCTGTTGATTACTGTTGTGGAAGCTTGGTACAGACTACCTTTACAAGGATCTTGGTACAACAACTAGCCTTGAAATACAGAGTGTTCTCCATTTGGAGAAAAAGGCAGGGATACTCACTGTCCCCTATAATAGATTTGAGTTCCCTATGCTCTGAATACCTCTTCTGACATGGCTCAGTGCATGTGCAAGTGTTGCCTGACCCTTTTGAGTTGCCCAGTGGAAACTGAAGCTCTGGGATCTGGCTGTAGACAGGCTAATGCTCAGACTGCTTGCTGAGCCATGAGTAGCAAGTCCTTTGTGTCTAACCCCAGAGTCTTGTGCCTGTGTTTTCTGACAGCCTCCATGAAGGGTGGGTAGGCATGCTTTGATGTCATTCAGAGGTTACCATCAGCAGATTTTGCAAAGAGAAGTCTCCTGTTTCTACAGTTTATGTCCAAGAAGGAAACAGATGGCACCTCAAGTGGGGAATTTGAGGAGAATTTATTACAAGAAATATTTACAAGGAAGAATTCAGAGCTTGAAGGCATCACTGTTCTTGAACCAAACAGAAGGGGAGGAATAAATTTAGGGGACTTGGAGAAAAAGGCAGAGTAGAGCTGGCCAATGGTGCTTTTCCTTGCCAAACTTTCCAATGTGGCTGGGATCTCACTCCCAGTGTACATACTATGCAAACATGAGTGTATATGGACACATAAACACATACGTGTTTGCATATACATGTGTGTATATGTACATTTTGCATATATATTCCTTTCAAAAGATTAAAAATGATAGCATTCTGTATACACTATTCTTCAGCATCTTATTTGTTCATTTTTATTTAACTTCACAAGAAAACTTAAAGGACAGTCCCCATTAGAATTCTATAACTCTTCTGCTCTTAAATGTTGTTTTGTATTCTATTATGTGATAGCTCATTCTTTACTTTGCCTGCTGTGTGTTGGTGGACATGTTTTTCCAGATTTTGGTAGCCTGTTATAGATGCCTTTGGGACATGTACATGTCTCTAGAATGCAGTCTTATGAGTTGAAGTGCTGGGTAAGCACTCTCAGTTATTAATAATTTGCTGGGTGTTGCCAAATTGCTCTCTCAATAAGTTATACTAATTTACCTCATCCCACAAATATGGGGATGCTTTTACTGTAAACGTTTACCAATTCTGTACGCTTTTTATCTTTGCCAATTTAATGTATAAAAAATGGTATCTCTTTGCTTAACCTAATCTCTTAAGTTAAGCACTGCTTTGGGGAAATTTATTTCCTGTTGTACATGTATTGTCTGAGCACAGACATCATGAAGACTTTTCTGTGAGCTGTGTCCCTTGTTCCTGATGCATGCCAGGAGAGTCCTGCTGTAGATGAGTCTCCTAGCTACAGTGCTCACAGATTTCACTATGGGCTGAGGCATTTGAGCAAGTTGAAAGAGTTTTCCCCCATACATTTAGTTAAAATTATCTACTCAAATATTTCAGTATTTTTTCTGTGATATTTTACTTGGATTACTGGCTGGAGGTCAGTCTTTCCTATCTCTCCCTGCCATGTCAGTGATCAGAAGGCACAAGAAAAGCCCTGCTCCAGGTGGGCATCTTGGACACTTCCTTTGATGGCCACAACCCTTTCCTTATTTATCCATGGGGCAAATCCACACTTTTTAAAAAGCTTATTTATTTTGAGAGAGAGAGAGAGAGAGAGAGAGAGAGAGAGCGAGAGAGAGCGCGCGCATGCGTGAGAGTAGGGGAGGGGTAGAAAGAGAAGAGAGAGTATCCCAAGCTGGCTCAGTGCTGCAGGGCTTGATCCCAAGAGCCCTGATATCATGACCTGAACCAAAATCCAGAGTCAGCTGCTTAACTGACTGAGCCACACAGCTGCTTCCACATTTTTGTTTTAATACGAACACATCTGTACTTAATATAATAACACAATGATCCTAAAGATGGATTGAACCAAACTTAACTAATGTTTTAAAAGTAATAATATCTGTTTTAGTGTTTCAGCTTTTCCTTGTCCTATTGGCAATGGATAATTGTCAACATTTTACTAATTGTGTTACTATACTAAATATGTCAAATATTCTACATCAGCTTCTTCTGTCTTTTGTCAATAGGTATTATTATATGTCTTAGACATTTCTTAATCATTCTTTATTGCCATACATTTATATATTATATTCTGCAGTCTTATTCACTTTTTCATGCTTATTTAATATCCCATTCTTGGGGCGCCTGGGTGGCGCAGTCGGTTAAGCGTCCGACTTCAGCCAGGTCACGATCTCGCGGTCCGGGAGTTCGAGCCCCGCGTCAGGCTTTGGGCTGATGGCTCGGAGCCTGGAGCCTGTTTCTGATTCTGTGTCTCCCTCTCTCTCTGCCCCTCCCCCGTTCATGCTCTGTCTCTCTCTGTCCCAAAAATAAATAAACATTGAAAAAAAAATTAAAAAAAAAATAATATCCCATTCTTCTCCACTGATAAGATCTTTCTTACGTCCTTTTTGCTTTAAATTTTTTTTTGTCTTTTCAAAGTAAACTGATTTTCTCCTATGTTCATCTTTTATCTATAGATTTTAAAAGATGCAAATACTGTTGTTTCCTCACCTCTGGTTTAAGAGGTTTCTTCATCATTTTTTATCAGGGCTTTCTGAAGATGCCCAGGATTTGTTATTTCCAGACTTTTGAGCATGAAATATGTGTGAAAAGTCTCTTTCTTCTACATCATGAAGTTCAGTGTACTATTATGCACCACTATAATTGCAAATCTTACTGATCTGATAGTTAGATCCTCCTAGTGGAAAAGCTTTGAATGAAAATGAAATGGTTCCCTTTAATGAGCTCAACTATCTTGCATATCTGATGATTTCTGTTATTTTATTTCCATACTTACAATATAGATTTGTTGGGACCTGGAAGACTAAGGACATTTTCTCCCATTTCTATGTCACTTGAGCCTGACTGAAGCACTCTCTCTCCTTTGTTTGTGCATGTAAGTGTTTGTGTAGAGGCTATGGGAAGGCAGGTAAAGAAGCCAATGGGAGTGGGTTGACCCCCGCTGAACATTGAAGGTGCAATGAGGGATCAGGGGAGGAGAGAGGCCCTTTCCATTTGGCTGGGGCCCTGGAAAGGTGCTGGCCCCCCACTTCTTGCGGGGGAGAGCTGGGCAGACTCTGTCCTCTGCTATCACATTCCTGATGCAATGCCAGTCCCTTCTCTTTGTTCCCACGTTCTGAGAAACATTTGTGTTCTCAGCAGTCCCCCCCTGCTGACCCCTCAGAGCCTATTTGTTCATATACATGTTATGTTTGGGGTCAGACCACTGGCTTGGAGGACCCTGACTGGGACTGGGAAGGGAGCCTCTGAGCATCTGTAGTGGGCATGTGAGAAAAAGGTGTTTTGGAGAGTAGTTTTATGATAAGAAGCAGTTGAAGAAGGGCCGGGGTGACTACGAGGCATGTATTAATGAGGGTCTTAGCAAAGTAAATGCAGACAGGGATGGCCTTGCGTGTTTTACCTCTAGTTAACTAGACAATTACAGTTATAAAGTCACAGGAAGAGAGACAGATTATTTTTCTTTTTCATTTCAAGGCAATAAACATTATTAGTATTTTAATTTTTTCTTATCTCTATCTTCTGCCTATAGATATGTTACTATACATTTTTTAATTGTATTTTTTAATATAATTTATGTCAAATAGGGTAACATACAATGTGTGAAGTCTGCTCTTAGTTTTTGGGGTAGAATCCCATGGTTCATCCCTTACATACACACCCAGTGCTCATCCCAACAAGAACTCTCCTCAACGCCCATCAGCCATTTTCCCCTCTCCCCCACCCCTCCATCAACCCTCAGATTGTTCTCTGTATTTAAGAGTCTCTTATGATTTTCCTCCCTTCTCTCTGTTTGTAACTATTTTTTCCCCTTCCCTTCCCCCATGGTCTTCTGTTCAGTTTCTCAAGATCCACATATGAGTGAAAACATATGCTATCTGTCTTTCTCTGACTGGCTTATTTCACTCAGCATGATACCTTCCAGTTCCATCCATGTTGCTGAAAAAGGCAGGTTTTCATTCTTTCTCATTGCCAGTAGTATTCCATTGTATATATAAATTGATCTGCTTCACCCATTCATCAGTTGGTGAATATTTAGTCTCTTTCCATAATTTGGCTATTGTTGAAAGTGCTGCGATAAACATTGGGGTACATGTGCTCCTATGAATCAGCATTGCTGTATCCTTTGGACAAATTCCTGGTAGTGCTATTGCTGTGTCATAGGGTAGCTATGTTTTTAATTTTTTGAGGAACTTCCACACTGTTTTCCAGAGGGGCTACACCAGCTTGCATTCCCACCAACAATGCAAGAGTGTTCCTTTCTCTCCACATCTTCTCCAGCATCTGTTGATTCCTGAGTTGTTCATTTTAGCCACTCTGACCAGTGTGACGTAGGATCTCAGTGTGGTTTTGATTTGTATTTCCCTGATGAGGAGTGACGTTGAGCATCTTTTCATGTGTCTGTTGCCCATCTGGATGTCTTCTTTGGAAAAGTGTCTATTCATGTCTTCTGCCCATTTCTTCACTGGATTACTTGTTTTTTTCTGGTATGGAGTTTGGTGAGTTCTTTGTAGATTTTGGATACTAGCCCTTTATCTGAGATATCATTTGCAAATATCTCCTCCCATTCTGTTGGTTGCCTTTTAGTTTTGTTGATTGTTTCCTTTTCAGTGCAGAAGCTTTTTATCTTCATGAGGTCCTAATAGTTCATTTTTTGCTTTTAATTCCCTTGCCTTTGGAGATGTGCCAAGTAAGAAATTGCTGTGGCTGAGGTCAGAGAGGTTTTTTTCCTGCTTTCTCCTCTAGGGTTTTGATGGTTTCCTGTCTCACATTCAGGCCTTTCATCCATTTTGAGTTTATTTTTGTGTATGGGATAAGAAAGTGGTCTAGTTGCAACCTTCTGCATGTTGCTGTCCAGTTCTCCCAGCACAATTTGCTAAAGAGACTGTCTTTTTTCCATTGGATGCTCTTTCCTGCTTTGTCAAATATTAGTTGGCCATACATTTGTGGGTCAAATTCTGGGGTTGCTATTCTGTTCTATTGGTCTATGTGTGTGTGTTTGTGCCAATACCATACTGTCTTAATGATTACAGCTTTGTAGTAGAGGTTAAACTCTGAGATTGTGATGCCTCCTGCTTTGGTTTTCTTTTTCAATATTACTTTGGTTTTCTTTTTCAATATTACTTTGGCTATTTGGCTTTTGTGGTTCCATACACATTTTAGGATTGTTTGTTCCAGCTTTGAGAAGAATGCTGGTGCAATTTTGATTGGGATTGCATTTAATGTGTAGATTGCTCTGGATAGTATTGTCATTTTAACAATATTTATTCTTCTAGTGAGCATAGAATGTTTTTCCATTTCTTTGTGTCTCCTTCAATTTTGTTCATAAGCTTTCTATAGTTTTCATCATAGCGGTCTTTTACATCTTTGGTTAGGTTTATTCCTAGGTATTTTATGCTTCTTGGTGCAATTGTGAATGGGATCAGTTTCTTTTTATTTCTCTTTCCGTTCCTTCATTATTGGTGTATAAAAATGCAACTGATTTCAGTACATTGATTTTGTGCCCTGCAACTTTGCTGAATTCATGTATCAGTCCTAGGAGTCTTTTGGTGGAGTCTTTTGGGTTTTCCATGTTGAGTATTGTGTCATCTGTGAAAAGTGAAAGTTTGACTTCTTCTTTGCCATTTTTGGTGACTTTATTTTGTTTTGTTGTCTACTTGCTGATGCTAGGACTTCCAACAGTATGTTAAAAGCCGTGGTGAGAATGGACATCCCTGTCGTGTTCCTGATCTTGGGGGGAAAGCTCTCAGTTTTTCTCCATTGAGGAAGATATTAGCTGTGGGCTTTTCATAAATGGCTCTTATGATGTTTAGGTAAGTTCCTTTGATCCCAACTTTCTTGAGGGTTTTTAATAAGAAAGTATGTTGTATTTTGTCAAATGCTTTTTCTGCATCTATTGACAGGATCATATGGTCCTTATCCTTTCTGTTATTAATGTGAAGTATCACATTGATTGATTCGTGAATATTGCAGCCCAGGAATGAATCCACTTGATCATGATGAATAGTTCTTTGTAAAGGCTGTTGAATTCTATTTGCTGGTATCTTGTTGAGAATTTTTGTTTCCATGTTCATCAGGGATATTGGCCTGTAATTCTCCTTTTTTTGTAGGGTCTTGTTCTGGTTTGGGAATCAAGGTAATGCTGGCTTCATAGAATGAGTATGGAAGTTTTCCTTCCATTTCTATTTTTTGGAACAGCTTAAAAAGGATAGGTATTAACTCTGCTTTAGATGTCTGGTAGAATTTCCTTCGGAATCCATCTGGCCCAGTACTCTTATTTGTTGAGAGATTTTTGATAACTGATTCAATTTTTCACTAGCTATGGGTCTGTTTAAATTTTTGATTTCTTTCTGTTGGAATTTTGATAGTGTGTGGGTGTCTAGGAGTTTGTTCATTTCTTCCAGTTATCATTTTTTTTGACAAATAATTTTTCACAGTGTTCTCTGATAATTGCTTGTATTTCTGAGGGATTGGTTGTAATAAATCTATTTTCATTCGTGATTTTATCTATTTGGGTCCTCTCTCTTTTCTTTGAGAAGCCTGGCTAGGGGTTTATCAACTTTTTAAAAATTTTTTCAAAAAAACAACTCTTAGTTTCATTGATCTTTTGTACTGTTTTTTTTTTTAATTCTGTTTTGTTTCTTTCTGCTCTGATCTTTATTATTTCTCTTCTTCTGCTGGCCTTGGGGTTTCTTTGTTGTTCTGCTTCTAGTTCCTTTACGTGTGCTGTTAGATTTTGTATTTGGGATTTTTCTTGTTTCTTGAGACAGACCTGGATTGCAGTGTATTTTCCTCTTAGGACTGCCTTTGCTGCATCCCAAAGGGTTTGGACTGTTGTGTTTTCATTTTCATTTGTTTACATATAATTTTTAATTTCTTCTTTAGTTTCCTGGTCGACCTATTCATTCTTTAGTAGGATATTCTTTAACCTCCATGCTTTTGGAGGTTTTCCAGACTTTTTCCTGTGGTTGATTTCAAGTTTCATAGCATTGTGTTTGAACGTTTGCATGGTATGTTCTGAATTATTTTGTATTTATTGAGAACTGTTTTGTGACCCAATATATGATCTATCTTGGAGAATGTTCCATGTGCACTTGAGAAGAATTTCTATTCTGCTGCTTTTGGATGAAAAGTTCTAAATATATCTGTCACGTCTATCTGGTCCAGTGTATCATTCAGGACCATTGTTTGTTTGTTTTTTTGCTTATTATTATTTATTATTTATTGACTGGTTTCCTGTCTGTATGATCTGTCCATTGTTGTAAGTGGAGTATTAAAGTTCCTTGCAATTGCCACATTCTTACCAATAAGATTGCTTAGGTTTGTCATTGTTTTATATATTTGGGTTCTGTCAAATTGGGTGCATAAACATTTATAATTGTTAGCTCTTCTTGATGGATAGACCCTGTAGTTATGATATAAAGCCCTTCTTCATTTCTTGTTAACAGCCTTTAGTTTAAAATCTAGTTTTTCTGATATAAGTATGGCTATTGCAGCTTTCTTTTGACGTCCAGTAGCATGATAGATGGTTTTCCATCCCCTCACTTTCAATCTGAAAGTGTCCTCAGGTTTGAAATGGGTGTCTTGTACACAGCCAATAGATGTGTCTTGTTTTTTTATCCATTCAGATACCCTATGTGTTTTGACTGGAGCATTTAGTCCATTTACATTCAGTGTTATTATTTAAAAATATAGGTTTAGAGTCATTGTGTTATCTGTAGGTTTCATGGTTGTAGTGATGTCTCTTGTCCTGTGTGGTCTTTGCAATAGTCACAGTCCCCCCCCCCCCCACCTTAAGGTCTCTTGTAGGGCTAGTTTAGTGGCGATGAATTCCTTCAGTTTTTGTTTGTTTGGGAAAACCTTTATCTCTCCTTTTATTCTGAATGACAGGCTTGTTGGATAAAGAATTCTTGGCTGCATATTTTTCCTATTCATCACATTGAAAATTTCCTACCACTCCTTCTGGCCTGCCAAGTTTCAGCAGATATGTCCGCTTCTACCCTTATGTGTGTACCTTTGTAGATTAAGGCCTGTTTATCCCTAACTGCTTTCAGAATTCTCTTTATCCTTGTAGTTTGCCAGTTTCACTATGATATGTCATGCAGAAGATGGATTCATGTTACATCTGAAGGGTGTTCTCCTGGATTTCAATTTCTGTTTCCTTCTCAGATTGGGGAATTCTCAGCTATGATTTTTTTCAAGTACACCTTTTGTCCCCTGCCCTCCCTTCTTCCTCTGGAACTCCTTTGATATGGATATTATTCCGTTTCATTGAATCACTTAGTTCTCTAATTCTCCTGTCATGGTCCAGAAATTTTTTATCTTTCCTTTTATCAGCTTCATCTTTTCCCATAATTTTATCTTATATTTCACTTATTCTTCCCTTTGCCTTTTCAATCCTCACTGTCACCACCCACCTCTAGTGTATTTTGTACCTCATTTACAGCATTTTAAAAATTCATCATGACCATTTTTTTTAGTTCTTGATCTCTGCAGCATAGAGTCTCTGCTCTCTTCTATGTTTTTTTCAAGCCCAGTGATTAATCTTATGACTCTTATTTTATTTTATTTTTTTAATTTTTTTTCCAATGTTTATTTATTTTTGGGACAGAGAGAGGCAGAGCATGAACGGGGGAGGGGCAGAGAGAGAGAGGGAGACACAGAATCGGAAACAGGCTCCAGGCTCTGAGCCATCAGCCCAGAGCCTGACGTGGGGCTCGAACTCACGGACCGCGAGATCGTGACCTGGCTGAAGTCGGACGCTTAACCGACTGTGCCACCCAGGCGCCCCTTATGACTTTTATTTTAAATTCTCTTTCAGTTTTATTGTTTAGATCTGATCAATTCTTTAGCTGTCATTTCTTCCTAGAATTTGTTTTTTGGAGAATTCTTCTGTTTCATCATTTTGGCTAGTTTTCTGTTCCTTATGTGCTTGTTATGTGCTGTTCCTTATGTGCTTGTTATGTGTCCTTCACCTGGGAGCACTACTTTATTAAAGTGGGATCATACACTGTCCAGGGCCTGGATCTTCAGGAGGTGTTTTTTGGAGAGTGTTACTTGCTCTTTGTTGTTTTGACTGTTGCTTTAGCTCCCTACTCATAGTTATGTTTTGGATACTTCACCAGGTGTGCTTAGTTTTGTTTGCTGAAGTAGCCCTGGAAAAGAAAACAAACAAACAAACAAACAAACAAACAAAAACAGAAAAAAAAACCCACCAGCTGCAGCAAACAATGGAATGGTATCATTTTTGATGGAAAGGCTTTATCTCTTGCAAAGAGAGATATGATATAGGGCAGGGAAAAAGAAAAGAAAAGAAAATTGACCAGGCATAGAAACTCTATGCCTTAATCCAAAGAGCCAGAGGGGGGAAAATAAAGAAGGAGATATAGAACAGGTATAAAGAGAATAGATTAAATATGTCTTCTTAAACAGACTAACAACCAGAATAACCAGACTAGAGGAGAAAAGAAATGAGAAAATTAAGAGAAAAAAAATATATATAATAAGAATTGTCTAAGATTTAAATCAGAAAATGAAAATCCACTGGGTGCCTTGGAACTTGTGGCAGTGCTGGTCTGGGGGAGGCACTGTCTGGTTTATCAGCCTCAATTCTGCTCCAGTAGATATGCAGTTACCAGGTGCAGAGGGATATGGTTTGGTGTAGGTGGGTCTGGGATCCGCAGTGGACCCACTGTCAGTTCCCTGAGGCCCCATCTTGGTGATGGGGAGAAAAATGGTGACACCCCAGTCTCTCCTCCATGGACCAGTGTCCCAAACCACTCTGTTCAGGCTGCCCTAACAGTGCCATGGGCATGAACGAGGTGGCTTGTCCCACTCTGCTGACTCTCACGCCTCCCTGGCTCTTGGCTGGGATTTATACCCCAATGTAGGAGAGACATATTCTATCATGGGGATGATGTATACCTAGAGAATTCTTTACATCATACATTTCTTCCTTCTTCTAAGCAAGAGAGGGTTTATGCTTTTGTTGCTATTGGAATTGGATCTTTTTGGGGTTCTTTAGAAAGAGAAACCAACCTGACAGTTTTATATCCTGACCTAGGAAATGAATAGTTACTTCACTAAAATGGCACTGCCATGGGAAAAAATGCAATTTATCATACAGTTGTCTTTAATTAATGTTTTTTTAATGAAAGAGTTTTTAAAAAGTTTTATTCTTCTTCCTATCAGTACCAAAGCCTGTCATGAAATTCTTTCCAGCCGAAAGTGCCACCACTCTGTCACATTATATGGTGATAAGTTTGAGACTGATGAGGGGAAAATAGGGCATATTCCTACCTTCACATTACATAATAGCTGGAATTCTCCTCTCTTTGCTGGGAACTCAACAGGGGAAAATATTTTCTCTCAAGAATTTTT
Source organism: Lynx canadensis (assembly GCF_007474595.2). Classification (NCBI taxonomy): domain Eukaryota; kingdom Metazoa; phylum Chordata; class Mammalia; order Carnivora; family Felidae; genus Lynx; species Lynx canadensis. The sequence goes on along the minus strand of NC_044308.2, from coordinate 26,899,200 downwards.
CTTTTGGAAAACCCTTATAATTTTATAATTGAATAGTAACTGAATACTTAAAGTCTACATTATATTATTGTACATGTGGTTGGTAAAATGAATTTGGGTGTTTCTATGGGCAAAAGATTGTAATGGATTTTGATAAATGAAGACTTTAATCCAAGAATTCACATGATTTATGGTGGGTCTTCACTCCAATAACTATCTCATGGTTGAGTCATCAACTTCATTATACATGCAATATCAGTTAATAAAAATGTTCAACTTTTTGTGAAAATTATTTTTGGAATTAGTTATTGCATGACAAAATCCAACTTTGAGATCATTTTTTAAAAATGTTTGTTTCACTGATGAGGAGTGATGTTGAGCATCTTTTCATGTCCCTGTTGGCCATCTGGATGTCTTCTTTAGAGAAGTGTCTATTCATGTTTTCTGCCCATTTCTTCACTGGATTATCTGTTGGAATGCAAATTGGTGCAGCCACTCTGGAAAACAGTGTGGAGGTTCCTCAAAAAATTAAAAATAGACCTACCCTATGACCCAGCAATAACACTGCTAGGAATTTACCCAAGGGATATAGGAGTACTGATGCATAGGGGTGCTTGTACCCCAATGTTTATAGCAGCACTCTCAACAATAGCCAAATTATGGAAAGAGCCTAAATGTCCATCAACTGATGAATGGATAAAGAAATTGTGGTTTGTATACACAATGGAGTACTACGTGACAATGAGAAAGAATGAAATATGGCCCTTTGTACCAACATGGATGGAACTGGAGAGTGTTATGCTAAGTGAAATAAGCCATACAGAGAAAGACAGATACCATATGGTTTCACTCTTATGTGAATCCTGAGAAACTTAACAGAAACCCATGGGGGAGGGGAAGGAAAAAAAAAAGAGAGGTTAGAGTGGAAGAGAGCCAAAGCATAAGAGACTCTTAAAAACTGAGAACAAACTGAGGGTTGATGGGGGTTGGGAGGGAGGGGAGAGTGGGTGATGGGTATTGAGGAGGGCACCTTTTGGGATGAGCACTGGGTGTTGTATGGAAACCAATTTGACAATAAACTTCATATATTGAAAAAAATTAAAAAAACGTTTGTTTATTTTTGAGAGAGAGACAGAGAATGAACAGAAGAGAGATAGAGAGAGACACAAAGAACCTGAAGGAGGCTCTAGGCTTCAAGCTGTCAGCACAGGGCTTGAACTCACAAACCATGAGATCATGACCTGAGCCAAAGTCTGACGCTTAACAGACTGAGCCACTCAGGTGACCCAAGATCATTTTTATAAAGTGGTTTGAAGTAAAAATGAAGCAATCCTTGACCTGTTTAATCATTGTCCAACCCTTTGGCCACAAGGTCAGTACAGCAGCAAGGGGATTACATCTGCTGAGGCCTCCTGCACCTGGTGTGGGGCTTGGCATTTGGTGCCCTTTCTTATTTGGTCACTATGTCTGTCACCTAAATGGCCAGGTCTTATTAGCTTCATTTTATAGGTGAGGTAACCAACATGGTTCTTGTGACTTGGTCATAATGACAAAGCTACATCATCCTCTTGCTCAAGTGACATGGGTGCTGTCCACCCCAGACACAAAGTCATATTTCCCTATATCCAGAGAAAAGATGAGCTTTGATCACAGTATTTATAATACCCTGAAACAACACTAAGCCATTTTCTTCTCTTGATTGACTTATAAATTAAAAAAATCAATATATCTGAGTTTCCTAAGCTCCAAAAATTGATAACTGTTTGAACTATAATAGTTCTATTGGAATGGGGAGCAACAAGGAGACGGGGCAAAATGTCATTCTTCTCAAAGTGAGTGAAACACTTCAGAACAGTGAGATTCAGCATTATCCAAAATAGAAGTTATAAGAAATTGAAGAAATATAAGAAATTGGAGGATATGAGTAAAGGCCTGCATGGGCAAGAGTAGGTTCATGTTGAGTTAGAAAGAGAGCAAAGAGGATGGAGCTGTGAGGTTGGGGATCCCAGAGGAGGTTGGAGAAAGCAAATGGCATGGAAGACACCTGATTTTTCCCTCAGAGGTTACAGTGAGAACTAGTTGGAGAGACAAGAGCACTGAGGACTCCATTCAGTCCAGGAGAGTGAAGATCTAGAAGATACTGAGACAGGAGCAGGATATCCATTATCCTGGGACATGACAGATGCATAGGACATTCTGGGTTTGGAATAACACTCCACGTGAATTTCTCACCTATGACTTCCCACCAATCCCACCTTCAGTTTTCTATCTGACTCCAGACCCAATTTTCTAAGGCCCATCCTCCTTGATGCCCTGTTTACCAGAATACACACCTTATCCCCTCTCCTCCCTTCAGGCACGTCCTCCCCCTTTCTGTCAATCTGGTATATTTTCCTAAATATTCAGGCCAGAAACCTGAGTCATATAACGTCAGTGCTGTACTTAAATGTACATATCATTCTCCAAGCCTCCCTCAGAAATATGCATTGTTTCCCAATTTCTTGTGTCTTCCAACTCCTAAGAATGTCCACTTGGTGTTTAGTTATACAGTTGGACAATCCTTCTTCATGAGTAAGTGGATTCTGCCTATGGTGGTCTTCTCCCCCTCTCTCTACCCCATTAGTCCTAGCACAATATTCTCAGCCCAAAGATGAGGTGGTTTTAACTTCTTCCCCTGATCAGTGTCTTGGTCAGTTCAGACTACTATAACAAAGTACCATAGACTGGGTGGCTTATGAACAGCAGACATTTATTTCTCATGGTTCTGGAGGCTGGAAGTCTGAGATTAGGGTGCCAACATGGTCAGGTTCTCTTTCAAGTCTCAGCCTACTGACTTCTCAATGTGTCCTCACATGGTGGAGAGAGAGCAAGAGAATACTCTGGGGTCTCCTTTATAAGGGCACTAATCTCATCCATTAAGCCCCCTACCTTTGTGACATAATCACATCCCAAATACCTTCACATTGGCGGTTATGACTTAATGTATGAATTTGGGGAGACACAAACAATTAGCTGATAGCATATAGCCAGTTCTCACAGAGCTTTCCCTTCTCCACCTAAAATCCTTTGGTGATAGTCACATCCTTGCCCATTCTATCTGAGCCAGTGTGAGTTCTTCCATTTCTTCTATAAAGTGTGGGCTTGCCAGAGCAGAAAGAAACCATTTTCTCCCTTGTTTTATACTATATCCCTCTATTTGTGAAGCCTGATTCTGCATTAACCCCCGTGTGGAGTGAGGAGAAAGGAATATCTACTGGAGCAAAAGACTGGGTGATTGAATTCCATTCCCTTTGCCTTGTGTATCCACTGTTTTCACAGTGTCTTCACAGCAGAGAGCAGACAGGCATGAAACAATTACCTAAGTGAGTTAAGAAAAACAATTGCTTTTGCTTTCTTATTACCTCCATCATCAGAGGAGCCTCCTTCATCTCATCCCCAGATAGCTCACACTTCCCTTTATTGGGAAGACAAGGTCTAAATCTACTCTTTTGACTGAAGGGGTACTATGGATTGGAGACTTTCATTGAAATCAGTGGCAGAGCTGTGGATTTATTGCTTGGTCTTTCTCATTATCCTGAAGAAAATAGACTTTAATAATAATCTTATCTCATATAAATAAATTCTCAGGAAAGAAAATCACTCATGGCCTCCAACTTACTGAAGTACTCTAGAGCAGAGTTTTTCAAATGTTCCTTTAAAATGGTTACATAAACTGGGTGCTAGGACATGAAGCAAGTTTCTCTTTGTACTGGGAAGTATTTGCTGTCCACAGGAGGCTGGTCTGTGAGTTCCCTGAGGGAAGGGCTCTGTTTTCTTATTCCTCACTGCATGCGCATTGACAGCATTTATCACTGCATGAATTCATATGTATGCTTGCACATATATGTACAAGTATGTGCATAGTCATCTACCTTTCCAAGTAGTGACAAGTGACATTGAGAAAAATAAGTTACAAAATGAGGTGCTTGGAAGTACAAGGTGAAGGTTGAGGTGGGGCTTCTTTTGAGGAATTGGTCAGCAGAGACTCTCTGAGATGCGCTTTGCTCTGAGAGACATAAGGGTAAGTCATCAGACAGTGGGGAGCAGGAACTTGGTGAAGGAGCCCTCAGTGGAAAAACCCTGAATCATAGATGGCTGGGGGTCACCTCAGGCAAGACATAGCCTTAAAGTCCCTGTCAGGAACTTAGATGTCATTTCTGTGTTACATGAAACCATCAGAAGGGTGTAGGCAGGGTGTGGTATGATTAGATTTTCATTTGCTAGTATCAGTTTGGCTGCTGCAGATGACAGAGTGGCAGCCAGAGCCAGTTAGGGTGATTCCAGTTGTCTAGAGGGGTGCTGGTGGTTTGGACTGGGGAAGGCATGGGCTGGGCGTGACGTGGGACATACATTCCTGGTAGAGCTGAGGGGATTTGTATATGTGTCAGATGTGGGGTTTGAGGCCTGGATGAGTATCAGGGATGATTTTCAGGTATAGCTGGGACCATTCTGGATGAGGGCAGGAACATAGATGGAAGCACAGTGTGAAGAGGCTGGTGAAACAGACAGGCTTGGTGACACACACCTTGTTTGCTACCTACCAGCTTTTATTAAGCTTGCCAGAAGTCTGCTCCAAAGTATGGGCCACCACTGGAGTGAAAACTTTTTTTTTTTTTTTTTTGTAGCAAACACCTTATTTCCTATGGGAAAGAGATAAGGAAAGTTGGCAAGAATCTGGCCTCTTAACCACCCCCAGACTTTCCAAACTGCTAGGGTAAATCCTGTCCTGACCCTTCTCCAACAGGGTATGGCCCAAGGAGGTGGATCCATTCACATTTGACTCCCTGATTTCTCTACAAACTTGGCCTACTTGCCTCAGAGTACTTTATCCTTCTGGGTGGGAAAACCAGGTTTTATGACTTGTGCACACTTTACACATCTGTGAATCATTATATAAGCGTCATGTTCTTTCAATCTCCTAAGTTTTGGAAACTTCAAACAAGGCACAAACTGAAACCAAAGTCTTTTGTCTGTTAGAAATTGTAGCCTTTTCCTTTGACAAAATCCAGCACCCTTTCTTAATAAAAACCCTTGAGAAAGTCGGGATAGAAGGAACATACTTAAACATCATAAAAGCCATTTGTGAAAAGCCCACAGCTAACATCATCCTCAACGGGGAAAAACTGAGAGCTTTTTCCCTGAGATCAGGAACACGACAGGGATGCCCACTCTCACCGCTGTTGTTTAACATAGTGCTGGAAGTTCTAGCATCAGCAATCAGACAACAAAAGGAAATCAAAGGCATCAAAATTGGCAAAGATGAAGTCAAGCTTTCGCTTTTTGCAGATGACATGATATTATACATGGAAAATCCGATAGACTCCACCAAAAGTCTGCTAGAACTGATACATGAATTCAGCAAAGTTGCAGGATACAAAATCAATGTCCAGAAATCAGTTGCATTCTTATACACTAAGAATGAAGCAACAGAAAGACAAATAAAGAAAATGATCCCATTCACAATTGCACCAAGAAGCATAAAATACCTAGGAATAAATCTAACCAAAGATGTAAAGGATCTGTATGCTGAAAACTATAGAAAGCTTATGAAGGTAATTGAAGAAGACTTAAAGAAATGGAAAGACATTCCCTGCTCATGGATTGGAAAAATAAATATTGTCAAAATGTCAATACTACCCAAAGCTATCTACACATTCAATGCAATCCCAATCAAAATTGCACCAGCATTCTTCTCGAAACTAGAACAAGCAATCCTAAAATTCATATGGAACCACAAAAGGCCCCGAATAGCCAAAGGAATTTTGAAGAAGAAGACCAAAGCAGGAGGCATCACAATCCCAGACTTTAGCCTCTACTACAAAGCTGTCATCATCAAGACAGCATGGTATTGGCACAAAAACAGACACACAGACCAATGGAATAGAATAGAAACCCCAGAACTAGACCCACAAACGTATGGCCAACTCATCTTTGACAAAGCAGGAAACAACATCCAATGGAAAAAAGACAGCCTCTTTAACAAATGGTGCTGGGAGAACTGGACAGCAACATGCAGAAGGTTGAAACTAGACCACTTTCTCACACCATTTACAAAAATAAACTCAAAATGGATAAAGGACCTAAATGTGAGACAGGAAACCATCAGAACCTTAGAGGAGAAAGCAGGAAAAGACCTCTCTGACCTCAGCCGTAGCAATCTCTTACTCGACACATCCCCAAAGGCAAGGGAATTAAAAGCAAAAGTGAATTACTGGGACCTTATGAAGATAAAAAGCTTCTGCACAGCAAAGGAAACAACCAACAAAACTAAAAGGCAACCAACGGAATGGGAAAAGATATTTGCAAATGACATATCGGACAAAGGTCTAGTATCTAAAATCTATAAAGAGCTCACCAAACTCCACACCCGAAAAACAAATAACCCAGTGAAGAAATGGGCGGAAAACATGAATAGACACTTCTCTAAAGAAGACATCCAGATGGCCAACAGGCACATGAAAAGATGTTCAGCGTCGCTCCTTATCAGGGAAATACAAATCAAAACCACACTCAGGTATCACCTCACGCCAGGCAGAGTGGCCAAAATGAACAAATCAGGAGACTATAGATGCTGGAGAGGATGTGGAGAAACGGGAACCCTCTTGCACTGTTGGTGGGAATGCAAATTGGTGCAGCCGCTCTGGAAAGCAGTGTGGAGGTTCCTCAGAAAATTAAAAATAGACCTACCCTATGACCCAGCAATAGCACTGCTAGGAATCTACCCAAGGGATACAGGAGTACTGATGCATAGGGGCACTTGTACCCCAATGTTCATAGCAGCACTCTCAACAATAGCCAAATTATGGAAAGAGCCTAAATGTCCATCAACTGATGAATGGATAAAGAAATTGTGGTTTATATACACGATGGAATACTATGTGGCAGTGAGAAAAAATGAAATATGGCCCTTTGTAGCAACGTGGATGGAACTGGAGAGTGTAATGCTAAGTGAAATAAGCCATACAGAGAAAGACAGATACCATATGGTTTCACTCTTATGTGGATCCTGAGAAACTTAACAGGAACCCATGGGGGAGGGGAAGGAAAAAAAAAAAAGAGGTTAGAGTGGGAGAGAGCCAAAGCATAAGAGACTGTTAAAAACTGAGAACAAACTGAGGGTTGATGGGGGGTGGGAGGGAGGGGAGGGTGGGTGATGGGTATTGAGGAGGGCACCTTTTGGGATGAGCACTGGGTGTTGCATGGAAACCAATTTGTCAATAAATTTCATAAAAAAAAAAAAAGAAATTGTAGCCTTTTTTTGGTGGAAGTCTAGAATTTTATAAAACTTCAATTTGGAGACAAAAACTGGAAATGAGCCCTTTGCTCTCAGTTCTCAGCTGTATCATCCCCACCCCAAGGAGGGCCAACAGGAGATCAGGATGTCAAAAAGCCTGCCAGCTATGTGAGCAGTCAGAACACCACCATGCCACTTTAGCCAGGCAGCACATAAAACTGGGCATCTTATTAAGCGTGTTTCTTTTTTTTTTTTTTTAACCATTTTCTCACTGTCTCAGAAAACTTCCATTGTAATTTCCCTTTGAGGATGAGGCTCTGCCATTCAGCCTAAGACGCAGGCATGGAGAGATGATGCTGGAGGCTCTGGAACCCCTCTGACTTCCTGGTCCTCTGGGACCTCCATCTCACTTGCCTCTGGTGAACCATTGCATCTGGCCACCCAAAAATGTCTTTGGGCTGCTTCTCTGTTGCTCTCTGCTGAGTCATCTGTGCACTCCTGTGGTTTCTGTTCCATCTGGATGTTGGAGACAGGAATCCCCTCTAACCAGATAGTCACCGGGCAACTTCCTTCTTATTCCACACCTCCACGTGGATGACCTGGGCTCTGCTCCCAGTCTGGTCCAGAGCATGTGCTGAGCAGCCCACTCCAGCCCAGTTCTGCCATTCAGAGGAAGATCCCCGGACCTTGGTGTCATCCTTCTTTCTCTCCTTTCTCATGTGCAGTCAATGGCCAAATCCTGGGCAGGGCAGCTCCCTGGACATGCTGCCAGTGTCATCCACATCTCAGATCTCCCAGGGCTCTGATCAAGGTTCAGTGCTCTGCTCTTAGCTATCTTGAAATTCTTAGTAATTTTTGAACCAGGGGCCCTGTATTTTCACTTTGTACTGGGCTCCCACATGGTGTAGCCAACTGCCTACTGGTTCTGTCTGTGAAGTATCTAGAATGCCCATCTACTTCTCTCATGTCTTCTTTATAGCTTCTCTGTTTTTACCTTACTGGTGGAAGTAATTGCTAGTCTATTCTTGCTTCCCTCTACTCACTGTATACACAATATTTTCAAAATGACTTTGCATTGCATTAAGTGTCATGTCTAAGTAGGTAACCTGTCCTAGCCCTGTGTGGACACAGCCACTCCTCATGTACCTGTGCCCTGGTGCTGATACTTCCCAGGTGGAGCTCCTGCCCTCACCTTTCTCAGGCATCTCCTGAACCCAGGCCCACCCTCCCCACTCTAAAATATCTGCTCTGCTAACTCTTCTCAATCTAGACCACACTCCTAATGTAGGGCTTCCTGACAGGTGCTTTTCACTGCATTGATGGCAGGTGCAGTTAAATAACTAATTGTGCAGAGAGTTGTTTAATGGAACCCCTCTGGAAGGAAGGAAGGAAGGAAGGAAGGAAGGAAGGAAGGAAGGAAGGAGAGGAAAGAGTGACTCGCTTGAGAAACTACTAGCTCTACATTGATGATTGGGGTGTTGGGCTCCAGGACGCTGGTGATTCCAAGGCCACTGGTAATTTTGTTGTCTTTCTCAGCCAAGGGAAGGAGGAGTGCAGCCCCAGAGCCCCCATTTCTGGCCTCCTCCCTGGCATCTTCCCCAGGCATCTTCCCATCTTCCCTGGGCTTCAGCTTATTCACCTGATAAAGAAGAGGTTGAACCAGATGGTTTTTGAAGTCCTTTGTGGTGCTAGAATTTTATAATTCTATTTTTGTCAAGCCCCTCAGGAAACAAAACTGCAGTGTAAATAATAAAAATAAAAAAGAACATTCTATTTGAAAGTGCTGTAGGCAATTCCTTTTTTATATTCCCAAGAAATGATGCTATTTCCATCCACATGAAATTGGGCCATTCTGGCTTTCTGTTTCACAAAGTCAAACTGGGTGACTTTTTTCCTTTAAGTTTCAAGAAGACAATTTAAGTACAAGGAGTCTGATAATGGTTAATTTTTCATTCCTTGTGTGTAAATGTTGCTTAAGTGTAGTTTGGGGCTAAAATTCACAATCAGTGAGAAAAATATCAATGTTCAATTTTCTAAACTCTTTATGGTAGACAAAGATAGAGGGTGACAATTTACCATTCTTCGAACAATTTCTGGGTGAAAATTGTATCTGTGAGTTTGTTAGTGAATTTTTTAAAAGACTGAATAAGAAAAACTTTTTTGTTGTTATTTTTAACATTTTGCTATATTCTGCTATAGTCTCTTTTTACTTTTTAAAAATATCTTTATTGAGGTATGATTAATATACAATAAACTGCAAATGTTTATAGTATAAAACATAAGTTTTGACATATATATATATATATATATATATATATATATATACCTGTGAAACTTCCCATAATCCAGTATAGTTAATATACTCATCATACTGCCCCCAGACACTTCTTGCCCCTGCCTCCTCCCGTACCCAATGAACTGCTAATATGTGTTCTGTCACTAAAGATTAGTTTGCACTTTCTAGTTTTATTTTATTTTTAAAGTTTACTTATTTATTTTGAGAGAGAGAGAGAGACAGAGAGAACAAGTGGAGGGGGGCAGAGAGAGAGTAAGAGAGAGAATCCCAAGCAGGCTCTGCACTGTCATCACAGAGCCTGATGCAGGGCTTGAACTTATGAACCATGAAATCATGACCTGAACCAAAACCAAGAATCAGATGCTTAAGCGACTGAGCCACCCAGGCTTCCCTGCACTTTCTAGTTTTATGTAAATGGAATTATCCAGTGTGTATTATTAGCTTGTCTTGTTTCTTACACCAAGCACATTTTTTTTTTTTTTTGAGATTCACATACGTTGTGTGGATCAATGCTTCATTCCCTTTAATTGTTGAGTAGTATCCCATTGTAAGGGTTTTCCACAGTTTGTTTTTTCATTTCTTGAACATCTGGGTTATTTCCTGTATATGGCTATTACAAATAAAGCTGCTAAGAATATTCAGATACAAGTTTTTGTATGGACTTACCTGTCTTTTGGGTAAATACCTAAGAGTGGAATGATTGGAATATATGGTAGGTATGTTTTTGAGATGTTAAGTAATCACCACACTGTTTCCCAAAATGATTTTTATCATTTTGAGTTCCCACCAGCAGTGTATGAGAATTCCCACTTTTCCACATACCAACATGCATTATTTCCTATCTTCTTTATTACTGTCATTGAGTGGGTATAACTGCTTGTGTGTGTGTGTGTGTTTAATTGCAATAAAGTACACATAACATAAAATTTACCAGTTTAACCATTTTTAAGTGTACAGTTCAGTGGTATTAAGTACATTCACATTTTTTTTTCAACCATCACTCTCATCCATCTTCTGAACTCCTTTCATCTTGCAAAACTGAAACTCTGTACTCCTTAAACACCAACTCCCCTTTCCCCTCTCCCAACCTCAGGCAACTACCACTCTACTTTCTATCTCTATTGATTCGACTACTCTAGGTACCTCATAAAAGTGGAATCATATAACATTTGTCATTTTGTGATTGTCATTTTATGACAATGATATAAAATGTCCTCAAGGTTAATCTGTATTGTAGCATGTGTCATAATTTCCTTCCTTTTTAACGTTGAATGATATTCCATTGTATTTATTTATTTATTTAAAATATTTTTAACTTTATTTTTTATTTTTTAAAAATTTACATCCAAATTAGTTAGCATATAGTGCAACAATGATTTCAGGAGTAGACTCCTTAATGCCCCTTACCCATTTAGCCCATACCCCCTCCCACAACCCCTCCAGTAACCCTCAGTTTGTTCTCCATATTTATGAATCTCTTCTGTTTTGTCCCCCTCCCTGTTTTTATATTATTTTTGTTTCCCTTCCCTTATGTTCATCTGTTTTGTCTCTTAAAGTCCTGAGTGAAGTCATATGATTTTTGTTTTTCTCTGACTAATTTCACTTAGCATAATACCCTCCAGTTCCATCCACGTAGTTGCAAATGGCAAGATTTCATTCTTTTTGACTGCCGAGTAATACTCCATTGTGTGTATGTGTGTGTGTATATATATATATATATATATATATATATATATATATATACCACATCTTCTTTATCCATTCATCCATCGATGGACATTTGGGCTCTTTCCATACTTTGGCTATTGTTGAGTGCTGCTATAAACATGGGGGTGCATGTGTCCCTTCAAAACAGCACACCTGTATCCCGTGGATAAATACCTAGTAGTGCAGTTGCTGGGTCATAGGGCAGTTCTATTTTTAGTTTTTTGAGGATCCTCCCTATTGTTTTCCAGAGTGGCTGCACCAGCTTGCATTCCCACCAACAATGCAAAAGAGATCCTCTTTCTCCAAATCTTTGCCAACGTCTGTTGTTGCCTGAGTTGTTAATATTAGCCATTCTGACAGGTGTTAGGTGGTATCTCATTGTGGTTTTGATTTGTATTTCCCTGATAATGAGTGACGTTGAGCCTTTCTTCATGTGTCGGTTGGCCATCTGGATGTCTTCTTTGGAGAAGTGTCTATTCATGTCTTTTGCCCCTTTCATCACTGGATTATTTGTTTTTTGGGTGTTGAATTTGATAAGTTCTTTATATATTTGGGGTACTAACCCTTTATCTGATATATCATTTGCAAATATCTTCTCCCATTCTGTCAGTTGCCTTTTAGTTCCGTTGTATTTATATATTACATTTTGCTTATCCACTCATCCATCAATGGATACTATGGGTTGTTTCCAATTTTGGCTATTGTGAGTGATGCTATTATGAACATGGGTGTACAAATATCTGTTCTAGTCTCTACTTTCAGTTCTTTTGGATATATACCCAGAAGTGGAATTGCTGGATTATAAATTCTCATTATGGTTTTAACTTGCACCATTCTATTGACTGATCATGTTGGACATCTTTTCATGTGCCTATTTTCCATTTGCATTTCCTCTTTGAAATGTGTCTGTTCAAATATTTAGCAAATTTTTGTGTGTGCTTTTTGTCTTAATATTACTGAATTTTCAGAGCTCTTTATATAGTCTAGACACAAGTTCTTTATGAGATATACACTTTGCAAATATTTTCTCCCACTTGTGCCTTGTCTGTTCATTCTAAGAGTGCCTTTTGAAGAGGAGAGGTTTCAAATTTCGAGGTTTTAAATTTTAATTAACTATATATTATGGATTATGCTCTTGGTATTGTATCTAAGAAGTCTTTACTAAATTAGGGTCACAAAGATTGTCTCCTGTGTTTTCTTTTATACATTTAACAGATTTATGTTTTACATTTATGTCTTTGATCCATTTTGAGTTAATTTTTGAGTATGCTGTGAGGTATGGATCCAAGTTTATTCATTTATGTTTGTTTTGCATATGGATATGCAATTATTCCAGTAGCATTTGTTGAAAAAGCATCCTTTCCCACTGCATTTCCTTTGTGAGTTTTTCAAAATTCAGTTGTGCATATATTTGAGAGTTTATGTCTGAACTCTGATTTGTCTGTCTTTACACCAGTGCCCTATTGTCTTGATTACTATAGATTCATCATGAGTATTGAAAGCAGGTGTTGTTATATCTCCATCTTTGTTGTTATTTTTCAGCATTATTTTGACTATTCTACATTATTTGAATTTCCATATGAATTTTAGAATCAGTTTGTCAACTTCTACAAAAAGCCTGAGACATTTATTGTGATTGCTTTGAATCAGTAGAACAGTTTTGAGAGAATTGACTTCTTAACACTATTAGTTCTTCCAACCTTGGCCAAGGTATATCTTTCCATTTATTTAGTCCCTTTTATTGCTTTCAGAAATATTGTATAGATTTCAGTGTACAAGTGTTTTGTATCTTTTTTCAGGTTTATTGCTAAGTATTTCATTTTTTAATGTTTATTTTTGAGAGAGAGAGAGAGAGAGAGAGAGAGAGAGACGGTGGGGGAGGGTCAGAGAGAGAGGGAGACACAGAATCTGAAGCAGGCTCCAGGCTCTGAGCTGTCAGCACAGAGCCCAATGTGGAGCTTGAACTTATGAACCATGAGATCATGACCTGAGCTGAAGTCTGAGCCACCCAGGTGCCCTGTAAGTATTTCATATTTTTGATGTTATTATAAATGTTTCTTTAAATTTTAATTTCTGTTTATTACTATTATATAGAAATATAGTAGAGTTAAGTATATTGGACTCAGATCCTACAGCCTTGCTAAACGTATTTATCAGTTCTAGTAGCCTTTTTGTAGATTCCATCAAATTTATTATGTAGATAATCATGTAGTCTGCAAACAAACACAATTTTAGTTCCTTTTTTCCCCAATCTGTACTCCTCCCCCCCCTTTTTTTTCTTGGCTGATTACATTGACTATAATTTCCAGTAAAATGCTGAAGAGCTGTTGTGGGAGAGGATATCTTGTATTGTTCCTGATATTAACAGGGAATCACTTAGAATTTCATCAAGTATGATGTTGGCTGTGTGTGTGTGTGAGTGTGTGTGTGTGTGTGTTTAGAAGCTGTTTGTCAGTTTGAGGAATTTTCCTTCTACTTTGGTTTGCTGAGAGGTTTTATTAAGAAGGGACGTTGAATTTTTCAAATGCTTCTTCTGTGTCGATTAAGATGATTAAATACATATTTTAAGTTTGTTAATATAGTGAATTATACTGGTTGGTTTTCAAATGTTAAACTATTCTTACATTCCTGGATAAATTCCACTTGGTCATGATGTATTTTCCTTTGAATATATTTTTAGATTAGATTTTCAAAATTGTTAAGAAATTTTATATCTCTGTTTATAAAGTATATTGTTTGTGGCTTTCTTTTAATGTTTTTGTCTGGTTTTTGTATCTGGGTAATTCTGGTCTCATTGTATAAGTAGGGAAGTATTGCCTTTTATTCAATTTTTTGAAACAGTTTGTGTAAAATTACTATGATTTCATTCTTATATGTTTGATATAACTTACCAATAAAGCCATCTGGGTCTGGGATTTTCCTTATGGGAATAATTTTTACTGTGATTTAAATTTCTTTAATAGAACCAGAGCTATTTGTTTTACCTTTTTCTTCTTGAGTGAATTTTCATAATTTTTATCTTCAAGGAATTTGTTCATTTTATCTATTGTCATATTGATTTACATAAAATAGTTTATATTATTTTCTTATTATCCTTTTAATACCTGTAGAATCTGTAGTGTTGTCACTCTGTCCTTCAAGACACTGATAATTTCTATCTTCTCTCTTTTTTTCCTGATTAGTTTTGGCTAGGAGTTTAACAATTTTATTGATATTTTGAAAGAAATTGCTTTTGATTTTACTGATTACTGTTTTTTCCGTCTTCTAGTTCACTAATTTGTGTCTTAATCTTTATTGTTTTTTCTTCTGCCAAGTTTGTCTTACTTTTTTTTCATATTTTTCTAGTTTCTTCCTACCTTTCTTTTTCTTTCTTTCCTTTTTTTTTTTTTAGAGAGAGAAAGAGCACAGCAGCAGGGGAGAGGTGCAGAGGGAGAGAGAGAGAAAGAGAGAGAGAGAATTTTAAGCAGACTCCATGCTTATTGTGGAGCCTCATGTGGGACTTGATCCCATGACCTGAGCTGAAACCAAGAGTTGGACACTAAACTGTCTGAGCCAGGTGCCCCTTCCTAGTTTCTTAATGTAGAAGCTGTAGTCATTGATTTGAAACTTTTCTAATTTAAGTGTTTTAGTGCTATAAATTTCCTTAGGGCTGCTTTAATGTCCTACACATTCTGATATATTGTGTTTTTGTTTTCATTCAGTTCAGAGTACAGTATTTTCTATTTCTCTTTTTATTTCTTTTTTACTACACAAGTTATTTACTTATTAACTATTTAGTCATCTTCTAAGGATTTTTCTGTCATTGATATCTAATTTAATTTCATGTGGTCAGATAAATATACTTTGTATCCCCTTATATGGATCTGTGAGGTCTCATGTGCTCTGGCCCCTCCTGTCTGACCATATATTGTACCATTCTCCCCTTTCTCAATCAAGTCTTTTTACTGTGTTTTGAACATTCTAAGCCCATGGCTGCCCCAGGTCTTTGTATCATTACCTTTCTCTGGGACTTTTGTCCACCATTCAGGCACATGACTGACTCCTCAGTTTTTTTCAGTTTTGTGCTCAATGTCACCTTAGCAGAGAGGCCATTTACCACTCAAAACCACAATGGGAGCTCCCACACCTTCTCTGCCCTATTTTTATCCATAACACTTAACACCTCATGGAGTGCATATGTATTTGTCTGTTGTCTCTCTCCCCCAACCAGAGTAAAAGGCCACAGAGAACAGGGTCCTGAAGTGCTTGCTGTTAGGTGCCCAGGGCTGGCACAGTACTTGCTTGCAGTGGGTGTTTAATATGTATTGAGTGAGGGAGTGAATGCTGTCCACTAAGCCCCAAGGGCTGCTCCAGATTTTAGCTAAGTCTGGTCCTTCTCTGTAAATGCACAAGCTGTTGTCACCCCTTTACTTTACCCATAGAGTTTCTCTGACAACTGAAAAGAAAATGGCTTCCACTTTGTAGAATAATGAGAAATAGTCATGTTTTTTAAAGCTGCTTACTAAGAACTCTCTCGTTCAATGAAAAATATTATTTGGTTTTCTTAAGATCCAATTGTTATGCAGATTTGACAATGTATGCAGCTGGTCTTTCTCTTTATCTAAAAGCCCATCTGGGTTCTTCTCAAGAAAACCATATTCTAAATGGAATTCTTTAAAGTTGCAGCCCCCTCCCCTTTTTTTTCAAATCAAGCTGTTACACAGCTACACTGTGACTCAGTACTTACTGGCCTAACTTTGTTAAATGCTTTGTAAATCCAAAGGTTTATAAATTTTAAAGAAGAGTACAAAATCCTGTAACTATCATGTTATTTTAAATGTTGGAATTGACATCCAGACCCAAATGTACTATTTGTGTAGTGATTAATGAAGTGTCATTAAATGTGCCTGGTGCTTTTGTGTGTTTATTTTGATGCCAAAAGATTTTTTTCTTTGAATCAGTAAGACAGGGTCAGAAGGACTTCTATAACTTGAAAAGAGATTACAGTCTTTCCTCCCTCACTGAGGACATCTCAAACTTCTGAATTTTCTTCTCAGAATCATAACCTCCTGCAACATGAAGGTTCTTGTAAGTTATCATTATACAGAAAATTTTGAAATAAAAGGCCAAACTGAGAATAAAGTCATATTACATTAAAAAACAAAAACAGCATTCCTGTATTCTTTGGATAAATTTCTAGTAGTGCTATTGCTGGGTCATAGGGTAACTCAATCTTTAATTTTTTTAGGAACCTACCTCCACACTGTTTTCCAGAGTGGCTGCGCCAGTTTGCATTCTTACCAACAATGCCAAATATGTAGAAGTTGAGAAACTTAACAGAAGACCATAGGGAAAGGGAGAGAAAAATATAGATTTATAGTTACAGAGAGGGAGGGAAACCATAAGAGACTTTTAAATACAGAGAGAAAACTGAGTGTGAAAGGGAGTTGGCGGCAGGAATGCGGGGAAAATGGAAGATGGGCATTGAAGAGGGCACTTGTTGGGATGAACACTGGGTGTTGTATGTAATGATGAATCATGAGAATCTAATACCAAAGCCAAGAACACACCGTATACACTGTATGTTAGCTAACTTGACAATAAATTATATAAAAAAATAAAATAAAATAATAAAAATTAAGAACGAAAACCAAAACCAAAACCAAAAACACCTCTTGTACTGTCAAACTTTGTTGTATAATTGGGGAGAAGACATCACCCAAAATTGGGTGTTTGTTGTTTCACACAGGTCTTGGCATCAGGATGAAGCTCATCCAAGTCCCTTGTCAGCCTGTTGTGACTGCTGGCCACAGCTTGGCCTTTCATCTTCCTCCAAGTCCTCTTCTCAGCCTCACCTCCCATCTCAAAATTCTGTATCTTTTTCCTTAACCCAATTGGTCATTAATTTAAACCAAAACATTTTATTTTTGTTTTTTAATGTTGCTCTAGCAATGGTGGGAGGTCTGTAGTCCTCTTCTCCAACACTACATGCCGCCAGGTCTGCACACACCATGCGGGCTAACATGCCCTCCTGTCCTGCAGTAGGCTGCCATCCTCAGGGAAACTCACAGGCAGGTAGCTCACCTGGCTGGCCTTTCTGCAGAGTGCCATTGCAGTCAGGCCTGGACCAGAGAGTCAGTAAGGACCATAGGGTAGCCAGTTTGGGAACCATGTCTGTCCACTGAGGGCCCCTGAGTCGACATCTGGGCCACTCCTAGGAGTGCCCTTGTTTTCTAATCATTCCTCAGTCTGTCACTGCTGTCCCTCCATTGCATTCTTCAACTGCTTTTTACCAGTTCTGTGTAGTGAGGCTGGTTACCTCTTATTCTGAAAATCATTTTTTTCCACTGAAGATTAATCTTATTCTAAATATTATTACCCACTCACAAACTAAACATAACAAATGAAACTTATACCATTTCATTTTTGTTTTAGAAACTTAAACCAAAGCTTAATCATTCAGAGTATTTATATTATACTCCTTCCAAAGGGTGAGAATATTCTTAATAAATGTGAATGGTTTCTCTGCCTGGTTTGAGTTTCTTAATGCACATAACACTCATGCACTAGAATAGAACCTAGGTGTCCAGCTAGGAGACAGGATGATTTCAGGGGAATCTTGAGAGTTCTAATGTCCAAATTCCATGGCTATGAATTGCTATTGACCCATGTGAACTGACTAAAGGCTGAAATTCCGTCTTTAGAGTCATCCCTTTATATCAAGGCTGTTCTACATCATGGTAGTGTGAAGAGATAAAAAGAAGAGGCATACGGTGTTTGGCACACAGCTGGGTCTCAGTAAATATTTGTTGAATGATTTAAGAGAAATAATAATATAGCTAATAATTATTAAGTGTGAAATGGATTTTCCCCATTACTCCTCCTTGTTAAAGTGGGAGAATCATTCCCATCCCCTGGAGGAAAACACCCCAAGAGGATAAGCTGTGTGGTCCAGGCCTTGGGCTCTGACCAGTGGGGCCACTGGGCCCAGCACTCTGGCCCTAAGACTTGAAATTATATAGGCCATGCAGAAACAGAGAGAGATGGGAAACCTTCACTGAGAAACAGGAGAAGCATGGGGATACAGGCCTGCCTTGCCTGGCCTTTGATTCCTGAGGAATTTTTCATACAGTTTGGTACTACTAGTTGCTTCCAAAATGGGACTAGGAAATGTTTCCAATAGTTGAAAAGAATGCTCTTGATGATGATGCTTTTCACATGAATGCTTTGAGCCTTATTAAAAATATTGGGGGACACTGACACTCATGAGGACCTGCTCCACCTGGCACTATGGTAAGTGCCCAGCATGTGCTATTTCCATAAATTCCCAGGCATCACGATGGCCCATTGTCCTATGAGGGTGCTGGTGCTCACAGTGGATGGGAACTTGCTCAAGGCCTTTCAGAGGCAAGTGGTAGGGCTGGGTTCTTCACAGATTTCTCTGCCCCAAGTCCAAGCTCTTTTTTTTCCATACTCTGCCTCTTCCCATAGACATTTTGGAAGCACATGTCTTAGTGGAAAATAATCAGCATGGATGTTCAGGACTTGGTGGTGTTCCAATAAGTATGACAACAAATGTTGCCCATTCCTCAACCCAGAGAACAGATGTGTGCATCAGAAGAGCTCATGATCCTGTGGAACTATTGATGGCACAGAGCATCTTTGTCCTATCTGTCAGTGTGTAATCAGGCTAAGGTTAGTGTGCAAGCAGTAAAGACTAAAGAACTCAAGATACTGGAGAAGGTACAAAAACATTGCTTTAGGGCAAGTATCGATTTTTTTTTCTTAAATAGGAAAATTCAAGTGAATGGAAGTACATTCTACAGATACAAGTTTTACAAGTGAAACATTTCCAAAGGCTATAACCTTGTCATTCGTGAGGTTCCTCTTCTAATACAGTGTTGTGTATGGAGATGCTGCTGCCAAGACCAGCTATGAGAGAATGCAGCTTTGGAGCCTTGTGGAGAGTCCAACAGTGAGATAGTGCTTCCAGGTGGAGTTCTGCCTCCAGTGACTACCTGCTCTCAGATCTGGGAGACATGACCAGTTTCAAAGTTTTAAAGATCTTGAAGGCCATGAGGGAAGCAGAGAGATAGTTGTTGAAGAGATGGGACTGGTCTGGAGTGTAGCATTAGCTGAGATACAGCAATAATGAGAGATAAGGAGCCAACTAGCTTGTGAAGAATTAATGATGTAGGCAAGGAAGGGGGAAAAAGAAAGTGTTCAAGGAGACTCCTGAGTGTGGCTTGAGAAACTGGGTCAGCAGCAATATCATTCATTGAGACAGGAGAGCGCTAATGCTATATGGATGACTTCAAATTCTTCGAAAATTCAGCCAAAAATAAAGACACAAGAATTTGTCCAAAACACTGTTGTTAAAGGCCAGTCAGTCCATTCTGAACAATGCCAACATCTCTGTAAATTACATAAAATACCATGTCAGATAATGGCTTGGTGCTATGTGGAGTACAGCAGTCTGAGGTGATAGAAGTGTGCTTAATTTAAACTAATTTTAACCAAAATGAAGGTTTTTCTAGGCACCAGATATCCAATAGGCAGTGACATTATCTTGCATTAGGTTAAAGTGAAGTCACCCACAGAATAAAATGAAATGAAGTACCTCAATGATTAAAAAGCTAGAAATCAACTCCCTGTGAAATATTTCCCATCTGCTTCCCAATGCCATAGAAATGGTCTGGTCTGGTCTGCTCTCTTTCTCAATATGATATATGAACTGCATGAAAAAGTTGTTTTCAAGCTATATAATCTGAAAAGAACTAGCAATTAAAAGGACAAAACTACTAAAATAGATATTATCTTTGTGCTGAGGACAAAAAATGCATGTATGTTTTCATTGATCTTCCAAAATATGGCCTTTTATATGGAACTTCAAGGCAAAATTGGCATTTAAGAAGGATGTAGGCATTTCAACAAGAATGGTCTTAAGAGCATATTATTTATAAATGCATTTTCTACACCATCACTTGGAGGATATATATTTAAATGTGTGCCTGCGTATACTTTCCTTTTAAGTTCCTGGCTCTATAGCACACTTCCTTTTATGTAACAGTCAGGGTGATAATGGTAATGGATGCACTGTTCAGCATTTGCACACATTTATTTACGGGAATTTCTTAAGTCATGGTTCCTTAGGTTTAAGACTAACAGGAGTATTAATGTCAAGGGTGTTCATCGCTATACTCCTCCTGTTTATTGATATATCTCCAACTCATTTGAAGGCGTTGTCTGAACAGAATGTGTGTAAAAGTTCACCTCTAAATTTTCAGCTCCAGAACTCACTGTTCCTGCAATATTTACATATAGTTTCCTCCAACCTGAGTGTGGTTTCCTCACACACTTCTTGGGCAAATGAACTGTGTTGCCTTCCACATGGTGGGGCAGAGGGTTCTAATCTGACACTTACATGTCTGACATGTGCAAACACCAGC
Organism: Lynx canadensis; assembly: GCF_007474595.2. NCBI lineage: Eukaryota > Metazoa > Chordata > Mammalia > Carnivora > Felidae > Lynx > Lynx canadensis. Next base: position 26,878,517 of record NC_044308.2, on the reverse strand, counting down.
AGACAGAACTACCCAAATCTTTTAAACTCGTGTTTATGGAATTTTCTGGAGGAACACAGAAGCTTGGATACCCTGGCCCTAATGTGTGTGCAAGAGCTGGCTTGCAAGAGCTGATTGCTAAATTTTCAGGATTTTTGCCACCCAGTTGTTAAACATAGTTGTTATTAAAAATTAAGTTATGTAAACTTACAATTAAGTATATTAAAACAAAAGTAATAAATATTCAAAATGCATCTCTTCCTAATTAGTTTGCTACATTTTTCCATTATGTATGCCCTTGAGGTTATTTACATTTGTTTTATCTGTGTGGTAGAAATGTTATATAACAGTGTGCTGCAGTGATCACTCACTGGCTCCATGTTTAATGGTGTCACATTTTTGTGCTTGAAATTAGTCATGGTGGGAGTATTAACACCATTTATTTTTACCAGCACACTTAGTATATAAGGAGAAATTTTTCTCCCTTGAAAATCTTGGTGTATAAATTCTTATGCACTAAAAATCATGCTTTGTCATTTTAGAATGCAGTACTATCTTACTTCTAATATGATTTCTAATATTATAAACATCTACCATTTGTTGAGTGCCTACTTTTCTCCAGGCTTCATATCAAGTACTGATATGCATCAATCTCATCTTTTACCTAAGTTGGAATGGAAACCTGGATCCCTTCATTTAGATATTAAATCTCCCTACCACACATTTACTTGCTGTAAAACTCCTTTTTAGAACTTTCATTCTTTCAGGCTTAACCTTCAATCTGTATGTTAACATTTTTAATGTTTATTTATTTTTGAGAGAGAGAGAGAGAGAGACAGGGCATGAGTGGGGGATGGGCAGAGAGGGAGGGAGACACAGAACCCAAAGCAGGCTCCAGGCTCTGACCTGGCAGCACAGAGTCCAACATGGGGCTTGAACTCACAAACTGAACCCTTAGATTGTGACCTGAGCTGAAGTCGGACACTTAACTGACTGAGCCACCCAGATGCACCTCCCAATCTGTATGTTAATATGCAAAAAAGCTGGGGTTCCTGGGTGGCTCAGTTGGTTGAGTCTCCCACTTTGGCTCAGGTTATGATTTCATGGCTTCGAGTTGTAGCCCCACATCAGGCTTGCTGTTGTCAGCACAAAGCCTGCTTCAGATCCTGTCCCCCTCTTGCTCTGCCCCTCCCTTGCTATGCTCTCTCAAAAATAAATAAAACATTAAAAAATTATAAAGATGCAACAAGGCTAAATGTCTGGAAATCGTGGTGGCCTCATGACTTGCTGCACCTCCTTTGATGTTGCAGTCACACGGTGCTGTGCTCCTCCAGGGGGCAGTGGAGACTTTAGAAAACAGCTTAGAAATGAGCAGCAGGACAGAGGATGCAGCCTTTTGCAGTGAGGGTTGAGGGGAAGCTGACCTTGACAAACCTTTGTGTGCGTTGAAGTCAGCATGGAACCCACCATCTCCAGGACAGGGTGGGTAAAGCTACTAAATCAATACTTCAAAGTATTGCCCATATTCTGTCCATATTTTTGGTATTTAAACATGGCAGCAGTAGCCTCATTCTTGAATCGGCATGGAATTCTAAATTGTTTTCTTAACCTACAAAAGATAAGATGCTCTCAATGCACCTGGATCATGAAGAATGCCTGTTTAGAGTAAAACTGCTCTACAAAAAGCGACATGTGATTCCCTCTCAACACAAAATGGGTACTTGGGACTGGGTGGGGTGTAACTACAGTACTTTCTGTGGATCCTATGTAATGTGGCAGTGGCTGTTAGGCTATTCGGTGTGGGATTCAGATGTCCCAATGTAGCAGGCCTAGAGGATCCAGAGTGTGGGCCAATGCTGGCCAGCAGAGACTGGTTTGTGAGCAAGAGTGTTTTCCTGGGAGCTGATGGAGGTGTCAGCCAGCACCTGCTGACACTTGCATGTAGTGATGGAAGGTATTGTCCATTTATCTCCACTTTCATTAATACTAAAAGAAAAATGTAGCCTGTCTGTTAAGTTGATGTACACAAACATCAAATCTAAAGTGGCAGTGTGTGTTTTGGGTCGAGCTATCTAGTTGTCAGCATATAGTAAGGGGTATCCAGACACCACTAGACATAGTCTCTAAACCAGCTGCTCTCCAAAGTGGATGGCTTTCCATAAGAAGAATGTAGTTTGGAGACCATGATATCCAATATAAAATAAGTCAGTTTGTATGTCGTAAGATTGGAGCCTGGGTGGCTCAGTTGGTTAAGCGTCCGACTTCTGCTCAGGTCATGATCTCACAGTTCGTGGATTCGAGCCCTGTGTAGGTCTCTGTGCTGAGAGCTCAGAGCCTGGAGCCTGCTTCAAATTCTGTGTCTCCCTCTCTCTCTGCCCCTCTCCCACTCATACTCTGTGTCTCTCTCAAAAATAAATAAAAACATTAAAAAAAAGACTGGAGGTAACAGAAGTTTAAGCTTCTGTAGGAATTTAAGGTAGTAAAGAAGGAGTAGGGCAGGATGGATGTGCCCCAGAGAGAATTAGCTGGCACCCCCACAGCACCCTCAGCCTCTGTTCTAGGGCCCTATGGTTTGGTAATTGCCCAGGAGCTATGTTGAGGCAGGCTGTCATCACAGCAGTGGCTCCTGCCCACCCATGATGCCCGTGGTCCACTGTGGGACTCAGGATGGCACCTGGCCATGCCTCCAAAAGGTGATCAGGCAATTGGCTTCTCTCTGGTTTTCAGAGGGGTCTTAATGCAGGGTTGCTGTGTAAAGGGATGTATGAGTTCTTTGAGCTTTCAGCACATGTAGCTATTTTTCCTCTTCCTAGATTCAGGTTCTTTGAAGATCTGACCTAATAAGGATCTTTCTTTCCTGCGGAGGAATTTCTCTAGGAAACTGTCAGAGTCCTGACCCCCGACCCCCAGTAAACTTTCCTTTATTTGGCTCCTGATGAATCCTCCAGATCCACCTGATATGCTTGTATCTGACTAACCTCCAGCTTTTATGGCCACTTCTGAATTCTTTTACTAGGAACTCTCCACCCCACCAAACCAGTAAAAGCAAATGGACACAGAAGGTGTGTAGGAGCCCCAGACTGAGGGTGCCTCTTCAGCTCACTCACCCATGGCCTTGCCAGCTCTGCTAGAAAACCAAATTCCATTACAAGTACTAGGCACACACTGGGTGATACTTTCACCTGCCTCCTTTCTATTTAGGACAGATGTATGTTTGGGGACAAACTCATTATTTGGTGATATATGTGTGTTGTACAATATGTATTTCTGGGAGTTTAAGCCAAGTCTTTCTGTTGCTTTTTCTGAGGCTATAATGTTAATAATACAATCCACTGAGTTCAGAAGCATAGCCCTGCCATGGATCATGACCCTAACTAGGCTTTTCCTTGACACATTTTATCTCAATTGGATATCCACTGCTAAAGAATGGAGCAGAAAAGGAAAGGTAGATTGGACAAGGAGACCAGCAGTGAAGCTTCTTCTGTGGTTCATTGAAATGTCATAATGCCTGGTCCACTTCTGTGCATGATAAACATTAGTTGACTGAAATATATTCCTCCTTTACATTTCCTGTGAGTCTCTCCTATACTTCAACCCCTCAGAAGGTGTGGCTGTATATTATGCTTGCTTATCAACATCTGGCTCTGTGCCTCTATAATGAACATTGAGAGCATGGTGAGTAGATTAAGAACTAAGCATGTATACTTTCACCCTCAGCTAATGAGAAGATGAGAAGATGATACAGTACAACCCCAGGGCTTATGTGGGTCATCCTCTCTCCCTGTAACATGGAATTATAGCACAGCAACAGGGAAAGGGGACATAGTGGTCTCAAGAAACTTTCAGATTAGAAAGTTTACTCCACATCATCGTGGAACATTTGTAGGTGTTTGCTCCTTTGGGGAAAAATGGAGATACAGAGGTACTCCTAACTTTCTCCTTTCTGTGTTGTCCAAAATAAACCTGTGTTATTCCTCATACCCTGCTCTAAGTCCCTTTCTGAGGCCATCTCCTGATTGACCTTCTATACCTTCCCTGTTGAATTTACCTACTCTTGGATTTTCACGTCTTTTCTTTCCTTCAGTGTAGATATCTTCTTTTCTTTGTATTCAAATTTATTTGCAAACTTTAACTTGCAAATGTAGCAAGCATCAGAAAATGTTGTTCGGTTTCTGTTTTATCAGCATGGTTATCTGATAGCAACACTTAGAGAGTTTATTCCCAGGCAGTCTCCATGTTAATGACCCATTTCCTATATAGAGAAGTGAAGAACTTTATAGTGGGCCAGTTTCCTCTAAGATGTGAAGATATTTGCACTGAAGTCATCTTGGCAAGATGAAGAGAACCCTGATATCAGGGCCTCTGAGCTCAGTCTCCAGCTTCAGCAGTCACCACATGCTCTTTTCTCTTCTGCAACATGGTGGACATGTTGTTTACCACAAAATGTTGTGCAGGTTGTAGTAGAACCACTCCAAAAGCAGAACACAAGAGTACAATTATAGTATTGTTTTTGAAGGCTTTTAAAATGAAATTATTCCTAAAAAGAAGGCTCTCACAGGAGTCAAAGATTTAAGTGAAAAAATCACAAATTAAGTAATTTGAACTCTGTTCCAAGTATTTAGCAATCCCAAAATATTGAATAATGAAAATGTCATTTAACTATAGATACAGAATACAGTGAGAATTACAGATTCAGTAATGCAAACTTGGTGACTATTCTACATTTTACCAGTGATATCGGATAATATACTCCTGATCTATCCCCCAGGCTAGGCAGACATAGATGAAGCAGAGGCCCCACAGTTACCTTCTTGAAGCTTTGCCTTAAGAGGTTGGGGCTGCTGCAAAGTTCTGCCAAAATAAGAACCCTACTCCCACCCACCTCTAATAGCACATCCTCTAGGTCCTGAATGAGCTCTGCCAAGGATGGGAGAATCTTTACTTTAGAATGTAAATTTTTCATATTTCTTAGAGAATCTTACTCAATATTGAAATTCATAAGAATAAAACCTACAAAAGTGAAAACAAATGTCAAAGATATAGCATTCAGAGACCCTAACAAAATACATATTCTAAGAAATTGATGAAAATTACAGGGAATCCATTTTCTACAAATTTTACATAGAGATTAAAAATTTTAATTTATATTTCAATATACATGTAGTAAAATTCAGTCTTGTGGTGTAGAGTTCCATGAATTTTTAGGAATATATTGTCAGATATCTAGCACCACGATCAAGAAACAGATCAATTCTATCACCAGGAAAAAAAAATTCCTTTATGCTGATCCTTTATAAATAACCCCTTCCCCCACCACTAACCCCTGACAACTTCTGATTTAGTCTCCATCCTGAAGTTTTGCCTTTACCAGAATGTCATATAAGTAGAATAATGGGGAAGACTAAGCATGAGTGAGAGCAAGAGGTATTTTGGAAATCTCTGTACCTTGTTAAGCCTTTGACTCTGCTTCATTCATTTACCAAAATGCACTTGAGTTTCATCTATGTTGCATGTATCAATAGTTTGTTCCTTTGTATTTCTGTGGATAATTCCATTGATGGGTGATCAGCAGGTTGTTTATTCACCACTTGAAAGTCATTTTTCCTTTCCTTGAAAGTCAAGTGGTTGTTTATTCACCACTTGAAAGTCAATTTTGGATGAAGAGGAATAAAACTGTACTGAACACTCATGTACATGTTTTTATGTGAACATAAATTTTCTACAGGCATGTCTGGGAACAGGTTGCATGTAACTTGAGGGTCTAGTAACAAGGACTCCATATCTCAATTCATTTAAAAAAAACGAGAGTAATTAGGGTATAATTTCATACAGTAAATTTCACTCTTTTTGGGTGTGTATTTCAATGGGTTTGGACAATATATAGTCATGTAACCACCATCTCAACTGAGACAGAATATTTCTCCCAGAAGTTTCTGAGTACTGCTTTATGTTTAATTCCTTCTCCTCACTCCTGGTAAGAACTCATCTGATTTCTGTCCCTGTAGTGTTTTAGTTTATTTTGGGGTTTTGGGGTTTTTTGTTTGTTTGTTTGGCTTTGGGTTTTTTGTCTGTCTAGTTTAGAGGCTTTAAAAAATTTTATTTTAAAATTTTATTTATGTATTGTTTTTTATATTTATTTTCAAGTTAGTTAACACACAGTGAAGTTTTGGCTTCAGAAGTAGAACCCATTGATTCATCCCTTACACATGACAACCAGTACGCATCCTGAAAAGTGCCCTCCTTGATGCCCGTCACCTATTTAATCCATCCCCCTACCCACCCCCACTCCAGCAACCCTCAGTTTGTTCTCTGTATTTAAGAGTCTCTTATGGTTTGCCTTCCTCTCTGTTTTTATCTTATTTTTTCTTCCCTTCCCTTATGATCTTCTGTTAGTTTCTCAAATTCCACATATGATTGAAATCATATGATACATGTTTTTCTCTGACTGACTTATTTTGCTTAGCATATACCCTCCAGTTTCATCCACATAGTTGCAAAATGCCAAGACTTCCTTTTTCATTGCCAAGTAGTATTCCTGTGTGTGTGTGTGTGTACATACACACATAAACATACCACATCTTCTTTTTTTTTCAATATATGAAATTTATTGTCAAGTTGGTTTCCATACATCACCAAGTGCTCATCCCAAAAGGTGCCCTCCTCAATACCCATCACCCACCCTCCCCTCCCTCCCACCCCCCATCAACCCTAAGTTTGTTCTCAGTTTTTAACAGTCTCTTATGTTTTGGCTCTCTCCCACTCTAACCTCTTTTTTTTTTTCCTTCCCCTGCCCATGGGTTTCTGTTATATGGATCTCAGGATCCACATAAGAGTGAAAATATATGGTATCTTTCTCTGTATGGCTTATTTCACTTAGCATCACACTCTCCAGTTCCATCCACCTTACTACAAAGGGACATATTTCGTTCTTTTTCATTGCCCTGTAGTACTCCATTGTGTATAAAACCACAATTTCTTTATCCATTCATCAGTGGATGGACATTTAGGCTCTTTCCATAATTTGGCTATTGTTGAGAGTGCTGCTATAAACATTGTGGTACAAGTGCCCCTATGCATCAGTACTCCTGTATCCCTTGGGTAAATTCCTAGCAGTGCTACTGCTGGGTCATAGGGTAGGTCTATTTTTAATTTTTTGAGGAACCTCCACACTGCTTTCCAGAGCGGCTGCACCAATTTGCATTTCCACCAACAGTGCAAGAGGGTTCCCGTTTCTCCACATCCTCTCCAGCATCTATAGTCTCCTGATTTGTTCATTTTGGCCACTCTGACTGGCGTGAGGTGATATCTGAGTGTGGTTTTGATTTGTATTTCCCTGATAAGGAGCGACGTTGTGCATCTTTTCATGTGCCTGTTGGCCACCCAGATGTCTTCTTTAGAGAAGTGTCTATTCATGTTTTCTGCCCATTTCTTCACTGGATTATTTGTTTTTTGGGTGTGGAGTTTGGTGAGCTCTTTATAGATTTTGGATACTAGCCCTTTGTCCGATATGTCATTTGCAAATATCTTTTCCCATTCTCTTGGTTGCCTTTTAGTTTTGTTGGTTGTTTCCTTTGCTGTGCAGAAGCTTTTTATCTTGATGAGGTCCCAATAGTTCATTTTTGCTTTTAATTCCCTTGTCTTTGGGGATGCATTGAGTAAGGGATTGCTACGGCTGAGGTCAGAGAGGTCTTTTCCTGCTTTCTCCTCTAGGGTTTTGATGGTTTTCTGTCTCACATTCAGGTCCTTTATCCATTTTGAGTTTATTTTTGTGAATGGTGTGAGAAAGTGGTCTAGTTTCAACCTTCTGCATGTTGCTGTCCAGTTCTCCCAGCACCATTTGTTAAAGAGACTGTCTTTTTTCCATTGGATGTTGTTTCCTGCTTTGTCAAAGCTGAGTTGGCCATACGTTTTTGGGTCTAGTTCTGGGGTTTCTATCCTATTCCATTGGTCTATGTGTCTGTTTTTGTGCCAATACCACGCTGTCTTGATGATGACAGCTTTGTAGTAGAGGCTAAAGTCTGGGATTGTGATGCCTCCTGCTTTGGTCTTCTTCAAAATTACTTTGGCTATTCGGGGCCTTTTGTGGTTCCATATGAATTTTAGGATTGTTTGTTCTAGTTTCGAGAAGAATGCTGGTGCAATTTTGATTGGGATTGCATTGAATGTGTAGATAGCTTTGGGTAGTATTGACATTTTGATGATATTTATTTTTCCAATCCATGAGCAGGGAATGTCTTTCCATTTCTTTATATCTTCTTCAATTACCTTCATAAGCTTTCTATAGTTTTCAACATACAGATCTTTTACATCTTTGCTTAGATTTATTCCTAGGTATTTTATGCTTATTGGTGCAATTGTGAATGGGATCAGTTTTATTTGTCTTTCTGTTGCTTCATTGTTAGTGTATAAGAATGCAACTTATTTCTGTACATTGATTTTGTATCCTGCGACTTTGCTGAATTCATGTATCAGTTCTAGCAGACTTCTGGTAGAGTCTATCGGATTTTCCATGTATAGTATCATGTCATCTGCAAAAAGTGAAAGCATAACTTCATCTTTGCCAATTTTGATTTCCTTTTGTTGTCTGATTGCTGATGCTAGCACTTCCAACACTACGTTAAACAACAGCGGTGAGAGTGGGCATCCCTGTCGTGTTCCTGATCTCAGGGAAAAAGCTCTCAGTTTTTCCCCATTGAGGATGATGTTAGCTGTGGGCTTTTCATAAATGGCTTCTATGATGTTTAAGTATGTTCCTTCTATCCCGACTTTCTCAAGGGTTTTTATTAAGAAAGGGTGCTGAATTTTGTCAAAGGCCTTTTCTGCATCAATTGACAGGATCATATGGTTCTTCTCTTTTTTTTTGTTAATGTGATGTATCACGTTGATTGATTTGCAAATGTTGAACCAGCCCTGCATCCCAGGAATGAATCCCACTTGATCATGGTGAATAATTCTTTTTATATGCTGTTGAATTCGATTTGCTAGTATCGTAGTGAGAATTTTTGCATCCATATTCATCAGGGATATTGGCCTGTAGTTCTCTTTTTTTACTGGGTCTCTGTCTGGTTTAGGAATCACAGTAACTCTGGCTTCATAGAATGAGTCTGGAAGTTTTCCTTCCCTTTCTATTTCTTGGAATAGTTTGAGAAGGATAGGTATTATTTCTGCTTTAAACATCTTGTAGAACTCCCCTGGGAAGCCATCTGGTCCTGGACTCTTATTTGTTGGGAGATTTTTGATAACCGATTCCATTTCTTCACTGATTATGGGTCTGTTCAAGCTTTCTATTTCCTCCTGATTGAGTTTTGGAAGAGTGTGGGTGTTTACGAATTTGTCCATTTCTTCCACGATGTCCAATTTGTTGGTATATAATTTTTCATAGTATTCCCTGATAATTGTTTATATCTCTGAGGGATTGGTTGTAACAATTCCATTTTCATTCATGATTTTATCGATTTGGGTCATCTCCATTTTCTTTTTGAGAAGCCTGGCTAGAGGTTTGTCAATGTTGTTTATTTTTTCAAAAAACCAACTCTTGGTTTCGTTGATCTGCTCTACAGTTTTTTTAGATTCTATATTGTTTATTTCTGTGCTGATCTTTATTATTTCTCTTCTTCTGCTGGGTTTAGGCTGCCTTTGCTGTTCTGCTTCTATTTCCTTTAGGTGTGCTTTTAGAGTTTGTATTTGGGATTTTTCTTGTTTCTTGAGATAGGCCTGGATCGCGATATAATTTCCTCTCAGGACTGTCTTCGCTGCATCCCAAAGCATTTGGATTGTTGTATTTTCATTTTCGTTTGTTTCCATATATTTTTTGATTTCTTCTCTAATTGCCTGGTTGACCCACTCATTCGTTAGTAGGGTGTTCTTTAACCTCCACGCTTTTGGAGGTTTTCCAAGACTTTTTCCTGTGGTTGATTTCAAGCTTCATAGCATTGTGGTCTGAAAGTATGCATGGTATAATTTCAATTCTTGTATACTTATGAAGGGATGTTTTGTGACCCAGTATGTGATCTATCTTGGAGAATGTTCCATGTGCACTGGAGAAGAAAGTATATTCTGTTGCTTTGGGATGCAGAGTTCTAAATATATCTGTCAAGTCCATCTGATCCAATGTATCATTCAGGGCCTTTGTTTCTTTATTGACCGTGTGTCTAGATGGTCTATCCATTTCTGAAAGTGGAGTGTTAAAGTCCCCCGCAATTACCACATTCTTATCAATAAGGTTGTTTATGTTTGTGAGTAATTGTTTTATATATTTGGGGGCTCCTGTATTCGGCGCATAGACATTTATAATTGTTAGCTCTTCCTGATGGATAGACCCTGTAATTATTATATAATGCCCTTCTTCATCTCTTGTTACAGACTTTAATTTAAAGTCTAGTTTCTCTGATATAAGTATGGCTACTCCAGCTGTCTTTTGGCTTCCAGTAGCATGATAAATAGTTCTCCATCCCCTCACTCTCAATCTAAAGGTGTTCTCAGGTCTAAAATGAGTCTCTTGTAGACGGCAAATAGATGGGTCTTGTTTTTTTATCCATTCTGATACCCTATGTCTTTTGGTTGGTGCATTTAGTCCATTTACATTCAGTGTTATTATAGAAAGATACGGGTTTCGAGTCATTGTGATGTCTGTATGTTTTATGCTTGTAGCGGTATCTCTGGTACTTTGTCTCACAGGATCCCCCTTAGGATCTCTTGTAGGGCTGGTTTAGTGGTGACGAATTCCTTCAGGTTTGTTTGTTTGGGAAGACCTTTATCTCTCCTTCTATTCTAAATGACAGACTTGCTGGATAAAGGATTCTCGGCTGCATATTTTTCCTGTTCATCACATTGAAGATCTCGTGCCAATCCTTTCTGGCCTGCCAAGTTTCAAAAGAGAGATCAGTCACGCATCTTATAGGTCTCTCTTTATGTGTTAGGGCATGTTTATCCCTTGCTGCTTTCAGGATTTTCTCTTTATCCTTGTATTTTGCCAGTTTCACTATGATATGTCGTGCAGAAGATCGATTCAAGTTACATCTGAAGGGAGTTCTCTGTGCCTCTTGGATTTCAATGCCTTTTTCCTTCCCCAGTTCAGGGAAGTTCTCAGCTATTATTTCTTCAAGTATACCTTCAGCACCTTTCCGTCTCTCTTCCTCCTCTGGGATATCAAGTATGCGTATATTATTTCTTTTTAGTGCATCACTTAGTTCTCTAGTTTTCCCCTCATACTCCTGGATTTTTTTATCTTTTTCTCAGCTTCCTCTTTTTCCATAGTTTTATCTTCTAGTTCACCTATTCTCTCCTCTGCCTCTTCAATCCGAGCCGTCGTCATTTCCATTTTATTTTGCATGTCGTTTAAAGCATTTTTCAGCTCCTCCTGACTATTCCTTAGTCCCTTGATCTCTGTAGCAAGAGATTCTCTGCTGTCCTCTATACTGTTTTCAAGCCCAGCGATTAATTTTATGACTATTATTCTAAATTCACTTTCTGTTATATTATTTAAATCCTTTTTGATCAGTTCATTAGCTGTTGTTATTTCCTGGAGATTCTTTTGAGGGGAATTCTTCCATTTGGTCATTTTGGATAGTCCCTGGAGTGGTGCAGACCTGCAGGGTACTACCCCTGTGCTGTGGTGTATAACTGGAGTTGGTGGGCGGGACCGCAGTCAGTCCTGATGTCTGCCCCCAGCCCACCGCTGAGGCCACAGTCAGACTGGTGTGTGCCTTCTCTTCCCCTCTCCTAGGGGCGGGATTCACTGTGGGGTGGCGTGGCCCGTCTGGGCTACTTGCACACTGCCAGGCTTGTGGTGCTGGGGATCTGGCATATTAGCTGGGGTGGGTAGGCAAGGTGCACGGGGCAGGAGGGGCAGGCTTAGCTCGCTTCTCCTTAGGTGATCCACTTCAGGAGGGGCCCCTCTTCCTTGGGCCTCTCGTCTGCGCTTGGCTCCAGAGACTCCATTCTGCTAGTCTTCTGGAGTTTTTCTGGGGTATTTAGGCAGGTGTAGGTGGAATCTAAGTGATCAGCAGGACGTGCAGTGAGCCCAGCATCCTCCTATGCCGCCATCTTCCCCAAATCCCCCACATCTTCTTAATCCATTCATCAGTTGATGGACATTTGGGCTGTTTACATAATTTGGCTATTGTTTATAGTGCTGCTATAAACATTGGGATGCATGTGCCCTTTTGAGTCAACATTTTTGTATCCTTGGATAAATTCCTAGTAATGCAATTGCTGGATGGTAGGGTAATTTGATTTTTAACTTTTTGAAGACACTCCATACTGTTTTCCAGAGTGGCTGCTCCAGTTTGCATTCCCAATAGTGCAAAAGGGTTCCCCTTACTCCACATCCTTGCCAACATCTGTTGTTTCCTGAGTTGACATGGGTGAGGTGGTATCTCATTGTGACTTTGATTTGTATTTCCCTGATGAGTGATGTTGAGCATCTTTTCATGTGTCTGTTGGCCATCTGGATGTCTTCTTTGGAAAAGTATCTATTCATTTCTTCTGCCCATAGCTTCACTGGATTATGTTTTTTTGGGTGTTGAGGTTGATAAGTTCTTTATAGATTTTGGAGACTCTTTATCCGAGGTGTCATTTGCAAATATATCCTTATTCGATTAGTTGCCTTTTAGTTTTGTTGATTGTTTCCTTTCCCGTGCAGAAGCTTTTTATCTTGATGAGGTCCCAATATTTAATTTTTTCTTTTATTTCCCTTGCCTCTGGAGACATGTCAAGTAAGAAGTTGCTGCAGCCTAGGTCAAAGAGGTTGCTGCCTGTTTTCTCCTATAAGATTATGATGGTTTCCTGTCTCATATTTAGGTCTCTCTTCCATTTTCAATTTGTTTTTGTGTATAGTGTAATAAAGTGGTCCAGATTCATTCTTCTGCATGTTGCTGTCCAATTCTCCCAACACCATTTGCTCAAGAAATTGTCTTTTTTCCATTGAATACTGTTTCCCACTTTGTTGAAGATAAGTTGGTCATATGTTTGTGGATCTATTTCTGGGTTCTCTATTCCACTGCTCTATGTGTCTGTTTTTGTGCCAATACATACTATCTTGGTGATTACCACTTTATAATACCGATTAACGTTTGGGATTGTGATGTCTCCCACTTTGGTTTTCTTTTTCATTGCTTTGGTTATTTGGGGTCGTTCATGGTTCCATACAAGTTTTAGGATTGTTTGTTCTAGCTCTGTGAAGACACCGGAGTTATTATTTTTTTAATGGTTATATATTTTTGACAGACAGAGAGAAACAGAGCATGAGCGGGAGAGGGGCAGAGAGAGAGGGAGACACAGAATCCAAAGCAGGTTCCAGGCTCTGAGCTGTCAGCACAGAGCCCAACATGAGACTCGGACTCACAGACTGAAAGATCATGACGTGAGCTGAAGTTGGATGCTCAACCGACTGAGCCACCCAGACGCCCCTGGAGTTATTTTGATAGGGACTGCGTTGAATGTGTAGATTGCTTTGGGTAGTATAGACATTTTAACAATATTTGTTCTTCCAATCCATGACCATGGAATGTTTCTCCATTTCTTTGTGTCTTCAGTTTCTTTCATAAGCTTTCTGTAGTTTTCAGCATAAAGATTATTTACCTCTTTGGTTAGGTTTATTCCTAGGTATTTTATAGTTTTTGGTGCAGTTGTAAATGGGATCAATTCCTTGATATCTCTTTCTGTTGTTTCATTATTAGTGTATGGAAATTCAACCACTTTCTGTACATTGATTTTATATCTTGTGACTTTGTTGAATTCATGTATCAGTTCTAACAGGTTGTTGTTGTTGTTGTTGTTGTTGTTGTTTTTGACTGTTTTAGGTTCACAATGAAACTGAGAGGAAGGTATAGAGATTTCTTACCTGTCCCCACTCAGGCGTAACCTCCTCCATTATCCACATCCCCCATTAGAGTGGTATATTTGTTATAACAGATGAACCTACATTGATACATCATTATTGATTAATGTGTCACCCAAAGTCCCTAGTCTACCTTAAGGGTCACTCTTGATATTGTACATTGTGTGAGTTTAGACAAAGTTTTATGATACATATCCATCATTATAGTATCATACATAGTATCTTCACTGCCCTAAATATCCTCTGACCTTTGTCCCATCCCAATCCCTGGCAACTATTGATCTTTTTACTGCCATTGTGGTTTTTCCCTTCCCAGAATGTGCTGTAGTTGGAATCACTCAGTATGCAGCCTTTTCAGTTTAGCTTTTTTTCACTTAGTAATATGCATTTGACTTTCTCTGAGTCTTTTCATGGCTTGATAGCTCATTTCTTTTTAACACTGAATAATATTGCATTGTCTGGATGTACCACAGTTTGTTTATCCATTCACCTACTGAGAGACATCTTCCAAGTTTTGGCAAGTATGAATAAAGCTGCTATAAGCATTCATGTGCACATTTTTCTGTGGATGTAAGTTTTCAGTTGCTTTGGGTAAATACCAAGGGGTACAATGGCTAGATCATATGGTAACAGTATGTTTGGCTTTTTAAGAAGTGAAATAAGTCAGTCAGAAAAAGACAGATATCATATGTTTTCACTTATATGTGGAACTTGAGAATTGTGATGTCTGTAGGTTTCATGCTTGTAGTGATGTCTCTGGTACTTTGTGGTCCTTGAAACATTTCACTGACAGAATCCCCCTTAGGATGTCTCATAGGGCTGGTTTAGTGGTGACGAATTCCTTCAGTTTTTGTTTGTTTGGGAAGATCTTTATCTCCCTTCTATTCTAAATGACAGACTTGCTGGATAAAGGATTCTCGGCTGCATATTTTTCCTGTTCATCACATTGAAGATTTCCTGCCATTCCTTTCTGGCCTGCCAAATTTCAGTAGATGGATCTGTCACTAGCCTTATCGGTGTCCCTTTATATGTTAGAGCACATTTATCCCTAGCTGCTTTCAGAATTTTCTCTTTATCCTTGCATTTTGCCAGTTTCACTATGATACGTCGTGCAGAAGATCATTTCAAGTTACGTCTGAAGGGAGTTTTCTGTGCCTCTTGGATTTTAATGCGTTTTTCTTTCCCCAGATCAGGGAAGTTCTCAGCTACGATTTGTTCAAACACACCTTCAGCCCCTTTCTCTCTCTCTTCCTCCTCTGGAATCCCTATTATATGGATATTGTTCCATTTCATTCCATCACTTAGTTCTCTAATTCTCCCCTCATACTCCTGGATTTTTTTATCTCTCTTTTTCTCAGCTTCCTGTTTTTCCATAATTTTATCTTCTAATTCACTTATTTTCTCCTCTGTCTCTTCAATCCGAGCTGTGGTCACCTCTGTTTTATTTTGCATCTCATTTATAGCATTTTTTAGCTCCTCCTGTTTCTTAGTCCCTTGATCTCTGTAGCAATACATGCTCTGCTGTCCTCTATATTTTTTTCAAGCCCAGCAATTAATTTTATGACTATTATTTTAAATTCATGTTCTATTATATTGCTTAAGTCATTTTTGATCAATTTGTTAGCTGTTGCTACTTCCTGGAGTTTCTTTTGAGGAGAATTCTTCCATTTCGTCATTTTGGATAGTCCCTGGAGTGGCGCAGAACTGCAGGGCACTTCCCCTGTGCTGTCTGGAATAACTTGTGTTCATGGGCGGGGCGGCAGTCAGACCCGATGTCTGCCCCCAGCCCACTGCTGGGGCCACAGTCAGACTGGTGTGTACCTTATCTTCCCCTCTCCCAGGTTCAGGACTCACTGTGGAGTGGCATGGCCCCTGTCTGGGCTACTTGCACACTGCCATGTTTGTGGTGCTGTTTCTATGGGATCTGGCATATTAGCCACAGTCTATCTCCAAGGTGCACAGGGGCAGGAGGGGCAGGCTTAGCTCGCTTTGCCATTGTCAGTGGTCCCCTGTGGGAGGGGTCCTGCAGCACCAGGAACGAGGCAGGCAGACCCTTCAGAGGGATGGATCCACAGAAGCACAGCGTTGGGTGTTTGCAAGGAGCAAGCAAGTTCCCTGGCAGGAACTGGTTCCCTTTGGGATTTTGGCTGGGGGATGGGCGAGGGAGATGGCACCGGCTAGCACCTTTGTTCCCTGCCTAACTGAGCTCTGTCATCCCGGGGCTCAGCAACTCTCCCTCCCTTTGTCCTCCAGCCTTCCCGCTTTCGGAGCAGAGCTGTTAACTTATGACCTCCCAGATGCTAAGTCACGCTTGCTGTCCGAACACACTACATCTGGCCCCTCCACTTTTGCAAGCCAGACTCGGGGGCTCTGCTTGGCCGGCAGGATGCCCCTCCACCCCGGCTCCCTCCTGCCAGTCCGTGCAGCGTGCACTGCCTCTCCACCCTTCCTACCCTCTTCCGTGGGCCTCTCGTCTGCGCTGGCTCTGGAGACTCCATTCTGCTAGACTTCTTGTGGTTTTCTGGGTTATTTAGGCAGGTGTAGGTGGAATCTAAGTGATCAGCAGGACACGAGGTGAGCCCAGCATCCTCCTACGCCGCCATCTTCTCCCGAAACCCCTGGATTTGTGCTTTGATATTAAAGTGTTTTTGTCTTCTGTAACAGAATGTGATGTTTGGAGCCAGAATGGATTGAAAATAATCTCAGAGGGAAATGAAAACATAATGTGATGCTATGTTTTGAACAAATATGCTTTTCCTAAGCCTTTTGGTGAAGGTACTGCTTTTCTGAGAGGCTTGGGGAAGAAGACAGATGTATCTTCTGGGAAATGGAACTGCTCTTGGTAAATGTGGAGCATAAATGTGTATAGTCAGAGAATGGTTGGCAGTGACAGGAAGTCATTAGTGCCCTCACTTCAAATAAATCTCCTTTCAGTGGACTCTTGCCTGGACAGGGAGTGAATCATTAAAACACCAACCAAACTAACAGTACTCCCACAGGAAAAAGCAGCAGGGACTCACCCCAAGAAGGAAGATGCCAACTTTAGCAGTTTCAACAGAGCTGCCCCATCCTTGTCTTTACCCATCAGATACTCAGGTGTATAGCTACTGCTGTCAGTTCCATCAAATGCCAATGAATAGCTTCATCATTTGTCTTGAGTCTAACATTAGAGAATTCGTTGTCTGTATGTGTGACTTCCAAAATGTACAAGAAAAGGCCACCCTGATGAGCTTGCTAGCCTGGTGGAGATGTACACAGATGGTTGCAGAGCCCCTGCCAGTCTGTCTCAACCTCTTTTTTTCCTGCTTGACTCTTGCATATCCTCTGTGAAAGCTCCATGTAGAGCCAGAATCCCCTGCATCTACTCAAGGTCATAAACCTGCCTTTTCAAATGTTTTCATCCAGATATTGTGAGCCACCTAGAGCTGCATTGGACCACACAACCCCTAGTCAGTTTGGCACAATTGAGCCTTGAAATGTGGCAAGTCAAATTAAGGTGTTCTGTGAATGGAAAACCCACACTGGATTTCAAAGATTTAGTATAAAAATTAATGTAAACTATTCAATTTTATGTTGATTATATGTTAAAATAATATTTTGGGTGTGTTGGATTCAATAATATATTATTAAATTTAATTTCACTTTTTTTTTACTTTTTTTTTAAATACGTGGTACTAGAAATTTGAAATTACATAGTGGCTCACAGTATATTTCTATTGGCTTGTGGTCTGGGATTACCTTGCATTTTGAGTGAGCTGACAAGAATATGACAAGTTTCTTCGCCTTCCCAGGATTTAATGTCTTTTTCTATGATAAGGAGTGTCAAACATTTTTTTTTTGTAAGGGGTCAGATATAAATCTTTCAGGCTTCATGGGCCACATGGTCTCTGTTGCCACTACTCAACAGTACTTTGATGTGGCAGCCTCAGCTACCCTAGATGGTAGAACATCCATTTTATGATAAGTAAATGAATGGGAGAGAATGTGTTACAATAAAACTTTATTTACAAGAACAGTCAGTGGGCCAGTATTGGCCTGGGGGCTGTAGTTTCTTGTTTCTTGATCTATAAAAAATACTGATTTACCTAGGTCAATTCTCTTTGGACTGTAAAAGCACATTTTTCATTCATAGAATCCTTACTGTATACACGTTTATGGGTTCAAGGATCTTATGGTACATGCAAATATCTTTGTATTATTTTTTGTTGGCATGTTATAATCCAACTAGCAGATGATGAAGCTTGAATCTAAAATATTAGAACTGATATCTGATATAATTCCTTTCTCTTTTTTTTGTCTCTCCCTCCCTGCCTCCTCTTTTTACCTCCCTCCCTTCCCCCTTTCCCTTTTTACCCCTCTCTTTCTGTCTCTATCTCTGTCTGTTTCTGCTTTTGTTTCTGTCTCTCTCTTCCCACTGGTTAGGCTGGAGTTTGTATGTTGTGGTGTTAGGAGACTGTAGGTGGTATTAGGATAAGCTTAGGTTGATCTATTCTCCCGAGGCTCAGTGAATATTAAAAGGTCTCCCTTGTAGTCCTGGACATCTTGTCTGAGATTCACTGTCATGTTAAATGAACACTAAGGGGTCTCTTGTCAGTCTTTGCTCTGGTGGCTCATTATGTGACCGGATGCTTGCCTAAGGGATTTATAGGGGTGAACGCATAATCCTCATAACAATATTAGTAAGTAGGTATTATTATTACTTCCATTTTAAAGATGAAGAAATTCAGTCATGGAGATGTTTAATACTTTCCCAGGATCATGCAGCTGGACAAGAACAGAACCCTTAACTAATGTGTTGTGGTGGGAATGCATGTGGATTTTGAAGCCAGAAAAATATGCCAAAACATCATCTGCATCTTAGTGGTGGCATACTTTGTCAAATTCCTTAATATATTTAAGCTTCAGTTTCTTCTATGAAATAGGGATAATATGTATGACCTGCCTTGTTGTGTTTGGGAAATTTCAACATCTGCATTCTCAACATCCAGCCCTTAGCATATAGTAGATGTGAATAAGTCACTTATTTCTGAGTTGTATGTTGTCATTGTATGGTGTACCTGTACCCACAGGGAAGCAGAATGTATAGTGATTAAAAGCATGCACTCTAGAGTTAGACTGAGGGGGTTTGAATGTCTGTCCACACCAAAGGAGATTAGCCAAGTAACCTGGATAAGTCTGCTTCCTTTTCCGAATCCCATCTGCACAGTGGATGTGATGATATCAATCTCAAAAGGTGATATGAGCAGTTGATGAGGTCAACTTTATGAGGATTTCCACAGTGTCTAGACACTACATGAACAATTTTTTTTTTTGATGGAGTCTGAATGCTTGCATCAGTCCCTAGATGATACTCCTTCTCAGGATTGTTGCCATCTCTGAGACACCAGTAACCATCTACGATGTTGGGAGCACAGCAGAACCATCTACAAGGAAATTCCTTTGGGCTTGGACTCCCCAAGAGTAAGGTCTTCTTTTTGTGGACTCCATCCTTTGGGAAAGCATACTTGCTTCTGAAACACAGTCAGGTGTCCTATCACCCAGGTTGAAGTATTCAGCATCTTACTTGACACTGACTCAATTCCATACAATCTGTCACAGTGTAAGGAAAGGTTTTGCATTTGTGTGAATGCTTGTGATGATGTCTGTGACACCTGGAGTTGAACAGACACTATTCCTGGGGTGCATTTTTCCAGAATTCAATTATTAGGACTGACCTATTGCTAACATATTAAGCTATTAAAAAAAAAAAAACAAAGTTTACTAATCTCAAATTTAGATTATTTTACTGAAATCTGTTGTTTCAGTTTTCCATTTTGTAAAAGAAATGTGCCTAGAATAGAACCTACCACCTTACTGAAATGTCTAATTCTGGTCTAGAATTTAAGGAGCTATTTCACTTGTGGTTGTAGTTTCTGTGTTTAAATTACAGCTTCATAGAAACAGCCTTACTGTGACTCTTTCTGAGTAGCCACTCCCCATGCCCACAGCCAGGGGAAGGAAGAATGTTATAATCATTATCATTATAACACACTAGGCTCTTCCCAGTGAATTTTTAAGCCTTTTGGGACAAAAATTTTAGTCTTTGCAGTGACTTCCCTCAATGGCAATGCAGCACGAAGTAATGGCTTCAAAGCATGAATTCCAAATGTGAAATGGGAATCAATTGTGATTTGTTAGCTGGGATAGGAATTTGTGGGAACACAAGTACATCGTGGGAAGAATATAATGAGGGAAACTTTCATCTTCTCATGACTTCTTTTGTATTTGTGCATACCTATACCTCCTGCACTTCACTGAATACAGAAGAAATTCCATTCTTTCCTCTTCCCTTCCTAGAGACAAGAGATTATTTTCTAATCCTACCTCTAAAGCTCTCTTCACTATTAAGTGTTAGGAACTTCAGGGGTCTATAGGAATATGACATTTCTAGGAAATCAGTTTTCTCAGAAGGACAATTGGAAGATGATGCAGAGACTTAAAAAATGGTCCAGTTATATGACACTGACAGTTGTTAAGTGTCATTATCAAGACCAACACTCTAATGTTGTAGATGATTAAGTTGAGGCTATAAAATGTCAATTAAAACTTGTAAAAATTGTAAGCATTTCTCAATAAAATGTCATACATTGGGAGATGTCTAATGTAGGCATGCATCCATATCATCTAGGTTAAAACCAACTTTTTAATTTCTAGAAATAAGAAGTAATTGATTTTGTGGATACACAAACCTTCTAAGTCATGACAAATATAATGATGTAATGACATATGTAATAATTAATTTAGAACTCACATTACTTGCCAGACACCAGACACCACAATCCACTTCTCTTCATGTTTCAGGTTGGGCTTCCCAATGATGGTTGTCTCCTGCACAGTTGGGATGTGTTACCTCCTTGTTGCTCATGTCGTGATGGGATGGAATTAACAGATATACATCGTTTAAAGACTAAGGGAAACTTGATCCATCACCAACATCAGTAGAAAACTGCCCCAAGACCACTCTTGGGAGAAGAAAAGGTGCTCATCATGGGGGTGCTCTGGAGTGGAAACCTTTGGCATCCACACTCATTCAGGTGAATGCTAGAAAATCATGGGAAATACAAGATAACTTACTAAAGATTCCACTACAAGAAAATATGTATATTTCAAAACAAGTCTTGCTATGCTCTGTAAGAAAAGACACAAATGCAATATTCAACCCCAAGTGGCTTGTACTGTTTAACTTTCAGTTTCCTGAGGTCATCAAGAGTTTTTTTATGTAATCATTTTCCATGTTAAAATAGTCTGCATCTTTGTACTCTTTCTGGGAAAAGGAAAACAGTTTGTAAGGAAACATTTTATGTATTAAAAAAATAAACTGTAACTTGACAAAAGGTTAGAATTAATTAGTCTCCTAGCTTTTTAGCAGTTTACATAATATAAAATTATATTTTATCCATTTATGTTTTTCTCTGGAGTTTTTAAGTCATCAATTACAAGTGTAGAAATTTGACTTGTAAGATGGTCATAAGTGCTTTTAAAATAATATTTTACAATTTAACAGCCTAGAATAATAAACTTGAGTTTTGAAGGTGGTTCAAGCTATTTCCATTGATTATAACAAAACTGTGGTTAATACACCCAGCTGTGCACACTCCACAGGACTCCAGTGGTTCAGTCAATGTTTATTAAATGCTGGAATGCTTGTGTGTGTGTGTGTGTGTGTGTGTGTGTGGAGTGTTACATGTGAGACAAGGCTAGTGAGAACAAAGAGCAAGAGAGGGCAGCATGCTTCAACTGAGGTCTCATATGCTCTGCTTAGGCAATACCATGGCTAAACCCCAGACAACTGATCTCTCCTTCAGTTTTTGTCTACTGCATCTGATTGCTTGAGATGAAAATGTTTACTGGGGATTCTCAGAAGTGGTAGTTGTATGAAGTGTCTGATTTCAAAAGGCTTAAGATCCCCAGGGCACTAAGTACTGGAAAGTAGGAGATCTTTATAGTTGCATTTCTGTCCCTGGCATCCTCAGGATGAATGTACCCTTTCTACAGTTTGGAATCTACAATTTTTAAATGGCAACCTGTGTCCTCCATGAGAGAGTTTCTCAGAATATGCCCTTTGGATTCATAAGCCATCTTTTAATTCTTTGACAGCAAAGGTGACATGAAGCCCCAGTTTGTTTCAAAATCTGGTCTTTGTCACAGAAAATGCTGTGTGGCACCTGCCTAAGTGCTCCAGAGGAGCTTCCACTCCTGACTTTCCAGGGAAAGAGACCTGACAGCTCTTCTAGCTCTTGGTGCCTTTCCACATTGCCTTACTGACACCTAGATGGCCCCAAATTCTTTCACCAAAAGTCACTGTCTTCTCTTCTCCTGCATATTTCCATGCCTGGTGGTGGTGGTGGTGACTTCCTTGAGCCCAGCTGCTGCTTCTAACTCCTGGCTCTTCTCTGCTCCTTCAGCATCTACTCCCCCATGATGCCACAGCATCCATCTCTCCACCTCCCACCTCTCCTCATTGATGCCACCCTCAGTCCTCAGTCACTCCTTCTCATTCTTAAATACCTTTGTCTCCTGACTCATTTCTTCCTCTTCACCTTACTCCCTCACCTTCTCAGAATTCCTTATTTGGCATTCAAGCTTCATTACATCTGAACTTGGTCCCTGGTAACTGCCTCTTGAATTATTTATCTCACATATCTCTCCCTGACACTTCTTGTCACCTGTTCCAGATCACCACCCAAACATATCCCCCCATTGATGCTTTCAGTGCATCAGCCTATCCCTCTTTCTAACTTCCCACATCAGTTCCCTCCTAGCTCAGTTTTCTACTTCTGCTGTTAAATTAAAAACTGCTCTTAAATAAACTGCCACTCCTCTGCCTTTTCTGGCCCTGTGTCTAATAGTGCTGAGGTAATTAATCAGTTAAGATGACTGGTTTTAGTTAAAATAGAGATCACAAGCATCAAATGGGCACTCAATGCTTCCTGGTTCATTTCTTGTATTTCCCTAGTACAGCAGTCAGAGTCCTGGCTGGAAACACATGGGTGCTCAAATTGGGTAACTCAGAGGGAATTTAACCAGTATGGTATGTTCCTTCAGACTAGTTGGAAGGTGAGGGAAGGAAATAGCAGAACCCAGAAATGCAGGGAGCTGGATGGCAAGGGATCCCTAACAGAAGCTGTGATCTTCTGTAGATGGTTACAGCCAACAAGAGTCACTTGCAGGCTGTGGGAATTACCTTGATTTCACTCCCATTCTTCTCTGTAATTTTCAATGTCCTTCCCATTGGCTAAAGCCAGCAAAAGCCAGAGGAGGAGAGGAACTGTTGATGTTGTTTACATAGGTCAGCTCCTGTGGACAGAGTAGGACAAGTAGCATGGAAAGTATGTTTGGGGGAGCAGATGGAAGGTACACTACTCCATTCACCATTTTTGTTCTTTAGCAGATGAGAAGTTCACATCTGCAATGAAGGAGACATTGAAAGTTCTATCAGCTCTCCTGTCATCAGGAGACAATGCAAGTTTGTCCATACTCTGTCCTGATACTGTCTCCAGAATTAATAGGTGGATAATCCAAAGCTTATTAAACTCTGTTTCACCATGATAGGAAAAGACAACATCGAAGAGACAAACTGTATCTTCACTGTAAATGTTGAACCACACAGATGTTATCCTTGTAGAAGTTGTTCTGATACCTCATGCATGAACCCTTCAGTGTCACCAGGACTATGAGGAAATGCTTTTATAGTGTGAATTCACCATGAAAATCAAGATGAAAATCTCTTTGCTCCCTGTCACATATGAGGATTCTGAACTTGCATTAATAGCTGTGTATTACCTTTGATAGATACCTCACCCCAGATATATTCCCAAGGCCACATGCAGGCATGAGTGGAGGAAGTGGTGGCAAAGCAGCAGACATAGCTACTATAGGAATCTGAGCAACTTTCTTCTGCAATTTATGTGTGCCTTCCAGACACGCTTGGGCCCAGTTTCCTAACTGCCACATAACGGAAGACCAACTTTGTGGATCAGTTGGTCAGATGACACTTTGTTTATGATGCACAGCTCAACGTTCCTGGTCCCACTGCTTCCCTCCATCAGGTCCTCAATTTTTACTAGGGCCCAGTGGCAGCCAGAAGTTGCCTTTGGTGGAGATGAGTAGTCAGAAAAGCAAGGCATGGACTTTATCCAAATCCTTAGCGTCTACACTGTGATTCTCCCATTGAGGTTTGCCAATACCTCCCCTCCATGTGCTGTGGCATTGCCTAAGGCCCATGTTGCAGGGAAGCTTGCACAACATGGCCTTATGGAGGGGCTTTTGCTTTATTTTGTCCTCCTCAAACCTCATGAGGGTTATAGCAGCTCCTCCAATCTATTATATGTTGCCTATAACATCAAAAGAAGGCCAAGAATTGTGTTTTGTAATTTGTATTAATGTGATTAATGTAACAATTTGTCTCTCACTTTGCAGGGTAATTTTAAATGATAAATTGGTGCTAATCTCTGCCAATTCTATCAGGATGTTGTATTTCTTTCATTTTGCTATCTTGGTGTGGAATGGGGAAACTTTAAAACATAATAAGGAACAAACTTCGAGATTCTGATAGTTATTTGACACATCCATCGCAGGACTCATTTTAGAGCTGGGAAAATAGCCACTATACCACAGGTTCAACTACTGTATGGACTTAGCTCAAGAATGTGTCCACCACTGGACCTCCATAGGTCTCTACCTCTTCCATAGGTGAATCAGAGGGCATTTTGACTGACAATTGCAGAAAATTAACACCTAAAGATGGAGATATAAGTTATTTCTTTTCACCAATGCACAAATCCCCTGATAAATGGCAACAAATGGGTTGTGCTGTTTCCCTGCACTCCTCTGAGGTAAGTGTGAGGGGAGAGCCCTAAACATATTCTTGCCTGTATTGCAATGTTCTTTCTTAAAGAGATGTAGTCTCCCTTCAAGGAACACGCTCAGGTCTGGGAAGTGGTTGAGGTTGTTAATCCTTCTTGATCCTTTGAGTTAGGGATTTTTTCCACTTTTATGTGCGAAGCTGCTCATATAATTAATTACTATGTAATTTGATGTATGATCAATTTGCTTTTTAGTATAGGTCTCTGAAGCTTACCGTAAACTGTGCCTACCTTTGACTGTAACAATGAAGCACTACCCTGGGATCCCATTATTCCCCCTGGGAAAAGAAGACTCAATTCTATTATTGTGACCCCTACTATCATCAACAGTTTTCAGAGGACAGCTATCCCAGGGGTTTTGAAGGACACTGATGCCCTCCTCCACACCCTGCTCTTGTTATGCTTCAGTAGGCATGGGTATGTCATGCACCATCACTCTGAGCCTTACGACTCATTTTTCTATATGCCAAGGATTAACCAGTTGTGCATAGAATTAACACCTCTTCCAAGCTCAAGCCAACACATGAAATCTCAAATTTCAGGTGAGTGCACTGACTGAAGAATTTGGCCTGTTCAAGCCTTATATTTTATCCTCCCTGGTGTGATATCAGTAGACTTATATCCCTTACATGCTCCCTAAACAGAGTGGTGGAGTTCTATTTCACATTTTCAATTGACAAGATAGTTTGTTTTGAAGTGGATTTTCTACTTCTCTATCCAAAATGGAGGCTATTGAGCATGCGTCTTGAGACAAATTCACATCAGCTTGGGAGGCAACTGACCCAAGTGAAATGGTTGTTAAGAAAGACTGCTCCCCTGTTTATTACTGAGGGGGAGCTCAGGAGGGGCTTGGGGGTTCAAAGTTCTCAGTCACATCTTAGTCTGATCACAGGCCCACAGCCTGTGCTTTCAGGATCCTGTTTTTTTCCCTTACCAATCCTTATAATCAAGGCAAAGGCCAAGGCCTCAGCCAGATCTGCTGGACTACTTCCACCTGCCTTCACAGCTTTCTTATCATCTACTCATGTTCTCATCTGGATAAATACAACTTTCAATTCCTGTCCCTATCTTCTGTTTGTGGTCTCCAGAACTGTTGGAAAAAGCCAAAGGACCCACACACTTTGGTGATTAAGCACCACAGCCACTTGGGGGTCCAATGTCTTATCTTCCCTGTAAGCTTCAGTGATAGTGATGCTGTTGCAGCCATGAATAGCCTTGGTTAAATTCTTCCCTGGAATAAGAGTTATTCCTGCCTTCCTCAGAGATATGAGAAAAATAATTCCAATTCTTATTTTGGGAGGTTATTTCCTGGGGCCACTCAGATTATGAATTAGGTAGCAGAGGGCACAATTAAATAGCAAAATATGAGAATAATTTGATAAAGGGACTATTTACAAAGTATGGTGCATTATTAAGAAACAACAAAGGTGAGTGAAGTGCCTGGGGTTGGTGACAAAGACACAGCATTATCACCCTTAAAGCTATGTGAGGATGACTTTCCAAGAGGACCTATGACCTTTGGCCAAGAGCTGCAGCCTGCCCACCAGTGCCTGCAGGAGGGAGTCAGGAAAAGAAATAGTGATCTCAATCTCCCCATCTTCCAGATCCTGCCAGTGATTCCCATTGTCCGAACCCAGTGAGAATTGCAGGGTGTGGAAAACCATTCACCCCCATGTGGGCCAACCTCCAGGATGGGACAGGGTGGAAAAAGGAGGGCTACACCTATGGATAAGAGGGTGGAGATGCAGTTCAGGAAGACGTTCACCTGCTTTGGGATGATCTCATGCTTCTTCTCATCTAAGCCCTCACACTTCATATGCCCCCATCCCCAATTTTACTTCGTTGAGAATATAGAAGCCCCAGAGAAGAAAATTGCATCTGGACTCAAATGTTGTCATAAGAATAGTGCCTCTGACCTTGTGAAAAGCCAATCCCTCCATGTTTGCTCTGAATCTCGTGGCCCTCATTTTTCACAGGAACTTCACTCTTTCCAATGAGAAACTCTTCTCTGCATCATCTACCAAATCATTCCCACCCAGATACAAACATGATTTTGTGGGGGTGCCTCAGTGGCTCAGTCAATCAAGTATCCAATTCTTGATTTCAGCTCAGATCATGATCTCACAGTTCATGTGTTTGAGCCCTATTTCAGGCCCCATGCTGACAGCGCCAGGCCTGCTTGGAGTTCTCTCTTCCCCTCTCTCTGCTCGTCCCCCACTCTCTCTCTCTGTCTCCTCTCAAAATAAATTTAAAAAACACATGATTTTATGGACTTTATTAATTTGCTCACCCATTCATTTACTCATTCATTCATTTAAAGTACAGGAATACCCTGCTTTTTGAAAGTTCTCATTAGGCACTTCATGTTTACAAAAGACCTACATTAACATCTGTGTTCAGTACTTAAAGGAAATCTGAAGAGGATTTTTGCTTTTACAAAAAGGTGAAAAGCAAGAATAACATTCAGCGTTGGTTTTGCAGGGAGCATTAGAGAGGCAGCACAAGGCCCGAGCAATGAGGGTGGCCCTGGCAAGCTCCTTCCCCAAGAACTATACTCAGAATCAAGCCACCATAGCTTTGAAGTGTTAGCATCTATGCTTTATCTCAATTTATTTTGTGCAACCATTGGCAAGATGTGTCCTAAGGTACCAGAAAACCATGAGAGAGGTTATTTTTAGGTCTGCTTGAAACATTTTTGGGACATCTGAATGGCTCAGTTGGTTAAGCATCTGACTCTTGATTTCAGCTCAGGTCATGATACTACTGGTTCATGAGATTAACTCCAACGTCAAGCTCTGCACTCTGCCCCTCCCACTCCCCGTATCTTTCACTGAAAAAGTAAAATAAACTTAAAAAAAGCATTTTCCATATAAATCAAAGGTAAATTGCTTCCTCACTTTATGACATTTTGGCTTGTGAAAGGTTTCATAGGAACATTCTGCTTTTGGATGGCAAGCAAAACTTGTATTTACTTAATATTTTTTTATGCTTTGGACAACTTCTCCAGATGCTAGAGATGAAAGAGCAAATAAATAAATAAATAAATATAACCAACCTCATGGAATTTGCGTCGAATCCCATTTTAAAAATCATCTTAGGGCGCCTGAGCAGCTCAGTTGGTTAAGTGTCCAACTTCAGCTTGGGTCATGATCTCACACTCCATGAGTTCAAGCCCTGAGTCAGGCTCTATGTGGACAGCTCAGAGCCTGATGCCTGCCTCAGATTCTGTGTCTCTCTCTGTGCCCCTCCCCTGCTCATGCTCTGTCTCTCTCTGTCTCAAAAATAAGTAAAACATTTAAAAATAAAAAAAAATCATCTTCCTCCAACTACCACCCCATTTCTAAAACTTTTTGAAACAATTTTTGACCGTACCATTTATACTTTCTTTTCTTCAGTTTACTCTCTTTTTACTATAAAATAATTCAAGCACACGAAAAATATAATGAATATCTGTGTATGCACTAACCAACTGACTTGAAAAAAAATACCAGATATCACCCAAGACTGCTCTCTGTCCCTCTCCCAATAACACTCTCTTTCCCCTTTCACTAGAGGTAAGACAAACATAGATTTGATGCTCTTCTGCAACCTCATATAATAAAATTCTCTCCTATCATTACTCCCCAGCAGGGGTCCTGAGTCACATGTCATTGTCACCACTGTGCCTTAGTTGAGCTGGTGTATGGAGTAGATTAAATAAATACATCAGGCAGTGACAAGTTCTGGGAAGAAAAATGCAGCTAGCAATTTTCGGTAGACTGTTGGGGATGGGGCATCTGAGCGGAACATAAAGTGAGACCAGCTGTAGAAGGGTCTGGGAAAGAGGGAGCACAGTAAAGTGCTCAGGATGTGAGACCCCCAAGGCAGGGACATGCTGGGTGTTATTGTAACAGCAGAGGGAGCTAAGGGATGAGGAACCAAGGCTCTGGCCTTGCAGAACAGTGGGCCAAGGGGAAGACTTTAGATATTTGTTCATTATTTAAAAAAAGGTAGATGGATAAATGGGGAATGTTTTAAGCAGGGGGTCACATCTTAGCTGCCCTAGAAACATGCTGCTGTCTCCATTTATGCATCAAAGACACGAGCCAGGACAATAAAGAGATTGATTTTATTTAGATTATTGCAATGGAGAGAATGACCCAAATCCAAAAATCAGTGTCTTAAAAGGATGGTTTGCTGTTTTTACTGGAGAGTCAATAAGCTGCAGATGTGGTGATTTGCAGTTGGGGTTGCTTTTCTTTGTAGTCAGTGTCAAAAGTAGTAATTAGTAAAATGTTACTGTGCACACACCAAAAAGACAGTTTTCAAACATGAAACAAACTAAAACATGAACGGAGGCTCAGAGGTATATACTGTTATAGAACTGCTTGTATAGTGAGCAGGCTGTGACCGTCTATTCTTCACAATGCTTGGTTATTATACTAGAGTTTTATTAAATGATAGAGATTTGATTACTGGTTAACTCATACCAATATTGGGAAGCTGTTTAAGTTTTGCTTATGATTTCCAGAGACACACATAAGAAATAACTCAGATCAAGTTAGTCTTACAAAAAAAAGCTAAATTAAGCTTTATTTGTATGATTGAATTGGTTTTGTCTTCTCAGGAATTTTGTCTTCTCTGGTTTATGTTTGTTTTTTAACATTAGCTACTTTCAGAGAACAAACAGTTCTCAGGCAAGCATTCACAAGAAACAGTTTAAGTCTTTGCTAATCAATCATGAAATGAAGAACAGGAAGTTGGAGGATTAGTGTTTGGCCTTGGCAGCTGCAATTACATAACTGCTGCCCCCCTCATCATATTTCAATATAGCAACATTCAAGTAACTGAGACTAACTGAATACAAAATATAAATCTTTCCCTGCATTGTGTAACAGGAAGCCCCAGCTAACAAGCCCCAGTAAGGGTATCCACTCCATGAAGGACAGTGAAGAGCATAACACTGCTCACCACTAGCAATGGTGGGGCCACCGTAAGCCTCAGCTCACTGCATCATCTATGGGGTGGAGTCACCAGGGAGAACTCAACACATAAGGTGCTGCTGATTCAAATGATGCCTCACTCGGAGAATAGATTTGGCAAGATCAGTGTCTGCAGTGTGAGCTGGTCTCCCATGCCAGTGGGTCTCTCCAGATAACTGATGCAGGGTGATGGGTTGCAAGCTCCCCTCTCCTGCTGCAAAGACCTCATTCCCTTCCTGAAGGGAGTAGATATACCAGTGGGCTGACCAGGTGCCATGTGATATATACACTTAAGCAAAACAAGGAAGTCCATTAAGAACTTCACCCATACTGCTATGGGGCTAGAGTCATTAAGGAGAACTCGGCACACAAAGAGCTGGTTGGAATAATGTCTTACAGAAGGAAAACAGACTTGGCAAGATCAGCATTCATTTTAGAACAGGGAAGATTCTTCCTAATTAAGGAAAGAGAATCTGGGGTTAGCAACAACTTGGCACCTGGCCTCCATACGAGGGAAATATTCTGGGCTCCAGAAACAGAGGGAAGCAATGTCTGTCCTCCAGGGGAAGGGACACTGATTGCTTCCCCAACAGGCATCTTAAAAGACTAAAAAGAGTGTGCAAACTCACAGAACTCATGAGAAGTAAATCCTTTTTGTCTGTCCCTCTCTCTGTCACTGGCACTGGTCTGGCTCTTGGGCTGTCTTCCTCTACGCCTACCAAATTCCTTCCCATTCACCTTCAGTCTTTCTGGATTCATCTTCTGCCCCCTGCCAGTCTTCATTTTCGGTGTAAAATACCCATAATCCTGCTTTGCTGCCTTTAAATTCTGCAGTTCTTTTTCACACCTTATTTTAAGTGATTTATCAATTTATTAAAAGACCACTTTCTCCTTCCCTGGTGGTTCCTCTCTCAGCAATGCAAACAGGGTGGGTGGAGACAGGACTAGATCTAATCACTGTCTTTAGTAATTTTTGCATCTCACTGCTTACATCTGCCTTTTTCCAGCACTAAGGGAGACTAAAATAAGGCAGAGATGTTGCTAGGTGAACAGGCTTGGCCAGCTTCGGGGAGACTGTCCTTTCACTGACCTTCAATCTCTTTCTCACACTCTTTAATGGATGGAAATGTGGTAGGAAATCAATGATAACTTTCGTGGGCAAAATGGATTTTAGAGGAAGCATTTGTGAAAAAGGAAGCAGCTGGTAAAAGATCAAAAGCAGAGACACCACTAGAGTGAAGGTGGTAAGACAGTACACTCAGAAGGCTAGATGAAGAAAAAAGCTGAAAGGTCTAGAAGTGGAGCAGGGGCTGCTGGTGTGGGCACTGAGTCCTGAGAGCAAAGGGAAGTCAGCCTCCTTTCCCTGCTTTGGTCAGTGGATTAATTTACCAGGCGCCATCAGGACATAATCCATGCCTGAAGAACAAGTGTTTTTGATGTTTTATTTATTTATTTGTTTATTTTTGAGAGAGAGAGGGAGGGAGAGAGAGAGAGAGCAGGCAGGGGAGGGAGAGGGAGAGAAGGAATCCCAAGCAGGCTCTGCATTTTCAGCACAGAGCCCTTCATAGGGCCCAGTCTCAGGAATCATGAGTTTATGACGTAAGCTGAAACTGAGTTGGATGCTTAACTAACTGAACCACCCAGGTGCCCCAAAGAGTTTTTGATTGGAATCTACTTGCTTATGGTGATGGGACTTCTGGACTTCACCCTGCAGACAGCAAGCTTTTAGTTGCTCAACTTACCAACTCATAGCTCACTGGACCCCTATAGTGCTTATAGACCTGACATAAGCAGACATCTGTGACATGCTCAGACTTGTATCTGGGGTGTCTGGACCCATTGCTGCTCTGGAATAAGTTTCATGAAAAGACAAAAGAGAGCAAATGCTGAAACTCCTATCTGGGCTGTCAGGAGTCTCTCTGCTCTGGGGTTCAGAAACACGGAGTAAGGACAATTGAGAAGCATGCTATTTCTTTGGGTATAGCTGATGTTCCTCAGGGCAGCATGAAGTCAACTGGAATAGAGCTTGTCCCTTCCCTTTTCTTGGGAGCACAGCAGAATGTCAGTTCCTCTGCTTAGTCTCTGAGCCAAGGAGCAGCTCCTTCCCTTGTCACAAGCCCTCCCAAACTGGGCACCTGTGTCCTTTCGATTGCCTCTTTTTAGCCATGAGTAGTGTCAAGGCACTCCCTTCACAGGCATGCAGCAGAAACTGAACTGAGGGAGTAAAATGACTTTTTTAGAATGTCTTCCTTGATGACATGTTACACTGTGAGTGAACAAGCTTTCCAATTGTCTAATCTAATACAGAAGAAAGAGGGGGCAACCAGTCCCTGCCTCCAGGAACTCTCATGAAACATTACATATTTCATTGTTATCTTCACAACTCAGCCTCTCCCTGAGGCCACCACCATGTGCTTACAGGCTCTATAATCTCAACAGACTCCTCAGAAGGCTTTGTGGCCAGACCTCAATAAAAATGTGGATTTATTAATCCATCACTGTAGAGTCTATATGTAGAAGGAGAGTCTTAGATGTCTGAAAGAATTCTTTCAGTGACAAACCAGCTTCCAGCTGTGATCTCTGCTCTGAATTCCGAAGTCGGTCCTCTCCCCATTTTTGCTCAGCTTCCTTTTGCAGAGGCAGGAAACCTTAAAGCTAATGTGGCCCAGTTCTGCATCACCCATGTAAATCTTATTGGCCTCAGCCATCTCAACTGCACTTCCTTCCTTCTCTCAGGGTCCAGAACTCTTGGAGTGGGAGGGAACCAGCTCTTGTTTCCATCCCACACATCCCCTAATCCCACCCCCCATCCCTCCACCTACCACAGGGCTGGTCTAGTCTGACTTTGGGACAAAAGTTTTGGAAACTGACCATTCCCCAGGCATGTTCTTTGCTTCACAGCTTCCTGGCTGCTTTGCACATTTTTTAGCATTGTGCTTTAGAACAGTTACAAATACCATTTATGTAGCAATCTGCAGCCAGAAAGGTGGGCACCTTCCATTTTTCATCTGTTTTTGCTAAGCCCTGCTCACACCTGTCCTCTACTATCTTGAGCTATACTAGAAGACAGGAAATGGATTCTATTTGTGCATCTTCTCCCAAACCTGGCACGGTGCTTTTCATCTAGTGAGGGTATGTGCTGGTCAAATGAAACATCACCCACCTGCAAGCAAAGGCATAGCTTCAACAGCCCAGATAAATCTTCAATTGTATTGAAAGCATCATTTTTTTGGCAAAAGAAATCATCAAGAGGAAGCTTAAATCATTGCTGAAATGTTCTGTCCCTTGGAAAAGTCAGTTTGGTTTAGAAACTGGTGCTGTGGCTCTGAGCTGTTCCATATGATAAGTGTTTATCATGTAACAATAATGAAAAATATGCTATTCAGAACAATTCATATGAGACATTTGAGTAAAAGTAATTTGTCATAATTCATAGTGATGATGTTAAACTTCTCTTGAGTCTGTGCTCTTAGAAGCACAAGTTAAACCCCATTCCCTTTGTGTTACCAGAAGTGACTTACTGCAAAAACAAAACAAAATAAACAAAAACAACAGCAAAACCTCTGCTCCCTGTGACTTAGGTAAAACACAGATGCTTTCCTTTGGTTATCTAGAATAAAGCCAAACACTTCAAATTCTTCCTTGCTTCATAAATGCTGAACTGGTTGTCCCCACTCACCAATCTGGACAAAATCCCTTTTCCCCAGACCCCTCAAATTGGGCCTACCCATGAGGATTGCAACACAGAACCCTCCTTAATACTTGCTTGGGAACATTTCCTACTAAACTGTAGGATAATGCACTCTCTCCCTGCCCTCTTTGTTTTTGTAGACTTGTTGACCTGTCTCTATAACAGAAAGTCTCTTTCTGCCTGACCTTTGAGAGACTTGCAGATCTGACAGTCACAGTGTTCCTGTTATTGCACTAGCCTCTTCTTTCTATAGAAAGGTCATTTCACCCTGATTGCAACAATCCTTTAAAGTCTCTTCTTACCTAGTTGTGGGTTTGCTTTTTTATGGGACAATAGAAATCATATATGTTGTGTGTAAGATTCTCCATTTCAAAGGGACAACTGATGAGTAATTATATTGCCTATAATCCGAAATGGAGAATTTTTGTCTTGGTGAGGGTGAGAGGCCTTAGAAATAAATAAGGTACGGATAAAGGCTGTGCTGTAAATAATGCATGGCTGGAAACTTTCACTTCCCACCCCTAGCCTGTCCTGGGAATGCCCTTTGGTCTTCAGTGGCCTGTTTCCTCCATTGTTGAAGTCATGTGACTTTGTGAACTACAGGAGATCCCCATAGGTTCTCTGCCCTGAGATTCCTAGTGGGACTGAATGAAGAGAAAAACCATTTTCAGGAGGCTGGAGACCCATGAAATGGAGCCAAGAGCTTGCTTCTGATGTGCTGACTGCAGAGGCTTCTTCAGTCTGGTGTCAAAGCACAATGTTGAGGTCAGAGAGCAAAAGGTGCACTTGGCCTGGAAGGAAGATGGATAACTGAGGTCTTGCACCAACATCTACTCTGCCAAGCTTGGCCATACTCAGGAGGAAGGCTTGAGTTTCTTCAGGTAGGATCTGAATTAATCTGTTGATTCCACTCATCTTGATTAAATGTTTGGTAAGCACCTGTTACCCTGTTTATTCTCTCCATAGGCTGTGGGATTAGAAAACGACCATGTATGGCTCAATTTTGCATCTCCTGCCTGCAGTGAAAGACCTAGTCCATAGTTGTTGTTAAATATGTTTTTGTTGACTCAGTTATATTAAATTACCCTCCACCTCTCCTCCTCTCTCCTGGTGGAGAAGGTAGCAAGATGGCAGCGTGGCTAATGTCATGTGAGAGGAGAGGTGGAGAAGTGGGTCCAGGGGTACTTGGATGTTCTTTATCTTCCTGCTAGTGGTGATGATGAGGAAGGTGACTGTTGTTTGTAGCCTGGAAGAGTGGGCATGGGGACTGGAATCTGGTGGGGAGGTGGAGCTGGAACTCCTTATTCTTTCCTGTCTTGTACTCCAAAACACTCCCAGTTAACCCTGCTGGAAATAGGCATGAATCACACTCAAACACAGGGCTGGGCACAGAGTTCAGTAAACTCCACCCTTACTGTTTTTTTTTTTATTCTAAATAACACGCTGAACAAATGTGTACACAGCAAACTGGGTGGTGTGAATCATGTTCACAAAAGCAGGTCTGAATAGAAATGCTATGAACAGAACAGTTCTTGAGATAGGCAAGTAGAAAATGGTATCCAATTCACTGTTATTACTCAGTCACAAAAATAATGAGCATACAATTAAGCATATAGCTTAAAAATTAGCATTCTAAGGAATACTACATGAAATACAAATCTCCCCCGTAATTTAGCTTTCCTGAATCATGTCCTTCACAGATAATGATTTCTGGGCAGTTGCCAACTCTCTGGGAGAGGCACCTTCCTTAGT
The DNA here is from genome assembly GCF_007474595.2 of Lynx canadensis. NCBI lineage: Eukaryota > Metazoa > Chordata > Mammalia > Carnivora > Felidae > Lynx > Lynx canadensis. The sequence continues at coordinate 26,843,390 of NC_044308.2, read as the reverse complement.
AAAAGAACATCCTCACTGCATACAGAGAGATGGAAAGGTGTGGGATATACACACGAGGAAGTTTCCAATTGAGAGATGTGAGCTGTATGTGTTTAGAAAACATTAATGTTATTATTAATGAGTATAATGATTAGTATGCAGTCATCCCATCACTGCTTCTCCAAGGAACAAATTGAACCTGGAAATAGTATGTCCACCCTACCCATCTCCTATATAGGCAGGATGAATTTGTATCAGAGGGTAATACTGCAGAGTGTTGAGAGTTGAATGGATAATGAGAGAGTTCTATTTTAGTCTTTCCCATAAGTAGCAGTGCAGGTGGGCATGTTTCTTTAAGGAATTACCTTCCTACATCTATTTCTGGGACTTCTTATGTCTCATCTTTTATGGCCATGGCATCTAAAACTGAAGAGAATACTGGTAGTTTATGTTGACAGGGAAAGCTGGAAGGGGCTCTTGGAAAACACCAGGGATCCCATTCTACTCCATTTCCTCCACTGATTCAACCACAGACATGCCCTTTAGTCACTGTGTCTCAGTGTTTGACCCATAGAACAGAGCTATTGAAAAAGATGCTTCCTAACTTTTCTTCAAGATCCTATCACAATTACATGTGTAACCTTGGCTACTTTGTATTTTAAAATAAGCATTTGTATGGACATGTAATGCACATATATCATAAATCATAATACACAGCTTAAAGAATTTTCACAAAAATCTCATACCCAGAAGCCCAGTCCCCTCCATGCCCTCAGGAAGCCACTGACTTTCAACACCATAGATTAGTTTTGCTGCTTTTAAACTTTTCTTAAGTGGAAGCAAGTTGTGTAATTTTTGTGCGTCTTTCTATCTTATTTCACTTAACATTACATTTGTGTGATCCACCTATGGTATTGTAAGTAGAAGAATTTGCTCATTTTGTTCCTGTGAGTATTGCATTGTGTGAACATACCACAGTTTATATATACATTCTATTGTTGATGGAAGGGCATTTGGACTGTTTCCCATTTCTAGATGTTAGTAATAATTATGCTAGAAACATTTTTGCATATTTTTTTATTTTGGTGTACATATACACATATGTCTAACTGATACATACCTAGTGACGAAATTTCTCAGTCCTAGGGGTGAGCATATAATCAACATTATTAGATAGTTTTCCTAAGTGATTATGTTCCTTTACACTCCCATCAGTGGAAGATCAAGTTCCCCTTGCTCCTATCCTTAGCAGTATGTGATATTATTAGGGTTTTGTCATTAGACATTCTGATGGGTGTGTATTGGTACTTTTCTGTGGTTGTAATTTGCATTTTTCTGATGAGTAATGATGAACACATTCTCCTTTTGTCCCCTTTCTTATGCTTTCTGTCTCTTTTTAATATTTTAAGTTTTTGAGTTTAGAGAGAGAGAGCACATGCATGTGTGTCAATGGGGTAGGGGCAGAGAGAGAGGGACAGAATCCGGAGCAGGCTCCATGCTATCAGTACAGAGCCCAATGAGGGGCTCAATCTAATGAACCATGAGATCATGATCTGAGCTGAAACCAAGAGTCAGATGCTTAGCCAACCCCCCCAGGTGCCCCTGCTTTCTGTCTTTTTGTATGGGAGTTCCTTATATATTCTGGACTGCAGTACTATGTTGGATATATGGATTGAAACTATCTTGTCCCCTCTGTGACTGCCTTATTACTTTTATTAATGGTATATTTAAACATAACACATGTTTCTATGTAGTCCATTTGACAACTCATTTTCTTTATGGTCAGCAGTGTCTTTTGTCTTTTACAAAACAATCTTTGCCAACCTTCAAACCATATTTTCTCATAGTATCTGCTAGAAATTTTATTGTTTTACCTTTCCAGTTTTGCTCTACAAGTCATCTAGGAATGATTTTTTATATATGGCCTGAATAGGACTTAGACATGTTTTTCTGCCTGGGTATTCAGTTGACAAAGCACTCTTAATTGCAAAAGTCTTCATTTTTCTGGACTGTTCTGTACCATTCATATATTTTGCTACACTTTAACAAAAAAAAAATTATTAGAAGGAGAAAGAAAGACCGTGAGTGGGGGGAAGAGGGCCAGAGGGACGGAAAGAGAGAGAGAAAGAGAGAGAATCCCAAGCAGTCTATGCTCCTCTCAGAGAGCAACACAGGGCTTGATCCCATGACCCTGGGATCATGACCTGAGCTGAAATTCAGAGTCAGATGTTCAACCGACTGAGCCAACCAAGCTCCCAATATACTTTGCTATCCTTGAACTAATGTTCTCTGTTTTAACAAGTTTTGATGTGTCAAAGTAAATTATTCTTGCGCTAAAGTATAAGTATTCTAACTTTGTCCCTTTCTCAAGATTATCTTGGCTATTTGCCTTCTTCATTTTCATGTAAATTTTATACATTGCTCATTAATTTCCACAAAAATACCTGCTATAATTTTGATTGGGATTATATTAAGTACTCAGATAAATTTGAGAAGAATCAAACTCATGAGCATTACATATTTAGGTTTTTTAAAGTTTCTCTGAGGCATGATTTTGAAGTATTTTTGTGGAAAGATCTTTTCTGTCTTTCACTACATTTTTTCCTAAAAATGTGTTTTCCTTTGAGGTTACTGTCAATGACATCTGTTTAAAATTTTGTTTTCGGATTCTGGGAAGATGGCGGCGTAGGAGGACGCTGGGCTCACCGCGCGTCCTGCTGATCACTTAGATTCCACCTACACCTGCCTAAATAACCCAGAAAACCGCCAGAGGATTAGCAAAACAGAGTCACCGGACCCAAGTGCAGACGAGAGGCCCACGGAAGAGGGTAGGAAGGGCGGCGAGGCGGTGCGCGCTCCACGGACTGGCGGGAGGGAGCCGGGGCGGAGGGGCGGCTCGCCGGCCAAGCAGAGCCCCCGAGTCCGGCTTGCAAAAGCGGAGGGGCCTGACGGACTGTGTTCCAACAGCAAGCGCGACTTAGCGTCTGGGAGGTCATAAGTTAACAGCTCTGCTCGGAAAGCGGGAAGGCTGGAGGACAAAGGGAGGGTGAGCTGCGGAGCCCCCGGACGACAGAGCTCAGTTTGGCGGGGAACAAAGGCGCTCGCCAGCGCCATCTCCCCCGCCCATCCCCCAGCCAAAATCCCAAAGGGAACCGGTTCCTGCCAGGGAACTTGCTCGCTCCGCGCGAACACCCAACTCTGTGCTTCTGCGGAGCCAAACCTCCGGCAGCGATCTGACTCCCTCCGGCTGCCACAGGGCCCCTCCTGAAGTGGATCACCTAAGGAGAAGCGAGCTAAGCCTGCCCCCCCTGCCGCCGTGCACCTTGCCTTCCCACCCCAGCTAATACGCCAGATCCCCAGCATCACAAGCCTGGCAGTGTGCAAGTAGCCCAGACGGGCCACGCCACCCCACAGTGAATCCCACCCCTAGGAGAGGGGAAGAGAAGGCACACACCAGTCTGACTGTGGCCCCAGCGGTGGGCTGGGGGCAGACATCAGGACTGACTGCGGCCCCGCCCACCAACTCCAGTTATACACCACAGCACAGGGGAAGTGCCCTGCAGGCCCTCACCACACCAGGGACTATCCAAAATGACCAAGTGGAAGAATTCCCCTCAGAAGAATCTCCAGGAAATAACAACAGCTAATGAGCTGATCAAAAAGGATTTAAATAATATAACAGAAAGTGAATTTAGAATAATAGTCATAAAATTAATCGCTGGGCTGGAAAACAGCATACAGGACAGCAGAGAATCTCTTGCTACAGACATCAGGGGACTAAGGAACAGTCACGAGGAGCTGAAAAACGCTTTAAAGGAAATGGAAAACAAAATGCAAACCACCACGGCTCGGATGGAAGAGGCAGAGGAGAGAATAGGTGAACTAGAAGATAAAGTTATGGAAAAAGAGGAAGCTGAGAAAAAGAGAGATAAAAAAATCCAGGAGTATGAGGGGAAAATTAGAGAACTAAGTGATACACTAAAAAGAAATAATATACGCATAATTGGTATCCCAGAGGAGGAAGAGAGAGGGAAAGGTGCTGAAGGGGTACTTGAAGAAATAATAGCTGAGAACTTCCCTGAACTGGGGAAGGAAAAAGGCATTGAAATCCAAGAGGCACAGAGAACTCCCTTCAGACGTAACTTGAATCGATCTTCTGCACGACATATCATAGTGAAACTGGCAAAATACAAGGATAAAGAGAAAATTCTGAAAGCAGCAAGGGGTAAACGTGCCCTCACATATAAAGGGAGACCTATAAGACTCGTGACTGATCTCTCTTTTGAAACTTGGCAGGCCAGAAAGAATTGGCACGAGATTTTCAGGGTGCTAGACAGCAAAAATATGCAGCCGAGAATCCTTTATCCAGCAAGTCTGTCATTTAGAATAGAAGGAGAGATAAAGGTCTTCCCAAACAAACAAAAACTGAAGGAATTTGTCACCACTAAACCAGCCCTACAAGAGATCCTAAGGGGGACCCTGTGAGACAAAGTACCAGAGACATCACTACAAGCATAAAACATACAGACATCACAATGACTCTAAACCCGTATCTTTCTATAATAACACTGAATGTAAACGGATTTAATGCGCCAACCAAAAGACATAGGGTATCAGAATGGATAAAAAAACAAGACCCATCTATTTGCTGTCTACAAGAGACTCATTTTAGACCTGAGGACACCTTTAGATTCAGAGTGAGGGGATGGAGAACTATTTATCATGCTACTGGAAGCCAGAAGAAAGCTGGAGTAGCCATACTTATATCAGACAAACTAGACTTTAAATTAAAGGCTGTAACAAGAGATGAAGAAGGACATTATATAATAGTTACAGGGTCTATCCATCAGGAAGAGCTAACAATTATAAATGTCTATGCGCCGAATACCGGAGCCCCCAAATATATAAAACAATTACTCATAAACAGAAGCAACCTTATTGATAAGAATGTGGTAATTGCTGGGGACTTTAACACCCCACTTACAGAAATGGATAGATCATCTAGACACACGGTCAATAAAGAAACAAGGGCCCTGAATGAGACACTGGATCAGATGGACTTGACAGATATATTTAGAACTCTGCATCCCAAAGCAACAGAATATACTTTCTTCTCGAGTGCACATGGAACATTCTCCAAGATAGATCATATACTGGGTCACAAAACAGCCCTTCATAAGTATACAAGAATTGAAATTATACCATGCATACTTTCAGACCACAATGCTATGAAGCTTGAAATCAACCACAGGAAAAAGTCTGGAAAACCTCCAAAAGCATGGAGGTTAAAGAACACCCTACTAACGAATGAGTGGGTCAACCAGGCAATTAGAGAAGAAATCAAAAAATATATGGAAACAAACGAAAATGAAAATACAACAATCCAAACGCTTTGGGACGCAGCGAAGGCAGTCCTGAGAGGAAAATACATTGCAATCCAGGCCTATCTCAAGAAACAAGAAAAATCCCAAATACAAAATCTAACAGCACACCTAAAGGAAATCGAAGCAGAACAGCAAAGGCAGCCTAAAAACAGCAGAAGAAGAGAAATAATAAAGATCAGAGCAGAAATAAACAATATAGAATCTAAAAAAACTGTAGAGCAGATCAACGAAACCAAGAGTTGGTTTTTTGAAAAAATAAACAAAATTGACAAACCTCTAGCCAGCTTCTCAAAAAGAAAAAGGAGATGACCCAAATAGATAAAATCATGAATGAAAATGGAATGATTACAACCAATCCCTCAGAGATACAAACAATTATCAGGGAATACTATGAAAAATTATATGCCAACAAATTGGACAACCTGGAAGAAATGGACAAATTCCTGAACACCCACACTCTTCCAAAACTCAATCAGGAGGAAATAGAAAGCTTGAACAGACCCATAACCAGCGAAGAAATTGAATCGGTTATCAAAAATCTCCCAACAAATAAGAGTCCAGGACCAGATGGCTTCCCAGGGGAGTTCTACCAGACGTTTAAAGCAGAGATAATACCTATCCTTCTCAAGCTATTCCAAGAAATAGAAAGGGAAGGAAAACTTCCAGACTCATTCTATGAAGCCAGTATTACTTTGATTCCTAAACCAGACAGAGACCCAGTAAAAAAAGAGAACTACAGGCCAATATCCCTGATGAATATGGATGCAAAAATTCTCAATAAGATACTAGCAAATCGAATTCAACAGCATATAAAAAGAATTATTCACCATGATCAAGTGGGATTCATTCCTGGGATGCAGGGCTGGTTCAACATTCGCAAATCAATCAACGTGATACATCACATTAACAAAAAAAAAGAGAAGAACCATATGATCCTGTCAATCGATGCAGAAAAGGCCTTTGACAAAATCCAGCACCCTTTCTTAATAAAAACCCTTGAGAAAGTCGGGATAGAAGGAACATACTTAAAGATCATAAAAGCCATTTATGAAAAGCCCACAGCTAACATCATCCTCAACGGGGAAAAACTGAGAGCTTTTTCCCTGAGATCAGGAACACGACAGGGATGCCCACTCTCACCGTTGTTGTTTAACATAGTGCTGGAAGTTCTAGCATCAGCAATCAGACAACAAAAGGAAATCAAAGGCATCAAAATTGGCAAAGATGAAGTCAAGCTTTCGCTTTTTGCAGATGACATGATATTATACATGGAAAATCCGATAGACTCCACCAAAAGTCTGCTAGAACTGATACATGAATTCAGCAAAGTTGCAGGATACAAAATCAATGTACAGAAATCAGTTGCATTCTTATACACTAACAATGAAGCAACAGAAAGACAAATAAAGAAACTGATCCCATTCACAATTGCACCAAGAAGCATAAAATACCTAGGAATAAATCTAACCAAAGATGTAAAGGATCTGTATGCTGAAAACTATAGAAAGCTTATGAAGGTAATTGAAGAAGATTTAAAGAAATGGAAAGACATTCCCTGCTCATGGATTGGAAAAATAAATATTGTCAAAATGTCAATACTACCCAAAGCTATCTACACATTCAATGCAATCCCAATCAAAATTGCACCAGCATTCTTCTCGAAACTAGAACAAGCAATCCTAAAATTCATATGGAACCACAAAAGGCCCCGAATAGCCAAAGGAATTCTGAAGAAGAAGACCAAAGCAGGAGGCATCACAATCCCAGACTTTAGCCTCTACTACAAAGCTGTCATCATCAAGACAGCATGGTATTGGCACAAAAACAGACACACAGACCAATGGAATAGAATAGAAACCCCAGAACTAGACCCAAAAACATATGGCCAACTCATCTTTGACAAAGCAGGAAAGAACATCCAATGGAAAAAAGACAGCCTCTTTAACAAATGGTGCTGGGAGAACTGGACAGCAACATGCAGAAGGTTGAAACTAGACCACTTTCTCACACCATTTACAAAAATAAACTCAAAATGGATAAAGGACCTAAATGTGAGACAGGAAACCATCAGAACCTTAGAGGAGAAAGCAGGAAAAGACCTCTCTGACCTCAGCCGTAGCAATCTCTTACTCGACACATCCCCAAAGGCAAGGGAATTAAAAGCAAAAGTGAATTACTGGGACCTTATGAAGATAAAAAGCTTCTGCACAGCAAAGGAAACAACCAACAAAACTAAAAGGCAACCAACGGAATGGGAAAAGATATTTGCAAATGACATATCGGACAAAGGTCTAGTATCTAAAATCTATAAAGAGCTCACCAAACTCCACACCCGAAAAACAAATAACCCAGTGAAGAAATGGGCGGAAAACATGAATAGACACTTCTCTAAAGAAGACATCCAGATGGCCAACAGGCACATGAAAAGATGTTCAGCGTCGCTCCTTATCAGGGAAATACAAATCAAAACCACACTCAGGTATCACCTCACGCCAGTCAGAGTGGCCAAAATGAACAAATCAGGAGACTATAGATGCTGGAGAGGATGTGGAGAAACGGGAACCCTCTTGCACTGTTGGTGGGAATGCAAATTGGTGCAGCCGCTCTGGAAAGCAGTGTGGAGGTTCCTCAGAAAATTAAAAATAGACCTACCCTATGACCCAGCAATAGCACTGCTAGGAATCTACCCAAGGGATACAGGAGTACTGATGCATAGGGGCACTTGTACCCCAATGTTCATAGCAGCACTCTCAACAATAGCCAAATTATGGAAAGAGCCTAAATGTCCATCAACTGATGAATGGATAAAGAAATTGTGGTTTATATACACAATGGAATACTACGTGGCAATGAGAAAAAATGAAATATGGCCTTTTGTAGCAACGTGGATGGAACTGGAGAGTGTGATGCTAAGTGAAATAAGCCATACAGAGAAAGACAGATACCATATGGTTTCACTCTTATGTGGATCCTGAGAAACTTAACAGGAACCCATGGGGGAGGGGAAGGTAAAAAAAAAAAAAAAAGGACGTTAGAGTGGGAGAGAGCCAAAGCATAAGAGACTGTTAAAAACTGAGAACAAACTGAGGGTTGATGGGGGGTGGGAGGGAGGGGCGGGTGGGTGATGGGTATTGAGGAGGGCACCTTTTGGGATGAGCACTGGGTGTTGTATGGAAACCAATTTGTCAATAAACTTCATATAAAAAAAAAAATAAAAAAAATAAATAAAAAAAAAATAAAATTTTGTTTTCTATTAAACTATTACTGGCATAAAGAGAAGTAATTGCTTTCTGTATGTTGTCCCTCTACCTAGCAACTTTGCTTAAGTCAATTAATAATTCCAATGATGTATCTGAATAAAGTCCTATATTTTCTTTCTTTCCAATCATTATTGTTTTATTCTATTTCTTGCCTGGTCAGGCACTATTTGTTGCACTGGTTAGGAGCAGGCATCCTTATCTTATTCTCAAATTCAGAGAAAAAGCTTTCAGTATTTCACTGTTACATATAAAGTTGCCTGTGAATTTTTCTACCTTTATCAGATAAGGAAATTCCCTCTGGGAAGGATTTTAAAGCAGGTGGGAACTCATTCATTGCTTGTTTTCTGTGGGGACACTTGGATCATTATTCCTTTATTCCTACCAAACTTCCTTATAAATATAACAATGGGATTTGCTAATTGTAAGATAATCAGGGGGTTTTAGGGGATAAGAGGTTCCTACCTAAGAATGCTTTCAGCAGGCTAGAATGGGCCTTGGCAGACCCTCAGCTGCAAATGTTATCTTCATACCTCTACAAGACCCTGAACTCTTCCTGGTTTCTTGGCCTCTCAGCAACTCCCTCTGCTCTATGCCAGCCTTTCAAGTGTCTCTGTAGAATCTACAAATAACTTGAAAAACATGCCAGGAAATCTGGGGCTTACCTCTCTACACCTCCCCCTTCTCTTGGAATGTAGGCAGACTGAATTCTTGCTGGTTCTCAACAAAAATATTTTGTCCAACTGTTGGGAAAATGAATACAGTTTTACACCATAAGATGGCCAATGGAACTAAAACAAGCTCTGGTCTCTAGCTTAGAGACCCCTTTTCCGGGTTCTTCTTGCCTTGTTTGCCATGCACGCGAAAGCCCGCCACAGATATGGAAGCTGACAACTATAAATTACCCTTCCCCCTGTAATGCCCCAGTTTCGAATCTGAGAGACCACCAAGGAGCCAATACTGATGCAAAAGCACAAGGATTTATTTGCAAGCTCGAGCTTGGGCCCAAGTATACCCGAAACAGTGGATCAGGGACTTGGACCCCTAGGTTAAGAGGCATAGCAGTTTTATAGGGGCCAGTGGCCAATGAGATTGTAACACACAGCAAGTTGCATAGTCATGTCAGTCCACATGCAGGTGGCCAATTGGATTACAATTTACCCTATAGTAACTGAACTAACCTATCACTCTGGTCAGAACTGGCGCACAAGTTTGGCGGGCAAAAGGCGGGGTTAAGAATTGGCATGCAAGTTTGGCTGGCAAAAGTCGGGGTTTACATTCTTTGGCGGTTAGGGGTTCCGCGTTCCTATATGAGCGGGTTTCCAGTAAGGGTGTGCTCAGCGGTTTGACTAGGGTGGGGGAGTGTCTTAAGCAATAAGTAGGTCATGTGGGGGTTATACGTGAGATGGTGGGTGTAGCACAAAATGGAGTTAGTCTTGCTCTGCTTGTCCAGGGGTAGGGGATTTTTGTTAAATTCCTTGGGTCCCACACCCCCTTCATTCAGGGCTCAGATCTTTGGGGAAATGGTCTCCTCTGAGCCTGCCAGTGTTAAAGAAATCTCCGATCCACCAAGATCTCCGAGTGCTGCTTGGTTTTTCCTCCAGCATTCCAGCCTGGTTCTGAAACATATTTGGTTCCCTGACTGGGAAACCCTGTAATAGGTCAACTTATAAGATATCAGAAAACATATTGTATATAAGTTCGGCTTAAACTCATCTTTCATGAATAGTTGAGATAAAAGGCTTATGTAGTTCCCTATTAGGGTTATCAGTAATTGCTAACTGCCCTATCTCACTTCTGTGACCTTGTCTGCTTACTAAATAGATAACTTAGGATGCAAAATGCTCCCCACCCCCTCTACCAAGATCTGGCCTAGGCAAGACCAACATGTAAAAAGTCACGTACTCACTGCCCTATAGCATCTCAGGTGTCTATGATTGGTCATTTTAAACCCTCTTAGGACAAAGACCTTTAAAATTTATAGCTTCCCACCAAAACTAATGTCTGGCTATCGTTGCCTTAATTGTCTACCATGAAATGCTGCACATTGTAATTGGTTAACCAAATAATGATGTATTCTGACTTGCTAAAATCCATATAAGCCCACTGCTGCCTTTGTTTGGGGCCATTCTCTGCACTTTTCTCCTTAAGATCAGGAGATAAGGTTTGGCCCAGCCGTGAATAAAATCTTGCCTCGCTTCTATTCAGCGTCTATTCGATATCACCCTGTTTCAACCCAACTGCACTGGCTCATTGTCACCACCGGTTTGGAAGAATGGCGAGGTGGTGATGGAACAAGGAATCTCAAGGAAGAAGGCGCCCCCTGCCTGAATTTCAGCAGTCTCCCACTGGGTCACCTCAGGCCAGCCCTGCTCCACTGTTCCCACCAGACTTGAGGAGACTTGGCAGGTGAGGACCTGGACCCAATGTCAGAACCAGTAAGGCTGGGGCCCAATCTAGTCAGGCCCACTCACAAGAGTGGAAGGGGGACCTGATCACTCTCCAGAAACCTCAGAGGTCTCACAGGTAGGAATTCTGTGAGAGGGAATGTAATAACCTCTGGTGTGTAAGTGAATGTGAATGTGTGACTTGGTTTTGCTTGCCTGCCAAGTTCAATTCTGTGGCTCCATGGGCGGGTACCCGTAAGGTCCCCAAAAGCCCATGGAGTCTGATTGGGCCCATCTGCAATTCCGTGATGAATGACATACAGTCTATGGCGGCATTGGAATAGTTTTCAATTGTAAGTCACAAGGCTGAGACTGCTATGGCTAAGCATCACCTAAGTTCCTTCAGGACACGGCCAGATGGGCATCTGACTGGTCTCCTCATTAGAGGGGGCACGCCTATCCCTCTGTCTGTTTTTGCGACTCCACCTCACTGGAACATTATGGGGTCGGGACAGAGCAAAGAAGGAGTTTTTGGGATATTATTGAATTAAGATAACCTCATAGGGGCGCCTGGGTGGCGCAGTTAAGCGTCCGACTTCAGCCAGGTCACGATCTCGCGGTCCGGGAGTTCGAGCCCCGCGTCAGGCTCTGGGCTGATGGCTCAGAGCCTGGAGCCTGTTTCTGATTCTGTGTCTCCCTCTCTCTGCCCCTCCCCCGTTCATGCTCTGTCTCTCTCTGTCCCAAAAATAAATAAACGTTGAAAAAAAAATTAAAAAAAAAGATAACCTCTGGCATTTTAAGAACCCTATGTGAGTTAGAATGGCCCACTTTTGGTGTAGGAGGCCCTCTGAGAGAACCTTGGATGTCCCAATGGTCCACTGCACCTGGCATGTTGTCTCCAGAGACCCAGGTCACCCTGATCAATTTCCATTCATCAACTCCTGTCTTGAAACTGCCCCAAATCCTCCACCATGGGTGCAATTCATCTACAGCAAGCAGAGTCAGGCAAAGATTTTAGCCACCTTATCTGGAGACTCACCCAGGGAACCAAAGAAGCAGCCCACTGTTTCCCTAGTGTTTGCAGGAGACCTGTAAGAAGATCCCATCTTTCTGTCACCTTATGACTCACCAGTCTCCCTCCCCCCGCCCCTGAGCTTGAAACTCCTCCCTGTCTGTCTCTCCTCTGCCCTGGAAGTGCCACCCCAACTCTCCTCCCCTCCCAGACACAGAAAACCCTCCCCCACAAGGACCAGCAGCCAGATTGCGCCCTCAGCCAGGCACAGGCACTCTCCAGATGTTGGCCCACATCCGCTGGTACCAAAAGGCTCTTCTCCAGGGGATCAGAACAGGGGTTGAAAAGCCCATGAATATGCCCAGCAGCAAGGGGATTCCTCCGAGGATTGTTATGAGAGGCTATGCGAGGCTTACACCCTGTTTGCTCCAGAGGCACAAGAGAACCATGACAAAAGGTTGGGGAAGGTCTAGTTGCCAAAAGGGGGGAGGCCCAGAACCTCCTTAGCAAGGGGTCAATGAGCCTACTGCAAGGAGAAAGGACATTAAAATAATAAATGTCCCAACCAGGGAAAGTCTGAGAAATCCAGCCAATATCAGAAGGAACCTTGAGAAGGGGACCTTATTGCTCTGGCAGAGATAAAATCAGACTGAAGGGGACACTGACTCTGTCCCTGTTCCTTTGCCTAATAGATGTGAGGGATTCTCCCTCATTTCCCAGGTTAACAGCTATAATTGGAGCCAACTGTTGTTAGTCTACCTCAATATGGGGACTTTAAGGAATGTTCCCAAGCAGTTGCTGAAACTTCATTTGTTTCGGGGAAATTCCCAGTCTTCTCTGTCCTGATGTGCACTCCATATTTCCACTTTGATGGAAAAAACATGGTGTCTTCTCTGAGTTAAGGTTTTGAATTAGGTTTTCCTTTTCTGCCTTCTAGTGGCACCTTGCCTCTTCTGCCTTCCCCATCCCCCTGCTGTTTCTGCACCAACTTGGATGTGGTCTACATAACTGGTTCCAATACCCTCCTCAGTGCCTCAGGCACTATTGGCTCCCCCTCCCATCCTCAATTCAAGGAGTAAAGTGCACCCCATTGGACATCTAGGTCTTTTCCAAATAGAATGAATTGCTAAAGCTTTGATTACTGAACACAGGTTTGTGTTTTTAACTTCTTATTGCAGAGAAATTAAGGCTATTTGGACCTATTGGAAAACATGCTTTGTATGTAATTGGTTCATGAATTTACCATCTAAAAAAAATTCTGGTGTAATCACCTCTCAATTGGTTACTAAGTTCTTACTTGGAGACTAAGGTTTCCTAAGAGTTAAAATTCTGCTAAGTGTACTTAAGACTGATGGAAATAAGGAAAGAAACCCTGTATGTAGGAAAGTAGAAGGTATGTAAGAAAGGTATAAGGAATGGAAATACATTTTTGTTGAGGGTAGAAGAAAGTAATTTTGTCCTAAATGAGACTGTACTATTTGGAGAGAAATGGCTTCGGGACAAAGCTTGAAAGCAAAAGAAAGTTGTAGAAGGTTCCTAAGGGAAATCTTTGGAAAGGAATTTTATGTGTGCTCAGGATGGACTAAGGTTGAGATGAATGGAATTTTAAAAGTACACTGGTATAAGGTTGAAATTCTGCTTTTCTCTCTGCTCAAATGACAAAATTTTCTTGGACTGTTGATCTGCTCTTGATAAGACAATGCAAAGGTTTGTCTTCCAGGAAAACCAATCTTTATCAGGTCTTTGATTACTTAGTTAAAACTTCTGAATGTTAAAGGAACTAGGTTTTGGTAACAACTAGATAATGCTATACATTCACCTTTAGAATCTTTATTGCCACCTTGATTGAATAAATAAAGTTTTAAGATTTGTAATGATCTGTAATCTTATTTAGGATGTACTTATAACTTCCTAAGGTTTTAACAAACTTCACAGGATTTAAATGGTAAATGAAGTCTTTTTGACTAATTAGGCCCTTTTATTTGGGATGCTAAGTTACTCGGAAAAGCACTGTCATATAATGGTAAACCTTAGGTTGTATTACACAGGTAAATGCTGTAATCACCCAAATACGTATGAAATTCCTAAAGTTTTAATGTTTTGGTATAAGGTCATCACTTAATATTCTAATTACTTGAAGTGTTATGTGTCACAAAAATAACCGAATTTCTTTGTCAACTGCATCATAATGAACTCTCATCAGATCTTTAACGATGCCTATTTCTGAGATTTTGTCATTTATAATTGTTCTTATTCTCTCACAAAACGTGTTTCTTCAAGGAGATTTATAAAAAGGACTTTGGGGACAAATACAGGTATGCAACATCTTTTTTTTTAATTCTTTTTTTAACATTTATTTATTTTTGAGAGAGACAGAGCATGAGCAGGGGAGGAGGAGAGAGAGAGAGAGGGAGACACAGAATCCAAAGCAGGCCCCAGACTCTGAGCTGTTTGTTAGCACAGAGCCCGATGCGGGGCTTGAACTCATGAACTGCGAGACCATGATCTGAGCTGAAGTCAGATGCTCAACCGACTGAGCCACCCAGGCGCCCCTACGGCATCTTTAAGATTAATACTAAAATGGGTAAGAATTTCCAGAACTAAAAAACTGCATTCAAATTGAACAAGAATTAAGAACATGGGATTAAATGAACTGAGGAAGATTATAGTTCTGTGATTCCTGTTGAAAATATTGCTGGGAGGATTCTGGGAAGATGGCGGCGTAGGAGGACGCTGGGCTCACCGCGCGTCCTGCTGATCACTTAGATTCCACCTACACCTGCCTAAATAACCCAGAAAACCGCCAGAGGATTAGCAGAACAGAGTCACCGGACCCAAGTGCAGACGAGAGGCCCACGGAAGAGGGTAGGAAGGGCGGCGAGGCGGTGCGCGCTCCACGGACTGGCGGGAGGGAGCCGGGGCGGAGGGGCGGCTCGCCGGCCAAGCAGAGCCCCCGAGTCCGGCTTGCAAAAGCGGAGGGGCCTGACGGACTGTGTTCAGACAGCAAGCGCGACTTAGCAAGCGCGACTTAGCGTCTGGGAGGTCATAAGTTAACAGCTCTGCTCGGAAAGCGGGAAGGCTGGAGGACAAAGGGAGGGTGAGCTGCGGAGCCCCCGGACGACAGAGCTCAGTTTGGCGGGGAACAAAGGCGCTAGCCAGCGCCATCTCCCCCGCCCATCCCCCAGCCAAAATCCCAAAGGGAACCGGCTCCGGCCAGGGAAATTGCTCGCTCCGCGCGAACACCCAACTCTGTGCTTCTGCGGAGCCAAACCTCCGGCAGCGATTTGACTCCCTCCGGCTGCCACAGGGCCCCTCCTGAAGTGGATCACCTAAGGAGAAGCGAGCTAAGCCTGCCCCCCCTCCCGCCGTGCACCTTGCCTTCCCACCCCAGCTAATACGCCAGATCCCCAGCATCACAAGCCTGGCAGTGTGCAAGTAGCCCAGACGGGCCACGCCACCCCACAGTGAATCCCGCCCCTAGGAGAGGGGAAGAGAAGGCACACACCAGTCTGACTGTGGCCCCAGCGGTGGGCTGGGGGCAGACATCAGGTCGGACTGCGGCCCCGCCCACCAACTCCAGTTATACACCACAGCACAGGGGAAGTGCCCTGCAGGCCCTCACCACACCAGGGACTATCCAAAATGACCAAGCGGAAGAATTCCCCTCAGAAGAATCTCCAGGAAATAACAACAGCTAATGAGCTGATCAAAAAGGATTTAAATAATATAACAGAAAGTGAATTTAGAATAATAGTCATAAAATTAATCGCTGGGCTGGAAAACAGCATACAGGACAGCAGAGAATCTCTTGCTACAGACATCAGGGGACTAAGGAACAGTCATGAGGAGCTGAAAAACGCTTTAAAGGAAATGGAAAACAAAATGCAAACCACCACGGCTCGGATGGAAGAGGCAGAGGAGAGAATAGGTGAACTAGAAGATAAAGTTATGGAAAAAGAGGAAGCTGAGAAAAAGAGAGATAAAAAAATCCAGGAGTATGAGGGGAAAATTAGAGAACTAAGTGATACACTAAAAAGAAATAATATACGCATAATTGGTATCCCAGAGGAGGAAGAGAGAGGGAAAGGTGCTGAAGGGGTACTTGAAGAAATAATAGCTGAGAACTTCCCTGAACTGGGGAAGGAAAAAGGCATTGAAATCCAAGAGGCACAGAGAACTCCCTTCAGACGTAACTTGAATCGATCTTCTGCACGACATATCATAGTGAAACTGGCAAAATACAAGGATAAAGAGAAAATTCTGAAAGCAGCAAGGGGTAAACGTGCCCTCACATATAAAGGGAGACCTATAAGACTCGTGACTGATCTCTCTTTTGAAACTTGGCAGGCCAGAAAGAATTGGCACGAGATTTTCAGGGTGCTAGATAGCAAAAATATGCAGCCGAGAATCCTTTATCCAGCAAGTCTGTCATTTAGAATAGAAGGAGAGATAAAGGTCTTCCCAAACAAACAAAAACTGAAGGAATTTGTCACCACTAAACCAGCCCTACAAGAGATCCTAAGGGGGACCCTGTGAGACAAAGTACCAGAGACATCACTACAAGCATAAAACATACAGACATCACAATGACTCTAAACCCGTATCTTTCTATAATAACACTGAATGTAAACGGATTAAATGCGCCAACCAAAAGACATAGGGTATCAGAATGGATAAAAAAACAAGACCCATCTATTTGCTGTCTACAAGAGACTCATTTTAGACCTGAGGACACCTTTAGATTCAGAGTGAGGGGATGGAGAACTATTTATCATGCTACTGGAAGCCAGAAGAAAGCTGGAGTAGCCATACTTATATCAGACAAACTAGACTTTAAATTAAAGGCTGTAACAAGAGATGAAGAAGGACATTATATAATAGTTACAGGGTCTATCCATCAGGAAGAGCTAACAATTATAAATGTCTATGCGCCGAATACCGGAGCCCCCAAATATATAAAACAATTACTCATAAACAGAAGCAACCTTATTGATAAGAATGTGGTAATTGCAGGGGACTTTAACACCCCACTTACAGAAATGGATAGATCATCTAGACACACAGTCAATAAAGAAACAAGGGCCCTGAATGAGACACTGGATCAGATGGACTTGACAGATATATTTAGAACTCTGCATCCCAAAGCAACAGAATATACTTTCTTCTCGAGTGCACATGGAACATTCTCCAAGATAGATCATATACTGGGTCACAAAACAGCCCTTCATAAGTTTACAAGAATTGAAATTATACCATGCATACTTTCAGACCACAATGCTATGAAGCTTGAAATCAACCACAGGAAAAAGTCTGGAAAACCTCCAAAAGCATGGAGGTTAAAGAACACCCTACTAACGAATGAGTGGGTCAACCAGGCAATTAGAGAAGAAATCAAAAAATATATGGAAACAAATGAAAATGAAAATACAACAATCCAAACGCTTTGGGACGCAGCGAAGGCAGTCCTGAGAGGAAAATACATTGCAATCCAGGCCTATCTCAAGAAACAAGAAAAATCCCAAATACAAAATCTAACAGCACACCTAAAGGAAATAGAAGCAGAACAGCAAAGGCAGCCTAAACCCAGCAGAAGAAGAGAAATAATAAAGATCAGAGCAGAAATAAACAATATAGAATCTAAAAAAACTGTAGAGCAGATCAACGAAACCAAGAGTTGGTTTTTTGAAAAAATAAACAAAATTGACAAACCTCTAGCCAGGCTTCTCAAAAAGAAAAGGGAGATGACCCAAATAGATAAAATCATGAATGAAAATGGAATTATTACAACCAATCCCTCAGAGATACAAACAATTATTAGGGAATACTATGAAAAATTATATGCCAACAAATTGGACAACCTGGAAGAAATGGACAAATTCCTGAACACCCACACTCTTCCAAAACTCAATCAGGAGGAAATAGAAAGCTTGAACAGACCCATAACCAGCGAAGAAATTGAATCGGTTATCAAAAATCTCCCAACAAATAAGAGTCCAGGACCAGATGGCTTCCCAGGGGAGTTCTACCAGACGTTTAAAGCAGAGATAATACCTATCCTTCTCAAGCTATTCCAAGAAATAGAAAGGGAAGGAAAACTTCCAGACTCATTCTATGAAGCCAGTATTACTTTGATTCCTAAACCAGACAGAGACCCAGTAAAAAAAGAGAACTACAGGCCAATATCCCTGATGAATATGGATGCAAAAATTCTCAATAAGATACTAGCAAATCGAATTCAACAGCATATAAAAAGAATTATTCACCATGATCAAGTGGGATTCATTCCTGGGATGCAGGGCTGGTTCAACATTCGCAAATCAATCAACGTGATACATCACATTAACAAAAAAAAAGAGAAGAACCATATGATCCTGTCAATCGATGCAGAAAAGGCCTTTGACAAAATCCAGCACCCTTTCTTAATAAAAACCCTTGAGAAAGTCGGGATAGAAGGAACATACTTAAAGATCATAAAAGCCATTTATGAAAAGCCCACAGCTAACATCATCCTCAACGGGGAAAAACTGAGAGCTTTTTCCCTGAGATCAGGAACACGACAGGGATGCCCACTCTCACCGTTGTTGTTTAACATAGTGCTGGAAGTTCTAGCATCAGCAATCAGACAACAAAAGGAAATCAAAGGCATCAAAATTGGCAAAGATGAAGTCAAGCTTTCGCTTTTTGCAGATGACATGATATTATACATGGAAAATCCGATAGACTCCACCAAAAGTCTGCTAGAACTGATACATGAATTCAGCAAAGTTGCAGGATACAAAATCAATGTCCAGAAATCAGTTGCATTCTTATACACTAACAATGAAGCAACAGAAAGACAAATAAAGAAACTGATCCCATTTACAATTGCACCAAGAAGCATAAAATACCTAGGAATAAATCTAACCAAAGATGTAAAGGATCTGTATGCTGAAAACTATAGAAAGCTTATGAAGGCAATTGAAGAAGATTTAAAGAAATGGAAAGACATTCCCTGCTCATGGATTGGAAAAATAAATATTGTCAAAATGTCAATACTACCCAAAGCTATCTACACATTCAATGCAATCCCAATCAAAATTGCACCAGCATTCTTCTCGAAACTAGAACAAGCAATCCTAAAATTCATATGGAACCACAAAAGGCCCCGAATAGCCAAAGGAATTTTGAAGAAGAAGACCAAAGCAGGAGGCATCACAATCCCAGACTTTAGCCTCTACTACAAAGCTGTCATCATCAAGACAGCATGGTATTGGCACAAAAACAGACACACAGACCAATGGAATAGAATAGAAACCCCAGAACTAGACCCACAAACATATGGCCAACTCATCTTTGACAAAGCAGGAAAGAACATCCAATGGAAAAAAGACAGCCTCTTTAACAAATGGTGCTGGGAGAACTGGACAGCAACATGCAGAAGGTTGAAACTAGACCACTTTCTCACACCATTTACAAAAATAAACTCAAAATGGATAAAGGACCTAAATGTGAGACAGGAAACCATCAGAACCTTAGAGGAGAAAGCAGGAAAAGACCTCTCTGACCTCAGCCGTAGCAATCTCTTACTCGACACATCCCCAAAGGCAAGGGAATTAAAAGCAAAAGTGAATTACTGGGACCTTATGAAGATAAAAAGCTTCTGCACAGCAAAGGAAACAACCAACAAAACTAAAAGGCAACCAACGGAATGGGAAAAGATATTTGCAAATGACATATCGGACAAAGGGCTAGTATCTAAAATCTATAAAGAGCTCACCAAACTCCACACCCGAAAAACAAATAACCCAGTGAAGAAATGGGCAGAAAACATGAATAGACACTTCTCTAAAGAAGACATCCAGATGGCCAACAGGCACATGAAAAGATGTTCAGCGTCGCTCCTTATCAGGGAAATACAAATCAAAACCACACTCAGGTATCACCTCACGCCAGTCAGAGTGGCCAAAATGAACAAATCAGGAGACTATAGATGCTGGAGAGGATGTGGAGAAACGGGAACCCTCTTGCACTGTTGGTGGGAATGCAAATTGGTGCAGCCGCTCTGGAAAGCAGTGTGGAGGTTCCTCAGAAAATTAAAAATAGACCTACCCTATGACCCAGCAATAGCACTGCTAGGAATCTACCCAAGGGATACAGGAGTACTGATGCATAGGGGCACTTGTACCCCAATGTTCATAGCAGCACTCTCAACAATAGCCAAATTATGGAAAGAGCCTAAATGTCCATCAACTGATGAATGGATAAAGAAATTGTGGTTTATATACACAATGGAATACTACGTGGCAATGAGAAAAAATGAAATATGGCCTTTTGTAGCAACGTGGATGGAACTGGAGAGTGTGATGCTAAGTGAAATAAGCCATACAGAGAAAGACAGATACCATATGGTTTCACTCTTATGTGGATCCTGAGAAACTTAACAGGAACCCATGGGGGAGGGGAAGGAAAAAAAAAAAAAAAAAAAAAGGACGTTAGAGTGGGAGAGAGCCAAAGCATAAGAGACTGTTAAAAACTGAGAACAAACTGAGGGTTGATGGGGGGTGGGAGGGAGGGGCGGGTGGGTGATGGGTATTGAGGAGGGCACCTTTTGGAATGAGCACTGGGTGTTGTATGGAAACCAATTTGTCAATAAACTTCATATAAAAAAAAAAAAAAAAAAATAAAATAAAGATGTATTCAGGTTGAAAAAAAAAAAAAAAAAAAAAAAAAGAAAATATTGCTGGTTCTCTAATGTTTTCTCTTCCAGATTAAGGAAATTTCTCTTAAGATATCTATGATATACAGAAATGTCATAAAGTATTCATTTGTAAACTGAAGCATTTATCTTTTCTCTCTACATAACTCCTCTGAAATTCAAAAATTCTCAGTGAGTATTATTTCTTTAATGGCAATTACAATTGTTTGCACAAGTTCAATAAGAATCTGTTCATCTTGTAACAGGTCACCATTGGAAATACTGGTTATTTTACCAGTATTTGGAATGTCATATTTGAGAGTGACATGCTCTGAGTGACACTCAGATATGACCAGACAGCTTTAAGGAACTGAGGTTGGCTTTATGAAACATGGAGCCATAAAGCCCCTTGGAAATGTTGGCCTGATACCTTGCTTACAGAGTTCCCAGCAGCCTCACCAAGTGAGTAAAGAAGGTCATGTTCTGGCAGGTGCAGGAACCTCAGGATATCTTGGGGACCTCATGAAGAGGAATTCACCCAATTCTACAGGTATTGCAGGCCTGTCTGATGGCAAGGATTTGGCTTGGCTTCTGGCCTGGAGAGGTGACTAAAAGTTCAATCTGGAGATTCCTTATAAAAGGTTCCAGCAAAGCAAACTTTAAAAGAGCCGCATGATCAATCGCTGTTCTTGCTGAGCTTATATAAATAATTAGGCCAGGTTTGTTAAGACTGGACTTGTTCTACAAATGCATTGGTCTCAATTTGGCTATCTCTGGAAAGGGGGGTTTTTAGAGAGAAAAACTATGTTTCAACAATGCACTGTTATGGATGTGAAATTCTAGTTATGATTATCTTTAAATGTTTGTTGTTTGCCTAAACTAGACAACTTGAGGTAAACTTCAGAAAAATTGTCACAGTATTTCATGTATAGACAATCTTCTGTGCTTGTTATTCTGTGGGGATAATAATAAGACCCCATGGGCATATGATTATTTAAACAACTGGAAAACAGGATGGATCTCTATGCAAACCATATCTTCCCTAAACCTGATTGGACAATTACCAGAAACCCACCCCTTTCGAAGACTTGGAGGTGGACTTTACAGATATACAACCAAATAGAGGATTCAGTTTCAGGTATCACTGGGTCCATCACTGCAGAGTTCAGAAGGCCAACTCAGAGGAACCCTCAACCTGGTGAAGTGATCCAGATCCAGTCAACCCACTTAAATTGAACCTCAAAAAGACACTGACCCCTGAGATCTTCAGCCCTGCTCCAGCCACACCCTGGAAGCTGGCTGGCTTGTGTGCGGCAGAAGCTTGAGGAATCAATGTGTGGACTGAGCCCAGGGGTTCGGATGCAACTCTGCCAGCCCTTGCCCCTTACTGGTATCATAGCCCTCATCTTGTTTCTTGCTGTTGGGCTAATAGAGACTGCACCAACAAACTGGACATGGAACAGATGGCAGACTCCCTGGTAACCTTACAAAGCCAAATAAACTCCCTGGCAGCAGTGTCCCTCCAAAATAGGTAAGCCCTCAACCTCCTCACTTCAGAAAAAGGAGGGACTTGGATCTTTCTGGGGGAGGAATATTGCTATTTTGTGAACCAACCAGGAATAGTCAGGACTAAGGTTAAGGAACTCAAGGAAATAATTCAACGTGGACAACAGGAAAATATCAATGGAGAGGATGGGATCTCACAGACTGGGCATCCTGGCTCCCTGCCCTGGCAGGACCCCTCCTTTCCATAATTTTACTTGTGACCATCAGCCCCTGTTTACTAAATACCCTGGTACATTTTATTGAAAACACTGTTGCTCAGCAAACTGCAGCACGTATCTTAGCCCTCTGAGGTTACCAAACCCTAGAACAAAAAGGGATGCCTAAGAAAAGATTTTTTTTAAGAGGCATCAAAGGGGGGAATGTTGGGAAAATGAATAAAGTTTTACACCATAAGATGGCCGACGGGACTAAAAGAGGCTCTGGTCTCTAGCTTAGAGACCCTTCTTCCAGGTTCTTCTTGCTCTGTTTGCCACACACGCGAAAACCTGCCACAGATATGGAAGCTGACAACTATAAATTACCCTTCCCCCTGCATTTGGGGCTCAGATCTTTGGAGAAACAGTCTCCTCTGAGCCTGCTGGTGTTAAGTAAATCTCCAATCCACCAAGATCTCTGAGTGCTGCTTGGTTTTTCTGCCAGTATTCCAGCCTGGTTCTGTAAAACAACTATTAGATTATTTTGCAGGAGAGAATTCATCAGAAACAACTGAATCTGATAACTGCCATAAGCAGAAGTAAGTTCTGGAAATGTGAATTTTAGCATATGTTATACATAATCTCAAAATAGTAATTTTAATGTTTTATACATATTATAACGTGAAAATTTATCATTTTAGTAGTATACCTTAATGTAAGATTTGAACAATATTGTATACTATATTGTTTTAAGTTTAAAAATGTAAAAAAAATGTGATGATTTAAAATGGAGATATTTAGTTTATGGACAGCTCTCATTATTTAAAAAAAATTTTTTTTAGTGTTTTATTTATTCTTGAGAGAGAGACAGAGACAGAGCATGAGTGGGGGAGGGGCAGAGAGAGAAGGTGACATCCAAAGCAGGCTCCAGGCTCCAAGCTGTCAACACAGGCTCAAACCCACAAACATTGGGATCATGACCTGAGCCAGCATGTGATGTTCAACCAACTGAGCCACCCAGGTGTCCCTGGATAGCTCTCATTATTAATTAATTAAAAATCATTCACTAAACTTTGCTGAATACCTACTATGTGACAGACACTTTTTGGTGCTTGGTGAGACATCAGAACAAAGATTTCTGCCCTAGAGGGGCTTATATTCCATCAGAAGCAGACACAAGCAATTAACATACTATGTCAGCCTATAGGAAGGGTTAGGGAGGACTTGGGAGTGCCCAGATGTGTAGATTCTACTGAAATACTAAACCATGTGGACTGGTCAGGACCATTAGGAAGGAAGGCAACATTGGAAAGAGGATTTGAGCCAGGCTGACTGAGGGGACAGGTTAGTGAGCTGCCAGTCTGAAGGTCTGATTTTTAGAAGGGCTCAGGTTGGAGCAGGAAAGACATAGGTCAGAGGTGGACAGAAATGTGGACCATGGGGACCAGTGACATGTGGAGCTACTGCACTATTGAAGGAATAATGGGATCTTACATTTTCAAAGAAAAAAATATTTCATCTGAAAGAAAATATGAAGAATTAAAAAAAAACCCCAAACCTCTAAATTAGACTATATTCTCTACCTTTTGAATGTCTAGATCAATCAAAAACTTTTCAGGTATTCTGTTTATGTTTTAACCAAATCAAATTGGTTCAAAATAATGCAGTCATTCATCAGAGATGAGCACTAATGGATCCTGTGGTCATGAGTGTTCCTAATGCTGAGAATGTTTTTTGTTTTCTTTGTTTTTTTTTTTTTTTGTCCATGTGTTGTTTTTTTGTACTTAGTTGTAATTATCCTTTGCCCCAGTTTTCTGTAATGGGCAAAGAAGACTGTATATGGTCAATTTGAAAACATATGTAAATGGCAATCAAATTTGTTTCTTCCTGTTGGGTAAAACCAAAGCAATAAACGACAATTTTCTCATACCATAATTTTGTAAACTGTTATCTCCAAAAGTTATGAATGAGCTTCTAGTTTACTGAAACATCTGAAAGAGGACATAGTTAGAAAAGGGAGAAATCCCTGTTCTTGTCGTGCGAGGGAGGAGGGGCTGTAGCCCAGACACCCAACCATCCATGCATGAATACAGTGTTTCTGTTCGTTCTTTCCCCAGTTTATGAAGAGACAGATCCTCTTCATGCACAATGGAATTCACTCTCCTCAGCTTCCAGTTTATGTGGTTGTTTTCAAGTCTACATTTTGGAGGAAGCTAATTCAGAAATGAATATTTCATACAATGGATTGGTATTTAAAATAAGACCATCTCTGGTCAGTAAGCCTGTTCTTATTAGCTTGTCCCTCTCACTGTATTTACAGGACAACTGTCACAACGATATCTTGTCAGACACCAAACCGTGCATGTGATAGCCCAGGGTTCCTGTCTCAAAGTTGAGCCAAAAGTGATTAAACCTCTTGGCAGCACTGAAATGGATTACACAATTTCACAGGTGGAATAAACAGATGACAGAAAACGAGAAACCACACTGGGAATCCTGTTATGTTAAACAGTGTTAACATATGTGCCATTTTTGAATCTGCTCTCAGAAATCTATCTTTTTAAAGGAGAACTTTTCTTTCTCTCCCCTGAGCACATAGCACCTACTACCTTCCTCCTGCCCTGTTACCCAGACTGACCATGGCATCAGAGACTCTGAGAATCTATGAAGGGGTGAGGATTACAAGTATAATGTTTATTCAACTTCTTCATGCTTCATTAAATCAAAGAAAGATGTTGTTTAGCGTTTATATCTATGAATAGCTTAACATTAACATTACAATGTATTCATTTCCTTTGAGTTTTTTTCCTTTTTTACATGCAGGCTGAGGCCAAATCCCACATATGAGGAATCTCTACATCTGCCACGAATAAAATACCGTCTACATTTTCTTCTCAAAAAGAGACATGTAATTTGAAAGTTATATACATATCGCAGCTAAAATAGCTATTCTTGCATAATAATATATAACACACAATTTTCTCCCCACTAAGAACTAATAGATACTATAAATTCAGAGACCCACTATATTTTTATGACAAAGTATATGAGGTTTATAAGACTACTTTTGAAGACATTGCATACAAAGCCATCAGTGCTTTTTCAGTTTTAAGATAGATTTTATAATCGAATGCAAAATCTATTGTAAGTGCTATATGCACATGCAAAGTGTGTGAAACTACCTGAGAGCCAGTGTAATAACAGTCTTGTGTCAGTGTCAAGTTATAGGAGCTAGGAGTGCCCTTCTACTTACCAAGTAGATATACTTAGAATGACTTTGCCTGGAAGTAGTAGAAAATTTACATCAAATTAATTAAAAAATAAGGAAATTCATTAACTCATATTAGGGAAAATGCTGATAAAAAGTGGGCTTTGGAGTCAGTTGACCCAAAAACATCCTGAGACCCACTCAATTCTCCATTCCATGCCTCTGTTTTCTGCTGTGTGTTTGGTGAGTTTGGGGTGTTTTTCTTGTCCATCAGTTCTGTTCCCAAAGCCCCGATGCCACCTAATTTTAGAAATGTACTTTCATTGAATATAAATCACAAAACACTAAAGCACCACACTCTTAAGTTTATAGCTTGGTGAATTTTTACATTTGCCGATGTGGTAGGCACAATACTTCCCCCTACCAAGATGTCTATACCCTAATGCCAATAATGTAAGTCTTTAAAAGCAGAGGCCCTGGATAACCTTCCTTGGCTGTAGGCAGAGATGCAGATGGCAGTGAGGAGGAGTTGATACTCCAAGTACTGGCTCTGAGATGGAAAGCTCTGTGTGTAAGGAACTAAATTGTTCCAGGAGTTCAAGTGCACAAAACACACACACACACACACACACACACACACACAACAAAAAACAAAAAACCCCCACAAAAACAGGTCCTCCTTCAGGGTCTCTGCAAAGAAATAAGGCCCCCTAACACCTTGATTTTAGTTTGGTGAGACTAGTATGAGACTTCTGATCTGCAGAGCAAAAAGATAAGGAATTTGTGTTGTTTTAAGCCAGTAATTGTGTGATAATACATTATGGTGGCAACAGAAAACTAATACATATTTTTAGACCCAGGGGGTGCTGTAACAAATGGCTAAAAATGTGGAAGGGGCTTTGAAATTGGAAAGTAGGTAGAGACTGAAAGAATTTTGAGATGATAAAGCTTTGATTACCTTGAACAGACTATTAGTAAAGAAAAATGGATGTTAATGACATTGCCACTGAGAAATCAGGAGGAAGTAAAGTATATGGTAGAGCAACCTGTATGCAGCTTAGAGAATATCTAAGTTTGTGAAGAGAATGTTGGTAGAAATATGAGCATTATAGACACTAAAGATGAAGATTTAGAAGAACAGAAATGTGTTATTGGATACTGGACGAAAAGGGATATAGTGGTAGAAAACTTAGCATGTCTTGTGGTTGTGTGAAAAAGAGAACTTGTAAGTGACTACAGTCCAGTTTTTTGTTGTTTATAGCATAAAGCAAAAGAAAATAAACTAAAGGAAAAATTTCAAACAAAAGGGAACCAGGACTTGATGGTTTGAGAAATCCTCAATCTATCCAGGTTTTAAAAGACACTAAAATTAAGAGATTTACTGCCGAAACAAACAAACAAATAACAAAAAAACATACTCTAGAGAAAAGGCTGAATGGAAGGCCTTACAAACTTTGGTGAATATCTTAGGAAGATCAAAATTTCAGAGTATTCAGTCATACAGAAGGCTCTTTGAAGAGACTGTGATTCACAGATGCCCTCAATCAAACCAGAAAGCATCTAAAAAGCTTAAAGACATTGTCTCTCAACCATCTTAGCAAAGGAAAATTGGAGATGGAATTATCTAGGAGGGATATGTGATCAAGCCTCTTATTTAATGGAGTGAATCCGTATGCCATACATGTGTGACCCACAAGATTCTTGAGAATTTTGTATCAGTAGAAACAGTACTAGCTTGTACTAAAAAGTATAGAAAGAATTTTTAAAAAGAAGATTGTTGGACTCTTAAAATTCTACTGGAAGGCAAAAGGCTGATAACTACTAGCTGTACACATTTGCTGTATTTCTTTTTTTTTTTTTAATTTTTTTTTTCAACGTTTATTTATTTTTGGGACAGAGAGAGACAGAGCATGAACGGGGGAGGGGCAGAGAGAGAGGGAGACACAGAATCGGAAACAGGCTCCAGGCTCTGAGCCATCAGCCCAGAGCCCGACGCGGGGCTCGAACTCACGGACCGCGAGATTGTGACCTGGCTGAAGTCGGACGCTCAACCGACTGCGCCACCCAGGCGCCCCCACATTTGCTGTATTTCATGAAAAAGGTAGGATAATTCAGAGAGTCACATAGCTGAGAGCCACCTAGTACCATGTTTTGACCTTCAGACCTAATGGAGTTTACTTGTCTTGATTTCAAATTGCTTGGGACCAGTGACTCCTTTTATCCCTGAAAAGGAATGTCTGTAATTATTACCTGATGCCTGTTGCCCCAGTGTATTTTGGGAACAGAAAACGTGTTCTTTTGGTTTCAAAGCTCCACAGATGGAGGGAAATTTTGCTCCAGGACAAATTGCACTCAGAGCCTCTCTAATACATGATTTAGGTGGTAATATTTTGAACTTTGAAGTTGATAAGATTTGTATTATAAACTTTGAGTTGATGCTATTATGGGTTGAAACTTTCGGAGACTGTGGGATGGAGTGAATGTATTTTGCTTGTGTGATGAACATAAATTTTGAGGGGCCCAAGGGCAGACTGATGCAGGCAGAATAATGCCCCCTCTCAGAGAGGTCCATATCATAATCTCTGGAACCTGTGAATATGTCATACAGCAAAAGGGAAATTACACATGTGATTAAGCTAAGGATCTTGAGTTGAGGGTATTATCCTGGATTATTCAAGTAAGCCCCATCCTTAAGGATGCCTGTCTTCATTTGATTCTTTGATGCAATCTAGTATTCACTGACCCTTAACTCTAGCTACTTATTTTCTTCTTTCCCTTATTAGCAGACCTCCAAAAGATTCATCTCTCTTCCATGTTGCCTCTCTTTCCCCAACAAGTGGTTTCTTTCCAGGACTGCCACCTCTGAACCCTTCAAGATCCTCCTATATGACACCTGAGAAGTCAGTTATTTGATCAAGCAGGTCTAAGACTTGATACCTTTCACACTTAAAGAGGTACCTCTCTATCTTCCTGTGATGTCTCATTGATGTGATCTGGGTTCTGCTCCTACTAGAAGGCCACACTGACTTCTCCCCTGTATCACTCCATCTCTGTTCCAATCTGCGTCCAGGTCTCTAAGACTTTGCTAACCAGAGAGGGCAGCTGAGACACAGCAACATGCCACATTTCCCATCTACTTCCCCTAGAATGAGAAGCTTGGTTGCACATGGTGGACCTTCAAACATATTCCTGCGCATTTTTTCCTGATGATTGGAAACAACCTAACAGGCATCACATGCTTTCCAGCTTACAAATATCTGTGTCTTTGTCACCTGCCTTTAGATTGTTGAGCCAATGCCACATAGATTTGCTTCTGTTGTATGTTTTCCTTTGTCACGTAACTTTCTAGAAGCAGATGACCTAGGCTGGGTTCCAGACTCCTTCTAGCAAACTGTCACTCCTCCTCAGTTTTTGCTCCCATCTGCATCGTCCAGGATGGAGGTGCACAGGGAAGAATATGTATGCTCTCTCCCTAGGGGGATAGAAGCAACACCTGTCGCTCCTCCTCCCATCCCATTGTCTGAACAAATCACATGTCCACATCTGGCCACTGTGAAGTGGAGAAGCTGGAGAATGTTCTCTTATTCTTTTTTTTAATTAAAATTTTAATTCCAGGACAGTTAACATTCAGTGCTATATTAGTTTCAGGTGTACAATATAGTGATTCAACAATTCTATACATTACTCAGTGCTTATCATAAGTGTACTCTTTAATCTTTTTTACCTATTTCACCCATCCCCCCACCTACTTTCACTCTTGTAACCATCAGTTCTCAATGGTTAGGAGTCTGTTTCTTGGTTTGTTTCTTCTTTATTCTTTTCATTCTGAGTGTTCAAAGCTTAGCTAAACAGTGTAGTTCTGTTACTCTGGAACAGTTGTTCAAACATGGCCTAATCTGTCCTGGTGCCTCTTTTTTTTTTTTTTCTGTTTTTTTGGTATTGGGCATGAGTTAGTTTTTACATTTTTAAACAATTGTTAAAAAAATAAAGTAGAACATGTGGCAAAGTCAGCATATTGCCCACAAAACCTAAAACACTTCCTACCTGGCCCTTTATATAAAAAACGTGCTGAAACCAGTTCTATAAGAAGAGAGGAGTAGGGGTGCCTGGGTGGCTCAGCTGGTTGAGTGTCTGACTTCGTCTCAGGTTATGATCTTACAATTGACAAGTTCGAGCCCCACGTGGGGCTCTGTGCTAACAGCTCAGAGCCGGGGGCCTGCTTGGGATTCTGTGTCTCCCTCTCTCTCTGCCCATCCCCCACTCATGCTGTCTCTCTCTGTCTCAAAACTAAAAAAACATTAAAAAAATTAAAAAAGAAGAGGGGAGTGGATCATGGGGATGCATGTCCCTGTGAATGCATTCAGTAGAAAGTCTCACTGATTTTCTTTCCTGACCTTCTCTTTCCAGTGAAGTAAGGTGAAACGCTGATATTCTCCCATCCAAATGCAAACTGTGCCCATCCTCTCCTACCTTCCAACACCTAAGAGAAGACCCTGGGGACAAAAACTCCAAGTATCCAGGAGGGAGAGGCAGCTCTCTCTTCCTAGGTGTAAATAAAGGGCCTTTTAAAGAGGCACCAAAAAGCTTCCTGAATTTCCTTACTTTACTTGACTTTATTCTCTTATTTTACTTCCTTTTGAATAACCCAGGTCTTGGTCTCACTGGTAAGGGGTAATGCATATGCTCCAGGTGACATGTGGTGTGATCCTGGCTATGTCCTGTGGTGATGACATGGACTGGTATTCAGTGTGTCATCAAATACATAGTGGACAGCCACTGGCAGAAGGTTCACCTTCTTTATTCTTACATGTGTATGGCACTTCTTTATCTTTATTTCCAGTTGTTTGCTGAACAATTAGTTTTAGTTCTTAGCATTTGAACTATTCTCCTTTTATCAAACCTTGATGTTGTGGGTTCACTCTCAACTCTATATTTGCTTAAAGCAAGAGTAACAATCATACCTACTTGTCTTAAAGGAACATGCTAATATGTGTGTGTGTGTATGTGTGTGTGTTATAACATATATAAAACACAACAGACAAATATTTGGATTTGAGCAATATTTCACTAGTAATTCCTGAGTAATATTGAGATCATTATTGAATATGAGATTGAGTATAATACTGAGTTGCTGATTGACTTGAGTTCAGTTTCCTCATGTGTATACTGGGAATAAAATGCCTTTCTCACAGAGCTTTGGGGATCAAGTGTATAATATCTCTAAAACAAAACAGAAACAGTAAAGAATTTCCCCTTCTTCTTAGTCATTAGTAAGACTAAGCATTAAAGAAGTCAGGATCCCAGTGGCTGACTCAGATGTTCTGGAGCTCAGGATAGCCAGCAAGAGACAATGGATTATAGAAATATGCACAGTACCATTAATGTCCTCTACAGGCCTATTATGGGATGAACTGCATCTCCTCAAAAAAGATGTATTGTATTTTTTAACATCTAATACCTCAGAATGTAATCTTTTGGAAACAAGGTCTTTACAGAGGTGACCAAGTTAAAATGAGGTCATTAGGGTGGGCCTTAATCCAATGTGGCTTTATGAAAAGGGAAAATTTGGACATAGAGACAGCCACACAATGAGGGGAGACAACATGAAGATACAGAGACAATGCCATCTTTAGCTAAGAATGTCTGGGGACACCAGAAGCCAGGGAAGAGGCCTGTAACAGACCCTTCTCTCACAGACCCTAGAAGAAACCAACCCTGGCAACAGCTTGACTTTGGACCTTTAGCTTCCAGAACTGTGAGGCAATAAACTTCTGTTGTTTAAGGCATCCAGTCTGTGGTACTTTGTTACAGCATCACTAGAGACAAATGCATGTACATTTAAAACATTATCCTTTAGAGGCTGAGAATAGCTCTGAGAATGCCTTCAGATATCTCTTCCTGTGGGTTTCACCTGAGAGATCCCCCCAGAGCTTTTTGAGCCACCTAGTTTATGGTACTTTGTTACTGCAGCTCCAGGAAACCATACGGACAGACAGGAGAATTTTGTGGACAGTTTGAAGCTGTGTGCCACATATACTTCTAAATATATGATTTCCCATAATACACCTCTGAAATGTCCGTTGCAGACCAAGTGACTCACATTCTGATTTTTAGCAGGCACCTCTGGAGAGTCCTCTACATCTTAAATGTTGAGAAGCTTGGAACAAGGATTTGGTAAATGTGACAAGGGCAGGGAAGTCTGATGGGTTTGGGTTGATGAGTTTGGTGGATGGGAATATGATATGCAAGAATGGCTAAGGTGGGCAGGAAAATGTGAATGAGCCTTCAAAACCATCCAGGAGGTCAGCTGGCTCCCCCTGGTCTTCTTCAGGGCCCTACATTTGACCTGTTCCAGTTCTGTTTTTCACACTGATTTCTCATCCCTATATATACTCTCTGTGGGCTCCCTCTGTCTCTGGGTCAGATGTGTCCTGGGGGGGTGGCCTCCCTTGTACTTTGGGCATATTTAATGTCTATGAGAATATGGCTTATTGGATGTTTATTATGATTTCTAGAAAGAGAAACCATGGACTCACACAGCTGTATTTAACATAGGCATATTTGGATGCACATTCATTCACTTATTAGCCATTCATTAAAAAATATTTCACTCCTACTATGAGCCAGATATTATTCTAAACAAGGGAACATGGAGAAAACCAGGTAGAAAACAAAATCCCTGATCTTTTTTTTTTTTTAATCATGGGGGTGGTGGATAGATAATTAGAAAAGCAGATATAGGTATAAAATTTTAGATGCTGAAAAGAGGTAAGAAGAAATACAAAATAGGTTAAGGAGGCAAGAGAGAATGGTGGAAGGGTGGGAAAGTAGCCCTTAGGGTTCTGTGGATTTCTCATGAATATTAAGATAAATCTGAGCGGCCATTAGACTGCAGCCAGAACACTTAATGAGAGTGTCCACAGCTGCCTTGCATTCAGGAAAGACAAACAGACACATGCTGCCAGCTGTGCAAATGGGAAAGGGCTTGTGGGAATCTGTACTCACAGCCCTGAAAATGTTCCATCTCTGCCTGAGCAATCCAATTTGAGGAATTTATTCTGAACAAATGCCCACAAACATTTGGAAAGATTGGTGTGCTAGGGTTTTCACATTCACATTACCTACCATTGAAAAATAGATACATGACTCCAGAGCTCAACTATAGAGATTGGTGCTGCAGGTACAGAACAACAACATCCTCTTGACAACACACATTTTTGGGTCCCTGCTGCACTTCAGAAACTATTACACTTACAGAATTAAACATTGTACATTCGTGCTGACAAGTATATATTTTTTTTTATTTTTTATTTTAAATTTTTTTTTTCAACGTTTTTTATTTTATTTTTTTTTTGGGACAGAGAGAGAGCATGAATGGGGGAGGGGCAGAGAGAGAGGGAGACACAGAATCGGAAACAGGCTCCAGGCTCCGAGCCATCAGCCCAGAGCCTGACGCGGGGCTCGAACTCACGGACCGCGAGATCGTGACCTGGCTGAAGTCGGACGCTTAACCGACTGCGCCACCCAGGCGCCCCCTGACAAGTATATTTAATAACTCAGGTTATTAACTTGAAAACTCCATACAGTATTAACTTGAAAAAGTTGGTGAAATTATTTTAGCACAGATATTTTAATATATACAAATGTATCTAAATTAATATTAGGAAAAGTACTAGTTGCACTGACACAAGCTTGCTAACAAAGGTCATACCTTGGAATTTTAAAATAGATGTTTAAATGATAGATATTCTTTCTTGTCTCTACAATTTTTTTTTATTTCCCAAAATTTCTGTAAAGAACACACATTATTTTTTGTTCAGAAAAAAATATTCTATGGGTTTAAACATGACAGAAAACTAATGTGCTGAGCATATTACCCATAGAGACACACATTTTACAAATAAAATTGTCACTTCCAATTACAGATTTGTGTAGAAGACAAAAGAGCATCACATTGGACTTGAGTCATTTTTGTTTGCTTTAATGCAATTTGAATTGATAGTTAGTGAAGGTGATAAATGTCCTTTGGGAATACTGATTAAATTTTAATTTCTGCCAGGTTTTCACAGAGAATTGGATTATTTGAAGGTAGTACAGAAATAATATTTCACTTTCATTAAAATTAAGTGTAGCCATTGCTTATAAAAATATATTTCTCCTAATGAAATAACTCTATTTTAGTGTTACTCATTAACATAATATGGTTCATTTTTTTTTTGTCTGGAATTTTCCATAGTGTCACATGTAATGTGTCAGACTGAAATTGCACATCATATATTCTTTAATAAATGGATTTGAAATCAGATAATTCTTTAAACAAGCTAAACTAAATTAAGCTCAAGACAAAACACTCTTCAAAGTTCCCAGAATCAACTAACAGAAAATTTAGACAGAGGCGCCTGGCTGGCTCAGTGGGTTAAATGTCTAACCTCGGCTCGGGTCATGACCTCATGGGTTCGTGGGTTCAAGCCCATGAACAGGTCAGAGCCAGGAGCCTGCCTCGGATTCATTGTCTCCCTCTCTCTCTCTGCCCTTTCCCTGATTGCACTCTTTCTCTCTCAAAAGTAAATAAATATTAAAAATGTTTTAATGGGTTTTTTTATTATTTATTTTTGAGACAGAGACAGAACATGAGCAAGGGAGGGGCAGAGAGAGAGAGGGAGACACAGAATCCGAAGCAGACTCTAGGCTCTGAGCTGTCCGCACAGAGCCCAATGCGGGGCTCAAACTCATGGACTGTGAGATCATGACCTGAGCCAAAGTCGGATGCCCAACCAACCAAGCCACCCAGGTGCCCCTTAAAAATTTGTTTAAAAAAAAAGAAAATATAGACAAATACATGCTACTCGGGTACAACTTTCCAGTTAGAAGATGAATAAGTTCTGGGAGTCTAATGTACAACATAGCCAGTATAGTTAACAAAACTGTATTGTATACTTGAAAGTTGCTAAAAGAGTAGTAAATGTTTCACCACAAAAAAGTGATAATTAAATTATGTGACAGGATGGAAGCATTAGCTATGTGTATCAAATCAACAGATGGATACACCTTAAAGTGACACAATGTTATATGTCAGTTATATCTCAATAAAGCTGAGAAAAAAAGATATTAAAAGCAAACCAGGGTAGCTGGATGACTTAATCAGTTGGATGTCCGACTTCTGTTCAGGTCGTGATCTCACAGTTTGTGGGTTTGAGCCCTGCATTGGGCTCTGTGCTGACAGCTCAGAGCCTGGAGCCTGCCTCAGATTTTGTGTCTCCTTCTTTGCCCCTGCCCCGCTCATGCTCTCTCTCTCTCCCTCTCTCTCTCTCTCTCTCAAAAATAAATAAACATGAAAAAAAAGATTTAAAACCAAACAAGAACCGGGAAGTTAACTGTGATGTTACAACTGTGCATTGAGTAGTTCCATTGGCTGAGGATAACGTGAAACTGAACTGTCATTCCTCCCTTCTCATTGCTGCACCTAAGTCCTGATCCAGGAGCTTCTCCATGCTTAGAGATTCAGCTTCAGGATTCAGATGATGGCTATCTTTGGGAAGTAAATACATCATGTGGCAATTTCCCCCTCAGAGATGCTGTGATTAACAGGGTGCACATTTTGTTTTTACAAACTTATTGAGGTATTTGTATTGTACAATGGACTGCATATAAAGAAGATGTGGTATATGTATATACCATTAAATATTACTGAGTCATTAAAAAAGATGAGATTTTTACCATTTGCAACACACGGATGGACCTTGACAGTATTATGCTAAGTGAAATAAGTCAGAGAGAGAAAGACAAATACCATATGATTTCACTTATGCACAGAACCCTAGAAAACAAAACACATAAACAAACAAAAATCAGAAACAGACCCATAAACACAGAAAACAAACTGATGGTTGCCAGAGGGGAATAGGATGGGGGGTGGAAAAAATGGGTGAAGAAGAATGGGAGGTACAGGCTTCCAGTTATGGAATGAGTAAGTCATAGGATTGAAAAGTGCAGTATAAGGAATATAGTCAAGGGTATTCTAATAGTGTGGTGACAGACAGTAGCTATACTTGTGGTCACGGCATACTTTATAGACTTGTCAATAATACTATGTTTTACACTTGAAACGTAACATTGCGTGTCAACTATACTTCAAAAAAAAATAGAAGGGAGCTTGTTCAACCTGATAAATATCCTCATGAAAACCCACAGCTAACATCATGTTTATTACTCAAAGACTGAAAGCTTTGCCACTAAAATCAATAACATGATAAGGATGCCTGCTTTTGCCACTTATATTCCACACTGTGTTGGAAGTGCTAGCCAGAGCATCCATAATGGAAAAGAATAAGTAAAACTATCTCTTTGCAGCTGAGATAATCTTACATAGAGAACATACTAACAGATCTGCAAAAAGCTGTTACATCTAATATGTTATATATAATAAATTTGGCAAAAGTGTAGAACGCAACTAGGTATATGCTAGACATGCTAGAAATGAACAATCTGAAAAAGAAATTAAGAAAACAACTTCATTTACAATAGTATCCAAAAGAATACAATATCTAGGAATAAATTTAATCAGAAAGATGAAAATGTTATATACTGAAAGTGCCAAACATTGCTGAAAAAAGAAGACTTAAATAAATGGAAAGACATGGTGTTTAAGTATTGGAAGACCTAATATTTTTAAGATAGTGATTAAAATTTCAATAGATCTTTTTTCAGAAATGGTAAGTCTAATCTTCAATTCATATGAAATTTCAAGACACTCAGAATAACCAAAACAATCTTGAAAAAGTAGAACAGGGGGTAGAAGGAAAGATGACAGTGTAGGAGGATGCTGGGCTCACCTCGTCCTGCTGAACTCTTAGATTCCACCCATATTAGGCCTAAATAACCCAGAAAACCACCAGAAGACTAGCAGAACTGATTCTCCAGAGCCAAGCCTAGACAAGAGGCCCACGGAAGAGGGTGAAGGGCAGAGAGGCAGTGAGTGATACACGGACTGGCAGGAGGGAGCTGGGCGGTGGAGGGGCAGCCCACCCAGCAAGGCAGAATCCCCAAAGTCTGGTTTGCAAAAACGAGGGGCTGGACTCCATGACTTCTGACAGCCAGCGGGACTTAACATCTGGTATGTTAAAAGTCAACAGCTCTGCTCTCAGAGAATGGGTTGGGCATGAGAACACCAGGAGGGAGAGTTGTTGAGCCCCAGAAAGGCAGAGTTTGGTGGGGGAACAAAGGCACTTGCAAGCACCATTTCCCTCTCCCATCCCCCAGGCGAAGTTCCAAAGGGAACCAGTCCCCATCACCAATCTTGCTTACACCCTGCAAATGCCCAACTATGTGCTTCTTTGGATCCATCCCTCCATGGGTCTGCCTCCCTCCTGGTGCTGCAGGGCCCCTCCTGCAGGGGACCACCAAGGACAAAGCTAATTAAGCCTGCCCCTCCCACCCCTGTGCACCTTGTGGATCCACCCCTCTAAAGCACCCTTGGCCAGATACCATGGAAGCAGCACCACAAGCCTGGCAGTTTGAAAGCAGACCAGACAGGGGCCACACCACTCCACAGTGAGTCCTGCCCCTAGGAGAGGGGAAGATAAGGTACACACCAGTCTGATTTGGGCCCCAGTAATGGGCTGGGGGCAGACATTGGGTCTGACTGCAGTCCCGCCCACCACAGCAAGTTTCTCCAGACAACACAGGGTAAGTGCCATGCAATTTGGAGCTATGCAGGGATTAGCCAAAATGATGAAATGGAGAATTCTCCTCAAAGGAAACTCCGGGAAGTAATGACAGCTAACAAATTGATCAAAACTGATTTAAGCAATATAAAGGAACAAGAATTTAGAATAATAGTCATAAAATTAATCACTGGGCTTGAAAAAAGCATAGAGGACAGCAGAGAATCTATTGCTACAGAGATCAAGGTACTAAAACATAGTCATGAGGAATTAAAAAATGCTATAAATAAGGTGTAAAATAAAATGGAGGTGGTCATAGCATGTAATGAAGAGGCAGAGGAGAGACTAACTGAATTAGAAGATAAAATTATGGAAAAAAAGGAAGCTGAGAAAAACAGACATAAAAAAAAATCCAGGAGTATGAGGAGAGAATTAGAGAACAAAGTGATGCAATCAAACAGAACAATATCCATATCATAGGAATTCTAGAAGAAGAAGAGAGAAAGGGGCTGAAGGTGTACTTGAACAAACCATAGCTGAGAACTACCCTGATCTGGGGAAGGAAACAGGCATTGAAATCCAAGAGTCAGAGAACTCCCTATAGATGTAACTTGAATCAATCTGCACAACATATAGTGAAACTGGCAAAACACAAGGATAAAGAGAGAATTCTGAAAGCAGCTAGGGATAAATGGGCCTTAACATACAAAGGTAGACAAATAAGGGCAGTAGCAGACCTCTCTACAGAAACTTGGCAGGCCAGAAAGGAATGGCGGGAAATCTTCAACGTAATGAACAGAAAAAAATATGCAGCCAGGAATCCTTTACCAAACAAGTCTGTCATTCAGAAAAGGAGAGAGAAAGGTTTTCCTAAACAAACAAAAACTGAAGGAATTCATCACCACTAAACCAGCCCTACAAGAGGCTCTAAGGGGGACTCTGTGAGTGAAATGTTGCAAGGACCACAAAGTACCAGAGACATCACTACAAGCATGAAACCTACAGACATCACAATGACTCTAAACCCATATCTCTCAGTAATAACACTGAATGTAAATGGACTAAATGCTCCAACCAAAGATATAGAGTATCAGAATGGATAAAAAAAACAAGACCCATCTATTTGCTGTCTACAAGAGACTCATTTTAGACCTGAAGACACATTCAAATTGAAAGTGAGGGGATGGAGAACTATCTATCATGCTACTGAAAGTCAAAAGAAAGCTGGAGAAGTCATACTTATATCAGACAAAGTAGATTTTAAATTAAAGGCTGTAACAAGAGATTAAGAAGGGCATTATAAAATAATTACAGGGTGTATTCATCAGGAAGAGCTAACAATTATAAATGTCTATGCGCCAAATACAGGAGCCCCTAAACATATAAAACAATTGATCACAAACATAATCAACCTTATTGATAAGAATGTTGTAATCGCAGGGGACTTTAATACTCCACTTACAACAATGGATAGATCATCTAGACACAAATCTGTAAAGAAACAAAGGCCCTGAATGATACATTGGATCAGATGGCCTTTACAGATATATTTAGAACTCTGCATCCCGAAGCAACAGAATATACTTTCTTCTCGAGCACACATGGAACATTCTCCATGATAGATCACATACTGACTGGGTCACAAAACAGCCCTTAATAAGTATAACAGAATTGAGATCATACCATGCACACTTTCAGACCACAGTGCTATGAAACTTGAAATCAACCACAGGAAAAAGTCTGGAAAACCTCCAAAAGCATGAGGTTAAAGAACACCCTACTAAAGAATGAGTGGGTCAACCAGGCAATTAGAGAAGAAATTAAAAAATATATGGAAACAAATGAAAATGAAAATATAACAATCCAAATGGTTTGGGATGCAGGGAAGGCAGTCCTGAGAGGAAAATACATTGCAATCCAGGCCTATCTCAAGAAACAAGAAAAATCCCAAATACAAAATCTAACAGCACATCTAAAGGAAATAGAAGCAGAACAGCAAAGACAGCCTAAACCCAGCAGAAGAAGAGAAATAAAAAAGATCAGAGCAGAAATAAACAATATAGAATCTAAAAAACTGGTAGAGCAGATCAACGAAACCAAGAGTTGGTTTTTTGAAAAAATAAACAAAATTGATAAACTTCTAGCCAGGCTTCTCAAAAAGAAAAGGGAGATGACCCAAATAGATAAAATCATGAATGAAAATGGAATTATTACAAGCAACCCCTTAGAAATACAAGCAATTATCAGGGAATACTATGAAAAATTATATGCCAACAAACTGGACCACCTGAGAGAAATGGACACATTCCTAAGCAATCACATACTTCCAAACTCAAACAGGAAGAAATAGAAAACTTGAACAGACCCATAACCAGTGAGGAAATTGAATCAGTTATCAAAAATCTCCAACAAATAACAGTCCAGAAAGAGATGGCTTCCCAGGGGAATTCTACCAGACATTTAAAGCAGAGTTAATATCTCTCCTTCTCAAGCTGTTCCAAAAAAATTGAAAGGGAAGGAAAACTTCCAGACTCATTCTATGAAGCCAGCATTACTTTGATTCCCAAAGCAGACAGAGACCCAGCAAAAAAAGGGAACTACAGGCCAATATCCCTGATGAATATGGATGCAAAAATTCTCAACAAGATACTAGCAAATCAAATTCAACAGCATATAAAAAGAATTATTCACCATGATCTAGTAGGATTCATTCCTGGGCTGCAGGGCTGGTTCAACATTTGCAAATTAATCAATGTGATACATCAGAGTAATAAAAGAAAAGATAAGAACCATATGATCCTGTCAATTGATGCAGAAAAAGCATTTGACAAAACTCAACATCGTTTCTTAATAAAAACCCTCAAGAATGTCCAGATAGAAGGGACATACTTAAACCTCATAAAAGCCATTTATGAAAAGTCCACAGCTAATATCATCCTTAATGGGGAAAAACTGAGAGCTTTTTCCTGGAGATCAGGAGCACGACAGGGATGTCCACTCTCACTGCTGTTGTTTAGCATAGTGTCAGAAGTTCTAGCATCAGCAATCAAACAACAAAAGGAAATGAAAGGCATCAAAATTGTCAAAGATGAAGTTATGCTTTCAATTTTTGCAGAGGACATGATATTATACATGGAAAACCCGACAGACTCCACCAAAAGTGTGCTAGAACTGATACATGAATTCAGCAAAGTCGCAGGATACAAAATCAATGTACAGAAATCAGTTGCATTGTTATACACTAATAATGAAGCAACAGAAAGACAAATAAAGAAACTGGTCCCATTCACAATTGCACCAAGAATCATAACATTCCTAGAAATAAACCTAACCAAAGAGTAAAAGATCTGTATGCTGAAAACTATAGACAGCTTATGAAGGAAATTGAAGAAGATACAAAGAAATGGAAAAATATTCCATGTTCATGGATTGGAAGAATAAATATTGTTAAAATGTCCATACTACCCAAAGCAATCTACACATTCAATGCAATCCCAATCAAAATTGCACCAGCATTCTTCTCGAAGCTAGAACAAGCGATCCTAAAATTTGTATGGAACCACAAAAGACGCCGAATAGCCAAAGTAGTGTTGAAGAAGAAGACCAAAGCAGGAGGCATCACAATCCCAGACTTTAGCCTCTACTTACAAAGCCTCTAATTACAAAACTGTAATTATCAAGACAGCATGGTATTGGCACAAAAACAGACACATAGACCAATGGAATAGAATAGAGACTCCAGAGTTGGACCCACAAAAGTATGGCCAACTAATCTTTGACAAAGGAGGAATGAATATCCAATGGAAAAAAGTCTCTTTAACAAATGGTGCTGGGAGAACTGGACAGCAACATGCAGAAGGTTGAAACTAGACCACTTGCTTACAGCATTCACAAAAATAAACTCAAAATGGATAAAGGAACTGAATGTGAGACAGGAAACCATCAAAACCCTAGAGGAGAAAGCAGGAAAAAAAAACGCTCTGACCTCAGCTGCAGTAATTTCTTACTTGGCACATCTCCAAAGGCAAGGGAATTAAAAGCAAAAATGAACTACTGGGACCTCATGAAGATAAAAAGCTTCTGCATAGCAAAGGAAACAATCAACAAAACTAAAAGGCTACCAATGGAATGGGAAAAGATATTTGCAAATGACATATCAGATAAAGGGCTAGTATCCAAAATCTATAAAGAGCTCACCAAACTCCATACTCAAAACACAAATAATGCAGTGAAGAAATGGGAAGAAGACATGAGTAGACACTTCTCTAAAGAAGACATCTAGATGTCCAGCAGGCACATGAAAAGATGCTCAACGTCACTCCTCATCAGGGAAATACAAATCAAATCCACACTGAGATATCACCTCACGCTGGTCAGAGTGGATAAATGAACAAATCAAGAGACTATAGATGCTGGGGAAGATGTAGAGAAACAGGAACCTTCTTGCACTGTTGGTGGGGATGCAGACTGGTGCAGCCACTCTGAAAAACAGTGTGGAGGTTCCTCAAAAAATTAAAAATAGATCTCCCCTATGACCCAGAAATAGCACTGCTAGGAATTTACCTAAGGTATACAAGAGTGCTGATGCATAGGGGCACTTTTACCCCAATGTCTGTAGCAGCACTTTCAACAATAGCCAAATTATGGAAAGAGCCTAAATGTCCATGAACTGATGAATGGATAAAGAAATTGTGGTTTATATACACAATGGAATTCTAGTTGGCAATAAGAAAGAATGAAATATGGCCTTTTGTAGCAACATGGATGGAACTGAAGAGTGTTATGCTAAGTGAAATAAGTCATACAGAGAAAGACAAATACCATATGTTTTCACTCTTATGTGGATCTGGAGATACTTAACAGAAGACCATTGGGGAGTGGAAGGGAAGAAAAGAGTTACAGAGAGAGAGGGAGGCAAACCATGAAAGACTCTTAAAAACAGAATAAACTGAGGGTTGATGTGGGGTGGGATGGAGGGGAAAGTGGGTGATGGGCATTGAGGAGGGCACCTGTTAGGATGAGCACTGGGTGTTATATGGAAACCAATCTGACAATAAATTTCATA
Source organism: Lynx canadensis (assembly GCF_007474595.2). NCBI lineage: Eukaryota > Metazoa > Chordata > Mammalia > Carnivora > Felidae > Lynx > Lynx canadensis. Next base: position 26,801,061 of record NC_044308.2, on the reverse strand, counting down.
TTAAAAAAAAGAAAAAGTAGAACATAGTAGAAGGACTCAATTTTTCTGAATTCAGTATTTATTACAAACACACAGTTATCAAAAGTCTGTGTTAAGTGCGTAGGATAGATAATATAGACGAATGGAACAGAACTAAGAATCAAAAATAAATCAATATCTATAGTTATTGATTTTAAACAAGTATGAAGACCATTCAAAAATGGTGCTGGAAAATCTGGATATCTACACACCTCACAGTTACCTGCACATGTGTAGTAAAATCTAATGCTTGAAAGTCCCTGTTCCCTTGCTCCCAAGGCAGCCCCCAACCCAGTCACTCCCACCTGAACTCTGGTATTGCTGCTCACTGGTCTCCTCTTTTTCTCCTTTCCACTCTTAAAATCCCATTCTACATATTGAGCATCCTTCTCAGTTAACCCAGCCCTTAGGCTCTGTTTGCCCCTTCATAGCATCATTTTATGTGTGGTTGTGTTGGCTTGTGCAAGCCTCTTCTCCAGGGATGATGTGAGATTCATGAGGTCAGAAGCATTTTTTCTTGTTTTGTGTCTACAGGGTGTGGAGAATCTCCTGATCCACAGAGGTACTTTGTAAGTCCTTTTGAAGGGGGGAGTTGTGCTAAGGGATCCAAAAGGAAAAGAATCCTAAATAGGTCTGATCTAGGATGGGGGTAAAGGAGTGTCTCAGAGTTGACTAGCTTTATTTCTTTCCACCATGGAGTGTATATTAACATCTCCTTAAGCCTTTGTGTCCTTATTAACAAAATGGGGATCCATTAAATCATTTAGAAAAAAAATGTATTCAGAGATTATCCATGCCAGATACAATCCTAAATTCTGAGGCTCTTGTGAGGAGCATATAGTCAGTGGTCCTGCTTTCATGGAGTTTTGCATCACTGGGAAGTAAACCTGGGAAATGACATGCATATGTGCTGGGCATGTGCTGTCACCAGGACAGGCATGCTGAGGAGTAGAGCATACAAGGGGAAGGAAGTGACAGAGGGCGTTTCAGCCCAGACGGTGTGTGAGGAAGTGAAAGAGAGCATCTACAAGAAGACATGGGGTCAGCTGTCCAGCCTGGGGGAACAACATTCAGACACTTCCAATAGGCAAGAACTGATGCCAGAGGGCCAGGAAGGGAAGACATGCCTGCTTCATAAATCTGAATAACATCGTTCCTGTGGGAAGGAGTGAGATAGTGAGGAAGTTGGACCAGAGGTAGATTGTAAAACAGAACTGACAGGACCAGATAAGAGTATGGAAGTGGGCAGAGAAGTGTTGAGGAGCACTGAGAAATGCCTTACTTAGCCTTTGGGTGGGTGGTGGTGCCATTCACCAAATCAGGAACTATGAGATGTGGAGTGTCAGGGGGTGACTGTGAGTCCAACAGAGTATCAAGAATGTTTGTCATGATATGGGAAGTCTGCATGTCTGCTGGGGCTTAAATGAAGATAGGTGGTGGGGAGCCAAAATGCTCCCCAGAAGTGAGAGGCATTCTTCCTCAAAGAAGAGACCTGTCTTTCTTCCCTAATGCAGTGGCCATGTATTAGAACCAAACTTCTTGTCTCCCTCACACTGGGTGACATTGGTCACCATTTTCTGAACAGGCAGCATGCAAAACGATTGAGAACAGACGTGTGTGTGTGTGTGTGTGTGTGTGTGTGTGTCTGAATAGGCCTACCTCTTGATGATTTCATAATTGATTTTCTTTCAGCAAATATCTACACTAAGTCACTGCCTGCATTTGCAGACGAAGTTACCAGGGCCCAGAGATGCTAATGACCTTCCCAGGAACATGGGACTCGGCAGTTGGGGGCCCTAACTCTGATCCATATGCCTGAGTACACAGCATGCCAGGCTCACCTGCTACACAGCAGCTAGGCTTGTCCCTCAAGGGACTTTCTTCCCATCCTCCATCCTTGTCTTCTATCTAGCACTATTCCTGAATGTTTTGTTTTGTATCTGTTAAATATGGGTCAATAGATGCCAAATGTCTATATTTAATAAAATTCGGTACAAAACTGTGAAGCTTCCAGATCCATAGGGGTGACATTTTGATGAAAGATAGGAGAGAGAGGTGTTTGGCGATCTCCTTTAAGAGATGCAGCTTATGATGCCACCAAAGCAAAAACTGCACCAAAGTTGAACAGTATAATAAGATTTTATCGCTGCTCTTGCCTGAGAAGAGAAACTGAACTCAAGTTTGCTGAAACAAAAGTGGGGGGTGGAGTTTGCAGTGCTGGGGTGAGTGGATAGTGCTAGAAGATGTTATGGGGATCATGACCAATGCAGTGTTGAGCACATTGAAGGCTGTATTGGTCAGCCTATAATACATTTTATAACAGAGAGAGTAGTAACAGCTGGTCCAATCTGCCCACAGGGTCAGGCTGGCTGAGTTTGAGGAGGAGCTCTGGAGGGCTGTGAAGGGGGAAAGTGTAGCTCACCAGGCTTCTGGTTATGCTGAGGAGCCAGAGCTAGCTGGTGTAGAAGCAGAGCCCAGGCAAGAAGGCAGCTGGGCACCCTTTAGTTTTGTGCTGCCCCTCTGATACTCCTAGGAACCTTACATCCCTGTATCCCAGGGCCTACCCAGAGCCTCCTTTTACCTAGGGATAAGCTGGAATAGAATGCTCAAGCCCTGACCTGGGCATCAGGCAGCACGAGGTTTCTCTGCTCTTTGGGACCTCAGGGAGAATGTCCGTGCCCTGCCAAGAAACATTAAAATCTCAGACACATAATCTTACATTGCCGTGTAGGATAAATGAGGCTCAAGGAGGAAAACAAAGCATGGTCGCATTTCCCTCAGCCTTAACCCTCCCTCCCTGGCAGCAAGCCAGGTAACTAGACAATCACTCACACCCATTTAGATAGGTTCCCAGCAGCTCTTAGCATCTCTCTGGCCATCTACTGAAACCAGCTAATCGGAGGTGGTCAGCAGGATGAACAGAGACCATTGCAACTAACTCACCACTTGGAGGACAGCATCTCTGGATGACCTCATGAAGTATCTGGGAACAGGTTCATGATCAAGATGCTCTGGGAGCACGGTTTGTTAGGATTTGTTCAATTAGTAATTGAGTTCCATGTTTCAAAAATGTATATTTAGATATACTATTGAACTGCCAGAAATATACTTTGTAAAATGTTTCAATGCACGTCAGTATTTTTTAATAGTTCAGGGAACGAAGAAAGATAAAATCAGGTCACAGCTATCTAAAGCACAAGTGAAAGGAAAGTAATTCAAATAAAGATGACACTGAGCTTATTTAATAATAATAATAATAATAATAATAAGTGAGGTTTATCAATATTACAAATGGCATTCATAAGTATGTTCTCCTCTAAAGACTATATCAACATGGGTAAATCCTCAGAGAGCACCTTCTGCTTGATTCCATTTAGGTAAAGTATAAAAAACAGGCAAAGTGGCCAAGGCCATTCAAGTCAGGACAGTGACAGACAGCACCTGTGAGCCTGCATGGAGCTGTCAGTGTTGACCTTGCACTTTCTATAAGTGTGTTCTGCTTAACAGCGAAGCTATATACAGCCATCTGGCCCTGCAGCATGAGTTTCTGGAGAGGTGAAGGCAGAGGGGAGCTGGGTGTCTGGGATCATAGTCCCTGTAGTTTGTGAGTGCCTGACAGCATCAGCTATCATGTGATCTCAGGCTCCTCTCTCTTGGTCACACTGAAATGCAGGATACTTACCTTAGATTTGACAGGAAAAAGCAAATATGACACAAGAAGTGCCACATGGGGGCGACACTACAGGGTGGGAGTTTTGGCTGTTCTTTCCAAGTTTAATGTTGCACAAATGAAACCGTTACATGTGGAAGAGCAACAACCCGTATTGGGTCCAACTGAGGGTAATCAGGGACAAAAGAATTTCTGCCAAGTTTAGAGCAGACTGAGAAATCTTGCTTTCCAAATTTAGGAGTAAATGAAAAATTTCCAGGCTTCAGTGTGTTGAACTCTGAAAAGAAATACATTTTTCTTCTTCATATTTTTTTATTGTGCTAAATTATGCATACCATAATATACATACCATAAAACAAATTTTTTTTGGTATACAAAAAAAATATACATCATTTTAACTTGACTGGGCCAGGGGGTTTCCTGATATTTGGTCAAACATTATTCTGGGTGTGTCTGTGCAGGTGTCTCTGGATGAGAATAACATTTGAACTAGTGGGCTGAGTAAAGCAGACAGCACTTCCCAGTGTAGGTGGGCCTCATCCAATCAGTTGATGGTCTGGAAAGAACAAAAAGACTGAGTAAGAGAGAAGTCCTCTCTGACTATGATGAGCTAAGACATTGTTCTTTTCCTGCCTTTGGACTTGAGCAGGGCTATTGTTTTTTTTTTGCCTTGAGCCTGCCATCTTTCAGGCTAAAGCTTATGCTATAAGTTCTCCTGGGTCTCCAGCTTGCTGGCTCAGCCTTGCAGATCTTGGAAATTGTCACCCTCCATAGTCACACTGACCAATTCCTAATAAATCTTTTTCTATCTCTATAGTCATCCTATTGGTCTTGTCTCTCTGGAGAACCCTGGAAGATATGGCATCTTAACCATTTTTAGGTATACAGTTTCTATGGCCTGAAGTACATTCATATTATCACACAACAATCCATCCATCTCTACAACTGAAATTCTGAAGAAATGCACTTTCTACAGCTGTGCTTTGTTATTTACAAGCAATATCCCCCTAATGATCTGAGCAATAAAGCAGAAGATACTTAAAGATAAGACTCTATGCAGTTCAGTAGAAAGCACTCATTCCTTGGTTTGTTCATTCTTTTGCTCAGGTACCATGAATAGTTACACAAGTATTCACATAGGTAGAGTAAACTCCAAGATTGTTTTGAATAGTTGAAGCAAATCTTTTCAATTAACAAATAGCCCATATGTGTGTTTTAAGTTAAAACATATTCTGAGTTGAATTATCAAAGTTGACACATTGATCAAAGTTTCCAGATAGTCACTTATACTTCCACTTAAACTGGTGCAGGGGAGTTTTCAGGAAGAAAAAAAAAACTACCACAAACTTCACTAACATTAGACATAATTTTAATTTTAAAATTTTATCCAAGAAAAATAATTTAGAAAAAGAATAAGAGTATTCATTACATGATTCTCATGAAAACCATCACAGGTACCTCATGAACTTCAGCAGGTGGCTAGGGGGATATGCGGTGGGCAGTCTTCACAAATTAGTTGTCACTCTGTATTTAAAACAATTCTGCTCTTTCAGAATTGCCAGTGCTGGCTGGGAGGTTTCTCAATTCTTCAACAATGAACAGAGCTAAACCATTCAGGCTGGCCAGCTGAAGGCTGTGTTGCCATGGAAGCAGCCAACACCAACAGCCACATGCTCCTCTGTGGAACCCCTCCCTATTCCAGAATAATAAAGCAGAAGGCAGCTTTCTTTGTTGCTGGCAGCCAACATTTCTGTCCTCCCTGTACCAGCTGTAAGGAGTGAGGGTTTCTCATGGAGCATTTGGCAAGGAAGACATCGATCACAGAGAAAGTGGTTAGAGTTAGCATCTTCTAACCTTAGTGATTCTCTGAAGGAATGTGTGAGATCTCATGTCAGACAGGGTGGAGCTTCCTGGTTAAGCCTTATGAACGGCCAGGACTTGGGAATTCCCAGAGGCTGGTGTACTTCCCCTGCCTAGTAAGATGCTGGATCATCCACCAGAGGCCTCCTAGGCCTACCTAGAACTAGATGGTGAAAGAGCTGCCCCAGAAGGAAGCAAAAAGGTGGCAGAGACACAGAGATGCCTCAGGACTTCCTGGGCCTGTTGGAAGTGGGAGGAAGTGTGTGTTTCTGAAACATTTGCTTTTGGCCTGAGAGATTTCATATGCTTGACTCTGTGTGGCTAATGGGTTGTAATGAAACAATCATAGACTGAGCACATTTCCTACTCCTCAGCTGTATGCATACTTTCTGCCCATGTCTTCCTTCTTTAAGTTTTTCCCAAACACTCTGAAGTGGGCACAGTAGTGTCTCCCCCATCATATGGAGGCGCCCAAATATGGGGTGACTTGAATGGTGGAACCTGGTGCTTTGGGTGGTGAAAGAATTCACCTGAAACAGAACAAAGGAGATGGAAATTTATTGAATGCACCTCAAGGGAGCTGTGGGCAGTACAGCAGAAGAGAGGCTATCTGCTACTAGGTAGTGGGTAGGGCTCTATTTGAAAGCAGATGGTGAAGAGGTATGGGGACATATGGAATTTCCCCTTTTTTTGTAACTGTGCCTGGTTGTAAGTAGTTAACCATTGGTTCTAAGTAGCTAACAATTGGTTAGCTGAGGCCTATGAATATTTTGAAGTGGGGGGACATATGGACCTGTCTGTATTCAGCCTGTCTGCGGGCCCTTTTGCCTTGCTCTACATTCCATTGCTCAAGCCTGTTGCCTAATGGTACCCTCTATGGACATAGTTGGTATCATTCTACAAAGGAGGAAATGGAGGCTCAGAGAAACCAGAATCAGCAGGCAGCAAAACCAGCATTTTAATCTCACACTCCTGCTCTGAATTTGCCTTAAGCATCTCACATTCTCTTCTTGGCCTTCCAGTCTAATTAAATAAGAAATATCCCTGCTGCATGTTTTAGGCTGTTGCACCCTCCCGACTCCCTGCACCCTGGCTGGATCCACTCCTCCACACTAGCCAGGCTCCCTGCTCTCCCTGGGAGAGCTTCCACCAGAATGTTCTCTGACAGAGGTCAGCCTTATCACCTCCCACTCTCTGGTCCAACTAGGACATCATTATACATGCTTGCATCTGGGCTCTTAATGAGGTAATGCTTTTACTCCAGGGTTAGGTGGAATGAAGTCTTGCTTCCAGGAAAAGACTGAAAATCCTTAAGAGAAGGGGTCACATCTTATGTTTATTTTGCATACCCAAGTCTGAGTGGGTACCATTGACACAGACAGGACTTGAGCAGAAACTATCCATTTTCTACTTGGCCTTAGAATGTATCATAAATGCCTGTGGCCACAACCAGAAGCAGACAAGGGCAGTGTGGAGTTTCCTCCCCTCTCCTGGGCCCAAAACAGCTGCCAGATGGAGCCCAGAGACCCACACGAGCCTCAGCACAGGGGGTAGTGAGAGCACCTTCTCTAGAGAGTTATGGTAAAGATCAAATGGGCAAGATGCAAAAGTCTTTTGCAAAAGTCTTAGTAGAAAAATATGAATAATAATTAGATGAAGAAATATTTAAATCCACTCCAAATAGGAAAGAAGAAAGTGTTTCTCTTATCAGCATGGTGTAGTGCCTGACACACAGTAAATACTCAATAAACGTCAGCCCCATTTATTATTTCTCCCAAATGAATCATGCTGGAATACTTTAGGTGAGGGGGATATGTAGGGAAGTAAGGAAGGACCAAAGAAACAACAGATGAGTGAAAAAAGAAGAAAGAAAAGAATTCCCCTTTAGAGTCAAGGGAAGGTTTGGGGTATGTGTCAATGTTAAAAAAGCCAAAATCCAAATGTGACAAAGCCAATTGTGGGATTGTCCCAAGTTCAAGTGGAAAGAATAAGGCTTGGATGAGTTTAGGCTCTAGAGCTATGTGATGTTAATTAAGTCACTCAACCTCTGTGGGCTTTTTATTTTTGTCCTTTGACAAGAATAATGATATCTTCCCTGTATGTTTCACAGAACAAATCTGAAATGCCTTTTGAAAAATCTTATGAAATTGGTAGAGACTACAAAGAATTATAATATTCTCCATTGTTGGGACAGCAGATAATTGCATGGTTTTTTTTTTTTTTTTTTGGACAACTTGGCAAAATATATTGAGTGCATTAAAATATGCATATCTTTTGATCCAGCAAACCACTTCTGAGAATTTTTTCCAGGAAAAAATTAAACAGAAATCAAGGAATTTTAACAAAGATGCCCATTTTGTTGACAGTAGGGAAAATCTGGAAATAACTCACACATCTAACAGAAATGGAATGGCATGTATGCAATAAACCAGTAGGCAATTCTTAAGATGAGTGGTTATTGAAAAGAAAAATTCTTAACAGAATTGTAAAAACAGAGTTCAAATAATATAGAGTATAATTTAATATTTTAACACAAATTATGGAGGGATACACCCAGAATATTAAGTTACTTCTCTAGTCATTGGAATATATGATCCTACAGATCTTTCTTTCTTTTTTTTTTTTTTTTTTTTGCAATGAACCCATATTTTAATTTGGGTAGAAACACATGCAGAAATGTCTCATTAATGTTTATTAAAATAAATATTAAGTTATTATAGTAGACATCCCACCAGGCATAGGAATTCTCTCTCTGCTATTCTAGACAGACAACCATTTCTAAGCATCTTTTTGATCCTTTTTGGATCTCTTCCAATGACAGCAGTGCACATTGTCACAAGCAGCAACTGTCCTCAGCATCCTGCTCCCCATGGTGACACCTTCTGCCAGTGTCCTAGTGTTCAGAACCACCCACCAAGCTCCAGGCAGCTGGGGCAGGGAGCTCTCACAGCTTCCCAGCTTCTACCTCTCCTGTCTGTGCCTCAACATCTAATGTTGCTGCTGAGTTTTATTCTTGAGACATGTCTGTGCAGCCATGTTGACATAAGTGATCATCAAGCCATGGCAATCTCAGCCAGGACATCCCCTGTTTCAGGGAGGGCCCATAGTCACATCCTATTTCCCCTGGTTCCAAAGCCTGTGCACACACAGGCCATGGTCTGTGCACACACAGTGGTTTTGTGCCATGGTCCCTACCATCCCTCCACTATCTTGTATCTCTCATCTTTTGTCATGTCTTATTTCTCCTAGATCCTTATTCTCTGTACATCACAGTCACCCCACCCAGCTCTAGCAATGTTTCTGTCCTTCCACCAGCAATAACATTAAAAACTCAACTATCTACATCTGGTGACTCTGATCCACTGTAATGTGGTTTCATTCACTAGTGTCACACTGGATCCAGTCTTGTGAGGACCTTAGTAAAGGGCGTATTTCAATAGCTGTTCTAGAATGAACAGAGAGGCCCTGTCAACCATGTGTAGGTCCCATGGGTGATAATAGCCCTCTCTGAGAGCTCATGGCAACTTGAGAATGCTGACAGTGCCAGGAAGTCCTGTCTGAAAGAAACCTACTGAATTCTGTTTGATTCTGCATTGTCCAACCGGCCTTGCCCACAGAGCACTTTCAGTTCTGGGGACACACATTGCAGTTGTCATCAGGTGGATGTGACTGCCCTTGGAACCTAGCCTGCAAGATGAAGTTTTGGCTGTACCTTGACTTACGCTGCAAACGTCTGAAATATTACTGCTGGGGTGGCCAACGAGGTCCCCGCCTCTTCTCAAGACCAGATTCAAGTCTTCAAGGGGCCCCTTGCTCAGATCTCAGTGACCAAGCATAGTGATATCCTTGGCGGTGACCCATCTGCTGTTCCCATTTGCCAAGTGGAATGCACAGAGAACCAGTGACTCCTTTTTGAGTTCAAGCTCCCAGAGCAGCACCTGACTCTGAGTAGTTACTTGACCAATACTGAGTGAACAGTGAGAAAGAAAAATGAAACAAAATGTGTCATTAAAGAGTCTGGAAAAAAAAAGCCAAGGGAGCAAAAGATGGCTTCTGATTCTGCATCTACCCCTCTCTTCATGAAGACCTCCCCAGATATCTACCTGGTTCACTTTCTGGCCCTTACAGAACAGAATAGAAAGAAATCATCCTTGGGATGGAGTGTGCGTATGTGTCCTGTCCGTACTTCCCTCTGTGATTGACCTGCCTGCTTTCGTCTTACAGAGAAAGCCTGTATTTCTCATGTGACATCAAATGTTAATTTTCTCCAGGGCCATCCAGGCAGAACAAAGTCCTGCTTGCCATGCATGGCTTTTCAGAACCGTCCAAACACAGGGGCCGGGCTATGTGCACCACCTTCTGAATTGCAGTTTATGGAAAGGTGGGCTTGATTCTAATGGAGATTGGGGGTGTCATACAAATGGCCAAATGTGAGGCTTTTTAACAGTCTAGCAAATGCAGCTGTGTTCTCAGCCTACATAGTACAGGTCTTGAAAACACCAGGAAAAATCATGCAGTAATTGCAATATCAAAGGGGCCAAAAAATCAAAACAGTTTTCTCTGTTTCTTTTGCAAGGGGAATTTTGAGAGGATTTTCTTGCAAATGGTGCAGATGTTCTGCCCCCAGAAGATGTCAGCTGCCCAAAGTACCTGGTGGCCTGATGCCAAGGCATCACCTTGGCAACCAATGCATCCCCAGGTCCTCCAGTATCTGTCAGATGTGTTCCTCTGAGGGCACCATCAGCTTGCTCTAGGGCCTAGAAGCTTAGCCTCCCCAGAGCCTGTTCTTTTTGTCTGAGGCATTTTCTCTTATTATAATTCCCTTTTTTTCTTTCTCTCAACAGACACTTTTTAAGCCCCTACCAAGTACCAAGCATAGTTATAAGTTACTGGTACACAGCTATGAACAAGAGGAAATGCTGTCTTCATGGGACTTGTGTTCCACTACAGGAGGAGGCCTTTAATAAAAGAGATTATGAAGGACTCTTGTTATGGGAGAAAACAGCAAGGGGAAGGGCTTGACAAGTCTACATTTCCATGTGATTTATGGTTTTCAAAGAACTCTCACTTTGCAGTGCTTCCTAGTACTGCATTCTTTATTTTTCTGATATGGAAGTTGCTCTTCTGGGTGCAGGCATCACCCCTCCTCAAGGCCAAGCACTGCATGCCTGCATTGCATTAAATGTTCATGCCCCTGTGGCACCTGTGGCCCTTCTAACACCTGGAACTGCTCATAACTCCTTGCCTTGTGCCCCTGTGACCCCACACCCTGCTCATCCCTGGAGCTGCTGAACTTGAGTGCCTGGCCCTGGTCAACAACCCACATTGGTTGCTGGGGTTGAAGGCAGGACTGTCACAGCATTTCAAAAGCACGGTAGGCTCAGTCTTTGCTCAGATGGACTTGAAGGTAAGTGAGAGGCCCCTTAGAGCAGTTGGGGAGATGCATGAATTGACTTTTACTGGTCACAGAGGCAACACCCACTACCACTGAATGGGAAAGGCATGGGCTCACCGACCAGGTGTTCCTACCCAGGCTTGATATCTGAGAAGATACCTCATCTATTTTTAGAGCCCAGTGAGTCTGTAGTTGGATGAACAAGGGTGGGTAAAAGGATTAGGGCAGCCTTCAAAAGTACCCTCTCTTCTCTGGAGGCTGGCATCCAAAGACATGACTCTGGCTTTCCTCTCTCCCTTCTTAAGACTGCTATTTCTCCTCTCTTTGTAACATTTATGGGCAGTGTTCTTTTTGCAAAAGCCTACTAAAAAATGCATTTAATACTGTGAGAAAATAAGGGTCTTTAGAAAAGGATTTAGACATATACCCTCAGCAATCTTAATGGCAAACCAAAAGCCTAATTCTTACAGACTGTGAAAATCCTTTTGTATGTCATGTTGAGTAAGGCATCTTGTGTCTTCTTCTATGTCTGCAGGGGGAAATACCCTCAGAGAAGATTGTTCTTATTTTATAGAACATGCAGGTGTGCCATCCTGAGTGTGCACCTGCCCAGGGTGTGTGCATGTAGTGTATATGTGGGAGGTATATGTGTATTTGTGGTTTGTGGTGTGGTGTGGTGTGGTGTGGTGTTTCAAGTTACAGGGATCAGGGAAACCAAGTGAGAGACATTTTGACATTTTCAAATGGCAGCAGTGACTTACCAGGTCTTTTTCAACATTTAGAGAGATTAAAAAAAGAAAAACTGTACTCTGAAGGCAGTTGTTGGGCAGAAAGAATTCCATTTGAACAGATTGATTTTGAAACATTTCATTTTGCTCTCCTATCAAATCCTTGTAATATTTTAAGTTAATGTCTATTATTTTACTTTTTCTTTACAGGATTAGAAGATGGCATATTCTTCAACAATAGCTATTTCAAAGCCAACCAAATATGTAGGCAGCTGCAAAGCAAGAAAAGGTGAAGAAAAATAAAATGTGAGGTTTGAAATGGCTGATAAAGGTTGGAATTAATCAAAATAGCAAAGCAAATAATAAGAAATTATAGTAATTGAAATCTTTACTGTTTAACAAAGAATAATCTCAGGTTTCCATTAAAATAAATGGCATTTCTCCCATAGACTCAGCAAGTATATCCTTGTTTTCTGAGTTCAGAGAAGCCTGTAATTCTCCTCATTTCTGCTGGCTGCTCTTGAACCTCCCCACTCCCTTTCAGCTCTGGGCCATCTGTGACATTGGGCTGGCCTCAGCTGCATTAGCTGTCCAGTGGATCTATGCAGGTGGATTCTGCTGAAAGCTTTCAATCTTTTTAATCATTTAATTTTGTTTGAGTACTCTGTTTCAGTATCAGCCCTTTCCTTTTTCTTTTTTCCCTGTCATTTGAATTAACTAATAAGGAAAAGTGCATGCAAACATGCAAACACACAGATGCTGCTGCAGAGTCATGGTGAAGCTGCTTACATGGGTTGCTGGCCCGCAGACAGTATTGCTCTTTTAGAGCTTGGAGTATTTACCAGCTGTGGGCAAAAGTAAACACTTGTTTTACAGAAGGCAGCTTAGGGCAGGGATCAGCACACTTCATATGAAGGGACGGAAAGTAAATATTTTAGGCTCTGAAGGTTGTTAGTGTCTCCATCATGACTACCCAATTCTGCTTTGTGGAAGCATATGGATGTAAATGTATGTTTGTGGCTGTGTTGCAAAAAAAACTTTGCTTGTCACTGGAATTTGAATTTCATGTATCATGAAATACTTACTATTTCTCTTTTGATATTTATTCAACCACTGGAAAGTGTGAAAATCATCCTTTGAGGGGCATGCTAACAGACAGCGGGTTAGATTTGGCTCTGGGCAGCAGTTTGCCGGCACAGGTCACAGATGCTGGGACTGCCATGTCCACAAGACCTGTTCTCCATGTAGTCCTGGATCCTTCCTGCATTGGGCACTTTCTTTCCAGTTTCAGGCTTATAGTAGGTCTCAGTTGGTGTTCAGTGAATCAAAGTGTGTATAACCCTATGCTTCTCCTGGTTTTGTCTTTCCCAGGCAGGAGTGATTTACTGCGGTCAAACTGCCTTCTCTTGTTCTTATTTTCTCCAGACCTTTGCCTGAAAGCATACTGTCAGGCTTGCAGACTGATAGGTGGCATTACTGTATACCAGATAGACATCTCATTTAGTGACAATTTCTCCTGCCTGAGTCAGCTGTAGAACCCAAGTTACACCTGTCCAGGTAACATTTTTATTTTAACAGAAGTTGTCTGACCTTCAAGTTAGAGCCAGTGGCCAGACTAATTAAGGGACACTTTGTGATAGCCTCCCTTACAAAACTAAGCTTTGGCTTATGGACAGGTATGCTTTATTAGCTATTAAACCTGGTTCAGTGCTCCTCTACCAACTGGCTGACAGCAAATAAAAACCAGGTGCTAATTATAGACCATCTCCACTTGTATAGTCAAGAAATGGTACATTCTTATCCTTAATTATGAGAGTGTGGATTCACAGTAGCTATTTGGCAAAAGAATGAAATAATTCAAACCTGTTTCCAGGGCCACTGGAGATAACCAAACCCATGGCAGATGGCTCTTGTGTCTCATATGTGGCATGTTCCCCAATGCCATGACACCCCATCCTTCCATGTGGGTGTGATTCTGTCTATGAGATGTGCTGGAATAGCACTCAGCTCCATGCCTTCAAAACTCTTTCACCAGATGATCCCTTGTGACAGGGTGTGGCCAAGGTCAATTGTAGGCATTTGTTTTATTTTATAACTCCATGTTCATTTCTGAGTCTGGCTACTATTTATGAGTTGTTGTATTCCCAATAGTTATCAATGATTTTCTTTATATATAGCTCAATTCCTCCTAGGGAGGGAATAGTTTTGACTTAGGAAATTACCATAGTAATGCCTGAGATGCAGGTAAGATACATAAGCATGGTAGTGACAGAGGAAGGCAAAAAAAAAAAAAAAAAAAAAAAGGAAGGATTTTAAAAAATTGATTTATTCTAAGAGGTTACAGTGGGAGAGAGCCAAAGCATAAAAGACTCTTAAAAACTAAGAACAAACTGAGGGTTGATAGAGGGTGGGAGAGAGGGGAGGGTGGGTGATGGGTATTGAGGAGGGCACATTTTGGGAGGAGCACTGGGTGTTGTATGGAAACCAATTTGACAATAAATTTCATATATTGAAAAATAAAAAAAATAAAAAATTGATTTACTCTAAAATAAAGCAGAAGTTGGAGACACTGGAAGGGAGGGAGGAAGAGAAAGAAGAGGGAGAAAAATAGTTGAAATGGCAATTCATGTATGAGAGTCAGTATACCCAGTATGTAATTTTAGGTAGATTACTGTTAATTTTTCTACATCTCCCCAGATCTTTTATAAAATGCAAAAATCTGCTACAAACATCAAGGCTTTGGGGGCTTTATTTTCCTTTACAATAGAGAAGGAAAGTGAAGTCAATCCAAATCAAAGACAAGAACAGTGTTCCACATCTGGATGACACTGAAAAGAAGACACTCTGCTGTGGCTAATCCAGCAGGAGGAGGCAGAGGAAGCCTGCAAGCTGGGTGTGCATGTGGCATTTAATGCAAGGGAACAAAGAGGTGCAGAGTCTTAAGTGTTTGCAGAGGACCATAGCAGAGCTGGGACTCATCCCTAGATGTGTAGGGGGCACAGATGGACCAAGGCAGCAGGAGTGGAGCAGGAAGCCCACCATCTCTCTCCCATCCTGAAATTACTAAGACATTTTCCAGGGTATACTTCCAGAGCTCTTCTGCCACTAGCTTTCCTGGCACCATCACATGGGAAACACCGTTCTGTCCTTCCCTGTGGTGAATCAGGCTGGGATGTCTAAAACTGCCCACCCAAAAGCAAGCAGAGTTGCTGTTGGCTGGTCTCTGGACTGGGCACTGCTGCTTCTTGTCTCCCCTACCTCCTTCTTGTCAGGACCCATTCTCCATGCTGCCATTTGGCAGCTGGGCCACGGTAAACCCAGGACTAGCTGTTTCTGTAGGATACTGGGGATGGGCATGGAGCCAGCAGCCTGGGATGGGGCCAGCCTTCCCCAGTGCTGTAAAAATTCTTGTAGCTGTTACTTTAATATTCAGCTTTTGAGGTCAGCTAGGTTTTATGGAATCTCCTGGATAAGGAGAATTCAGCTTGGCTAGAGAAAGAGATACAGGGTCGCATATGAAAAACCATTTTCAATGATTTGAAGGTGCATAACATGGATGAAAAAGGCATCTGCTATTCAAAATCCACGGATAGGACAGAGCAAATAAATCCAAGGGCAAGAAGAACAAATTTCTGGCTGACTGGAAAAGTAACTTAGCACTAAAGGACAGTCTAAGGAAGGATCCTTAAGAACAGTAAGGAACTTAACAGTGAGGAAGAAAAAAAAAGGAACAGTAAGGAAGAACATTTGTCACAACAAGATAACTGAGGAAAAGTATTGTAGAGTTCAGAGCACTCTGCAAGCACAGAGCTGTCAGTATCACTGGGCTCTCCTTGGGGGCAGATGACTAGAATAGAAGACAGCAGGAAAGTCTAGACCTCAACACAGAGGCAGGCACATACAGTGATGCTCCATGGTGGCCGGTCCGTCTCCATTCCCGTCTCTGACTCAATTCCTTCAGATTAAAAATGTTTTCAAGTATCGTAAAATAGTAACAAGTAAATGTACACTTCTGAAAAAATATGTATCTTCTTTGGACAGCTTAAAGTGAGGGTAGGCAGTTGCAGTTAACACTTTCTGGTAGGTTATAGGAAGATGTCTCCCTTTTTTATATCAGTGAAATAAATATAACATAAAATTTACCATCCTAACAAGTTTTAAGTGTATAGTTCAGTGGTAAGTACTTTTACATTGTTGTGCAACCATTACCACCATCCGTCTCCAGAACTTTCTCATCTTCCTAAACTGGAACTCTGTGCCCATTAAACACTAACTCCTCATTCATCCCTCCCCAGTTCCAGGCAACCTCCATTTTACTTTCTATCTTTATGAACATATGGACTCAGGGCACCTCAGTGACATGAAACACACAGTATTTGTCCTTTTGTTACTGGCTTAGCATAGTGTCCTCAAGATCGTTCAAAGTTGTACCATGTGTCAGAATTTACTTCCTTTTTAATGCTGAATAATACTTCATCGTGTGTGTATAACAGATTTCGTTTGTCCATTCATCCTTTGCTGGACATTTGGGTTACTTCTACCTTTTCGTTATTGTGAACAGTGCTTCTAAGAACACAGGTGTGCAAATATCTCTTTGAGTTCTTGCTTTCAATTATTTGGCGGTATAAACCCAGAAGTAGAATTGCTGGATCATGTGTTAATTCTATATTTAATTTTGGGGGGAGCTCCCATTCTATTTTCCACAGTGACTGCACCACTTTACATTCCCAGCAACACTGAATAAAAGTTCTACATTCTCCACATCCTTGCCAACACTTGTTAATTTCTATTTGTTTTGTTTTGTTTTGGTTTTGGTTTTATAGTAACCACCTTAATGGGTGTGAGGTAATATCTTACTGTGGTTTTGCTTTGCATTTCCCAATGACTAGTGATGTTGAGCATCTTTCCATATATTTGTTCACTGGCAGATCTTCTCTGTAGAAATGTTTATTCAATCCTTTACCCATTTTTGAATCAGGTTGGTTGTTTTCTTGTTTAGTTGTAAGGATTCTCTGCATATTAGTTTTGTATATATTAGTAGTTCTGGATATTAACCCCTTATCAGATACATGATTTGCAAATATTTTCTATGCGAAACCAGAAGAAAATTCTGAAAGAGAAAAGACCTTAATATTGAAAAATGAGCTGTTTTTCTAGTTGGGAAATAGATAAATAAAATAGTATAAGAACAAAGTTGGAAGATTATTAGGATATTTTTTGAATCTTAGATTGTGGGCTCCTGGAAGATAAGCTTTTGTCATTATTACCTAAAAGGATGCCTGGAATTTAAGGGCACCCATGTCTGCCTAGTCTACTTCACATTCTTTTGTGGACGTAAGTATGAATCAGTTAACTTAATACCACTTAGCAAACAGTTGGGTTGGGTTTTTCTAATGTGGAAACTTTGAATCTCACTTGCCACCAGTAATTGGTTATGGCAAATATAAACATGTAAAGTTTTTCACATGGGAATGAATTTGCTTATGTCTTAAGTGTTAATATTAATGCCACTATGTGTCAGACCCTGGTAAAGGGCTCAGGGTTGTAAGCACAATTAGTGACCCTGCCTCATGGAATTCACGGCCTGGAGGAGGAGATAGATGAGAAATTATGACCATAATGAATGTTATAGAAACATGGCATATCCATGAGACCTCCTTGCTGAGATAGTAAAGACCCCTCTGGATAGATTAAGAAGAAAATAAACATGTTAAAGGATGTTAGGAGAACCAGGCTGAGAGGCCACAGGCTGGGGACAATGGCCAATGTGGCCACAGAGAGCTGCAGTGGGCACAGTCTACAGCTGCTAACTTTGAAGCTCCAAGAAATATGGAAGGGGGTGATTCATCACCATAGAAAAGAGATAAAAGGGTCAGGTGGCAGGGAAATATGCTGCATAAAGGCATGAGTATGTGAAGGGAAAGAATCACATGTGACAGGCCCTGTGTCTGGAGAGGACAGAGAAACACAGTAGCTTCCAGGAGTGTTCAAGAGTGGCTGGAATGCCAAAGGCAAGGCTGAGTGTGAGCAGGACCAACTGCTCAGCTTTCTTCCCAGACTCTTAGGATTTTAGTCTCTATTTCAAGAGTTATGTGAGCTGATAATATTTTAAGAAGGGGATGGAGGTGTGTGAAAGGTGTTTTGATTATTTTTTCATTTTGAGAAATCCCTCTGGAAGCATTGTGTGGAATCTACTCTAAGGATAGGATACAGAAAGGTCTGAGGGCAGCCTTGAGAGGGGGGCTGTTTTGTTTCATGCTACAGGAATGGCTGGCACACAAATGGCTCTGAACAGTGTCTGTAGGGTAATAGAAATACTGTGGAATGCTCAGAGGTCAAGGGAGAAGAGAGTAAAGGCATGGGCGAGGTGACAGACTGTGGGGTCCACAGGGTACATGAGAATGGAGGGGACAAGGTGGCTAGGGAGAGGGAAGTGCCAAGGATTGCCTGGATTTCTGAGTTGTAGAACAGGAGGGATGCATTCTCAGAAGTGGGGGGAGGCGTATATACTATATTTCAACAAGCCACTTGCCTGTAGGGAAGAGACTCAAACTCTAAAGGAAGTTAGTATATAAAACCAGACAATTATGTTTAACTCAGTGGATTTTAATATTTTTCATCAAGGATATCTAATAGTAAACTGTTCTTAAACATGAATCCTTACTATATATATAAGATCTATGAATTATCAACATGTGCTACTGTGTTGGTGAGCTCAAACACATGAGCATGGAAGTTCCAGTGTTTTCTTCCTAGTTCCTGCTGGGTGGATGGGATCCACACAGCCCACTTTGGAGAATGCTGCCCTAATGGTATGCTGCCCAATGCAATGTGATCAGAATAGATGAGAGGAGAGAGGTTTGCATGGCATGTCCTGAAGAGGAAGCAGTTGGAATGCATCTCTACAATTCCTGGGCCAACTAGGAAAGGAAGGATGGAGACAAATGGTCAGTAATGGCCACTGAGCAGAATGTGGGTATGTAGGCAAGGCTGAGGAACACTCTCCAAGCCTGATGGAAATATTGTAGGGGGGGTGGGCAAGTAACCAAGACAGGCTACTGGTGGCTCCTTACTTTCTTCCCACTGAAACAACATGCTTTTGTTTGGCATGTCAGGCTTGTGCAACCTGCTTTTATTTGAGAGCTCTATGGCTAAACCCTGTGCAGAACCTATTACTCTAGCCCTTGCAGCTGCCCTGGGGTCACCACCAGCCTCTCCAAGCTTTTGGAATCATTGAATCTTGTCAGCTGTGTGGGGAAGGTATATATATTTATCAGTCTGGTTTTACTAATTCTGAGCTCCAAGTCTTTGGCATGATCATCCAGCCATGGGTAGGAGAGTCTGACACAAGCCTAAGGCTAGCTCTGGTGCTTGTTCAGGGAGACCAGGACTCAGATGACAGGCCTGGATATCCCTGGGCAGGTGCCATCCATTTAGGGGCAGAACTTGTTACCACCCTATGTCCTGGAAACCCATCTTGGAAGTATTAACCTTAAGAATAAAATAGGTTTTATTTATTTATTTATTTATTTATTTATTTATTTATTACCAGCGAAGATGGGCTTATTCATGAATAATGGAATTACAATTCAAGACAAGCAAGCTATGGCAAAACCATAGGCAAGTCCTACAAAATGAGGAGAGGAGTTATTTTATGGAGAAGAAGGAAGTCAAAAGGGGTTGTTCTGAACAAAAATTAATGGAGAAAAGCAAGGGTTCACGGTTATGAGGGTTTCTTATTGGCTGAGTTGCAGGAGTTGTCAGTTTCTTATAGGAGATACAATGTATATCTTGCCCTGTGGCACCTGTAATTTATGACCTCTCTTCCTATGGGGATCTGTAATAGATAATTCTTTTTTTTAAATATGAAATTTATTGTCAAATTGGTTTCTATACAACACCCAGTGCTCATCCCAACAGGTGCCCTCCTCAATACCCATCACCCACTTTCCCCTCCTTCCCACCCTCCCCCCCATCAACCCTCAGATTGTTCTCAGTTTATAAGAGTATCTTAGGGTTTGTCTCCCTCCATCTCTAACTTTTTTTTTTTCCTTCCCCTCCAGTGGTCTTCTGTTAAGTTTTTCAGGATCCACATAAGAGTGAAAATATTTGGTATCTGTCTTTCTTTGTATGACTTATTTCATTTAGCACAACACTCCCCAGTTCCATCCACGTTGCTGCAAAAGGCCATATTTCATTCTTTCTCATTTCCAAGTAGTACTCCATTGTATATGTAAACCACTATTTCTTTATCCATTCATCACTTGATGGACATTTAGGCTCTTTCCATAATTAGGCTATTGTTGAAAGTGCTGCTATAAACATTGGCGTAAAAGTGCCCCTATGCATCAGCACTCTTGTATCACTTGGGTAAATTCCTAGCAGTGCTATTTCTGGGTCATAGGTAGATCTATTTTTAATTTTTTGAGGAACCTCCACACTGTTTTCCAGAGTGGCTTCACTAGACCACTTTCTTACACCATTGACAAAAATAAAGTCAAAATGGATAAAGGACCTGAATGTGAGACAGGAAACCATCAAAACCCTAAAGGAGAAAGCAGGGAAAAACCCTCTGTGGCCTCAGCCGCAGCAATTTCTTACTTGACACATCTCCAGAGGCAAGGGAATTAAAAGCAAAAATGAACTATTGGGACCTCATGAAGATAAAAAGCTTCTGCACTGCAAAGGAAACAATCAATAAAACTAAAAGACAACCAATGGAATGGGAAAAGATATTTGCAAATGACATATTAGACAAAGGGCTAGTACCCAAAATCTAAAAAGAACTCATCAAACTCCACACCCAAAAAACAAATAATCCCAGTGAAGAAATGGTCAGAACACATGAATAGACACTTCTCAAAAGAAGACATCCAGATGTCCAACAGGCACATGAAAAGATGCTCAACGTCGTTCCTCATCAGGGAAATACAAATCAAAACCACACTCAGATACCACCTCATGCCAGTCAGGGTGGCTAAAATGAACAAATCTGGACAGTATAGATGCTGGATAGGATGTGGAGAAATGGGAACCCTCTTGCACTGTTGGTGGGAATGCAAACCGGTGTAATAGATAATTCTTATTGTAATTGAGGTTCAGTGGTATGACTTCCTACTTCCAGCTTACGACTTCCAACATCTAGGGTCCACTTCAGTGAGGTTTCCCTTTATTAAATTTCACAGAAGATATCCTGGCTCTGCTTCTAAGTAACTACTTTGCACCTCACACTTTGTAACCATCTAAGTTAAGACTAGCTTCTAAAAGTACTTTGGAATTGCATATGGGAGCTCCCATAAGCCTTGGAGAGTAGAGTCACTGCTGTGTGTCAGGCTGGGGGAAGGGGTCCCTTCAGAAAAGCACAAGAAATTAAGAGCCCTATGGCCTCATTCCATTTTCCCACCCTTCACTCTGCTGAAGATTTTTTTGTTTTTTTCATAGAAAGCTGGTAGGTAATGTCTGTCTAGCTTGCTGGCTAGGTCATTTCAAATTGCAATTTCAGATTTGGTCTTCACTTATCTTTCCATTGAAATTCCCATTGCTATTCTCAGACATTTATAGAGTCCACTTCTCAGCCTAGGGGAAAATAACAACATTAACTTTACTCTCTGATCCTTGTATTCAGCTAAAACTGAATGCCACTAATGGCAGATTATCTGAAAATACGGTGAAAGATGAGGATATGGTTAATGCAGTCTGAGAAATAAACCTCTGGTGTGAATTACTCCATTTGGAAACTTCTGCAGTGTCAACACCAACAGGAGCCCAGGAAACAGGTGAGATTTGTGTCTATTCAACATTCTAATTACATTCTATAAATGTTGCTCTTTCCCTTTGCTCTCTCTGCAAACATAAATATCTGTAGTTCCTGTTTCTCTTTCCAGTCTGTAATATTATTTTTTCCCTTTCAAATGAATGCGCAGTTTTTAAAACCTGAGTGGCTCTAGTTTCAGGATCAGACATAAGTGCAAAATAATTAAAAACATATTTGGTAGAAGTGTGCTGTCAAAAGTCTAGGTGGAGTTGATGTGCGTGGACCAAATTTTGTCTCTTGATAACAGGATCAAACCTCATGGATGGGATTTAGTGAGAGAGAGAGAGAGAGAGAGAGAGGGAGAGAGATTCAGTGTATAACTGTTACTGCAGTGTGCCATTGTTTATTACATCACATGCAACAAAATCTAGTGTGTATGAGGCCTGTGGCCTGGCCAGGATGTGGACACCAGCAGGTCACAAGGTGGGGATGGGAGTAGGTAGTAGTGTTGGTTTTAGAGCTCCTGCCAAGAGCAAAACTACATTTCTGGAACAGTGTGAAAAGGGGGAGAATTGAGACAAGTGGGCACTAATGAAAAGATAGGCTGACAGAAGGTGCAAGTGAGGGCTTTACAAATGCATCTTAAGCCAGGGGTGGTGCTGGGAGCTTCTTACAGGGCTGGTGCCTATGCTATAGCATTACAGCAGGAAGGTGGGAAACACAGCTTTTATTCTGAGCCTGATTTTCTTGCAAGAAACTTGGCTTCTGTGCATATTCAGCATTTACATTACATTATCACATTACATTACATATTACATTACATTACATTTAGAGTAAAAACTGAGTATACAAAAGAATGTTCCCAGAAAGGTCCAGCACTGAGAATTTCTTCTCTTTTTCTATGGGTCTACCTCCTGTTGTTTCTCAGAACAGATGTTAAGGCACCAAAATGAACAATATTGCATTATTTGAGGGTGGTTTGCACATTTCTAATCTGCCTAGTTTCTGTGTCTGTCCCTTCTTTCTAAAGCCTCCCTCTCACCCACACAAACAAGCTGGTATGTAAGTAAACTCCTGCTACCTTGAAATTTGCAAAGCAGAGAAATCAGTTTACAAAAGAAAGGCCACACAGCATGTGGTCTATCTTGATTCTTCCTATTCTTCCAGTATTTATGTCGTGTGAAGTCACCTGTAACAATGTATTAGTGAATGCTGAACCATTGCTTCTAGGAGAGATACAGTGAGCCTCTCGTCACTTGTTTGTCAACTAATATAGAACCTTATTTGATGGAATTCTTGTTTAAAGACACCTTATTTAATTCATTTACGTTAAACCCTTGGCTAACAGCACTGTAACTCTTGCCTGAATATGATACTTATCCGACACATGTATTTTCTCCATAAGGCTCTTCACAGCCACTGGCTTTCAGGATGGCAGGAAGCTAGGCATGAGCAACAGGAGGATGGACCTTAGGCATCCTCATGGAGAGCCGCATCCGAGACCACCCAGGCACCACCCCATTCCACCCCTCTAGCAGAGTGTCTTTGGTTCCATTGTCCAGGCAGAGGAAGAGTTAAGTGTGTTGTGCTTGTGGCACTTGTCCAGAGCAAGCTGCTTGTCCTTATTTGACTATGTCTCCAGAATAGAAATAATGTTGCTGATTCCTACCCTGTGCAGGTATCTTGAATACATTTTGGGAAACGACATGGTGGTTGGCCAATTATTATATAATTCAGGCCTGTCACTCAAATGTTGTGACCCTAGGACAAACCAAAAAAAAAAAGTTGATTTTCAGCCCACACCCCAGAGTTTTCAGGCTTTTGTCTCTCTTGACTGTCCCATTCCTCCTGTGGACTGTATTTTAATAAAACTTTGCTCTGCTTTACTTTCATATTGCTGTCCTGTAATTCTTTACTGTGGCAGCCAAGAGAACTGAGGCTTCTTTCCTTTTCCATCTGGTAATAACAATACCAGACCACACTTCAACACAATGCTTGAGGGTCATTCTAAGTAACAAAATTGCTAACAAAAAGTACAAATAGTCAAGAAACAGGATACTAAATAGATCGTAAAAAGAACACTTGTTTATAGCATGAAAGCTGAAGCTAAAAGGCAGAGTGTTGCCTTGTTTTACCCCAGTTAGGAATGCATGCATTAGGATTCAAATCCTTTGCCATACTCTGAATAACTGGAAAGCATAGGGAGTATTGATTTGGGGTTACAAATAAATGTTAGTAAGCAGGTGAATTTACAAGTAAGAAATCTACAAATAATAAGGATCGACTGTATTATGTTAATTACTTACAACTGATAGCCCTAAAGAGTTCTAAGAAATTAAATTCTCTAAGTGACATATTTAACTTGGAGCCATATTTTGCTATGAATGGGAGTAGGGTGGAAGGAGGGGGGCTATTTTCATCTTTTTTCACATAACCAAATTCCATTGGGATCCCCATAAATTGAATAGTTTTATTTTAATTCTCAAAAATCTGATGTTTCAGTCCTGAAATTCCTTTGAGGTTAAGGAAGGACAGATTAGTGTTAACCTTAAAAATAAAACAGTTAGGGGATTCTGGGAAGATGGCGGCGTAGGAGGACGCTGGGCTCACCGCGCGTCCTGCTGATCACTTAGATTCCACCTACACCTGCCTAAATAACCCAGAAAACCGCCAGAGGATTAGCAAAACAGAGTCACCGGACCCAAGTGCAGACGAGAGGCCCACGGAAGAGGGTAGGAAGGGCGGCGAGGCGGTGCGCGCTCCACGGACTGGCGGGAGGGAGCCGGGGCGGAGGGGCGGCTCGCCGGCCAAGCAGAGCCCCCGAGTCCGGCTTGCAAAAGCGGAGGGGCCTGACGGACTGTGTTCAGACAGCAAGCGCGACTTAGCAAGCGCGACTTAGCGTCTGGGAGGTCATAAGTTAACAGCTCTGCTCGGAAAGCGGGAAGGCTGGAGGACAAAGGGAGGGTGAGCTGCGGAGCCCCCGGACGACAGAGCTCAGTTTGGCGGGGAACAAAGGCGCTAGCCAGCGCCATCTCCCCCGCCCATCCCCCAGCCAAAATCCCAAAGGGAACTGGCTCCGGCCAGGGAAATTGCTCGCTCCGCGCGAACACCCAACTCTGTGCTTCTGCGGAGCCAAACCTCCGGCAGCGATTTGACTCCCTCCGGCTGCCACAGGGCCCCTCCTGAAGTGGATCACCTAAGGAGAAGCGAGCTAAGCCTGCCCCCCCTCCCGCCGTGCACCTTGCCTTCCCACCCCAGCTAATACGCCAGATCCCCAGCATCACAAGCCTGGCAGTGTGCAAGTAGCCCAGACGGGCCACGCCACCCCACAGTGAATCCCGCCCCTAGGAGAGGGGAAGAGAAGGCACACACCAGTCTGACTGTGGCCCCAGCGGTGGGCTGGGGGCAGACATCAGGTCGGACTGCGGCCCCGCCCACCAACTCCAGTTATACACCACAGCACAGGGGAAGTGCCCTGCAGGCCCTCACCACACCAGGGACTATCCAAAATGACCAAGCGGAAGAATTCCCCTCAGAAGAATCTCCAGGAAATAACAACAGCTAATGAGCTGATCAAAAAGGATTTAAATAATATAACAGAAAGTGAATTTAGAATAATAGTCATAAAATTAATCGCTGGGCTGGAAAACAGCATACAGGACAGCAGAGAATCTCTTGCTACAGACATCAGGGGACTAAGGAACAGTCATGAGGAGCTGAAAAACGCTTTAAAGGAAATGGAAAACAAAATGCAAACCACCACGGCTCGGATGGAAGAGGCAGAGGAGAGAATAGGTGAACTAGAAGATAAAGTTATGGAAAAAGAGGAAGCTGAGAAAAAGAGAGATAAAAAAATCCAGGAGTATGAGGGGAAAATTAGAGAACTAAGTGATACACTAAAAAGAAATAATATACGCATAATTGGTATCCCAGAGGAGGAAGAGAGAGGGAAAGGTGCTGAAGGGGTACTTGAAGAAATCATAGCTGAGAACTTCCCTGAACTGGGGAAGGAAAAAGGCATTGAAATCCAAGAGGCACAGAGAACTCCCTTCAGACGTAACTTGAATCGATCTTCTGCACGACATATCATAGTGAAACTGGCAAAATACAAGGATAAAGAGAAAATTCTGAAAGCAGCAAGGGGTAAACGTGCCCTCACATATAAAGGGAGACCTATAAGACTCGTGACTGATCTCTCTTTTGAAACTTGGCAGGCCAGAAAGAATTGGCACGAGATTTTCAGGGTGCTAGATAGCAAAAATATGCAGCCGAGAATCCTTTATCCAGCAAGTCTGTCATTTAGAATAGAAGGAGAGATAAAGGTCTTCCCAAACAAACAAAAACTGAAGGAATTTGTCACCACTAAACCAGCCCTACAAGAGATCCTAAGGGGGACCCTGTGAGACAAAGTACCAGAGACATCACTACAAGCATAAAACATACAGACATCACAATGACTCTAAACCCGTATCTTTCTATAATAACACTGAATGTAAACGGATTAAATGCGCCAACCAAAAGACATAGGGTATCAGAATGGATAAAAAAACAAGACCCATCTATTTGCTGTCTACAAGAGACTCATTTTAGACCTGAGGACACCTTTAGATTCAGAGTGAGGGGATGGAGAACTATTTATCATGCTACTGGAAGCCAGAAGAAAGCTGGAGTAGCCATACTTATATCAGACAAACTAGACTTTAAATTAAAGGCTGTAACAAGAGATGAAGAAGGACATTATATAATAGTTACAGGGTCTATCCATCAGGAAGAGCTAACAATTATAAATGTCTATGCGCCGAATACCGGAGCCCCCAAATATATAAAACAATTACTCATAAACAGAAGCAACCTTATTGATAAGAATGTGGTAATTGCAGGGGACTTTAACACCCCACTTACAGAAATGGATAGATCATCTAGACACACAGTCAATAAAGAAACAAGGGCCCTGAATGAGACACTGGATCAGATGGACTTGACAGATATATTTAGAACTCTGCATCCCAAAGCAACAGATTATACTTTCTTCTCGAGTGCACATGGAACATTCTCCAAGATAGATCATATACTGGGTCACAAAACAGCCCTTCATAAGTTTACAAGAATTGAAATTATACCATGCATACTTTCAGACCACAATGCTATGAAGCTTGAAATCAACCACAGGAAAAAGTCTGGAAAACCTCCAAAAGCATGGAGGTTAAAGAACACCCTACTAACGAATGAGTGGGTCAACCAGGCAATTAGAGAAGAAATCAAAAAATATATGGAAACAAATGAAAATGAAAATACAACAATCCAAACGCTTTGGGACGCAGCGAAGGCAGTCCTGAGAGGAAAATACATTGCAATCCAGGCCTATCTCAAGAAACAAGAAAAATCCCAAATACAAAATCTAACAGCACACCTAAAGGAAATAGAAGCAGAACAGCAAAGGCAGCCTAAACCCAGCAGAAGAAGAGAAATAATAAAGATCAGAGCAGAAATAAACAATATAGAATCTAAAAAAACTGTAGAGCAGATCAACGAAACCAAGAGTTGGTTTTTTGAAATATAAACAAAATTGACAAACCTCTAGCCAGGCTTCTCAAAAAGAAAAGGGAGATGACCCAAATAGATAAAATCATGAATGAAAATGGAATTATTACAACCAATCCCTCAGAGATACAAACAATTATCAGGGAATACTATGAAAAATTATATGCCAACAAATTGGACAACCTGGAAGAAATGGACAAATTCCTAAACACCCACACTCTTCCAAAACTCAATCAGGAGGAAAGAGAAAGCTTGAACAGACCCATAACCAGCGAAGAAATTGAATCGGTTATCAAAAATCTCCCAACAAATAAGAGTCCAGGACCAGATGGCTTCCCAGGGGAGTTCTACCAGACGTTTAAAGCAGAGATAATACCTATCCTTCTCAAGCTATTCCAAGAAATAGAAAGGGAAGGAAAACTTCCAGACTCATTCTATGAAGCCAGTATTACTTTGATTCCTAAACCAGACAGAGACCCAGTAAAAAAAGAGAACTACAGGCCAATATCCCTGATGAATATGGATGCAAAAATTCTCAATAAGATACTAGCAAATCGAATTCAACAGCATATAAAAAGAATTATTCACCATGATCAAGTGGGATTCATTCCTGGGATGCAGGGCTGGTTCAACATTCGCAAATCAATCAACGTGATACATCACATTAACAAAAAAAAAGAGAAGAACCATATGATCCTGTCAATCGATGCAGAAAAGGCCTTTGACAAAATCCAGCACCCTTTCTTAATAAAAACCCTTGAGAAAGTCGGGATAGAAGGAACATACTTAAAGATCATAAAAGCCATTTATGAAAAGCCCACAGCTAACATCATCCTCAACGGGGAAAAACTGAGAGCTTTTTCCCTGAGATCAGGAACACGACAGGGATGCCCACTCTCACCGTTGTTGTTTAACATAGTGCTGGAAGTTCTAGCATCAGCAATCAGACAACAAAAGGAAATCAAAGGCATCAAAATTGGCAAAGATGAAGTCAAGCTTTCGCTTTTTGCAGATGACATGATATTATACATGGAAAATCCGATAGACTCCACCAAAAGTCTGCTAGAACTGATACATGAATTCAGCAAAGTTGCAGGATACAAAATCAATGTACAGAAATCAGTTGCATTCTTATACACTAACAATGAAGCAACAGAAAGACAAATAAAGAAACTGATCCCATTTACAATTGCACCAAGAAGCATAAAATACCTAGGAATAAATCTAACCAAAGATGTAAAGGATCTGTATGCTGAAAACTATAGAAAGCTTATGAAGGCAATTGAAGAAGATTTAAAGAAATGGAAAGACATTCCCTGCTCATGGATTGGAAAAATAAATATTGTCAAAATGTCAATACTACCCAAAGCTATCTACACATTCAATGCAATCCCAATCAAAATTGCACCAGCATTCTTCTCGAAACTAGAACAAGCAATCCTAAAATTCATATGGAACCACAAAAGGCCCCGAATAGCCAAAGGAATTTTGAAGAAGAAGACCAAAGCAGGAGGCATCACAATCCCAGACTTTAGCCTCTACTACAAAGCTGTCATCATCAAGACAGCATGGTATTGGCACAAAAACAGACACACAGACCAATGGAATAGAATAGAAACCCCAGAACTAGACCCACAAACATATGGCCAACTCATCTTTGACAAAGCAGGAAAGAACATCCAATGGAAAAAAGACAGCCTCTTTAACAAATGGTGCTGGGAGAACTGGACAGCAACATGCAGAAGGTTGAAACTAGACCACTTTCTCACACCATTTACAAAAATAAACTCAAAATGGATAAAGGACCTAAATGTGAGACAGGAAACCATCAGAACCTTAGAGGAGAAAGCAGGAAAAGACCTCTCTGACCTCAGCCGTAGCAATCTCTTACTCGACACATCCCCAAAGGCAAGGGAATTAAAAGCAAAAGTGAATTACTGGGACCTTATGAAGATAAAAAGCTTCTGCACAGCAAAGGAAACAACCAACAAAACTAAAAGGCAACCAACGGAATGGGAAAAGATATTTGCAAATGACATATCGGACAAAGGGCTAGTATCTAAAATCTATAAAGAGCTCACCAAACTCCACACCCGAAAAACAAATAACCCAGTGAAGAAATGGGCAGAAAACATGAATAGACACTTCTCTAAAGAAGACATCCAGATGGCCAACAGGCACATGAAAAGATGTTCAGCGTCGCTCCTTATCAGGGAAATACAAATCAAAACCACACTCAGGTATCACCTCACGCCAGTCAGAGTGGCCAAAATGAACAAATCAGGAGACTATAGATGCTGGAGAGGATGTGGAGAAACGGGAACCCTCTTGCACTGTTGGTGGGAATGCAAATTGGTGCAGCCGCTCTGGAAAGCAGTGTGGAGGTTCCTCAGAAAATTAAAAATAGACCTACCCTATGACCCAGCAATAGCACTGCTAGGAATCTACCCAAGGGATACAGGAGTACTGATGCATAGGGGCACTTGTACCCCAATGTTCATAGCAGCACTCTCAACAATAGCCAAATTATGGAAAGAGCCTAAATGTCCATCAACTGATGAATGGATAAAGAAATTGTGGTTTATATACACAATGGAATACTACGTGGCAATGAGAAAAAATGAAATATGGCCTTTTGTAGCAACGTGGATGGAACTGGAGAGTGTGATGCTAAGTGAAATAAGCCATACAGAGAAAGACAGATACCATATGGTTTCACTCTTATGTGGATCCTGAGAAACTTAACAGGAACCCATGGGGGAGGGGAAGGAAAAAAAAAAAAAAAAAAAAAGGACGTTAGAGTGGGAGAGAGCCAAAGCATAAGAGACTGTTAAAAACTGAGAACAAACTGAGGGTTGATGGGGGGTGGGAGGGAGGGGCGGGTGGGTGATGGGTATTGAGGAGGGCACCTTTTGGGATGAGCACTGGGTGTTGTATGGAAACCAATTTGTCAATAAACTTCATATAAAAAAAAATAAAATAAAACAGTTAGTTACTTTACCAGCAAAAATGGGTTTATTCAAGACTAACATAGAATTGCAATTTCAGACAACAAAATTATAAGCAAGGCCTACAAACAAGGGAATAATATTTTATGGATAAGAAGGAATGGAAAGGATTGTTTTGAAGGAAAGACCATTGGAGAAAAGCAAGGGTTCAGGTGGATGACAGTTTCTCATTGGCTGAGTTGCTGGGGTGGTGGATTTCTTGTGGGAAAGGCAATGTGTAGCTTTCCCAGTTGGAGCCTGTAAACCGATGATTCTTTCCCGTGGGAGTTCTTTCAGTAGGTTCTGTAATTGACATAGACTGTTAAGTTCCCCTCTCTTGCTTCCCAATTCCATCTTACTGAGATTTCCATTTATCTATCTATCTATCTATCTATTTATTTACTTATTTATTTATTTTAATGTTTATTCACCTTTGAGAGACAGAGAACAAGTGGGGGGAGGGGCAAAGAGAGAAGGAGACACAGAATCTAAAGCAGGCTCCAGGCTCTGAGCTGTCAGCCCAGAGCCCCATGCAGGCCTGGAACCCACAAACCATGAGATCATGACTTGAGCTGAAGTCTGATGCTTAACCAACTGAGCCACCCAGGTGCCCCTGAAATTTCCTTTTATTAATTTTCATCCTGTGAAACTTTTATTTTCACTTTGAAACTTGTTGATTAAACAGATGGAAAGGCTGTATGAAACACATACCAGGAGAAAGCGTAGCTCTTGAGCACAGGGCTCTGGCGCTGGCTGCCAGTACTGCTAAGTCGTATACCTCAGTGAGCTCTGCATCTTCCCTGTGCCTCAGCTTATTCACTTGTGAATGGAAAATAATAGTACTGCTAGATACCAGTGAGTCTGGACTTAGGTAAAGAGAGATTTTATCCTTATTTTAGGGGAAGGAGTGATTGCAATAGGAGGAATGCTTTGGCCATGAGATCTGCAGGCATCTCAAATGTCAAGCACTGCCTTACTTACCTTGCAGGGTTAGTGGGAGGCAGAAAGGAATCCTCAGTGTGGCCAACAGCACAAATGGTGCTGAAACATGTGGGCTTTGTGTTATGCCCAGAATTCATGATCCCCAAAGACCACCAGGGAGCCGAGTCCAATGCAAAAGCAAAAGAGCCTTTATTCGAGCTAGCTCGAGCTCAATCCCCTACCTGCACTGATGCAGCGGTGAGATACCGGGGAGAGAGAGGGAGTTTCAAAAGCACAAAGGTTTTATAGGGGTCTAGGGGCAGCCAATTGGCTGGGGAAGGGTCAGAGTCCTGTTACGCAGGTCGCTGGGCATGTTTTGATCAGGAAGTTTGAACGGGTGAGCGGGAGGTTACTCAAGGGGAGGAGGCGTGGTCTGAGGTTTCTGCGATTTTCCCGGAAAAGGGGTCATGTCCAGGACATAGTCACTCAAGGTGGAGAACACAGAACAAGATGGAGTCGGCCGGCGTAGGCCCACCCTTTCACTTTGGAGTCTGAAAAGTCTGCTACTTAGTGCAGAGTAAGCCTTCCCTGAGCCTCAGCTTCCTCAGCCATAACATGGAGGTACTGATTCCTGAATGGACCTCTGGGACCTCTGGGGAAGTGCTGGGATATCATAAAAGCTCATTAGCAATAGTCTGAAAAAGAAACTTTCTGAATGGACTCTGCTGGACAAGCACTGCTATGAGAATATTACCAAATTCTGGGGCGCCTGGGTGGCGCAGTCGGTTAAGCGTCCGACTTCAGCCAGGTCACGATCTCGCGGTCCGTGAGTTCGAGCCCCGCGTCGGGCTCTGGGCTGATGGCTCAGAGCCTGGAGCCTGTTTCCGATTCTGTGTCTCCCTCTCTCTCTGCCCCTCGCCCGTTCATGCTCTGTCTCTCTCTGTCCCAAAAATAAATAAACGTTGAAAAAAAAAATTAAAAAAAAAAAAAAAAAGAATATTACCAAATTCATTGCAATTTGCTGGCTACTATGTCCTCATCCTTTTTCATGAACCCTGGTCTGGTGGGCGGCCTTGTGTGCGGGAAACAGGTAACAGGTAGCAGTTTAGTGCTGATAATTGCAAATAATTTTTATTATTAAAGTTCATTTAAAGGATTCATCATGTCCATTAAAAAATATCTTTGGCTGAAATTGAAGGAGAAATTGCTTTCTTCTAAGAGCATTTCATTTTGAGAGATAATGGCCTGAATGCCTAGAATTTAACATCATTCTCCAAGAACAGACCATGAAAATGCTGTGTGCAGAGGAGATCTGATTCTATTTGACTTATACTAGGCTGAGTTCTTAGCCTTGTACTTAGAAAACTTGAATTTTGAATTAAAAAAGAAAAGGCCTTTTATCCATTCATTTCTACAAAAGTATTAGTGTAATCTGTTCTATTCCTGTAGGGTAAGGATTAGCTTGTAGGCCCAATTATCATTAATTCCTACCACTTCAACAGATATTTGTTGAGTGCCTGTTTTGTGGCCAAAGCTTCTTACCTGCCTTTTTCCATCTGGTTCTGTGTTTGGCACTGAATAGTTTACATTTGACAGCTTCATTGTATGAGAGGCCTGGTGGCTCCTTAGAGAACTGAGGCTTCTGGGCCTCACATAATACCATCTGCCAACCATGTTCCTTGTTCTCTCAGAAGACTACTCTTAGCTTGCATAAATCAGTGTGTGTGTGTGTGTGTGTGTGTGTGTGTGGCAGTCTGCCTTCTCTTCTGAATCACCGAGACAAACAAGATACACTGTTAAGAACATTTGTCTCGGAAAATAGATATGGGTATAACCCTGCAGGTTCTATGAGTCCTTTGGATTTTGGTGATCAAATGACCTGAAAGGCAGGTGGAGTTTCAGCAACTTGCTGTTTGGGCCTTTGATCTGCAGCTGGAGCTGCTGCTCTTTCTCTGATTACACATGGATGGACTAGCTCAGTTGCTGTTCTGTTGGTTTAAGGGCCAGCTTGCTCTGTTAGTTTCCTTTAATAAACAATTAGAGAGTAAGAGAAGAAAGACTTTCTCAGTCAAAAGGTTAATTATATTCCAAGTAGTAGGACAGAAGACTTGTCTTTGGGGATCCTGGCTTTCTTTCTGTGTCTTTCCTTCTGCTTCTACTTCTCACTCTTTCCTTTTCTTCTCTCAGCACAAGTGCACCTTCTGGAGGCCCTGCCTACCCAGGAGAAAAACAATCTAAATAGGAAAACCCAGAGCACTCTACAGGTGCCAGTGCTGCAGAAGTCACAGCATTACTTCTTCTGTGTGTCTTACGCCTCAAGATCTCAGGCTTATCATCTGCACAATGGGAATAATATTAATAATCATCCCTTAAAGTTGTTGTAATTAGTTAATGAGATAATGCCTGAAAGGGCTTAGCATATATTATGTGGTCATTAAATTTTAGCATATAGTAAGTGGTCATTAAATATTAATTGCCCTTGGGTGCCTGTGTGGCTCAGTCGGTTAAGCGTCCGATTTCGGCTCAGGTCATGATTTCACTGTTTGTGGGTTCGAGCACCACATCGGTCTCTGTGCTGACAGCTCAGAGCCTGGAGCCTATTTCAGATTCTGTGTCTCCCTCTCTCTATGCCCCTCCCCCACTCATGCTCTGTCTCCCTCTGTCTCAAAAAATAAATAAACATTAAAAATTTTTTTAAAAATATTAATTGCTGAAATTATTATCAGCATTATCAAATAAATTAATACATCCCAGGGATATTTAATTATAAAAATAGACCACTATGCAGACATGGCTGGTTAAAGTCTGTTGGAACTGCAGGCATGATGGTGCCTTAGATCAAATTTGATTTAGAGCAGTTGGTCACTATCTCAAATGTCCCTCCTGTCAATACTCCATGTGGCTTTGGGGAGCCCTGGGTGTGGTCTCAGAGAGAGGGAAATCAAAAGACAGATTGTGGAGAATATAACTTGCAGGTCGGTTTTTTATTCAAATTAAATGTGTATCCAAATCATCTGGCACGTTGTTTTTAGAAATAGAAAGACACAGATCTCTGGTCACAGCCCCCGCCACAGGCAGAGGCAGACCTGGGGCCCCAGCAATTGATCTTAGTGCTGGAACTATGTGGTTGGTGCCTGTCCATGCCATATAAAAATATGTGCTTTGGGGGAAGCTGCCCTGAACTGCAATGAAAAATATTTCCTGTCTGTAGCCATGTAAACTCCGCAATGCTGTGAAGGTCCAACTGACTTCCTCCTCATGGTAGAAGAGGCCACTTTACCTCCAATTATACAATCCTGTCAATATTCCGATCCTTAAATGTTTATCTGTTCTTGGCTCTCCTTCATTGTAACTGGCTGTTACATCTTACTATTTCCCTCATTAATAATGAGTTAAATAAAGTCTTTAATGTATTTATTTTATAAATCATGATTTTGGTCTTAGTGTGAAAATCATTTTTAAACAATTCCCTAGTGGCCCAGCTCAGGGTGTTAGCACTCCTTGTATACTTGTTGGAACATATCTGTTTGAATCTGTCCTTTTAATGATTAATAAATAATTCAGGATTAAAATCCCATTATTTGTCAACTCTATACTGATTCTGAGTCATTAGTGCTTTAACATCCAGTATCTCAGCAACTGTTATATTCTGGGTACACATCTAAATGCACAGAGAGGAGGAAGAAGGGGTGAGGACTTGAGAAAATAGCCATTACTCAAACTGCTAAAATAAATCCAGGTTCACAAATACTAGACTGTGTTTGACTGGACTAGCATTCAGTTCTGAAACATATATTGATTTTTATAAGATTGAGGAAAAATGTTTTGGCTGAGTTTTAATGAGTCTTCTTTTCTTGGCAGACCACAGGGAAGCAGGGGGATGGTTTCCCAGGACCGCCAGCCAGGCCAGGCTGGATGGTGATGAAGCTTGCAAGGCCCAGTCTTCTCCGTTTCCTGGCCAAGATGCCCCTAGACTTGGGTCTCCCCAGTGAGGAAAATCCTAGTTTCACAGGGGCTGCCTCCATTCTAGTTAGTGGCAGGAAGCTCCTGAGAAAGGCCTGGGTTTTGGAACCCGAGCCTTTGACCAAGTCTTCTACCTTGAAGGTTGCTACTCTCCTTCTTATGGTAGGGTGCTGTCCCTCCCTCATGCAGGCAATATCAGGAGCACATGGTATACCCAGTGCCTGCTACTAGCATGCTATGAATGTGTCTTAGCCAAAGGGAAACAAGTGGGGCTTCCAAACTCTGTTCTCAACCCAAGGTAGGTTACTCTTTGTAGGGAGATAAGGCCCATGCTGGGCCTTTAAGCAGTAGAAGTCAGGTAGATCAAACTGCTTTGAGCATGTGTTTTCAAAGAAGTTGGATGGAAGAGTAGAAACCTCTGAGGCCTGGAGCAATTTGGTTGATTGCCCAATGATGAGATATCCACTTGCTGGTTTAGGACCTTATTCAAAGATCACATTTGGAAGAGCTCTCATCAGTGCATAGAACATAGGGGGATACTAAAAAGGAAGTGAACAAATCAGGCTAAAGGAAAATGAAGGAAGAAAAGCAAGAGGACTCCAGAGAAATCTTGCAATGCCCATCACACTTCCAGGGCTATTTAAGTGGGTTGTAGTGGTGGGATGCAAGCTGCTTAACTTTCTGGTTTCCCAGTTCGCAGAGCCCATAAAGCCAAAGCAGGATGATAAGATCATCAGGCATGTGGTTAGACAATGCTGAGCTGCAGAGATTCATCTCAGACCTTCTCCATCTAGGTGTAAGATGAGCTGCATTAGAGCAGGGGAGGTGGGAGTCATGGCAGGGGGTGGGGGAGAGCAGAATGCCCTTGAGTCATGAGCAGTTCTCAGAGCCCAGGTGTGATTACCTTAATAGGTGTTTTCATACTTGTTCTTTGGGCCGCCCCTTAAACACAAAGGACTTGTGAGAGTTCCGGGTCTCATAGGGTTAAAAGTGCCTGAAATGATGAGAAGAGCCACAGTGGTGAGAAGAGGCAGTTCAGGAATTTCAGGAAACTGTGAGAAAGACAACTCAAGCCACACAGAGCCAATAAGTGTACTTGATATATGCCTTGAATTCCAGAAGAATAGAGAACTACTCCTTTATTGTGTGGGGACATTAGATGATAGGAATAATCCTGTCTGGCTTTCCTGTTCCCAGGGAGCATGCCTAGCCTTGGTAATGAGGACCCTGGAACAGCTGGGATTCCACCCTCAGCCTCCATGTCTTGCTAGATCTCGGAACCCTGGAAGAAGGACAATGGAGGTGGCTGTGTTGGCATGTGGCGGTGCCTTCCTGTGTCCTGACTACTGAGAACATAGACTGATTCTTCATGCTCACTTCTGCTGGGAATGTAATGAGTGAGCTCTGTGAGGGCTACTCCTTCACTTAACAGTTTATGAGTATGCAGAATCACAGAATTTCTGTTCTGGAAGCTCCTCAGCAAACAGAATTCCATCCTTGTCATTCTGTGGATGAGGCTGGAGTGGGTAGTTACCTCCTTAGCTGTTGGGCAACTGCTCTGTGTGTTTGCTGCAAGCCTACCTGTTCAGAACCACACAGCTTCATTCTAGTTAGTAGTCGTGTTCACAAGAGTGTAGCAGAGATGAGGTCTGAGTAAGGACCAGAGGAACAGTGTGTTACCTTTTTAAATGTGAGCAGCTTCTCTAAATATTTTGAGACTTGATACTCTATTGCATCTTTATAATGTATGCAGAGAAGGGGTATATAATACAGAGATAAATATTATACTTTAGCAAATAACTGCTA